>NW_026991716.1:44128139-45557514 GCF_029215605.1 Mirounga angustirostris | reverse complement strand
TCATTGAATAGTACATGTAGCCTATTAATTTGCAATACTACCTACATCATACAAGAAGTGTTCACATATATTCAGGTCTATAGGCCTGTTCCATAAAGAAAACTTAGACTTTGGTGCTTTATCTATGTGTTAATTTTATGATTGAACAATAATAACCAGAATTTACATTACAATAAGTATATGAAGTGTTTACCACAGAGCAAAGTGATATGCATTGAGCACTTATTTCTTACTTATATTTCTAACTACACCATTTTTCTTTTATTCAAAATAGATTTTTTCTTTTTTTTTTTTAAGATTTTATTATTTATTTGAGAGAGAGACAGAGATAGTGAGAGAGAACACAAGCAAGGGGAGTGGGAGAGGGAGAAGCATGTGCCAAGCAGGGAGCCCGATGCGGGGCTTGATCCCAGGACCCTGGGATCATGACCTGAGCCAAAGGCAGACATTTAACCAACTGAGCCACCCAGGTGCCCCAGATTTTTTCTTTTTTAAAAAACCTCCAAAATTGCTTAAAATTGCTTTAGTGTTTTTTGTATTGGAATTGCACCTTTATTGGAATGTCTAGTTGTCTTTCTAATCCCATGGTGAAGAATATTTGAAATTTTACTAGACTTTTAGGGCTCACATAATGACTTTGCCACTTATTACTAGTTGTGTGACTTCGAACGACTTACTCAAGGTATCTGTTTCCACATTGTCAAAATTGGATTGGAGTAAAACATATTTTATAGTTTTAGTGTGATGAGAAAATGAGTAAATAATTATAAATAATTTATAACAGGGCATGGAAAATTTTGATTACTACATTTTAGCTTTTGTAAAATTTATATTTTTATCTTATTACCAGTATCTTCCAACTTTCTGCACATTCTACCTATGGACAGATTTTGTGAATTGTCTCTGAAATTGCCTGACTTCTCTAAAGTTTGTAGCACTTGAGTCACCTTTGAATTCTGACTTGCTTAGTTTTTTGGAGGGGAGGTGGTGGTGGATAGTGCTTATATAACCCTCCCCTCATTTTTAGCACATTTTTGGTCATATTTTCAAGTTCTTCAAATATAATTATATATTATTATTATTATTATTATTATTATTATTATTATTATTATAGTATCCTCTTTTCCCACAGTCTTCATTTCTTTTGATTTCTGTTCTCCTGCCCATTCTGAGACTTTCCTTCTTTATTTTGAGGGGATGGAGTCACATGTTCCTAGACCCCATGTCATCTTCTTTCTTCTTTAACTGTCTCATTTTGCTAGAGTATGTTTTCAAGTAATGCCTTAAGAACAGATGCATAGGAGGCAAAATAGCTGAGGCTGTGTAGATCCATAAATGTCTTTTTTCCTTCCCTCTCCCTTGAGAAATAGTTGTCTCAATCAGGACACATTAGCTGATTCTGTCGTAACAAGCAACGTCAATCAGTGTCCTAAGTTTTTATGTTTATTCTCACTGATGCTACATGTCTTTCATGGCTTTGCTTGCTATTGTCACTCAGGACAGGACTTTCTGGAGCTGTCACCATCATAAATGTGGCCAGTTGTTATGCTTATGGGGAAAAAAGGAAGTCATTGGATGGCCTCACCAGAAATTAAAAGTGTGGTAGTAACTCCTTTCTCTTCTGTTAACAACACACTGGCCTGAACTGGTTACATCCTCCATCCCACTGAAGGGAGGCCAGGAAGTGAATTTCTAACATGTTCTTAGAAAGCAGAAAGTCTGAAATGTCTCTTGATTGGCGTTAATGGCTTTCACAATAATTTGGCTTATTTTCTTTTGCTCTTTCTATGAGTTAAATAGTAGGCTTTTTGGATTGAGTCTCTGTGTCTTTTATCTCTCTGTTTATATATTTATTTGGACTTGGCCCCCAAATATCTAATAGTTATTTTACATATCCAAAATAAAACTCATGATTTCCACCAGCACAATTTCTCTTAAAATTTTCCCCATTACCAACAGTGGCATCAATTTTACTTCATTGCTTAATTTGCAAAATAAGGATTATTCATTCATATTGTTTCTCTCTTCCTCTCATCCCACATCTGATCCAAGTTATCCCTACATTTAAAATGCCTCTATCATTTATCCAATTACATCATACTAATCTCCTTGCTAACATCCTAGTACTAGTCACTATAATTTTCACCAAGATCACTGCAATAGCCTCCTAATTGGTTTTAACACTTCAGCTCTTGCTCATCCATTGTCAACTCTACACATACAGGCATCATGAAATATAAACCAGGCTATGGGTCTTCCATGTTGAGGACGTTCCAGTGGTTTCTCATCACATGAGTAAGAAAACACAGAGCCCTTCCAGAAGCTTAAAGGGCCCTTGCCTTCCTGTCTGTCATTCTCTCCTTAGTTCACTCTGTTCTAGCCACACTGACTTTGTTGTTGGTTTAGCCTTATGTCACACTTCTCTTCTTGGGGCTTTTGAATATGACTATGACTTGAAAACCATTTTCCCCAGACTTCACATGCCTTACTACTTTCCTGCATTCCACTTTCTTTATATATGTTACTTCAGCAAAAGGCCTTCTTTGACTAATCTTTTCCATTTGCTTTATGTCCTTTCCCTGCTTTGGTTTCCTTCATAGCACGTATTACTTCTTGGCATCATATTGTACATAAATCGTCTGTTTCTCTGTTTGCAAATTGAATTTTAAGGTCCGTGTGGACATTGTTATGGTTTGTGTAGTACACTGCATTATCCCCACCAGCACAAGGTAAGTGCCCAGTAAATATTGAAAAAATAGATGAATGCGTAAATGAAATTTGGGAGATTCCTATAACTATATTCTAACCTTCAATTAGAAATTTTTGACTTTGCTTCTAAAGATTTCCATTGGCTTCTTTTTGTGTTCTGATGGTGTATTTTACATGGTACACTGTTGTACATTTATTAAGAGAATATGTTCCTCGTCATCTTTTAGGATGATACTGAACATTTTTTAACATTACAATTGGAATTATTTTTGTTTGTTCAGTTTTTCTTTTTTTATTACTTGTTTTTCATCAAAATGTGACAGTTTTTCTCGAACGTCTGATAACTCTTGATTGTTTATTTAATTGTTCACCCATTATTTCCTCTATTCAGGACCCCTATTAAGTTAGGTAGGATTTTCTTAGGATGGCAGTAAAGACCAAAGCAAGAAATAAAGTCAGAATATTTCCACACACCAAGGGACTCAAAATAGTTCTAAAACCCATCACAAGAATAAGTTTGATCTTCTCCTTGTCCTCTAATTTCCAGTAATGACTGTCAGGTAGAAGAGGGGAGGGGCATATTTTCACTTAATATATTCTGATGACCATATTGAGAGCTGTAACTGTATACAAAGGAATTATCAGGCAAGCAGGTGCATTGTAGAATTGTGGCTGTTCTTGTTACTTGACTGGCCTTGTGATGGTTTAAAATTAAAAATTTATTTAGTTAAACATAGTCATAATGAAATATACCCATTTAAAATGTGTACTTCTTAGTTTTGACCAATGTGTACATCTATGTAAGTACCACTGCAATCAATGTGTGTGTTCTATAATAGATAAAGTATTTCCATCACTTTCAAAAGTTCCCTCATACCTCTTTGCAATCAGTCCCTGACTTCTGGTCCCGGAGAATCAGAGTTCTGCTTTCTGTCATCAGTGATTCATTTTTCCTATTCAAATATTCAATATAGATAAAATCATATGGTATATACTTTTTTTTTTTTTGGCCTGGCTTCTTTTCCTCAGCATGATGTTTTTGAGATTCATCCAAGCAGTTGAGTACATCAGTACTTCATTGCTTTTTATTGCTGAGCAGTCTTCCGTTGTAAGGATATATCATAATCTGTTAATCCATTCACTTATTGATGAATATTTGACATATGTCGGTCTAGGGCTATTATGAATAAAGATGTTATACACATTTGTATACAAGTATTTGTGTCAAGATATATTTTTACTTCTTTAGGATATATTTATTTATTTCTTTGTTAGATTATATGGTAAACATATGTTTACCTTTGTAAGAAACTTCCAAACTGTTTTCAAAAGCTGTTGTACCATTCCTTATTTTTGTGAGAGTTTCTGTTGCTCCACATCTTCACAAATACTTGATAATGTCCATGTCTTTAATTTTAACCATTCTTTTGGATGTGTAATGATATCTCACTGAGGTTTGATTTGCTTATGCCTGATTACTAATGATGTGGAGCATTATTTCATGTGCTTGATTACCATTCCTATATCATTTTTGTGAAATACCTGTTCAAGTCTTTTGACCATTTAAAATAAATTGAGTTGCTCATCTTATTTTTGAATTTAGAAATTCTTTATATATTCAGGATACCAATATTTTGACCAATATATATATTGACAGTATTTTTCCCAGTCTCTGGTTTGACTTTTCACTTTCTTAATGGTGTCTTTGAAGTACAGATTTTAATTCTGATGAAGTTAAATGTTATTTTTTACCTTATGGTTTGTGCTTTGTGTGTCCTATGTAAGATAACCTCAGCTGACCCAATATTTTTTTTTTTAAAGATTTTATTTATTTTTCAACAGAGAGACAGAGATAGCAAGAGAGGGAACACAAGAAGGGGGAGTGGGAGAGGGAGAAGCAGGCTTCCTGCTGAGCAGGGAGCCCGATGTGGGACTCGATCCCAGGACTCTGGGATCATGACCTGAGCCGAAGGCAGACGCTTAACGACTGAGCCACCCAGGTGCCCCTCAGCTGACCCAATATTATGGAGAGTTCCCCCTGTATTTTATTCTAAAAGTTTTGCATTTTTAGCTTTTAGCTTTAGCTCTAGGATTGATTTTGAGTTAATTTTTATGTATGGTGTGAGATAAAGGTCAAGATTAATTTTTTTTCCCCAGACAGCCTAATTTTCCAGCTTCATTTGTTAGAAAAGACTATCTTTGTCTTTATTATATACATTGGCATGTTTCTTGAAAATAATTGACTATACATACAGGTTTATATCTGGACTCTATTGTCTGTTCTGTTCTACTGATGTATATATGTCTATCAAATTGCCAATCCCATACTTCTTTGATGACTCTAGTTTTATAGTAAGTCCTGAAATTTGGCAGTGAAATTTTATTCTTCTTTTTCAAAATGGTTTTGGTTATTCTTTTTTTTTAATTCTTTTTTTAATCTATGAACATGTCATATGTTTTTATATATTTAAGCCTTAATTATTTCTCTCACAGTCTTCTTTAATTGTTAGTCTAGAAGTATTGCAGACTTTCTGTAAATTCATTCCTAAGTATTTTAAGCTTTTTGACATTGTTGGAAATATTTTTATTTCATTTTGCAATTACGTATTCCTAATACAATACAAATATAATTGATTTTTAAATATTGACCTTGTGTCGTGTGCCTGTTGCTAAATTCACTCATTAAATCAAGTAGATTTTTGGGGAGTCCTTAGAATTTTATACATATGCGATTTGCAAAAAAAAAAAAGACATTTTTATCACTTACTTTCCAATATATGTGCCTCTTATTTATTTTTATTTCTTTATTGCACTGCCTAGGAACTCCAATAGAATATTTAATATGAGTGGTAAGAAGGGATATCCTTGCCTTTGTTTTCCAATCTTGGTGGGGGGTATCATATTGATTTTCACCATTTGGCCAATCTGTAGATCTTTTGAAAATACTGTTTAACAGATTAAGGAAGTCCCCTCACAATGCTAGTATGTTGACAGTATTCCTCAACAACTGATGTTAAATCTTATCAAATTCTTATGCTGTATCCATTGAGATAATCATACGGTTTTGCTCTTTTATATTGTTATATGATTAATTTTTTTTATTTTTTAATTTTAATATGACCTTGCAGTCCTGTGGTAAAGAGTTCACGTTCATGTGTATAATTCTTTGTGTATATTACTGGATTAGATTTCCTAATATTAAGACTGTTTGTGTAGGGGTGCCTGGGTGGC
The DNA here is from genome assembly GCF_029215605.1 of Mirounga angustirostris. NCBI lineage: Eukaryota > Metazoa > Chordata > Mammalia > Carnivora > Phocidae > Mirounga > Mirounga angustirostris. The sequence continues at coordinate 45,551,574 of NW_026991716.1, read as the reverse complement.
TCAGTTGGTTAAGCGACTGCCTTCGGCTCAGGTCATGATCCTGGAGTCCCAGGATCGAGTCCCGCATCGGGCTCCCTGCTCAGCAGGGAGTCTGCTTCTCCCTCTGACCCTCCTCCCTCTCATGCTCTCTGTCTCTCATTCTCTGTCTCAAATAAATAAAAATAAAAATCTTTAAAAAAAAAAAAAGACTGTTTGTGTATATTGCATATATTTTTTTCTTTAATAGCTATGTGCTTTCTCCTTCTTTTCTCCAACAATGGCTGTGTTGGTTTTCATTATTTGTGTCTTTTGAAAAATATTTCCATTTTATTGAAGTTGATTAATACAGATTTATATTTACTTATTACATTTTCAATAATTTTATTTATTTATTTGAGAGAGAGCAAGAGAGAGCACGAGCAAGGAGGGGGAGAGGTAGAGGGAGAGGGAGAAGCAGACGCCCTACTGAGCAGGGAGCCCAATGCAGAGCTCGATCCCACGACCCTGGGATCATGACCTGAACCGAAGGCAGACGCTTACCCGACTGAGCCACCCAGGTGCCCCTCTTTATTACATTTTTCATTGCAAAATAAAACACAGATTCAGAAAAATACATCAAATAAAAATATGATCTTTTTTTAATGTTTCAAATTTTTGTTTAGATTTTAGTTAACATATAGTGTAATATTAGTTTCAAGAGTAGAAAAATAAAAATATGATCTAATGAATGATTCTAAGGTAAACACCCTATCATTATCACCAGATAAATAATAATAAAACTTTGTAATCCACCCAAAAGACCAGTTCCTATGCCCCATCCCAGTCTTCTCCTGTAGGTAGCCATTATTCTAATTTACATAGTATTTACTGTGAATTTTTGAAAGAAGCTTATCATCCAGATGTGCCTCCTCATGCACTTATAATCTTGCTCATTTCTTTTTAAATTTGATGTCTCTTGATTCTCTTTTAATTCTAGGTTTCTTATCTAGCCCTTTTTTTTTTATTTGTTGAAAAACCCATGGCATTTGTCCTGTGTAGTGTTTCCTACAACCTGGACTTTGCTGATTATATACGCATAGTACAGTTTCTCATGGTTCTCTGTCTCTGCAATTTTAATAAATTGTGAGATCTAGAAACTGGATCACACTCAGCTTCATTGTTTTTGGCGCAACTATGGATGGTATTTGGCAAAAATATAGGAGTGACATGGGATCTGGTTTTCTATCTTTTTATGATGTTAGCAACCACTGATGCCTAAAGCCTGTATCTATTCATTAGAGATTAAGAATGATGGTATTCTAATTCTATCATTTATTTTTCCTTCATTAGTGGGAATATTTTACCAAGACTTCTCCTCAGCTACTATGTGATTATCTTGTGTTCTAGGAAAGGAAAAATTGACACTTGGTTATTTCTCTTTATTTTCTAGATTTTAAGAGAACAAACTGGTTCCCTATTATCTTCCAAGGTTGACTGATTTTTAAAATATTATTATGAGCATGGATTTAGACATTTTAGTGGATCTTAATCCATTGTAATTTTTGTCATTATCACAATAAGCGCAAAATTCCCATATGTGGTTTGTGGGAGCCTTTTCAAGTCAGTCCCTGAGTTCTCTAAGAGTCACCAATAGTGTCCTTACTATCTGGTAGAATAAAATGTCCCAGGCTAAATATATAAATTTTTTTCTCACCCCAGAAATCAACCTTTTCTCTAAGAAGCCCTTTTAATTCATTTTGATACTCCCAATACAAGTTCAGGAGTATGGATCTTTTTTTTTAACCTCTTCCCCACCACATCCCCCCTGCCCCTTTTTTTCCCTACTCCATCTTTATCTTCTTTCTTCCACACTAAAAATCTTGGTTCTTGAAGACAGGGTGATGTTGGGTTAGAATGAATATTCTAATTACTAATAATTACTATTTTGTTCTACCTCATATGAACAGCTATCTCAGAATAACACATATAATACTACCACCAATATGGTTACTGAAAACATTACATTTTTAGTATATGTCTTCCTTAATATTTTTTGGCTGTACTATATCTGAACTATCAAAGCCTACAGTCATTGCAATGTATACTCTCACCCTCTTAGGTCTTATGTAGTTCTACTTCTACAGGTTACAACTATAGATTTAGTTCTCATGACCAGTCCTCCTTTGATGTCTGTCTAGTCATTGTTGATGTCTGGAATTCTTTCTCTAGTATATTCATCAGGAATCATGTGAATAATATTTCCTGAGTTCTTGCAATACTGGTAGTAGTTTGTGCCACCATTTTACTAAAAAATCTGCTTTACTAGGTACAAAATCCTTCCTTCATGCTTTATTTTTTCAAATACTTCAAAGTTAATATATTTTCTGCTGAGGTAGAACATTGTTGTTGAAAGGTTAGTGATAATTTAGTTTTCTTTCTTTTTAGTCATGTGCTCTTTTTATTTAAATGAACAAAGAACTTTTTTTTTTGGTCTAAGAATACTTCTAGGAGATGTCTACTGTTGTTTGTTCTGGGTCAATATTACTAGGTCTACAAAGTGGTCTTTCAGTATGTATTTTCAAATATTTTATTAATTCAGAGAAATAGCATTTGTAGTGTTTGTTTTATTTTATTGCTTTGGTTTTCTTCTTCAAACATGTTTTATCTTTTTGTTGTTGTTGTTGTTACCGATACTCAATACTGTCACTTTCTCGTAAATTCTGTTTATCATGTATCTTTTTATATTTGTTTTTGAATTTAATTTTTTCACCTTCTATTTCCCTTTATGTGTTATCTGTTGTATTTATTAGCTCATGTGTTTTTTACAGTTTATTCTTAATTTCTGAGATGACTCTTTTATTTTGTTTTTTTAAAAATATTTTATTTATTTATTTGAGAGAGAAAGAGAGAGAGAGAGAGAACATGAATGGAGGAGGGGCAGAGGGAGAAGCAGACTCCCCACTGAGCAGAGAGCCCAATACGGGGCTCAATCTCAGGACCCCCAGATCATGACCTAAGCCCAAGACAGACGCTTAACTGACTGAGCCACCCAGGCGCCCCTGAAATGACTCTTTTTTTTTTGTAAGAAATATTCTCATTTTATTTGAAGCAATGTTTTGTTTTCCTTTCAATGAACTAAGTCTGTCACCTGACAACAGAATTGCTGGGTTCATAAATTTTGCAAATTTGGAGGTTTGAACAAGTCCTATTCTTTCTCATTTCCTTCCCAAATTGATGTAAGACTTACTGATGTGTAAGACTCAAATTTAGAAGCATATTTTTTTTACCAAATTCTTTTTTTATTCATATTTAAAAAAATTTTTTTATTAACATATAATGTATTATTTATTTCAGAGGTACAGGTCTGTGATTCAACAGTCTTAGTTCACAGCACTCACCACAGCACATACCCTCCCCAATGTCCATCACCCAGCCACCCTATCCCTCCCACCCCTCTCTACTCCAGCAACCCTCAGTTTGTCTCCTGAGATTAAGAGTCTCTTATGGTTTGTCTGTCTCTCTGGTTTTGTCTTGTTTCATTTTTCCCTCTCTTCCCCTATGATCCTCTGTCTTGTTTCTCAAATTCCTCATATCAGTGAGATCATATGATACTTGTCTTTCTTTGACTGACTTATTTTGCTTAGCATAATACCCTCTAGTTCCATCCATGTGAAATGACTCTTTTTAACTCTTATCTTAGTTCTATGTTCTTATTTTTAAATTTTTCTGATTCCAATCCATGTCATTCGATAATAATTATTATCATTTTTTTCTTCTCTTTTAGCTTGTTTTGAAATAACATTTGTTCTCTTGTAAGCAAGTCTTTCTGGTGTAATGTTGTTGTCTATGGGAGTGTTCTGCTGTTTTCTCTTCTTTTATTTAAAAATAAATATGCATGGAATTTGATCTCAATCAGTTTCTGTTGTTCATTTTTAGATGGCATTAGTTTTTCTGGGTTTTTAATGAAGGCATGGGGTAGGAGGCATGGGGTAGGAAAACTTTTCCAACTTTCCAGAACTCCATCTTCCATTGTTTATTTACTGACTTTTCCCCTCCACCACTTTGATCTTGACCTTCCCCTCCCTTCTTTCTCTTTCTTTCATTTTCGATTCCACTTCCAGAAGTTCCTCCTCATTGTGGTGCTCTGTTCTAGAAGAGCCCTGGTTAGTGAGTTTGGAGAGTTCATAGGGGCTAGACCTTTCCAGTCCCATTTGTTCTTCTCACAAAGGACACTTTATACTCCCCCTTGTAGAAGAGAGCAAATCCTACCTAGTTCTGACTGCTGTTCTCTAGTTGGCCAGAATACCTTCCAATCAATACCTGCTGACTATTTTGTGGTTCTCTTATTTTCAGGTCCAAGAGTTGTTGGCCCATTACTTCCTTCTTCATGTACAGAGATGCCATATAATGTGGCTGATGGTAGTTCTCCCTCGCCATTTTAATTTTGCTTTAAATATTGTCCTGTGTTTTAGCCTTTTTTATTTGTTTTGTCAGTTTTCTGTGTGGATTTGGAGGGACTGAAAGACTATGCTGCCACACTACCATCTCCCCAGAATCTCTTTTAAAAAAATAAACAAATTTTATCCTTTCTGATTTTTATCCCTCTTCACTTCCAACCCCCCTAAAAATCTTCCTCTGATACACTGTAGGATGGAGTTAGTTAGACTGTGTGTCATTCATGCTTAATTATCATTGTGCTTTCTCACATTCCTTACCTCATTATAAAATCATCAACGTGAGGAATGTCTGCAAAGGGATGACCAGGAAAATACTGGTACAACTGAGATTCAGGTAGATTTCCTACATCTCCAAGAACTCCAACTAAAGTAAGCCATCTCCTTTTCTGGTCCCAAAGTAAACACTCCTTGATCTTGTTGATTTTGCCCACTGTGTCTTCTATATTCACTGACATTTTAGACCAACCAAATAAACAAAACTATCCGTTTCTTTCAATTCAGTATTCTTTTCCTCTTCATCAGTTTTATGGGGTGTTCAGAAGGTATGCAGAGAGAATAAATGTGACTGTACAAATCACCATCTTTCCATCTTACATTGAAAGCAGATAGGTTTTTTTTTGTATTTTATAAAAATATTTTCAGTCATACATGAAAATATGAGTAATAATATGCTGATGTTTTACTTAACTAATAATTCAGAAGTTTTTTTAAAGTGTAGTGAATAATTTTAACATGACGTTTTACATATATTCACAGAACTCATTATTTAACTGATGTCCAATTCAGCAGCTGGGCAACTTGCTTATACAACCAAAAATGGCTTCCATGTTCATATCATTTCCTCTTTCTGCTCTTGAACTTAGATTATGTCATGTTTTTTTGTTTTCATTATTGTTTATGGTAGATTGTGAGATAAACCCTGTGTGATCCAAATATAATTACAAATTCTTAGAAAGTCACAGTTGGACCGAGCACAAGAACTTATCTAAACTGTGATTTTCTTTAAAAAAAAAAAAAGAAACTAATGAATAGAAAGAGTAACTTGGTCAGGTCCACTTGCCTGTTGATAGTCAAACAGAGAGAAGAAACAGTCTCTTGTTCTTTCTTTTTTTAAAAATATTTGTATTTATTTATTTGACAGAGAGAGACACAGCGACAGAGGGAACACAGGCAGGGGGAGTAGGAGAGGGAGAAGCAGGCTTCCCGCTGAGCAGGGAGCCCGATGTGGGGCTCAATCCTAGGACCCTGGGATCATGACCTGAGCCAAAGGCAGACGCTTAACGACTGAGCCACCCAGGCGCCCCTCTTCTTCTTTCTTTTAGCCCATGTCACGCTACAGTCTCCATTTCCTTATGTGTAATATGGTCTGTGGAGTTTTGTATCTTCTCCAAAATGAAAATCCCATGCACCACCATTTCTTAACATTGTTCTCACATATTTGATTTTATGTGATTACATACATAGACCATTAGTTTCTTCTGGTTGCATCATTTGTATTTTTTATGCTCTGTTTAACAGGGCTAATATTATTTCATTGGATTTACCTTTAATTTGTTTGAAACATTAAATACTGCCTATGTTACATATTGGTCTTAGTCTGTAAAAGGAAGTGCATCTTATTAATAGTGTGCTTTTTGGGCGCCTGGGTTGCTCAGTTGTTAAGCGTCTGCTTTCGGCTCAGGTCATGATCCCAGGGTCCTAGGATCGAGCCCCACATTGGGCTCCCTGCTCTGCGGGAAGCCTGCTTCTCCCTCTCCCCTCCCCCTGCTTGTGTTCCCTCTCTCGCTGTGTCTCTCTCTGTCAAATAAATAAAATCTTAAAAAAAAAAAATAAATAGTGTGCTTTTCATAGAAAACTTTGTATTAAGGATACATCTTCTGAAATTAAAAAAATAAGTGAATATTTGTGTTAGCAAATGTGGCAGATTAGGGAATTGAGGGATTCTCCCGTAGGCCATAAATATACAAGTAGAAATGTGTTATAAAATCTCTCTCCCACTTCACTTCTTCCCTGTTGTCTTTGGCTCAAATTCCTTTTTGATTTTCCGTGTCTCCATGACTTTGCCTCAGCAATTCCCATTCCCATTTGCATCCTAAACTGCACATACTGACAGAAAGCCCTGGTGTCCCTGCTGCTGTGACTGACATCATCTCGAATCTCTGTCGACAGACCTGGCAATCTGGGGGCACGAGGGTCATTGGTGGGAGGTTTTCGTCTAAGTGGAACAACGCCCTTTTAAGTTGCGTGGTCTGTGAACGCCAATTAAATGTGCGCATTGGATGGTTGTGCGTTAGAGCACAAAAACAAGCGTGCTGTGGTATGAGCATGTGTTTCTCTTATTGTTTCCATGCTACAAAATACATTTGTTTCTCCAAAGTGGATTAGCCAGTCTAGACATCCTATAAAATGTCAAAGTAAGTATGGATCTTTCGCACACTGGTCTCAGGAGATGAGAGCTTGTCGGCAATGCTGCTGAAAAAAAGTCACACTTTTTTTTTTTTTTTTTTTTTTTGCACTTTGCCAACAGAAAATATCAGAACACAGAATTTCTTTTTGTTTCCTAAGCAGGAAGTAACATATGACCAGGACTCGAGAGGGAAAAAGTTAGCTAATAAATAAATACCCAAGAACTTGGGAAGAAAGTTATTTTTTTTATTCCCCACTAAGCCACGATAAGGGTTATTATCATGAGATAATCATTCCTCTGGAGCAATACAAGACAGGGGACACAGCTGACTGCTATCATGCCCATGGGATGTGATTAGCTCATGATAACAGCATCCCTTGGACTCATTGCTATTATGAAATGTCTATTCCCCCCCATTTTCTATATATAAATAAATGATTTTGGCGGACAGATTCAATTCCCACAAACTGCAAGTTTGCATTAAAATGCTTCAGCTGTGAGATTCACAGATATTAATCTACCCTTTTGGAATGTTGAACAGTCAATCAGAATCCTTCTTCGTCTCAAGCTGTTTTATGATATTATTACAATGTATTTTGCGACGGAATGGAGGGTAAAGCAAGTTTCAGAGAAATAGGCTTGTTTGGGCTCGATTTAGTTGCTTGAGGGAAACCTCTACATAAAATGACTCTGCCTGCTCACTAAGGCATCCTAACTTTCTCATTATTTTTTTTTTCCTGCCTGACTCAATTTCTTTGCTGCGTTTTAGAAGTCTGAAGTTCATTCCTCTAACTAGATTAATAAAAGCAGATTTCTCATTTTACATTTCAGAATTGACAGGGGAAAATACTGCCCTGGTAGTCAGAGTGAAGTCAGAAAATACTAGTTCAGAATTTGGAATTTTAAAATTAATAAGAAATAGGATTGATTTTGGATTCAGGAATAAATAAGAAGCCTTTGATATAATAATAGACCGATGGGTATGTTTTATCATGAATTTAAGTGAAGTTTGTAAAACTTATATAGTAAACTTATAAAAATTAAAAAGTCAATGTCATTCCATTGAGCTAAAGAATTTTGGATAATAATATTACTGGGGTGGAGCCATCTACATGGTTCATATGTATGAAAAATAGAAACGCAGAGTCCCTGGGTGGCTCAGTCAGTTAAGGATCTGCCTTCGGCTCGGGTCATGATCCCAGGGGCCTGGGATGGAGCCCCATGTTCATGTTGGGCTCTCTGCTCAGTGGGGAGCTTACTTCTCCCTCTCCCTCTGGCTGCCTCTCTGCCTACTTGTGCTCTCTATCAAATAAATAAATAAAATCTTAAAAAAAAGAAAAGTAGAAACATAAATAAAATTATATAGAATCCTAAAACAAAATTTTGTCTCTATATTTAAAAAAAAAAGGTCTGCAACACATATATCATAATATTAGACTGAATTATTTGGTATAAATGACATAAGTATATAACCTAAAAAAAGAGAGAGAAAAAGTAACACCTTCCTTCTTTCTAAATATATTTTATTATTTGGGATAGGCGGTCTCTTTCGCATTCAGTGTCTTCACTGTTCTGAATTGTTGAGACCATGCAGGGAGTCAGCATTTAATTAGTAGTATCTTTAATTAAGAAATGCAAAATCTGCTGCTTATCCCCCTTTTCCTCCCTACCAATGTTGATTTTGTGGTGTTAATGGCCAAAGAAGCTTGCTTCACACTTCCGTAGGCCAGAAGAAGGAGGAAGTTATTCACTAACTTATACAGAGTATCTGAAGATAAATAAAATCAGTGAAGATATTTCTAAGGACACTTAAAAAAAAAAGAACATCTGATGAAAAAACAAATTTGGTTATCAACTCTGGAATTATAAGGTAGCATTATTAGTGTTATTCTGTGATTTTAAACTGTGTTATTAATGTTTAATGAGTTATTATACTTGCATTTCTCCTTTTGTTAAGAAATCCTGGAATGAGGGCACCTGAGTGGCTCAGTCGTTAAGAGTCTGCCTTCGGCTCAGGTCATGATCCCAGGGTCCTGGGATCGAGTCCCATTATCAGGCTCGCTGCTTGGCAGGAAGCCTGCTTCTCCCTCTCCCACTCCCCCTGCTTGTGTTCCTGCTCTCGCTATCTCTCTCTCTGTGTCAAATAAATAAATAAATAAAATCTTAAAAAAAAAAAAAAAGAAATCCTGGAATGAAATTCTGGTGTACATCACTCTGAAAAAGGGATTTCCCATTGCCATGGTCAGTTTTATATATGAGCTTGAGTCGACTATAGTATCCAGTTATTTGGTCAAACTGTTTCAGTAAAGGTGTTTTGTAAATGTGATTTACATTTATAATCAGCTGACTTTATGAAGAGATTATCCTTGATAATCTGAGTAGCCTGATCCAATCAGTAGAAGGGCTTTAAGACCAGAACTGAGATTTCCCTGAGGAAGTTCTGCTTGTGGACTGCAGTGTCAGCTCCTGCACGAGAGGTTCCAGCCTGCCCTATGAATTTTGGACTTGTCTAACTTGTCCTACAATAATATAAGCAAATTCCTTGCAAAAAAAAAGAGAGAGAGAGAGAAAAATCCCTGTACATATGTAGATATATAATACCGGTTCTGTTTGTCTGGTGGAACCCTGGCTGATACACCTATAAAAATAAAGCTGAAGGGGCTTATCTAGTCCAGCATATTCTTTCTATTTTGACTGAGGTCATAAAACAGCACAGGGAAAGAATGAATCTGATTTGGGATTAGAAAAAAAAGGTATAAAGTTAACCCAAATTTCAGTAAAATAGCTGAAATTCTAAATGAGTATCATACAAAAATGACTTTATAGGGAGTCTAATATCAGAATGCATTTTTACTAGAAGAAACTAGAAGGAGAAAAATTCCTCTACACATACAGATAGAACTACTAAGAACAAAACTTTTTAAACTAAGCACATTTTGTTTTCACATTCCATCTACATGGCATTGTGTTTCCTTTCTGTGTATTAGGTATTGAACTAGACTCTGTGGACATATCTCTTATCAAGGAATTCAGAAAAAACAGACGTAAAATGTATCATTTTTAAATGATGTGATAACCATTATAATAAATGTATTAATGAAGCTTAGTTTTGCACAAGGGACAGATTAATTAACTTCCTATGAGTAATAAAGAGAGTACAAGATTGAAAATGTCACTGAGGGTTTGGTAAAAAGGAGAAAATTAAGCTGAAACATGAAATATAAAAAATGACCAGGGGGTATTGAAGGTATTCTTTAACAAAATGAAAATTATAATGTTTAATGAATGAATAGTACAGCATGTTGCAGAAATTATACAGAGTTGGCATTGCTGGAATATGGTGGCAAAGAAAATTTGTAGGTAGAGTTGGATTATCAAAAGCCTTGTTTGATGGGCTGGAGTTTGTTTTTATTTTGTAGTCAACAAGGAGCCATGAAAAGCTTGGAGCTGGGGGTCAGTTAAGTTTCCACATATGACTGAAACAACAGGTTGTCCTGGAGGGACTTGAGACAGAAGGTTGGGAAAATAATCTGAGTACCATTGAGAAATCCTGGGGAAAATCATGAGGGTCTGTAGTAGCAATAGAAGCAGGGAGGTGAGGCAGCAGTCTAGTTACATGGAAACTATGGGTTAGACCAGGCTTGCTGACAGATTGGAATAGCTGATAAAGAAGAAAAAGAATCAAATCTTATATCTCTGGGTAGAGTAATTGGATACATTAGGTAGGTATTTACCAGAATAAGGACCTTAAGGGAAGGAACAGGTTCTAAGGGGAACATGTGATGATAACTAAAGCAACAAGAGGCATATATTGAGCAGTAAGGGAATGTCAGGCACAGCCTTCTGAATGCTTTCCATGAACATTCACATTTAATACTTCCAAGTAGTCTATGAAAGAAGAAACATTGTCTCTCCTACTTTACAGATATGGAAACTGAGCTTTCAAGGGATAAATTACCTTATAAGAGATCACACAGCAGGTAAGCAGGAGCTAGGATGTGAATTTGAGGTGATTGAGTTGGACATATGAGTCTAGAAGAAAAGTTCTTCACTGGGGACATAATTATAGCCTCTTGTAGTCGAAGCTATCTTAGTGGGATGAAGGATCCAATTACCAGTGACCAAGTTACTTTTTAGTTGATGAGCCCTTTTAAAAATTGAGAACATTAGATCCAGAGATTGTTTAGGTCTTTGATGGAACCTCAAAAATACAATGTTATTATTTAAGGAGCACCTTAAATCCGAGGTTTGCATAGTTTTATATATTAATTTTTTTACACTGCAATTTGGGCTCTGAGTACTCAATTTCACCATGAGAGAGAGCTATCCCCCACATCACCAAGCAGTGTTCAGGAATGTCCTACAATTCAACTCAATTCTGACACTATCTACCCAGTGATAGCATCAGATTCCACAGGTAAAGGCTCAGTTCCTCAAGAACCCCTCCACTTCAGGGGCCAATTGCAAGCTCAGACTGTGCTTCTGACAGCTGGTTATAAATCAGAGGTTCCAACAACCCCTCCTTGGGTTTGATTAAGTTGCTAGAGTGGCCCACAGAACTCAGGAAATCTGTTTACTCATTGGATTACTGGTTTATTATAAAAGAATATAACTAAGGAACAGCCAGATGGCAGAGATGCACAAGGCAAGGTTTGGGATGAGAGTGGGGCTTCCATCCCCTCCAGCTCTCCCAGCACTTCCACATTTTCTTCAACCCAGAAACTCTCCAAACCCCATCCTTTTTGGTTTTTATGAGGGCTTCATTACATAGGCATGATTGATTAAATCACTGGCCAGTGGCAATTGAATTCAATCTTCACCCTCAATCTCCTCCCCAGGGATCCAGTGGAATTGAAAGCCCCAAACCTCCAATAACGTACTGGAACCACTGGCAACCAACTCCCATCATTAGGTGCTTTACAAATGTCACCTCATTGACCTAGCAAAAGGTACCTTTTCTCCCTCATCACTCAGGAAATTCCAAGAGTTTTAGGCACTCTGTGCAGAAATGGGGACAAAGACCAAACATATATTTCTTATAAATCACAAAATCACAAGGAACTTGACTTAATGTGGTTTTGTAGTGTTGAGTGGGGTGTTACAAAGGATGTCAGAACAATCTGGTTTCATTTTTCAATAATATATTTGTTAAATTGATAGATATACTCAAGGATAATTTTGGTTATTCAATTTTCTTTTCTACTTTTCATTCTCATCTTTGAAGCTATTTTGGGAGTTGTGCAAAATAAATTTTGTGCCTTATGATCAAAGATCATAGAGACCACATCAAAACGGTGAGGTGGAAAAGGCTGGTTAAAATAGTTGGGCAATAGGGGCGCCTGGGTGGCTCAGTTGGTTAAGCGACTGCCTTCGGCTCAGGTCATGATCCCGGAGTCCCGGGATCGAGTCCTGGGATCGAGTCCCACGTCAGGCTCCCTGCTCAGCAGGGAGTCTGCTTCTCCCTCTGACCCTCCTCCCTCTCATGCTCTCTGTCTCTCATTCTCTCTCGCAAATAAATAAAATCTTAAAAAAAAAAATAGTTGGGCAATAGAAGAAATGTTAAATGCCATCTCCTCACCCTATAAAATAGGAACTAGTTGCTTTTTTTTTTTCTTTTGAAGACTTGGATTTGAGGAGCTTTCAGAGCATGTGAGGGTTTGTGAAAGTAGAGGAATATATGGAAACCTAGGTTAAATAATGTGAAGTATTTGATTATATACAACAGATGCCAAGAGCAGCCTCTTAATTATAGTTCCAGAATAAATTCTAGAGATCCTCTAGTCCCACTGCCTGACTTTGGAATGTGAAATACTAACAATTGGGGAGTTAATGAGCACAGAATCTGTTTTTTAAAATCTGTAATTATTGAACAATGTTTTCATGTTGTTTGGCATGAGCTTTATCTGTAAGTTTTTACAGTTTGCCTAAAACGTTCAGATGGTGTGTGTGTCAAGGGTGGAAACAAATGTGAACATCAATATTTGTGTCTAGATGGACAAATGTAACATGTGGTAATTAGAGCAAAACAGTCCAAGAGTAGGTGTAGGCTTTGAAGGTCAATAATGTGTAAACAAAGCTGATAAAGAGAAAACATTCATCCAGGATGTGGCCACATTGCAGACAACTTAGAACTAGAAAAGGTGACATTTCATCAGCTACCTTCTCTTACTTGTAATTAAATTTTCTGTGTTGTTAAATTAGTCCTTCCCCTCCCAGAGCTGCTGGTGGAAAATTGAACTAGACGGATAAAATGTTACATCTAACAATATGTGAAAACTGACTTATAATGAAACGAGCAAGCACTTATTTTCATCATTCAACATAAAAATATTTCTGCTTCCCATCCCTACTCTGCTCACAAATTTGGATCATCAATATTAGAAAGTTGAGGTTAAAAAATGATCCTGGAAAATCTGAATGAGTCTGAATTCCTGTGTAGATATAGCTGTCACTTTGAAAACATGTTAACCTAAGTATCCTGATAAAAGAATAGGATGAATATAATAAGAATTTATTACTATGCTAAAAATAAATTTATCATACCCTCCCTTTACTTTTGATGTCTTTTCCTCCTTATTTCAAAGAATGTGCCTCAGCAAATTTTCATTGAACACTATCTCGGTAAAACAAAATACCCACATCAGTAAGATTGAGAAACAATGCATTTTGTTGCATAGTCTTCTCACTTTGGGAGATTCAAAATGCATATTAGTATATTAAAAAACTAAGACATGCTATAATAACACAAATGGGGGTTAATTTCATTTAATGTGGGGCTTCTTAAACTTAGTTGAGTACAGAATGCCATACCCATCTTCGTTTCCTTCTAACACCAACCTGATCATCATGATTAATACCAGCAAATTGATAGTTCTAAGGATCTCTTTGGAAAAATCTAGTGTTAGCCTAGATTGCTTGTGGGATTAGAGTGGGGCGGGGGTCAGCTTTCTTTTTCTGTAAGGGGCCAGATAGTAAATATTTTAGGATTTGTTGACCAGATATAGTCAGTGCTACATATTCTTTATTTTTTTTTATCACACTTTAAAAATGTAAAAAATATTTTTGGCTTGAAGACCATAGAAAAGCAGGAAACCAGTCATGTTTGGCCTGTGAGCCATTGATTGTTCATCCCTGAATTAGAGGATACAATTTAAAAAAAAATAACCAGGAAGAAGAAAGTAGCATCAATTAGTAAAGAATCAAAACACACGTGGGCAGGTAACAAATGGAATCTTAACCTAACGGTCATAAATATTGACACATGGAATAATAGATATAAGCAACAAATGCTTTTAGTTCATCATTATGGGATGGGGAACTAAGCGTAGATACACAATGAGCTAAAAATTATGAAAAGTGAGATTAGAGATATCTGAATATCAAACATCAATTTTTAAAGAAGACTTTATTAGAATGTCCTATGATTCTTAGATTTTTTAATAGATTTTCTCACCGCTTGGAGTGAAGGCAAGGATGTATACCAGTTCCTCCCACTCTTATGGTTCATGTATAAGAAAATTATGAGTTAGTATGCAATTTGGTCTAACTCCTTAGAGCAAATTAGGAACAAAGAAAGTTTTTTTTTTTCTAAGTCTCAAGTCATAATTCCTAATTTTGAGTGGATCATCATTTAGGAAAAAAATATTAAGCATATCTGAAGGGTAAATTGAGCACTGAGATAAATGTGCACTAACAGAGGCTCATTTTTATGCATTTGCTAATTCAGAAAGCAAATATTTAAATCCACTGTATTTAAATTCTTTTGCAATATGTTTACAGTAATAAAGCTTGTAGAAAAATCTAAACTTTCAATTATTGAGAATCTTTTACCACTAATATGAGGTGGTAGATTAGTTTTCTGCATGGAATGTATTTACAATAAAAGATAAGCAGAAAAAGGCAATTACAAAACAGGATATATACCCTGTATTTGTAGATATGTATTTATACATGTATGTGTATGTATGGATATCCATATGTATACATATACACTTGTAAAAAATAAATATCTACATATATATGTTGATATATCCCTAAGCTAATTATATTAAAAGATTTGTAAGGAAATGCAAAACTGGTTAACTGTAGCTTGGTATCATTGTAAACTTTCTATTTTTCACATGTTTTATACAACATATATACTGATTCCTTTTATAAAAGCAATACCTGCTGGTGCTTTTAGATTGCTTGTTTTTAAGATCTAGTCTCTCAAGGAGCTTACATTCTTTATATCTAGAGGGTCTTGCATCTAGAGCGTCCCCAAATAGACTGGATGTAAAGGAGAAGTTGCAATCCATTACTTGAAAAACATATTGCAAAATATCCACGTGAAAATGAAGCATTTCCAGCAATACTGAAGAGCGCGTTGCTCTTTCGTTCTTCACATGTTGGTGTGGCCCTGTGCATTTCATGCGTGTTGAGATCATGAAGCTGGCAGAATGAGGTGTTACACATGCCCTCATTTTATGACTACAGTAATTCACACCTCCCTGGGGCTTGGCCAGATGGGGATGCCTTTGTTAATTCAACCAAATATCTCTATTACATTAATATTTCCTCCTTCTGTGGCTCGAGCAGATAGCTTCATTGAGCTACCCATGGTGCTGCCTGGATCCCCAGCCTCCAGCACACTGAGAGATGTCAGCCAGTTAGGCACGGACCAGCCCGTGGAGGATGCTCTACCATTCTTTCTGACGTCCTTACCTTAGGACTGGCAGTGCCTGGCCTAAATTCCATCTGCCATCCAACCACCTGATTACCTTCAGCTTCTTCCTCCTAGGTACGGCTTACTGCTCAGTGAAGGTGTGTCCACATCGCTGTTGAAAAGAAGAGTTTAAAGAAAACACACACACACACATACACAGTTTATTTTTCTTCTAAGTGTTTAAAACTCAGCCATCCCGTGGAGCAGAATGTGGCCCTCTGTGGATAGCTCAGGTTTTTGTGCCTGAAGGACTCCCTCACTATACACCTGTCTTGACAGATTGGGGCCCTGGAACGATATCGCTTAGTCACACACTAACCAGCAGGGGGAAAGTCTGTGCCTTTTATTAAAGCCTACCTACTGGCTTAGTGTTTGGAATTCAGTTCTACCTATAAATCAACATCAGAGCATACAACCCAGCATGTTCAAGAGCTTTGTTTAAACATCAAAGGAAGAACACAGACAAGCACTATGATAGAAATATAACTAATCACTTGCAAATACATCTTTCCTGTCAGTAGGAGCTTAACCTTTCTGTTTAATGTGACTGGGGAAAAAAGTGCACTTATTTTCATTCTATCTGTTTTCTTTAAAGAGATATAGAATTTTGCTATATAAAAAGATTATATTTGTTCTTAATGTAGCAGAGTGTAAGCATTTTAGAAGTGTTTGGTTGAAGAGAGGAAGAAACTGAATTCTGTGGAAACGTAAAAGCTCTTTTTCACCTAATGAGGGACGAACGACTCCCATGAATCTATACCTGCTAGGAAACACTAACTGGTGGTCAAGTGGCACTAAGAAAAAAAAAGTAAAGGCTAATAACAAGATTCATTTTAAAAATGGGGAGGAACTGATCTTCGTTTGTTTGTTGACCGGCAGTGAATGCAATTTGATGCTTTGTGGTACATTGATTGGGATCAATTTAACTTCATCCTCTGCTCCTGGCTTTATCCGTTCATAAGGGGCCTAGGAAGGATTTACGTGGGGTGCTCAGAAAATCCTAGAATCTATAAGCCATTCCTTTAATTTGAATGCTACAGATTACGGATGAAAGTTTGGTCACCTGCGTGGATCAGCAGGATTATAGACATCAAAGCAAGTAAAAATAAAAAAAGACAAGCAAAGAAACAACAAACAAAAGAACTTCATCATTGAAACTGAAGACGGTGGTAAGGGGCTTGGAAGGTTTGGCTGGCAATATAGCATTCCAGGATGGATAAGCTTTACTCCAGTGCTGTCATTGTTTCTAAATCTGGGATAAATCAGGGAGGCACGAGGCCTCAGGGCCAGCGGTCTCTGAAAAGGGAATCTTGTATTCCTTGGCATTTGATATATCTGTATGGTATTGGGAATCTTGATTTTTAAATGTTTCTGAGTAATACAAATGTTCTTAGGGAGGTTGAAGCAGCGAGAGCCTTTTGTTCTTGTAACCTTCTTATATATGTCTGCGCATATGTGTGGCTCTGTTTGTGTAGATGAGAGACTGTTTATTCTAGTGATGTTTGGACTGATGTTAACCTTCCAGCAAAGTGAAAGGAGCAGAAATGTTGAGACTGGCACAAAGCTAAGCAAGAATCCTGGACCCACAGCTGCACATTGTAAAATCTTGGGCAACATTAATACTTTCAGGGTTGCTAGGAAAATGAAATGGGCTCTCACATAGAGAAGTCCACCTGCATATATAACGGTCCTATAAATCATAGCCCTTATTAGCAGCACTGGCATTATTTTTTTAAAGATTTTATTTATTTATTTGATAGAGATAAACAGAGATAGCGAGAGAGAGCATGAGGGAGGAGAGGGACCCTGGGATCATGACCTGAGCCGAAGGCTGACGCTTAACCGACTGAGCCACCCAGGCGCCCCCCAGCACTAACATTATTATTGTTATCAAAAAACAGCATGATAGATGAACCATGAGAGACGATGGACTCTGAAAAACAAACTGAGGGTTCTAGAGGGGAGGGGGGTGGGAGGGTGGGTTAGCCTGGTGATGGGTATTAAAAAGGGCACGTTCTGCATGGAGCACTGGGTGTTATACACCAACAATGAATCATGGAACACTTCATCTAAAACTAATGATGTAATGTATGGGGATTAACATAAGAATAAAACAACAACAACAACAACAACAAAAACAGCATGAGGTTAGTACTTCTATTGCCAAAAATCTGGATGATGAAAAAGAAAATTTCCAGATAGTAAGGAACAGGACCATTTTCTTTTTTCTGATATTGAAGGCAGAGTTTTAAGAAAAGTAGTCACTGGTCAGACAAGTTTCAGCTTCCGCCTATGCCTGAGGTCTGGACCCACCTTTGCACTGTCCTGCCATTTCAAACACACCAGCTGTACTAAATAGAGCATGGAGATGGTCTCTCTTCACTCATTCCCTCCAACCCCATGTTATTATACCTTAGAAAATGTACTCTGTGTGGAGACTTGGCCACTATATGTGGGTGTATCCACATATATCAAGGTTAATAGCCACTTTCCACTGTCAAATGCTAATCCACAGTGTCAATGAATCTTCATTAGAATAAAATGTAGCTGTTGCGCCCATTTAAGTAAAGCATTTCCAACAGCATCCCAGAGTTATGGCACTATTAAAATGCTAATGCACAGTGTTTTGAGAGACTGTAAGATCCTTGAGGGCAAGAATTTGTTCTATCCTTAGGTTATGTACTGCAGAGGAGAGTGAGACACTTAATGATTTTGTTCTTAACAGCAAGCTAATTCTTTTTGTTCCAAGAAAAATTTAAGAGTTGGAAATAACTTCCTGAGGCATCCTTCTCAGAAGGAGAAAATGGATTGGCAATTTCCAGAAATCAGGTCTGCAGGATCTGAAGACCATTACAAAGTTCGGTGACATTTAGTTCAGAGTTTCTCAGGAAAATGGAAAATGGACAAGTCTCAGAGAATGCCCTTTTTTACGTGTGCTCTGGGGAGGAGGGGAGGCAAACCGCTTGCTACACTCTCCTGTCCTGAATAAACTTCCTCTCCCTCAATCCCCTGAGAACTCCTCTTTCCGTGTCTCCTTCCTTTGATTTGGATCCACAACTTTAGTATCCAGGCTTGTTTCACGTGTAGGTGTAGGTATAGCATAGATAGATTAAAGGCACTGCGCTGGACCTCACGAACTGGTGAAAAGAGTAACAGTAGAGGGTTTGGAAGGGGCAGTGGTGGGTAGACTATAATCAAATGTCTGTTGATAACACCTAGTCTAAGGTAGTAGGTATTGGGGTAGTACAGGTAAAGGCCAGGGTAAGGAAGGTGGATGGAGGTTCAGAATAGAGTTTGAGAACAGGTGAGCATTATCAATGTACTAAAACAATAATCACTAAAGATTCCTTTATTTCCGCTCAAACTATAACAAGATACCAAAAGCACCAAATGAGATATTCTGATTCAGACTCTAAGAAGAAACTGTACATTTCCCTGGGTATTTTTCCTCTGCTCGGATTCTGGTTGTTAAATGTTTGTGTATTTTAAAATGTATGTTAAAATATTTTGTAAAAAAGATGTCCTGGTAGATCTATTAATGGCCTTTGAATATGCAACAAAATGCCTTTTTTTAAAAAAACATCAATTTCCTCAGTTGTATTTATTTCACCCCTAGTTTTGTATGCAATTATACTAAACTCCTGTGGTTATTAAATTGCTTCATATAGGGGCGCCTGGGTGGCTCAGTCGTTAAGCATCTGCCTTCGGCTCAGGTCATGATCCCAGGGTCCTGGGATCGAGCCCTGCATCGGGCTCCCTGCTCAGCCAGGAGCCTGCTTCTCCCTCTTCCACTCCCCCTGCTTGTGTTTCCTCTCTAGCTGTCTCTCTCTCTGTGTCAAATAAATAAATCTTTAAAAAAAAAATCGCTTCATATAAAGTAGAGACCACATGTTAACCACCAGAGCAGTCACTCCTATTGGGTATCTCTGTGTCCCAGGAAGAAGTTGAAGTAATGTGGGAGTGAACCAAAATGCTCAAATCACACTTAACATGTAGATAGAATCTATTCTCCCTCTTGAAAGGGTTGTTACTTTTGAGTAATAGATATCAGGAAACGTTTTTCTGCTTCCTCTTTCTTAAGTTCCGTACAAGTGTTCATCCAGATATGTGCCAAGCTGCTGTTCCAGGCCTACATCACTTTGGCAAAAGCCAAATTACTTAAAAGAAACAGGAGAAAAGGCTGCCCTAATGTCTGCTTTGCCCAGGCAGAAGAATCTACAACTAAATTCACTCACGTGTGGTAATGGATCCTATGGCATATTCTTAAGCCAGTGCCCATTGCCGCCTTGGGAGGGAGAAAAGTTTTGGAAGTTATCTTTAAGAATCTTGCGCTGGAGGGGTTTGCCTGTTTGTAGTCCTCTTCAGCGAGTGGTTCACAGTGGGGTTGTCAACTCCTCCTCAGCCTGGCTGTCAACCCTGTCAACCCTTCCTCAGCAGGAAGGGGGAACTCTATGAGGTATTTCTCAACCTCTCAAAAACACACACTGAACTCAGTCAGAGGTTGGGAGGTTGTAGCAGTTCTTTTGTAAGTGGATGCTACCTGATTTCCACTTTTCTCCTTTTGTTCATTTTCCACTTTCTACGTCCTTTAGCCTATCTTAAAGTTTCCAATATCTGGTGCCTCCAATCCTCTCCCTTATGGAACTCCAGACATCCCAATATGAGAAAGCAGTCCTGCCCCTTGGCCTGTCCTTCAGTGTTGTAAAACTTCATGCCTTGAAAAGCGAATGGTAGTTCTCCTTTTCTCATGGTTTACTGGCCTTGAAATGTGGATAGGAGATTCTTGTCCAAACAGTGGCAGCAAGAATTAAGCTTTGTTCTAGTTCAACTCACCAAATGGTTATAGCCAGTTTCCTCTTAAGTTACCCATAAGCCAGCCCAGCTCAACAGAGTGAATATTATTTTCTATGGTATAGTCCAATGTTATTTGAAGGACGTGATTTTGTTTCTATATTTTGCAAATTATTAATTCTGAATTTATCGTACTAAGGAGATACGACTTGTTCTTTTTTAAAAAAACATTTTATTTATTTGACAGAGAGAGACACAGCGAGAGAGGGAACACAAGCAGGGGGAGAGGGAGAGGGAGAAGCAGACTTCCCGTGGAGCAGGGAGCCTGATTTGGGGCTTGATCCCAGGACCCTGGGATCATGACCTGAGCTGAAGGCAGATGCTTAACGACTGAGCCACCCAGGCGCCCTGAGATATGACTTGTTCTAAAGCCTATTTTTATGATGATATGTTATCATGTCATCTGAGGCAGGTGATCCCAGGCCTAAGTATATTCTTTGTGTTTTCCAAATCTGTCCTGTAATGTAAACAGGGAGGTGATGCGTTTCTTGTACATATAAATTTCTCTTCAAGTTGGCTTATGAGAAAGTGCAGCAGAAGCCATTTGAGAGGACACCTGGGTGGCTCAGTCAGTTAAGTGTCTGCTTTCAGCTCAGGTCATGATCCCAGGGTCCTGGGATCAAGCCCCACGTTGGGCTCCCTGCTCAGCAGGGAGTCTGCTTCTCCCTCTGCCTGCCACTTCCCCTGCTTGTGCTCTCTCTCTCTGTCAAATAAATAAAAAAAAAAAAAGAAAAAAGAAAAAAAAAGAAGCCATTTGAGAGGCATGAGAAAGACCCTCAGTAATCATGTCTACAACTCCTGCCAAATGCCCTCTTTCCGTGCTGTGCAGCTGGACCATGGGGAGATGTGTGACTTGAGTCACCATCAACTAAAAGCCCTCAGGAGCTATTTTTCTGGTCAGCTAGGAAAAAAAAAAAAGTTTGATAGTCACATGTGGGGCCTTGAAATACTAGTGCAAACTTTTCCTCCCAACCTAATGATCAGGACAGAACTGTTCAAAATTGCTGAGACTTCCCTTCAGCATCTGTTTTTGCTCTGCTTCCTGAATTGAATATTTAGACTCTTTTCTTTCTAAGACATTGCTGCCTAGCCTAGACACCCCTTCTTAGGTCCCAGCTACTATAAGGTTCTCGGTCTCTTACTCTGGCAAGTCTATGTGTTACTCATGGGAATTCCAAGGAACTAAGGTACAGGCCAGTTATTTCTATTGGATAGTAATAGATATGTGATGTCATATAATCAATGAACTATTCACTACTTTAACTACTTTAAAATTTCACCTGGGTGGCTCAGTTGGTTAAGTGTTGGACTCTTGATTTTGGCTCAGGTCGTGATCTCAGGGTTGTGAGACTGAGTCCCACATTGAGCTCTGTGCTTAAGATTCTGTCTCCCTCTGCCCCCCACCCTCCCTCTCTAAAAAATAGAAATAAAAAAATTTAAAAAATCATCATTTCTTACCTATTTCCTATAGTGATTGTCACTTGGGGTCCCCACAAAATGTTGACATCCATAAAGAACTATTTGAACTTAATCATCTGTTTACAGCCCACAGAGCTTCAGTCTACTAATGGTTTAACAGGGTCAGCTACTGTGGATCACACTGATACACAACTCACAGAAATCAGCAAGAATCTCTAACTAGGGACATGAGCCAATAGAAAGTAAAGTCACAATGTAAATGTATGTTAGTTGTAACTCTACCATTTAATTAGTTCTGTTCCTTTAGCTAAACCACACTATTTCATGGTGCCTGTTTTTCTCCTTTGGAGTGAGGATAGCAAGAATCTACATTTTAGAGGCAAGCTGACAATTGTGAAGTTTTTTAAAAAGTGGCACATGCTTTTGAACTAGATCTCTGTTTCCTGAAGTTTGAGGTTCTCACCAAGATGAAAAAATAAATCCCGCCTTTTGGAGAAGGATATTATCTGTTTTATAGAATATTAAACTTCAAAGATGAAGTACATGAGATATGTTAGCAGCAGGTGATGCATGTCTATTTTCGTAAATCTGAAAATGGCTCATTAGGCAGAGTACTTGGTAGAGGTGAGTAGATTGAGAAGCCAAAGTTGAACACATGTGGATAACAAACCTCCTCTAATCCTTCTTCATTTAGGTAACTTACATAAGTTTTTTTAGGTTATTGTTTATATAACTAGTTCACCTCTGCTTCCCCGACAGATATTTTGACATAGCTAATTTGATAATATATTAATCTTTCATATATGAGTGTATTACTAAACAATATGTATTTGATACCAATATTTGATAATATAATCCTCACAGTCTGAATATTCAAATTGTTTCATGAGACTCTGTCATGAGACGAAGTGGAAACCCTTTTTTTCACCACAGATGAGAATTTTCATCTTCTGGCATTTGGACAGACCCATCCTTAAAAGTACATCTCTCAAGATGTTGTCCTATGTAGAAGATATAAAAGGATCTGTGAGTTTTTCAGGGGCTAATGAAAGCATAAAGGACATAGGAAAATAGCTTTGGCTCCAAAATATAAACAGAAATTGCAAAATTATAATTAATTTATGTTTCGTTAAATGTTTCCAAATGTACTATTATACCAACTCGTCAACTTAACTCATACCATTATACATACATATACGTTTGTTTATCAAAGGTGGAATGTAAGTACATTTTAATATCTGATGTGGGCCTCTATTAGTGAGAGGGTTTAGGGCAAAGGAAGATCTTAAAGTGGTCCTACCTATAAAATCCCATTTATTGAGGGGGGCAGTTTTTATTTAAAGAGAGGAGGTCACATCAGTTTCCTACCTTCTAAAGCTGTTTGATAAAGAACTATTTTAAGTTCTTAAGTTTTTTTTATTAATTCGACTTTACCTTTTCATCACCAGAGCAAGCTCAGCGAGGCACAGAGTCCCATCCCATTAGCAATAGGTACCACTGCTGTCTAATTACACTACGGACATTCAAGTTTGCAGACTGTCACTTCTCTAAGCATATTCCTTTTCTTCTTCCACTTCTTTTTTAAAAAGTATTAAACAAAATGCATCTCCTCCTAGTGGCAGCACAAGGGAAATCACACATTCATGGTATTATACTACTGTGACAGAATGTCATTTCAATTGCCTTATTAACCATATGAAAAAATATATCACAACAGTGAGAAAACTTCTCAGTTATCTATATCTTCCCCCTTAGGCTATTGTCATGAGCCACTGGCATACTAAGGAGAGTGTACTAATTCAGTTGTCAGCTGCCTCACCTATTAAAAAGGGGGAAAATATCAGCAACAAAATGGAAACCCATAATAAGGGTGCTGAAGAGGTCTGCATAGCTCTGTCCACTTGTAGTCCTAAATTAAACAGTCTCTCAGAAATGTGCCATTTGAACTGTCAAAGAGCACGCTGCTGTCACCCACATCTGGCTCGATAATGAAGCATTAATCGTGTTGTGAAGGCAGTTTCCCCTGGCTGCATTTGGGGAACATGAGACTGGACGCTCATACTTGAAGTTTTCAAGTGGAGCGTAAATATCATTTACCTCATGTTCTTTTTATGAGAACGGGGAACTCATGAGAAAAGTATGAGAGTATACAGGTCTGGAAGTCAGATCAGGGGTCTTAGGGAAGCCAAAAAAGAAAAAAAAAAAAAACCAACAGATTTTATGAGACCCAAATCAGATGACAAGTAGAAAATTCAAATTTGTTAGCTTTTGACCACATTTCTGGAGATGTACTGGATTTGTAAGAACTGATTTCTGAAAGCCCTTGCTTTATTACTCTAGGAAAATTCTAAGAGTTTATTAAGTGATGTCTGCTCTAACTATACATTGGCTTAATAAAACCGAGTACAGGAGGAGGAGGTGTGACAACCGATGTCCTAAATATACGTCAGACCTACTTTTTTCACAAACTATTAAGGCCACATTCTGTATAGAATACACATGACTTTTAAGCCTTAGTGAAATATATTGGAGCAATATTTTATATGAAAAAACATGAAGCTACTAAAAGAAGGACATTATACTATTCATAGTAATGCTTTAACTCACACAATGACAATGAGGTCGAGTATGAATTAATATAGCTTACCTTTTACAGAAGAGTAAAATATTGCCCAGAGTGAATGTTCTGTAGTGATATACTGAATAAGTATCAGCAGATCATTTGAATTCAGGACTGACTCTGGAATCCTTGGGTTTTCCTCTGTACCACACTGGAGAGAAAATCAGTGTAAGGAGTTTTCCCTTGAATCCATGTGAAGAATCAGAGACTGGCAAATCAAGTGCATTTGCACATGTAACTTAAAATCTCTTAAAAATGTTAAATTACTCATATTTATTATGGGATATTAGAAACAAAAAGTCTTCCCTTTTCTTACTTTTAGGAATTTTCTATCACTTAACTGTAAATATTAACTCTATGTATTTGTTACCATTTATTTTTTTTAACTTCACAGAAATTCTTAAATGATGCTAGCTGAGAAAACATGCCAAAGCTGTTTAACAACTTCTATATAGTCTTTAAAACTTATTTTCTTAATAAATATGGAGAAAATATCATTGAGTGCTTTGAAAGTATGCAGTGGAGAACATAAAAAGTGCAGTATTTCATACCTGCAATGTTTTTTCACGTATTCCCTGTGGGGGGATTTACCTTAGAATGTGTCTCGAGGGCCTTGGCATTCGCCACATGCCATGCCACTACTTCATTAGGCATTCTCTTGTTTCACGCTACTTTTACATCTTCCCTCTGTTCTTAAGTTTAAGATTGGTGATTGGTCTAGCTTGTCAGAACCTAAGGTAGGGGACCATGGGAAGCCTATGGATTGGCTGCCCTTGAGTCAGATATACAACCCTCATCCAATCGACTGTACCAAGGGGCGGGCTTGTGGGTGGGCGGATTCCTTCAAAATGGGGTGTGAGTAAACTGGCACATGAGAAGCTGTGAATTGTTTGATAAGCCATGAAAAGAATCTTCATATTAATTCTTTGGTGGAAATGAGACACTGAACCCTTTATTATGTCAGCATATCACAATTAGGTTTTAGAAATACTCCCTACAGTGCAAGTCCTGGCACACGGTCTTCATGGAATAAATGATTTTTGCTGGATTCTTATCTCTAGGGATATCAATAAATTAAAAAACCTCTATGAGAAGTTGAGTGGAACAGATAGTGGAACAGATAAAACCTTGGTATCTAGAATCCTATAGATCTAGATTTGGATACTTTGCCTTCCACTTAGGTGGATGACTTTCCTAAGTGTTTAATGTCTCAGTTTCCTCATCCTTCAAATTATAAAACACAGCCCTTCATAAGGTTTCTGTGAGGCTATACAAAAATATGTAAAGTAATGCTTGTGAAGTACTTATTACTATTGAGAAGGACATTAGAAAATAGAGCTTCTGGGGCATTCTGCTTCTTCTACCTTCAGAAAAATATTAATTGCAGTAATTATAAATTTTAATTACATAATTGATTTCAACTTTAAATATTCATGATAATTCTATGATAAAGAGACAAGATTAGATACTCTTTAATTCCAGTTTTGCCATTACTTGCTGATCTAGAGCAAGTCCCCTCTGAGTCTTAGTTTCCTTGTCTATAAAATAGTGATGAAAGAGATTATCTTTAAAGAATATTGTGAATGTAAAGATAAAGTATGGAAAACATCTAATATTCTAATAAGATCAAAGCACTTAAAAAGCCCTCCCAGCATATAGGCTAACTAATCTGGGGTCTCCCTGGAAAAGTTTCTTAATTCTATCTCCCAGATCCATTACCAATCCTTTATTCTGCATTCTCTTCTTGCTTTCCCAGAAAGTTCATATGGCTCTCTCTGGAGCTCTGGATAAAGGGAGAAGATGTGAGTGTGAGAGTGTGTGTATGTGTGTGTGTCTATATGTGTGCTAGAGGTGGTCAGTCCTCACAGATCATTCAGTCTCCTGAGTGGATATCCTCAGTGTCACTGCTTGCCACCTTGGAGATCATAATAAGAATCATCGCTTGGCTTCCCTTTCAAGCAGAGCGGGGGACATGCCCTCATCAAGAACTTGAACTCTTTGTGCCCGATCTAGAGTTTAATGTGCTGAGGTTTGAGCAGGTTAGAAATTAAGATATTGAGATGGTGATAAAAAAAAAGTAGTAGGGTTCATATGGAAAGCTCAAAACTGGAGCTTGATGGTGATGTAGGGGTTATTGGGTCAAAAAAGCAAGAAAGGAGATAGTGATTCTAGATATGGGACTTTAGAGGAAGTGGCTTCTGTTGCAATGGGATTTTGTGTCCCCCGTGTTGCTGCTTCACATTCTGTGGTTTAATAGCTCAGGTTATAGCAACATGTCCCATTGGTATTTGTTTGCTCAGTTTTGTATGCTTTACCCAATGCTGGAATAACGGTTTTGTTTTCCACTCCTTAGGTACATCTTCATTTCTGATCTGCTGTTCTCTGACATGATGCTTTGTTCCTCCATTCCATTCGATTTGGGAAATTTTGGAGTTTCTGTGGCCACCAGCCACCTTCCTACTATGGTAGTCTTAGTAGGAAGCATTCTGGTCCTATTTTCTCATATTGTGTCTGTGATACACTGTTGCGTAAGAGAGCAATGCTAGTATTATCTAACCCATCGTGTTATCATTTGAATTGGTGGCCAGTCTGGGTCAAAGTTCCTCAAATGTGATCCACTGGCTGACCAGAAGCCTTGGCATCACCTGAGAATGTTGAATCAGAAACTTGGGGTGGGACACAGTGATCTGTATTTTAATAGGATCTCCAGGTGATTCTGATACACATTACAGTTGGACTTTAACTGGTTTAGGTTCTGGATTAGGAGGCAGTCACTCTGTAGCATGAGTTGAAAGATCTACCCACTGGCTTTGATGCCTTCCTTTCCAGAACTCACTCTTTATGGTTCTCCTTTTTTTTTTTTTTTTTTTTGCTAAAGGCTTACTTTTGCCTGGAAAAATTCAGTTAACTTTGGAAAGAATAATAGATTAAGCTGACAGTAATTTATAATTCTGTATGAATTTGTTTATATTATCTTTTTCTCACAACAGTTTTGGTAGTAGCTAATTTGAAAAACATCACTTGAAGGAGTAGATAATTTAAAATAACCATGCTTTTGTTTCCATCAACAATTCTATACATTTCTCAGTGCTCATCAAGGTAAGTGAACTCTTCAGGCACATGTCCTTTGTGTTAATGAAATTTGTCATATCATTGACTTTTTAAGTTCAATTATCTTAAAATTTAGAAACATAACTCATGGAATATTATATTGCAATAACATTAAATTTATTTGAATTTACTTATGTAGATTTTTATGTCAAGATGCTATGTAATTGTACTTACTAAAGTCTACAGTCCAGAGAAACATTAGTTACAGTTTAGGAAAACAGAAACCACTGGTATTATTTCTGAGAGATTTTATCAGATAGAAATAACCAATGGGTACAGCTAACTTTCACTAAAGTTTTATTATATTTGAGATTCTCAGTTTAGGTTGACTGACAGTCCAGATCATGGAAAAGTTTTGGAGGAAATCATATAGGAAAGCCAAATGTTAGGTAGATTTTAACACAAATGTTTCAGAAATTGAACCAAGAGTTCTACTTGCTAAGGTATCAGAAGGCAGAGTGCTAGAGTTGAAAGCTCAGTGTAGGTGATCAGCTCTGCTGATAATGCTGTGATGACCTTGGTGACATCATTTAGATCTCTGGGCCTTAGACCTGTCACCTAAAATAAAGGATTGGACTAGATGATCTCAAAATGCTCTTCTATGTCAATAAGTCTATTAATGACTACCATTTAATCTTAGAAGGAGTTGAAAACAACTTATATAGAAGAAATCTGTCTTGTGAAGTTAGACAACTTTCCCAAGGTTATACAATTAGAAAACAGCAGAACTGGGATTCAGGCTAGGTGTTTGATCACAAAGACAGCCCTTTTAGCCCATGTGTGACTTAGGCTTGTGTTTTTCTTCTCATGTTTGAATGAAAGTATTGTTGACTGTACAAAAATTATGTAACACTTATACCTCTCAATACAGTCACATTTCATGGACCTGGCTTGAGAAATTGAAGGGATTCTACAACCTATCAATTTATTTTAATATTTGATTATCAAGAACACTTGAATAAACATTCAGGATGCATTTCAACTTAACAGAAACAATTTTCAGTTAATGTTCCTTGTATTTTACATTGCTTTTTAAAAAAAATGTAAAGCTTATATATATATATATATATATAAGCTTTAAAATTTTGTATTTTTATAAAGCATATATATGCTTTAAATATATATATTTAATATATTTATATTTAATATTTAACATATATATTAAAGCATATATATGCTTTAAAATTTTATTAAAAAAATATATATATATTTAAGTAATCTCTACACCCAGTGTGGGGCTTGAACTCATGACCCTGGGATCAAGAGTCGCATGCTCTTCCATCTGAGCCAGCCAGGCACTCCTTATTTTTGACATTGCATTTTACATGTATGTATAGTCAAGGATTTATTGTTTTATTGTTAAATATTGAAATATATATATATTTTTATTGCTATCTTTAAAAATAGCTTGTTGAATAACTCTTCAGATAATTTGAACTCACTAATATTGGAGAATGATTCATTTAGCTAACTCTTTGCAAAGTCAAATTGGGTTTTCCTTCCAAAGCTTAAAAAGATTATAATCGGCCATTGACTTTTATGTCAGAAATCTAGACTTTAACTAAAGCAACCAGTCTTTTAACCTAAGTCTACGGGTGGCTGTTGGGGCATGGGCGGGGGGTGGGGGGGAAGTATTAGAGAATGATTTTTTTCTTATCTAATTACTTTTGATATTTTTATTTCCTCATTTTTCTGTATAACTTTCTGACATGGGCTGTTGAAAAAATGACATCCCCTTTTTAGACCGTAAACTGGCCTCATTGACCTGATGGCTTTGCATGACTGGTAAATTTTTGCGTTAAGTAGCCTGTGTCAATTCCTTGGTCCCTACTGATGATCTGGAAGGAGAAGGAAGCTGTTTTGGGACACACACATTTGTACACACACGTTTGTGCACACACACAAACATCTCCATTTGCCTCCTTTTATCTAGTGAAGTGGATTATGGCTTCTTACAGAACATTACAAAGCACTAAAACTTAAAGGCAACATTTCCATTTGATTGAATGACTGCTTTAAGCCTAGCCCTCATGGAATGCAAGAATTTATTTTTCTGATATGCATAAAAAGGCTTAAGACTTCTTGTCACATTAATGAAAGTGGATTGAACTCAGGAAATGGATGGTAACCTCCTAACTGGAAAATTTGGCCTAATAATAAAAGTCATTTATATTTTCTATCTTCTAATGTCCCTGTTGTCCATTTTTAGGGGGAAGAACTTTCACACTCTTTTGCTCCCAGCACACAACTTAAAATAATTAGGTGATTCCACCAAAAACAAATAAAAACATCCCTGTTACTCTTTAGAAATGAGAGTTAGCTTAGGACAGAGTGATAGAAAGACATTTCCCTGGTTTTCAACACTATGCTAAGTTTTACAAATTTATAAATATTATATTCTTATCATTACATGAAATGAATTGCCAGTGTATATCATAGTTGGTTTTGTCCCTGAGCTGGACTGGGTGAAATTAAGACAGAGCTGACCTGGGTGGGGAAGTATGATGTTGAGAAGAGTAATATGACATGTACCAGTTCGTCAATATCATTAGCCCTTTTTTTATTTCTGAGAGTGAGGACATTTTAGGAGAAAAATCAGCCACCTATTGTCTCCTGGAATACAACTCTGGGGACATTTTCCATAACTCTTTATTCAGTGTGTCATAGTAGGGAGGCCCAGGTGAACAAGTGCTTGCTTATTAGTACCAGTTCTCTTTGCTCTACTCTGTGTTACTGCCTGTGCACCTGACTCTGCTTGGGGACCTCTGCTCACACAGCTATTAAGTGCTACAGCCAAGTTTTAAATCTGGAATCAGAGCTCACATAGTTTATCACTGGTTAATTCCCATCAGGGTTGATTCACCCAGATTAGACAGCTAAGGGCATAGAAATATAATGATTATCAATAGGGTGACCATATCTTACAATTTGGGGAAAAAAAATCTCAATTTAAACTATTATCCTTGAATAATTATTAATACTCTCCCTTTCCACTCTAAAAGTAGAGCCAGTTTCAACAAAAGTATATGGTCAATTTAGCTTTACAATTTAAATTACAAGTCTACTTTGCCCATACTTTTTTTTTAACCCAAATTTGTTTGATCCAAGCAAGTTTATTTAGTTAGCTAGTTACGTTTTTTCTGTGCTCAGCCCATGTCCAAAAGAATTTTGTCTACAGATTAGTTAATCTCCTTCTATGGCACCACACTCAAGTCAAATAAAAAGCTATTTCCCATATGAAAAATAAGGAACAGGCCCTAGTGTAGAAGGTAGCGATGCACTCTTTGAAAGTACATGGTCAAATTATAAAGAAAAATAGTTTGGGGCTAGATAAAACAGGGGAGAGGCAGACACATTTTTAGACATGTCACAACATTTACAGTGATTTTAGGTGAAAAGAGCAGTAAATTCCAATAGACTGAGAAAATTTGCAGCACAGCCTGCCTAGGGAAAAAAAAAAATCTGTTTTCCACCGAGATCTTGAAAACTTCTGTTGTAAAAGGCATCTTGAAATGTGAAGATGCTGTATATTTTCTTTAGAGTCCTGTATTTGGCCTATTGTTACTTTAGGATTTTTCAAAGAAGAATTTAATCCTCTGGTGGATCCCTAATAGTAGTGTAGGTTTTTAAAAGTGCCTTCCACAACCCTTGTGCCTTCACCATTGAGTACTGACTTCTGCCCTAGATAAGTGTCATGTTTGCTTAATGAAGGTCCAGGCAATGATGAGGGGCACCAAAAGAAGGAGCTCCCCCCGCCAACTGTCAGTGCTGTCTGTCTTCATGCCCTTCTTTATAAGTTTCTACATCTAGAAACTTAAGATGTCTTCCATTTCATTTAACTTTTCATAAAATGGTCTATACTCTACTCCTCTGCTTCTGAACTCTGCTTAGATTGAGCTTCAGGCATGACTCTTGTGTCTTCATATGATGCTGGAGAACCTTCAGTTGTAGCCGTGTTAGGGCAGGTACAGAAAACAGGACTGGCCAAAGACACAGAGAACCAAAGGTTTCATTCACTGGGATTCTTCTCCCCCGTTTCATAGCTCCAGTGCGCGTGCGCACGCACACACACACACACACACTTGAAAATCTACACAGATGTGTATACCCATACACACCAAACACATATTCACATACAGAGACTTTCTAAGCTATCATATCCACTAGGGATGCTTGTACCAGCACCATCTGAAGTGATTTTCATCTCTCCCTGAAAGTTTTGTGTTTTCCAGCTCAGGGCCTTATGTGGCAACAGAGCCCTGATGGTGGAAAGACTTTGTTTTCGATATTCTCTATTTCCTTTATTGGCTGACACTAATGTGTTCCTAGAGGGTTGCAGATTGGATGAATACTTGTCTGAATCTTTGGAGGAGCCTGGAGTGGCCAGAGTTCTTGGAGTAGTTGTTACCACCTTGAGCTGCCTTGTTCATAAAGCCCTCTTCACAGAACAGTATTATTTTCTCTATGTGTTATCACTTAAGGAAAGTTGGCAAGCTTTTCTTGGAATAACCCCTTAGTCACCCTTATGGTGGTGATTTCAAAGGCACAGGGTTTGGTGAAGACATCTGGGACTCTTGGAATTTTAAACTCGTTCAGAACTGGCTCTATACAGCGCCAGTCTTCTTTAGGCTTCATGGAATATTCTTTCCCCTTCCAGGCACAACACGGAGTTGATCCTTTACACTTAAAAAATATCCACAGTTGGCAAACATTGTATGATTTTAGATTTTTACCTATTAACAAAATAATAGTGGTTATTATCTCATATTTTATTTACTTACATGTTTTATCATGTAAGTAATCATGTTTATTTGCTCATTTAAGGAGATTTCCCTGAAATCTTCTCAGAAAAGTGGTCATGCAATGTATTTTCTAAAAAAATAGGGACCTGCCTTTAAAGCACAGCCAGGGAAGACAGCTTCTATGGCTTAGAAGAATGTGCTGTTTTCCACGACAGTGGAATCAGATGACACCAATCACATTTGGACCTTTTCCCAATGCAAAGCAACATGACCAATCAACCTATGCAGTCACAGAGTTGGTCCTCGAAAAAGAAATATTAATAAGTTCACTTTGGGTGCTTTAATAGATAAGAAAGCAAAATTGTGACCTTTCTTCTCAGCAACTTTCTCGTTCATGGAATAAAGAGGATTTGCTCAGCAGACTTTGTGCAAGATGTTCTCTGCTGCCTGGTGCAAACTGGAGCAGAGAGAGAATTCAGGAGGAAAATAATAGGGTCTTGACTTGGATTTAATTTTTTTTTCACCTCCTCCCAGAGAGAACATCATCCCAGGAGAAAAAAGGAATAATCAAACCGAGTGCTTTGAACATACCAACAGCTTAATGAATGTGAAACTAATAGATTCTCAGCTATGGGAGAGAGCATCAGAGGTCATCTGTTTTTATCCCTGCTTCCCTGCAGGACTGGACTAAAACCTACTCCTAAAAGCAGGGGTATATGCTGAATTCTAAGCCAAAAATGTGGAATGAGCAGTACAGAATTGCTGAACCCATATTCCCGTTAAACTCATTTTTGTTCTTTTGCTAAGACCCCAAATTAATAACAAAAACAGAAAAAGATAAGACCACTTGACTACATTTAAACATGGAGATTTTATTTTCTTGAACATGAACAAGATAGAAATATGCTTTCTAAAACAGGGCTGAGTTGATCCAGTATTTATTTGTTTCAAGAACCAATTATCGTCTTTGAGATAAAAGAATTTCATAGCCTCCAACAGTAATATTGACTAGGGTTTCATAGGCATGACAATAATTCTGTGTGTTTAAATTAAATTCCCCTGATCCATTTTGAACACATTTTCTTTCCTTCATATGGAGTGATCATTTTCTACATCATTTATTCTTTTCCATGAGAATATCTACCAAGTATTCTCTTTTATATTATAAAAACATATTTTTTACAATTTATTTTTAATCTGTCAGATCACAGAATTATTGTCAATAGCATTTGTAATTTGTAACGAGTTTCTCTTCAAAACGTATAAATCTAAGTTTAAAATGAAAACTTTTCTTTTTGTATGTGGAAGAAGAGTATCAGGTGGGTCTGTAATTCAAAATAAAGCTTCCTTTCATACTAGCGCCTCAACCACAAGTCCCCCAATTAATCCTTGTCCTGTTGAAGATGAAGAAACTGAGCTTTATGGAAGTAAAGGTCATGCATGACATTAACCACGGAGACAGAAACGGAAGATTTATTTCTGGAATTCTATCACTGTTTATCTCATGAAGTAGGCTGCCTGTAAATTCTCCATGCATTGTTGTGCCTTTTGAATTTTAACAGTGTGTATTTATTATCTCATCAAAATTAAACAAAACTCAATATTTAGTTGTAAGATGCCAAAATCAAAATAAGTTTCAAAAGTCTAGAAAAACACAACAATATAACAACAATACACTTGGCTCTCTTCACATTATAAGCGATTGTCATTCTGAATATTTCTTTCCTCTCAGTCACGTAGGACATTTATATAATTTCTGCAGCATTACAATAGAATTACTCCTCTGAGAAATCCCATACTGTGAGAATGTATTGGAGTAATTGAGCTGGCAGATGGCCTTAATATACGAAATATATTGATACAACAACCACTTACTTTCCTGACCGATGAAGCTGATAAAAGATGGAGCAGAACAGAGAATATATGAGGGGAAAACATTCAGCCTGTTTGGACACATGCTGTGAGAGTTAGTGTCAAAATAATATAACCTACTTCATTCACTTTGATTAATTTTTTCCTCTGGTGGCATTATTTTATTCTCATCGCATTGTTCAAGACTTTATTCCACTAGGTTTCATTATTCCCATTCTTGTTGATGTGAAAGTACCAAGATCCACATGTTCACTCTCACCATGAGCAAAGCACCTGCAAGCCTGCTTTTCACAAGGTTATAGGTGCATGGTTTCTCACCCATCTGCAAGCTCCATCCCACCAGAATTGGTCTCACTTGGCTTGCTTCCTGCCGGTCCCTCACGCCGTGCCTGACACATGTAGATATTTAATGAATATATGCTAAGTGAACCACTGCCGCTTACTAGACTGACCCCTCATGTATGACCTTTGCCAATATGGGTTACTGTCTCACTTAAGAAGGTCAGCTGAATATTTTATTTTCTTCCAGAAATTGTCCTTTATTTACTAAAATAGCTAGGCCTTCCAAAGTTTGGATGATATATCTATCTATCATCTATTGATCGATCTATCTAACTATATATATATATATATATAGTTACCTTAATAAACTGGTCTCTTACAAATTGTTACTTTCAGCAAATACTTCTAGTAATAAGTGAAATGAGCACAAAGTGTAGGTTTCAAAAGTCATAAATATTTGAATTTAAATTCTGGACCCCAGATTACTTAGCTGTGTGACCACAGAGAAGTTATTTAACCTCTCTAAAACTTGGTTCCCTCATCTGTAGTAAGAACTGGCTTTCAGAATGTATTAAGCTTTGCATAAATATTAGGAGGCCAGCATAGTGCCTGAAGCATGGGAGGCCTCACTCAAAGGCAACTATTATTGTTTCTAAAATTCACATTGCACGCAGTACTTCAAACCTGCCTGTCTAGGGGAAAGTATTAAAACTTTTATAGTAACTATCATTTATTTACATTGAAAATGTATGAAAAGAAATCCCTGCTAGGCTGAAATACAGGATGAAACGTTCAGTTTAAGTACATAAGTCAGAAGAGCAGAAGTTAACCGTATGTGTTACAATCTAAAATACAAAGTCGAAGTCTCCTTAATGCGTCCCTTAATTCTTTTGGGGGCAGTGTAGTATTATTTAACAAGTCCTTAAGGTCAATAGATTAAGAAGTTTTGGGATTTTGGGGGAATGGGGTGAGCAGCCCACATAGATAGGGATCTGTCTGGCTTTTCCTTGGCCCTTTCACACAGTCTCGGAGGACCAGCAGTTGAAGGTCACAAGGCAGAGCAGGGCCAGACAAGACTTGAAGAGAAGCGATTTCTGTTGCAAATGCTGGAAAGAAATTTTAAAACAGTTGTTCCATTATGATTTGATTGACAGAGAGTTGGTTTTTGTTGTTTTGGTTTTGGTTTTGGTTTTGATCTCAATTATTTGCTTATCCTTAACAATAATTATTTGGTGCATTAACACATGAAGACGTTGAAATCAATGCTGGGAATAAAAAAACAGTTTACCATCATGCAGTTTACAGTATAATGAGGGGGAGGGGAGATTTATCATCAGGAATGTTTAAAAAGATAGAATGGGTGCATTAAGTTAACAGATACAGGTTACATTCTCTTTAACTTGGCACACTTGTTTTAAAAAGAAGAGGATTTTTATGTGGTCAAAATATAGCCTTTGCTTTTTACATAGTGGGATCAGCCAATTAGAGGGACATATTGTGACCTGGGTTTGCAAGTCACAATGTACTTACCTTTAAAAGCTCTGCTCTTCTGTGGTTTTGCTGAGATTGTTATGAGTT
Organism: Mirounga angustirostris; assembly: GCF_029215605.1. Classification (NCBI taxonomy): domain Eukaryota; kingdom Metazoa; phylum Chordata; class Mammalia; order Carnivora; family Phocidae; genus Mirounga; species Mirounga angustirostris. Next base: position 45,515,573 of record NW_026991716.1, on the reverse strand, counting down.
TTCTAAATTCTGTTGATATTGATAAATTGTTTTCTCCCAGGATCAGTGGACAGATCCATATAGAAGTACATTGTTTGGAGACTAAATAATTTTCCAAATAGAAGAAAATGAAAGGTGGAAAAGTTTTCACACACAGAGAAATCATAAGTGGATCATCTTTTGGTGGTGGTGGTGGTGAGAGTGGTGGCAGTTGTAATAACTAATATTTAACAAGCCCTTTCTGTTACACTGATCACAGCAATACGTGTATATGGATGTCCTCGTAATACCCCCATGAGGTCAGGCTTACTAATTTCATGTCTACTTAGCTAGTGGAGGGATTGAGGTTTAGAGAGATTAGGTAATTTTCTCATAGTCCTGCTGTTTGTGGAAGGGGCCATCAGACTCTAGACGGAAAGCTCTGAACCCTGGCTCAGCCTCATAGTGAGGAGCCACGGGGCCTCTCCCCTGGCGTGATGCAGCCCCTTACCTCCCCAGTGGGAATCAGACCACTTCTGTGGCAGCAGGACAAAATCCTAAGACCCCCACCAGTGCTGCCCCTCCGAGTAAGATTTAAGAATGTGGCAGGCTTTATGCATTACACAGATTTTCTAATTTGATTTTTAAATCGACTCAAAAGAATATCATTACCCTCAGTTTACAGAAAAGAAAAAATCTAGGTTTGGAGGTTTAATAATGTGCCCATGTGCCAGGGTTCAGATACCCGTGCATTTGCTCAGGACGTGCGTTCTTTTTTTGTTGTTTTTTTAAAGATTTTATTTATTTATTTGACAGAGAGACAGCGAGAGAGGGAACACAAGCAGGGGGAGTGGGAGAGGGAGAAGCAGGCTTCCCGCAGAGCAGAGAGCCCGATGCGGGGCTCGATCCCAGGACCCCAGGATCATGACCTGAGCCGAAGGCAGACGCTTAAGACTGAGCCACCCAGGTGCCCCCAGGACGTGCGTTCTTACCCACTGAACTCCACTGCAGCCTTCATCGAACGGTTGAAAACTATTGTCTTCAAATAGCACCCCCGAAATCTAAACTCATTAAACAGAGAGGAGCTCATCTTCACTTTGATATTTGGTAAACCTGCTGCAGAGTCCTGCTGGTCTAGAAGAACTATGTTCTATCTCCGTTTCTCTTTCTTGTAACTTTACCCGAAAAATTTGAATCCCTTTTTAGAATTAAGTACTTTTCCTTCCACTGATCGTTTTTATCCTTTTCCATCTATCTCCGTGTTCCTGGGTACACACAAAACAGCACAAACATATGAACTGATGTTTTTGGTATCCAGTTGCTTATCCTTTTTATTTCCACAGCATATTAAAAAAATATTTTCTAGAACTTTCTCTTCTATCACTAAAAGCAAAACAAATTGATCTGTCATATTTAGGCATCCAGTAAAACTTTAGGTGATATTTTCCAGAAAGGAATTTTAAACACTATTTAGATATTTCTACATTAAAGCAATAGGGATTTTTGAACAAAGAAAATATAATATTTATTCATAATCGCTATTTTTTCTTTATGCAAAGATCTTTTAAATTCTAGAATTCAGAGAACACTTCTTTAAAAAGTTATCATGGTTCACACCTCTTAGTGAATAGCAGATGTTGACAATGAATTTTAATCTTTTTTTATGTTTATTATGGATATATTTTAATCACAGCGGAAAAGTGAAAATAATCCATGGTGGGGTCTTAAATGAGAATTTTAAAAAGAAGATTCTTCTCAAGAGTGGAGTGAATACAGTTTTTCATTGTGACAATAGTGCCACCTAATGTTTGATCTAGGTTTCTAAAATAAACTAAAAACCAAATTTACATTTTGGCCCTGAATCCTGAACCTCTATTTATATACAAGATAAAAATCGGACAATTCAAATGTGAGTAAAACTGAATAAATTAAATTTTTGTTTAAATATCAAAAGTACGTAATTCCAATTCTTCTAATCATTGCAGTATAGAAAAATATTAATTTTCTACTTAGCATAACAAAGAACAACAGGTTTATGTGTTCCAAATAGAAGCTCAAAACTGCATCTCTGTTATCATTATTTATTAAAAGTAAGACTCAGGTCAAATAATCTATTGTAGTAAAAACATATTGTTAGTAATTGCAATTTAAGGGGATGATATCTCTGTGAAGTAGTGAAACATGAGTGCAATTTTGCATTTTTTTTAAACACTTTTTTGTATCATTATCAAGATGCATTTTTCACAGAAGAGATCTTAATAAATATCTAGTAATGATAGGTAATTATTTACAGTAACTTTTCTGGATGCCGGTTCAGGAACTTCAGGTGACTAAGAATTATTTTTTCCTTACGTGGGTTAAACTCACCCAAGTTTTTATTCTTACTAATATGTCAAAGTGCACAAAATATAAACATCAGTCTAGCTTTTATTCAAATTGTCAAAAGTCTAAAGTAACAGGATTGAAATAGATTCTGTTATTTGATTTAGATAACCCATGAATTTATCCTATGCTTTTTTGATATTTCTAAAATAATTTTAAAATAGATTGTTTTAAAAACAGATTTAACTGGTACTCATGCAAACATTTAAAGTTTGTTAATACAGTTATTATATAGTTGGAGCTACTTCACTTTGGAAGGGATCTGAAACTCACATTGAAATGATTTAGGATTTTGGTTTCTGAACATTTCTAATGGTTCACTAATGTAACTAAATTCTCCTTTCCCCATTTTTTTATGGAGCCAGCTCCATACCTTCCCATGAGGAAGAGCGGAGCATTATTTGTCTGCTCTCCTTGGGTAGTTCCCTATTTCCTTGAGCATGAATTTCCCTGTGATGGGAAGAAAAGAGGGTAGTGACAAATTCTAGGCTCCTTTTCCTTTTCTTTGCAAATAGTCTATGTTCAATATTGAACAAACATTAATGTTTGCTTACATCCATTCCTTGCTTAATTAAATGAAACCTTATATTTCAGTTATTAGAGATTTCATTCCCCAGGTTTTCTAGGTAATGAATAGGAAGGATGTCATTTTATCTTGACCCCAAACACTTCACACCTCAGTCTCTTTTGATATAATTTGTTGTCAGTTTTATGCCTAGTTTATGACCAGAGAAACTGAGGTACACAAAGCATATTCAGGAGGGAGTTTATGGCAGATTCTGTTAATTAATTAACCCAGTATATTAGCAACCTCATTATCTCTACTGCACCGTTTCAGGGGCCAATGAGAAGTGTGCAGAAACATGCCATGTGTCAAGAGTATCTCTTGGAAAATTTTGGTTTCTTTTAAAAAAGGACTGAATTACTGACTTCACCCTTCCCTTTTTGTCTTTCTTCTTCCCTTGACCCTGAACTTGATGCCCATAGCTTTAGTAGCCATTTTATATCTGTTACAGAAAGACCATATTTGTTTAATGCTGACCTTGTTATCACTGAGTTAGTGAATCAAATCCAACATTCACCACTTTCAGACTCCTTATATAGGGAAAAAAATTATTTAAATCATTATTCTCTGGGTTTTCCAAAACTTGTAGCCTGAATGGTCTAGAAGTAGAAGTGCAGATTACAGTAATTGAGCCTATAAGCACAGTACCCTGCATAAGTGCTGGAAATAAAATCATCAACTGGGCCATGTTATAAATAACTGACTTCAAGAAAGACAAAAGATCACCTAGAATTGGTCAGTTAATCAATAAATACTTGAGTGACTATTTCATAGTGGACCACGATCAATAGTATAGGGCACAACTTATATAGGATACAACCCTTGCATAAAAGAACCCCAAAATCACATGAAAAAATAAATGGCTAATATAAAATATCTGCAATATGTCAAACAGATGGACAATTACTTAAAGACATGCTTTTGAATATGGACATTGGAGTTGTGTAGAAACTAGATAGAATGACAAATAGCATTCCAGATAGAGGAGAAAGTATGTGAGAAAGTCCAGAACCTGACCCTACAAGGTGTGGTTTGTACTGGTTGTCAAGGTGTTCTTAAGGAGCTAGGCTCATATAAAACCTTCAGACTGTTGCTCAGTCTTACACTCACTTGGTTCTATAGGCAGGTGATTTGATTCCTTTTATTGAGGGATGTGATGAGCAATAGAAAGAGTGAAATTAATCATTAGAGGAAAAGATGACATTGGTAAATTGAGCAAAGGTCATCTAAACTCATGGGGCAAAGCACAAGAAATTCCTCAGGACTAAAGACTTCAGAAAATAAAACCAAGCTCATAGATACAGAGAACAGAATAATGGTTGCCGGAGGCGGAGGGTGAGGGGAAGGAGAAAAGGGTAAAGGAGGTCAAAAAGTACAAACTTCCAGTTATAAAATAAATAAGCCCTGGGGATGTAATATACAGCATGGAGACTATAGCTAACAATACTGTATTATATATTTGAAAGCCGCCGAGAGAATTGCCCTTAAAAGTTCTCATCACAAGAAAAATAATTGTTCCTAGGCATGATGACTAGACTTATCATGGGGATCATTTCACAATATATATGCAAATATCAAATCATTACATTGTACACCTGAAACTAATATAACATTACATGTCATTTATACCTCCACAAACAAAGGAGTTAAAAAAATACAGTCAATACTATTTTGAAAGCAGATATGAAATTATGTAACTGATTCCATAAGCTGTGACTGAATTCCTGCCTCTGGCGCAACGGCAGCCATTGGGCACGGAGGACTAGGACCATCAAGTGCTGTTAAGTGAAGCGCTGATTGTGGAGGGCGTGATGTTGTCCAGGTCCATCTGTGAGTGCTTTCTTTGTCCTTCACTGAACAGACGAACTTGCTATTCAGAATCAGCAGCATGGGGAGTAACCCTGATATTTGGAGATTTTTGTGTGAACTGCCAAGTATTTGAATTTCTGTATTCATTCCTTCTTTTCTTTTTTTTTAAAGATTTTATTTATTTATTCATAACAGAGAGAGAGAGGCAGAGGGAGAAGCAGGCTCCCCACTGAGCAGGGAGCCCGATGCGGGACTCGATCCCAGGACCCTGGGATCATGACCTGGGCCGAAGGCAAACGCTTAACAATCTGAGCCACCCAGGTGCCCCTATTCTTTTATTTTTTCAACTGATATTTATCAAGTGATTATTCTGTGCCAGGAATAGTAGAGGCTATGGGGATACCAGAAGCTTCTATTCCTCTTCACTTTTACTATTTGACCACCAACATACATAGAACTACTGGAGTATAAATAAAATTTAGATACACTTATGTTTACAAAGCAATGCATAATCAGAAGTATATCATATGCCATTAGCTGAGGAAGTTATTTTAATTCTTGAAAAAGGCAGAGAGAACAACTTCCTGGAATTGGTAGTCAATAACTTAAGTTCTGTCATCTTCCCCAGAAAGGGGTAAAAAAGAATTATTTTTCCTCATCTTTTCTTATGTATGTAAATATTTTTGTACTTATAATTCTATCCACATGCAAGTTTATTTTCAAATGTTTCACTTGAGTAACCCTCAAATATCCCTCATTTGTCTTTTTTTTCACTTACTTTTCCCAGTTTCATTGCATGTGTACCTCAACTTCTTTTTTTTTATTCAATATTAATCTGATTCTTATTTTAAATTATATTTTCCTCTAGGTGTATTTAAATTTTTTCTTGTTATAATTTCCTGCATCCTAAAAACTTATATGTGCATATAGGCCTGGTTATTTTCTATTCAGGAGAATGGAGGGAACAGATAGGATATCAGGGACGTGAAATATAAATAATGGTTATAAAAGAAGGAGAGAAGCATGGCGGGGAGGGAAAATTAGATTTAGGAGATCTGGGAAGACATTTGAGAAAATAAGAGAATCTATAGCTGGCTCTTGAAGTCTAGAAGTGCCCTTGATTTCTTTAATAGTACCTTACACATAAACCACCTGTCAATGAGCCTAAATTTTTCTATATTTGATTCAGCCTGATTTTCTCTTCTTAGGCAACAGAATAATGTCCCTGAATGGAGGCACAGAGGAAAGAAGCCCCCCCTTGCTATACATAGGCCAAATCACCTTCCCATTTCATGGGTTTTATGCTTGGTTTCTGAACAGAAACACTGGACCATAAACAGCAACCTCATCTAGGCTTTTCTGGCTAAAATAGATAGTGAAGACCTTTCAAGGTGAGTTGTCAGGCTCATATGAGGCTTCCACACCCCCAGCTCTACTGTACCATCAAGAGTGAGAAAGCCCAGATAAACGTGAGTGAAATAATATGTTGACAGCAGTGGGGTTGAGGAGTTGGCTGCAGTTACTGGACTATCTTAAAGCCCTTTCCCTTCCTTTTATATAACCTGCTCTCATTTAGATAAATCTTTGAAAGCCTATATCAGAGAAAAGAGATGATGTAATGAAATAGAAGTATGGAAAAGAATTAGATTGTGGAACATTTTTTATTGGGTTTAATTTTCCTGCTTTCACTGTTAAGTATTTTTATAATATCAGTGTGATACAATGATGATGCCCATAACCATTATTTCATACCTTTTAAGGCATTATAAAACAAGGGGAGGTTGCAGCACGTGTGTCTTGTAATTCATTGATGAACATTTTGGGGCACCTTCTGTGCACCAGACATTGTTGGTACTACTGGGGATATAAAAGCGAGCAAAACAGACAAAACCCATTGCCCTAATGGAGCTCATCTCTTTGGAGTAAGAGAGATGATAAACAAAATAAATACCTGAAATAAGTGGTATTTTATATAGCGGTAAATGCTAAGGAGAAAAATAAATCCTGAAAGTGGGCAGGGAGTGTATGAGGGTTTGCAATTTCTGGAGTAGTCAGGGTAGGTTTCACTGAACAGGTAGGTGTATTTGAAGAAGCACCTGGAAAACACATGGGAAGCAGACACCCAAGAAGAGAGATCATTTGATGTCAAAATCATGTAGGACAAGGAAGGGTTTGGGGCCGAGGAGAAATCTGATAAAACTGATGTTCTGCATGCTGCTTTGCAAATCGACTGAAGCGAAGCAAGAGTAGAGGCAGGGAGACCAGTAAGGAGGTTCTTGCAATATTCCTGGTGAGACAGTGTGGTATCATGGAGCACGGTCACAAGAGTGGAGGTCGTGATACGTGGTAGGCTCTTAGATACATCGAGAACACAGAAGCAGTGGGATGTACTGATGGATTCGAGGATGTAAGGTGTGAGAGAAATGATTCTAAGTATTTGGTCTAATGCCACTGCCATTAACTGAGATGAGGAAGACTTTGCAATGAACAAGTTTAAGGAAGGGGATCTGGAGCTCATGGTGGGCATATTAAGTTTAAGATGCCCGTTATCAATCTCAGTGGAGATGTTGAGGACCAGCTGTACGTAGGAGTCAGCGTGCAGGGAGAGTTTAAATGTGTTTATATAAATTTTAGAATATATAATTAGTATCTAAAGTCACTAGACAGGAAGAAATCACCAAGGCTAGTAAGTGAGGATAGAGAAAAGGGCCAAGGACTGTGCCCTCCCACACTCCACAGTTAAGAGATGAGGGAGATAGCGAAGAACTCACAAAGCATATGTGTCTCTGAGAGAGGCTAAGCCTGCTCCCTACCACCGGTCTGAGTGGGGGAGAAGGACAACCACGTTGCTTATTTGACCAAAAAAAAAAAAATCACAATCACATTTTATGACAAGTGAAATTGTGTCCCATGGTATATTTCCAGCCTGATAATGTTTCCATTCTGTTCAGTGAAAGAAAGAGTAGAACGTTTGTTGCAACTTGGCCAAAAAATTCATTTTAAATTGTGATGACCTGAAATCCTTAAAAACTTCAATTGGCAGGATATTGGTTTTCAGATCATGGGAATTAAATTTGATGTGCATTGAAAGTGTTCTCTTGAAACATTTGGATTATATTAAGAGAGGCAAATCAATCAGGGTTTGACTTTTACTAAGTTTATTTTTTTTCAAAAGTATTTTGCAATATGACAGCCATGCATATAGCATCTTACTGATTAGGCATATGGAAAATGAACACAATGTACTATTTTATGATGATTTCCCAAGAACATGAGCTATATACTACAGCTTGCCCCCTTGCCGTATAAACACTTAGAAAAATAGCTATTTCACTCATGGGTCTTGCTGCTTACGAACAAGTGAAATATTGTTGTGTGCTCTGGCTGTCATTAAATGGTTGACAGATTTGGGAATGGGATGTAACAAGATGTCCATAGTTATCCAAGGCGAGTTCTTCCTTTCGTACAAAATATAAATCAGTCATGTTGTTGATACTTATCAAACTGTGTGCTTGGTAAAACAAACTGGTGAGTAAATGGCCTGAACACCCTACTTGTATAACTGGACCAGATTTGCTACACACATTTTAAAAAGTCGGGTCACTTTATAAAACATGACACTAATTTTTTCCACACCTAGGGAAAAAAAAAACATATGCTCGAAAACCATTTCTTCTAAGCTTTGGAAAGCTTACCCTGATGCAAGGAGGTAACCTACTAAAGTATTAAGAGCAACTTGTTACTTCCTCTATCAGATGTCATTTTAAGTAGGAGCTGAAAATGACAAAATGAGATTCCATTTGGAGCAAAAGCAAACTTGCACATTTGGCATGTAGACAATTGAGAAGAAGAATAAAATGCAGAAAGCGATATTGTCAAAGAACTTTGTAACAGGACCATGGACAGTTTATGAGATGACACTGCAGTCAGTTAGACATGTGATATTGAGTCTGAAAAGGCCAGTGTTATTTGGAGATGCAGATACAGAGCCATCAGGCTGCGGAGCAGGAAGATGGTAGCTTCCCCCTCTAATGATGGAGAAATTCCACTTTCAGAATCCCGTTTGTGTATAGACATCTCATTTTGAAAACAATGTAGACAAATTGGGAAGCAGTCAGAAGAAATGTGATACCGTGATTAAGAGACTGAGGAACAGGGATCCTGGAATAGTCAAGCAATTAAGCCTGAATGTAAAAATCTGACTAAGCAACAGCACTGTATGCATGTAACTACTATTGGAGCATAAAAAGCTGAAGAATGTTATTGAAAATGGGACAATATTAGAAGATCAGTTTCTTTATCTTCTAAGTGACAATGAGATTATGCAATTGTCTTTCCAGAGAAATGGCACAACATGTAGCATTTGATTCAACGGTGGATCATCCTGACCAGGAAGCCCACTCTTGCCTCAGTGCCAGTAGAAAAGACCATTAATAGTTCTGAGATCTGTCAAAACTTTTGGGAGATGGATGGTAGTGTTCAGCACAATCTGGCAACTAAGAGAGTAAAAATAAATAATAATAATAAAAATAATAATAAAGATCTATGTATGCCCCAAGTACAGTTTTTTTTTAAGATTTTATCTATTTTAGAGAGAGGGGGGGAGAACAAACGGAGAGGGAGGGTCAGAGGGAGAAGCAGACTCCCCGCAGAGCAGGGAGCCCGATGCGAGCCTCGATCCCAGGACCCTGGGATCATGACCTGAGCTGAAGGTGGATGCTGAACTGACTGAGCCAACCAGGCACCCCTCAAGTACAGTTTTAAGCACTTTACATGTACTAACTTATTTAATCCTTACACAGTTTTATGTGCTACATATTAATATCATCCTTTTCTTATAGATGAGGAAACTGAGGCACGGTGAGGTATGGGTGTTGCACTTGGGATTTAGGCCCATGTGCTGCTTCTGCAACCAGAGTACTTCTCTTCTAAGCTATGAAGCTGCTCCATAAACCCACATTCTTCTCATTTGAAGGACTTTATCCCCTCTTCCTTTGCTCCACATGAATAGTTAAGCTCGTGCCCTGAAGTTCTTGGAGAATTATTATATTCCTTTTCCATAGTGTTAATCCCACATAAAACGGAACTGGCAGGTACAACATCAGGACATGACTTAGATTCACAGGGAGTCTCCCCAAGGAGGCTACAACTAACATAAGTCAGCAAAGTATGCATTGGTTTAATTTTTTTAATTTTATTTTATTATGTTATGTTAGTCACCATACAATACATCATTAGTTTTTGATGTAGCAGTCCAGGATTCATTGTTTTTGTATAACACCCAGTGTTCCATGCAGTACATGCCCTCCTTAATACCCATCACTGGCCTAACCCAACCCCCCACCCCCCTCCCCTCTAAAACCCTCAGTTTGTTTCTGAGTCCATAGTCTCTCATGGTACGTCTCCCCCTCCGATTTCCCCTCCTTCATTTTTCCCTTCCTTCTCCTAATGTCCTCCATACTATTCCTTATGGTCCACAAATAAGTGAAACCATATGATAATTGACTTTCTCTGCTTGACTTATTTCACTTATATGCATTGGTTTTAAATCATTAAGAGTAAGCCTTATAGCTTCAGTTGTACATAAACTATGCAGAAAGTCAGGTTAGTATGGTTAAAACATTAATGTCAGAACTAATTGTGAATCTTTACTGTTCTATATTTCAGACAAATTACTCAATTTCCCATAGCCCCAGTTTTCTCATCTATAATTTGAGGGTGGTGATGTTTTGATTTCTCTCTTCGATTCCCTCCAGCCAGACTTTGTTCCCCCAAACTCCACTGACATTGCTCTCACCAAGCTCCAATGAGCTCTGTGTAGTGAAATCCAATGACCTATCTTAAGGCTTACCTTACTGGACTCAGCAATAGCATTTGACAAAGAATCATCACTCCTCATCCCTGAAATACTCTTTTCAGTGGGCTTCCACGGCACTTAATTCTCCTGATTTTTCTCCAAGCTCATGGAATACTTCTTCTCATTGTGGTTTTTCTTCACCATCCCACCTTTTAAGTATTGAATTGCATTTGGCTTACTCTTTGGATTTCTTCTTTTCTCTGCTCTAATCTGTTGGTGATTTCATCCAGGTTCATGGCTTTAAATACTATCTATATTTTGATGACTCACAAATTTATATCTTCACCCCAGATCTCATTCCTGAAGGACAGTCTCATAGGTGTAACTGTCTTTTGATAGCTCTTCCTCGATGCCTAATAAGCATCTCAAACTTAACAGATTTGAAATGAATTACTGATCTTCTCTCCAGCCACAACCATTTCTCTCCCAGTTTTCTCTTCAGCAAATGGAGATTCTCTTTTTCTAATTGTTCAAACCAAACACCCTGGAATCTATTTTTAACTGTCTTCTTTCCATTAAATTCCATATTTTAATCCACTGTTAAATCCTGCCAGTTCTACCTTCAACATAGCCACGTTGAATCACTTACTAGGATCTAGTCACTCACTATCATGTTTACCTCATTCAAACCACCATCATTTCTTACCTGAGTTACTCTACTATCCTTCTATTTGGTCTCTCTGCTGTTGTCTTTACTCCCTTTAGCCTATTCACACACTGTCACCAGCATGATCCCTTAAATATAAGTGAAATCAACCATTCTTTTATCAACATCCTCTACTGGCTCCTTGTTTCACTCCGTAAAAGCAAAAGTTCACATTAGCTTTCAAAGCCCTACCTCTTACCATTTACTCTCCCTCTCTTATTCTGTTCTATCCCCAATGACTTCCTTGAAATGCCAGCCATCCTTCCATCTCAGCACCTTGGCTGATGCTGTTGTTCCCACTACCTGGAATGTTCTTCCTTCAGATATCTACACTGTACACTTTTGTAGGTCTTTCAAAAGTGTTATCTTTTTATCCAGGCTTTACTAGAATACTCTTCCTAAAATTGTTCCTAAAACTCTTCCCTCCCTTCCTTCCTTCCTTCCTTCCTTCCTTCCTTCCTTCCTTCCTTCCTTCCTTCCTTCCTCCCTCCCTCCCTCCCTCCCTCCCTCCCTTCCTTCCTTCCTTCCTTCCTTCCCTAATATGGAAGTTATTCAATCATGTTTTATGTCAATAGAAGGGTACTGTTGATTGGGGAATTGGATTGTGAGTGAATCTTGAAGAGGTTCAAGGGCATAGGACTCAAAGCACAGGTAGTGAGCTGAGACCTAAAGAGGACAGTTATCCGTCACACAAGGAAAGGGGGGTAGGAGGCATAGGAGTGGGCATAGGAGACTAACAGCTTCTATCTATGCTATGAAATGGTAGGATTTCTCCAGTTACCCTAATCTGTACAAAAACTTTCCTCATATTCAGAGGTGCTATTGCAATTTTTCAAGCTGAAATGTGGTAAAGAGAAGTATAGAAAACAGATGGAGAAGAAGTGGGAGTGGAGGTAGGGCTGGGGAGGTAGATAGAACTGTTTGGTCCAGAAATTAGACCATGGAATTTAAACTGTTAAAATGAAAATCAGATCACCCCCTTCCTTCCTTATCATCCAGGTCTTCTATACACTGCTGGTCATTTGACAAAGTTTCTATCATGTCTAGGCAGGGTATAAATATTTTAAATCCAGTAAAGAGGAAAAAGTACTCCATTGCAGTAGATGTAAAACTCTTGCAACTAATCTGAGGTAGAAAGGGATGTTCTTTTAATGTAACTGTGTGTATGTTTGAGTTTCCCTGGGCTTTTCTTACCATGTGAAGATTTGAGGTAATGCCCCACAGCTTGCTTGGTGCTTTACAAATTGGTTTTCTCTCAGATCCATCTCACTGGTTCCCATAGGAATAATAATCCAGACCACATTCATCCACCATAGAACAAAACTAACAATCCTTCATATATTGGCTACCCTACTTTTATCAGATAATACACAATGGATGATCATTGCAAGTTACCATCCACATCTTTGTGTGTTCCATACTGTGCCAGGCATTCACAGACTTGAACTGTTTCTTACCCTTTGAACAACCTTATGAGATGCTTGCTATGATTCTCACTTGACAGAAAAATTAATTAAGGCTTAACAGATTGTTGAAGAATGAGGAAGAGGAGGAAGAGGTAGAAGAAGGGGAGCAGAAGAGGAAGAGGACAGGAAGAAGTAACTTCCTGGACACCACCCAACTGGGATTCCAACTCAGATTTTGGCAGCTTTAGCTCTGAAGCCTGTGCTCCTTGTAGGGGCACATGCATAATGAAAACAGAAAGAATCCTCCAGCCTGGGACTACTGGACAATGCTGTGACTTTCTCACTCACAGTAGGGGCTAAAGGGAAGAAACTTCTGAAAAGGACATTGAAGGAGCAACCATGTATAGAAGAGGCTCTTTTATAGCGACTCACACTGGATCCCCCTCTTACTATAAAGAAGTCATTGACGTCAACATGATTTTCAAAACAAGGTATTGACTTAATGTCATGTTGTCCAAAACCATCATCTTGACTTCTGTCATCAGAGTACACACAAAGGATACTTCTTAGTTTAAGCTTGGAATCAGAATTCCTTTAAGGTTGTTTAGATTTGAATCACTCAGTATCTGAAAGACTTGTCTCCCAAAGCCTTTCCTCAAACATAATATAGTCACAAACATCTGCTTTTGTTTTGTTAATATTCTCTCCCTCTGTAGAAACTAAAGAAATCATTTGTTAGATCCCAAGAGTAGCTGTACTTTTAGAGAAAAAGACATAGAAATTTGACACTTTGTGGATTAAGGTTGGAAACCACTGTAAAATAACTTAAAAATGGTGCTCATTTTTCTCTGAGAAACAGCTACATGTCAATAGAAATCTTCATTTGGGGGGGGCGCCTGGGTGGCTCAGTCGTTAAGCGTCTGCCTTCGGCTCAGGTCATGATCCCAGGGTCCTGGGATCGAGTCCCACATCGGGCTCCTTGCTCCGCGGGGAGCCTGCTTCTCCCTCTCCTGCTCCCCCTGCTTGTGTTCCTGTTCTCGCTGTCTCTCTCTGTCATATAAATAAATAAAATCTTTAAAAAAAAAAAAAAAAGAAATCTTCATTTGGTTTTTGTATATGGTGAAGTTCTGAGCCACACCCATTCAAAAATACTGAAAATGATTCTAATGAAATTTCAAAGATCACTCACCAACTAGTGAATAAAAGATAACTCTGACCTCTGCCCAGACATATCCTCCTTCTATTTATTATATTAATTAATTCAACAAATATTTACTTAACACCTGCTAAGAGCCATACATAGATGGCATACATACATAGACACATGGATATAGAAATGAGTAGGTACTACCTCAGTGTAGTCTGGTGGAGACGGCCAACAACTAACTCAGTAATATCAGGCTGCCTGGAGCACAGAGGATTGACACCTAATCTTGTGAAGAATTGAGATTGAGGTGATGAGGGTAAGAGAGGATTAAGAACAACTTCCATAGGTAGTATAGGTCAGAACTATGTTTTGAATATGGAGGATTTAGCCAGGCATTAAATGGTAAAAGGATCTTCCAAATAAAGAAAACATCAAATTTAAAAGCATAATTTAATGTAAAGAGGATGGACTCTGGAGCTAGACTCCCTCAGTTTGAATTTGTTACTTATTAGTTGCATGACTTTGGGTAAGTTATATATCATGCTGTGCCCCATTTTTCTTACCCGTAAAACAGAGGAAATAAGAGTATCTACGGCAAATGGTTATGGTGAGAACAAAATACTATGTGTAAAGCACTTAGAGCCGTTCTTGCATGCCCTAAGCACAATAGCATTATTTGCCTGTGTTATGTGGGTGTAAGCGATCCATTAGGTGCATTCTGGTTACTGCAAAAAGCTGTCCTCATGGCCAGGAGAAGTGACTACTATGAGGTAGGCTGGAATTAATCCAATCAAGAAAGAAATGGAAAGTCAGAGATTCACATTTGTTTACTCTTTTAGAGTTTTATTTTTTTTTCTAATAAGTCTTTCCCAAATTGCTCAAATGGAAAAAGGTATTACAGGCTAAAATATGCAACTGTTCCCCTAAGAGAGCTCCATGAATTATTTCCTAGAGACACACCATTATTTGAAGCGAACTCTGGTTCACTGACACCTTGTGTTGTCACACTATATCTCAAGGGCTACACACATAATTTAGGAGATACAGAGAAATTTCTCTAGTTGAAAATGGTTTCTATCCAGGAATACAAAGCTCAGGTGGTGTGTTTGCTGTTTCCATAAAGCATAATAATTCTGCCTCAAGTGTTGTTTCCTGAAGTGAGCTGAGAACCTGGATAATCCATAAGAAACATGTGTTTGAGGAATTATCACTGTTTTTTCTTATTCCTTTCTAGCCCAATCTAAAATGACAGGCATTCTTTCCAACTCTCTCATATTAGACCAATTTAGTTAAAATAGGTGTTCCTAAATGGTGTGTTGATTGTCATTGCTGTGTTCACTGCCCTGTCAGTCCATCCCATTATTCCTTCCAATCTGAAGTTGAGGGTCCACCTGGAGGGGCAGGTGAGGATTCTGTATTCAGTAGAACTAGCAGCACTACACTAACATTTTTAATATGCCTTTTTCTCCTGTTATGACTGAGGACCCAGGTTCAAGTTTCGCCTTGGGAATGAAAACCAGGATAATGAATGGAAAATATTTTACTGAACTTAAAATGGAACATATCCCAAAATAGACTACTTAGGTTCCTATAATGTTAAGTAGACAAAATTTTCCCTTCTTACCATCAGAAAATCAAAACAAAAACTTAAGATTTTATAACATTTCTAGGTAAAACTTAATTTTTTCTCAGGCTCATTCATATCTATGTGTACTTCCTACATGCACATGAGAGCCTAATATATGGCTCATTTGTGCTAGAATCCATATGTGTCATGATATAAAGATGATGTACATAGAATCCAGCAGGTTTGAATCCAAAATTTGGCTCCATACTTATTAGCTGTGTTACTGGATAAGTTATGTAATTTCTCTAAGAATTGCTTCTTTACCTGTGAAATTGGGCTAAAAGTACTTGCCTTTTAAAGTTAGAATTATGTGTAAAGCCATGTGAAAGCAACTAGCATATTATCTGACACCTATCACATATTCAAGTGCTGTTAGTCTGTAACTAAATATTATGTTGATGACAATGTAGTACATAATAAAAACTACTTTCAGTTCCCATCATTCTCTCACTTAGGAACATCTCACTCTAATAAATGGATCATTGGTATATCAAAAAGTTAACTCAATATGCTCCTATTACTACTTTTACTAATGTTATAATAAAATAAGGATAGGTAGTCACATAGTTCACCAGTTACAGTTCTTTTTCCTTCTAGATGTATAAAAAGTTTATAATTCTTGCTACCCTTGTCATTTAACAGGGCCAAGTGTCTTGTTTCTGGCCAATGAGTTGTGAACAAAGGTGATGTGCATTTTTTTCTGGGATAAGGTATATAACTATTGACTCAAGACCCTTCAAAGTTCTCTTCCCTCTGGTGCATCAACTATCAATTTTTTAGATGGTTGCTGCTCCATTCAAGATGTTAGCCAGGGTCCATGAACAATTCTGAGTAGGGCTTCTCTACCAATGGAACCATAGCATGAGTGAGAAATAAAGTTTTTGTATTTTAATACTTAAAATTTGGGGGATGGTTGTTACATAGTTTAATATAACCTATCCCAATTGATACAATGATAACAATAATAACGTTTGTGGAAGGTTTCTTAGGCATCAGACACTTTTTATTGGTAATTCTAATCCCCTCAATAATCCTATGATGCCTGTAGACAGATGAGGGAACAGATACAGACAGAATGTTCATAGCAGCAATGTCCACAACAGCCAAACTGTGGAAAGAGCCGAGATGCCCTTCAACAGACAAATCGATAAAGAAGATGTGGTCCATATATACAATGGACTATTACTCAGCCATCAGAAAGGATGAATATCCAACATTTGTATCAACATGGATGGAACTGGAGGAGATTATGTTAAGTGAAATAAGTCAAACAGAGAAAATCAGTTATCATATGGTTTCACTTATTTGTGGAACATAAGGAATAGCATGGAGGACATTAGGAGAAAGAAGGGAAAAATGAAGGGGGAGAAATCAGAGAGGAAGAAACCATGAGAGACTATGGACTCCGGGAAACAAACTGAGGGTTTTAGAGGGGAGGGAGGTGGTGGGGATGGGTGAGCCCAGTGATGGGTATTAAGGAGGGCACGTGTTGCATGGTGCGCTGGGTGTTATACGTAAACAATGAATCATGGAACACTACATCAAAAACTAATGATGTAATGTATCGTGATTAACATAATGAAAGAAAAAAAAAGAAGCTGAGTAGCTTGATGAAAACTTATGAGTGGCAAAGCTAGGATTTGAACACTTCATCTCTGGAATCTGTGCTCTTAACCAGTGAGCTTTATATCTTCTTGGGCAACTTCCAGAGATGATTTACTTAGAATTGTGGAGTGGTTTGGCGAAGAGTTTAAAAAATGACTATATTCCCATCTCTGGTAAGATTTGACTCCGAGGCTTGTGCACTTTGTACTTTATTAAGAGGAAAAGAGCCAAGAGCTTCCAAGGAAACTAGTTGCTTTTTCAGAGCCAAGAATTATAGATGTAAATTTTTAATTTCCATAGTTTTGTAAATTCCGTAAGTAAAAAAGGGCATTTTCTACTTGAAGATTTTACGGGTTTGGTTATATGTAGGGTTCTCCAACCCTTTTGAAAGATGTAGTTACCCCATTTGACACCATCTTTCTCACTGATTGTGTAATTCCTGTGTTTCATTATATTCTCTTATAAACCAATTTAGACTGAAGTGCTGCCATGCTATTTTTACCTCATCTCTGCATTTTGCTATTGGTGGTGGGTTCCTCTTTGTTTGTTTTCTGTTGTTGAGGGAGGATAGGGGCTTCTCCCTGTTACTGATGTCCTTGGGAGGCCACCCTGAGTTTCCCTTCACCACAGCCTCAGGCTTGCTCTCGCATAATAATAGGCAGTGCTAGTAGCCACCATAGGACCTGGGGAAAAACATTCCAATTCTCCTGTGAACTGTATCCGATTTCCTTTTTTTTAAAACAGAAATCTCTGGCAGATCTCACCATGGACCTCTGATTAGCCAGATGACATGTAGATAAGATTTCAGGACCTACTACAGGGAATGAAATCGTGGGGTCTGTCACCAATTTTCTTTTTGTGCTGCAACTTTTTCATTTGGATGTATCAAGAGGGCAAATCTCTAACAAAGGAACTGCAGCGAGAGCAACTGCAGAGCCCACCACAAGGCAGAAGAAACCGTCAGAAATAGATGCCATAATGACAACAGCAGAGGTAAAGCTGCAGCCCGAAAGCCCACCAAAGCCCACAAAGACATCACAGAATCAGAGCTCTCGATAGGGGAAACCCCTCCTCCCAACCCCGCCCCCTTCCCCAACCGCAACCCCCCCCCCCCCCCCCACCGCACCTGCTTCCTGCTCTTCTCTGGTCCAGATCCTTGTTTCCAGATTGGCAAAAGCATTTTCTGATTTTTCACAGATAACCAGGGAAGGAAATCCACAGTCTCTTTACACATACCTTTTAAATGTACCAGTCACAAAGTCATTGCTTAGATATTACTTAAATCTCTCTAGATGTCATTTAGACATTCATGCTTCTTACTACACCTGAGAGGTGAGAAAAATAAAGCATTATTTTTCTTCCTTTATTGCTTGCTGAGGTTGAGACTCACATTTAAATATTTCAGATGAGATGAAGCCTCAGCATGTCCAGTTTTCTTACTAGACATTCCCTTCAAGAGATTCCTACATCCCTCCCTGCCTGCTTTTGCTTCTCTCATCTTAAGAGAAAGTTATTATGTGAGACTGTAACAAACTGGCTGTTTTATACCTTTGCAAAGGACAGATGGAGAGGAGATGGATTATTACCAAATTTAGATGAGGCGGAGGGAAATTGAGATGAATTTCCTACTTATATGAAATGAAAATGAGCTAAAAAGGGAGATTATGAAGTTTGCTTGACTTGGTTTCATTGACTTTGGGATTGCAAGTTCTTCTAGTCGAATATCATATTTATCCAGATAAGGAAACTGAGGCCAGACAGTTTAAACGGTGGGGTAATTAGTTATCAAAGAATGGAATAACAAATGAACTTTGGAGTTAGGAGGCCTGGTTCAAATTTGGACTTTGCTACTAATTTAAGCTTACATCCTGAGCTGTTTTTTTCATCTAAAGAGTGTTCACAATAGTATTTACCTCCCAGGGCTTTACTGAGAATTGAATAGCACTGGGCATGAAAAACCCCTAAAAACAGTGACTTCACTGGGTACTAAATAAAATTGGGTCTCTCTATCAAATTCTGATTATGTTTGTATGATGCAACATTACCTCTTTTTCTTATAGAATAGAAATTCCTGTCCTCTGGGCAATGGCCTCTTTTGACTCAAAGATGGCATTCTTTTTAATCAAAGGATCGATTTTTCATTGCAAAAATTAGCCCAAATTGTCCTGAGTATGAATATAATCTCAGTATAGAATGCTGATGAGATATAAGAAATCCATTAATATAGTTTATTCCAAAATTAGGGCTCCTTTTTATCCTTTTAAGTTCAGCCCATTAACAATGGAGGAAGTAAGAACAAGAAATTAATATACCTTCCATTTCCCCATTGATCTCTAGTAAAAAGAAGGGCAGATGCAGTTTTTGTAGGAGCTGAATCCTGAACGATTTTGAAGCCTGTTTTAAGAGAAAGAATATAAAATTAGAAATACAATATTAAATATAAAAGCAATTATTTATTTAGAATGAGAAAAGAAATTGCAACAAATTATATGTATCAATCACTCCTTGTAATCAAAATGCAATTCTTTCTGCCCATGGGTCCTGTCTCCGCGCTTTAATAAAAACACCTTTTTGCACCAGGAAAAAAAAAACTGACTAATACAACAAACACAAGTACAAAGATACTGACAAATTCAATTTGTATGATTTTCATTGAAAAAGGAAAAGTTTGTGCTTGTAATTGCATATTTTGCATTATTGAGAATATTCCTTTTGTTTTGACTAGGCTCCAGTGAGAACCAAAGTCTCTAGAATATGTACCTCCTTCAGTACCTTCCAGTACTCATTGCTATAAGATATTTTCACATGGTGATCTGACCTTGGGCCTTGCCCCTTCATATCACCATGATGAATCAGGACAGTGAGCAATAGCTTGTCTAGATATTAAAAAAAAACTAAGTAAATATCCCCTCTAACTCACTGTAACTGAATCCCAAAAATCCCTCTGCATAGTGCCACCAGATATGAGAGGACATCTGATCCACAGGAAAGAGACGGATATAGATTGCTTGTGGTCAAAATGTCTTCATTTTGCAAACTTTACAAAAGCATGTTCTTGTAGATACATTTCTAGGGGCCCTACTAGAGCCTTAGGAAGTGCTTATGTAAGTGGATCCCCTGAAGCTTAAAACTGAATTAGCTTCCTGATACTTAGCAGGGGTAGAAAGGAAGAAGAGATGAGTGAGAGAAAAGTAAGGAGAAGAAGGAAGTGAGGAAAGGGGAAGAAAAAAAAAATTTTTGAGATAATTTCCATGCAGTTCTGTCCTAAAAAGGGGATAGGTAAGTGATAATTCATAATCCCCCTTTAGTTCCATATTCCCATGTTAATAAATGAATATACTTAGAATTTAAGTACAGTGGTTTTTAAAATGTACTGGAAATTATTCATTTAAATATTTCCCTGTAAAAGTAATTACCAAGGCATATTATATTTTTACTCGAACAATGATACCTGAGCAATGGTATCATTCAAACATTTGCAAAATTCCTTTGAAATTATTTCTAATTATATAATGAACTATACAAAAAAATCAGGGTCATTACTGTATTACACCGAACTTTTTAACCTCAAAATGTTTAAGATGCCTTTATTTAAACCCTCTTTAACACATAACACTTTTTAAGTTTTTTATTATAAAATATAGATACACAAAATCACAACAAACAAGTCTATAGCTAATAATTATATATAATACATACTATATTATAAAAATAACATATATATAATATCATATATATATCATCTATTTAAAGATGAACACTTTTCTAATCAGCACTTGGATTGAGAAATAAGAGTTTTCTAGTTACCCCATAATATCCTCTCTCTCTGCCCCCAATCATAATTGCCATCTATGCCTTCCTCCCCAAATTCAACTACTTTTTGATTTTTATAAATTCATTCCTTTTCTCCTTATATATTTATTATTCAAAATATGCATACTTTGATACTTTCTCTAGACACGATGATTTATTCATGCCCATTTTTGAAATACATCTTTTCGTCTTCTTGAAGCTACTGGCTATCCTTCGATCCCTTTATTTTGCTTACAATCTATTTGTTGTAGAACCCAGAACATTTGATCTGTAGAATTTCCCATAATCTGCATTTTCCACTTGCCTATACTTAAGGTGCAAACAGCATATCCTTCTGTCCTCTGTATTTTCTGCAGATTGGATTCCAGAGTTTTGATCAGATTCAGGCTCAATCTCTTCGGCAAGACCATTCACATAGTGTGTTCTTTTATCAGAAAGGATATATTACCTGATTTTCCCTTTTTATGATGTTTGCAGATATTGATGTTCATGGCCTACATCATTAGTCACTGAGGTTGCAGAATGGTGGTATTTGATTCTGTCTTTTCTTTTCTTTTTGTTTTTATTTATAGTTTAACCTCTTTAATAAATAAATACTTACCTTGATTTATTACTTTGTTACCCAGTGGTGTAATTCCTATTGGAAAGACAGGATAAATGCTTGATTCCTTAACTTGATTTACCAGTTCTCAAGAAATTGAATTTGTTTCCATATCAACTCCTGAAAGTGACCATCTTTAAAAATAATATCATTATGTATTTATGAACTTAAACATATCATATGGGTTGCAATCCATTGCAATGATTATTCTCATTGAAGATCGAATTTTCCCATATTTGGCCAGTGGAGGCCTCTTCAAATTGGGTCTTGAGTTCTTTTATTTATTTATTTATTTATTTATTTATTTATTTATTTATTTATTTATTTATTTTTAAGATTTTATTTATTTGACAGAGAGAGACACAGCGAGAGAGGGAACACAAGCAGGGGAAGGGACCGAGGGAGAAGAAGGCTCCCCAAAGAAGAGGGAGCCCGATGCGGGGCTCGATCCCAGGACCCTGGGATCATGATCTGAGCCAAAGGCAGACGCTTAACAACTGAGCCACCCAGGCGCCCCGGGTCTTGAGGTCTTTTAATGTGACCTTATTCTCTTTGAAGATTCTTTGCTATTTAGTATGACAGTTTTTCCAGGGGCGTCTCATACATTTCTCATATCAAATCTGGAATCAGCCATTTTAACTGTGGAGCCCATGTTTCTTTTCATGGGAAATGGTACTTTGATGCTCAATGTCGTCTGCAATTGGGTTGACTATTATTTCTAATCTTTTCAGTAGAAAGAATGAGGATATGTTTAAAGATAAGATATATCATATATTCGTATTAATACTTTCAATTCAAGTTCAAAATCTAGGGGTGCCTCTGTGGCTCAGTCAGTTAAGCAGTTAAGCATCCGCCTTCTGCTCAGGTCATGATCCCAGGACCCTGGCTAGAATCAAGCCCCTCATCATGCTCTCCACTCAGTGGGGAGTCTGCTTTTCCCTCTGCCTCCCCCACACCCCCAACTTGTGCTTTCTCTCTCGCTCACTCTCTCTCAAATAAATAAAATCTTTAGAAAAGATTCAAAATCTGTGTTATATTTCTTTTATTTCATACCAAGAATCCTGGTTGTCAAGGACACAGGATGATAAGAATATCCCATAATTATCCATTTCCTTTATTTCACACTATGATTGCTACAACATAAGAATAACAACAGTAATATTGTCATCCCAATACAACTACTGAAACAGTTATATGTGTGTGTGACTGCCTATGCCCTTCTCATTCTCCCATGTTTATGGTGGTACCTTTTTTTTTATTAACAGAGAATATGGCCATTACATAATATTTTGCCTCATTTTTAAACCCTAAATACGTCTCCGTTTTATAAGAGACATATTGAATGTTCACCCTTAGTCCTTATATCAGTATCTATTTCTGTTGGTTGTCTAAAGCTTGTTCTCTAATACAGCTTTAAGAACATAGATATGTCTGAGTCCTTACATATAAATAGTTTGTACCTTTTATGTTTCAAAATCAGATTGGCTGGATATAAAATTCTTTGTGCATTTTCTTTCCTTTAGTAATTCACATGTATTACTCCATTTTCTTTTGACATAAAGCGCTGGTGTCCAAAAATCTGATAATTTAGGTTTTTTTCTTTATTGATGGTTGTTGTTGTTTTATCAAGATGGCCAAAGAATTTTGTCTCTTTCTTTAAAATTCAGTAATTTTATTAGAATAGGTCTTGATACTGATCATCCTGGCATGACATTTTGGGGAATGTAGTGTTATCTTTCAATATCTTTCTTTCTTCCTCCCTTCCTTCCTCCCTTCCTGCCTCCCTCCCTCCCTCTCTCTCACTCCCTCTCTCTCTTTCTTTCTTTCTCTCTCTCTTCCTTCCTTCCTGCCTTCCATCCATTCTTTTCTTTCTTTCTTCCTTCCTGCCTTCCATCCATTCTTTTCTTTCTTTCTTTCTTTCTTTCTTTCTTTCTTTCTTTCTTTCTTTCTTTCTTTCTTTCTTTCTTTCTTCTTTCTTTCTTTTCTTTCTCTTTCTTTCTTTCTTTCTTTTTCTTTCTTTCTTTCTTTCTTTCTTTCTTTCTTTCTTTCTTTCTTTCTTTCTTTCTTTCTTTCTTTCTTTCTTTCTTTCTTCTTTTTCAGTAAACATTTTTTCAATTGTATGTTCTAATATTGGCTCTGTTATGTGCTTTATTTAGTTTTCTTCTTAAGACATCTTCATTACCTGTATGTTGGATGCTATTTTTCCATGTTCAATATGATAACTTTTTTTCAAAAACATTTTCTTTATTCATTTCTTTATGATTTAAGAAAATTTTCTCCTTTTGGGGTGCCTGGGTGGCTCAGTCATTAAGCGTCTACGTTTGGCTCAGGTCATGATCCCAGGGTCCTGGGATTGAGCCCCACATTGGGCTCCCTGCTCAGTGGGAAGCCTGCTTCTCCCTCTCCCACTCCCCCTGCTTGTGTTCCCTCTCTCGCTGTGGAAAAAAAAAGAAAGAAAACTTTCTCCTTTTTATCTTATATTCTCCTCAGGCATTATTTTTCATATTTAGCTATACCTGTGATTCTTCTAAGATAGTCTTTTTAAATGATTTTTCTTTTATTTCTAGTTTTTCTTAGATTTGGTCATCTGACTATTGAATGTTTCTAGCCCTGTTTTATTTTGTCCTTCTATGTATTTATGGGCACACACTTTTATGCACTATTATTATTTATAGAAAAGTTGTCCTGCTCTTTATCATTATTTTTTATATCTTGAAACAGCTAAGTAAGACATTTAATCACAATACTTTTTTGTTGCTCACCTTTTTTTTTTTTTTAACTAGAAGCAGTTGGGTTTCAAGAAAACTTTTCCAACCTTACAGAGCTCTCTTTTCTGTTGTTTTAATGTAATGTTAAAAAAATATGGCCAAAACCTTTTTGAGATTTTCTGGCACTGTTCCCCACCCCCCTCCCCCAATCTGGACCTTCTCATTTCTTAAGTTTTATTGATCCAGTCAATTTTGATGATACCCAACAGTTGCTCTTCCATGCAGGGCCCTGAAATGGTTGTTTCATTTGTCAGAGCTCACAGGGGCCACTCTGCTCCAACCACCCTTAGATCTTCTTTCCATAGGTGCCATGCATTCACCCACCATTGGAGAAGGCAAAACCTCTACCAGATTCAGATACTATTCTTATGGTATCCACCATACTATCTAGCAAATATCTATTGTCCATTTTAAGATTCTTCTTGCTTAGTATTGTCAGAAACCTATTGCTTCCTTCTGCTTCTTTCAGCACAGATATTGATTTAGATCTTGTGGCTGCTGGTGGTTTCTATGTGCTTGTATTTTGGGGTTTATGAAGATAACTTCGCCACTTTTGTTTTATTGTAAATATTGTCTTGTGTTTTTGATTTTGCTAACTAGTTTCTCTGTTTTGATGTGGTGATCAGTTGAGTTAAAAAATGACACCCCCGCTACCAATTATCTGGAATCTCCAACACTTAAAGTTTTATTGTAAATAATTTTCACTTGTTATCAAACTTAAAATATTCTCTTCGAAGAATTTTGGCAATTTTGGGATCTGCAAAAGTAATTGGCACATCAGTAACATTTTTATTATAAACTGCTTAAATAAGACCTGTGAAGGAGACAAACATCATTTGAAATCACAAGTTCCGATAGATATATTTTAAATAATGAGGTAACATTCCATTTTTCAAAGTCCTATATGCAGACCAACTTGGTTATAATTAGGAGTACTTTTGAACAAATCCTGAGATGGAGCCATTGTTTATGTTGTGGTCTCTGTGAATGGAACCCTTGGAGACAATTTAAAGAACAGTGACTTTCACATAGATTATGATATGTATGTTCCCCCTGCACTTGTCAACTACTTCATCTCTGCTTAAATGAATAAGGAACAATAAAAAGACTGTAACAATTTTTTAAGCAGAGAACTCCCAATATTTTGCCCACATGATGAAACATGATTCTTAGTAACGCTATTTTGAGCATATATATAATTCCATATCATCGAGAAGCTCTTGTGTGTGTGTGTGTGTGCACTTTTCTAGGCTTTAAAAAAATTGCTTTATTCATATCTAGTGTGTGAGAGAGTTAGTATAAACACCTATCCTTGGATTTCTATAAATGCATCTAACTCTGAGAGACTGACTCTTGGGGGTTCTGTCCCTTTGCAGACACCCTGGGAATTTGAGAGGAAATAATCTCTTACTTTGAAGTATTCCCTGAGACAATGCTGTGATCATCAGGCTTGTGGTAATTGTATAAGTGAATTACTTTGGCTTCCTGAAAGATGACTCTTTTATTGGGTCATGGTTCTAAAACGAGCCCCAATATCTACGAGCACAAACACACAGATGGAATTATCGATCTTTCCTCTGGCTATGTTCATGAGTTCATATTTAACTTGAGATTTGCCTATGAAACTGTTTTCCTGATAAGGAGTCACTTATTGCCACAGCATCTTTTCACTTGATTATTAAGATTCCTTCTCGCCGTTCTCCCTCGAGCTTTAATTACAGCATTGCCGCATGTTCAAAACATGCTGCCAGATTTCTTCCTTGTACGGGAGACAGAACACACATTTCACATCCCCTGCACGTCCTTTATCCCTCTTATTGATTTCCTAGGCAATTCTGTATTGATTTTATCTTCATATTTCAATGCTTTCTTGGTCTCTTTCTTTCTTATTTTTCTGAGCTCTTAGAACTCTGGATTTCTCCTTGTTCAGTCAGGTCATCCAATTAGGATTTATGTGTGATCCTCTTTCGCCACTCTGAGGACTCTCTGTGATCCAGGCTGTAACCCAAATATTCTTATCAGAATGACTTTTATCTCACACCCAAACTGTCTAACTAAGCTCTGCTGCCCTCACTACCGCTTGTCTTAAAGCGTGAAAAGAAATGGTAGCAAGAACCTTCCTGCCCCAAAGTATCCCTCTCTGGACCCCTGCATTCAAACCCTTTCCTGCCATCTGTGTTACTTCTTTGCTTGCTATTGGTGCTGTGGCTTTGTGTCCTCAGGCAGAGACTTGTGGTGACAAAGCACTTGCAATAGTGCTACCAACAAGGAGAGGATACAGGGCCTCATCTGACTCCCGATTTTCCTCTTCTAACATGTTACTGTGGCTTGGGAACCACGATTAGCCTGACTCCTCGTGGTGGAATGAATAACACAGGCTGTTATTGGGGCAGTGGACATCATGACAGTTTTTAATCAGGGGAGGCCAGGGCCTAATTTGCATCCCTGAGTGGATAAAACACTTTGAAACAAAGGAGATTCAGCAAATGCCACCTGTTTTGAGGTGTAAGCCAGGGTATGACCTTCTTTTGAGTGAATTTTGCAAGAGATCTTACTCAAGAAAGTCGTTCATCAAATGCTATAATTCAAGGTTCATAGAGACTTGAAGTTGGGGGAGAAAAATAAAATATGTCTTAGCCTTTCATGCAAAAATATATGGCGTTATACTCTGAAAAAAATGTTTCTTTCATTGTTTACAGATTCTTTTTATTACACTCTGAAACCCATAAAGGCAAATAAATGAACCTTAGATTAATCCTTCCTTTAATTACAATTTTTTTCAGATCTTATTTAAATTTACCACATTTGTGCTCTGCCTATCTGCCTACAGATCTTTAGTTCTGTGTGAGCCCTATTTGCGGAGATATCAAGTTCATTACTGTGACTACAGAAGCAATGAGATTGATAATAGCAAGTGATTTTAATCAATGAAATGCTATATTCATCTATTTACTTGTTCCAGTTTACCAATATCCATAGAATGTTGTCTCTTTTCCCCGACTCCTAACTGGTAAAGATAGAAAGATCATTATGTAACTCCCCAATTTTATTCCAGGCGATGTTCTTTGGTTTTAAAGAATAGGAAACGAAACCATTAGGTCTAGTAGTTCAATTAAGTGGATTAGTTTCTATAACTGAAATGGTATTACATAAATGGAACTCATTGCATGCAATTAGAATACAGCTTTATCTTTTCTCCTATTCAAATCCATTCTGTGAGTTGAAATCTTCCCCTTCCCTCTCACTGTATAATGTGCTCTATCAGTGCCCCAGCCTGATTTCCTAACTGGTCACCTTTGCCTGGCGGACCACAGTCATGAGTGAAGGGGACACTAGCCCTGTGAGGCAGTTTGTGCTCCAGAGCTTCCCTGTAGGACCAGATCTAATACTGAAATTAATGTCCAGCTGAGATCACTCCCTTGTTTAACTTTCTTCTCCTCCCCTACCCTGTTGCCCCTGATCATTTTCTCCTGAGAACACTCATCCCAAAATACCACTTGGACAAGAATCCCATCTTAGGCTCTGCTGCTAGGGAACCTGACCAAAGACATCCCAGATAAAATCTTGTGCAGAACCCCTGGCTTATTTGTTTACTTGTAGAAAAAGAAAATCTCTTAGCTATTCTTCCTAGGAATAGTTTCTTTTCCGTAACTAAAAAGTTTAGTCCTGACTAAAAGCCAGAACTTTGGACTTCTCCTTTCATCCGGTTTGGGCCGGGAGGTGGGGTGTGGATGAGTTCTCTGCCTCGTCTCGTTTACTCTGTGCTTATGCTGCCGGGCCCCTCCCTGGCAGCCGTTGACCCTAGTGAGGCCTTCTCATTCCTCTAAGCTGGAAGCCTGGTAGAGAGAAGAGATAGGGGCGGGAAAAATCTTAGCTCAGATTTCATTTCTCATTGCTTCTTTTTGACTATTGTGGGTGTTTAGAGTTGATTTTAGTATTTATCTCTCGTATGCTTTTGTTAACTATTCTATACATCCGTAAGAACTTTTTGACGACCAGTAAAGACTCTCTCAGCTACCTGCTTATGATCCCTCCTTTAGGCTCTGGGCATTCACTCCACTCAGCCTCTTGCTTTTGGGTCTTCAACACCACTTCAGGCAGATTCCTGGGCTGGATCTCTCTTTAAATGGCCCCACACCTCTACCTAAGTATTATACCTCAGCACAGTTTACACAGGGCCCTGGCAGGCATATATCTTAAACCAGCCATGGGTAGAACAGCTATCTGACATTTGAGCCCTCTTTATTGACCAACTAGAAGGCAGCTCCATGCACTGCCTTTCATCTGTGTAATTTTTTTTTTTTTTAATAGCACTTACTGTGCACCAGGCACTGTTCTTTTTTTTTTTTTTTTTTTAAGATTTTATTTATTTATTTGACAGAGAGAGACTGACCACAAGTAGGCAGAGAGGCGGGCAGAGGGAGAGGGAGAAGCAGGCTCTCCACTGAGCAGGGAGCCCGACGTGGGGCTCGATCCCAGGACCCCGGGATCACGACCCCAGCTGAAGGCAGCCGCTCGACCGACTGAGCCACCCAGGCGCCCCTCATCTGTGTAATTTTTAAACCTGACTCTGACACTCCAGTAGAACGCAGATCGAGTTGTTCTGGTAAGGTCCTTAAAAGCTCATTTCGCGGCTCCTGGGTGGCTCAGTCAGTTAAACGTCTGCCTTCGGCTCAGGACATGATCTCAGGGTCCTGGGATCTAGGCCCACGTCAGTCAGGCTCTCTGCTTAGCAGGGAGTCTGCTTTTCCCTCTCCCTCTGCCCCTCCCCACGCTCGAGTGCTCTCTCTCTCTGCTCTCATGCTCAAATCAATAAATAAAATCTTTTCTTTAAGATTTTATTTATTTATTTGACAGAGAGAGAACACAAGCAGGGGGAACGGCAGGCAGAGGGAGAAGCAGGCTCCCTGCTGAGCCTGATGTGGGGCTCGATCCCAGGACGCTGGGATCATGACCTGAGCCGAAGGCAGACGTTTAACCGACTGAGCTACCCAGGCGCCCCGATAAATAAAATCTTAAAAAAAAAAAAAAAAGCTCATTTTGCTACACTTGATGTAAGGAGGAGGCATATCCTATCCCTGGTCCATGGAGAGAGGAAATTTCCATTATACTGATAATTACCTCAAAATATGTTCTCTTCATCTTCACTACATTCAAGGTGTGTGAGGTGCTAAGGGCTGAAAAAAATAGTTTTTGAATCCCTCTCTAAAAGTTCAGTGTCTCCCCTAGCTTTGGATTGTGGAACTGGTTTACACATACTGTCTTTAGGTCCCAAAACATTGTGCAAAAAGAAATGCCATTTATATATAATTTGCAAAGGATAACTTATAGCCTAACTAATATCTGTGAACAAAAAGTAAACCAGCTAAAACTAAAGAGGCTGGATGTGGGAAATTGGAAATTGGGAACTGATATATCTCTTACCCTTTTTCTCTCTCTGTGTTGTCTCAAATTTTTCTTGTCTCCTTATGACTAGTTCCTATTACCATATTTGATTCTTAATTTATGCCCTCCATGATTTCAGCTTGTACGTGGCATTGGCTTAACATCCCCTCTGCTCAAACCCTTCCACGGAATCACTTCACCTCTCCCCACGTCTTGCAGTTTCAATTACTGAGAATGAGAATCTGATTGGTCAATACGTCATTTGTCCCCTGATTCAGTCACCCATTCTAGCTAATTCTGAGGAGATGAAGGAAATATGTCTATTTAAAAATGACCCCTGAAGAATGCCCCTTCTGTAAGGGCTGTAGATGTGGACAATCATCACGGATGGGAACATATCCATAAATGTATCTTAAAACTTATCTACAAGTGTCATTTCCCAACTTTTCCTACCCTCCAAGTTTGGGCTTTACCACTCTATATGGTGCCCTCAGGCTGTGTCCCAAATCCATTTCTTCACTTGTGATATTTACTCTGACTATAAACTCTAGCTTACTTTAGTCCTTTGTCTAAGTCTGAGCCATTCTTTATGAGACTAAACATCATCTCTCTCAGAAAATCTGTTCTAAACCTTCACTAAGGGCTCTGGCTCTGAGTTCTTGAAGTACCTTAAAGATGCCCCTATCTTATATACATTCAACACTGCCCTTATTCTGACTTTACACATTGAAGAAGCTGTTTTTCACAATAGACACTTTGCGGATGTTTTCCTTGCAACTTCAAATGCTACTAGAGTGAATAAAGAGAACAAGAAATAGAGACAGTGTCATTTTACACAATGAGTTCAGGGAAGACATGTCTGGGAGTGCATAAGTAAAGAAAACAACACTGCAGGAGGTGAGCTAGGAGCATATTTGGAGGAAAAGCATTCCAGGCCAAGAGAAGAGCTGGTACAAAGACCCTGAAGCAAGAACAGAGAGGAGACCTGTATGGTCGGAATGGAGACATGGTACACCTAGCAAAACATTATGAGCTCACGTTAGCCCTTTTATCAACTGCATCACAACATTAATTCAAAGGAAGCTCCTCTTATGCTAAAGAGGGCTGTACTCTGGTTCTCATTTAGAAGATGAACTCACATTTTTCATATGAACTTATATTTCTTCTGGGCATTCTGAATGTTTGTATTTACCAATAAATGCCTCTTTTGTTATTGAATGCAATGTCTGTCATAGAGTGCAACAATTTAGTATATAAAATATTTTGCTTAATTATTCAGAGGTCCTTGACTTTTCATTAAAGCTAATTTCAGGGGCTCCTGGGTTGCTTAGTCAGTTAAACGTCCGACTCTCGGTCAGGGTATGATCTCACAGTCCTGAGATCGAGCCCCATGTCAGGCTTCATGGTCAGTGCGGAGTCTGCTTGGAGGTTCTCTCCCTCTGCCCCACTTCCTCTCCCTCTCCTTCTCTCTCTCTCTCTCAAATGAATAAATAAATCTTTAAAGCTAATTTTTTAAAAAATTTTATTTATTTATTTGACAGAGAGAGAGAGACAGCGAGAGAGGGAACACAAGCAGGGGGAGTGGGAGAGGGAGAAGCAGGCTTCCCACGGAGCAGGGAGCCCGATGCGGGGCTCGATCCCAGGACCGTGGGATCATGACCTGAGCTGAAGGCAGACACTCAACAACTGAGCCACCCAGGCGCCCCTCTTTAAAGCTAATTTCAAGATAGAGTCCACGCTGTCTGTAGCCAAATTACAAAGATCTAAGGAAAATCACAGGTTTTAGCATTAAGTATTTTGATTCCTAAGTTAAAATTTTGGTTAAATTTATGGTTTTGTGTTTTATTATTTACCAACTTATTATCTTACTAGTGTTTTGAAGAAAAATATGAATATTAAAAAAGATTATATAACTATCATCCTACTACCAGCCCACTTAACGTACTTCAACATTTCTCACATAAGAGAAAACATATCTCTGAGGTTCGATGGATGTGTCTTAGAATTTATAAGTGATTTATATAAATTTCCATATTTTGTGGATTTCTCTGAATAATAATCTCAAAAATGTTTGTACAAGCATATTTTGGACATTTCAATGGCCCCTTCATAATTTGCTATTGTAATTTCAGTGTCTACGTGTGCATTTGTGCTTATGATCATAAAAAAGAATGCTTTTTCAATGACCTTGGGCTAATGAGAAAAGGACAGGATAGAATGAGCTTAATAAGCAATCAATACATTTATGACAAGTTGAAGGTAAGATGATGTCAAAGTACAAAATAAGGACCATTTTTGTTAAGTAATTGAAATAGAGAAGAGTGGTGACAGAATGGCATCATCACATGGAGTTCAGGGTATAATCTTTTGCCATCGCTGTATTATATTCATGTAGCTGGCAGCAATTTATTTACAGGAAAATGACTTCTTCAGTCATGTGAAATAAATTATCTTATTTCTATTTTTTATTTCTAAATTCATTTGCATTTAACTTATAAATTTGTTTGATTTTTAGAATTGTACCATAAAGAATGCATTCCAGTTTTAGGTTTATAATATATAATTAATAAAGTGGTTTGTATTAAATCAGATAGCCCGGAGAATTAGTTATTTTTTTTAAAGTGGGTAAAGATTTTATTTAAGTTTGATAAATACTGCAATATTATAATACACTCATTATGTGGAAAATGAAGTGATTTGCAACCAAAAAAGAGAAAGAAATATAAAGGTATTTCAACCATCCTGAACAGAAGTGACTCTGTGCAGGTATCATGAAAATAAGTTCAAGGTCTCCTATGTTAATATAGAAGTTAACATTGCAGAATCACCTGAAAGCACAACACTAAAAAAGATGAGTGAATTAATCACTCGGAGATATCATACATTTGGGGCAAATGCTCATACTTTCAAATTAAACCATTGTGGAAAATGAATGAACTATACTATGCTCCTTTTGTAGTCCATGCTTTTTATATGAGGTTTACTCACGTAGAAAAGTTAATCATATTTAATAATTTCACTTTTTTTAAAGGTACAAAATTGTATTTTGCTTCTGAGCAGTGAAAAAGAAAGATACAAAACATTTTGATAGACTTCTATGATGTAAGTAATCCTTAATGTTCCTATCTTTCAGACTCAAATTTGAAAGCAGATGACAAAAAGGAAGGGACAAAAAGAAGAGAGCTGGGACAGAACAGACGTCTTTGTGATGCTAATAGTCCTCCCCAGCTTTCACTTTTCCTGAAGTTGAAGTATTTATGTGATGGTGTAACTTTCCCTATGATCTCTGGAAAACTTTAGTCTCTTATGAGAAGAGCAGAACGAGCCAATGGGTGTTAAGCCCAAACAATGGCTACCATGCTGTTCTGCATAGGATGGTTTAGAGGTTCTGTCCAGAAGCACAGCCACATTTCTCTGCTCTGACTCAGAGGTCTGGAAGTGAGAAGGAGTAAAAGCAATATGTGAGGATGCTTGTATCTGAGGAGGGAATGTCAGGGTACTTTAAAAAAATTCTCCAAGGTTAA
Organism: Mirounga angustirostris; assembly: GCF_029215605.1. NCBI lineage: Eukaryota > Metazoa > Chordata > Mammalia > Carnivora > Phocidae > Mirounga > Mirounga angustirostris. The sequence goes on along the minus strand of NW_026991716.1, from coordinate 45,482,480 downwards.
TTTGAATTTCCATGGCATGTTATCCTTTCCAGGAATTGCTGATGGTAAGTTATTAAACACTGAGGCCAGGTGTGGGTGACAGTTGAAATCTCAGTAGTGAAAAAAACTATCCAAAATCTAACTAGATTTTGAGGGGAGAAGAAAACCCACAAAATTATACACAGTTAAAATATATGACAAAAATATGGAATAAAAACACAAGACAAGAAACATACACAAAAGATTGAAGGAAATGAAGAAATATGAATTCATAGGCACAGTCTAAGAGAAATAAAGTAAAATGATTCAGATAACTACGATGTGTTTTGACATGAACTGCAATACCATCCAGAAGTCAGAACAAACAAGTATTTACAACTAAAACTTCTCAGACTAGCCATCAAATAAATCAATATTAACCCTAGATGTCATGTTTTTAAATACTAAAGAGTTTTTTAGATGTTTAGGTAAATTACATTATCATGTCCCTAATAAACTCCAAAATTGTAATCTAAGTTCTAATGTTTGTAACCAGAATTTTGATCCATCATTTATTTTCTTCATAACCACTGTGCCATTTATTGTCATTTAAAATTTATTTTTTGGCTCGTACACAGATTTTTTTTTTTTTAATTCTGGTGCAATTTTCCATAAGAGGATTTAATGTATATACCCAGGTCTACTTAGTAGACACTCCCAGCGTTTAAGAACTTCTATTTTAGGATATCTGCAAGAGCAAAACCCTGATGGAGTATAAATCCCCCAAACCATTCCTTCCCGTCAAAGCTTATTAGAATGTCTTTGGCATTTCAAGGACAAGGCACAGCATTGCAAGTGATTCAGTAGGTAAATCTTTACTTATTTCTATCATCCTCCTCCTCTTCTTTCTTGGAATGTCCTCTTTATTTTATATTCCAGTTTGAGTAATGATCACTTTTTAATTCTTCATCTCCCACTGAACAGCCCAAGTGCCTTAACCTCAGTTGTGCTGACTGGCTTTCGTCCTGCATTGATGAAGAGTTCCCAGAGGTGACAGTGTGTGCGGGTGCATGAATAATCTCCTTGCTTCTCAATTTAAAGCTTGTGCAGCTCCTCAGTCTGGCAATAACACCCACAACTTGAGTAGCGAGGGGCTAGCTGTGAACTCTGAAATAGCGTATGTATGACCTTCTGTTGAAAAAATAAAAATAGAAAAATTAATATTAATATCATAATTTTTTTCCCCAAGGAAAAGAAAATACTGAAACATTTTCCTCTTCTGCTCTGACTTTTCCTTGGTGACAGAGTACTATGCTTAACAATCAACCTGGTCAATTCCTCGCAAATTTAGAACTTAAATCTAATAAAAGTAAAGACATTACCATTGTTTAAAAAAAAAAAAAAGTAAAAACTAGAGGAACTTGCCAAAAAAGGAAGGTGTTTTTGATCCTAACCAACCGGGGCTGGCTATAACGAAAGCTTCATCTCTGTAATCTGCTCTCACAGTTTTAGTGCAGTCATCAACCAGTCCCCACAGTGTTCTCTCTTTTGCCAAGTTTTTCACTTTCCAACCCTGCTCCATGTTGCTGAGTTATCATCCTACTTCACGAAACCAATCACATCATAGTGAGGTTCATAGATGACTTCCCATTCCCTACGGAAGAAAGTGTATGCTTCTTAGCCTGGCAAGAGAGTGTCTCCTTTATTGTGTGCTAGCCTGATTGTCCAGGATTATTTCCCAAAATACTCATCCCTCTACAAGTCTCCCACCCAATCTTGCTCTTGCAGCCTTCACTCTATGATTTAGATACATGTGATAATTTGCCACCCTCATTTTCACCGATCTAGGCTCATGCTGTTCCTCTTACCTTAAGTGATCTCTCTCCTCTCTCAGTCAGCATAAATGTGTAGTCACTCGACAAGGCCTAACACAGCTGAAGCCTCCTCTTACTTTCTCAGGGCAATCAATGAACTTTATTTCTCAGAATATGACACTATGTGTATCAAATATAGTATTAGGGTTATTTCTGTTTTTTTTTTCAATAGATTTTGAGGTCCCAAGAAAGCAAAGACTGTATTGTATTCCCTTATGATTTCTCTTCTATCTTCTTAATTTGGCTTATGAATAGGATTGATATCCAATTTTTTCCCCCTATCCAGTAGCTTGAGCCTCTACAGGTGATAAGGAAAATTCTGTTGTGTATTAGCAGCATGAGGGTTAACACAATTAAATAAAGTTGGCGTCCATTCACAAAGGTACACAGCACCACTAATTCTTTAATCTTAGGTTTTCTCTAGAAATGCTCGCATTAAAATTAGAACCTATTGGTATGTTGATGACTGAATTAAATTATTATTTTTATGATCAGGACATCAGGCACAGTAGAAAGAGTACAAGCCCTGCAATCAGAAAGTCTCAGTTCAGGGGCGCTTGGGGAGCTCAGTCAGTTAAGCGTCTGCCTTCGGCTCACATCATGATCTCGGGGTCCTGGGATCGAGCCCCCATGTTGGGTTCCCTGCTCAGCGGGGAGCCTGCTTCTCCCTCTCCCTTTGTTCCTCCCCCCTGCTTGTGCTCTCTTTCCCAAATAAATAAAATCTTTAAACAAAAAAAGATAAAGGTTTCAGTTCAAATTTTATTTTACCACATACTAGATACTACACCAAGGAAAGTTATTTAACTGTTTAGATGTCCCATATGCAAATGAGAATTAAAATATTTACCTTTTAAGGATGTTTTGAATGAAATTGGGTTGAATGATAAAAAATTGCCGATATTCTACCATCTTTACCTACAGACACAGAGTAGTTTTGCTGTGGAAGGCAGTATACATGGTTCTCTATGGGCTAGGAGATCGGCCAATGGTCAGTCTTCAGTAGATGATGCATTATGATGTAATTGTTATAATATTCCTATGCTTATCATGTGATGATGATGACTAGGACACGCATTGCTCTGCCCATCATTTCTCATCCAGTCTTGTTATAGCCAAGGCACATACTTTAACTTGGCTTAGTTATGCATGAGAAATACAATAAAACTACCTGGGCTGGTCACACTTGAGCACATGGAAGTAACTGATTGAGCCGTTAACCTGTTATGGGTATGAGAACTAATGGCTGCAAAGCATTAAATTCAATCACTATTAACTGAACCTCTTCTCTGAGCTGATATTTTTGGTGCAGGAATAAAAAGACAAGCGAGATGCAGCCCTTGCCTTTAAAATGCTTCAGTTAGACTAGACAGTGATAGGCTTGAAAAGAGATTTAAGAGAAAGACCACAGAATGCAGGGAGAGAGAGGAAGTTTTGCTTTACTGTTGGGATCTACATACCTCTCTAGTCTTTGGGAAGTCTCTGGTGTTTCTATATATGTCTTAAGATTGAGGACTTTTAAATTTAATTCAAACCATTCATTTTAATGGGATTCTAAACAGTTTATGAGCATGGTATAACAAGGATTCATTGCTGATTTCTTTTCCCCCTAGTATCTCTATCCCTTCAGGGCTCAAGTTGCTATCCCTTCTCTCTCTCTGTGTGTCATATACATACATACATATATATATATATTTGAATACTATATGTATTTATGAATATATATAGTATACACAGTATATGTATATGAACTGCCAGACTCCATTCCAAATCAGGGAAGATAGGCAGATCGTCAATAATATGTTGGCTTCTGGAAAGTTCTTCAAACCCAATAAGGAAAGGAAGCAAATATTTCACCTCTGTGTTGTGACTGGTGGTTTTCAAGATCCTTTGGATATTTAGGGAATTAGAAAACTATATGAGGTACTGAAGAACAGTTCCACATAAATAACATTATTCCTTAATGACATGGTTTTTAATATTTACTGTTTAACCCTAAACAACATTATTTCTTGATGACATAGTTTAGAAATTGTTCAAGGTAGGGGCGCCTGGGTGGCTCAGTCGTTAAGCATCTGCCTTCGGCTCAGGTCATGACCCCGGAGTCCTGGGATCGAGCCCCACATCAGGCTCCCGGCTCGGCGGGGAGCCTGTTTCTCCCTCTGACCTTCCCCCCCTCATGCTGTTTCTCTCTCGCTCACTCTCTAATAAATAAATAAATAAAATCTTTAAAAAAAAAAAAGAAATTGTTCAAGGTAAATTGTTATTTTACTTATAGAAATTGCCCATAAATATTGAACAAAAAAAATCCAGTTTTGTATAGAATTATAAAGATGTATTCTACAGAGATCAATGAGAATATATTTCTATAAACCATCTAAAAAAAAAAAACGCAGGAAAATAACTTTAACATTCACATCTTCAGTTATTTTTACCTAAGTTTTTCCTTCCTTTTCATTTTACTTAGTACAAAATGCACTGAAGAGAAAATTGGTTATTTTTAAAATTTGTCTTGAATCTTTATTTACATATATCTACCTGAGAGGCAGACAGACCTACAGGAGTTACGTGCTATCAGAATATTCTATTTTAAATCTGACAAAGCACAGCTATAATAAAATATTCAATTATAAATACAGATACACTGAAGGAAAACAGTTCTTAAGAAATGTGTCTGTATTCTTCCCTTTGCTCTTTATGTTCAAATTCCAGCCACTCAAATTGCAAATGAGTCTCATATGAACACGATGTTAACAATGAGCTCCACGGAGTTTTATTACATTTTCCAGGCACAACCCTGTAAGTCTTATGGTGAAGTGTCTTTTTGTTTTGATGACAACACACTTAATCTTTTATTTACAAATATATGTCTTTCCCCTACAGTGATACAATGGGTCTCCTTTAAAACTAGCATTTTCAGAACTGACTTCACTTTAATAAATATTTTTCTTCGGCTTTCCCCTTAAACAGAAATTCTCTCAGTACAGAGTTTAAAAGCAAAAGAAGTTTTGCATAGTAAGGGGAGTTGTTATTTTGAAATCTGTCTATAATATACTATTCCTCAAATTTCAATTCTAATTATTTTTCAAAAGAGACATAACTTCTCCTAGAGCTTGAGAGAATAAGGTGGCACTAATATTGTGTCTTAAGTAAAGAGAATCCAAAAGTGAAATAAATTTCCACAGAGAGTATGAATGCCTGGTGCAAGCTGAGGACATGGGAAAAAAAGACCCAGCTAAACTCTGAGCATGAGTATCCAGCCAAATAACAAATGTTTCAATGCTTTTTACTTCTCTTATTTGAACAGTTGCTTTATCGGGGCACTTTATATTTCAGCATTTCTCCCTTTAAAATAGCAAATTAAGAGGGAATGCAAATGTTGAATCATGAAAGTGTATTTTGATTTTATAAGGGCTTCCACTGTTGAGAGGAAATGTTTCTTTAAAAAAAAAAAAAATCCCTTCAAGAAGATTCCTATTTCTATTGGTATCACACTATGTCTACAGGAAAAATCTTAATGCTTCTAATGAAAGACAACATGCATGTATTCCTCTCAAATTTGGGGGGTAGGTTATGGAAATGTCCTTACTTCTCTGAACTTCTGTTTAAACTCTCCAAGTATGTACAGATAGAATATTTTTTTAGAATGGTTGTAAATATAATAAGCTTATCTTATTTCAACAACATGATATAAAGCAAAAGCAAAAAGATAAATACCAGTACAGTCAAAAAAGAAAAAAAGGGAAGATTAATACATATAAGACATTCTTAATCATGCTTTCTGTGTGGATTTTTGACCTTAAATGGAAAGTGAGTGGTAAACATGAAACTTTAAAATGCACCTTATTTTGTTTCAAGTGACTAAAAGCATTCAGACCCACTATTGGTTTCATATCCACCTTCAGTTTGTAGAAGATCCTTTACCCAGAGTAAGAAATCACACTCCGCAGTTTTGCTTTGGGTCAATGCTCCCTACTAAAAATTCAGTTTATAGCGAAATAATCACCTTCCCTTACTATTTCAAAATGCCAAAACAAATCTGAGGTATCATTATATTTGAAAAAAAATTCTCTCATTTTAAACTACAGATGGAGACATGTGGCTCTAATAGCAAATGGTTTGCTTCTAGAAGAGCGTAACTGTGTGTATGAGTGTGTGTGTCTCTGTATGTGTATATATAACATGCACATCACAGCATGCAACACACAGGAAACATTGGTTAAGGTTCCAAATTGGGCAATATTATGAAGAGTTAATTCCCATTGGCTAGAAGCTATAAACTATCACGGCCAAACTGGAAGCTTGAGTCTAACAGTTTATTTTTCTTATTTCAAAATTAGCTGAAGTAGCAGACAGACAAGCATATATTAGACCTTGAACAAGGATAATAGGCAAATATATGTGTGTAGAATCTAAAGATGGAGAGGAAGTTTAGGGTTTATGCTTTCAGTTGCTTCAAACCAAACAATGTACATTTCAAAGTTCCAACGGCGTATTTGCAGAGACATCCTAATTATTAGTTCACTTTATCTCTCCTGGCTCAACGTGGTTCTCAGCTTTTTAATCACTTCTCTACTGGCACAGCTAATGTGCCTACAAGGTGTCTAGAATTTTAATATTGCTAAATTTAGTGACACAAGTTGTGATTAAATTGTGAAAACTTGTTTAATGCAAACCCTGATTGAAAAGAATACACGCTTATTTAAGGAAAATGTACAACTTTGCAAAAATTATATAGCGCTATATATAGTTCCACGTTTAACAGCTTTACCAACCTGCAAAAAAGTTGGTTCTTGTAGAAAACTGCCAGGCTATGTAGTCTGAAATCTGGAGTCGTAATACCAGAGAGCTGTCAGTCAGCCATCCATCCATCTAATTGGCTTCTTACCATCTTTCCATCATGTTTTTTTTATAACTGGTCGCCTCTGGCTAAAATGCAAATCATGAGGAAGAGCCGTCTAGAAAAAGCTGCTGCTTTCTTAATTATCTGTCAGAGTATGGACCAGTGGACCCAGGGCCGCACTGTAGAGTTATGCTAAGCAGCAAGGCATCATGGGAATTGGAGTGACAGCTCATTTTCCTCCTGTGTTTTCTGTGTTCGAATGACAATGCAGAAATATGGGTTTTCCCACACTTTCTCTGAACACCTGGGCTATTGCTCAGGGGAGCACAAAGCCAAAACTGTCACATTTCCAGACATGGTCTTATTGCTGTCACTATGACAGGATTGTTGACAAATGCCAGCAGTCATCTCGGCATCTTGGGAAAGGTCTGCCATGATTGTGTCAACAGCCTGACAGAAATTGTTAATGTTTAAACTTCTTCCACTGACAGAATCCTGTCTTGCTGACAATATTTGTCATATGAAGCTCAATCTTTGTCAAACTTGCTTAAAAATTAACACTTTCTCGGTTTCTTTCTTTCTAGTTTACTGCCTAGCAGGGCAAAATTCTAGCAATAAGATTTCAACAAGGTAATGTAACACAGTAATTTAGGTCCACATTCCATCCAAATCCTCCAACCCATTACTAACTTATGACCACCTTGTCCTTTTGACCTTTGCTACCAGGATAATTAGGCTATTCTCTCTCTCTCTCTCTATATATATATATATGGGGGTATGTGGGTGGGTATGTGGTTTTATATATGTCCATGTATACCTTGGGAATCAAACTTAGGAATTATTCAGCATGTACCATATACTATTTCTCAGTATAAAATGTGGAAAATCAATTAAACCTTACAGAATTTTAACATATGAATATCAGTTGCAAATTTGTAGATATTCATTAACTAATTTCTTAACTTTAAGTTTTAACAATTTTATTTCATTATTTTAAACTTTGATTTAAAAAATAAATCTGGCAGGTTAAGAATTATCTTTTGCAGTAACACAGCAAGAAGTTGCTCCTGTTTTTTTGAACATGTGATTTTGTCAAATCTGGAAGATAGGAATAGTTTGAATTCCCTAATTCTAATAAATTTGTCAGGAAATATTTCTGTGGGGAGTATAAGAGACATTAGCTTTTAAAAAGACATCCTCTTTAATATCCACAGGTGGCTGATTTTTTAAAATATTTTTGATGAGACACAATGCTCAGATTACTAGAAGGCAGTTAAATCATATGTGGCTGTACTCGAAATACCCAGTCATCCACAGGATGCTACATTTCTTAGACACAGTGCAGAAAAGAGCAATTGGTTAGCTGAATATAGTGTCCATCTGTCCCTGACAGAGCAATCGTTGTCAACTAAGAGTGACAACTTGTTAATAATGACATAACCATTATTAGTTGTATTATTATTAGATTGTGTGTCATAACACACAAATATGGTATACACTTACGCCAGTAGGGACATATTAAAATAATGTATTATGAGAATGGCAATCTCCTAGAAAAACAGAATGTGTCTAGAAGCACTATTTACCTGAATTGCTGCCAAATATGATTTCTAGCTACTCTATAGACAGAGAATGAACCAGGTACGGAAATAAGTAGACTTCTTAATTTGCTTTTTGGTTTCAATTTTTTTGTTGTTGTTGTCAGAGCTTTGTATACATATTTTTAACAAATCAGCTTTATTTTTTCAAGAAGTTTTGGGTTCATGACAAAAGTATGAACAGAAAGTACAGAGTGTTCTTACGTACCCTCTGTCCCCACGGAAGCACAACCTCTCCTGCTGTCAATATCCCACACCTGTCAATACATTTGTTACAACTGATGAACCTACACTGACACATTATTATATTATTTTTCTGTATCTTTTTAATTCAAATATTACCATAAGTATCCCTAATAGTATAATGAGATCTTTTAGACCAAGAGCTGGCAAACTTGTGATGCAATAAAACAAATAGTCAATATTTTAAGCTTTTGTCTCTATCATAATTATTCAACTCTCCTATTGCAAAAGTGGTAAGTAATACACTCTAAAATATGGTCATGGCACTGTTCCAATAAAACTTTATTTATAAAAGCAAGCAGTTGCCTGGATTTGACCTACAGGTTGTAGTTTGCTGACCATGGGCTAAGTTTCAGAACATGGGCTAAGTAATTAAATAAACACTGATTTCAAATTTCAGTTCTACTGTATACCAGGGGTATGGTGCTGAGCATTTTTTTCAGTGTATCACTTTGTTATCTCATTAATTCCTCAAAATAACTCTTTAAGAATTTACTAATTTCCTGATACTACATGTAAGGGTTGGTAGCTCATAAAGATCAAGCCATGGCCCCAGAGTTCCCAGGTAATGAGAAGCAGATCTGGAATTCTAATATGGGTCTGTCTGAATTCTTAGCTCTCTGCTTTTCTCAATTATGATATATTGTCTGTAATTCTCAGTTACTTCTGAAATAAAATTCTAGGTCAAGCTTGGAGACTTAGAGGTCAATGAAAGAAAAAAAAGATGGGTAGGGTGAAAGTATCAATGATTTAAAGAAAAATGTGCTTCTTTACCATCAGAATTGTTTCCCATGTTGACAGCACAGGGTTCTCTACTTTCGTTTCCACCAACATTGATCACCTTTTACAACTCGCCTGGGAAATCAGGGACAGGATACAAAAAAGGAAGAGGAAATACACATCCTAAATAACTGGTAAACATGTACGAGTGGTTGGTTCCTTCAAAAACTCAACAACAGCATGTACAGAAGTTAATTTTATATGTCAGTGTCACTGGACTGCAAGGTGTCCAGACATTAGGTTATACATTATTTCTGGGTGCATCTGTGAGAGTGTCTCTGGATGAGATTAACATTTAAATCAGTAGACTAAGTAAAGCAGAATGCCCTCACCAATATGGGTGGGCATCATCTAATCTGTTAAGGGCCTGAATAGGACAAAAAAGAGGAAAGACAAATCTGCTTTCTTTCTGCCTGATTGTGTTTGAGCTGGGACATAGGTCTTCTGAACTTGGACCAGAATTTACAGCATCAGTTTTCCTGGTTCTCAGGCCTTTAAATTTGGACTGGAACTACACCACCAGCTCTCCTTGGCCTCTGGTTTACGGATGACACATTGTGGTACTTACTTCTCGGCTTCCATAATCACATGAGCCAAGTCCTTATAATAAATCTATCTATCTATCTATCTATCTATCTATCTATCTATCTATCTATCTATCTACATATATAAAATCTTCTATTGTTTCTGTTCCTCTGGAGAAATTGACTAATACAACTGTATCATAAATTCCTTTCTTTGTACATTATGACTAAAGGTTCCTCCAGGCTGGGCCAAGTGGACTGACTTAATCTCATACAACTGTATACCTAGCATCCCTCTCTGGCTCAGTTAGAAGGTGCAGCATCATTCCCTTGTGAACACAGACTCAGCCAGACTCTATAAGAAGTGTTGAATCAAGAGCCTACAGCCGAGCGATATATCTGCAGAAGTGGAGGGGGCATCCCCAGAAAATGCCCTGCTGTTCTACCTTTTTCCTCTTTGACAGTTCAATATAATGAAAAGCAATTCATGAACAGAGCTTTTATTTTGTTTTAGGTTAAGTGTCATAGAGGATTCGAAGAAACATAAATCTGATTGCTGACTGCTGGGAGACCATGATAACACTTTTGAAATAACCCAAGAATAATATGATACAGTATTTAAAAATCAAGTAAGTAAACATTTGGTTTAGCATTAAATAGGCATGTTTTTAGTATTTATGAAATACCATGAATTCTCCAGATATATTTATGAGTTAGGTGATGTGGAGTGAAATATCTCTGTCTCTTTCTCTCAAACTCAAACTTCCCTGGGGCCAAGAAGGGCTTTTAACAGGTTTGGGGTTAGTTTTGAAGACATTGCTTTAGTACATTGGAGCAGTTATGGGTTGAATTGTGTCCTCTAAAGAGATATGTTCAAGTCCTAACCCCTAGTACCTCAGAAATGTGACCTATTTGGATGTAGTATCGTTGCAGTTATAATTAGTTAAGACGAAGTCATCTTGGAGTAAAGTGGACCCTTAATCCAGTATGACTGGTGTCCTAATAAAAAAAGACACAGGGGGAAACAGCTATGTAACAATGGAAGCAGAGACCGGAAGTGATGCTTCTGAAAACCAAGGAAGTCCAAGGATTGCTGACAAAATCCAGAAGCTGAAGAAGCAAGGAAAGATTCTTCCCTATGGCTTTCAAAGAAAGCATGACCTAGCCAACACCTTGCTTTCAGCCTTTTAGCTTGGACAACTGTAAAACAATAATTTCTTGTTGTTTCAAGCTACAATTTTTTTTTAGCACTTTGTTATGGCAGCCCTAGGAAACTAATAAGGAGGCAATAAAGTATAGGCATAATAGGTCTAATTTTAGAGCCCTGTAAATCTGGATTAAAACCTCAACTCCATCATGTACTTTTATAAGGTTTAATTCCTCATCTGTGTAATCAGAATTCCTCCCAAGGAGAACCTTCCTCATACTTACACTGGAAGATACTACCTACAAATAACCAATGCTAATATGCTTACCATCTGTCCTACTGTCTTGACTAACCTAGGTCGGCAGCCAAGGCTACTGTGAGAATTTAACCGAATTCCGGCATCCTTCAGTGTCAGTGAGTGTCAAAAAAGCACAGTGGCCAAAGAGGAGGTGATGAGCATTTTTTCAACTTGCTCATGATTTCCCAAGACAATGGGATATGAATTTTTTTCTGTCTAGAAAACTTTCCTTTAAGGACTGGACGTTTGGAATCACTTATATTGTGACTAAATTGTTTCCCAAATCCAAACCAAGCACATGTTTGTGAACTATAAGTGAACTGATGGAGACAATTGGGCTGGATATCTAAAATCAGGATGGCTAAGTACTTTGGGAGTGCGTGGCACTGCATAAATGAACCTGTGACCTGGTCGTCAATAGATCACCCAGACACTCAGGAAAAACAATTGTTCTCTGTAAAGACTGTAAATGTTGGAACACTGAAATAGCCCACTTTGGACAGGCTAAGAAGGCTTTTATTCCAAGGAGATCAATGAGGTTATGTTTTCACATACTAGCTTTTCAATTACTATATAATGCACTAACTGGCAAACCACTTATTTTCAAAATGTGCCTCAACTAGTCATTATTTTAATATGTCTACCTGAGGCACAGAGCTCTAATAGGTCTTATTTACCAGTTATTTAGGAGGCGTATTTCCTCTTCCCTTTTGGTATCCGGTCCCTGATTTCCCAGGCCAGTTGTAAAAGGTGATCAAAAAACTGCTCCAATGTACTAATGTAGGGAGAATTAAGCGCTTTTTTTTTTTTTTAATAACAGCCTCTGAAAAGAAGATGTTCTGTAAACACAGAATACTGTTGTAGGTAGGCAAAGCCAAATTGTGAGGGGAAAAAGCAGAAATGAGGCCAAGAGGGTTCCATACAAAGTAGACCCTGAACTTTCTCCCAAACCTCATAGAAAAGTCACTTGAATCTCTACAGTAATCTGATATTAGTGCAAAGCAAAGAGGAGAAAAAAAAAATCTACTCCCTCCGAGAGGCCAAAAAGAGGACAGAAAAAAAAAATTATGTTTAAAGGCTCTGCAGAAGTCAAAATTGGATTTAGATTCCACCTAAAGTAATGGACATTGATAGATGCTTTTACAGACTGTAATTATTTATAATCAAAAGTATTGCTCAATGCAAGATAACTGTATGATGCAGGGTTTAGAAGAAAGAATGGAAGGACTGAGTTAATAAGGTGACAAGTGAAGGTTAATAAATTATTATTCCAGGTTTTAGATAATTGGCATCATTTGGGAGTAGGAAAAAAAAAAAGAATGAACCTGGAGAAAGATGAACTAGAGTAGCAGAACGCTTTAACAAATGATCTATTTAATACCAATTATCATGCTATTTTGCCATTTCTCCTAGGTTTTGTTAAATATCTTGATATCCTTTGGGAAAATGTGTCATAAAATGATAAATGAGATTAATTATAATAAATTCAAACAAAACACTTTGAAGCCAAGCCTCATATACTAGGACTTATTTTAAATAAAACTAGAAATTTGTGGTTTATGGTTAGATAAACTTTGGCAAAGCATCACATTTCTGTAAAAGTCCTACTTCCTTTTTGCTTTTCTAATGTATACTTGATTGACAATTTAGATGTTTAATTATTTTTAGTACGCCACCTTCCTTATTCCATAAAGAATTTTATTTGGCTTTTTAGAATGCTGCTGTAGGTAATCCCTTTAACAAAGAGTAGTGATAATATGAACTGTATTCTAATATTTTGCTAATAGCTACATATATATTTAAGTGCATATGAAAATCCTAAGTCTTGAGTAATCTCCTTTCCACCCCAAACAGGAGAATTTAAACATTTTAAAATACAGGACATCATTGTTGACTCTTTCCTTATTATTCCTCTTACTTTTTGACCAAATGAAGCTAAATTTTCCAGTGAATTGAACCTTAGCTTTCCATCCTGGTAGAGAAGGCCAACAGAGAAGTTTGTGACATGGTTTTATTCACATAAAGGCTATGGGGATTAGGCATAGGACAACAATCTATTTCTGTATCTCATTTCAAGTAAGAGTGAAGGAAGCAAATAAACATTATTGTTTTGGCATAATACTGGAAGTTACGAGTAGTTTTTAACCCTCGAACACAACTGCTTGTAAGACTTGGAGGAGATGTTTTGTTTGTTTGTTTGTTTTTGTTTTTGTTTTTATTTTATCATGTTACGTTAATCATCATACATTACATCATTAGTTTTTTTTAATTTTATTTTATTATGTTATGTTAGTTACCATACATTACATCATTAGTTTTTGATGTAGTGTTCCATGATTCATTGTTTGCATATAATACCCAGTGCTCCATGCAGAACGTGCCCTCTTTAATACCCATCACTAGGCTAACCCATCCTCCCACCCCCGTCCCCTCTAGAACCCACAGTTTGTTTCTCAGAGTCCAGAGTCTCTCATGGTTCGTCTCCCCCTCCAATTTCCCCCCCTTCATTTTTCCCATCCTACTATCTTCTTTTTTTCCTTTTTTTTTTTTTTTTTTAACATATAATGTATTATTTGTTTCAGAGGTACAGGTCTGTGATTCATCAGTCAGGGTTGCTGGAGTGGTGGGGGGGGTGGGAGGGATGGGGTGACATTGGGGAGGAGATGTTTTTGAAGAGATGTCAAAAAAGAAAACAAGAAATCCCATCAACTGAAGAGGTTTATAAAAATGTATTGCATTCAATCCCTACACCTACTATATTCTAAAATCTTATAGAATGGGGGTATCTGCTGAGATTAAGGAGGAAGTTATTATTCCAGGTAACTATTCTTGGGACTCTGGACTTCCTGGAAAAAGAGAAACCTTGTCAGTCCCTATAGACTACTTCTCCACCCCACTCACTGTATAAATATCCTGGAGCAGCCTTTTCACTAAAATGTGAAGTTATGTTAATTTTCATTTCATTTGATGAGCTTAGCCTTCCCAAGGCTCTGAGTGACTTGCAGGAAAATGTATTGTCAGAAGGTGGGAAGGGCTGGAACTCCGCTCAGAGTCTGGCATATAATAGATATTCAATAAATATATTGGAATTATGGAGAAAATGAAAGACCCAAAAAAGAAAATCTTCAAAGTCCATTACAACGGATTGCTAGAGAAGCTTCCCTCTTCCATACAGATGTTTTCTGTTTCAATGCTCATTAGGCAGCTTTTGTTGTTGTTTGAACTAAATTCCTCCTTTCAGTTAGGATTAGGAATTCTTTAAGAACAGAAATTATTATATATATTTCTATGTGATCCCCCGATTTAGAACAGTGGTCATATATAGAAGTATCGAAATAAAACTTAGAGGAGGAGAATGGCTGTGGTCTGAATGTTTGTGTTTGCCAAAATCCTAATTCCCAATGTGATGTTATTATGAAGTGGGGCCTTTGGGAGGAGCTTAGGTCATGAGGATGGAGCCCTCATGAATGGGATTAGTGTTCTTATAAGAGAGACCCCAGGGAGCTCGCTAGCCCCTTCTGCCTTCTGAGGATACAATGAGAAGTTTGTGAGCCTGAAGAGAGTCCTTCTCACCTGACCGTGCTGGCCAAGTCCTGATACTGGACATCCATCTTCCAAAACTGTGAGATTTAAATTTCTGTTTCTTTTTTTTTTTTTTTAAGATTTTTATTTATTTATTTATTTATTTGAGACAGAGAGAACGAGAGAGAGAGAGAGCACATGAGAGGGGGGAGGGACAGAGGCAGAAGCAAGCTCCCTGCCGAGCAGGGAACCCGATGCAGGACTCGATCCAGGGACTCCAGGATCATGACCTGAGCCGAAGGCAGTCGCTTAACCAACTGAGCCACCCAGGCGCCCGTAAATTTCTGTTTCTTATAAGCTACCCAGTCTATGGTATTTTGTCAGCCTAAATGGACTAAGATAATGATCCCAAGAAATAATGTTTTAGTGCTTTCTGTTTGCCAGGATGACACTGAGGAGGATGGTAATGGCAAAGGTGACAGAGGCTGGGACAAATTAAGTAAGTAACTCTGATAAAAATTCATTATTTTACCATAGATGTACTAGCCATTCAAGCTATGAGAAGCATTATCGCTAAGATGAGAATAATTTGAGTGGAAGATGAATGTCCCCCACCCCACCCAGTACAATGTCAATTAACTACTAACTAAATGATAGTGGATTTTTTTTTCCTTTTTAGGAGGAGATAGGTAAATTCAGAAAGTCTCACTATGTTCTTCAAACATTTAGATTTCCTCCTTTCAAGCTCTCTGTATTGTTATGTCTCAACAATATCCTAGTGATAATAGAGAATCATTTATTTTATCAATGTAGATCTCTTGATATCTAGAAATTTTATAAAGAAAACATGGTTGATTGAAAAGTTTCAAGAAGAAATAAAAACTAAAAGAAAAAGAGAAAAGCTAATTAAAATGATGCATATTTGTAGCCAAGGGCAATGTCCCTTTAAAAGAATGCCTTGCAATTAAGTTGATCAAAACTAGCTTCTCCACTTTGACATGAAGGTTTTGGTATAACACATGTCAGTCTGGCCACTCCATTCCAGGAATGACTTTCAAATGTGCAGCAGATGGTAATCAAAATTGACTGGAGGCTTTTGAAGATATATGTTGTGATTAACCAGACATGGACTGCACAACTCAGAAATCAAGGAATGTCGGGGACTCTTGAGGAATCTGATGATAATCTGGAGTGTTAAGATCAGGTGGCAACATAAGCTAGTTCCAGAACAGCATGGAATGTGACAAGATGTGTGGTGGGGTGATGGAAGTTGTTACCAAAGTCATGTATGAATGGCACTTCCTGACTTCTCACGTTAACCCTGTGACATATTAACATAAATCTAAAATATTATAACATCTGAATATGTACTTGTGACAGCTCCCAAGCATTCACATACAGGGCATTTGCAGCTTCTGAGAGTGTGTGCATGTACGGTGAAAAAGGAGCATACATGAACTGCACCCACCCTCCATATGACTACCAAAATGTCCTCATTGTGATCAGGATATGAATTAATGACAGGTGTCAATCACTTAATTCTTACAGAACTTTGAGAACAATGGGTTTGTTGGTAGTTTTGTATATAATTATTATTCCTACAATGAATGTCCTGCAGCATTTGGAAGAGTAAACAGGGGGGCGCCTGGGTGGCTCAGTTGGTTAAGCGACTGCCTTCGGCTCAGGTCATGATCCTGGAGTCCCGGGATCGAGTTCCGCATCAGGCTCCCTGCTCGGCAGGGAGTCTGCTTCTCCCTCTCCCACTCCCCCTGCTTGTGTTCCCTCTCTCACTGTGTCTTTCTCTGTCAAATAAATAAAATCTTTAAAAAAAAAAAAAAGAGTAAACAGGGTAAGACACTAGGAAAATGAAAATAAATGAAGCATCTTCATTAGCTCAAGTCTTGCCTCTAACTTCTGAAATTTTAATTAGGAACTTATGAAACAAAAGTATATTTGGTATTATTATTATTATTATTATTATTATTATTATTATTATACTCACTCTCCCTGAAAATGAAGGAGAAAATTTTTGGCAATATGCTCCCATGATATTATTTGTAATGTCAGAAATTTCTCAGTTCTTATCCCTCCATTAGTTCATTCATTTCTTTTCTCCCAGTTAGATTGCTATGAAAACGTATCTGGGGTCCCACCTGAGGTCTCATGAATAAACATTAGAATAATAATCGCTGATGTTTATTGGCGATGTACTAAGGGTCATGCACTGTTTAAGTGCTTTGCAGTTGCTAAGTCATTTGATCCTCACACTAATCCTATGAATTAAGTGTCAGTGTTTTTACTCCCATTGTACAGATAAGGAAACCAAGGCACAAAGAGGCCTGAGACCAGGTAGCTGCTGGACTCAGCTGGATTTAATTTCATTTAACTGCAGAGCTGGATTTAACCAGGTCAGAATGTCTCCTAGACTGAAGTCTTTTAACTGCCATGCTTTCCTGCAATGCCCTCACCATATTGTATTAGCCTGCACTTGCCCCAAGAAGAGTACAGGCTGCAAAATCCCTGAAATCAATATTCTTTACTGTTGTGCCAGGATTTATTGAACTCACAAATGGCTATCAAGGACATTTGTAGAATTACATTTGAGAATAATGGGGGAGAGGGCACAACATTCATGTACAGGAAGTAAAGGTATATGCTGAACTAGGCCTGCTCCCCAATCATCCCCCTGCTACTGTGGAGATGTGAACAAACTATTTCTTTTGCCTGGACTCCAATTATTTTTTAGCTATAAAGTAAAAGAGTTGACTAGATCATTTCTGTGGTCACCTATAACTCTAATATTCATATAACCATAATATTTTTAAAGCAGCATTAATTATAATATCCTCAATCATTATCTGGACCTTGGCTACCATGGGATTTCGTCGGAGATGCCATCTGCAACACTTTATGTAAAGGTATCATCCCCTTCCTTTCAATTTCTACACCAGTACCTTCTTGTTTTCATTATACCGGTCTTTGCTGATGGCAGACAGGTACTTATTTCTTTGTTTTATCATCTATCTCACCCAGTAGATGGCATGGTCCAACAGGATGGAGACTTGGACTGTTTTATTTACCATTTTAGAATTGATATTAAATACACAACTTTGCATATGCTTGACATGAACAAATTATTTACCTCATTTATTTAGTAATGCCATGGAAGGAATTATTGGGTTTTTAAAGATGATAACATTACCAGCCTGTTGTTAGTGAAAACTATATTACTTATAAAGAATCGTTGCACTCATTAGCTTCATAATAGTGATAGCAATAGCTAAGCTAGTCTTTAAACCTCAAAATTATCTGCTATTTTTTTGAAATATGTATAAATAGCTTCATATACAAATTTTCTTCTCTTTTTTTTTTCCAGCCTGATACCATTTGGGATTTCTATGATTTTACTATTATTTATGTGGTATATTGAAAATGATGGCCTCCACAACACTTGGAAGCTATTCCGAAAGACATAGAATCTGTTTCTTCAGTCCTTAAATCTAAGGAGGCTTCAATCTTTGTTTTCATCGACAGAAACTAACAGTAGTCAGATTTTACCAGTCAAAACCCAAACCATAAGAGGCTTTGCAGCCTCTTTTCTTACTGTTATTGGGGAAAAAATGCCACCATTTGAGTAACTAGGCTCACCTTCTAGATGATAAAAGACATGAAGCCCAGTCCTGCTTGTTGCCCCAGCTAAGGGCCAGCCAACCACCCCACATGTGAGCGAGGCCTCCTGGGACTAGCCAGCCCTGGAGCACATACCAGCTGCTTCCAGAAGCATGACCTAACCCAGTCAAGGTCAGAGAAGCTTGACCAGGCCTAGGGGACTGCCCAGCAGAACTGTGAGCTAAGTAAGTGGTAGTTATTTTAAGCCACTGGATTGTGGAGTGGTTTGTTATGCAGCAAAAGCTAACAGATAAATTCTAGCATAATGATATTCTGTCATTTATCTCAATTGAAAAGGGGCAAGAACCTTACACTATTTTTAATTTTTGAAACTATGTTCTGTAGATTTTCTTTTCTTTGTCAGTATCAGAGTTGATGAGAGCCTAGTGGGCCCTCTCCAGAAGTCAAATCTTTCCCACATTTCTAAATTACACTTTTAATATGTAACATAACCCAGCTTTTTACAATTATGTATATAGTACATAATTTATAATATGTATATATGTATATAATTATGTATTATGTGTATATATATTTTATATAAAAAGATAAAAAATATCTTTTAAGAGTTTTTGAAAAAAATCGCTTATAATTAAGTTTGAAGTTTTAAATAGATAGCCCTTGCGGCATCCTTTTTGTATGATCGCAATTGTTTGTTTGCTTGTATTTGCTTTCTTCCAGGCTTTTTTCTATTTGGTATACTTGAGGTTACATGAAAAATGACATCTAGGTACCTGAATTATTGCCTTAATTAGTGTCAGATTCTCTGTACCCAGATTTCATCAGACTGTTCCCATTTATATCATTCACTTCCACCTTCCATAGATAAAAAAGTATGGCACAAACTGAATGTTGTTCACCCTTTGGACAAAAAGCCTTAGTAAATTATTTTCTTCTAGCCTGGGAAGAATACTTTACAAAGCATTAACTCTGAGACTTTAGTAGATAAGAGAGGGAGATAAACAGGCCTAGAGAAACAGTAACCAAAATAAAGAAAAATGAATGAATGAATGAATGAATGAATGAATGAATGGTTCTTCAAGGAGAGTTAATATTAACTCTGATGTCTTTCTTCTCCAGTGCCTGACTCTTCTTCTAAAGTGGGCATTCGGTCCACATTACAGCCTGACTCAGGTGCTAAGATGTACAGTAATGCAATCCGCATTACATAACATTTTAAATGCAGGTCTCAGCAGGCTCGTAGCTTTTCAGATTCTCTGACAGATACTTAGGTTGACATTAGACTGCCTGATGAACCCAAGAAAGTGACAGGATCTCTATTAATATCTGGATACAGAATTCATAAAGGAACACAGTAGGTCAGGAAGGGATTCCTAAAGCAAGACATTTTGTCTAAGAATAGACTCAATCAATTTGATTTGGTAAAAACTGAAGGAAGAGTTTTAAAGAAGTGAAAGGGTTGGAGAGGAAAGACTAGCACAGACATTTTTGAGAAGTTGACTGAAGAAGGAATAAATGAAAATAAAGAGAGAGTCTATTTGTAAGTCTCAAGAGAAGAAGGTCATTAAGGCAATAGAGAGGGGGAGATGGATGAAGCCCAGAGGAAATGAGATCATGGGTGAGCATCAGCATGCAGAGAAGTGAATAATTGTTGGCTGAATATGATTTGGCCAGAACTGTGTTTAGAACCTGAACGTTTTTCACTCCCTGCTAATGATATACAATATTTATTTATTTTTCCTCTCAATTTGCACGTGTTTGTTTGCAATCACCAGAGTGGATAACTTCCTTATATCATAAGGCTGTCATGGCATAAGGTAATAAATATAATTGAATATGGAAACTATAAACTGCTAAAGGAATTTTGTAATAGTCATGGCAAAAATAAGTGTGTATATGGGTACTCTGACTGAAAAATCAAGAGCCAGAACAGATAGCTTCCACCTAATTGAGGGGGAAGCAAACAAATAATGCAGTGAGACACCCCCACATTGACCACTCTGTCCAAGGGACCCACTGCCATATCCTGAGCAGTATTCTATGCTCTCAGTGAGGAAGGCCCTGCAGGCATGATGGGTGATGTGTTCGCTCCCTGGATGCTACATTTTTATGTTGCTGGATTCTGAGGTCTTCTCTCAAACCGTCCGTCACAAACAGACACTAGAGAGATGGATGCTTTTTAAAAAAGAATTAAAATCTGTTTATTGCTCTAGGCATCTTTTACTTTGTTGTTTTGCCTCTCTCATTTTGGTGGTTCATAGTTACTGGTTTCTCAGTCAAGGCTGTGACTAAAAATAATGATGAACCTGGAAAAAGAAAACACTCTCCTGCTATGCCTGCAGTTCATGTTTTTGATGACAACTTTTATTCTAAACTCCTGGGAATGGAGACACACTCAGTGGGGCTTGGTGATAACTCTTGTATTCATTAGTGTCTTTGACATTGCTTTGAAGTTTATTGTATTATTTCGGTTTTAAAGGAAAGCATATCAGCCATAGACAGACCTAGTGAAGGCCACACAATAGGTTAGTGGAGATGTGTGATCCTCTTTAATTTCAACATTGTGTCTAGGCTCTAAGTTGCTAGATGGGAAGTCGACGTTGTCTTGGAGTTCATGAGTATGCAGTCAGTAAGTGGCGATATGGCAGATTTTAGGTTGGAGTGCCGCTAGTTTCTTAAGGGTTTCTCCCCAGGTCTAGAGATTTCCCACATTGAAAATTAATTCATTGTTGGCCCTGAAGTTTAATGGTGAGCTTTATGGAAGAACCAATAATAATCTAAAAGTTGAATACAGGTATAATCTCATATCCGGATGCACAAGCTATTTACATATACATATATATAATATCATTATATAAAGTAGAAAGACTATCATCATGTTCTTTATATGGTACAGAACCAGGTATACATGCCACTTTTGGTAACCTTCATGCCTTTAAATGTAGGGGTCTGTTTTTCTGCAAATTTTATAAAAGCTTCAAATCACTTATCCTTTCCAATACTCTCCACTATTCTTATAGCACGTGTTTCTAATCAATCTGTATCATCATAGGTATTTTTTTTCCTTCAAAATATATACAGACTATTTTAGATTCCACATATAAGTAAGATCAAGCAATATTTGTCTTTCTGTATATGGCTTCATAGAACCAGAGAATAGAACAGAGAATAGTAGTTACCAGGGGTTGAGGGGTGGGGAAAAGGGGAGATATCGGTCAAAGGGTACAAACTTTTAGTTATAAGATGAGTAAGTTTTAGGGATCTAAAACACAGCATGCTGATTATTGTTAATAATACTGTTATTGTTAATAATATTTAAAAATTGTTAAGAGAGTAAATCTTAAGTCTTCTCAGCACATACACACAATGGTAATTCTGTAAGGTGTATTAATTAGCTTGATTGTAGAAATCTATACATATATTAAATCATCGCATACACTTTCAAAAAAATCAGATTGTACAACCTAAATATATATACATTTTGTCAATCATTCCTCAATAAAGCAGGAAAATTTTTTTAAAAAATCCAAAATAGATACAGAATTTCATTTCTTAAAGGAAAACTTCAACATTTTCCACCTCTCTATAGTCTTATTATGTGCTCTGTACATCTATGGTTTCTACAAACCCGTCATCTATTTACATGTGTTGTTATACGTGTTTCATGCACGACAGACTAGCAAAATTGCACAGTAAGTGTTCTATGCGTTTTCTATGTTCCTTTCCAATACCTCCCTTCCCTCTCTATTCCCTCTCATTTCTTCCAGGTTTCTCAAAATAGTAAAGAAACTAGTCAATTCAGCAAATCTTATTAAAGGTCATGTATTCAAATAAATCACAAACACTTCCAGATCAATTAATCTAATTCCTTGCTTCCCACAGGATAGGAACTTAAAAAGACAGTGAAATGACTCTGTGATCCAGAATTTCACATTAAAAAACAAAACAAAACAAAACAAAACCCAGCCACTTCTGTTCAGATACTCTTCTTAACTTCACAAGACTGTCATTCTTAAACATCTCATGTGCCATCCCTAGAGCTCCCAGGGTTTTCTCATCCCAGATACCCTACCTCTCATTCTTACTTGTCAAAAGCCCAATAAAACTTGATTTACAAAAGCAGGTGACCAGCCCATGGGCCATAGTTTGTCAAGTTGTTTTTTTTTTTTTTAATATCTCATTAAAGCATTTTTTATCTAGATTACTAAATAATTTAGCACTACCTTAAATTTTGTTCTCAAGGATAATGTCTCAATCATTCCCCCCAGGCCTGGACCTCCTATTTATTCTTCAAAATCACCTATATTAAAACTTACCTAAAACTCAGAATTAATTTTGCTTTCTCCTAAAATTTCAAACATTTGGTCATACCTTTTTAAGCTGTTTATCGCATTATAGAATGATTATATGAGTATTTTCTACATTCCCTGCTATACACAAAGAAAAACAATTCTTACATATTTCTGTATTCCCAAATATAGCACATTCTTTAGACCATAGTTTGAGCTTACTATATTTGCTGAATGAATGGGTGAATGAATGATCAAATCAAAGTGGAAGAAACTGTGTTTTTCCTGGTGCCCTTAACATAGAGTTATAGTAACTCCTTAATTTACTTTTTGGTAAAGTTATTCGGAGAGACTTTCACCCACAAATTAAGATATTTTAAGCAATTTTATGGTAAGATCATTTATATTATTACTTGTTTTGTTTTGTTCTTTTTTTTTTTTTTTCCTAGCAACGTACACAAAAGAAACTTTGGGGTTTGGACTAAGCATAAAGTTGTGAGACAGTGACACCTAATGGGGCCGAGATCGACCATTTTGAATCCCAATTATTTCAGGAAATTTGGTAGTGATATATGTAAAACAGGCATTTTAATAAATATACTTATTCCTTTTAAATGTAAGGGAATTTAAATCCTCCTGTTGCTATATTTTAAAAATAGTCAAAAAACAGTATGCAGGTATCTTACTGAGTATTTTTGAAGGGACTTTCACATTTAAAAGGAAAGCATAGAATACTATATTCCAGCATCTCATTTCCTTCAAATGATGTGTGCAGATCCCACAAGAAGTAACAGAGCTGGTGCACGGCATGAATCCATATCACAAAGATGTTCAGAGGATAACATACAGTCCTTTCCCATAAGGGTGTTTCTGAAACCTCAGGAAACATGATACTCCAAAGTATTGGTGTGTATCCTAGCACGTTATTGTGGTTGTTAACTATCATACATAGCTTCAAACACAGTTTTAAGAATGTATTTATGTATGTTAATGCTTACTATCAGATACCTTGCCTAGAAAGCTTTGTTAAAAATTGATTTATCATCATTTGCAATTGAAAGTCTCACAAATGTACTAAAGTCCTAAATTAAAAGACTACCTTTTAGGTGTTAGTGAAAAGTGTCTGAAACTAGGGAATGCAACTATTATTTTAGTTTATATTGTCATTGCCAAATTGGGCAGACCAGTCTAACAGCAACCCTCATGGAAGGTAGCCCTGGCTTACTGTTGCTTAACTTTTCATTTGCAGACTCTCAACAGGTGTGGGATGAACTGATGGGAGGTGCATACCCACTATGAATTGATCCTGCACATGTGTGTTAATATTTACTTCGTAGTTTTGAGGATTTGAGAGTGAGATAATGAGGTTGAAGAATCTGTTAGGAATGGAAAGAGTGACAGAAAGTAGAAATGTGTTGCAGTAAGAGTGATGGAAAGGATCCTAAATATAAACTTTACCTAATTCACAGTGTTTCCTAGGCCACATAGTATCATTAACTGGCTGTTGTGAAGCAGAAGCTTTTTGGTAATTTCTTGAGCCACTCATCGTGTATGCATTCTAGTGTCTATATCAGCTCTAACCTGATCGTGTGTGGGAGGTAAACTACATTCTACCTGGGAGCGAATTTCAACTGTTATGTTGGTAGGAGTTGTACCACAGAGAATACAAAATTTTCTTCTAATACTGACCGCAAAATATGGGTTAGAGGTATTTTCAGTTCTTGAGTGGTTTGATTAAACTAAGGTAAAGTTTATTTCCCCTCAAGGCTTTTATGACTTACTGTATACCCTCAAATTTGTCTTTTATTATCTTTCTTTCACAATCTGGCCTAACCAGTCATTTCTACTTTAATACGAAATTCCTTTATCTCTTTTTTAATCTTAAAAGTCAATTTTCCTTCCTTTTTGCTTCTCAGACAATTTTGAGTTTTTTCTTTGAAGGAGCTAGTGTTCTATAGTAGTTATATATATATATATATATATATATAATATATATATCTATAAAAATCTATAAACATAAGAAAGCTGTATTATTGTCTATCCTCAACTACATAAAATTTTTTCTAGGAAGATGAGAGGAAGGACGGGGGATTCTTGGGTGCTAATGTCTCCCTTGGAGCAAAACTATTGGATAGATTCTTCATAGTATTTTTTAAATTTTGCCAATATAGGGTATTGGTTCTCTTAATGGTCCTTTTACTTGCGATATCTATACATTTTCTTATCTCTGGACTCCTAAATTGTAGAGACCAGATGCCCTTTTGGTTGTTTTATTTAAAGAACCATAAATTGTATTAATTTCTAGCCTATTTATGTTCTAAGACTATTTGGAAATGTCTAACCACACACTTGAGTATTTTTTAAATTGGCAATTTCACATTTAATTTTTTTCTAGTTAAATGAGCTTGAACTCATTTATAAAAATAAAGCATGACATTCTCCTTTTTTTTTTTTAGCTGTTGAGTCTACCTCAGAATCCTATCTGAATGTTTCCTGTAGTGTATGTTTCATGTTAATTTAATTTACAGTTTGAAACTGTATTTAATATTCTCTTAAAGAAAGGCTTTTGAAATTGCCTTATGTAGTGTACTTTCTATTTAAAATTTTTTTTCATAGCTGTACTATCTAAATTTTCTTTTTTCTACTCTGTTGCTTTTAAATATTTCCCCCCATCAATAGGCTAATGATTAGTTGAGCTATTTGGTGTAGATTTATAGTCCAGGATAATAGGTATTTCATAAAATCCTGAATACTGTAGCAGTTTTTTTGGTGTTTATCTTCCCAAAGTTTAGCCCCTCAATTATAGCCCTTAACTTGCCTCTAAACAAGTGTTTTAATTTAATTTCTCTAAGTTTGACTTTTTTCCTAATGGTTTCACAAGGTAACTTTTTTTGAGAAAACCTTGAAGAAAGAGTAGCTCATTTAGAAGATCAGGTAGAAAGCTGAATGGAAAGACCCAAAATGAACAACTTATTGCTGCACCCACGTATATGGCAGAATCTCACAAACATGATGTTGGCAGAAAGATACTGAACTCCCGAGTTTATAAACTGTTGGATTTTTCTGATATAAAATTCAAAATCCACAGAATGGATCTATGGAAAGTGAAGTCAAATAATGGTTACCTTTTTAAAAGGAGGGATGGGTAATGGCTGGGATGCTGACAGTTTTCTATTTTTGATCTGGGTGCTAGTTCCATGGGCACATTCATCAGGGTGTACACTTAGGACTTTTGAACTTGTCTGTATTTCGTACTTCAAAAAAGATTAGTGATAACAACAACAAAACGTACATATTCAACTCTAGCGAATTAACTGTAAAATAAAATAGCTCTTTCAAATACCTCCTACATGCATATCTTCCTTTGAGCCCTCTACTTCTTATATTTTACTTTATTTAGACAAGGACAAGCTCATCTCTTATTTCTCACATGAGACAATTGTTTCTTACAACAAATTTGTCCTAATACTATTACAAATATTTGGGTCTGAATGCCTTCCTTCCAATCATTCTCTCTCACCTCTCTCTCTCTGTCTCTCTCTTTCTGTCCCTGCCCCCCTGACAAACACACAAACTGAATATAACATTGTAACAGTCTTAGATATTCAAATTTTAAAAGAGGAAAAGAAAATGATTTTAATGCCCCTTATTAATGTTTAAACATTACATACACATCATGAAATACTTGATACATCATTTCTGAAGAATTAAAATTCATAACCAATTTCAGGATAATATTTTTGCAGATATAATAAAATAATTTTCATGTCAAGCCAAGATACCCGTTCTTAACTTTCTTAACTTACTTACTTTCTTTCTTTCTTTTTTTATTTTTAAAGATTTTATTTATTTATTTGAGAGAGAGAATGACATAGAGATAGCATGAGAGGGGGGAGGGCCAGAGGGAGAAGCAGACTCCCTGCCGAGCAGGGAGCCCGATGCGGGACTCGATCCCAGGACTCCAGGATCATGACCTGAGCCGAAGGCAGTCGCTTAACCAACTGAGCCACCCAGGCGCCCTCTTTTTTTTTTTTTTTTTTTAAAGATTTTATTTATTTATTTGACAGAGAGACACGGCGAGAGAGGGAACACAAGCAGCGGGAGTGGGAGAGGGAGAAGCAGGCTTCCCGCCCAACAGGGAGCCTGATGTGGGGCTCAATCCCAGGACCCTGGGATCATGACCTGAGCCGAAGGCAGACGCTTAACGACTGAGCCACCCAGGAGCCCCTTAACTTACCCTTTCTTAACCAGAGGGGCAAAAATGAGCACTATGTTAAAAATATGGTAGCAGGAAGGGAATCAGAAAAAGGGTAGGAAGCGGGTTTAGAACTGACAGAACATTTTGTGCCTCCAAAATTATTCTAATGCCATTCAGTTTTAATTCAGGGTGAAGATTCAGGTCAGTTGCTCAGTAATCCAATCTGGCTCTCCCTTTTAGGCTACTATTATTAACTCTTTTATTCAGATGTTATTCAAATGAGTTTCTCTCTTAAAAAAAGCAAACTGATGCAGACAAAACATATTGTTAGTAAATCTTCCCCAGTTTGGCAACACATTAATGATAGATCTGGCATTCTCAGTGTCAAAAACTCTATCGGCATCTGTTACAACAGAATCAAGATAAAATGAGCTAAATGAAAACAAATGGAGACAGGGAGGGGAAAGTGCTATAAAATATTTGAAATGCTCTACAGATTCTTTGTCCCTGAAGACTCTCTCACTTTTCATCAAACTGATCGAGAGTTTGGTACCACATCATGTAGGTAACTTTCCCGCTGAGATACAAATGGGTAAACATGTAGTGGTTTGGAAAAATTGGCGGCAGGCAGGTGCTATCAATATAAAGTGTCAGAAAAGTGTCTTTGATGGACTCCTATTTCTTTTGTGACCGTCTTGCCTCCCTTTACATCCCTTTCACTAGGCGTGTGTTGTCCTCTCCCATACCTAGATACCCAAGAGATCAAGTGCAGTGCCTGTCCCAGGCATAAACAGAACTGTACTTTTACTTCTCCCTATAAAATTTCATCTTCCCTGAATCCCATTCTGGAAAAATCTCATTCTACAAACTATTGCATTTATCAGACAATCTGGTCTGACTAAAGTAATTTTTCATTAACAACTCATCTCACTAAAGTAATTAATAGTTATGTAGGTTACTGGTAATGGACATAGACTCTGGAGCTAGGGTTCAAATACAGCCACTAGCTGTGGGACCTTGAGCAAGTTTCTTGACTTCTCTTTCCTCAGTTTCTCATTTATAGAACAAGTGACAAAAATAGTCCCCATCTAAAGGGCTTGAAAGGGAATGAATGGATTAAAATATGCAAAATTTTTGTGATGGTATCTGGCACGTAGTAAGCACTGTTTGATTATTAACTGCTTATTATTTATTAACATCCCAGGGGAATTCTCTTCTCAATAGGAATTCTTTGAGATGCCAACAGTCTAAATTAAAAGAAAGACTTTCTAATCAGGAAAATGCCAGACAGCTTATGAGGCACTTAGAAAAAAAATGTGGACAAATATTTTAAGAACTCTCAAAATATGACCTCCCCCTAATGTATGACAACTGCTAGGGTCCAGATAATCGACGCCCAGTGAAGTTAAATGGCCTAAGGGCATGGAGTTAATAAAAAGTGGTGCTAGAGTTTATGGTGGTGGACACTCGAGGTGCAGCATGAAGGATCTGGAACACAGAACTTCTAATGAGAGGACACAGCCCAAAGAGCTTCAACTAGCCAAACATGTCTGTTCTCAGATTCTCAAATCTACGTATCTCTCTAGCTGTGACTTCAGCCTCTGGGTAATATATTCAGGTGCCTCCAAGACATCTCTGTTTCTATATCCCAATGGAAAATCACATAACGTCTGACTAAAATGATCTTCTGTCCTGAATGTCTTGCCCTGGCCCCCACTCAGTTATCTAAGCCAACATACTGGCAACACCAGAATTCCTTTCTCCCCACCTGTGTTTTCTTTAACCCCAGATCCACTACCTTGGATTCAGAGTACGATTTTCTCTTACTGAAATGACAGCATTCACATAACTGATCCCCTCAATATCATTCCCATGACCTATTCTTACAAGGTGGTCAGAATTATCTCTAGAAAGTGCAAATGATCATGCTAATCCCACTCTTGAAACTCTTCCGTGGCTCCCAATTGCCCACAAGTTCAAGATCAAATTTCAAAACACAGCTCCCAGGTTTCTGCATGATTTTGCACAGGGCCTAACACTTCCGTATCCACTCCCTTGCATTTCCTGATGCAGCCACCTGAGGTACCTGCTGCTCTCTGGAGAACATACTACCATCTCTCAGCTCTATAGAGTCACATATGTTGTTCCTTCTGCCTACGATAGTTCTTCCCTCAGGTGGTATTGCTGTATATTTGAGGCCTAGATCAGGTAATTCAGAAAATATTCCACCTTTTATATATAATTTGATCATACATATGTTTGTACTCTTTTACTATTTTCCATATTAAATTCAAATTAAAGTTTCAAATAGGCATGTAGAATTACAGAATTAGAGTAACTCAAGTTCTGTTTCTTCATCTTTACAATTATGGTACTAACATTGTTTATTTGAAATCTCTTGTTTGTGCAGAGGAATATTTTGTGCCACTTGGGTTGGAAACAGTGACTATGTTTGAAATGAGCACAGGTGATTCTGAAGTGTTATTAACGTACTCTCGAAATGAAAACACGTAGCTGAGTTGGAATGTGTTGAGGGCTTGGTGTATAACTGGGATTTCTCCAAATTAATTTTCTTGTAGAATAAAGTGTGTATGAAAGAAAAAGTTTAGTAATTAGATTTTTTAACTGAATGAAATCTGCAGGCATTGTTTAGAAAGTAGACCAACAAAAGATTTTTTTGGTAGGGGTATTTTATCACTGTTTAGAATCATTTTTTAGAATCATTAGTGCCCTGGAGATAATAAAAGCAGATTGACTTTTGTTCGTTATTGTTTTTAAACAATCTATGCTTGATGCAGCCCTTTATCGTTTACATCTATTGCAAACCCCTCTTACTTCCATGCACTTGACACTCTACTGCTTTCTATTCCCATTTAATATCTGTCTCTCTTCCTGCTTTATCTCTCTGCCTAACTAACTTTTGGCTTATTTCTACTACAGCTAACTCCTACTAATCTTTCATATCACTACCACTTCTTATGAAATTTTTCAGTAGGCTAGACTCCTTGAATTATACTAAATTAAATGCCTGATGTTATAAACTCCCATTGTCCCAGTATATGCTATATTTATGTTACAGATCATCTTACCTCTTCTTTTTTTTTTTTAAATAAACTCTACCCCCACCGTAGGGCTCGAACTCATGACCCCAAGGTCAAGAGTCCCATGCTCTACCGACTGAGCCAGCCAAGATGGGGACCTTGCTCCTTTTTTAGTGATCAGTTTGCTAGTGTAAATTTTTCATTGCACTATAAGCTCTAGGAAGGCAAGGATTACACATTGTTTCAGGAATAGTCAATTACTAAATAGTTGTTAAGCAAATGAATTTCCTCTCTACTGTCAAAAAGTAGCCCAAATCCTAGCAAGTGTGGACAGATTTGCTAGTTTTACTCCAATGTAGTATCAGGATCTATCTTTGAAATTCTGTGTTTCAGACAAGTCCACCAAAGTTCTATTATGTCCACCTTTCGTGACTGGGCCATCCAACATGAGGATAGATCATCATGAGTAAATACTAAACAGCATCCATGTGTCTGTGCCTGAGGCCCAGCCCAGGATAATGCGGATAGAACAAGGGGGTGAAGGTAGGGGACCCGTGCTAACAAAACCCATTTGATTGTGTTTCCTAATCAGTCAGTCACATGTTCCCTTCTTTTATCATTTGTTGAAAAATGGTTCACATTAAAAGCTTCAGGTAAATTCTCTTCTCCTTCAGAAAATCTTTCGACTTCTTCTCAACATTTCTTGTCCCTCTTGAGTATCCTCAAAATATTATTTGCCCACTTTCTATGAAAGCGTTTATCATATTTTATTAGAATCTTTAGATTTTTTTCAGTTTCTTCCACCGAATCATAATCTCTTTAAGAATATAGATACATGGATTTATTTTTAATTTATGCTTGAATTCCAGTCATCAAATTTAGTACCTATCCATAACATATATTGAATATATGCCTGTTGAATTTTAAATAGCAGAATTGAGGACCATCCACTTATAGTGTTAATTGAGGTGTCACAGAGGTGAACCCAGGTGGGCTGGTATACTTCTCTCTCCCTCATCAAGGCACACCCCTGGAATAGTTTTCTTAAGGCAACACCTTTCTCAATATTTCTTCTTTCATTTGCTTAATTGTCTTCCTCCATGCATCCCTATCTCATAGCAGGTAACTAGGTGGAATTTGGTCTCTGAGGACTTGAGTCCAAAGGAGATAATCTTTGCCAAGTGAGAGACAAATAGCCTCCCAGAAGGAATTTACCATTTTCTAGATAATATCCCTATTTATTGTGCCCCCTCCCTACATCTATGATCCATCTTCTTGACTCAGAGAAGACACTATATTTCCAGTTCTCTAGCCTAGCCTATAGAATGACAACCTCCCTAAATTATAGCCTCTCTTATTTTCTTTCTAACAAAACAGTCTCATATAGAGTTCAATTTGAAGTTTTGACCTCAGAATGTACTCCTTGGATAAATAGATTACTAGAAAATTTCACATTCCTTCAGAAATTTACAGAGAATTATTCTGCCCCCTCTCAAGCCATAAAATACTCCTTTCAAAAAATTTAACATACCTTGGAGCTCAATTTCCTGTGAGATCCTTTCTGCTCTCTGAGTGTGAGAAAGCCCAGAAACTTGAGATGCCATTGAGGAATAGACAAACTGTTGGTTTTCTGTACATATTGGAGGTTATGAGTTATCTGGGTCTACATTTTCCATCTCCCAGCAAAGAAAATGCATACTTGCTCACTGCCTGGTTGTCCTGGAGGATTCTATGTCTGCTAAAGGCACATTGTAATGGGGTGGGCTTCTTAGATGTTTCATTATCCAATATGCAATCTCTAGGAAAGCTCAGGTAGACATTTATCATCTTAGTTGAGCATGAGAATCCAAGACATGTGAAAAACAGTGGTTATAACAGTAATGCTTACCATCTATTGCACATTCCAATTACTACACTACTGGACATACCATATGGGAATTCCTCCCATGATGTAAATAAGGAAGTTGAGGCATGGAAATATTGAGAAGCTTTCCAAAGTTCATACAGAAACCAGATTGAAACCCACGTAACTGTACTCCAGAGCTCAGTTTTTACTCCTCTGCCTCTAAAGTGCCCAACATTTCTACCAGTTGAATGTAAATTTCTAAATAGGAAAGACCATATCCTTGCTTCTGCATCTCCATGTAGTGCTCAGGCCAGGACCTCATGATTCTTAATTACATTTTTTTATATTACAAGTGAAAGAATTAATTACAGGTGTGTTGGAGGTAAGAACTGCCACATATTCTATACCTCACAGGGTGCAAATAACACTGAACTTTGTTTTTTCAATTTTAGATTGATTTAAGCTTATTAAGACAAAGTACATAAAGAAAAATGCTTTTAAAAAAGATACTCTTCATTAATGACAATTTTGGAAAGAATATTGTGCTCAGAATGGGACAGCAGAAGGAGCAACATAATGATAGCTAACATTTTTCTAATAACTTAATATGAGCGAAGTTCGTCATGGATTATCCCATGTAATTATTATAATAACCCTCAAATTGCAGTTGCTACAATTATCCTTAATTTCATAGGTGAGAAATTGGGTCTCAGAGTTACTAGGTATCTTGCTAGTTTACAAAGTTTGCAAGTAGTAGAGCCAGGATGGAACCTAAGGTGTCTGTTGTCATAGCTTGTTTTTTTTCATTAATTGCCATAATACAAACTGAGAAATGTCTTCCCTCTTTTATATTGAATAATTTGGATTTATAAAGACCTCAGATTGGTTTTATATACTCTATAAACTATGCAAAGTAAACTCCCACATATCTGTCTCATCAAGACAGGATTCTGGCCTTTTCTTGGCACTCCGTGTGCATATTCTCTGTCGATCACTAGAGGGCAACCGTCATGTTTTTAGGGTGGATTAATTCCAACTAAGAAATGCTGACTCCTTCCAAACCATTGTTCTTCTGACCTTCACAGGGACTTAATGTACAACTGATAGAAATTGACCCTTTTCAGCACCTTGGTGTTTGTAGGTGATTGATCTTTACTCTTTCCATCTGTCTAGATATCCTTGGTGTATTTTTATTGTTGTTTGCAGAGTTAAAACCTAAGATGGCTGAATGGATCAAACATGAGTGGGTGTGTTTTTAAATTTCATTAAAAAACCCCCAACAACTCAGTTCTATGCCTCAGACCTTGTTTGCCAAGTTTCCACAAGGAGAGAATTTTTATGGTCAAATTATAAAACCCTGAAAATAGGACTTTATAATGGAAATGCTGATACAACCGTAACTATAGTATTGCAATTGCATCACTATAAGAAAATTGGTTTAGATAATATACCCTTCTGGAATGAATGCCATTCTAAATGATTGTGCATCTCCATAAATCTAAGCTAACTCAGTAATTCAAAATTACTAAGATTTAAGTTTAGTACCAATAAGCAATAAACTTATGGCTACTGCTATAATAATGGTTGGTCGCTACACCCTTATTTCACAGCAGGTGGTCTGCTCCATGCTGGTTGCAGGCTGAATGAAAGCAGGCAACATTTTGAAACTAATTCCTGAAGTTGATGGAAGACTCCAGAGCCATTTCAACTGGTGAAATAGTATTGTGTTTCATGCATTTTTTTCTTTTTGAATTAAATGCTCTGAGACACTTGACCTTTCCGACAACTGAAGGGCAAACACAGGTTTACTTTCGTTTCATGTCACAATTATAAGTCTCCAGATATTTAAAATTATCTTGAGCAGATTGTTTTTAGCTCATAAGCCATTATTTCCCTACTATAAAGGAAAAATAATTTATTTGTCATTGAATGGATTTCTTTGAGTCAAAAAAAAAACTGAAAAGAGACTTCACTTAATCCATCCATATTTGACTCTGGACAAGCAATCCAAAATATCTTGTTCCCTTATTCCTAATTTCTTCATTAAACTGTCACATACTTTGTTTAAAATATATGTTCAGGTCTAACAACTTAAAATGTCCACTTTTAAATGGTAAGGGAGACATCTGGAAACTTCCTTTCTGGTTTTATAAAAATGGGAAATAAGAAATAGTTCCATGAAAGGGAAGAATGAAGGGGGGGAAATCAGAGGGGGAGACGAACCGTGAGAGACTATGGACTCTGAGAAACAAACTGAGGGTTCTAGAGGGGAGGGGGGTGGGGGAATGGGTTAGCCTGGTGATGGGTATTAAAGAGGGCATGTACTTCATGGAGCACTGGGTGTTATATGCAAACAATGAATCATGGAACACTACATCAAAAACTAATGATGTAATGTATGGTGATTAACATAACATAATAATAAAAAAAAAAGAAATAGTTCCATGAAATCATTGATGAGATTCAGTCCTCATTCAAAAGGCCTTCAGGCTTTTTCTTTTTTTGAATTTTGATGAAGTGTTCTGAATTATTATACAGTTTCTAAGAAATCTTTGTTAACAGGGGCACCTGTGTGACTCAGTCATTTAAGCATCTGATTCTTGGTTTCAGCTAGGTCATGATCTCAGGGTCATGAGATCATGCCCCACATTGGGCTCCACGCTCAGTGGGAAGTCTGCTTGAGATTCTTTCCTTCCGCCTTCCCCTTGCTGGCATGTGCTCTCTCTCTTTCACACACAAATAAATAAATCCTTTTTTAAAAAAAGAAATCTTTGTTAACAGCAATTAAGTGAGTTAGAGCTTGGCCTAGTTTTGTATAATTTGAAGCTCAAAGTTTTACCATTTTCCTTTTTTTTTTAATACTTCTTTACATAGAACAGAACCTTATACAGAATAGTCAATAAATCCTTTTCTCTTTATTTTGAAGAAAGTGGGGTACACTTAAAGGAGAAAGTGGCATTAAAGAGAAAAGAGAGAGGTAATTGATGTAGTCAAAATCTGATGGCAATTATTGAAAATAATAAAGAATATAAGTTAAAACACTAACTGAACAATAATATTGAATAAGAAATAATAAGAAATGATTTAGAAATAATAAGAAGAGCATCATGGATTCCATGAAACAATAATTACAGTGTGAAATAGTTTTATAGAAACCTCAGCTGAAAATAATGTTCTCTTTAGCTAGGGTTTTTCACTTCAAATACAAACTATTAAACATTTTAATCACTTAATATTTGAATATAAAAATATCAAATAATTACACAATGCCTATATTCTTGAACAGGAAAGCATATTTTTATTTTTTGAAATTTGTTATCAGTGCTTTGATTACAATAATCATAGTGGGTTCTAACATGTGGAACCTTGAAGACTTTTGGAGAGCATGTGATTACAAAACACTTTTCAGAAAGTTCCACACCGCTGAGCTTTGACAGCTCATTGACTTGCTTGTTATTGTCTTATGAAGTCTTAGGCACCCCATTCCCTATCAATCCATTTGGGGAACTCAGCCCCAGACAGTAATTTAGAATGTACCTCTAAGGAAATATTTAGTCTTTCAAGTGGCATTCAAATCCCCTGTTCAACTCTAAGACTGCATCTGAATATATGGAGGAAGGGGTTTCATGTGACCATAGAAGAGCAAAATGATGGTGTTGGGATTCACACATCTATCCTCTGGTCTCCTTAGTAATGTCCTATGCCCACCTGGTCTGTTTGCCCTCCCAAAATTTGTGTCATAATTTTACTGTTGTTGAACTTGTGATTTATTCTTTCCTGACTCAACTGGGGCCCAGAGGTCCTCCCCAGTTATTATGACCAACCTTGGTTCTTACTGGCATTGTAGACCCTCTGATACACAACTTTTAATTTCAGGCTCTGGCCATCCTTGAATCCAAGATCAATTTGTTCCTACAAGTGCCAACTTTTCTGGCAACATCACAGTCAGACTCTGAGCTAACTCTTGTGGGTCCCTCTCCACATTTCCAAGTGCATGTGGAAAATTCTGAATCTCATCCCAGCTGAGATTGGCATGGCAGCTGAGATGTTTGGAGAAAATTGTATCAAGTTCCTCCTTTGCCTAACCAGCCTATGTGGACAGTTTTTTGTTTTCATTTTCGTTTTGCTCTGATTATGGTTGCCCCCAAGTTGGTACAAAAATAGCCTTAGTGGAATTTCTTCTTTAAGCATTAAAGTGGAGTAAAACCATCTCATCAACCCATCTTGTCCATGTTTTCTCTGCCCATGTGAGAAACTCTGAAGGGAAATTTGTTCTACAAGCTTCTCTCTCCTAACTGCCCTTCTTTTGTTTAACTTCTTTTCACATTTTTCTGAAGCTTGAGGGAATTAGCTTGTTTCTTTTACTTCTTACCTGAATGGGATACAACTGCAAATTATGTTCTCCTCCTTCCTTAGGTGAAAAATGACTGTACCCATTCCCTGGTGTTAGAATGATAAATCGATCGCAAGGAAGGAGAATATGACTTACTGTTAAGGGAAGAGAATGAAAGGAATTTCCTTTCCCTCAATATTTTCAGGCTCTCACCTGTAACTTTTTACAGTATCAAAGTGCCTAGTACTTCTGTTCCACTGGTACACACGGATATGATCATAGTAGTTGTTAAAATATTGAAATTCTTTTATACTTTTTGGTAAATGGCCACTGTTCTAGTTCTTCACTGTCACCCAGGCTACTATCCTGGGACATCTACAGTTTCCCAGGAATTATTAGTAAAAGGGCAATGCCTAGCATATCAGGGAAATTTCAGAACTCTGCTCCAACATCATGGTTGACATCCTTTCTGACTGATCATTTGCCTTTGCCATTCATGTTGTAAAATATGGTGAATATCAGCCTTGAAACTTCTTATACACAATTGTTCCACTGCTTAAGGTCTACTGTGAGCTTAAGTGTCAAACAATCAGTTTAACCTCTAAGTTCACTAGAATCCCTTTGTCCCACAGTGATCTGGTTAAATTCAGTCTGAACCCTACTTTCATGGTCTGGTGAGAGTGAGAACTCTTCTCACGATATATGAGGTTTTCCACAGTTGGCATCTCATGCTTCTCTTTGCCTTTGTACTCCCTCATCTGCACCTCTGCATTTAATTGAGCTTCAAAATGAACTCACTTCTCTGGTTACTCCAAAATCTCCACTTGCATTTAAATGGTATTTCAAATTTA
Source organism: Mirounga angustirostris (assembly GCF_029215605.1). Lineage (NCBI taxonomy): Eukaryota > Metazoa > Chordata > Mammalia > Carnivora > Phocidae > Mirounga > Mirounga angustirostris. The sequence continues at coordinate 45,445,508 of NW_026991716.1, read as the reverse complement.
ATGAAAATTTAGGAGTCTTGGGGAAGATTCACACTGTGGCATGCAGAGCCTGCTACCCAGTATTCTGGTTCTTTTTAACTCAGCTCCCTGGAGCAACAAATTCTTTCTGCTTATGCAGACACCTCTATTCTTATTCCTGCTTAGAGAATCAGTTTCTACCCAAAGTAAACATTTCAAAGAAGACGCCCATGGAAGCAGGGTGTTTTTTCTAGGGAGTTCTTATACTGGCTGTTAATATAATACAAAGTATCCATATTGTTATACAAATGTGTTAGACTTGTATGCAAATCATGTAAATTAGATTTCTGTAATTTATCTGTATTTTTTGATGTAGGTGGAATTAATTCACTTTCATTATTAGTTAGCTATTTTGAATATGCCACAATTTCTTCATTCTCACCCATGAAATTTATTTCCATGATATGCTACTACAAATTATACTATTATGATTATTCTTATACCTATCTTCTATAGGATAACTTCTATTTTCATATGTCACATCCAGACCTGAGAGAAAAGACTGCGTAGGACTAGAAGATCTTGCTCTAGATGGAGGCTTTGTTGGAATTAGATTTCGAGATGTCTCCTTTGGAGAGGTAGGGAATTTGTTCTACATGTGGGACAGGGACTTACAGGAATATTTGGTGACCAGAAAACTCAGTTGTGCCTGAGACTGGCTAGCTGTTCAAAAACTTATTTTCTCTTCCTTCTGAGACCATAACAACTCCATTTATCTTAGAGTTGAGTGGGCATTTGATTGGATTCTGGTAAAAGGAAGTTGTAGATATCATTTTTAGGACTGGTCCATAAAATACTCCCATGTGAGATTCACTTTCTCTTCCTTTCTCAGTAAACTTAAAACCCGTATGTTGAAGGTGCCAGAATCCTAAAATGGAACAAGACCTGTATCCCTGAACCAATGTTTGGAAGAGAGACTCCTTCAGGTGTTACCAATTTTGACGTTACATGGGCAAGAAATAAACTTCTGTTATATTTAAGACATTATACAAGTTTGAGTTGCTTTGCTATCACATTTCGCATTTCCTGAATAATATACCTTCTTTCAATCTAAGGTTCCCACTCTTCATTTTAAGTTGTTAATTTAATTCCTGTTAGTTCACATACACTGTTATATTAGGTTCAGGTATACAATTTAGTGATTCACACTTGTATACAACACCCGGTGCTCATCACAACTAGTGCAGTCCTTCATCCCTATCACCTATTTCACCCGAACCCCCATTTACCTTCCCCCCGGTAACCATCAGTTTGTTCTCTATAGTTAAGAGTCTGTTTCTTAATTTCTTTCTCTCTCCTTTCTTCCCTTTTGCTCATTTGTTTTGTTTTTTAAATTCCACATATGAGTGAAATCTTACGGTATTTGTCTTTCTCTGACTGACAGATTTTGCTTAGCATTATACTCTCTAGCTCCATTCATTCATTTCAAATGGCGAGATTTCATTCTTTTTTATGGTTGAATAATAATTCCATTGCGTGTATATATCACCTCTTCTTTATCTATTCATCAATCGATGGACACTTAGGCTAATTCCATATTTTGGCTATTGTAAATAATGCTACAGTAAACATAGGAGTGCATGTATCCCTTTGAATTAGTATTTTTGTATTCTTTGGGTAAATTACCCAGTAGTACAATTGCTGGATCACAGGATAGTTCTTTTTTTAACTTTCTGAGGAATAAGGTTTCCATTCTTTAAAATAGTGATAGCAAAAACCATTCAGCAAGGTTATTATGAGAAACAGGCCAAATGAAAAGTGTCTTGTACAATACTCAGCATAGTGATGTCCAATAAATGCTTGTCCTTTTTATTTTAAGAAGTCTTTGAGCATGGAAGAGGCATTAGACTTCTCCCAAGCTAATTCCTCCACTTTCAAGGAGAATGTTGAGATGTAAATAGGATTATTATATATATTATATATATTATTAAATAAAAAATATTATTAAATATATAAAATATTATATATATATTTTAACATTTTGTATTCTGAGGACCATAGCTTTCCAATAGGATTGTGAACATAGAATTGTGGTATAACTAAAAGGAAAGCAGTCTATATTAAGTGAATAAAGAAAAGGCTTTGATACGCCTCTTCCTTTTACAAGTATGGAGAAGCCACTTCTTAACCTGGAGCAGCGTTAAGGGAAAGAGAAAAGAAGGTGATCATGTTATAACTCTTCTGCTTCCCCCTGAACATTCTGGAGCCCTTACACTGGTGTAAATTAGCTCACTACCCTAGGCTTTGTGACCATGAGTGAAGATGGCAGCAATGGCCACAGGGGATTCTTAGATAAATATTAGCTACTTACAAAAAAGTTCCAACCTTGCTTATTTTTATTTGGCTGCTTATTTTCAGCCAAATGCCTTTCACTTCTACCATACATATTAATGCAATCTTTAAGTCAGGAAGTGTTTAATGACCAAAAATTTCAAGTCAGTTCTCAAATTTTGGTTCCTCTTTGCCTTTGTTACGTTTGCTTTGATTTCTTTTTTGTCTCACACAAAGATGACTTTCATTATTTCCACCATGTGATAAATTCTATCACTAATATAATGACTACCACTGCTTAGAATATTAGTGGGGCATAGATTTGGATCAAAGGGAATGCAAAGTTTTAATCGACAGTTTATTCGGAAATAGCCGTGTGTTTGGGTTGAAATGTTACAGGTTGTTCAGTTAGAACTTTCCATCTTTAATTAATTTTGTTATCTGTGCTTGATATTACAGCATGTTCTCAGCCTTAGAGGTTTCACCTTATACTCAGCATGAGCATATTTCCATTTCAGAGATCACAGGAAAGCATTATCACTTCAAGATCACCTAAATTATACCTTGTTCTCCTACATTAATTCTGGCAATATTTCCTTCACCTTGAACTTATTTCTCATTTGATTACTTTGTCCATAATTTACCTTGCTATTGAGAACCTCCCTTTCTTTTCTTCAAATGATGCAATATAATATCTGCCCTAGCCTTTATCCAAGCAGAGTTCTTTCTGCCCCACTTGCAGATTCTGTAATGTTATATAGAAATCATGAGTATCTTCTTATCATTTGAAATTTGTTCTTGCAATTGCTCAATACACACATCATATTCTTTACAATCTGCTTCCTTGAAAACACTCTCATCTGCATCAAAATCTCAGAATCAGGGACATATTTATTTTTCCACTTTTTTCTACCATTGACATAAGAGGCTACCAAAACCTGGCTACCATCTATTCCTTGAGAAAATAATCAAAAAAGACATTCTTGGGTTGTAAATCTTATGAGACTGGGAGATTATTTACATCTCACAGGAGCAGAAAAATAATTTCTAATTGCAAATTTTCCTAAGTAAATGCTTTAGGAAAATGAGGGTCAGGGGCCTATTGTCAGAAAGAAACCTGTCTAAATTTAGCCAAGGTGAGGGGAACAGTAAAGCCATATTGGTCAAGAATCTGTACAGATAGAAATTGCCTCTCTGTTTGCTAGGCCAAAGGTCATTCTGATATATGCTTTTTTGTCTCTTGGATAGTCTAAATAATGTCCTCAGAGAAGAAATGTTTAGGCCAAAGGTCATTCTGATATATGCTTTTTTGTCTCTTGGATAGTCTAAATAATGTCCTCAGAGAAGAAATGTTTATAGTCTTTGAAGTGTTGGCTGAGTTACCAGAATATAAAGGACACTTGAACCATAGTTTCTTCTCAGCAGCCCAATGATGCTCATTTATGAAATGTTCACTATGAAGTCCTTTGCCAGATTCATAAATTTCTTTGGTAAAAATAGAGTTCGAAAAGGAAATGTATGTTTGTGAAAAGGATTTGTATGGGTCCCCAAACGCTTGTAGTCTAGTAGTTTTCAAAATGGGTTTTCTATAGGAGCCAAGATTGTTGTGAAATTATTTTAGACCACCACGAAGATGGGAAGATGTGGAGACCTATTTCTTCTTCTCCTGCTGCAGCTTGATTTTTATAAATCAAGGTTATACATACAATTTCATTTCAAAAATCTATAATTTACAAAGTTTGAAAATTGTCCAAAAGTTTCAATTCTGTATCTTACAGAGGAGAAAAGAGATGCAAAGAAATGATGACTTGACCAAAGTTTGGTGGTTATGACTACATATTTTGGATAAAACATACCAGAGTAAGGATTCTAGTCCTTAGACTTATTATTTAATTTTGGGAAAGTTATTTACCTTCTCTTAATCTAGAAAATGTAGAGAATAATATCTACCTTATAGGTTCTTGTGGATACTGGATGAGTTAACATCTTCTAAAGCACAGCACTGACTTATAAGCTTTCAAGAAATGGTAGTGATTATGAAAATTTTGACAATAATCACCTTTTATGTGACAAAACCTAAATTAGACATTATGCTTGCCATCTTAATGGGAAAAAAGACTAAGTATTGCAGAGTTAAAAATCATAAGCTCAAATTTATTTCCAGGGCTAGCCTTATATGTACAATAAGGTTAGAAAACAATTTACATGTTTTTCATGGATTTAAGACTAGCTCATAAAAACATCCTGGTGAATCAGTATTAACATTTTCTTTTTGCTATTTTCCCCTTCCAATTTGGAAAACATAGTTTCAAAAATAAATATTCTAATGGGCTGCAGCCCTTGAGTAAAGGAATAATCTCATATTTGGTATCTCTTTGGAAAGGAATAGTAGAAAAAAAAATCAATGAAATGTTCTTTATTCTTCTTGTCCGTGGTCCAGGAGTTCTGGTAGCAAAAGGATGTTCTAATTGATTTGTTCATGGGTTTGGTGGCTCACATTAATAATCATTCTTATTCATAACAAAATTAAATTCTGTTGTTTATTGTAGGCTTTGAGCAGGACCAGATACATGAATTTTACTTAGAAACGGCTAAAATGTGACCTTCATGTCAATTGAGGGGAAATTCTCAATCTTTTACTTCTCTGCAAGAACATGTGTCATAATCAAATTTCAAGTACTAAGTTTGAGTAGTTGGAATGTTGATTCCTATATTGTATGGGGAAAGACTGATTGAGGAGGGGATCAATCTCTGGGTAAACCACTTCATCTCAGTGAATCTGTCCAGAATGTTTAGGCATCCTGAAATTATTTACTGAATTATTCCTGAATTATTATTCTATGACACTGTGACCAATAATTTTGTTGCTTTTTGAAGACAGCCCTGCTTACCACTTTACCACCAATGCAATAATTGTCTTGCTTCTGAAGAACAAACATGGGTAAAGATTATTGACACTCCTGTGATTGATCCTATTCATTCCCACAGTCCAGGCATTTTTGGAGTACTGTGGAAAGAAGTAATTGATCTCTGTTTTCAGTACCAGTTTCTGAGGACTAGAGATAAATCTTTATATAATAGCCTGTAGAAATTTTATGGGGTAGATTAGATAATTCTGATTTATTTATGAAAAAGTTAGAGTCATAGAATTTGGTTTCAAAAAATGAAATGTTTATTATTTGTCATAAGATCTACTTTCAGAATGTTTATCAAAATAATCTAAGTTTGGCTAGAGAGACAAAACCATTGGTGAATCTCCACTTTTAATAAGTTATAAAGAATATATGTTATAATACATCACCTAACCTCTTTGGTTTTTAGTGTCTTCAGCTATGATATTAAGTGTTTTTTTTTTTTTACAATACCTCAAACTCAAATTGTTATGATTCAGATGTCTCTGCACATTAAGACTCAACATTCTGATATTAAGAGTATAAAATACATTTTCAGAGACCAATTAAATTGTTGTAGTATAATTTTAAAACTTGATGTCTTAAGAATTTGAACATACATACTTTGTAATTATAAAGTTTGTACCCAAAATGATCTCCTTGAGGTTATAGTAAACAGATGGGTATATTTTCTGAGAAAATGCAAATTTTCTTATCTGACCATCTCTCTTTGAATATGGCATTATTCAACTAAGCATAATGAAAACTTCTTAGGAAATTCTATGAATGAAAGAGTTTTCTATTTCTATTTAAGCAAGATCTAAATTGAGAGATCATATCAATGGATTCCTTACATTCAAGAAATCATTTATAGTGAAAATTCTCTTTTTCTTTATTTCTCTGTTCTTTATTTCTCTATAATTACATCAGACAGTATGGAATTTTTTAGTGGACTTATTTAGAATACTGGAGCAAGGATCATGAATTTTATATCTAAACTGTAATATAATCACTAATATTATAGGACTGAGTTATTAAGATAATCATTATTATCAGGGAACATTTATTCAGAATTCAGTATCATAGGTCTCTGCACCTTGACTAAGAAAACATATGGATATTTTCTTTCACCCTCTGCACTGACCGTATGTTTGACTTAATACTGACCTTCTCCTTCTCCTTCATGTTATTGCCAATAAACTATTTCAGATTTGTAGGACACTTGAGCCAACTCTACTATATGGGAATTGGAGACAGAGCATTTCTACTAAGGGTCTGTAAATTTTACTTGTCATTACTGTTCTCAAAACATGAGATTGTTTTTGAATGCAAATACATTATCCCAAAGTATATTTTTAGTTTGAGTTTTCTTTCCTAAGGAAGTATCAAATCCTATGTCTCAAAAAGTCCTAAAATTAGATATGTTATTCCTTAAGGACAGTATTTATAAATAAATGCCTTTGCAGTGACAAGGGCTGTGTATATTCATTACTATAACATCAAATTAGAAAATGGGGTGACAGAATTGCAGTCACTCAATGAAATACAAATCTACATAATAATCAATTTATATGTAATATGTATTTGAGGATTAATAGTCTGGATATAGAAAAATGTATTTAATATGTAGGTAAGAATTAATATTCTGAATATAGCCAAGTGTATTTAATATGTAGATGAAAATTAATAGTCTAAATATAGAAAAAAATGTATTTAATACATAGGCAAGAATTAATAATATGTATGTAGAAAAACATGTTTGAGGCTGGATAGAACTTGCAAATCTCTATGTCAGGCTCTTCATCTTTTACATGAGATAGAAAAGACAAGTTAGGTAAAGTGACGTCCTTAAAACCACATAAATTATTATGTTAGAACGGAAACGAGATCCTCAACTGATATTTTCTTTACTGTTTTGTCTGGGACACACACACACACACACACACACACAAGCCTACTGAAATCATAAAACTTTAGAATAAAGTAAATCAAAAGTTGATTATTCTTACTTTGACTAATAGGTAAATCACTTTTAGCTGATAATTTATCACTAAATTACTTTGGAATGTGTAAACCAAGCTATAGCATTTATGTTAAACAGGAGAATAATTTTCTTTTTATTTTCTTCAGAGATCTCAATACTCAATAGTTAGTCATTAAGATTCTTTCTAGCTCTATGGGGTGCCTGGGTGGCTCAGTCGTTAAGCATCTGCCTTTGGCTCAGGTCATGATCCTAGGGTCCTGGGATTGAGCCCCGTGTCTGGCACCCTGCTCAGCAGAGAGCTTGCTTGTCCCTCCCCCCTTCACTCTCCCCCCTGCCATGCTCTCACTCTCTCTCTCTCTGTCTCTCTTTTTTTTTTTTTAAGATTTTATTTATTTATTTGAGAGAGAGAGAATGAGAGAGAGAGAGCACATGAGAGGGGGGAGGGTCAGAGGGAGAAGCAGACTCCCTGCCGAGCAGGGAGCCCGATGCGGGACTCGATCCAGGGACTCCAGGATCATGACCTGAGCCGAAGGCAGTCGCTTAACCAACTGAGCCACCCAGGCGCCCTCTCTCTGTCTCTCTTAAATGAATAAATAAAATCTCAAAAAACCCCGATTCTTTCTAGCTATAAAAATCCAAAAAAGATATTATTAACAATCATATCTATAATAGTGATAAAGTAACTAACATGTATTGAGTACTCTGCTAAAGATTTTCTATATATTAGTTTACTATTTCTTCACTAGCCATTTGTCTATTTGTAAACAAATCATTCAGGCATTTATTTATTCATTCAACATACTTTCATTTTTTTAAAGATTTTATTTATTCATTTGAGAGAGAGAGACACACACACACAGAGCACAAGCAGGAGGAGAAGCAGAGGGAGAGGGAGAAGCAGACTCCCTGCTGAGCTGGGAGCCTGACATGGGGCTGGATCCTGAGACCTGAAATTCATGATCTGACCTAAAGGCAGATGCTTAACCATCTGAGCCACCCAGGTGGCTCTCAACATACTTTCAAAGAAATGTGTACTGTAGGCTTTTTATATTTAAGTGAGGAGCATAGAGATATTAACTAAAGATGAAGACATAGTGTCATTACTTCTGCAAGCACCTTTTCTTATACTTTCAAATAAATTCATTTCCTTTACAGTGGACTCACACCAAACTTTTAGAAAACTGTTGCCATTCTCTTGACAAGAAGAGAAAATTCTTGACAACAAAAAGTAGATTGAAGTAGAATAAGTAAAATTAAGAGATATATATTTCTTCTAAAACGTTTCTTCATGTGTAATATAACAAAAACATACAAAGATTGAAATTGTTAGGATGTTTTGCTCATTGTAATATATCAACAGTTTGTTGCTGTTCAACTCAATCAAAGATAAATATACTAAGTATGTTATTTTATGCTTCGCTTTCTGTCTCCTCACTTCTCTGATTATATAATATGAAATCTCCTATGGAATGAGTAATTGTGAATCTCTTTCCGAAGTCACATGATAAGTTTATGATGAAATCATGTCTAGTTTTCTAACCATAATTTTTTTTCCAGAAGAACAACTTCCTGGCCTTTATTCTTATGGTTCTTTCTCTCGGTACATTCAATGCCAATATGGTGAGGGGTGAGGTGCTCTTTTACCCCTACCCCTTCATGTTTGGATGACAAAATACCTTGTTACCAGTCAACATTTTTATAACCTTGGTATATCTTTTGGGTAGTCTAAAGAATACAGATATGTTGAAAGCATTGTCAGGATGTTTTTGCTAATGCTGAGGATGGGGTAAGAATGATAGCTCGAAAGAATAAAATACAGGTGAGTGACAAAAATCTAGATTTCTGGAGGACTTTGGGAAGAATTTTTCCTTATTCTGGCCCTCATCTGAATCAGGATTAGAATATCATTTAGGAGAAGTCCCTCTCAAGTTGTAGTGCTGTAAGTTATGTATGAATGGTGCAGAGTAAATAACATGGGAGAACAAAGGAGGTGACCATCATTTTCATGAGAGTTCTCAGACAAGGTTATCAGAAGATTTGACTGAGTAAGTTCCATGATGGCAAGACCTGGGTTCTGGCCACTATGGTTCCATAAACCTGATCAATGTTTGGTATATAGTAGAATACATACAGCAAGAAATAAAGATTTCTAAGATGGTAGGATAGGTTTTTCCCATTGGTATATTGCTTTCTGGTGGTTCTTGGCCTATTTTATTTTGGAGCTGTGCTTGTCATAGGTGGATTTTAATTCTAGCTATTCTTTCCTTATTTTAGCCAAAAGTAAAGAGGACCTGTACCCCTGAAACAAATAATACATTATATGTTAATAAAAATAATAATAATAAAAATTCCACTTAAAAAAAAGTAAAGAGTGCCATTACTGTGGCTTGGGCTTCTGGAAGGCATGCAAGAAAAAATTATGGACAATGCAATGATCACTGGAGCAAATAATACGTTAGAATTGTTTACTGCTTAAAACCTTCATCTCAGGCTGTATATTAGCTGATGTGAAGTTAAGATGATGAAAAACTAAGAATGACAGAAAAAAATAGAGACCCATGCATCTAGAATTTAGTATCTTTCTTAAAGCTTTCTTAAAACTTCCATTAAGGACTACTACTCTGTTCATTAATTTCTATAATGACCAAAGGATGAGAAAATGGAATATATATGCTTGAGACATTCAGGAGTAGCAGTCATTTATATATAAACATGAAATCTTTGTAGTTCAGTTCTCCTTTTCAAGACATAAAAAATAAGAAAGACAGAATCGATTACATTGAAGGTATTTCAGAAACACATTTTCTATTTGCTATGGAATTAGCTATAGAAAGTAGTATTGCCCGATAGATGGACCAAAGTATGGAAGAAAGTCTAATTTGAAAGGCAAATCTTACTAGTTTCTCTGTCATTTTGTCTTAAGAAAGTTACATCATAAAACAATTTAGATCCACCAGACTAGGGGCACTCGATGTGGATGTTCAGACATTTCTCATGAATGGGACACAGCTGATTAGGAGAATGACTGGTATATGGAGAGAAGAAAAAACACTACCCGTTTGGAATTTTATTTTATTTATAATTTGTCAAGCCCAAAGTGAGACAGGGAGCAAAAAAAGGGAGTAAGAAGTGAGGAAACAAAATGGGAAAGAGGACACTTGATATAACTACCTTTTCCCAAAGAGTCAGGGACTTTGAACAACTTCCTTTAAGATTAAAGTACTTAAGATGTTTCTGCTTGAGATGAGTTTAAGAGGGAGGTATGGTGAGTGCTGTGAATTGTGTAAGACTGATGAATCACAGACCTGTACCCCTGAAACAAATAATTCATTATATAAATAAAAAAAAGAAGGAGGGAGGAGTGACTTTGCCCTGTAGCTCACTCTTCCCCAGTTGCCCTCACCACCACTGTGAGGGTCCATAGTATTCTTCCCCAAACTGTCCGACCAAGTTATCTGGTCCTTACAATTTCCAATCAAAAATGTCAATTTGATTCTTCTTATATGTTTAGAAGTTAATTTGAATCATGTTTTATTCAAAATGCTTAGAAATAACAGCAAAATAATAAAATTAAGGCAAAGCAAGTGAACTCCCCAATATTCTTGAGTAAGGAATGAGGGTGTTAAAAATGTTTATGTAGTAGACGATGTTGAGCAATTGAACAATACTTATTTTAGATAACTTACATTGTATTTTTTTCAAAATTCAAGTCTAGCAAATAAAGAACAAAAGTACAACTCTTAGAGGTCAATTAGAAATATGTTTGCTGAATATCTATTAAATAGTAGGACTGAGCTAGACCCACTTAAGTATGAGGATGAATACAATTTCTACAAGAACTTGAAGAACTCAATATCTAATCAGGAGAGAGAAGGAGAGAAAAAGAGATAATTTAAAGGAGAGTAGAACCTAATCCAGGGTAGTCATGATGATTGCTGATAAAAACACGACACCTACATTGAAAAGAAGGAAATAATTGGAATTAGATAATGGAATAAGGGTTGGCAGGGCATTCATGCTGAAGAAACTATGTGGAAAAATTAATTAGCCCATGAATAAAAGTCTGGACAGATATAAACCTTCAGATAAGATATCTTGTTTTAATTGTAGTGACCAATTTTTTGAGCTCCCCAATGTGACATTTACAATTAGATTAATAGACATGTGAGAATAATCCAACTGCCACTGACTAGAAAATTAAGCACTTATAGTTTCAAGTAACTATTAAGTTTAGGGGGTTACCTCCTCAGGACTAAGAGCTAGAAAAAGATGTCAGAAGAAGGGTTCAGAGAAAAGGGAGCAGCTCTGAGCTCAAACATAGAAGCATGGTAGAAAAGATTTGCTGATTGCCATTTTAGAGAAAATTGAGAAAAAATTGCTAGGGTAGGTCTGGCAAATAGATTGCATATATATGCCTATGTGAGTAATACTTATTTCAATTTTAAGAGATAGCCAATGACAGTGTAGCAAGATTTTTGTATGGAGCAAAGAGCACATTTCTAACAATGAATTAAAGTAATTAAATGTTTGGGATTTTTCTAATTTTTATAGACTAAGTTATAAGGTTACTTCTCGTGTATAGGTATGCTTCCATTCTTTCTTTTCTTTCCCTTCTAATCTACTCATTTTCTCCATGAAAGAGTCTCTCACTGCCAACCCCTTCAGGATTACACTCCTTAAAAGACTTGCAAAGCTGCTTGATTTAAATACTAGAATTTGCATTGCTTTTCTTTTAGAAGTTTTACCAATAATAACAGAAAATAATAACATGTGGAAGTTACAAAAATTTTATGATCCTATGTATTTCATATTATTAATTTGGAGACAATAAATATGTGATAATTCTTTAGCAACTCTCCTTGCCTGGAATGTTTGATATACATCATCATTTAGTTACAACACTCTTTCCCACTGAACATAGAATTGCCCTTAGAATTCTTTTCAGCTCAACAGTCTAGATAGCCATTGCCAATTGATTGAATTGACAAAATACACACCTTTTGTACATTTTTACTATTAAGATGGTGTGGTTTTTGATAATTGTGAATGTTGCAGACCCTGGGCCACTTAATTAGAGTGATAAATTGCTTCTCTATAATTTAATAAGGAAAATTAGGAAATGAAGAGAAAATGAAACAGGATAAAATACTTTCTTCAATGGACTCAATGCAATAGTTTTTGCTTTAATTTTCACAATTTAGATTTTTCTGATTAGATCCACAAAATCCCTAATCCAGAAACACTGTAATATGCAATCTTCCATGTTGAACTTTGTGATATTGGAGGGGAAAAACTACACTCAGAACACATATAAAAATTATTTTCATACAACTTTTATAACATTTACCCTATTGCTTTGTCATATATTTCTTTGCATATCTTTTCTTTTTTTTAAATTAATTTTATTTTATTATGTTAGTCACCATACATCATCAGTTTCTGATGTAGTGTTCCATGATTCAATGTTTGTGTATAACATCCAGTGCTCCATTTGCATGTCTTTTCAAAAATAATTTGAGCTCCTCAAGGCAGTGACAAGGTCTTTTTTTAGGTTTCCTAAATATCTGGAATGACTACAAAGTGATCACAGATTGGTGATCAATGAATCCAAACCTTCCTAAATTATCCAGTTGTCTATGATTTAAAATTCTTTGTATTTGTAAAACAAAAACTATTTAAATGATATGTACTGTCATATTCAAATAATAAGTGTTGAAAAATAGTCTAGTTCTGCTTCATGAGGTAGATTCTGTGTTTAATGTGTTGGGCATCCAGAGTAAAAGACTGAGATGGTGCTTACCTGCTCAAAAAAGGGAGGATTTCCACGTTCTCCATTGGATTAGACCAGAGTCACAAATTATCCTAAGTGAGTCAGCAGTAATATTTTCATTTTGTTGTTTTTTCCCTTGAGATTTAATAAATGAAATATCCAACATAAATTTCTAATTGGTTACAGTCTCTGAAGGTAACAATATTGCACCTTTGTCCTACCTTTGGAAAGGAATAGAATAGAAAATCAAAGAGAGACCTTTCTTCTTTGCTCTTTTCTTAAGGTTTATTCACTGGAGTTTTGATAACAAAGAAGCTACCCAATAATTTATTTTTAATAGAATTTTAAATTTAGTTGTAGTGATTCAACTAATACTTATTCTCATCCACAACAATCAAATACACTATCTTCTTCACAGTAACTTCTTCACAGCAACTAGAGCAATAGGCACATTAATAGGTATTAGATTAATTTCTGATGAATTCATCTTATGTAGAGACAGTCTTAAATGGTCTTCCTCTATGTCAGATGATGACAAAATTCTCAATCATGTGCTTCCCACCAAGTTCTTAACTTCCAATCCCTCATTTTAAATTCAGATTTTACAAAGTGAAGAAATTGGTTATAGAAGGAAACAATTCTTGGACATATCTCTATTACTTTGTTCATAAAGTTTTGCTAGGATTATAAATATGCATGTTTTTATAGCAAACACCTCTGTTGATGTAGAATAAGGATGGCTAATGTTGACTGGGACCCTTTATCCCCAGATTCTTAGTGCCTTCTTTGGGTGTAGTAAGAGAGAATCAATGGACTGTTGCTCCTAATGTCTGTTTATGGGATCTCAGGAACAATTTCACCTGCATTTCGCCAATATCTGCTATAATAAACCATGGAAAACTTATGAATGATCTCAGAAATAACTTCATGCTACATAGGAAAAAAAATAGAAATGCACTTTGACTTTTTAACATAGGATGCTTATGCACTGACATTCATAAAACTTACTTGAGGGGATAGACCTTTCTTCAGGGTACAACTGATCTAGATAAGATAATTTTCAAACAAGTCAGTATGCTGTCATTGTTTATGTTAATATATATTTTAAATAAAAATGTTAATGGATTATGAAATCACTTGACCACACTACATCTCATACTTCTTTGTGTAAAATTAAATATCCTCAGTGGTAATATCAGTCTAAAATTCTGTTTTGGATTTCTCATTACACTGAGATTCTTATATTGGGGACATTAAAATGATAAATGTGGTTATATAAAACACATACTTCTGCAATATCATGTGAATTACTGCAGGGTTATTCTCAACCTTTATTTATTTATTTATTATTTATACCCATAATCTTGTAGAGAAACTAGCCTCAAGATAAATCAACAGATGGCATTTTTGTATGGCAATGCACCGACTTTGTCTAGCCAGTATCTTTTTGAACATTCAACCAAGCATAGAAATGTTCTTCCTCTTAACAAGCTTCAGTAATCAAGACTGTGCAGAAGAGTTCTATAAGTGAAAGGATTTTTTTCTTTCTTATTTCAACAATACATAAGTTAAGACAGAAGATCTGTGAGCTGTTTTCTCCTAAGGAATAATTTACAATGAAGATCCTTCTTTCTTTTTCTATTTTGTCCTTTGGTGTCTTCATTCCACCAGGTAATATGAATGCTATTGCCACAGGGATCAGCACTAAGTGGGGTGGGGTCAGGATTTTTTTAAGTAAATATGATTAACATTATAAAATCATTACATTAACACTATCAGCAAGACAATATTATATTTATTTACAGCCCCTAGATGGAGAAAATAGCTGAATAATTTTTCAGGGACAATTCACTAATAAAGTCTGCAATTCACTTTGATTACATGAGATTTTACATATATATAATTATTTATACATATATGTACATATATATGTTATTGAAAAAATAGTACTACCATGATTTAATCCATGAAATGTGTCTTTATTTAATATTCAAATTCTACTAAATTTAATATATTAGTAGATTTGAAAAAAAATTGAGAATGGAATGAATTTATGCTTGCAAATTATTCATCTTGCATTTATAGTAGCAGAGGTTAAGTGAGGTTAAATGCCTAGCCAAAAGACCAAAGACTAGCTATACATATACTCACTTCCATTTAAATTCTTCTTTATTTTGCTACTTTCTCTGGGTCACCAAGATATCTGTCATTATTGAGATGGGAGGAGATCACCATAAAATAAATCTATAATTACTCATTCTCTTACTGCTACTCTGTTCTGACACTCAAACACAAGTAACTTTTAGCTGACAATTTCTCACCAAAAGAGAATTGAGTTTCAACTGATAATGTAACTCAAGGACATGGAGTTTATTTAAGTAAGAATAATTGTTTTTCTTCATCATCTTTATAAAAGTTTATTAAAACCTTCATTAAAATTCTCCATATTTGCAGAATTTTTCTGAGATACTATGTAGAATTACATAGATTTAAATATGCACTGATGCTTTTTTTCCTTAATAGTAATGATGTTAATAGCTAGCATCTGTTCTGCCTCTTGTCCTTATTAATTTATTACTCCTTATAATAGTCATGTGAGGTAAGCTTATTAATAGCCAAGCCATTCATTTATTTAGTCAACCTAATTTTGAAGAGATATATTTTTACAAGCTCATCATTTTTTTAAAACCTCTTATAGTATATAGAACCATGAAATAAAGACAAATACAGTATTGTCTTTATTTTGGAAAATACCCTTTTCTTATGCTTTTAAAGTAATGTTTTTCTCTTTTGCAGTGGGTTGTGACCAACCTATTACCAATTCTATGCCACTATTGATGACCATATGTAGAAAAAGATTTGAGAAACTATACTCAGAGATGCATAATTATTCCACAATATTTGGAAAAGCAAAATATGGTACAAAGGAAAACAATCCAGGTAAAATAAAACAAGTAGAATTATATCTTGCAATTTTAATCACTATCTATCAAAAGAAATGGAGGAAATATCCTATGTTCTCCATCCCACTCCCATTTATTTAACTCTTCTTGTCTTTCAATGTCTAGTGTTATGGAGGTTGGATTTCATGTTCAGAATGAGAAAGAAGTCTCATTTTAAAGTTGTAGGGTCTTATTTTTTATTAAACTCTATCTATACAGGTGTTCTTACTATTTCCAAAATGGAACATTCTCCAATCATTGCTTCTAGCATCCTTAATATTTTAAAAAATGTTGTTAGTGTCATTATGCTTAGAAGTCAGACTGGGACTTCGAAGTTGTCTTAGTTTCCCTTTTATGTGACAGCTGACAAAATTTCTTTTAGTCAATCACCACTGCCCCTTGTCCATAAGCCTGATATCTTTGGATACATAAAATATAATTGTTACATAGAAAGGCTAATTAAGGTGTTCTTATTACTTCCAAAGATGCTGTAATTAAGATAACTTAAAAAGGCAATTGAGCAAGAAGAGTCTAGACTAGGTGTTGGGGATTTATTTCAAAAAGAATTCTTCTCTGCTTTAGTCTTTATCTCAATTATGATTTAGAATATCATTTAGCAAGGTGTCTTCTCAAGTTAGAATGTTACAAACACCATGTGAGTGATACAAATAAATTTCTATGGGAAGGTAAAGAAAGAGGTTGTCTTTGTGACAGTGTTCAGAAAAAGATGTAGGGACGAGGTCATTGGCCAAGTTAATTTATACAGGGGCCAAGTTTTTTTGTGTTTTGTTTATCATTGCTGAAGACTACCACAGTGCATGATATATATAGAGGTGCTCAATTAAGATTTATTTAATGAATCAATGAATAAATGGACAGATGCATGGATAAAGGGAGAGAGGAAAACCAAAAAATAGTCTTCAGGAATGCACATATTTAGAGGGCAGAAAAGGAAAAAAAAAAGGAAGAAAACAAGGATATTTTTAAAACAAGAAAAAGGACAGAGGCATGTAAGAAATTGTTGATTTGTTGGATCATAATGCCAAATTTGAGGATTATTCTTGAAGATGTGGTAACATTAGCTAAGTCAGACTGTACTCAGATTTATGATATAATACTTAAAAACATAGAAAAATAATTTGTTCTTTGGTTATTCTATTTGCTTAAGTTTTGTTGTATATCACATCAGTTCAATTATGGTATGAAGAAAGTAAGTTTAAAGAAGAGTCATCCTTTATTGCAGTTATGTATATTCATTAACAGCTGTTGTTTTGAGACATTAACAAAATAAATACCATTTTTTGGCTATCAGATATTGTTGGCAATGTGTATAAGTGGAAAAGCCTGCATTTATGACATAAAAACTTAAAAACTGGCATTTACTCACTATGACTGGATATGCATTAGATTAAATCTTCCCTTAGTCTGTAATCTGCAATTCTGGAATTCTTACTCTTCAAAGTCAAAATTACCTTGTTTATAATATACATTGATTTATCTATGTATCTCTATCTCTAAATGTCTATTTTTGTTTATATATCTATCAATATTTCTCTACATATACCTGCATTTATATGAACTTAGAGAATTATGTTATTCTTTTTTAATTTCAAAATAATTTATATTAATTACAGAGTTACATTAATATACAGAGAAAGTGTACATTATCTCTGGTCACCTTCATCTCAAACCTAGGCTTTAGTACTCACAACCTTCTAAGATTCTTCCTTCTTGGCCATAGCACCACTTGATCAACACCTCACATGAAAAATTCCCTCAGTTCTTATATAGCAGCTGGGCCAAGCCATAGAATGAAATATTAAAATTACAAAATATATAGCTGGCGAAAAGCTTATATCTAAAATACATAAAGAATTCTAATAAATCAAAAGAAACAGAAAATTCAGTAGAAATATGGGATAAAGACTTAGGTAATTTGTCAAAGTGGATACACAAACCTATTTAAAGTGTTTATCCTCATTAACCATCAGGAAAATGCAAATTTAAACCATGATAAGATACCACCACACATTCGAAAGCATATTTAAAATTTTTATAGTTTGATAATGCAAAGTATGATAATGCAAATGAAATAGTAAGAATTTTCATGCACTGCTGAAGAGAGTGAAACTGGTAGCACCAATTTGGAAAACAATTTGTCACAATCTATTATAGCTGAGGACATGTATAGTCTATGATCTAGGATTTCCATTGTGAATATGTCTATCCAACAGAAGACTGGTACATGTGGTTGAGGAATGAGTACAGGAATATTAATAGTAACAATATTTGCCATATAGCAAATAACCTATATGGTCATCAAAATTGCAATAGATGAATAAAGAGAATATCATGTGAATAGTATTTCTACTTTATTTAAAATATGTATACAAAAAAACCCTCTGTAAAATATTTTACTGGAAAAAGATGGACAAGGGTTTGGTTAATTATAGAATTAAAAGGTCTCTGGGATGAAAGCTTGCCTACAGACATCAGTGACAATGGCTTACCCATTCTGGCTGACCTTCTAAAATATGTCCAGTAGGGCCTGATTATATTTATCTAGGATGATGGATGTGTATTTACTAATACAAGATATTTCATGATCTTTATAAAAGCATTAAATGTTAAAAAGGCATTTATTATATTGAGCTAAAACCTGGTTCTGTGTTAATCTGCACCATTTATTTATAGTTTCATTTTTGAAGATACAGGGAATAAATGAAAACCATTTCAGAACTTCTGTTCTGAAGAAACAGCAGATCCTTACCTCATTCCTCATGATTGTTGAAGTTACAAAATCAAAGGAACTACACTGCAAAGTGAACGAGTGAAAAATTTTAAAGTTTCTATAGGTTCAGAAACTCTAGTGTAAGAGAAAAGGGAAAGTAGTACTGAAAAATTAACAGCCTTGATGAAACGTTTGCTATGTTTATCTTTTCTGTTAATTTCCTATTCATTATGTTAACCTCCCAAAGTATCTGTTTTTAAGTGAACATTTCCTGGGGGTTAAAGTGGGGTACAGATCCAAGAAGAGTTGAGATATTGAATAAAATTTAAAAAAAACAGTATTTTTTAGTATTTTAAAACACTAAAGTCAGGTTTCGATGAACAATGAAACCTTGTGGAGGAGGAAAGGTTCACAATAGAACAGAACTATGCATTTATAATAAATGAGAGAGAAGATGGAGATTGGCACACTCATATTCATTAGGGATGAGCAAGAGAGGTAGAAAAAGGTATTACGATGTTGCAAGCTCTCCAGATATCCCTTATTGAGTCATGACTTGATCAGTTGAAATGTGTAGGGGTGGGAGATCTAGCTTAGGAATAGGATGCTTGCTGATTTCCTTGGTTTGCTCTGATGTACACAGAGACAGAAAGATTCCAATGAAAAAACCGGTGAATCCCTTTCCTTTTTCTTCCCTCTGTGGTCTGTGCTTCTTTGTGTGTCTTCTTTTAAATCTTGGCATTTCTTACCTGAATTTTTAATTCCATTCATTTTTGCCTTCTTTCAGCTAGAAGTAAAGAGCACTATGCTGTCTTTAATTGGTGGGAAGCATGCATAAAGCTTAGTGGTCAATGTAAAAATCAGTGTGGTGAAAAAGAATTTAAGATGGCATACTGTGCAAGACCTACAACTCTCTGCTGCATGAGACAATGTGACCACATTGAGTAATTGAAGAGACCCATTCACAAAAAGGACAAACATTAACTAAATCTTCTCTTTAGTTCATTACCTCTAGTACTTCATTCATGACCTAGTATTTCTGTCTGTATATGTCTGTAATGAATAAAGAGCTAAATAAAATATATTTCAGCCTGAATCATTCATGAACATTGTGTTGGCTTGGAAAAAAAGAGTAAAATACAGAATGGGACTTTGAATTCAAGAATAGAAACAGTGGAAAAGAAAAGTCCATGGTGAGACTGTGTTAAATGTGATTCTGGGGCCAATTCTATGTTGGTTGTGAAAAGCTTTTGTAAATGATTGGTGATATGTATCAAGCATTCTTTGAGGAGAGTCAGGAGTGGGGAGAGAGTTGAAGGAAGATGGAAGGTATGCATTATCCCTGAATTATTATGGAGTCCTTGTAACTTTCTCATATTAGCTCTCCTTTCCTGTTTATTGATAGAATAATTTTTCCAATTTTAGCTATTCTTCTGAGTGTGTAAATGTATATCATGCTGGTTTTTCATTTACTTATTTCTCTCAAATGATGTCGATAAACTTTTTTACATACTCTTTAGCCATTAGATATGCTATTTTGTGAATTTCTATTTGGATCTTGGGTCCATGTTTTTATTGATTGTGCCTCTTTTCCTACTGATTGGTAGGAGTTATTCAACATTAGTTCATGATAAAATGTCTTATAGTTGGAATCATACAGTATGCAACCTTTTCAAATTGGGTTCTTTCATTTGGTAATATGCATTTAAGATTCCTCCATGTCTTTTCATGGCTTGACAGTTTATTTCTTTTTATCTCTGAATAATATATCATTGTCTAAATGTACCACAGTTTATTCATTCACTTCCTTGAAGACATTTTGATTGCTTCCAAGTTCTTGCAATTATGAATAAACCTGCGTGTGTGAGTTTTGCTGTAAATGTGTTTTCAACTCCTTTGGATAAATACCAAGTAGCACAATTGCTGGATTGTATGATATGAGTATGTTAACTTTTGTAAGAAACTGCCAAACTATCTTTAAAGTGGCTGCAAAAGTCAAATATGAAAGTATACATTGACCGATGAATGTATAAGGAAGATATACACACATATATGATGGCCATCAAACAGAACGAAATCTTGTCATTTGCAACAACATGGATGAAGCTAGAGTGTATTATGGTAAGTGAAATAAGTCAGTCAGAGAAAGACAAATACCATATGATTTCACTCACATGTGGTAACTCATATTAGGAAACAAAACAAATGAGCAAAAGGAAAAAAAGAGAGAGACATACCAAGAAATAAACTCTTAACTATAGAGAACAAACTGGTGGTTACCAGAGGGGAGGAGGTGGGGGGATGAATTAAATAGGTGATGGGGATTAAGGAATGCACTTGTTGTGATGAGCACTGGATGGTGTATGGAAGTGTGGAATTACTATATTGTATACCTGAAACTAATATTACACTGTATGTTATCTAACTGGAATTTAAATAAAAACTTTAAAAGAAGTGGCTGTACTATTTTGCATTCCCACCAGCAATAAGTGACAGTTCCTGTTGATCCAATCCTCATCAACATTTTGTGTTGTCAATGTTCAGATTTTGGCCATTTTAATAAGTGTGGAGTGGTATCTCATTTTAATGGGCATTTCCCTGAAGCCATTAGAACATCTCTATATGCTCATTTGCCATTTGCATATCTTCTTTGGTAAAGTGTCTGTTAAGGTCTTTGACCCATTATTTAATCAAGTTGTTTGCTTATTGTTGAGTTTCAGGAGTTTCAGGAGTTCTTTGTATATTTTGAATATTAAATTCAACTTAAATTCCTTTATTAAATGTATCTTTTGCTAATATGTTCTCCCAGTCTCTAATCTGTCTTCTTATTCTCTTAACATTGTCTTTCACAGTGTAGAATTTTTTTAAAGTTTAATGAAGTCTAATTTATTATTTCTTTCATGGATCATGTCTTTGTTGTTGTATCTAAATAGTCATCACTATACTCAAGATCATCTAGGTTATGTTATTTTCTAGGATTTTTTATAGTTCTGTGCTTTACATTTAGGTCTGTGATCCATTTTGAGTTATTTTTGTGAAAGTTGTCTAGACTCATTTTGGGGTTTTTTGGGGGGGGGGTTGTTTTTTGTTGTTGTTGTTGTTGGCATGTGGATGTCCAGTTGTTCAAGTAGCATTTGTTGAAAAGACTATCCTTGTTCTATTGTATTGCCTTTGCTCTTGTGTCAAAAATCAGTTGCCTATATTTGTGGGTGTCTATTAATGGGTTCTTTATTCATTGATTTATTTGTTTATTTTTTCACCAACATCCCACTGTCTTGTTTACTATAGTTTTATAGCAAGTATTGAATTCAGGTTGTGTCATTTCTCCAACTTTGTTCTTCAGTATTGTTCTGGCTATTCTGGCTTTTTGCCTCTCCCTATGAACTTTAGAATCAGCTTGTGGATATCCACAAAGTAACTTCCTGGGATTTTGATGGGAATGGAATTGAGTCTGTAGAGCAACTGACATCTAGATGATATTGTCTTCCTATCTACAAACATGGAATTTCTATTTATTTAGTTCTTTGATTTCATTCATCAGGGTCTTGTAGTTTCCTGATACAGATCTTTCACATATTTTGTTAGATTTGTACATAAGTATTTCGTGTTTGGAGTGCTAATGTAAATGATATTCTGTTTTATTTCAAATTCCACATGTTAATTGTTGGTATATAGGAAAGTGATTGACATTTGTATATTAATCTTGTATTCTGCAACCTTGATATAATTGCTTATGAATTTCAGGAAGGTTTTTTTTTTCTTTCAGATTTTCTTCATAGACAATTGTGTCATTTACAAAGAAAGTTTTAGGGGCCCCTGGGTGGCTCAGTTGGTTAAGCATCTGCCTTTGGCTCAAGTCATGATCCCAGGGTCCTGGGATTGAGTCCCGAGTCAGGCTCCCTGTTCAGGGGGGAAGTCAGCTTCTCCTCTCTGCCCACACCCCCTCTCCCCCCCGTTTCATGGCTTGTGCTCTCTCTCTCACACTCTCTCTCTCTAAAATAAATAAATAAAATCTTTTTAAAAAAAGAAAGCTTTATTTCTTCCTTCCCAATCTGTATACCTTTAAAAAAATTTTTTTTTAAGATTTTATTTGTTTATTTGCTAGAGAGAGAGAGAGAGGGAGTGACAGTACAAGCAGGGGGAACGGCAGGCAGAGGGAGAAGCAGGCTGCCCGCTGAGCAAGGAGCCCGATGTGGGACTCGATCCCAGGACCCTGGGATCACGACCCGAGCCGAAGGCAGACGCTTAACCGACTGAGCCACCCAGGCGTCCCCCAATCTGTATACCTTTTATTTCCTTTTCTTGTCCTTTGCATTAGCTACCGTTTTTAGTATGGTGTTGAAAAGGAGTAGTAAAGGGAATCTTTGCCTTCTATTTGATCTTAGTAGGAAAACTTTGAATTTCTTACCATTAAGAATGATGTTAGCTATAGCATTTTGTAGGTATTCTTTATCAAGTTGAGAAATTTCCCCTCTATTCATAGTTTACTGAGAGTTTTTTTTTTATCATGAATGGATGTTAGATTTTGTCAAATGCTTTTTTTGTCTTTAGTGATATGATCAAATGATTTTTTTTTAGTTCGTTGATGTGATATATCATATTAATTGATTCTTTAATGAAAAGCCAGGCTTGCATATATGTGATAAAACTCACTTGGTCATAATGTATAATATTTTTTCTCTTATTTATTTAAATTCAATTAGCCAATGTATAATACATCATTAGTTTTGGATATCATGTTCAGTGATTCATTTGTTGCATATAACACCCAGTGCTCATCACATCGTGTGCCCTCCTTATTGCCCACCACCGAATTACCCCATCCCCCTGCACCCTCAGTTTGTTTCCCGAAGTCAGGAGTCTCATATGGTTTGTCTCCCTCTCTTATTTCTTCCCCTTCAGTTTTCCCTCCCTTCCCCTATTGTCCTCTGCACTATAGTGTATAATATTTTATACAGTGTTGGATTTGATTTGCAGATATGTTGTTGAGGATTTTTGCATCTGTGTTCCTGGGAGATATTGGTGTGTAGTTTTCCTTTCTTGTAATATCTTTGTTTGGTTTTGGTATCGAGGGAATATTTTTAAACTGATAATGTTTTGCTGTATTAAAACCTACATCAAACTTCATATTTTATAGTGGAATACTGAACACTTTCATCCAAGTTCAGAAACAAATTAAGAATGTCAGTTTAATAACACTTTCATACAACACTACACTGGAGCACTTCACCAGTGCTATAAGCTAAGAAGAAGGACGAATAGTATAAGGAGTGAAAAGAAAGAAATAAGGTTGTCATTATTCACACACAGCATGATTATATATCTAGAAAATTCAGAAAAATCTATAGACTACTAGAATTAATATGTCAATTTAACAAGATTACTAAACAAAGTCAATACAAAAAAAAGTAAATTATATTTCTGTATACCAGAAATAAACTAAAAACAAAATTGAAAAATATATAACATTTAGAGAGGCATTCAATATCTAGGAATACCTCTAATGAAAAATGCATCTCATACATAATAAAATCTTATTTTTGAAATGATATAGGTAGAAATCTAAAAAATAAATGCATAGAAATTTTAAAAATAATTGAAAGGATATAACCTGTTCATGTAATGAGACAATTGGATTGTAAATATTTTTACTGTCTCCAAATTCATCTATAGACTCAAAGAAATTACCATCAAAACTCCAGAAAACTTCTGCCCACCCTATAAGTTGACAGTTCAATTCAAAATGTGTATGGAAATGCAAAGAGCCGAGAAAAGACAAAGTAATCTTGAAAAGAACAAAGTTAGAGACTATTCTATCAAACACTAAGGCCTAATATATAGCAATAGTAATTAAATGTGTATGGTATAAGTGCAAGGATTTACTATAGAACAAAATAGAAGTCTAGAAGGAGACTTAGAGTCACTTGATTTTTAACATAGGTAAGACTGCAGAGAAGTAGGGAAAATGAATTTTTCATAAAATGATACTTGAATATCACATGGGAAAACATTTTATCTTGATCTCTAAATCACAACATAGATTCAAGAATGTAGTTCCAGGTGGATTACTTATATAAAGTGAATGATAAAACAATAAGCATATGGGATCTTCATGGCCTGGAGTAAGGAGTATATTATAAGTAACCCTCAAAATTTGCTAATTAAAATTAATAAATTGCCCTCTATTCAATTTAAGAAATTCTGTTCATTGAAATATATTTAGGAAGGGAAAATGCAAACCATACAGTGGGAAAAGATTTTAAACATCCATTTGTCCAAAAGGAATCATCCAAAATATGTAGAAAAAACATATAAATAAATTTTTATGACATAAAATCTGACTTTCAATGGATAAAGAGTTGCACAGACACCTCAGAAAGAGGATATATATATAAGGCTAAATTAGAAAAGATGAGATATAATCAAGTATATCCCATATACTGGTGAGTATATAGTGGTGAGGATGTGGAGCTTTTGGAAACCCTTAAACATTGCTGGATGAAGTAAAAATGTTACCCCACTTCTTCATCATCATCATCAAAAGGCATAAACTAAAATCTCATAACAACATTTTTCATTAATTTCTAATTAGAACAATGCAAATTGCCAGTGGGATGGAAAACTACAATGTGCTATTCACATAATGGAAGACCATATGAAAATGAGAATGAATGAGACACACAGTATGGAGGAATCCCACAAACATAATCTCGAGCAAAAATGAAAAACAAAAAGAATACATGCAAGAACATAACTCCATTCAAGAGTAAAATTATCATATCATCATCATCAAATTCATCTATGTTGTTAGATGTCAAGATTTTGGTTACCCTTGGAGTGAGGATATAGTGATTGGAAGATATATTGAGGAAAACCCCAAGGTACTTGGGAATGTTTTTCTTTTTGATCTGGAAGCCAGTTACATACTGGGGTTAATTTGTGGGTATTTAATGAACTGTATACTTACACATGCACTGTTCTGTACGTATATTGTACTTCAATAAAGACTTTAGAGATAAAAAAAAACTACTGTGCATTAATTACCTGTTTTCTTTCTAATCAATTTTCTTCCTTCTTTGGATAAACAATATTTTCTGAGAACCTTTGCTGCCTCTCTTCTGAGTGGTTTAGACAATTGAAAGCACCCAAGGAAGAATGCCTAAGGGATAGGTAAAGCCCGACTAATTTTTCCCTTCTCCTCTGTTTCAAGGCATTATTTCCTGGTACTGGCTAATTCTCCTTTTGATTATAGGTCCTCACTGAACATGGTCCCACTTCCCTTCAGGTAACACCCAACATAGTTCTAGATCCTACTGAATAGCCATAGCTTTTACATTCTGGACATACAACTTCTCTCTCTATTCCCTAGCTCTTAGACACAGTACCAGTCACTAATTCCCAGATGGATTGTTTAGAATAGCTTTGTTTTCCTATTGGAAATAGAGAATTAAACTAAAAATAACTTTAAATAAAAATAAAATTTAAAAAGTAAATTAAATAAAACTACATAAATGCAGAGAGGAAAACATTAGTCTCTAATTTGGGAAGCTCATATTTCAGTGTAGGCAGCCAACATGAAAATTATAAATATGATGTAGAGTACTATTGTATATGGTAATAAAAAAATTTGACTAACCCAGTAAATTGAGGATTTTAGCTGTTTTACCAAATTTATTTTGAAAAAGGTAGAACTTAAGGCAAAGTTGTAGACTGATTTACTAATGAATACCTGTATACCTTTCATCTAGATTCATCTAACCAGTTGTTAACAGGTTGCTATTTTGGTACGGGTTGTGTGTGTGTGTGTTTGTGTGTGTCTGTATCTGTGTGTCTGTGTGTGTATGTGTGTGTGGTGCTCTTTTCCACTTTCTTAAAATTATTTCAAAGTAAATTTTAGGGGAGGAGCAAGATGGCAGAGGAGTAGGAGACCTAAATTTTGTCTGGTCCCAGGAATTCAGCTAGATAGGGATCAAACCATTCTGAACAGCTATGAACTCAACAGGAGATCTAAGAAAAGAATAGCAACAACTCTCTGAACAGAAAAGTGACCGCTTTCTGGAAGGTAGGACATGCAGAGAAGTGAATCCGAGGCATTATTTGGGAAGATAGATGGCAGGGGAGGGAGCCTACCTCAGCTGCTACTGGCAAATGATAGAGCAGCAGAGCACAAAATTGGAACTTTTAGAAGTCTGCTCCGCTGAGGGACGTCGCTCCAGTGGCTAAGCGAGAGGTGGAACCCTCAATGGGACAGTGTGGTCTCGGGACCCTCAGGGTCACAGAAAGACTGGGGGGTGCCTGAGTGCAGCAGAGCTCCCAGGTATTGGAGTAGGGAAGCCGGCTACAGAGACAGAGCCGAGGAGTGGGCTTTCAACTCGGGGTTGCCATAAACCATGATCGTGGCACAGTTGGGCCACTGCTCCTCCAGCAGGAACCCAACACGTGGCAGATCTGGGGAGACTCCTGTTCCTCCCCCAGGAGGAGCAGCGCAAGAGTGCACTGCAGGGATCTGCTGGGTTTGGAGACTCCACACGGGGTCATGTGTCAGAGATAGAAATGCTCGGTCACAGGCCGGGTGAGCACGGAGTGCGGCCAGAGACCGGGGAGATGGGAGTGACTGACTGCTTTTCTCTGGGGGCTCACTGAGGAGTGGGGCCCTGAGTTCTTGGCTCCTCTGGGGCAGAGATTGGGAGGCCACCATTTTCACTCTCGTCCTCCAAACTGTACGGAAAGCTTGCAGGGAACGAAAGCTCCCAAGAGCAAACCCAAGCAGATTACTTAGCCTGGACCTGGAAAGGGTGGGGCAATTCTGCCTCTGGCAAAGACATTTGGGAACCACGGCAACAGGCCCCTTCCCCAGAAGATCAGCAAGAACAGCCAGCCAAGACCAAGTTTACTGATCAATGAGAACGGCAGAACTCCAGTGTTAGGGGAACACTGCACATAGAATTCATGGCTTATTTACCATGATTCTTTAGTCTTTCAAAGTTAATTTTTTTAACTGTCTTTTCTTTTCTTTTTTTTTTGAATTTTTCTTCTTCCCTTTTTCAACCAACGTCTTATCAATCCCTTTTTAAAAAATCTTTTTTATTTTTCATTTTTAGAGTCATATTCTATCCCTTCATAGTAGTTAGCCTTATTTTTGGTATTTTTATAAGTTGTTCTCTCTTTAAAATTTTGGGATACAGTTTATTCTAACAGACCAAAAAACACCATAAATCTCTAGTGTATGGTTTTGTTCTAGTCTCCTGCCTAATCAAATTCTCTCCCTTTTTTTTAAATTCCACTTCTTTCTTTTTTCAAACAACTTCTTATCTTATCAATTCCTTTTATAAAATCCTCTAACAGACCAAAATACGCCCAAAATCTAGTGTGTGGCACTGATCTATGCACCAGCCTGATCATATTTGATCATATTCTTTTTTTTTTAATCTTTTTCTTTTTCTTTCTTTCCCTTTCTTTTCCCCCGGTTTTAGGTCTCCTCTGATTTGTTTATTGTATATTTTTCTAGGGTCATTGTTACCCTGTTAGCATTTAGTTCTCTCATTCATCTATTCTTCTCTGGACAAAATGATAAGACAGAAAAAATCACCTCAAAAAAAAAAGAACAAGAGGCAGTACCAACTGCCAGGGACCTAATCAATACGGACATTAGTAAGATGTCAGAACTAGAGTTCAGAATGATCACTATAAAGATACTAGCTGGGCTTGAAAAAAGCATGGAAGATATTAGAGAAACCCTTTCTGGAGAAATAAAAGAACCAAAATCTAATCAAGTTGAAATCAAAAAGGCTATTAATGAGATGCAATAAAAAATGGAGGCTCTAACTGCTAGGATAAATAGGCAGAAGAGAGAATTAGTGATATAGAACACCAAATGATGGAAAATAAAGAAGCTGAGAAAAAGGGATAAACAACTACTGGATCATGAGGGCAGAATTCGAGAGATAAGTGATACCATAAGATGAAACAATATTAGAATAATTGGGATCCCAGAAGAAGAAGAAGAAAGAGAGAGGGGGGCAGAAGGTATATTGGAGCAAATTATAGCAAAGAAATTCCCTAATTTGGGGAAGGAAACAGGCATCAAAATCCAGGAAGCACAGAGAACTCCCCTCAAAATCAATAAAAATAAGTCAACACCCCGACATCTAATAGTAAAACTTACGAGTCTCAGAGACAAAGAGAAAATCCTGAAAGCAGCTTGGGAGAAGAGATCTATAACCTACAATGGTAGAAACATTAGATTGGCAACAGACCTATCCACAGAGACCTGGCAGGCCAGAAAGGACTGGCAGGATATATTCAGAGCACTAAATGAGAAAAATATGCAGCCAAGAATACTATATCCAGCTGGGCTGTCATTGAAAATAGAAGAAGAGATAAAGAGCTTCCAGGACAAAGACTAAAGGAAGTTGCAAACACGAAACCAGCCCTACAAGAAATCTTGAAAGGGGTCCTCTAAGCAAAGAGAGAGCCTAAAAGTAACATAGAATAGAAAGGAACACAGACAATATACAGTAACAGTCACCTTGCAGGCAATACAATGGCACTAAATTCATATCTTTCAATAGTTACCCTGAATATATATGGGCTAAATGCCTCAATCAAAAGACACAGGGTATCAGATTGGATAAAAAAACAAGACCCAGTGATATGCTGTCTGCAAGAGACTCATTTTAGACCCAAAGGTAGCCCAGATTGAAAGTGAGGGGGTGGAAAACCATTTACCATGCTAATGGACACCAAAAGAAAGCTGGGGTGGCAATCCTTATGTCAGACAAATTAGATTTTAAACCAAAGATTATAATAAGAGATGAGGAAGGACACTATATCCTACTTAAAGGGTCTATCCAACAAGAAGATCTAACAACTGTAAATACCTATGTCCCTAACATGGGAGCAGACAATTATATAAGCCAATTAATAACAAAATCAAATAAACACATTGACAACAATACAATAATAGTAGGGGACTTTAACACCCCCCTCACTGAAATGGACAAATCATCTAAACAAAAGATCAACAAGGAAATAAAGACTTTAAATGACACACTGAACCAAATGGACTTCATAGATATATTTAGAACATTCCATCCCAAAGCAACAGAATACACATTCTTCTCTAGTGCCCATGGATTTCTCCAGAATAGATCACATCTTAGGTCACAAATCAGGTCTCAACCGGTACCAAAAGATTGGGACCATTCCCTGCGTATTTTTAGACCACAATGCTTTGAAACTAGAACTCAATCACAAGAGGAAAGTCGGAAAGAACTCAAATACATGGAGGCTAAAGAGCATCCTACTAAAGAATGAATGGGTTAACCAGGAAATTAAAGAAGAATTAAAAAAATTCATGGAAACCAATGAAAATGAAAACACAACTGTTCAAAATCTTTAGGATGCAGCAAAGGCAGTCCTAAGAGGAAAGTATATAGCAATACAAGCCTTTCTCAAGAAACAAGAAATGTCTCAAATACACAACGTAACCCTACACCTAAAGGAGCTGGAGAGAGAACAGCAAATAAAGCCTAAACCCAGCAGGAGAAGAGAAATAATAAAGATCAGAGTAGACATCAATGAAATAGAAACCAAAAGAACAGTAGAACAGATAAATGAAACTAGGAGCTGGTTCTTTGAAAGAATTAACAAGATTGAAAAACCCCTGACCAGACTTACCAAAAAGAAAAGAGAAATGACCCAAATAAATACAATCATGAATGAAAGAGGAGAGATCACAACCAACACCAAACAAATACAAACAATTATAAGAACATATTATGAGCAACTCTATGCCAGCAAATTAGATAATCTGGAAGAAATGGATGCATTCCTAGAGATGTATCAACTACCAAAACTGAACCATGAAGAAATAGAAAACCTGAACAGACCTATAGCCACTAAGGAAATTGAAGCAGTCATCAAAAATCTCCCAACAAACAAAAGCCCAGGGCCAGATGGCTTCCCAGGGGAATTCTACCAAACATTTAAAGAGGAATTAATACTTATTCTTCTGAAACTGTTCCAAAAAATAGAAATGGAAGGAAAACTTCCAAACTCGTTTTATGAGGCCACCATTACCTTGATCCCAAAACCAGACAAAGACCCCATCAAAAAGGAGAATTACAGACAAATATCCTTGATGAACATGGGTGCAAAAATTCTCACCAAAATACTAGCCAATAGGATCCACCAGTACATTAAAAGGATTATTCACCATGACCAAGTGGGATTTATCCCTGGGCTGCAATTTGGTTCAACATCTGCAAACAATCAATGTGATACAATACATTAATAAAAGAAAGAACAGAACCAATTGATCCTCTCAATAGATGCAGAGAAAGCATTTGAAAAAGTACAGCATCCTTTCTTTATGAAAACCCTTCAGAGTATAAGGATAGAGGATACATACCTCAATATCATAAAAGCCATCTATGAAAAACCCACAGCAAATATCATTCTCAATGGGGAAAAAACTGAGAGCTTTTCCCCTAAGGTCAAGAACACAGCAGGAATGTCCACTATCACCACTTCTATTCAACATAGTATTAAAAGTCCTAGCCACAGGAGTCAGACAACAAAAAGAAATAAAAGGCATCCTAATCGGCAGAGAAGAAGTCAAACTCTCACTCTTTGCAGATGAATTGATATTTTATGTGGAAAACCCAAAAGACTCCACCCCAAAACTGCTAGAACTCATACAGGAATTCAGTAAAGTGGCAGGATATAAAATCAATGCACAGAAATCAGTGGCATTCCTATACATCACCAACAAGACAGAAGAGAAATTAAGGAGTTGATCCCATTTCCAATTGCACCCAAAACCATAAGATACCTAGGAATAAATCTAACCAAAGAGGCAAAGCATCTGTGCTCAGAAAACTATAAAATACTCATGAAAGAAATTGAGGAAGACACAAAGAAATGGAAGAACATTCCATGCTCATAGATTGGAAGACCAAATATTGTGAAAATGTCAATGCTACCTAGAGCAATCTACATATTTAATGCAATCCCCATCAAAATACCATCCACTTTTTTCAAAGAAATGGAACAAATAATCCTAAAATTTGTATGGAACCAGAAAAGACCCCAAACAGCCAGAGGAATGTTAAAGAAAAGCAAAGCTGGTGGCATCACAATTCCGGACTTCAAGCTCTATGACAAAGCTGTCATCAAGACAGCATGGTACTGGCACAAAAACAGACACATAGATCACTGGAACAGAATAGAGAGCCCAGAAATGGACCCTCAACTCTATGGTCAACTCATCTTCAACAAAGCAGGAAAGAATGTCCAATGGAAAAAAGACAGTCTCTTCAACAAATGGTGTTGGGAAAATCGGACAGCCACATGCAGAAGAATGAAACTGGACCATTTCCTTACACCACACACAAAAATAGACTCAAAATGGTTGAAAGACCTCAATGTGAGACAGGAGTCCATCCAAATTCTAAAGGAGAACACAGGCAGCAACCTCTTTGACCTCAGCCACAACAATTTCTTCCTAGAAACATCACCAAAGGCAAGGGAAGCAAGGGCAAAAATGAACTATTGGGACTTCATCAAGATAAAAAGCTTTTGCACAGCAAAAGAAATAGTCAACAAAACCAAAAGACAGCCGACAGAATGAGAGAAGATATTTGCAAATGACATATCAGATAAAGGGCTAGTATCCAAAATGTATAAAGAACTTACCAAACTCAACACCCAAAGAACAAATGATCCAATCAAGAAATGGGCAGAAGACATGAACAGACATTTTTCCAAAGAAGACATCCAAATGGTCAACAGACACATGAAAAAGTGCTCAACATCGCTCGGCATCAGGGAAATCCAAATCAAAACCTCAATGAGATACCACTTCACACAAGTCAGAATGGCTAAAATTAACAAGTCAGGAAATGATAGATGTTGGCGGAGATGTGGAGAAAGGGGAACCCTCCCACACTGTTGATGGGAATGCAAGCTGGTGCAGCCACTCTGGAAAACAGTATGGAGGTTCCTCAACAAGTTGAAAATAGAGCTGCCCTTTGACCCAGCAATTGCATTACTGGATATTTACCCCAAAGATACAAATGTAGTGATCCGAAGAGGTACATGCACCCCGATGTTTATAGCAGCAATGTCCACAATAGCCAAACTATGGAAAGAGCCAAGATGTTCATCGACAGATGAATGGATAAAGAAGATGTGCTGTATGTATATACAATAGAATATTATGCAGCCATCAAAAGGAATGAAATCTTGCCATTTGTCATGACATTGATGGAACTGGAGGGTATTATGCTGAGTGAAATAAGTCAGTGAGAGAAAAACATGTATCCTATGATCTCAATGATATGAGGAATTCTTAATCTCAGGAAACAAACTAAGGGTTGCTGGAGGGGTGGGAGGTGGGAGGGATGGGGTGGCTGGGTGATAGACAATGGGGAGGGTGTGTGCTATGGTGAGCGCTGTGAATTGTGTAAGACTGTTGAATCACAGACCTGTACCTCTGAAACAAATAATACATTATATGTTAATAAAAAAAAATAAAGAAGATAGTAGGAAGGGAAAAATGAAGGGGAGGGAATTGGAGGGGGAGACGAACCATGAGAGACTATGGACTCTGAGAAACAAACTGAGGGTTCTAGAGGGGAGGAGGGTAGGGGGATGGGTTAGTCCGGTGATGGGTATTAAGGAAGGCACGTATTGAATGGAGCACTGGGTGTTATGCACAAACAGTGAATCATGGAACACTACATCAAAAACTAACGATGTAATGTATGGTGATTAACATAACATAATAAAATTTTAAAAAATGTAAAATAAAAAAAAAACACTAAGGGAATAACTGAACTCTCTAAACACAGAAAAAAAAAGTAAATTTTAGCTATCATTATAATATATGAAATACTTTAGCATGTATCCCCTTTATACAATGGTATCTTCCTGTATAACCACAGTGTCATTACTATATACAGGAGAGTGACATTGATAACACATTATCTAAAATAATCTATATTCAAAGTACATTAATTTTTTGATAATGTCTTTCATATCTATGAGGCTAATACTCAGAAAAATGGAAAAAGTACAAAGAGAAGTATAATAGTTGGCCCTTTACTTTGTTGTCTGTAAACATTTCCCCAAACTCTGAGTGCAGTTTCCAAGCATCAGAAACATGAATCTAAGACTGGAATAGAGCACTAGAACTTTGGAACTGTGAAGAGACAGCCCACAGCTGGTAGCTTCAAGGCAAAGAAAGTGATGGAAAACTTTAGTGAGGTCCTGTTGTTCTCATCCCTGAACTCAGTTAAATCCATGTGGGAAGACAGAATGATGTCCTATGGCTCTGCTTGATTTAGCTAGAGGTAGTAAATGATAAATTAGCTTTCTCTTCTGTCACAAACCAGCTGGGTCCTGTAAAGGAAAATGAAAGTTATCTCTGAAGGTTTATCTCTTTTTTTTTATATCTGTACTTTTTTTTTCAGGTGATCTTACTTGTATGAGCTTGCTAGATTTATCTTACTGTTTTCTTCCAGAGAGTCTGTAAAACATTTTTATTGACATAAGAAGTAATGAAGACTTTTAGTGGGGAAAGTACAAAAATAATTTGTATTATAAATAAACAGAACTCATTTGTTGGCTTAAACAACTTTTTCTCCATTTAACCAACAAATAGAATATACTTTTTTTTCTTACCATTTTTATTATCCAAGATGGTGAGAATTTTTTGATAAGTCTAAAAGGATTGGATGCCATACTATTACTGGAATAGATCATTTGTTTTATCCTGTAAGTGGTAAAGAGAAGTGAGTCTATATGGTACCAAGCACAGAGAGGAAAAAACAGTAGAATGTGGATAAAATGAGTTGAGAAAACAGTCCTTCAACCTACTTATATTTGACACGATAAGATATTTTTTGAATCAGTTATAGTTCTAACTTTAACTTTATGCTGCTTAAATTTGAATAAGAAATTTTTGCTTTGCTTTTTCTTAAAATGTAGATGCCATGGGATTTGATTAAGAAGAGCATTTCAGTTAAGATGTCTGGTTCTGATGTAGACAAACAGGAATTGATATCTGAATGCTGATACTCATTCCCCCAAATCTTTACAAGTCACTTAATCTTTAAGACATTTATTTTCATAATTTCTTTCTTTTTTTTTTTTTTAAAGATTTTATTTATTTATTTGACAGAGAGAGACAGCGAGAGAGGGAACACAAGCAGGGGGAGTGGGAGAGGGAGAAGCAGGCTCCCCGCTGAGCAGAGAGCCCGATGTGGGGCTCGATCCCAGGACCCAGGGATCATGACCTGAGCCAAAGGCAGACGTTTAACGACTGAGCCACCCAGGCGCCCCTATTTTCATAATTTCTAAGAAAAAAAAATTCTCAAAGAGCTATGAAGATTCATTGAAATAATATAAAAACTTAATTTTTTTTTTTTTTTTTTGCCTGATAGACTTTTAACACTCCTTAAAACTGTAGATAATTTGCTTCTAAATATCATTGGCTGGAACCTTAACAGGTGTAGGTCTACTACATATATGCACACAAACATAAATATTTAATTTAATCTCAAGAACACCTATAAGAAAAGTATAGTTAAGAGATTATTTTTTACAGATAAAACCCTGAGATTAAAATAAGTTAAAAAAAAAGAAGTTAAGAAGATTGGCTTCTGATTATTCAAGAATTTTTATTCTGAAAAAAAAAAAAAAAAAGAATTTTTATTCTGGGGCACCTCGCTGGCTCAGTTGGTAGAGCCTGCAACTCTTGATCTCCAGGTTGTGAGTTTGAGTCCCATGTTGGGTAGAGATTACTTAAAATCTTAAAAGGAGAATTTTTGTTTTAAACATGATATTTGGGGTGAGGGTATGAATGCCAAATTCTTTATTGAAAGGAATGGTACAAAGAAATAGAAGAGGATGATTTGGGAAAACTTCCAAAAAAAAAAAAAAGAAAAAGTAAGGCAAACATGCATGTGCTTCATTGACAAGATACCCCAGCTGCTATGGGCCAGCCAGCTAAGACTGATCCCTTTACTTCACTTTTTCCCTGTGTGCCCCTGTCAAAGAGATTGTCATGCCAGATTCTGTAGCCCCATTTTGTGCAAGTTGGTTACATGGCCACCCAATTCCATGATGTATTTCACTTGTTCTTTCACCTAATAAATCTCAAGGATGCACGTAAGTGGGATCACTTTTTTCAGTGGCTTGTTTTTAATGTCATTAGCAATTAATTCATATATTTTTCCAAGTGTCATGAACACTCGCATTTAGCTCACTCTGTCTTCATGTTCTGGTTTCTTGAAATTCTGAAGGAAGATTCAGCCATGTCATCGTTCTGGATCTTTATCCATTTCTTATGTTCTCTTTCTTCATAACATTAGTAAAGCCACATTATTATAGTCAAAGTAGTAAGACATGGACAGGTAGCTGGGAGGCATAAAACTCCAGGTTGATCTAACAGCTGATGGTGTCCTCCATGTTCTGTTGTTAATTCATTGGTTTTTTTGTGTGTCAAATATGGAAAATGGTTCACAGGCAGACTGGATCAGAAATATCTCTGAGACAACACAGTAAAAATAAGAGAATAGTACTAGGCTTCATGAATAAGATTTTTGTGCCATGATATGCATAATTTTACTTAGAAGGCATACATAAGTGGGTTAGGATGACTTTTGAATTGTTAACAAATTCCCATTCTTATCATATACTTTAAAATTAATATACATAAAAAGAACTATGATAATTCACTCATGTTCTCTGGACCTTACTGTATATATCTATGCAATAAAAAATCTCTGTGGTAAATTCTAATTCTAGGGTCTTAGGTGTCATAATATTGAGCATTTTGAACATTTTGATATTGGAATGGGAAGTGTCTTTGAAATGTGTGTAAAAGATGGATGGGATCACTGAGGTATCATTTTTACCTTGATGTTTTAGTAAGTTAAATCCACTACTAGTGGGATTATAATGCCCCTTAGGGTCTTCTGCAAAAAGGGACATTTTAAGATTAGTACAGACAGATGATATTTTATATGAAAATAAAATAGACTTTTCCTCACTGTCAGCTCTTTGCACAAAGGATGCAAATGGTCTCAAAAGTGATAAGCCTCAGTAGTCAGAACTACTTGCTAGGGCATGCCTACAAATTAAAAGGTTGTTTCCTTATTTCATGAATACCTTTCTCTCTCTTTCTCTGTGTGTTTTATTCTATGTAATAACTATAGTCATTCATTTCCACCATTCAATTTGGAGAGTCATGATATAGGAGAAAAAAGAAAAAGTGAAAATACAGCAATGAAAATGATGAATGGCTTATAGTTAACCAATACATGATGGTTAGGTTGACATTAACAACATTATTTTTCTTTTTTTACAGTATCTTAACTGCTTATATTTTTTCTTGTAGCTTTTTGGAGGTTTAAACTTCCTGTTCAAAAATGGGGTAAGAAATTTCATAGGAATAGTTTTATGATATAACTCTGGCTAGACAGATGTCTTTACTTTCTCTCTGTAAGTAAATTTCCTAGCAGTTATTTTAATCATCTGTGTGATTAAAATGTCATCTGGGTTGTGTATCAGTGGAATTCCACATCAAGGTAAAATGTAATCAGTGCCATAAGAGTGATTCAAATAAAATATTATGATGAGTAAAGGGGGTCAAAAGATACAAACTTGCAATTAGAAAATAAATGTCATGGGGATATAATGTACAACACGATGACTATAGTTAATAATATTGTATTGCTTATTTGCAAGTTGCTGAAAGAGTAGATCTTAAAAGTTGTCATCACAAGGAAAAACTTTTGTAACTAAGTATGGTGACGGATGTTAACTAGACTTACTACAGTGATATATAAATGTATATAACACAATGTATATAAATATCAAATAATTATATTGTATACCTAAAACTAATATCATGGTATATGTCATTATACCTCAACAACAACAATGAAAAAAGAGAGTGAGAGACAGAAGGACATCTGATCTACTGTAACTATCCTGAGACATCTAGGTGAGGAGTCTTCTAGGAAAGAAGATATATATCAAGATGGCTTGTATTCTAAGGAAGTTACTGGAAATGCTTTCCAGCCCTTAAAATACTCCCATGGAAATAAGAAGGAGGATGATTGTTTTATCTCAGCAAGAGTGAGTATCTGAACTAAATCTAACCTGACATCCTGAGGCTAATGTCACCTGGAGGTGACTCTGCATGCAAATTAAGAATGGCTGGATAAGGGCATATTCCCTGTAGACACCAACACCTTCTACCACAGTGGTGCCTGCTATGGACTGAATGTTTGTTTCCTCTCAAAATTTATATATTGAAACCTAATCCCCAATGTAATGGTATTTGGAGGTAGGGCCTTTGGGAGGTGATTAGGTCAAGAAGGGGAACCCCTCGGGCGCCTGGGTGGCTCAGTTGGTTGGGCAACTGCCTTCAGCTCAGGTCATGATCCTGGAGGCCCAGGATCGAGTCCCACATCGGGCTCCCTGCTCAGCAGGGAGTCTGCTTCTCCCTCTGACCCTCCCCCCTCTCATGCTCTCTCTCTGTCTCATTCTCTCTCTCAAATAAATAAATAAAATCTTAAAAAAAAAAGAAGGGGAAACCCCTATGAATAGGATTAGTGCCCTTATAAAGGGGGTCCTACAGAGCTCCTTCTGTGTTTCTACCATGGGAAGATACAGCAAGAAGATAGCCATCTATGACACTGGAAGCAGACCCTTACCATATGCCAAATCTGCCAGCATCTTGATCTTGTACTTCTCAGCTTCCAGAACTCTAAGAAATAAATTTCTGTTGCTTATATGTAATACATACATACATAAAATAAAATGAAATGAAATGAAATAAAACAAAATAAATACTATTGCTGTCAAAGGAAGAAATAATAACTTTTTAAAAAGTATTCAAGGAAGACATGACATAGGATGAGTGAGATTTGGTATTGAACAAGTTCCATGAAGGCAAAAGCACCTGTTTGGTTATTTGATCTTCCTAGAGGACAGAAGAGTATGTGACATATAATAGTAAAAACCCAATAAATATTAATGGAATGACTGGGTGGACATGTGGATAGAAGAAAAAAGCAAAACTGAAGACACAATCTTTAGGAATCCCCAATTTATGGAGCAGAAAAAGGAAAGTTACAAAGTAAGGAATTCTTAGAGAAGTGAAGCAGGAACAAACATGGACCCATACAAAGGGTATGATTGTTTCCAGGAGGACTTGTGAGTAAACAGTATCAAACATTAAGAATTGCCAGAAGGGGCACCCAGGTATCTCAGTCCATTAAGAGGCAGACTTTTGATTTTGGCTCAGGTCATGATCTCAGAGTCGTGAGGTCGAGCACCATGTGGGGCTCTGTGCTGGGTGTGGAGCCTGCTTAGGATTCTCTCTCTCCCTCTCCCTCTGACCCTTCTCTCTCTCTCAAAACAAAACAAAACAAAACAAAAAAAGAATTGCCAAAAGATGGGCCCCTGTTTGATAAAGTGAGCATAACTTAAGTTTCTAATTTTGAGAAGATTCCAGGCATGCTTGATTGTTTGAACCTCTGAGAACTAAATTACAGGATAAATAATAATACGAGTTTAAATAAGAGTGCTCAGGGTAAGTGCTTTTCTATGCTTCTATTTCTCTAAGTCTTGTGTCTGCATCACTTGAGTTTAATGAACAAAAAGCCAGTACTAACAGTCTCAACTCTCTGCGTCCAATGACCACTTGAGCTTCGGGTTTACACCATCACTAATAGGGGTTTTCATTAAGAATAGCCTAAATAGATGATGTTTCCATTCACATGTATTGAATCTTTTGCTAAGTGTTTTATTTGAATTGACTCTATTAATCTTTATAAGAGCTCTAGGAGGTTGTCCATTAGTTGATTAAAAAAAAAATGTATACAGCAGGCTTACGCCTCCTTAAACTCTGTTTAAGGACAGGGAAAAAAAATAAAATATTCTTCCCATTAGTTTTTTAACTACTCTTTCTCTTCATTTCAAAACATGCACATTTTTTTAAAGATATCTTTCCAATCATTTAGCAAGCTCTTACTTTCTGTATAATCAAATCCAGTCTTTGGTAGTATAAGTAATATGTAGAGGCACATATTTCCCCCACAAAATTTGGAGAGGTGATATATAAGCTAGAGGAAAACAATGCTTGCAAATATAATAAAATAACATCTTTCACATTATGATTCATAAAGACATGTTGATGGAACTAAAATAAATAAAATCAATACCATAAATATTTGTCTTGTGCCAATATGTGTAGAAATGAAGTTTTAATTTCTTTTTTTTTTTTTTAAGATTTTACTTATTTGACAGAGAGAGAGAAAGCACAAGCAGGGGGAGCAGGAGAGGGAGAAGCAGGCTCCCCGCTGAGCAGGGAGCCCGATGCGGGACTTGATCCCAGGACCCTAGGATTATGACCTGAGCCGAAGGCAGACGCTTAACCATCTGAGCCACCCAGGCACCCCTGAAGTTTTAATTTCAACCTCCTGTCATCTTGTAAAATTTCCAAAGGCCTATCACAATTTTGTATAACTTTAATATATATTTCTTATCATGACAAGTTAGTGTTGTGTTGAAAAGATTTTCACAATTTTCTGGTCCATTTCAAGGAAGATATAATTATTAAACCTGAAGGAGAAAATACAGATGAGTGACAAAATCAAAATTAGAGATTGCGATAATTTCGCCCATTACAGATCCTCTTTTTGTTCAAGACTTAGAATATTGTTTCCAAGAACCCTAACACAGATACAATGATATAAAAGCAGAATGAGTGAAACAAATAAAGAGCTAAGGGAAGGCAAAGGAAGAGGTAGTCATGTTTGTGAGAAACTTCCAGGAAAACTTTCAGAGAAGGGATAATACTGAAGCAAAGGGCACGAACCCTATTGTTTTTGTCTTCCATGGATCCTGAAGCCAAACTTAACATTTGGTAGATTCTTAACAAGTAGTTGTTGAATTAATAATAATTGAGGAGGATGAAAGAGGAATTCAGGATGTAGAGATGAAGAGATAAGAATCAAAGTTGTAATCTTGGGGTGTCTGTCATTTTCTCTCCTGAAAATATAGTATTAATGCAAAAGCCTAAATCAAGGGTTGGTGAACTTTTTCTGTAAAGGTGAAATTTCAGATAGTAAATATTTTGGGCTTTACAGGCAACAGCTAGCTCCGCTGCAATCCACTTTGCCATGAACAGAGGCAGCCTAGACAACACATATACAAATGGGTGGGGCTGTGTTCCAAAAACTTTATTTATAAAAACAGTCAATGGGCCAATTTGGCCTGAGAGCCGTTTCCTGACCCCTGCTCTAAATCCACAGGGCTCAAGACATTTCATGTGCCATGGCTGGATTACAGATTTCATTTATTCCTATTTTCTAATAGCCAAAACTAGAAAAAAACCACCATAGCAATATGGCTGTGGATGTGAATTGCAAAAGACTTAATGGGCAGGGAAAAATGATCTGTAATGAACAGGAAAATATTTCTTTCTGCCCTGGATCTGTGACATTTTCTATGCCATCATATAAGACTATTATAAACAATGGATGACAGAATGGAACAAACAGATATATGAAGCTAGAACGAGATCATTCCCTAGCATCATTCAGAGGTGAGAACATCTGCTCTTATATCTTTGTAATGAATAAAGAAATACAATTTAATATTAAAGCTTGAGCAATGCCAAATAACTGTCATGAAGGTACATGGTAAATTTGCATTGCGTCTTCCTTAGATAACTTCATTCACACACGCAGAGAGTTTATTCTATGGCAGTGTAGTTCCAAAAGCCAGTTTCATCTACCATGGAGTTAGTGGCTACAAGTAGATCATGTTGAACGCTAGGCAGTCGAAAAATTTTGAGGATGCATAACTTTTAAGAACAATCTTTCAGTAGACCCACCCTGTCATGGTGTCTTCAGAAACAACTTTGAAGTTAACAAATGAAAGATTCTAGATTCAAGTGATTTCAGACCCTTTACATAGCAAAAGCAGATGTCCCTGTGGGTGATCTGGAACAAATGCAAGAAAACTGAAGAGTCAGAACATATAGAACACTTGTGGTATTTCCTTGCTCCATTATAATTGTTTATAAATATGTGCAGGAACAATCAATTAAAATATATTATTATCAAGGGTTCAAACTTATAAGGAGTAAGACTTATATCACATCTCCAGAAAAGCCACCAAACCTCCTGATGTGCTAGCTAGGGTGAAGGGTATTTAGGATGGACAGTAGAGGAGGGAGAGGGTAAGTACCATTTGAGACCCAGCAATCAATAATAGTGATAGAGGCTAAGATTTATCTCACTAACATCTTCCCCCCCCTTTTTTTTTTTAAGATTTTGTTTATTTATTTGACAGAGAGAGACACAGCGAGAGAGAGAACAAAAGCAGGGGTAGTGGGAGAGGGAGAAGCAGGCTTCCCGCCGAGCAGGGAGCCCGATGTGGGACTTGATCCCAGGACCCTGGGATCATGACTTGAGCCGAAGGCAGACGCTTAACGACTGAGCCACCCAGGCGCCCAGACGTTCAGTAATTTAATACTAAAATATTAGAATATTTGGCAACATATGTAACATATAATAGAGGAATGTATTGCTATAACATTTCCACCCTGATGTTTTAGCAATCCAAACACATTTCCTCTACAAGTCTCTTAAAGTTTGTATTTCCAGGAGAGTCTATTTAAGGTAACACAGGTGGGTTTTACTTTTATGGGAAAAATTTAGTAATAATTCTTGTGACTGTGTTCTTTGAGCATGGCACAATTCAACCAAGCATACAAATGTTCTCTCTACTGATAAGGCTCAGTATTTAAAATCACTTCCCAGGAGAAGCTATAAATAAAAGGATTCTCTGTTTTCTTCCTTGGAAACCCCTGACTTGAAAAAGATCTGGTGACACTTTTTTTTTTTTTTTCCTAAGAAACTCCACCATGAAGATTCATCTCTTTTTCTTTATTCTGCTCTTTTGGGTCACAGTTTTACCAGGTAACATGAAAATGTTTATGGGCTTATTTGTGCTAATGAATTTGAGAAGACATAAGTTGTTTCTTGTTAAAAGTATGGTAATAACATAGGGATTAAAAGATTTTTATACTAAATGCAATGTGGTATTCTGGCTTGGACCCCCGAATAGAAAAAAAAAAATTTAAAGACAGTAGTGGGAAAACTGGTGAAATGTGAATAAAATTTGCAGTTTAGTTGATAGTATTATACCAATGTTTATTTCTTAGTTTTGATAATGTAAGCATGGTTACGTGAGATGTTACCATATTGGGAGTTTCACCTCTATTACCTTTGCAACTCTTCTATATATCTAAACTGATTTCAAAACAAGGAGGGCACGTATTGCATGGAGCACTGGGTATTATACGCAATGAAT
Organism: Mirounga angustirostris; assembly: GCF_029215605.1. Taxonomy (NCBI): domain Eukaryota; kingdom Metazoa; phylum Chordata; class Mammalia; order Carnivora; family Phocidae; genus Mirounga; species Mirounga angustirostris. The sequence continues at coordinate 45,402,499 of NW_026991716.1, read as the reverse complement.
CATGGAACACTACATCAGAAACTAATGATGTACTCTATGGTGACTAACATAACATAATAATTAAAAAAACCCAATTAGATCAATACATTAGTCTCATCAGCTTCATTCTGAAGCAATTTGTTAGAATCTATTTTTACTGGAAAAAAATGTTCTTTAGCATAATCAGCTGATAAGGAATAAATGGTTCAGTATTAGAGAAAGATCTATTTTGCTTTTTTTTTTGGTTCTTTTTAACGTATACCCGTATACTACCTCCAATGAGCAGAAGCCTTTCTTACTATTCCGTTCTCAGTATATAGGCAAATCATGTCTGTTGTTGGCCTTTCTTTCTCTATTTCTGGTCACTACCTTTCTCTCTCAGTGCTACAGATCACATGGATGTTGAGTGTAATACCTTGTACACAAGCTATGTTTTTCATGAGATTTTTTTCCCACCCTCAAAGGCTACCTTTTCACATCAGGTATGTAACAAGATTCTCTCCTCCTGAGTTAATGTTTAAGTATGAATTGTACAGAAATAGAATAATACATTTTGGAAAAGAAAAGACCATTGAGTCTACTACCTTCTTTTTAAAGAGATTAAGATGAAAGGATTAGTTTAAGTCTACCTAATTGGCACTAAAATTAGGCTCAAATTCTCTACCTCTCAGGAAAATATTCCTTTTTTAGTACCTGACTGATTTCTTTAGGCCCAATAGAAATTATAATAGAGGCCTAGGAGAGTAAATAACTTGTTCTTTCATTGTAAATATTATAGAGTCAGTCAAGGCAATCTAAAAATGTATACAATGCTTACATAATAAACTGCCAAATTATCATTTAAAAGTTGCAAGTGGATAAAATTCTAAATAGAGATCAGATCAAGCATCATTGAAGTAACAAAGAAATACAATTAATTGCTCATCTAACTAAGAGAATGACTTCCTTTCTCTCCATTCAAAAATTCCCTCCATTCAAAAATTCAAAAGGATCTCTGAATTTTTTTTTCCAGTTCTAGAAAGGGCCAAAAAGGAATTCTATACAGATTCATATAGCTTTGAACATGTGATAAATCTTTTTCTTCTCTTAATTTCAACAATAGCTAGCATGACTAGATCACTATATCAAGCATTTTTCTGTTTTAGTCACTTATTTTTTTTCTTCGTAACAGCTATATCAGGTGCTCCTACCAATAATTAAAGCTATTCATGCATTTATCAACAAACTAAAAAATCATGTGTCCTGCAGACTTAGAAATTAAAAACCAGTTGGGGATACAGTAGCAAAAGTTACAACATCAGTGTTACTAACTTTTTGTATATTTTTTCTTGTATTTTCAAAGTAAGGCCACTGTCCTTGTTAAACACACATCAACCAAACTTTTAGAGAACTACCATTACTGACAAAAAAGAATCTCAAATTAAAAAAAAATGTCTAGATACATATTTTTTCCACAAATTTAGAAAAGATGTGGTAGGAAATATAGACATTGTAGAAAATAATAAAGCAATAAGGATATTGTCTTTCAACTTACAGTTCACCAATGTATGGTTATTGACTTAAATTTCATAAAATGTCATATGTATGGTTCTTTTAGATTTCTTCAGTTATTTTTTATATCTCACTTGCAAAGTATAAAAGTCCTTACTCAAAATTGAGGTAGAAAACCTCGTTCTTTTTCCATTCAGACAGTTACAGATGAAAAGATGTCCAGATAAAAGCCATTCAACTGTCTACACTGGAAAATTTCCATTGAAGTCACTTAACTTTCCTCTTCATTTTTAGAGGCTATAAATGCACCAAATGTCTAGAACTGAGGTATTGTTTCATTCTCATGTATTGTTTTACTTCATCTGCCAAACTAAAAAAAAAAAAAAAATGTGTTATTGCCAAGAATCACTTCTCTTTAAATCTAACATGTACTTTGAATATAAAATAGTATAGTTTTTTAAAAAAAGATTTGTTATTTATTCATTTGAGAGCGAGTGTGAGTGAGAACATGAGCAGGGTAGAGGGTCAGAGGGAGAGGGAGAACCAGACTCCTCACTGAGCAGGGGACCCAACGTGGGGCTTGATCTCAGGATCCCAGGATCCCAGGATCATACCTGAGCGAAGGCAGACACCCAACTGACTGAGCCACCAAGGTGCCCCAGGATAGTATGGTTTTGTGCTGAAAGAACAGTCATGATTTTCCCCCTGTTTCCAACGAGGTCAATGGTAGCCTAAAGAACAAAATGGCAGGTGAATGAAAATAAAAATAAATTGTGGGTTGAAATATATTTTAGGAAATATCTTGCCCATTTCTAGCTTATATATTAAGTAAAACTTTGTATATTGTTTAAAGAAATTCCCTAGCATGTGAACATGTTAATAGATGCAGTCTGAATGATACATATGAAGTGCTTTGTGAAAGCAGTGGAAAGAGAGCTTACTTCCCTGAAAGTGATCAGAAGAGACTTCAGAGAAAAGACAGTATTTGAACAATGTATCTGAGGCTGAAAACAATATGTTTGGCTTATCACGGCATCACCAGAACAGTAATTTTAATCACCGAAAACAGTATTTTCAATTAGAGGCAACTTTACCCCCAAGGAGACATTAGGCAATGTCTGGAGAACTTTTAGATTGTCACAGCTGGTACTGTTGGTATCTAATGAATAGAAGCCAAGGATGCTGCTAAACATTCTTCAGTGAACAGGATAGCATCCCACAGCAAAGAATTGTCCAACTCAAAAGGTCAATAGTGTTTAGGGTGAGAAACCCTGCACTAGGGATTGAGTTAGAGCTTCACAGGGAGTATGCCTAATAGTGGAATGAGTGGGTGGGGGGCTTGCAAAGATGAATATCAGCAATCCAAAGACACAAGCTTGGGGAATACTTATATTTAGAGCTCAAAATGAGAAGAAAGAAGACAATATTTTTAGAAAGGTGAAATAAGACAACCAATGAATAAGAGAAGGGGTGAGGTCAGTTTAGGGTGGAATACGGTGTGACAAGTGTGACAGTCCTCATGTCTAAAGTGAATATAATTCAGGTTTCTGTCACTGGCAAATCATCCATGGGCTTGATAATAGCAATTCCTTAGAAGTTATGCAATAAAAAATGACATTTAGAAATTAACATTTAATCTGTGCAAAGTAACTATTTTTTTCTGCTGTAAATTGTGTCATATTCTGCATTCCTTCAATTATAGTTAGAAGAGAGGTCATTTTAATAGAAGAGTTAGGTTTTAAATCAACTATTTATACCAATAATATAGATAATGTAGCTTTGAGTCTAGGTATTCATTAAGAAGTATCACTACTCACCACCAAACTTTTGGAAATGCAGACGGAATGTGTAGGTAGAAAGGCCTGGTCTTTAAAGGGACTGATTAGAACACCAAACCTAATTCATGGTTGAAATTAGTGGCAAAATTTATTTGCTTTCATACCACGAGTATACAAAAATATTTGAGTCTGCCCTTTGGTCAGCAATTGGCAATATTTAGAATTTTCCCACACCAGTTCCCCTCAATCTCACCACATGAGTAAGGTGATTACTTATCAAAAGTGATGTGTATAAAAAAAAATACTTGAAAACATAGGGTTTCTGAAAACTCATGGGCCAGCACATATTGTGAAATATAAAGTTAAAATATATTTGGCTTGGAATGAATCTTACAACCTATCAGACCAACATCTCCCAATTCCCCAAATAGCTCCAACTACCATAAATATAAACTTTAAGTGAAAGTCAATCTCCAAGCTACAAGATAAAACATGTAGTTCAGAGCACTGGTAATGTTAGCAATCTTGTAATGGCAAAAATGGCCTCACCCTCTAGTCATTCCTATTTTTTAAATCAACGCTGTCATCAGACATGTGTATAAGTTAGATAATTTCTTTGTGGAAGTAAATCCCAAAATACCCAGGGAAGTTGTAGGAATTCAGACAAATTGCTTAACATTGCCTCTCAACATTTTGGAAAAGTAAAATCAAGCTGCAGTAGAAATCTCTTGAAGAACCCAAAAAGTACAACGTTTTGTCTAAATAATGTTTGTGAGAGCAGAAAAGAGAGAGTTCAAATGCAATTGGATAATTGTAGAGACTAAGCCTGAGAGGTCAATTATAAACACTTTTTGAACTGTTGATTTGGGGAACTATCCTTGAGTTACTATACAGTCACTTGTAAGGAAGCAAGCTGGCACACCTAACTCAGGTCCAAGACACTTGCTGATTTTCAGGATTTCCCTTGGACCTAACTTAGGTCCAAGACACTTTCCTGATTTTCAGGTACGTTCACTTAAACTTGGCTCAATAGGATTTTCCGTCATTAATTAGAAGGGGGACATATTTTTTGACCTACACGAAAATCTTTTACTTCTTGGACTTTCTCCTTTTAAAATATGGGTGTGTCACAGCTAAGTTGCTAATTTCAGTCATTCTTTCCTTCTTACAGCCAAAAAGAAATATCCCCAATATGGTAGCTTGGATTTGAGGAGAGAGTGCAGAAAGGGTAATGGCCGATGTAGAGTTGAGTGCCATGAAAGTGAAATTAGGATTGCTTTCTGCATACGACCTGGAACTCATTGCTGCTTGCAGAAGTAAAGCTTACAGAAGACAAGAAAGAGATACATGCTCCAAGAAGAGAGGACCAGTGTTACTAAGTCTTCTCAGAATATCCTTCAAGGCCTGTGTATCTCAAAGAATTAAATAAAATTTAATATTGAGCCATTCAGAAGTGGTTCTATGTCACACATGTATCTGGTGCCTTTACATTGCATTTTCTCTTGATCTCTTGGTGCCAGCAGTGAGCAGATTTATTTTATGCAAGTTCCCCAAGAACTCTTCAAAGTTATATGTGCTTGTGTTGGTTGACATAAGTAATGGTGTAAGAATCCTGAAGTCAAAGAAATGGGAGAAACATTCTTAGATGCAAGCCTCCAATGGAAATGTGCTGCCATTTTATCATTAAACATTGCTCTATAGATTATGCCATGAAAATATATAACCACAGGGTTTGTGAGACTATATATAGAGAGTGCAGATCCTGCTCACGAGAGAAAGAGCTGAAGTAAGAGAAGGATTAATATAAGAACAGAAGAACAAAGGTAATCACAATCAGTTCCAATTTCTGTCCTTATTTATTATTTTTTAAAAGATATATTTATTTATTTGAAAGAGAGAGAGCACCAGTGGGATGAGCAGAGGGAAAGGGAGAGAGAATCTCAGACTCTGTACTGAGCGTGGAGCTGGATGAGGGGCTTGTCTCAAGACCCTGAGATCATGACCTGAGCTGAAACCAAGAGTCGGATGCTTAACTGACTGCGCTACCCTGGCGTCTCTGTCCTTATTTATTGTTTAGTGGGAAAAAAATGTGTATCAGGAAATAAAAGAGGGAGAAAATATGGAGGGGAAGAATTCCATGAAGAAGAAGAGACTATATGTAATTAAATTTTTTGACAAAGACAGAAATTATGGCTAACAACTGAGTTCATCTCCTCAGTCCTGAGATGATCCTTTCTGAAGAGACACACAGCAACAGAAAGGAGGAGTAACCTGCGCTCTTCAGCTCCACTCTGCCTGAGTTGCTCTTGCTATTTCCTGAGGGGCCACAGTATTTTACTGTACAACACTCTCAACAATACATCTGTATTATACAGTTGCTATTCGAAAATGCACATTCTGCTTCTTTTATGAGCTTAGGAATACAGCTCAGTTATTGGCATTCATTTGGGATTATTTTTGAAAAAACATCATCAATAGCACAGCATAGCAGTAAAACAGAAACTTGCCTTCCCCCCAAATAAAATGGAATATATTTTTGATAATTTAACAAGTAAAAATGAAATTTATTGAGTGGATATATGTGAGCCAGACTTGGACTCAGAGGAGATGAGAAGTCAAAGAATTTCCAGACCCCAGTTACCCTCTGGATATATTTTTTCTTTCTTTCCTTCCTTCTTTCCTTCCTCCTTTCCTTCCTTCCTTCCTTCCTTCCTTCTTTCCTTCCTTCTTTCCTTCCTTCCTTCCTTCCTTCCTTCCTTCCTTCCTTCCTTCCTTCCTCCCTTCCTTCCTTCTTACCTTCCTTCCTTCCTTCCTACCTTCCTTCCTTCTTCCCTTCCTTTCCTTTCTTTTACTTTTAAGTATAGTTGACATACAATATTATATTAGTTTCAGGTGTACAATATAGTGATTGGAAAATTCTATACATTACAAAGTGCCTACCACAAGTATAGTTGCCATTTGCTACCTCTCTTGATGTTTTTATTAGGACATCTCGTTACATCTTCTAAATGTAGATGTGAGATATAAGGGTCCATGTTCATACTAAGCATTATCTATTTTGGTGACACACAAAGAGAAAGAAATAATTTTTCTCTATTTATATAAAGTTTCTGGATATATTTCCATCACAAGGGACTGTTTACTTTTTTATTTTTTAAAAAAAAATTTGACTTCCCATTATGAGGCAATTACTTGCTAAGCACACATTGGAGCCTCACGTGCATTATCTTTCATATATTTTAATAACTTAAAATAGACCTCGAGTTCTCAATGTGTTCCCTTGCAGTATAAATATCTTCAAAAGTATTTTTACAGTATTGATTTAAACAGAATTTTTCAACCTGAGAACTATTGAAATTTTGATCCAGGCAATTCTTTGCTGTGACAGCTATCCTAAGCATTGTATCTTTAGCAATAGGATGTTTCTTAGCATTCCTAGCCTTGACCCACCAGATGCCAATACACCCCTTCCCCTAATTGTGACAATCAAAAATGTCTACCTACGTTGTCAAAAATCCCCTTTGGAGGGTACCTGGGTGGCTCAGTTTTTTAAGTGTCTGCCTTCAGCTCAGGTCATGATCTGGGGTCTTGGGATAGAGTACTGGCTGGGCTCCCTGCTCAGTGGAGAGACTCCTTCTTCCTCCCCCTCTGCCCCTCCTTCCTGCTCATGCTCTTTCTCTCTCTCTTTTTCAAATAAATAAATAAATAAATAAAAATCTTTAAAAATTTTTTAAAAAATATATCCCCTTTGGAGGCAAAATTACTCCTGATTTAGAACCACTGGCTTATAATTGAGTACTAATTCTCACAGAAATTTAAGAATTAAAAGGTGGAAACAAAAAAATCAATAATGTTTTCAGGTAGCACATTATCTGTGTCTTATGAAAACTATCTATTTGAAATTTTCATATTTTATTACATATGGGATAGAGATGATATATTGGTGTCCCTGGAAAAAAATTAGCCCAACATTTGAACAGTAAATATATTAGTCATGTTGAGAAGAAATGAAATGTTTGACTTTTATCTTACCTAAGATATCAAGGACCTATAATGTAGAATTGAGAAGCGTACTATACTATTAATATGGAACAAATAAGAATTGAGTTTTTTATTGGCCACCAAGAAATGGTAGCTGGTAAGAGGTTTTCTGGAAGATACCGAAGGCATCTCTGCATATGAACTAATCTGTCCTGGTAGACCCTCGTCCTCAGTGCTTGACAGAGAAAATCAGAACCATCTACATTTCTGAGCTGGTCTCTCCTTGTGTGGTCCAGCATATATGCAAGCCACCAGCCTTCCTTCAGCCCAAGGAACAAATTTGACAAACTTGAAGGAGAATATAAACCTATAGGCATCAACTCTGAAATTAATATTCTTCCCTGAAGAAATCTTTTAACTGTGTGCTGTATGTGATTTTGACTTAACATTCTAGAAGTCCTTTTGATAGAGTTCTGCACCCTATTTCCTTGGAGAGAAAGGGGTATCACTAATAATTCATATTGACCTCAGAATTTGTTAACAACAAAAAAAAAAAAGAAAAAAAAGGTAAATACATAAGGGAAGATTTATGTCAATTTTCTTGCTCATGCATTGTAACTTTCATTGGGTTAACTGATAGAACAGCTAGATAGTCTTAAATTAAACTACAGTTGACCCTGGAACAACATGGGTTTGAAGTGCATGAATCCATTTATATGTGGGTTTTTTTAGGTACAGTACAGTATTACAAATGTATTTTCCCTTCCTTATGATTTTCTTAATAGCATTTTATTTTCTCTAGCTTACTTTATTGTAAGAATACAGGATATAGGGGAGCCTGGGTGGCTCAGTGGTTAAGCATCTGCCTTTGGCTCAGGTCATGATCCCAGAGTCCTGGGATAGAGCCCCGCATCAGGCTCCCTGCTCCTCCAGGAGCCTGCTTCTCCCTCTCTTTCTGCCTGCCACTCTCCCTGCTTGTGCGTGCTCTCTCTCTCTGTCAAATAAATAAATAAAATCATTTTTTAAAAAAGAATACAGTATATAATACATATAGCATATAAAATATATGTTAATTGACTTTATATTATCCATAAGGCTTCCAGTCAACAGTAGGCTATATGTAAAGTTTTGGGGGAGTAAGAAATTATATGTGTATTTTCTACTGTGTGGGGAAGTGGAGTGGCCGTCAATGCCTCTAAGACCTGCGTTTTTCAAGGGTAACTGTAGTTAGCTCTAAAGAGCTGGAAGTTTTACATTTTTTCTCTCCTTTGGTCCAGAACTGAAATTTCCATGACACTGTGTATTTTCCTTCGGTTTTAGTTTTCTATGAGCCTGGATTAACAGCAACTCTGATGAAATAGACACCATCAAGCATTGGGTATTTTTGTTGTGAATAGCTCAATACACACCTGAATCAGTTAAAAGCATTCTGTTGAAATGGTCTATCACCATCAAATTCCAGCATGGGACTAGGAGCAGACGATACCACACACTCAAATCCACTCCATTTCAGGGTTTATTTTATGTCAATGTCCTTGGGCAAGAACAAAATTTAATTCCAAAATAGTAATTTATTTATTCAGACATTTGACTAATGGTCTTGCTTCTTCCCAGGTATGATGTTATGTGTTGGGGATATGAAAATAAAAAATTACAGCTCCTATCTGAAGGAACTGATATTTATTGATTACAAACTGAGTTTTAAGTAACTATTCAATTTGATAGAGCTAACAAATGGGTAAGACATGGGATCTTCCCCCAAGAGCAATGTCAATTCATAACACTGACAATATGTTAGACACTGCATTCCACATCCCCCCTCTCATTTATTTACCAATTCATTAAATTCTCCTTGAGAAGTGACTATGTGAAGCCATAATGTAATAAGATTGGGACACATCAATAAACAAAACAGACAATATTTCTTATTTTTGTGGAGCCCATATTCTAGAGGTAGAGATAAATTCAAGTAGTAAACATAATAAATAAGCAAATTTATGTTAGAAGATGATAAATCAGAGTTAAAGGACCCAAAAATGAAATTTTAAATAGGATTTTTCAGGAGGCCCTTATTGAGAAGGTAACACTTGAGCAAAAAATTGACAGAGGCCAAGAAACATCCTGGGAGCTCACATGAAACTTGTGGGGAATGCCTGTGAAGGGGGCTGGAGAACAGTCAGGAGGAGAGTCCTGAGTGAGCTTGTCTGAAAGGAAATGTTTTGGCAGATTATCCAGAATTTTTTAGGAATGAGAAGGGATCTTGTCCTCTATTCTGAGAGAAATCCAGTGGGTTTTAACCAGAGGAAAAACATGATTTGAATTTCATTTAAAAAAAAAAACTCTCTGAAATGCTTTCAGGAATTAGAAGATATTAATGTAATATAAGTAATACATTATGGTAGTTCAGTCCAGGGTGCTAACAATAAAAACATTGAGGAATGGTAGGATTCTGGGTATGTTAAAGGTAAAATTAGTCAGATTTCATGAGATTTTTTTTTTCCCTTAAGCTACTTTCTAATCTGCTTCATTCTATTCTTCACCAAACTTCTTGAAAAACAGCCTAGATTTATAGTCTCCACTCTCTTCACTGATACATTCACCCACCTGTCAATTAACTGAAAATCTTACTAATGTGATCAGTGTTTTCCTAAAAACAAACCCAAAGTCCTATTTTAACTCTTTATCTGGTGGACTTTGGCACACTGCTAGAATTTGTCACTGTTTTGACAGTTGTCTGACAATTATTTGATGGTCTTTAAAATGCAGTGACCTCTAGTACTTTGTCCCTGAATCCCTTCTCTTCTTGTTTTATATGCCTTCCTGAGATTATCTTGTTCACTGTAGTGACTTCTACTATCAACAAATATTTTTTCTCAAATCTTCCCAAACCACAAAGCTGTATTTATTTCTAATTATGGAACTTACTTATCTGGATGGTTTCCAAATTCTTTAATCCTGCTATGTCCAAAATAGAGGAGTTCATCTTACTCACAAAGGCTAAAGTCTGCCCGCCCCCGCCACTTTTATTCTCTGTTTTACTGATTGTTAACATCAGCTGCACAGCAGAAAGGGCTAAAACACTCATCACTGCTCTGCTTCCTGGTACTCTTCTCCCAAATCCAAAAGTTACCAAATTGGGCTGCTTCTAATTCACAAATAACTCCCAAGCTCACTTTCTCCTCTTTATTTGAAATCCATTAACTTGATTATCTTTCTCATTATTTCTTACTTAGAATGTCCTAATAACATTTACGTAGCCTCTCTCCTGCAAAATTTTCTCTAATCCCTTCCTTAAAGGGAAGATGGCACTTAACATTTCCATAGTTTCACCACACTCCATTTATGAGAATATTCAGCTCCTCAGCAATAGAGGTCTTTTGACACCTGAGCCCAATTTACCTTCCCTGTGTTTTCTGAAGTCTGTGTCCATATCCATATCACTTCATTCCAAACACACACACACACACACACACACACACGGCTTAAAAGTGCTTCCCCTCAATTCCTAGAAAATATGCTATTGACTTTTCAAGGTGCAACTAAAACTCACCCCTTCAGTGAAATGGTTGAACATACAATTGTTTGGAGTCCAACATGACTAACTTTGAAGCCTGCCCAACCCCTTCTACTCCCTCTGAAACCTTGTGCAGAGTTCTTTACTTCAGTTGTTCTTATGAGTGAAATGAGAATGGTTATACCTATCTGAGAAGGTTATTAGAACGTTAAATTAGATAACGAATACTACTTGCTTAGTAAGGAACCTGAAACCTAATGGGCACTTAATAAAGCATAGCCCTTTTTTTTTTTTGAAAGATTTTATTTATTTATTTGAGGGAAAGAGAGTGTGTGTGCACATGAGCAGGAGAGAGGGAGAAGCAAGCTCTCTGCTGAGCAAGGAGTCCGATGTGGGACTCAATCCCAGGACCCTGAGATCATGACCTGAGCCAAAAGCATGACGCTTAACTGACTGAGCCACCCAGGCATCCCTAGAGCATAGCTTTTAATAATGGTTGTGGTAGTAGTAATAGTAAAATAGAGTTTTCCAGTGTACGGTTCTTTATTTTATGCTTTGAGAACATTTTATTCATCTCTCAGGATTGTCTTTACAGGTGAATTGTACCATTTCTATGCCCTCATTTCCCAAAAAACATTGGTTTACTCTTGGGGGTGATGAGCTTAATTATTTTATTCATTTTTGCATCTACATCCAGTACAGGGCCAAGTACAAATAGTTGCTTACTTAAATGTGTGTGTATGAATCACAAGAGAAGGTATTCTCTTCATATAATAGTGAAAGTGAAGAAAAATCAGTGATTTAATAAAGGTTTTCTTTTAAAGCTGACACAAATCTATAAACAACTCATATTAATGATAATAAAACCTACTATACTAATTGTGGGCTACAGGACATTTTATTATCTGTTATCTCATGTGATTGCCACATAACCCTCTGAGGTAGACATGATTCAACACAATTTACAGTTGAAGAAATCAGTACAGGGGTTAAGTCATTTGCTCATTTAGGACATAACTGATGGAGAGATTGTAGTAAAGTCCAGAGAGTTTTCCAGTATAAAACACCAATTAAATATCACTCTCTGATACCATACTCTTTCACTCAATCATTTTGTCAGGCATTTACACATTTATTGAGCATGTACGTTTCAGGCATCTTACTACATGCTGAAATAAATCAGTGAACAAAGCAAACAGTGGACCTGACCTAATGTAGCTTTAAGACTAGAGGTTTGTGTTCTCACTATAACAAGCCATACATGCTAATAACACTGCTTCATTTGGGGTCAGTTTTAAGTATAAATCCAGATGGAAAGTCAAAACGAAGGCTGCGAGAGTAACCTGATTTTGAAGGCTTATTCATTTTTTTAACATTATAAGAGAAGTTTACATATTTTATCTCATTATAATTTTAAAATTTTACAAAAACCTCAATTTCATGAGGAAACTGAAATCGGGTGGACTAAATCATTTATCCAATATATCAAACCTAATAAACACAGTATGCACGCTTGAAACATCATACTATCTGATTCTGAAAGATCACACCCTTTCAAACATGCTATAGAAACTGCCAACTGACCCATGGCCTTGCTCCTACCTTGATTTCAACTTGGACCCAGTAAGAGTAGGCATCATCCAAAATACCTCCTCCTCCTTTCAAGTCAGCCTTTCTATTTGCATCACAAGTTAACAGAAATGTCATTTTCAGAGAAGTTATTTGCTACGAGATGGGGAAATATATGCCAGACATTTTTCCTGGGAGGAGGACCGCCCTTCCCCCCATCAGAGCTTGGGAAAACTAACATTTAACCAACTGCATGGAGGCCACTGAGCTTTTTTTTTTTTTTTTTTTTAATTGTTTCCTAACAGAGTTGTCCCTATTCATGTGTATGCAGGGCTTGTTACAGGTTGCTGTCTACAATAGACCTACACCATATTTGTAGCACTTCACTCTTGTCCAGATTCTCAGAAACCTGTCTAAAATATATATCTCTTGTAGGTCCTTCAGTTAGTGTTTACATATCTCTCTTTTCATGAAAATCAGTAATCATAGACCATTTCTCCAGTGATGTGTAAAATGTGCAGAGGTATTCATAGATAAAAGAGATGCTATGCATCCTTCCTCCAAACAGTCATTCATTTTTATTTTTTTGTGGTTTATATTAACTAGTTTCAATCACCTCACATAAATATGCACTCATGGATGATATTTGTATAACATTGTACAGTTTATAACATAACCAGTTTTCACAACACTATTTACATACTTTATCCCATTATAACTTTTACAATTTTCACATGACATAGCTGACTCTAAAATGATATATTATTTGCAAATGACTATGAGTGATAGAATCAATTTTGTACTACAAGCTTTTTATTTCCAGGTCATACAATTCTATAGATTTTTTCATGATTTAAAACATTTTTACTCTTTAAAATAATAAGTAAAAACAACATTAGTATATTTTAATGTTGTAAATGTCACTATACATCCATATTTTCTCTTTTCTGAATTTAACATATCTTAAAAGTCAACTTGGATTTTATGGGTGGGCAAGATATTAGAGTCTCAGGAACATTGACTAGCTTAAAAAGTACATATCCTAGCAAAAGTTTAAAAAAAAAAAAAAGGAAAATGCAACATGGATCACATTTCTCTACTTTTCATTATATCAGATATAGCTCTGAAATAACTTTAGATTTCTTTATTTTTTGATGCTAATGCAAGTATCTTTAATTAATATTAATTTATAATTTATTTATTTTTATTTTGCTCAGTTAGCCAGCATATAGTACATCATTGGTTTTTGATGTAGTGTTCAACAATTCATTAGTTTTCACCAAAATTTGCTGGTGAGCAGGGATTCTGTCATCGTGAATTACCTTCCCATTCCCAAAGGACATACATATATTTACATGGCAAAACCCTCCTGACAATCTCTTTCATTTTATGCTTAACTTCCTTTTCTTTTCTACTAACTTTATTAACAACAATAAAGTTAGTCCATTTGAAGTCTTCTCTACATTCTCTACATTGGAAGTTTCTGACTAGTTCTCAACCAAATGTTTAGAGAATACCAGTTACTCAGACACCTGCCACCTGGAAATGAAACACCATTCTGAATTTCATTTAGGTTCTGTGCAGGCAATTAGGTTCTATGAGTTAACATGTAATTTTAATCTACATTCAATTCAATTTATTCTCTAAATTTTAATGAAATTATTTTGCTTTATTTTTCCTGACACGTGTAAAATTTAATATTCAAAATATATTTGTGATAGCTATGCTTATTATATTCTATCATGCAGATAGATGGAATGACGAATCCAAGATAAGTAAATACTATGATAAAATTTGGGGTGGGGGTAATAAGACTGACTTCCAAGTCTCTTTTCTAAAGGCATTAGTTGCAGTAAAATTGAATCATTAAAAGAAATAAAATCCTAAGTAACCAAAATATTTGCTTCCATTTTAATATATGAACCCAAAGCTATGAATTTGGAATCTCAGGCCATCCTTCTTTGCATTGTGTTAGATGACTCACTAGAAGACTAGCATGGGGATCCTCTTTTTACTAAATACTTAATGTACAACAAAACTGTGTTTCCTGAGCATATCTTACGTGGTTTTGTTTCCTCAATAAATTACTCTATCAGTATTTTCATGCTTACTGTACTATAATTATCAGGATATACTGGGTAGGAGATAACAGAATCAGAAGAAATCATTACTATCATATAAGGTTTATATTTTGGCTACAAGAATAAAAGTATCATAAAAAATGTTTAAGAAAAATACATATATTAAGTACTAAGTTATGTTATTCATTCATTATTACCGTAGACTGGTGAAAAGGACATATTCATTTGCTCTAATATAATAAAATAAAATTTCAATTACGAGTAAGATCTGGAATGGAGAAGAAAACATTGAGCAAATAATACTGTGAAGAGGTAATCAGACTAAGTTTAAAAAATTGAAAACACCTGAAAATAAAAATTATAGGTTTTTAAAAAACTACAGATGTCATCTTAATGAAAGCATGAGAGAGTAAATCTGGTCTTAATAAAGTAAAAAAAGAAGATAGGAAGGCAAGAACCTTCAGGAGCCACCTAAAGTTCAGTACCGATGTGAATTGTAAGATAAGTACATACATATTTGTGCAAGGAAAATGTAGCTCGGTCACTTTCTGTACCAACTGCTAAATTGTGTCATAAAACTGCCTGACACACCGGATTGTCCATCACCCACACACATGATCTTGTAACTAGGACAGATTTTCTCCTTCCCTAAGTAAGAAGACCCCCAAGTAAAAAATTAGATTGATGGCTTTACATGTCTTTTTTGATTGCAGCCAGAAGTGACTTGAAGCCCAAGTATAGATTTCAGAGATGTGAAAGAGTGAAAGGAATGTGTAAAACATTTTGTGATGATGATGAATATGATTACGGATACTGCATTAAATGGAGAAATCAGTGTTGCATATAAACTCTGGAAAACAGAAGTACAATTGAGTATCGAAGGCTGGAACAGAGATGCATCTTATTGACTCAAGGGTGGGTAAAAAGAAAACACAATGTTTAACAGAAATATTAACTTTTATATCCTCAGTACCACTGTTTATATAAATAAAAATAATTTAGTTTCTATTCTGTCTATTCATTGCCCACTTTCTTTGTATTTCAGATGGATAACATATTCATTAAACAAGGGATCAGACTCTAATTGTCCTTATAATGTCATTATGGCTATGTTGCCATCCAGACATTAATGCTACTCATCTGAATTGCTCTGTTTCCTCCTCCTATATATATGGGACTTTACTGCCAGTTTTACTACGAGAATCATGGTTATCTTCGTACTTGCTTTATTCCACATCAAAATCTCTCCAAAAAATAATTTTAATTCTTTCTTAAAAGAAAATGCATGTTTTCTCTCTTTCAAATGTGAAGCCTTCCAATCTTGGCTCACCTACTAACCTTTTTGTATGCATTTAACCAGTTCCTATAAGATGACAATTTGAGATGACACAGTTTAATAGCCCTCTCAGTAGGGCAATGAAATACTATTCATGGCTCTGCAAAGGGATAAATGATAAGGTCTAAGAGAGAGAGAGAGCTTCTTTTGCCCAGGAAATCATTTATTCAAATAAAATTCCGCAGTGAAGCTCAGTAATAGCTGTTCTTGTTCCAGCAATTTAGGACTATGTTCAGCCAGCTCAATCAGCTTCTCCCAAAGAATGTGTCCTATTGAGAGAATCTTTAATTTTGTTGGAGAAGGAATTGGAATGGGAAAGCAATGTAGAGTCTTATGGAGGGAAGCTCAGTAAGCTGATGAGTGAACCTGACCAACTACTCAGAACACCAATCTCTGAGGTCCACCATGAGATCTAGCAGGATTAGTTTTGTCTAAGAGGGCAATGTGAGAGAGATGTTAGAGAATTTCAGTTTTCAAAAGCAGCTCATGCAGCTGATACACACATGGCTAACTCAGAAAGTGTCACGGTGAGCCTAGGAAAGATGAAGACACACGTGTGGTAGCAAAAATGAGGACTCCCCTGGCCACCCTGAAGACTATATTTTACCCTACAGATCTTCACTGAGGAGAAGGTGGCTTTTGTATTTCCAAAAATTGTGCTGCTGTGGGGGCCAGGGATTAGAAGGTGGCATTTAGTTTAACCAAAAGTTGTTATTGTTACATTACACCCATGTGCTTAAAACGGTTTAGGCTATTCTACCTGAAATATTTAAGTTATATTGTATACATACATTGATACATATCAATGCATAATATGACCTCATTTCATTAAGACACAATGTTTCTGGACTGATATGTCTAGAAAAATAGCATTGTCTTTGTGAAAGTGCAGTATTCTCTCTGACTCCTAGTTCTTTGAAGATATCACTAACAAAGAATTGAACTTTTCTCATACTTAGCAAGCCCCAAGAGGTAAGAATTCTCTGTTCCTTCATTTTAAAAACACATGATATGAGAAGGAATGTCTTTTAATCCTTTTCTACTAAGAAATTTTCTAGTGTGAAGATTTTTTTTCCCTTTAAAAAAAAAAAAGCATTCTGTTCTATAAGGTCAGAATTCCATGAGGTAATATAGACATGTTTATATAAATATTTATACTTCCAAATTGTGGAAGTAATTACTTTGTATCTTGAATGATAATATTCTAGGCATCAAAGGATCATTAGATTAATCCCATTACTACCACTCATCAACAGTCATCTATATTTTAATCTTGCTGGACACTCTAGTTATTTGGAAAAATTTGATATAATTTTTAGCACATATACTTAACCATGGTGATAGCTTATGGTTAGAAAAAGATCAATTTACCTGTTCTTTTTGTTTATTATTGCTTTAGTGCCAGTGGACTATTTCCTGCTAAGAGGAATACTAATTTAGTATTCTCTTTTGTGATACTTCAGGGATATCATGTCCATTAATGATTTCTTTGAGTATCATTTGTATGACCTTTCTGATGGTAAGTGAAACTGATTCTGTGAATGCTGAATGTAATACCTCATAGAACTATTTCTTAGTAAGAGTTCTTCATCTAGGGGATATGTCTCCAGATTGGTCATGTTACCAAGTATGCACTGTTTAAGTACTGTACATAAATACAAGTGTTTAAGTAATTTTTTATTTGATTTTTACTGCAGTTCATGACCTATACTTCTTAATATGTGCCCTTATATACCACCAACCTCTTGAAAAATCTCTGGTATATGCTCAGTTAATAACTGTTAAATGAGATTTTGCCAGAGATGTATTGATTTTCCTCCTGTCAGCTGATCCTGAATTCTTTTTTTTTTTAACTGATTCAAGTTCCTTACATTTGATGATGAAGTCCTATCTTTTAGTTTTTATTTTATAGGTTACAAATTTGTTGTAAAGAATCCTTAAGGTTTTTTATTACTTTGAATCTCGCTTCCCTAACCTGTAATGTAGAGGAGTTTATTCTCCAAGTATCTGCTTATGTTTAATTACTTATTTATCACTCTGTGATTTTCTTTTTAATGTTACTGTATTGCAAAGGTTAGCAAACTACAGCCCATGGGTCAAACCGAGCCCTCCTCCTTGTATGGCCTATGTGTAAAGGCTAGTATTTACCAATGATATTGTAATTGATTTGATGATATGAACTACTAACTTCTAACATCAATTAAGCAAAATGTTTAATTAATGTAATCCTTATTAGTAGATCTGTATTCCCCTAAAAATATTATACGCAATCATTCTATCTATTGAATTTTTGTCAGTTAAAATTTATGGAAAATAGTTTTCTCTCTTCTATTCAAGTTCCTACAAAATATCCTTGATTTTGCATTTTGGCCAGCAAAGGCTCAAATATTTGCCCTTTACAGAATACATTTGCTGGTCTCCATACAGAAAAGAATCAGTAAAATTTCCAGGTGCAATTTGTGGTCTGTGGAGCATCTGTTTTAGCATTACCTGAGAACATGCCAGACATGCTAATTTTGGGGGGACTGAATCAGAAACTCTGGAGATGGGAGCCAGCCATATGTGTTTAACCTGTCCTCAACTTGATTATAATGCACAGAAAATTTGCTAACCGTTGCCTAGAAATGTCCTTAACTGTTGCATTTTGAAGCAAAATCATGATTCTTTAATGTTTTAGTTAACTTGGATCAAACTTCAAGACCCCTTGACATTACCGATAAAATATTGTCCAGTAGGAGAAGAAAGAAAGTAACATATCTTTCTTTGGAGAGGATATGGGCAAAAGGAAAATGTAGAGAGAAATTTTAGATAAGGAAATTATAATTCTGTCTCTCACTATTTATAGTTTGTCAATAGGTGTTGCTTGACCTAAACTAAGTAAAAGTAAACTAAATCAGTATATGTCATTTTTTCCTACTTTTTCTACTTTTTTCTACATTTGATATCAGTATACTCTAGACACAGAATATGTATAGTTGTGTTGAAATGGCAGTGCTGATTTTCTTGCTGCCTCAAAGGATGATATAATGGTCAACCAAAGGAATGTGATCAAGATAGCTTTCCCCTCAGCTTTGACTAAACTTCAGATGGATTTCTTCCAGACTAGAGGCCCCTGACCTCACTTTTCTTACTGAATTTACTTTAGAAAACTTACAATTATAAATTCTTTCTCTGTTCCTTTGAAATATATGTAAATCTCCTCCCAGCCTCTCCTCAGTATTACCAGAAATGTCTTTCTCAAGGACCTGAGAACCATCCCTTTGAAATATACATTTCAAAGGACATAACACTCCTGTCGCTCAGTCTCTGTGAGAGGCTAAAAGCCTAACTTCAGTGGGTGCCAGTAATCAAATACAGATGGCCTAATCACAGAGGAAAGCACTGGCAAACTCTGGGATAACTTGCTGTGCTCAAGGTAGCTTGGTGATCAAACTCCTCTCACCCCTTGTCATCCCCCCATGCTTTTCTATTTGATCACACCAGACGCTAAGAACCTTCCTGCATTTGGTTTCATTGAAATTGAGTTCACTTTCTCTCCATTATTGCAATAGTCTTCAATAAAGTCTTCCTTGGCTGTTTAACTTTGTCTAGTGCAACTTTTACTTTGTCAAATAAAATGACAAAAATTTGAATTCTGGGTTTGAAGGATTTGCTTGGGAAATACCCTCCCCAATCTTGAGAGAAGATATTAGCTAGAGAATTTTCCTTTTTTGGTAGAATGCTATATATACCATATGAGTTACCCATATAAATGCTATGAGAAGACAAAAGAGATTATAACTTTTCTTAGAGTGGTCAGGGAAGACTTTTGAGAGGAGGTGATATTTGAGGTCAAGGAGCACCACATGTGTTTCAATTATCAGGTATCCCTAGAGTCTGGCACAGAGATTGACCAAGGGTAGACACTTGATACCTTTTTATAGAAAGAGTGAATTGATAGCTGGATGCATATATAAATAATGAAGATCCAGAGACCCTATCTTGAGGAGTACTCATATTGAAAAGCATAACATGGAAGGGAAGAAGGCAGGGAGTTTTCAAATAGTTAGAACTGAAATAAAGTCAGAATTAGGAAAGGCATTTTCAGGAGGAGTGGTCATACATAATGCCAAATAATATAGACTACCTTGGAAGGTGTGGTGTTTTGGATAAAGTAGGCATATAGTTATATACATCATTTTAAAACTCTGCTTAAAAAGGGGTTAAAATTCAACACGAGAGCATAAATGCTAACACTAAGAAAAAAAAACTTGTTTTGGACAATCCTCTAACTGATTTCTTTGCTTGTCTTTCCCAGGCTAGTTGTCCTCTATCACTGACACATATCTGCAAAATGTCTCCTGAAGAATATTAGAAGCACAGGTTCTTTTGGTCTTTCTGTATTTTTTTAAGTGCTTTATGTCATATTTTTGATGCTATTGAGTTTCTTTTGCTTTTTAAACTTCCATTGACCATTATGTTATTGGATTTTTGGTATTTATGTTTTTAAATTTCTTAGTGGCAGTAACTTCTCTATGTCTAGATTGGAAATTTAAGTTTTCATATGTTTTTAAATTTTTTTAACATCTTTATTGAAGTATAATTAACATCAAATAAAATGTCTATGTTTAAATGTTCTCATATATGGAAAGGCACATGAGTATCATTTCTGTCTCTTTCCCTCATATGTAAAATGAGGACAATGATTCCTTTTTACCTAAGATAGACACCAATTTATTTACTTGTTACATTTGTAACAAGTTCTTTAGAGCTGTGTCCGTGCTGTACTTCCCCTTTTGGGGGAATTTCTCCCATGATTCTTATCTCAGAATTTAATCAGGGGTCAACACTTTCTTACAATTCTTGCTTTTTAACCATGGTAATATTAAAAGTTCAACATCTGATCACTGTGGTCCGATCAGTTTTTACCTGAGATTATTAACACCTTCTTTTCTATTCAAACTTCCATAATAAAGTGAGTTTGGTGCTTCTACTAACAAAATAACCCTCCCATTCCCCAACTCTCTGATAGGCTAGAAGACCAATGTGAAGCCAATATGGAGAGAAATAGATATGAGAATTACTGGGAAAGATTACCGTGAGTGAGTCCCATTATAGTCTTTCCTAATGCAAGTCCCACATTTGGCTTTCCTCTTTTGTTTGGTTCACCTGGTTTTGTACGAGATCCATTAAAGTCTACATTTATACATTAATACTTAAGCTACTTTGAGTTGGATGTTTGTGACTGTCAAACAAAACCTATAACTCAGAGATTTCATTTGAAGGGTGCTGGAGAATCATAAGAAAGGTACAAAATAACTGAAAACACTTTTGAGATATTAATTTCACAGTAACTTGAAAAAATTGTTTTTTTGGGCGCCTGGGTGGCTCAGTCGTTAAGCGTCTGCCTTCGGCTCAGGTCATGATCCCAGGGTCCTGGGATCGAGTCCCACATCGGGCTCTCTGCTCAGCAGGAAGCCAGCTTCTCCCTCTCCTGCTCCCCCTGCTTGTGTTGCTGCTCTCGCTATCTCTCTGTCAAATAAATAAATAAAATCTTTAAAAAAAAAAAAAAGAAAAATTTTTTTTTTAGATTTCTCTGGGTTTTAGTTTTCTCATTTTTAAAATAAGGAAGCAGAAATACATTTGTATTTAAACTAAAATTGTCATAATTAGTATTTATGAGTCTATTTTAAAAAATGACATTTACACTTAGAGCAGTTTTTTTTTCCTTATGACAAGTTTAGCTTTATTATGCAAGTTTTTTATTATGTTATGTTAATCACCACACATTACATCATTAGTTTTTGATGTAGTGTTCCATGATTCATTGTTTATGTATAACACCCAGTGCTCCATTCAGTACGTGCCCTCTTTAATACCTATCACCAAGCTAACCCATCCCCCCACCCGCCTCCCCTCTAGAACCCTCAGTTTGTTTCTCAGACTAGCAGTTTTAAGTTCACAACAAAATTGAGCAGAAAGTACAGAAAGTTACTGTATACCCCTTAACCCCACACATGCACAGCCTCTTCTATCAACATCTGGCACCAGAGTGGTGTATTTGTTACAATCTACAGTATTATTATTATCACACATTATTATCACACAAAGTGCATAGTTTGCATTAGGGTTCATTCTTGGTTTTGTGCATTCTATGAGTTTTGATAAATGTAAATGACATGTATCCACCATTATAGTAGTATACGGGAATAGTTCCACTACCCTAAAAATCCTTTATGCTCTGCCTATTTGTTCCTTTCCGTCCCACTAACCCTTGGCTATAACTAATCCTTTTATTGTCTCCATGCTTTTGTCTTTTTCAGATTTGTGATTCCATTTTAAAAATCACTTCTAAGGAAACGTCCACACTTTTATTTCTAGAGTATATAGTTCAGGGATTTGGGAGTCTAATCTAAAAAGAGTAGCAAGGTAATGGAAAGGATGGATTCAGTGCTCCAAAGGATGTAACACCAGCAACTCTGTGACCCACACACACATGGTATAGGGTGATAAAAAACGTATACTTGGATCCCTCCACTCCCACAAACACATCCATACACAGATGCAAAAACACAAGCCTACCCAGATTCAGGTCACATTTTGGCAAATATGAATTGTTTAAAATGTTGTAAAGGAAAACCAACATCTTTCTTTCTCCTGGTAGCAATTCAGTGTCCATGACTCCGAAAACGTCCTCCTCATTTTTATCTCTATGTTTTCCTTTCCTACACTTGCTGGTTTTTCCTGCTAGCCCCCTGGAGAGGCTGCATGGTGACCAAAAGTGGTTCACTGACATAGGAGGCAGAACATAAGCCCCACACCAAGCATTTTAGTCATTCTCGATGTTTGGCTGCCAAGCTGGGGCTGTTGTCATGCAGGTTGCTTTCATAGAGATCGTCAACATCAACCATTACCTTGCACAGTTTCACCATGGTTCTCTTCGAACCTCTGCTTTACCACAAAGTCTATTTTTTCAGTGCCATAGTGTGTATCAGATTTAGGATACTCACTGGCAATTTGGGCCTCAACTGTTTAATACAAGATGCCAATTTTATATCTATAATAAGACATTATATTCTTGGGCCTTTTGATCATTTGTGTTGGCCTGACAAATGCATATTTTCCCTGTAGGCAATTTACATGGGAAGCCAAGTTATAAGGAATTTTCCTTATGAGCAAAGAATAAGAACAGTTGGAATCAGAAGAGGGGTTTGAATGTTAAGGAGCATCGGAATGAAAGCCTGAGGTTTTCCTATCCCAAATAAGTTTACTACTACCAGTAAGAGTAATAGTCATTTCAACATACACATATTCTTAGGATGTTACTTTCCCTAGAAAAGTGAGTTGACAGGAGTAATCAGTTTTTGTCTCCTGTGGTTCTGCTTCATATGCACTTTTGCCCCTACGTGTACATGTTTTAATTGACACCATCCTGCTTTAGATGTTTTGCTATAGAGAGAGAGAGAGAGTAGGCAAAGTACTTGGAATAGCTCTTCATTCCTGGAGTCAGATGATCGGGGAGCTAACTGAATGTTATCTTTGCTAGCTGTGTAACACTAAGCATGTTACTTAACTTGTCTACATTTTGGTTTTCTTATATATAAAATGGTGGTAGCAACAACTCATTTTCCAATTTCCAGTGACTGAAATCACTCATAAATGTAAAAAGCAATATTAATGTTAAATCAGATTTTAATCATCTAATTTGACTGGAGATAATTTTTGTTTCTTTACTGTGACAGCATATCTTTTATTTAACTCAAGATGTGTGATTTATATAATTTATATATCGGGGGAAAAGGAGGGATATTGCAATCAGTGTTGAACATAGGCATTGAAGGTTTATGTCCAGTCAGGTTGAGGATGATATGATACTATCTGAGCACTAAGGATATAAGGGAGCTAGTTGTGAGTCAGAGGATAATGGAAGAGATGAACCTGCAGAATAGGAAGCCAGGAAAAAGAAACCACTGAGATGAGTGACAAATCCACCATTCTTGCTGCCTTTTCTCAAAACCAGCTTTTGCTGAATTTACATCTGACATTTTTTTTAGCCTTAAAATATATTCTTCTTTGGGGCACCTGGTTGGCTCAGTTGGTTAAGCGTCCGACTCTTGATTTCTACTCAGTCGTGATCTCAGGGTCATGGGATCAAGCCCCATGTTGGGCTCCGTGCTCAGTGGGGAGTCTGCTTTAGAGTTTCTCTCTCTCTGCCCCTCCCCCCCCCGCACACTTGGTCTCTGTCTAAAAGAGATAAATAAATCTTTGAAAAAATATATATTCTTTTTTCTTGAGCTATTTTGAGAGGTTTACTCTTTCTTGAGAATAATAATTTAGACCAGAGTGGAGAAAAACATTTGATGACTTTCTCATTGTGTATATGTATATGTATATGTGTGTGTCTTGGCAGACAGCCTACACATACCGGGTGTTGCATTCAGTTGCCATCAACTGTGATGAGATCAATCAACAGTAGGCATAATATATTCAAGAGCTGAAAGACACCACTCCAAGCCAAGTCCCATAATCTTTCAAAGGTTGAATGCAAATTATTAAGATAATGACATTCTGTTTTATTAACAAACAAACTCAGAGAAGAATATTGATTATTATTGCTTTGACTTCTGGTTCGCATTAGGTGGTAAGAAAATTCCAAAGTTAGACCCCCTTTCTTATCTTTTTCAGAACTGTTTCATGTAAATGTCCTGGCCTTTAAATAGGTTTCTTTTCCACATTCATGTTTGAGATTTCATAGCATTGGGCAAAATCATACTTTAAAAAATTAAAAAAAAAAGCTCAGAGATTTCTGGTTCTGGTAACGTGGCAGACAGAGAATTCAGAATCCTTACTGAATAGCCAGAAGCTTTGGGTAAAGTGCATTTTTAAAATTGTTAATTACCCAACTGTGTTCATCAGAATGAGCTAACTTTACATACTAGACAAAAGAGGAAACCAAAAACTACAGTGATAAAGGCCGGAAGTGAGGTAGCCCAACATAGGGTGGAGGTTGGGGAAAGGACAACCAACCCAGCAAAGGCCTTGGTGTTCTACAACTAGGTTGTGAGAGACATGGTCCTTGTTCTATACAAGGCAGGGAATTGGAAAAACATTGCTCAAGATAGTGACATGAAACATTATAGTTGTCACACTGGGGATGTGTAGGAAATTCAGAGTGCATAGATATCCCCTTGGGGACCTTGAAAAATGAGGCATGACCCTGGTCAGGAAAGAAGAGCCTAGACTTCAGCTGGAGCAGCAATGGTAGCAATAGAAGCAGCGGGGAGAGGTGCCCCTGATCTGAGAAGATGACAAGTGTGAAATCACTGAAACAGCAATGAGTATCAGAGCCATGAACAGACAGAAGAGTTGTAAGTAAACACACAAGGTGGTGAAGATTGGCTAGCCACTTCAAAGGAGAACATATTGGCCATCAAACAGAACACAGAAGCCACAGAAGGACCCTGTGGAGGACAGAGTCGACCTGTGGGCTAATATCCTAAAGTACAACATCTGTGACTCAGAGACAAGTTGTCCACGTATCGCCCACATAGTTTCAATTTCCACAGATAACGATGTTAGTTGGAAGAGGGTTTAAAAAACCAAGGGTAATAAAGTTTTCTCAATGAAAACTGGAGATTCAGAGATCAAACACTTTAAAACCACTACCCAAAAGACTGCCAAGGAATCATTAACAAACTTAACATCCTTGAAAACCACTAAGCTTTGCATGACATATGAAGGTTCTCTTTAGTTTTTCTGAGGTATGTTGGGGAAGTTTTTCAGCTCTGTAGTCCTGCTCAAGAAGGCAGATTCAATAATCTTCTAAGAGTCAGTAAACTAAACTAGGAGCCACACAAGTGAACTATAAATATGGATATGTCTTTCCCCCCAAACTCTAGAGAGCTTCACATATATAATCTTATTGTTTCTTGATTCAAGAAACTGCACCTGCCATGAGAATTTATTTCTAGTATTTTCCTTATTTTGGCACACATTACTGCAAGTAAGAGTAACATATTTATTGGGATTTTTCCGTGAAGCCTGTTGAAGGGCATTCTTGAAGTTTGATCCAGATTACTATGTATGCACCAAGTAAATATAGTAATAGGGCTGATAAAGAATCCAGGATTAATTCAGCAAGACAGGGCTAAAGTTGTGACTAAGAACATTAAGATTAAAAGCTTTTTGTACCTAGCCTGAAGATTATGGTCAAAACAGTAATCCTTGCATGCCTGGGTGGCTCAGTCAGTTCAGCATCTGCCTTCAGCTCAGGTCATGATCCTGGGGTCCTGGGATTGAGCCCCACTCCAGGCTCCCTGCTCAGTGGGGAGTCTGCTTCCCCCTCTCCTTCTGCCCTTCCCCGTGCTCATGCTCTCTCTCAGATAAAAAAAAAATAAAATCTTAAAAAAATAAAAGTAAAAAAACACAATAATCCTTTATCCTTTAATATCTTTAACTCTCACCTGAAATAGAAACCTAAATTTAAATCACTGTTTGGTTTTCACTAGTAATATCTCCTCCACTACCTATTCTTGTTAAGGGTTTTCCTTTGCATCTTATAAGGAGAAAAGCTGAAGAGATCTGTACCCTTCTGCAACTGATTTTTTTTCCCCTCCCAACCGTACTCAACCCCCCTGACTGAGAAGGAGAGAGACTAACTGGAGAATTTCATTTTCTTAAAAACCGTGTAACCAAAATTCATGTTTACATTCCTGCCTTTGTTTCAACTTCCACTGCAACAAAAACATTCACTGATGATAGATGAAAGAATAATTGTCATTGCACCAGTGTACCTTTGCTCTGTGGTTATCACCACACCCTTGGGGAGCTCTCTTCCCAGGAAGACGGTGTGAGAGAGGACCAGCAGCGCAACCCTGAAGATGCATGTGCTCTAGGGTTTCCATACTCCCTGGGCACCGCAGATCAAGAGCATTTATACCATGAGAGAGCTTGTAAGTAATGGAACATCTCTGGCCTGTCCCATACCTACTGACATAGAACCTACTTTTCAAAAAGAATCCAGATTATTCACATTGCACATTCGAGTTCAAGAAACATTATCTTAACACATCAGAGCTGCATTCATCTACCAGTCAATTTCTCTGTAATTCCCTCCCTCTCTCTTCCTCTTTTTTCTTCTCCCTCTCTTTTCTTTCAAGCATTTATTCTCATCTCTCAACTAACCTGCAATTTTTCCCAGGGGGCGGGGGTGGGGAGTGGGTGGGGAAAGCTTGTTTGTTTTTTTCCTCTATGTGTTAGATGGCAACATTGTTGGGGGATAAAGTGCACATGTATTATGAGATAAAAAGAAAACTTTCTGCTCTAAACTCTCACATGGCTCAGTACGATATATTGTCAGATTGTACCTTAAGAAAGCACAAGGAGTCCAACCCAAGGTGATTAAAAGTGAGGAAGAGAAGACAGACTTATCAATGATCAGTGATTTGGCAATGGATTAAAATGCCAGGCACAGGGTCTCCTCATCTGTGGTCAGATCTGAGAGGTAGGAGTTTAGGCAGGTTCCCAGGGAGGAAAACTGAGCAAAGCCATAAGGAGTGGGGGAGGTAAAGTGCAAGGAGAACAATGAATAGGTAGCTAACAGAGATACTTTAACTAAGCCACCATCTTGTCCCTCACAGATTACTAAAATAGTCTTCAAAATGACCTCCCTCCCTGACCTTCTCCCTGTTCCCTTCAGTTGTACTAGAGCCAAAGCGAACTCATAAACTCTTAAATGGCTTCCATCAAACATATAACAAAATCCATCACTTCCCTGTGGCCTAAAAAGTTAGGTGAGACCAATCCCCTCCCACTCCTTGATGTCCCCCCTTACCACTCATGCCATCACTCACTGAGCATCAGCTCACTGGCCTGCTTTTTGTTCCTCACACATGTTATGCTGTCAGGAATATCTGACTTTGTATCTCAGCAAGGGACATGCTTTGTGAGCCACCGCTTTCTCAGGACAGTAGAATTCATCCTTGATCACGTATTACAGTGCCTTTCTTGCTAGTTTCTCTCTTCTAACACTCTTGAATTTTATGAAGAGTAATTCAGTCTGAAAATTAAGTACTAAGTATCGTTGTGACCATGCTTATCTTGACTACTGCTTTTTCCTAGAGTCTTGAGTTATACCTTTGCATAGTAAGAACTCTGTAATTTTTAAAGTTCTTAATGAGTGTCTTCTTTGTCAGGTTCATGCATTATCTCATTTGACATGTAGTAGAAGCCAATAAGTTTGATATTAAGATCACCATTTTATAGATAAGGAAACTGGACCTCAAAAAGATCACTTAGTAAAAGCATGCCCGAGGTTCAACTCCAAGTTTTACTAATATGAAAGAATTGGCTCATTCTATCTCTGAAAATCAGTCAGTCTAGTCAAGGAGTACTAGATGGAGGTGATTTGTCAGGGGTATGGATGACCAGAAGTAGGGAACTGTATTAAATGGACGTGAGAAACACTTTATAAATCTTGTTTCTTCATTTCTGAGAGTCTGTGAGCTATTTTCCAATGAATGTGAGCATACATTTGACCAGCTTTCTATATTCTTCAGTTTGATTTCAGCTCCTAAAATAAATCCTTACTGTGTGACCTTATATTAGATTCCTGAAGTACAGTAAAATGTAGAGGGCAGGAAAGCGAAAGGAAGAAGCATTACTTTAGGTCAGATCAAGTATTGATCTTTGTTGTTTTATCTTCACATCATGTGAAGTGACTAATTTTATTCCCAATCCCCTTAATAAAGCTGAGACTCAGAAAGGGAACACCCTTCGCACTAGGGGCACATGGCTAGACAGTAGTAAAGTGGCATTCCCACCTGGGTCAGTCTGTCCACACTATTACACTGCCTCAGTAGAGGGCTTGGACACACCCATCCCAGGGTATTCATATTCTTCTGGGCTTGGTGGGGAGAAAAGTGGGTTTCATTCTGCATTCCAGGAAGGACTTAAGTAGAGCAGGGGCAGTGATGAGACTGACTGAACGAGGGGAAGAAATGATGTAGATGAATTCACTCTGACAAAAGCAGAGTGTGCGTAAATCTGTGGTATCAGACCTGGGTAAGCGTAGGAAAGATTTGAGGGGATTTATTTAAAAGTGCAAATTTCTGAACCACATCCTTGAATAATAGAATGGGACTATTCGGGGGTGGTGCCCAGGAGTATGGGTTTTTCTTTTTTTTAATTATCCCAATGATTCTAAAAATTATGACGTTCAAAGAGCCATTGATTCAGCTAATCCTTCTGCTGTTTCTGAGCATGAGTTCACTTTTTATTTTTAGGGTCTGTCAGTGGTCTACCATTTACTAGAGGTTTATAGCTTTAGTTCCGTGCTATAAACAGAGACAACGAAATTAAAGGAACTCAGTATCGCCTTTCAGAGATTTGTTCATTCACAAATTCATTGATTCTAGTGTAGCAGGTAAGAACTTGTGTTCAAGAATCAGATTGTTTTGGGGTCTAATATCAGCAATGGAAATTACTAGTACAAGGATTTTAACAGGCTACTAAATGAATGCCTCGAAGCCTCTAAGTTGTGCAATGGTAGTATAACTACTTCTTAAGGTTGGTGTTATGTTTAACAGAGATCATAAATGAAAAGTGTTCAGGCATTACCTTATATTTAGTAAATGTTCAATACATATTCACTATTACTTACTGGGCATCTAAGAAGAACCAAACGTTTTGCTAAAGGTAAAAAGTAAAATAGAAAGTGGAGTTGTAAATGATATCCTTTGTGTACAGTCTACCTACTTCTTCAGAACATTTCTCTCGTGTCTCTCTTTTATGTAAGCTGCATGTGGAGAGGTAAATCATAATTTCTTTTTTATTTTTTTTTATTTTTTTTATTTTTTTTAAAAGATTTTATTTATTTATTTGACAGAGAGAGACACAGCGAGAGAGGGAACACAAGCAGGGGGAGCGGGAGAGGGAGAAGCAGACTCCCCGCCCAGCAGGGAGCCCGATGCGGGACTCGATCCAGGGACTCCAGGATCATGACCTGAGCCAAAGGCAGTCGCTTAACCAACTGAGCCACCCGGGCGCCCCATAATTTCTTTTTAAAGCTTAGGAAGACAGACCACTAGTTCCCGTGATAATCTTCCATACCCACCAAAAGAGAAAGAAATGGTTAAAAACTCTTTGTGAATTGATCTCTCTTCTCTTAGAATTAGCAACTGAATTGTGTATTCTGACATTCACTTTCTCAGAAGTGCCATTTTCCAAAATTTTTTAGATAGATAAGTGATAGATACTACAATTGCTACTATAACTTTATTTCAATCTCCATTCAGTAAGTATAACTTTATTTCAATCCCCATTCATACGAATTAAATGCCTATTCTATCCTAACCTCCTTTGTATAGCTGTCAAAATCCCTGCCCCCATGGAGTTCGCATTCCAGTGAGAAGTTAACGGTAATAATAATAGTAATAATAATCATGCCATAATATATGAGTAAATAATAAAAGAAGCCAATAAACCAACCTAATTTCAAATAAAGACAAATGAGCAATGCACACACG
Source organism: Mirounga angustirostris (assembly GCF_029215605.1). Taxonomy (NCBI): domain Eukaryota; kingdom Metazoa; phylum Chordata; class Mammalia; order Carnivora; family Phocidae; genus Mirounga; species Mirounga angustirostris. The sequence goes on along the minus strand of NW_026991716.1, from coordinate 45,372,266 downwards.
CAAACACACACACACAAATTGGAATGAAGTAAGGGTCACTATTATTAGACTAGACACCAATAAACCTTCAGAATCTCTGATAAGATGACATGTGAACAGCAGAGACCAGAATAAGACAAATCAACTGTGATTCTGGGTAAAAAGGTGGAAGACTTGAAAGATGTGATTGAAATGCTTGATAATGAGTCCTAAATATCACATATCAATACATAACACATACACACACACACAACCAAAATTCTTTTGAACAAAAGAGATTATAGTTGGGTGAGTTTAAAGTAACATGTATTCAGTGAGGAAATAGTCTTCTACTTTCTGAATAAAATTAGAATTGACACAGAGAAGTGGATCATATGCAAAATATGTGAAATGAATATTAATGGCTATTGAATTTATAACCCATACCTTAAAATTCACTCAGATGTAAGAAGATGAAGCAAATAAAAATGTATCACAGTAGATAATCAACACTCTATTTTCAAAATTAAAGTGTAATACTTTGGGGAACCTGGATGGCTCTGTCGGTTAAGTGTCTGCCTTCAGCTCGGGTCATGATCCCAAGGGCCTGGGATTGAGTCTCCTGGGGGCTCCCTGCTCTACAGGGAGTCTGCTTCTCCTTCTGCCCCTTCCCCCACTTGTTCTCTTTCTCAAATAAAAAAATAAAATCTTTAAAAAATGTAATACTTTGATCACCACATCCCTAGTGTGAGATACCAACTGATACATAATACCAGAAAGTAAGAAGCATATTCTGACAGTTACAGAATGCTATTGTTCCATAACCACTAACTTAAGTGACAGTCTAACAAACAAAGATATTAGGAGGAGGCATAAATAACAACAAAAAATATATTTTCATTAACTAAGTATGGCTTAAGCATCTACTAAGCAATGGCTACGGGACATAGATTCTGATTAATATTTCTAAATCACTGTATAAAAGCTAAAACTGTAATGGGCCCTACCTACTTTGCTATGGCTTTTTTTAATATTATCTCTCTCAGTATTTATTAATCTGAACGTTTCAATGCCTCTCTCCTTTACCTTCCCTTCTTCTACTATCCAAACTTCACTTACACCCAACATCTATAACTCTGAGCTCAAGGACACTTTTGAAAGTGTGGGTGGTAGGGGCGCCTGGGTGGCGCAGTTCATTGAGCAACCAACTCATGATTTTGGCCCGGGTCTTGATCTCAGGGTTGTGAGACTGAGCCCTGCATGGAGCCCCGCATCGAACTCTGCACTTATTGGAGTCTGCTTTGGATTGTCTCTCTCCCTCTGCCCCTACTCCTCCTGCTCTCTCTCTCTCTCAAATAAATAAAGAAATCTTAAAAAAAAAGAAAAAGAAAGTGTGGGTGGCAGCCATCATCCCCCCCACTGGAAGAGGTAATTATTGGAACTCAATAACTTATATAAACATACCCATTGTACTGATGCTTCATTAGTAGTTAGTCGTGGTAGCACTAGGACCAGTAGTAGTGATTAAGCAGATACTTTTCACACTGCCCTAACAGTGTGATAAGACTGTAAGCAACTGGCTCAACATCAATTAGTTTATGTATAATTTTTTTAAGAGGATGATTCATAAGTAATGGGATAGTACAAAAAATACATTTAGTAAACTATAAATTTGTCCCCCAGATCAAGACAAAGCATACAAGCCAATAGACATTGGATAACATTATCCCATGAGACCATACATTCTAATAGTTATCTTTAAGGTTGGCTTAAAATTTAATGTTTAAGACTCAACTAGAGAGAATAAACTGATGGTTTCCAGAGGAGAGGTGGAGGAGTGGGTGGGTGAACTAGGTGATGAGGATTAAGGAGGCACTTGTGATGAGCATGGGGTGCTGTATAGAAGTGTTGAATTACCATATGGTCCACCTGAAACTAATATTACATTGTATGTTAACTAACTGGAATTTGAAATTAAATAAATAAATAAATAAAGTTAAGGTTTATATCATTGCCTTTAACACCCATGTATGGCTTAATATAGAACAATAGCTACACATTGCACCAGAGTTCTGCCCGAGAACTTGTTTTTGAACCATCCTCAGTGAGAACATATAATATGCGATGTTCTCCCCTCCTCCTTAGAATGTCAAGGAAGACTCAGACTGTACTGGAAAGATTATTTGTTAGGAGGAAAGGAAAGATCAGTATCTGCTATTCTCCAAATTTTCTCTAGATTCTCCTAAAAACAATCTCCTAGGACTGTTTTCTCTACAAAGTTTCTGCTTTCAGAGTGTCCTTAAGCTGTAAAAATAGTGAGAACAACTGAGTTGTAATGTTTCTTTTACATTGGAAACTGCATTTTCATTATTATATTATATAAACTCCCCCTGTTACTCTAAGACAAGTATTCCAGGTGACTGGGATATATATCAATAATAATGGTTAAGAATGTGGGCTCTAACAATAGACCATGTTCAATTTCAGTTTCACCACTTGCCAGCTAGTGGTTGAGTTTGTTACTTTAAGTAAGTAACTTAGTTAAATCTTTATGTGTCAATATCCTTGTGCATGAAAATGGGGCTAAATATTATTCCTACTTCCTAGGGCTTTCATGAGATTGAAACACAGGATACCTGTAAGTTACATGGAACAGTGCCTTGCACTGTAGAAGCATTTAATAGATGTTTTCAAGGTGCAGCATGGTCAAGAAGGACAGAGCATGAGCTTCTGGACTCATGGTTCCTAAAGATATGAACCATCAATAATTACTAGAGCTGGCATAAAAGCTTTTTATAGTGGAAAGAAGTAGAAAGTATAGCAGAGGTTCCAGCCACTGACATCTCTGCAGTCTTTTGTTTTCTTAGAAAATTAATCCTCATTGTCCTCATCTGTAAAAAAGGTTTTATGATTCTGACCAGTTTGAAAATTTCCAAAAGTGCCAATCAGTCTGCCACTGGTGTATAAAATTAGTCCCATAATGGATTCTTTAAACTTAAAGCTTTGCAGTCCTCAGTGCATTAAAATAGTCAAATTTTTGTTTGTTTGTTTGTTTGTTTTAAGGGGAGGGGTGAAATAATGCATGGTTCCTGGTAGTGAAAAGCAAAGAATGAAAATGGCATTATAGTAAGTGAAAGAGACTTTAGTGTTATTTTAGGCTCTTATTTCCTGGACTGTGAAAGCCAGACCAACAAATCAAGACTTGATGCAGAAGAGTGTCAGGTTTTACTGGAAACTTCTATAAGAGAATAGCATTTCTTTTCTTTTTTCTTTTTTCCTTTCCTTTCCTTTCCTTTCCTTTCCTTTCCTTTCCTTTCCTTTCCTTTCCTTTCCTTTCCTTTCTTTTCCTCTCCCCTCCTCTCCTCTCCTCTCCTCTCCTCTCCTCTCCTCTCCTCTCTTTTCCTTTCCTTTCCTTTCCTGACCATCTGTCTTCTTAACATCATACTCTTTTCTGGCATTCTCAACATACCAGCACTGGCCTGGAAAACCTCCCTTGGTAGGCACAAATGAACCCCAAATCCCTAAAGCCTAGCCACACTCTTTTCACCAAGAACCGACAACTTTAAGGGTCCTTACCTATGGCTTTGAAGTATATAATTATTAGCTATAATCATCTAACCTTGTAAAAAGAAAGTAAAAACACTTCGCCATCTAATAATCCAAAATTCTTACTTTAGCAGAAATATTTTGGGCCCACTCATCTTGCTATTTTGTTCATATACTTCAGGTCAATTCTCTCACCTTTAAAAAAAATTCCTCTTTATCTTCTCTTTTTCTTAATCACTGTTTACAATCTCATTTTTGTCCTTTTTCACACACTTTGTATTCCCCTCTTTTAAAAAGTTGTTATTAGTAGAAATCTAGACTCTGGATCTCTCTCAAATTAAGCCCTAAAATATCCATTTTAAACAATAAATCAATAAATTCTCTCCTGTGCATCCAGTTTGATCCTATTTATATCACTTACTGGCTAGAACTGGGATGATAATCACTCAAATCCTTGTCTTTGTTCTGTGTGATCCAGACATTGCTAGTTACCACCTCACATTTTAGCAAAGAGAGAAAAGATCATCCAATTTATAAGAATCTGGCTGATATTCCAGCTACAGCTTGATAATGGTTTATTTTAGACAGGGGAATGGATACAGCTGCACTGAAACAAAATGGGCCATTTTGTCCTGGTCGTCTTATGCGCACTCCCACTATGCTAATACCAGGCCTGTTAATTTTCTCCTGTATTTTTCATATCTGTTATTTTGCTCTACTTACATACAATAAGTCTTAGTAAAACTGCCGCAGTTTAAAGTGTCTTTTTTTTTTGGTGTTTTTAGAAAGAGGATATTGAGAAAATCGATTTCCTATGATGTGGCTATAAATATATAAGCAACTTTTGTATAAGAAATGAAGCAGAGAATGAACAAAACTGCTTTTAATATTTTTTTTTAGATTTTTTAGATTACTGCTTTTAAAACCCAGATTATAGAATATCCTTATAATTTGTTTTTCCTCAATGACAGAGGGAGTTAGAACATAAATCATTTAAGTTGTAAGGATATATGTTTTTGGATTTTCACACCCAGTCCAAGTATTTATATTTATAGGTCAATTATTTTAAATCCTTTTTTGCCTATGGTGTCTCTTTAATTCTTACCTTAACCCCCTGAAGGTGACGGGTCTTACCAATCAAGCCTTCAAAGAGAATCTTGAAGCTCTGTCAGTGAACATTTGTCTCAAATACACAGCTAGCGTACAGAAGACCCAGATACGAAGATTAGTTTTCTGTATCTAAATCCAGTGCTCTTTTGAGTTTTAACACACTGCTTTCCCCTATTGAATGAGGTAGTCAGTCCTATGAATAAGTAAAGCATTATAATGATTATTCTTATAAGCATCACTATGCTAATTTTTAATGTAACAGTACTGAAACTGTGTTTTAGAAGTATTTTCTTTTTGTAGAAAAATTGCATCCCAGGAACTGTCTGGTTCAGGCCAGTATACAGAGGATAACGTCACATGGTAAACACCATTTTACTCAGTTACAAAGGTGAAGAAGGTGGGAGATGAGAGTATGTACTCTGGCATCAAATTACCTTGGAATCTACCTTGGCTCTGCCAGTCACTACATGTCTGATGTGAGGCAATTACATAATCCCTCTGTGCCACAATTTCCTCAACTGGAAAAGAAGAAGTTTCTATGTCGTAGCATTTGTAATGAAGACTAAGCTAGCGAATCTATATAAAGTGCTTAAAACACTGCCTGACACATAATAGATGCCCAAAAAAGCACGTGACTGAAAATACAGATGAGACTGATTGTGTGCTTTCAATTAAAAAATCTAAAAAGACTTTCAGCCTATTATTTGCTTGTGTAACTGAAAATGAGTTCACATTTGGCTCATTGAGATCATAATAGAACTAAGTCCTCTATTCTGTTTGTTGCTATTACACAATACATGAATATGTACTCAATCTTGAAAGGCGGCATTAATCAGAATAGTAATTACTCTGAGAAGGCTATAAAAACAAGAGTTCATCTTTCTTTTATCAAGGAATAGCACAACTCTCAGACATTTTGAGGTCTGCCTCAACTTTACTGAAGTAACAATATCAGCAATGAAGATACTTTGTATTTTCCTGACCTTTGTCTTCACTGTGTCTTGTGGTCCATCAGGTAATATTTGTTAATATGAAAAAGGAGGGAAGAACAAAATGTTTTTTATAAATGCTTTACTCTGGAAAAAGTCAAACAATTAAATTGTTGTTAGGAGACTCCACATGAACCTATAATGCAATTCACTCTATTTTACATGAAAGAAGAAATGAATTGGACTGATAGTTGAGAAAATAAAGGGGGAAAAAAAAATTCCCAGGATGTAGAATTAAACCTATTTGTTATTTTGTTTGATGAGACTATGACTTCTTACATACTTCCTACTGCCTTCTCTTTTTAAATGTGACTTAATGAACTGATACTCTAGCTGTTGTCAAAATTAAGCTTTCTACAACTGGTCCAGTAATTTTGTGGGGAGAGGGGTGTTAGAGGTAGATGGTTATTTAGAACACAAAACAGGTAGACTATTTTTTCCACATTTTTTCCTCTTTACTTTTGAGGAAGCATGCACAGATTAGATACTTAATGATATTCCATTAAAAAAAAAAAAGCTAGTGGCAAAGGAAATATTGTTGGATAAATAAGTATTTATATTGTCACAATTTGTAGGGGATAAAATGTGAACTTTTTAATACAATTGCCTGGACATGATTTTAGAAACTAAATGGTTTACCTCTATACTTTAAACAACTTTATATGCTTGTCTATCTATTACCTATCCACCTATTTATGCAAGGGGATTAAATCTGGATTTATGATCATAGATACTTTTTCTTAGTTTCACAGAAAAAAACAAAAGAAGATGTAGAGAGAAAAAGAGAATGTTATCTTGTTCGTGGTGCTTGCAAGACTTCATGCAACAGTTGGGAGTACATATATAATTACTGCAGTACTGAGCCCTGCTGTGTTGTACGGGAATACCAAAAGCCAGTCCCTAAACCCATCAATACCACAGGGGATATACTGTAAATTATAGGTCTACCATACTCCATAACACTAACTTGTAACATTACTATTAATAAAAATGAGCTTTCTACTTTTTTATCCATCTATTTTCATGTGGGTGTCCTCTGGCCTTCTCAGTTACACAACTATATTATGGAGGCTAGTGAGTTCAATGCTGGGTTAGGTACAAGAGATGTAAAAAAGAGTGGTAGCTTATTTATTAAACTGGCAGAAGTTCTCCTCTACCCACATGACAAACACCTTTCATCTTTAATGCTTCCCTCTACCTCTGGCCTGTTTATTTGCCCTGTACAGTAGCCTCGTTATTTTCATATGATCTTTTAGGCATCAGTCATCAATCATGGTTTATGCTACCTTTCCATAATTTCAGCAAAATGTGCTTGAGTCTTAGACACAAAGTCATAAACACCTTAATCACATAATAAGACACTATTGGTGATGTATTTATAAGAACAATCAAAACTCAACAGGGAGTAAAATGTGATGAGAATAAAAGCAAGTTAAAAACACTTTTAAAGGATTTTTTTTTTCTTATTATAAAGTATAAGAAAATTTGGAAGAATACAAAAATATCCAAAGATAACAAAGAAAAGTCATTTCTAATTCTAAAGCTAACCTTTTATCATAATTAATTCTGAACATAGGCAGCCAGTCCAGGGGTCTTCTCTTCAGGTCCTTAAGAATTTTATTTAACTTCTTCATATATAATTCAGCGTTTAATATTCTGTCCTTGTCCCTATCTTCAATGAACTCATTGTGTTTCCAATTTTCCACATTCCACATTAATTCTACCATAATACTGAATTAATATTGACATGACTTTCTTATGAATTATAAATTTTTCTATCAGCAAATACTTGATGTGTAGAATTTAAAGTCTCCACTGAGTGTGTTTTTTACCTATAGCTACAGCACAGATCTGGAAGATACAAAAATTTAGGTGAGAATTCTGATCTAGAGAAAATGTAAGAAGTTCAGTGAATTTGAGGTTTAAGAGGAAATGATAATTCCAAGTTTTCTTACTTGAATAAAATACTGAACACTGCAATCATTCACTAGGAAATATAGCAAGAGACATAGATTTTTGGAAAGGAACATTTATGGCATGTTGAGTTTAGACTTTTTAGACTTTTTAGCTGTATACAGGTGTGAAGCTTGGGACAGAAAAATGTGCTTCAGATATAGATTTCAGGAGCCATTAACAGAAGTGATGGGATAAAATCACCCAAAAGACTACTACAGATTGATGAGAAGGAAAAAAATGTCCAAAATTCTAAGGAGTAACATTTAAAGTATGTTAAGAAAAATTAGACTCCATAAAGGAGGGTAAGAAGGAGAAGCTAATCAATGGGAACTCACTCCCAGTCTTCACATCTTCCCAGATGAGGTCTCAGACATAGAAGAAAAGAGGCAACCTATTCCTATTATGCTCTGTGTTAGTTTAGGTTTTTTTTTTTTTAAGATTTTATTTATTATTTGACAGAGAGAGACACAGGGAGAGAGGTAACACAAGCAGGGGGAGTGGGAGAGGGAGAAGCAGGCTTCCCACCGAGCAGGGAGCCCAATGTGGGGCTCGATCCCAGGACCCTGGGACCATGACCTGAGCCGAAGGCAGACACTTAACAACTGAGCCACCCAGGTGCCCCTCTGTGTTAGTTTTTGACCCATACAATCAATGAGCATAATAAAATTGTTTTTGTTTTAAACCATCAAGTTTCAGGGTAGTCTGTGACAAAGCAATATTAGCCAGAAGTGTATATAACTTCCAAACTATAAAAGTTTTTAAAAAAGAAAAAAGAAACAACACATAATGAATCATAGGCAATCATCTCCTGAAATGATGGAATAAAGAGATCCAGAATTCTGTCCCTTCATAAAAGCAGCAAAATAGTGGCAAGAAATTGTCAAAATCAAGTTTTCAAGAGCTCTCCAAATTAACCACAGATTTGCAGAAATCCAAGGAGCATTTATTGATTTAAAAAACAAAACAAAACAAAACAATGCTGAATCTCAATAAGAACAGCGAACTTTGTGGCAGTTCAACTGCCCCATTATTGTTCAACTCTTGCCTCACCAAGTAGCCTTGACAACCAGCAGCCGTCCAATCGAGGTAGCTGTGAATATACAAATAATATCTATAACTCAATAATAAAAACACACTAACCCAATTATAAAATGGACAATGGAGTTGAATAGACATTTCTCCAAAGAGGATATATGAATGTTCAATAAGCACATAGAAAGGTATTTAATCTCAATAGCCATCAAGGAAATGCAAATCAGCACCACAGTGAGTTACCACTTCCCACCCTCTAACAGAGTTATTTATAATGAACATAAGACACATTAACAAATGTTGATTAGGATATGAAGAAATTGGAACTCTCATATGCTGCTAGTGAGAATGTAAACTGGTGGAAACACTTGGGAAAATAGAGTTCCAGTTCCTGAAAAAGTTAAGCCTGGAATTTTCATTTGATTCTGCAATCCCACTCATAGGCATATATGCAAAAAAATTGAAAAATGGGTCAATGCAAAAACTTGCTCACAAATGTCCATAGCAGCATGATTCATAATAGCCAAAACAACCCAAATGGAAACAACCCAAATGTTTATAAACTGATGGATAAATAAACATTATGTGGCATACCCATACAATAGAATATTATTTTGGCAATAAAATGGAATAAAGTACAAACTCATGCTACAACATGGATAAAGGTCAGCAGACCTTTCTTGAGAAATATACAAAAATTTCCAGTAGAAGGAAAACTATAAAAGATAGAAATTTGGGGGCGCCTAGGTGGCTCAGTCGTTAAGCGTCTGCCTTCGGCTCAGGTCATGATCCCAGGGTCCTGGGATCGAGCCCCGCATCAGTCTCCCTCCTCAGCGGGGATCCTGCTTCTCCGTCTCGCTCTGCCTCTCCCATACGCTTGCTCTCTCTCTCAATAAACTCTTAAAAAAAAAAGATAGAAATTTGGACCTTCACAAAGGAATAAATTGAGTTACAATTTGTAAGTTTGTGGGTAAATGTAAAATATTCTTTTCCCAGTTTTTAATCTCTGTAAAAGACAATTTACTGCTTAAAACAAAAGTAAAATATATTGTGTGGTTTATTGCATTGCAGAAAGACATGAATGACAATAGCCCAAACTATGGGAAAGGGAAAATATTAGTATAGGATTGTAAGAGTTATACATGAAAGTTAAAGAGCTGTATTATAAACCCTACAGCAAGAACAAAAAAAAATGTGTATAACCAATGGGGTAGATAAAATGTGATAATAAAAGATGTACATATAGGAGAGGAAGGAAAGGAGAACAAAGGAAAGGAGAACAAATAGAAAACAAATAACAAGGTGGCAGTTTTAAACACAACCATATTATAATTTCATTAAGTGTAAATATTAAATGTACATATACCAGTTAAAAGATAGAGAATGTAAGGCAGGATATTATATTAATTCTTTTTTTTTAACAAATTATTCCAAGAAGTAACAGCTTTAAAAACCTTTATTTTCTCATAGATGCTGTGGAAAGCATTCCAGAAGCAGCTTAGCTTGGTGCTTCTGTCTCAAGGTTTCTGATGAGATTGCACTAAAGCAGGTGACTGGAGCTATAGACATCTTGATACTCAACGAGGGTCAAAGGATCTGCTTCTAAGCCTGCTCATTTGGTTGTTGTCAGGCTTTGTTCTTGAGAGCTATTGGACATAGAGCTCCAATTCTTTATAACTTATTAAATAGAGGGTCATGGATTCTAACCAGATAATCTGGGCCACTCCATAGGAATTCTCACGACATGGTACCTTGATTCCCCCAGTACAAGTGATGAGAGAGAGAGAGAAAGGGAGAGAGGGAGGAAACTAGAGACAGATAGAGAGAGTGACACACACAAAAACAAAGAGACACAGACAAAAAGAGAGCCCAAGACTATAACCACAGTATTTTTAAGTGGTTATAATAAAAAATAAGAGGGGCGCCTGGCCTGCTAGGTCAATTGAGCACCTGAGTCTTGGTTTCAGTTCAGGTCATGATCTCAGGGTCGGGAGATCCACCCCCTCGTTGGGCTCCTTGTTCAGCACAAGTCTGGTTGAGATTCTTTCCCCCTCCCTCTCCCTTCTCCTTTGCTCTCCCCCCCCCAGCCCCCCTTGAATGCATACAAAGGCATGCATGCTCTCTCTCAATCAAATAAATAAATAAATAAATAAATAAATGAAATCTTTTAAAAATATAAGAAAATAAAAAAATAAAATCTTTAAAAATAAAATAAAATAAATCTTTAAAAAATATAAGAAATCTTTCAAACCAATGATTTAAGCCTCTATTTTAAGAACTTAGAAAAAGAAGAAAAAAGAATTTAGAAAAAGAAAGGCAAAATAAACCTCATTTTAGAAACCTATGTACCTCAATGAAGCCTTTATTTTTACTAGGCAGAAGGAAGGAAATAATAAAGTAAGATCAGCAATTAATTAAATATGAAATGGAAAAACAATAGGAAAAAATCAACAAAAATAAAAGCTGTTTTTTTAAAGGTAAAAAATTGATTTTCAGAAATATCTAACCAGATTGATTAAAAAAAAAGAGAAAGAGAAAGAAAGCACAAATGACCAATATTAGGAATGAATAGGAGAAAAGACAACAGATATAAAAAATACTAAAAGAACAGTAAGAGAATACAATAATCAATGATATACCTATACTTTGATAACTGTTATGAAAAGGAAAAATTCCTCAAATGATGTAAACCACCAAGATTCACACAAGAAAACATTTGCAACTTGTATAATTCTATATCCTTTTTTAATAATGTCTATTTACAAACCTTCCCACATAGAAAATACCAGGTATAGATGGCTTCATTGCTGAATTTTTCTAAATATTTAATAATGAAAGCATATTCATTATACACAGAACCCTTTGTATAATAGAATAAGAAAGAATATTTCCCAAATGATATTAGGAGGCCAGCATTATCCATAACAAAACTCAAAAAATGAAATTTCAAGGAGGGGCACCTGGATGGCTCAGCCAGTTAAGCGTCTGCCTTAGACTCAGGTCAAGATCTCAGGGTCCTGGGATTGAGCCCTGCATGGACTCTCACTCAGTGGGGAGTCTGCTTCTCCCTCTCCCTCTGCACCTCCCCGGCTCCTGCTTTTTCTCTCCCCCCACCCCTCAAATAAGTAAGTAAAATTAAAAAAAAAATTGTTTGGAAATTTACAAGCCCCAAAATAGCCATGATAAATTGAAGAATTGAGAACTAAGTTGTAAAGCTGACACTACTTGATTCCAGATTTTACTATAATGTTTCAATAACTAAGAGAATTTGGTATGGCCATAAAATAGAAAGAGATTGATCAACTAATCAGAACATAAAGTCTTGAAACAGATGCCAATATGTGTAGTCAATTGATTTTTTACAAAGTTGTCAAAGATATTCATTTGGATTATATCTTCATTTTTGGAGTTTCTATTCTAATAAAAACATTTCTACACACAGGAGATTCACTGTCAAACAAGAGAAATACTGTTCTTCCCGAACGGAGTTTTTAGTTTTGTTTAAATAAAACCACAACCCAGTTGAAGAAATCATGTGGAAAGGTCTAAGAGTTCTGGTACAGGAACTTGTGTCCCAGAAAAAAAAGCAATGTTTGTTTTGTTTTGTTTCTTCAAGACATTGAGAATTCTAACCCCTCTGCTCACTTTATTTTTTTTTTAATTTTTTATTAACATGTAATGTATTATTTGTTTCTGTGATTCATCAGTCTTACACAATTCACAGCATTCATCATAGCACATACCCTCCCCAATGTCCGTCACCCAGCCACCCCAACCCTCCCACCCCACCCCACCCCACTCCAGCAACCCTCAGTTTGTTTCCTGAGATTAAGAGTCTCTTATGGTTTGTTTCCCTCTCTGATTTCATCTTATTTCATTTTTTCCTCCCTTCCCCTATCAGTGATATCATATGATAATTGTCTTTCTCTGATTGACTTATTTCACTTAGCATAATACCCTCTAGTTCCATCCACATCATTGCAAATGGCAAGATTTCAATTTTGAGGGTTGACCATTGTAAATATACATACACATCTTCTTCAGCCATTTATCTGTTGATGGATATCTAGGCTCTTTCCATAGTTTAGCTATTGTGGACACTGCAGCTATAAAGATTGGGGTGCATGTGTCCCTTCGGATCACTACATTTGTATCTTTGGGGTAAATACCCAGTAGTGCAATTGCTGGGTCATAGGGTAGCTCTATTTTCAACTTTTTGAGGAACCTCCATAGTTTTTTTCAGGGTGGCTGCACCAGCTTGCATTCCCACCAACAGTGTAAGAGGGATCCCCTTTCTCTGCATCCTCGCCAAAATCTATCATTTCCTGACTTGTTAATTTTAGCCATTCTGACTGGTGTGAGGTGGTATCTCATTGAGGTTTTGATTTGGATTTCCCTGATGCCGAGAAATATTGAGCACTTTTTCATGTGTCTGTTGGCCATTTGGATGTCTTCTTTGGAAAAATGTCTGTTCATGTCTTCTGCCCATTTCTTGATTGGATTATTTGTTCTTTGGGTGTTGAATTTGATAAGTTCTTTATAGATTTTGGATACTAGCCTTTTATCTGATATGTCATTTGCAAATATCTTCTCCCATTTGTTGGTTGTCTCTTGGTTTTGTTGACTGTTTCCTTTGCTGTGCAAAAGTTTCTTATCTTGATGAAGTCCCAATAGTTCATTTTTGCCCTTGCTTCCCTTGCCTTTGGTAATGTTGTTAGGAAGAAGTTACTGTGGCTGAGGTCGAAGAGGTTGCTGCCTGTGTTCCCCTCTAGGATTTTGATGCATTCTTGTCTCTCATTGAGGTCTTTCATCCATTTCTGTTTATCTTTGTGTAAGAAAATAGTCCAGTTTCATTCTTCTACATGTGGCTGTCCAATTTTCCCAACACCATTTGTTGAAGAGACTGTCTTTTTTCCATTGGACATTCTTTCCTGCTTTGTTGAAGATGAGTTGACCATAGAGTTGAGAATCCATTTCTGGGCTCTCTATTCTGTTCCAGTGATCTATGTGTCTGTTTTTGTGCCAGTACCATACTGTCTTGATGATGAAAGCTTTGTAATGGAGCTTGAAGTCCGGAATTGTGATGCCACAAGCTTTGCTTTTCTTTTCAACATTCCTCTGGCTATTCGGGGTCTTTTCTGGTTCCATACAAATTTTAGGATTATTTGTTCCATTTCTTTGAAAAAAGTGGATGGTATTTTGATGGGGATTGCATTAAATTTGTAGATTGCTCTAGGTAGCATTGACATCTTCACAATATTTGGTCTTCCAATCTATGAGCATGGAATGTTCTTCCATTTCCTTGTGTCTTCCTCAATTTCTTTCATGAGCATTTTATAGTTTTCTGAGCCCAGATGCTTTGCCTCTTTGGTTAGATTTATTCCTAGGTATCTTATGGTTTTGGGTGCAATTGTAAATGGGATCAACTCCTTAATTTCTCTTTCTTCTGTCTTGTTGTTGGTGTATAGGAATGCCACTGATTTCTGTGCATTGATTTTATATCCTGCCACTTTACTGAATTCCTGTATGAGTTCTAGCAGTTTTGGGGTGGAGTCTTTTGGGTTTTCCACATAAAATATCATATCATCTGCAAAGAGTGAGAGTTTGACTTCTTCTTTGCCAATTTGGATGCCTTTTATTTCTTTTTGTTGTCTGATTACTGAGGCCAGGACTTCTAGTACTATGTTGAATAGAAGTGGTGATAGTGGACATCCCTGCCATGTTCTTGACCTGAGGGGAAAAGCTCTCAGTATTTCTCCATTGAGAATGATATTTGCTGTGGATTTTTCATAGATGGCTTTTATGATAAGTTTAAAGAAGCCCATTCAACCTACATCCACAGACCTTACTATCAGAATTCCCCGAAGCAGAGGCTTTGGGGTAAAGACAAGGAAATCCCCCTGAGGTATTTAATTCTTCATCTTAGAACCAGTGCTTTTACAACAATATGTAAAAGCAAAGGCATGAATAAGTAAGATAACACCACCAAACAGAACACTAGATCCTGAGAAAACAGTTCAAGGAAAACAGAGTTTAATATGAACAAAACTCTCAAATATATTTGCAGAGGGATTCAAGAAGATCTTACATCTACAAAACAAAAACACTGCTTCATGGCAAAAGAATAATCAGAGAACAGATAAGGGCGCTTACATCCTAAATATGTTTGCTTAAAAAAATTAGAAAAACTGAAAAGTGAGGGGCACCTGGGTGGCTCAGTCATTAAGTGTCTGCCTTTGGCTTGGGTCATGTTCCCAGGATCCTGGGATGGAGTCCCACATTGGGCTCCTTGTTCAGCAGGAAGCTTGCTTCTCCCTCTCCCACCCCCCCTGCTTGTGTTCCCTCTCTCTCTGTCTCTCTCTATCTCTGTCAAATAAATAAAAAAAGAAAAAAAAAGAAAAAGTGAAAGATATTTAAATCATAAAATAAGTAGGTATAAAAATAAGATTTTTTTATAAAAATAAAAAAAGAAGAAAGAAGAAAATTTCAACATCTGACTAAAAGAAATCCCCCAAAGAGGGAAGATAAATATACACATAATGAGGAAAAGACTTTATCAGAGAAAGAAATAGAAAAAGAGAAGAGAACACAACATCTTCCCAGATTTGAAGATAGAAGCTCACCTGTGCCAGACAGAACTCATAAAAAAAAAGTTTACACCAGGAAATGTGTGAATCATGAGATTTAGCTACAAATTATGAAGAGAGTGTCCTATAAGTGTCTAGAGAGAGGAAAAATCAAACCATTTAAAAGGACCTAGCCTAGCATTGGAATTCTCATCAAGAAAACTGAATGGTAGAAATTAGTAGAGTAATGACTTCACAAATGATTTTGAGCCTAGATTTTACATCCAAACAATCAGGTATGAGGGCAGAATAAAAATGTTTTCCAGCATTGAAATTCTTGTATTTCCTCTCTTTTTTGAGAACACTTCTGGATGGAGGGAAAAAAAAAGAGAGAGAGAGAGGAGACGTGAGATCCAAATCACAGTAGATTCAATGTTGTTGAACAGGTTCAGAAACTCTTAGAATGAAGCAGGGACAGGTATAGCCTATGGTACTAGGGTAAACTTAAGGATCAGGAATGACCATTATTTATATTTTTCATCCACATCCAGAAGATAATTACAGGAAAAAATATTTTTCAAAAACATCATAACCAAAAATGAAACAACTAAAACCAAAAGACTTGAAAACATTTGAGAAAAAAAAACTAAGAAAGAAGAGAGAAAATAAAATAATAATAATAATAGTAAAATAATAGTAATAATTCACTTGACTTTGAAACTAATATTTGTTTTTGGTTAGCACATCAGACACATTAAAAAGGCAATAGAGTTCATACTTTATTGTATTAGAGGATTTCAATATAAAGCTTCAACATCTCAATTCTGAATGCAAATATTATCCTACACAAGATAAAAGGAAATGTATGACAACAAGTGAATGAGATGTACAAAATGGGGAGGAATGTTGGAGGGAATGGCAAGGGGACTAATGTCTTCATTTTAAATAGAGAAAGTTTAATGTTGTGACTAATGTTGGTGGGGAAAAAAATGAGGTATTTAAATGTTTAAAGATAGCCTACAGAATTTTTGAAAATTAATATAACTTTCTAATATTTGAGGAGCAGAACAGCACAGGAGTGTAAGTGATCTGAAGCCACATTTTTCTTTCTTTCTTTTTTTTTTTTTTTCAAATAATTGACTTTTATTTTTAAGGTTGACAAATTCTAGAGCACAACACTAAAGGGGGCCTCTTAAGGAAAAAGGAGGGCAGGAGACATTGAATTCTCAGGTGTCAGCAAGTGGACTACTGACCAACAACTTTTGGTTTATTCTTCTCATGTAACAAGAAATCCAGAGGTTGGCAGTCCGTGGCTGGTGCGGCAGCTCCTCGAGGCGTGCTATCAGGATCCAAGTGCCTTGAGTCTTTCTACGGTACCACCCAGAGAAAGGATCCGCCTTCCTTAGGCCAAAAAATGGCTCCGATACTCCTAGGTTTCATGTATGTGCTCTTGGATGTAGCAGGATGTAGCGAGAAGGACAAAGGTTCTTGCTTGCCAGATCTG
The DNA here is from genome assembly GCF_029215605.1 of Mirounga angustirostris. Lineage (NCBI taxonomy): Eukaryota > Metazoa > Chordata > Mammalia > Carnivora > Phocidae > Mirounga > Mirounga angustirostris. Next base: position 45,355,605 of record NW_026991716.1, on the reverse strand, counting down.
CTTTCTTTCTTTTTTTTTTTTTTTAAAGATTTTATTTATTTATTTGAGAGAGAATATGAGAGAGAGAGAGCACATGAGAGAGGGGAGGGTCAGAGGGAGAAGCAGACTCCCTGCCGAGCAGGGAGCCCGATGCGGGACTCGATCCAGGGACTCCAGGATCATGACCTGAGCCGAAGGCAGTCGCTTAACCAACTGAGCCACCCAGGCGCCCCAGATCTGCTTTCTTGTATCAAACACCTGGTAGCTTTATTAAGCAGATTTCTACTTATCTCTCTTTTTTATAGAGTTATTAACTACAGTCTCCATGTTATACATTAGATCCTCTCTTCTATCAAGATCCCTTCTATTAGAAGCTCACTTGTACAAGATCCACTTTTATCTCTAAAATTGCCAGAGCTGTTATATGGCCACCTTTAGCAGGAGCTGGGGAAGTATTCTTAAATAGGCACATTATCATCTTCCTCCAAAGTGGGCTTCTGCTAATGAAGAAGATGCGATAGGCAATCTGTTTAATGACAAAATCCTCTGTAGCAATTATGTTAATTTTTTAAATTTTACTGATCTGGAAAAATGCTCAGAATATAATGTCATGTGAAAAGCAGGACAGAAAACATATGCAATATAATCTCAATTTTGTTTAAAAAATACATATCCCACACGTGGGAGTTCCAAAATGTTAATGGTAATTAATATCTTCAGAGTTAGCCTCATGTCAAAAGGGTATTGATAGACAAAATTTTTATCATACTAAATTTTTTCTGAATCTTTTATAATGAACTTGTATTATCTTTAAATAGAAAAAAAAAGTGTCACTTTAAAAAACACCCCATATATTCTTAAGGACGACTAAGTCCAAAATATTTTTTTTAAAGATTTTATTTATTTATTTGAGACAGAATGAGAGACAGAGAGCATGAGAGGGAGGAGGGTCAGAGGGAGAAGCAGACTGGAGCAGGGAGCCCGATGCGGGACTCGATCCAGGGACTCCAGGATCATGACCTGAGCCGAAGGCAGTCGCTTAACCGACTGAGCCACCCAGGCGCCCTAAGTCCAAAATATTTACACTTACTCAGTTTCATCTTCATTGTCAAAAGAAAGGCGGCAACTGTTTTTGATTGGCTTTTGTGAGTTCTTTTTAACTGAGTCCTGCTTATTTATTTCATCTTCATTTGCCTTCCTCTTTCTTAAGCTTGCTGTTAAACCTGAATATTTTTCATTCAAGGAACATTTGACTGGTTTTCCATACATGATTCTTCCATCAAGTGTAGCCGGTTCTTCATCTGCTTTGGCAGCCTTTATTTCTGCTTTAATTTTCATGACTTCTTCAACTGACAGGTCTCCCTTTTTTTTTTTTTTTAAGATTTTATTTATTTATTTGACAGAGAGAGAGATATAGTGAGAGAGGGAACACCAGCAGGGGGAGTGGGAGAGGAAGAAGCAGGCTTCCCGCGGAGCAGGGAGCCCGATGTGGGGCTTGATCCCAGGACTTTGGGATCATGACCTGAGCCGAAGGCAGACGCTGCACGACTGAGCCACCCAGGTGCCCCAGGTCTCCCTTTTTTAAAACCACCACTTGGGGCTGTTCATCTTCTTTGTTACTGGGGTCACCATCTTCATCTGGGAGCTGAGGCTGGATTCTCTTGGTTTCCACCGTAGGCCCTTCCCTGTAGCCAACCTGTTCCTTGAAGCGAGCCAGGAACGCCGATTCAGCTGGCGGCACGTACGAAACCTGGTTCCGCTTGCTCATAGCTGCTCCCAGTAAAAACAGGTTCCCGGGGCCGCCTGGAGATGGTACATTGGCAACAGCCTGAATCCACATTTTTCTTAGTGGAAACCAAAAGATACATTTTGTGGTTGCCACACAAGGACAAAATATTAAGCTAGATCCTAATTCTTAGGCAATAATAAAGAGAAGACCTAAACATAGATTGAAAGAGGAAATTATTTCTATTCATTACAAGGTCTTTTTTCAATATTTATTGTGTGCCTATATTATTCTGATAAAAAAATTAAAATAAATGGAGACTAATTGGCCTTTTCTAGGAAAAAGCAGAGCTCCGTAAATATTCAAGTTGCATCTGAAAATAATTTGGTAAAAATTAACTACAAAAGTAAGACTTACCATCTGTCCTTTGGTAAATGAGTAATTTGGGGAAATCAATGGGATTACTGGATATAAGTAAGAATTTGGGATATATGGACATATTAATGAATTTGCATACCAAATTCGTGGCTAGAGTATATTTTGAAAAGTAACCAGGAGTTTAACTGACAGAGTAATCTTCAATTGTTTCACATCTAAAATGGTAAATATTTCTCTTAAACCCACTCCATGCATGCCCATTGCATCAATGTTTAATTGATCACCATCGATATAATGGTGTCATGTGGGCAGCTATCTTCCACATAAAGTTTCCTCTCGAAAGATCAATAATTTCAAGTATTTTCAGTTTGGGTAATTCTGCCCACAGCCCTAGTCAATGGTGCAGAGACAAGTACACCAGATTAAAACAATTTCCGGATAAAGAGTTTTTCTTCCATTAGAAAACTATAAATAGTAAATGTCTTCTGGCTTTTTGGAAAGTGTGCTACTCTCTAGATTTTGTTACCAAATCTTCCAGCAGCTTCTTTCTGCAGAATGAAGATATTTTATCATCTCCTCCATTTTCTGTGTTATGTGACCTTCATCCTACCAGGTAAAATAAATGCTTGTTTATAGAGCTTCTAGCTAAAAATAGAAACACCAGATTATAAAATAACACAATCAAATCAATTAAAGAAGTCTCTTGATTGTGTTGAATCTGTTTCCTCATTAGAATAGTGTTATACTAATGTACTCAACTCGTTTTCTTTTCTTTTTTTTTTTTTTTTTAGGATTTTGTTTATTTATTTGACAGAGAGAGAGATAGCGAGAGCAGGAACACAAGCAGGGGGAGTGGGAGAGGGAGAAGCAGGCTTCCCACCAAGCAGGGATCCCAATGCAGGCTTGATCCCAGGACTCCAGGATCATGACCTGAGCCGAAGGCAGATGCTTAATGACTGAGCCACCCAGGCACCCTCTCAACTCATTTTATTTTAAAGATTTTAATTTATTTAAGAGAGGGAAAGAGAGAGAGAGAGCAGGAGCAGGGGGAGAGGCAGAGGGACAAGCAGACTCCCTGCTGAGCGCAAAGCAAGAGCCCACACAGGGGTTCTGAGCCGAAATTAAGAGGTGGATGCTTAACCAACTGAGCCACCCAGGCCCCTTCAACTCATTTTGAAAATTAATATGGTCAAGGTAGATCCTCTGGTTATTTTAAGTCTTGATTGTTTCAGATACTTAAATTATTTTTAAAAATATAAATTAAAAAATTTATTTCTAAAATTCAGAAATGAAGATTGCATAATAAATTGGGTCTAGGAGGGGCACCTGGGTGGCTTAGTCAGTTAAGCATCCAACTCTTGATTTTGCCTCAGGACATGATCTCAGTGTCCTGGGAGCTAGCCCCCATGTTGAGCTCTGAGCTCAGTAAGGAGTCTGCTTCTCCCTCTCCCTCTGCCTCTCCCCCTGCTGCTTGCGTGCTCTCCTCTCTCTCTCTCAAATAATTTTTAAAAATAAATAAACAAACAAACAAATAAGGCCCAGGGAAGATGAATGATTGAGAATAACAGTAAATATCTCCTGAGATATCAATAATAGAATCTATAAAATGATCCAGGATATAGTATCAAAATATGCTGGGCAATGAGATACAGTAGGAATAAAATGGCAAATAAAGAAATATTATCACAAAAAATCCTTGTTGAATTAGTTAATACATTAGTAAAGAAATTCAGCAATGGCTTTATGAATCAATTAAAAATAAATACTTAAAATACGTACTGCAATGAAGTGCATGTTGGAGATTTTATGATATTCTTTTTTTTTTTTTTTAAAGATTTTATTTATTTATTTGACAGAGAAATAGCGAGAGCAGGAACACAAGCAGGGGGAGTGGGAGAGGGAGAAGCAGGCTTCCTGCCGAGCAGGGAGCCCAATGTGGGACTCGATCCCAGGACCCTGGGATCATGACCTGAGCCGAAGGCAGACGCTTAACGACTGAGCCACCCAGGCGCCCGATTTTATGATATTCTTGAGAGGTCTGTCCTCTGAGGGGATCCAGGCTCTCTAACAATGAAGATATAAATTGATACCCAAAAGTGTTCTAATTTGGACCTAGAAAGTTGGGAATTCAAGAGGTGCAACATGTAACAGAAAGAGAACTGAATTGAAACTTAGAAGATCTAGATTTTATTACTAGCTTCCTACTTAATAACTTCTGAACCTTGCCACTCAGAGAACTTAAGTGATTTGCCAAAGTCTTTAACAATTAAAAAAAAGAAAATACAAGCAGAATCAATAACAACCACAATCTTAAATAAAAAGTCTGATATAAAATATTGTGCTTGCTAATTATATGCACCTCAAAAGACTGCAGTTAGGATTTAGCGTAATAATGTACCAGTAAGTAGCCCTACAAACTGAAAATTAGTCTACCAATTTAGATACTATTATAATTATTATAGTTGCTGATGTTATAGTTATTATGATTATCATTTTTTAAAGGTTTATTTATTTTAGAGAGAGAGAGACAAAGAGGGAGAGCGTGCATGTGGGGCAGGGGGGTTGCCAGTGGGAGAGGGAGAGAAAGTCTTAAGCAGACTTCGTGATGATGACCCTGAGATCACGACCTGGGCTGAAACCAATAGTCGGAGGCTTAACTGACTGCTCCACCCAGGCGCCCCAGATATTATAGTTATTAATAATGAAGGCGAACTGAGGAAGTGGGGACCTCAAAGATGATTAGGGAGGATGTGGAGGCCCATGGTGCTAGTGTGTCAATCAATAACCATGTAATACTGAGTGGCTAGTGATCTACTGAGCACAATGCTGGACACTAAGGAAACAAAAATAAAAGAAAGACACAGTAATTCTAGTATTCAACTAGCATATTAAAAGCTAGTTGAATAAACTCAGATAAATCAATGAATTCCTTGAATTAGAAGGCTTATAAAAGTATGCTCTAAATAGTAAGAATGGTGGAATTATGGCATGGCAATTGTGGAGGTTTGGGAAAATGTCCTGCATTCTCTGATGAAGAGCTTTGAAACTGGGGATAAGACACTTGTATTTAGACCTTGGAAGGTGAGAGAAAGAAAGGGAAGACAAGAAGTAAATATGCGTGTCTAGCATGTGCCAAACCCCACTTTGTAACTTCTCATGTAGACATCTAATCTGACCTTCCAGACAACACTCTGAGATACCTGTTATTGCCTCTTTTTATACAAGAGGAAAATGACATCAAAGGAGAGAGGTTTTCAAGGTCACACCTATTATGCTGTGTGATAAGTGGAATATAAATATTGGAATACAAAATCCTAGCGTATTTGTTCTTTATATTTCATCATGCTTTCTGTAGAAGACACTGAGGATAAAGTACAAGATGAATAGATTATTTGGCCAAAAGCAGTGAAGTCACATGGGAATATAGGTGTGCTTCAGATGTGTGGGGACTATTCCATTTGCTGAGCATTGCAGAAAACTTTAAACAATGTAATGAAGACACTTAGTGTATGAATATGACCACAAACTTTCCTTTACCTTTTGATCATTCAAACAGATACTAAGTCATAATGTGTACTGAAATGGACAGAATGCTCTACATTTGGCCTTTGCTGGACCAAAAAAATAGGAAGGGTAATACAAGGTATCAGAGTGAGTGGCTTTGAAGGAGTTTATAGAGTAGTACATATCAATTACACAAGGGTGCGGTTTGTTATTTATAGAACCTTAAAGTCATTAAAGAAACAATAAAAAGTATTCCGTCTAAGTGGATACTTTGTGAAGATGTAAGATGAGTGATCCAAGCAGAGTGATACCATGCTGGAGGGAGAGTTATAGAAAATTGATAGAGAATAATACTGACGATGGTTAAAACATGACAGAATGATCAGTATTTTAGGCAGTATTTTAGTACAAGCAAAAATAATCCATAGAGATAGTGAAAACAGCATACTAGTGGTTTATAGAGTGAGCTTGTCATCAAATAGATCAGAGTTTATATTAAGGACCTGAGGCTCCTTTGTAGTTGTGGAGAAGCTTTAATTCCTTTAACTGTACAATGGAAAGGTAATACCATTAATTTTATAAGATTTTGCAAAGATTCAGAGATAATGTAAGCAAAACATTTATCACATTCAATATCATATTGCAGTATTTCAAGAAATGGAAAAATAGAAGTAGAAGTAGAAAACAGAAAGAGAAGTAGTTGAGAAAGAATACAAGGTACTGTCTCAGTATAGCCACTTGTTAAGATGTCTCAGAATGGACCTTAAATGACAGAAACATGGTGGCCTTAGAAACTTTAAGATGTATTGCTTGGTGCATGGGAGGCTGAGTCTAAAATAGTGGAGGAGAGACCCTCACCTGTGTTGAATTGTTGGTGGAAAGACAGTAATGGTCCCGGTGCTCTAGATTTTATTAAATTTAAAATCAAGTTGATTTGGTTACAAATGAGAATTACCAATAAAATGTTGGGAGAAAAGTGGAGCTCATAAAAATAAATAACCTTTTCCCATAGGCCAGGATTTCACTGACTAGCTAAGTAACTTCTCAACCAATCCAGAAAGATGTTATATGACAAATGAATACCATGTTAGTGCTTCTCTTGCGGCAATGATTTGTTTTTATTATTTTGTACTTGTTAAGGTAATTTGCAAATTAGTCTTAATATTTTTCTGTATTTTCATCCACCTGACTTAAAGAATTATACCTTCTTCAATATCCTTGAATAAGCTAAGGAAAAATAAAACACAAATATTAATATTTTAGAGCATTTTATGACTTTTACATGATGGTACTATTAATTGATAGGAAGTGTCTTCAATAGTAGAGATCCAGGTGCCAACCATAAGATAAGAGACAAGTGCAACCCTTACCAGACTGACAATATTTGAGAAATAGAAAAGAAAAAAGAAAAATGGATTTAATTCTAAGCTCTGAATAAGAGGTCGGTAAGAGATGGGGAACAGAAAGTGACCTTAAATTCTCAGTTATCCAACTTTGAGTTAAGACATCAAAGTCAAGGGAACTGACAAATAATTCCACATAGAGGAGCTAAAATTATTTTATTTAAATTTGTCTAAAGTAAAATTTTTCTTACGTTCAGGTTGCAGAAAGGAAACCCACTTATTAAGCATATATAGAGTATATTAAGTATGTATTACTATTGATTCTTTGTATGGGTAAACATACTCATCTTAATAAAATTCTATTTTGTCATTCAGTGCTCAACTTCTGATTTTCACATCTTCAGGTTCCTCCATAGTCATAAAATACTTAAAGGTCCTAGAGACAACAAGCTACCATAAGCAATATTAAATTTGAGACCATATCCAGATCTGTTGAGTGTTTGTCATATGTCACTTTCCAACTTTTTCAATGTAGAGGCCATGGATTACATATTTACAATGCAAATTCTGGTTTGGAACAATTTAAGATTGAACCCTGGGTTAAGCATGTATTAGTTTTGCAACCTTGGGCAAATTATTTGGTCATTCAAAGCCTCAGGTTTTTTATCTGAACAGCACCAACCTCAAAGTTTTATTATGGCAGTTAAATGAGATAATGTATGCAAAATATTCAAAACAATACCTGACACACAGTAGGTTTTCAATGAAGGAAATCTATTTGTGTTATTATTAGTTTTTGAACTTAAACATATAATATGCTCTTTCAACTCTAGGATGAGAATCATACTACTTGTCTGACTGGTTCTTGTTCTTTTTATACTCCTCCTGTGCATTGGAATAACACTTGCTCATTTTTTAAGGTTAAATTTTCATATCACTCTTCCATGATACAACACCATGACATTAAACAAACACTTAATCTGTTCACACATTAGACCTAATATATTTCTCTATCATAAGTATCTGTACTTAATTAGCCTATCTCTCTCTCTCTCACTCTCACTTTGGCTCAGTGTTTTGCTTTACCTCCAGAAAAAGCCCACCGCCTGGTCTAAAAGTTGGAATCAATAAGGATTTAATTTCAACTATAGTCTTTTTATTCACCATTAATTAATAAGTTCTTAATCTGTGAGAAACTATTATGTTCCAGACACTATTGTACACCTGTTTATGTGTTAATTCATCATGTTTCATAGAGACTCAGTGAATGAGATACCATTTTCTCCATTTTACACATGAAGCAACTGAGGCTCGTAGGGCTTACCCAAAGTTACTTAGCTAGCAAATAACAGCATTAAACTTCAAGCTTAAAGTCCATGGCTGTAAACTCTGCAGTTAGAAAAACTATCAATCTGTACCATACAAAGATTTTGAAAAATAGTGATTTGTTGTTGACCTCTGAAAGTCAGGGACCTCGGGCTGTTTGCTCAGGGTCCTCTGTGCCTCGCTACACTGTCGTCTCTTTTTGCGACGGTGAAGGAACTGAGAAAAAGAGACGACAGTAAAGCGAGGCACAGGGGACCCCGAGCGAACAGCCTGAGGTCCACACTTTGTTTGCTCTACTTGATGTTAAAACTTTACAATAAAAATTATAGTAGTCTGTTTCGCATAGCAGCAACCTGATATTAAAACATAATATAAAATTGTAACAGTTTTTTTCATATAGCCTCTCCCATGCACTGAGGGGGATATATGGACAAAAAACAAAACAAAACAAAACAAAAAACACGAAACAATTGCTTAAAGGCATTGCAGAGTAAATGGGTCAATTAAAAGTTACAGTGAAAAGATCAAGTTGAGAGATCAACTTCTGAGGCTAGAAGCATTCTTCTCCCTAGAAGCATCTGACTATTCTTAAAGACACAGGAAAGAAGATGAAAAGCAGAAATCTGATAGCCTTATGCTACCACTGGGGCAAAAATTGTAATTCAGAGCCTGCAAAGGAAGGAGAACTATGGGAATACTGGTGTGCTTTGGCTGAGGATCCCAAAAAACTACAAACTAGGTTAAAAGGACATAGTCCAGGGGCGCCTGGGTGGCTCAGTTGGTTAAGCGACTGCCTTCGGTTCAGGTCATGATCCTGGAGTCCCGGGATCGAGTCCCAGGATCGAGTCCCCCATCGGGCTCCCTGCTCAGCGGGGGGTCTGCTTCTCCCTCTGACCCTCTTCCCTCTCGTGCTCTCTCTATCTCATTCTCTCTCTCAAATAAATAAATAAAATCTTTAAAAAAAAAAAAAAGAAAAAGGACATTAGTCCAGCCATCCAGCCATCCCAGGAACGAATACCCACTTTTACATTATCTCAAGTTCTATAAATGGTTTAAGATTATCCAGGAAGGTTAGTTGGTAGTCTTAGCCATCAACAAGGAACAATAATAAATCATTCTGGAGAAAGATAACATCATTCTAGACCTCAAGCTATTTCCTCAATCTTTCATTAAAAATGTATGTGACAAAAATAATCAGGAACAAATGAAAACAGAACTATCCTATCAAAAATCAAAACCAGCATACAAGGGGAGAGATTAACAAGGAATCCAGATAATGAAGTTACCAGACCTAGACTTTAAAATAACTGTGCTTAACTTGTTTAAATAAAGAAAAACAAAAGTAAAAACTTGGCATAGATGTGAAGACTACAACAAAGAGCAAAAATAAAATTCCAGAACTGAAAAATTCATAAAGCAAAATTAAATACATATTGAATGTGTTAAATAGTTGCTTTTACATATTCAGTGAAATATTTAATGATGATGAAAGATGAATCAGAAGGAAATATCTGGAATGAAACAAGAGAAAATTAGAGGTTGAAAAATAAGAAAAAAGGTGAAGGAGGGCGGGAAGGATGAAGGAAAGAAGGAAGGTAGGAAAGAGGAAAAGAAGGAAGGGGGAAGAAAGGAAGAAATGAAGGAAGGAAGGAAGAAAAAGCATAGCAAACTGCTAAAAAACAAAACAAAACAATAAAGCAAAGCAAAAGTTGAAGAAAACAACATATCATTTTCAAAGGGTCAGATATTAAACTGAAAGTTGACTTCTCAAAAAACAACAAAGAAGTCACAAGACAACGTAGTCATATCTTCAGAGTCCTGAAAGAAAACAACTATAATCTAGAATTCTGTATCAAATGAAAATACCCTCTAGGAGTGAAGATAACATAAGAATATTCTCAAATAAAAACAGAGAGTTCAACATCAGAGCTCCTGTATTAAGGGAAATTCTTAAAAGATTGTTTGGCCAGAAGGAGAATGATTTTCTATGTGGAAGCTCAGAAACACAGGAAAAAACAAAAAACCAAACAAAAAAAAACAAACAAGCAATGATTTTTAATAAGACTTTGTTAAGTTGAAACTTCTAGCATAAACACAAAAAAAGAGTAAAAGATAATATAACTACACAATGGTAAATTATATGATGGGATTATAAAAAATAACCAATATATAGAAAAGAAGATAAGAAAAAAAATAACAGGATATATTTCATCCAATATATATTACTATTATAAATATTAGTGTAAAGTTAAAAAAAATGAGTGAATCTTTTGAATGTAGTGAATATAGTTTTGAATGTACTGAATAGTTTATATGAGAAATATCTAATATATGAGAAAAGAGAAATTATAAAATCTAAAGGATTAGAAAGGATATAAAACCCCAACAAAAGCATGGTGAAGTAGTTATATTAGTATTATATAAAGTAGACAGTAAGAAAAAAATGCATTAATAGAGACAAAGAATGATTATTCATAGTAATAAAAGATTCAATTCAACAGGATAATATTGCAACCATAAATTTAATGCAACAAATAACTTAGTCTTGAAATATGTAAAAAAAAAAATAGAAAGACAAAAAGAGTAGAGAACACCATAATAATGGGTGATGATAACACACCTTCCTCAGTTACACAGAAAACAGAGAAAAATAAACAATATAAATGTAAGAATAAGAAGATATAAATATGAAGATTAACGAAACTCAACCTAATTCAAAGAAGAAATATCAGTGAGTATTAGAAAATATCATCATCTGAATGGTAATAAAAATGAGAGCACAAAGCTCATAGAACACAGCTATAGTAGAGTTTACAGGGAAATTCATACCATTATATTCATATATCTGAACAGAATAGTGTGGTACTGGTCAAAGAGTAAACAAATAGATCAATAGAACAGGACAGAGATCTCAGAAATAGATCCCTATAAATATAGTCAACTGATACTTGACAAAAGAGCAAAGGCAATATAATGAAGAAAAGACAGTCTCTTCAACAGCTGATGTTGGAACAAGTGGACGTCCACATGTGAAAAAAGTGAATCTAGACTAGTGAATAGGCTTGAAATGGCTCATAGATCCAGATGTAAAATGCAAAATTATAAAACTCCTAGAACATAACATAGAAGAAACCTAGATGTATGTCCTTGGGGATGGCAATGACTTTCTGGATACAGCACCAAAGGCACGATCCACGAAAGAAAGAGTTGATAAGCTGGACTTTATTAAAACTAAAGACTTCTCCCCTGAGAAATATAACAACAAGATAATGAGATGACAAGCCACAAACTGGGAGAAATACTCGCAATAGACACATGCAATAAAGGACCATTATCCAAAACATACAAAGAACATTTAAAACTCAACAATAAGGAAACAAAACAAAATAAAAACAAAAGGACCAAAACACTTAACAGACATCTCATCAAAGAAGTTATACAAATGGCAAGTAAGCATATGAAAGGATGTTCCACGTCATATGTCATCAGGGAAATGTAAATTGAAACGAAGTAACATTTTATACCTATTAAAACAGCTAAAATTTGGAATACTGGCAAAACCAAATTGTGGTGAGTATATGGAGCAACAGGAACTCTCATATACTGCTGATGGGATTGCAAAATGATATAGCTACTTCGGAACACAGTTTGGCAGTTTCTTATAAAACTAAAGATACTGGGGGTGCCTGGGTGGCTCAGTCGTTAAGCATCTGCCTTCAGCTCAGGTCATGATCCCAGGGTCCTGGGATCGAGTCCCCCATCGGGCTCCTTGCTCAGCAGGGAACCTGCTTCTCCCTCTGTCTGTCCCTCTCCCTACTCATTTTCTCTCTCTCTCTCTAAAATAAATAAATAAAATATTTATTTTATTTATTAATATTTATTTTATTTATATTTATTAATATTATTAATAATTATTTATTAATAAAAAACTAACCATACTGGTACCATATCACAGCAATTATGCTCCTTGGTATTTACCCAAAGCAGCTGAAAACTTCTGCCCACACAAAAACCTGCCCATGAATGTCTATAAACAGCTGTATTCCTAATTTCCAAAGCTTGGAATCATCCAGGATATTTTTCAGTAGGTAAATGGATAGATCAACTGTGATATATCCAGACAACAGAATGTTAATTAATGCTAAAAAAAAAATGAGCTATCAAATCATGAAAAGACATGTAAGAACTTTAAATTCACATTACTAAGTGAAAGAAGCTAATCTAAAAATGCTGTGTACGATATGATTTCTACTATAGAACATTCTTGGGAGGGCACAACTATGAAGGCAGTAAAAAAGACAATAGTTGGCAGAGGAGGGAGGGGAGAGATGAATAAGCAGAGCCCAGAAGATGTTTAGGGCACTGAAAATACCTTGTATAATATTATAATAATGGATATATTTAATTATACATTTGCCCAAGCCCGTAGAATGCACAACACGAAGAATGAACCATAGTGAAAACTATGGACTTTGGGTGGTTATGATGTGTCAATGTAGCTTTGTCCTTGGTAAAAAATGTACCCTTCTGGTGGATGATGTTGATAATGGGGAAGGTTATGCATATTTAGGGGCAGGAAGTATATAGGAATGTGCCTTTCTTTCAATATGTGCCTTTCTTTCAATTTTTTTGTAAACCTAAAACTGCTCTAAAAATAAAGCCTTTAAAAAAATTTTTAAAGAGAACTCATGAATTCTTTTAAAAAATTATATAATAACATAATAAGGAAAGTATATGAACTATTAAAGAAAAAAGAATTGTTCGGAACAAATACTAACAGCATAAAAATTAAAACTGCAGTGGACACCATTTTATTTGGGGGCAAAAGTTACATATATTGCTGGTGCAATATATAAATTAATAACCCTGGGATCTAACTGTTCCACAATTATCTTAAATATGGCTCATGTAAATATTAAAATATGTACTACAAATTTGCTTATTATAATCTTAAAATATTAAAATTTTAAATACGACCTAATGGAAAAAATGGACAAACTGTCATATATTTCAAAGGAATATTATGTAGCTCTAAAAAATTTTTGAATCTTATTGAGAATAATGTATGGCATAAAAATGTAATATATATTAATTTAAAACACGTTCAAACTTTGTATATATATATATGGAAGTATGTAATATTTTAGTGTCTTCTTATTTTTTGGCATTTTATAAGTTCATTACAATGTATACATAGTACTTTTTGTCATCAGAAATAATATGTTCTTAAGTAAGAGATTAGTAATGTCGGTTACTCTTCTTTTACCATAGCCACATGTACCTTGGTGGATCCTGATCGGTGCACAAAATATTTCGGTTACTGTAGAAGACACTGCTTTAAATATGAAAGGCAAATTGATATATGTCTCTCACCAAGTAAAATTTGCTGCATTGAGAGGTTATTTGAAGAAGATTAATTTTGAAAAGGAAGATGTACCTGTGATCAAAGAAGTTTGTACACCAGTGCAAAGAGGTATAGGAATAAATTAGACTTTCTGTAATAAATAAAGACATATGCCAATATTGATATCTTCCTCTGTAGATATTAATTATGCATTCAGTGGAGTGAGCTAAGACCTTTCTTATATTCTCAAGTTAGAGGTTTTATGATAGAGGTCTATCTTTCATTAATTTCCTATCATATGGATATCACCTTTGCTTCAGTTTAGAACCACTTTTGATCTGTCATGGCTTACCTAAACTTACACAATTGAACATTTGCCAACTTAACCATGACCTTATTAGAAATGTGATTGATGAAAATTAATACCCATAGACTTATCAGTTATCTAAATGTCATCGTTATGTTATTGACATTGAGAAACAGGAAACCTCAGAACAAGATGAGGACATAAGCTACAGTACAGCATGACGATATTCACTGGCCATTCCCTTCTTCTCTCTGAGTTCTGTTCGTGCAAGAAGGCATATTAATTGAATATTATTTAATACTAATACTATTAAACTGGGTTTAAATACAATCTGAACTTTGGCCAGAGTCTAGACTCAAAACATTATCTTGGCAGTTTTGTACTTAGTTCTGAAGGGATGGAAAAATGCATAAGTTCTGTTGTTTCATTCTCAGTGTAACTACTAGACAGCACAAATAGTCTCTGTAATGATAAAAGTTAAGGGAAAAACATAGAGACTAGAATTTTTTTCCAGCTAAAAACAAAGGACCAATCAACCATTTATCAATATTTTACCAAGTTCCCAAACATTTTTACTACTGTTTTTTTTTTAAACTAATTTAACAACTGGCCCAAGATTACTGCTTTTTTTTTTTTTTAATTTTTAAATTTTTGTTTTTTTTCACTAGAGATCTAGTGAACCTCATGATAATATCTAGTTTAAACAGCTTGTTCCAGGACAGGCATCATATTGCCTCTGGGGATTTAAGTGATGTGTACCTAAAAAACAAAAACAAACAAAAAAAATATGTTTAATTCAAGTACAATGTCTAAGTTAGAGGCAAGAAGGGTAACCAAAGTCTGTACTTCTGCAGGATCAACAATCAGATATGAGGATCAAATTCAAGAATCTGAAAAGAGAAGAAAAAAAATGTGGGGCGCCTACGTGGCTCAGTCTTTGAGCGTCTGCCTTCGGCTCAGGTCATCATCCCAGGTCCTGGGATTGAGCCCCGCATCGGGCTCCCTGGTCAGCAGGAAGCTTGCTTCTCCCTCTCCCACTCCCCCTGCCTGTGTTCCCTCTCTCACTGTGTCTCTGTCAAATAAATAAATAAAATCTTTTAAAAAAATGCATAAAGAGCTCCAGGGATGGAGAACAAGTTGTAAATGTTGAATGCAATAAGAAATGAGACAAAATAATTCATGATTTGCATTAAATCTTTGTGGAAAGGGATTTTGGAGGATGGTGGCAGCAACATAGTTGTTTAGAATAGAATGACTATGGGCTAAACCCAAAACTCCTGGAAAAATTTACATCAAGCAGACAAGATATCCCTGCATACCTTATCATATAAGTTAGTGGAGAAAAAAAAATACCAATGGTTTTGAGTCCTCTATGGAATCTGTACTTGGGTGGGAGGAATCAGATGGAAGAAAAACAGTTTTTTGATGGGTTTGAGAAGACACCCAGAGTGCCAACAGCATTTGTTGGGAAAGACAGCAAACCAGTTCATTGACAACAGCTACAACTACTTCTTTCTTGGTGCCACCACTAGATTTCAAGTAAATTGTGAGGGTTTAAGAAATATTATATTCTTTTCCTTTGTGTCTCCTCAAACCTGTAATAGGCTCGTAACCATACTATGTATTCATTAATAAATGTTGGAAAATAATAAAATATTTAACCTAGACATTCCAACTTATTTCTTGTCTGTCTTAAGCAGACAGCATTTTATTCTAAATTTTATAGTTTAAAATTTCATTTCTGGAAAACACTGAGATTTCTGGAAGAAGGCATTTCTGGTTGTTATCCTAGGGGATTTGCTATTGATTCATGTAATCTTGGACAAGTTACTAAACTAGCTCTCAGTTTGCTCATCTGTAAATGATAATATATTATAATTAAATAAATATAAAATTATAACTATGATCTGTATTATCTGGTCCTCCAAATGGGAATTTCAATTTTTATCCATATATCCTCCAACAATTTAAGGTGGTCCTTCTATGCAGTTTATAGCAACACATTAAAATCTTCTTTCTTCTCTTAATTTCTATCATTCTGATACCCCTGGGAGTCTTCCTCTACATGGTGGTAAAAGTGGGTATGATAAGAAATAATCAAATTCTTAATGCATTCGGAAGTCTACCTAGCCAAATGATCTGCTGGGAACAGAAAGTGAGGATGTGACTTGCATCCTTGCACACTAGGGATGACCCAAGGCTTTGTGTTTGGGTAATTGTAAAAATACAATTGCCATTATATGAGTTGTGAAAACTGTGGGAGGTGCAAGTTTGGTGAGAGTGTACATATCAGAAGCTCAGTTTGGACATCTTAGGTTAGATATTTAATTGGAAAGACCGATTAGGCAGTTGAATGTTTGTTTAATGTTAAAGACAGAGGGTTCAGGCTAGAGATAAAAACTTGGAATCGTCAACTTCTAGATGCCATTTAGAGCCATAAGATTGAATGAGATCACCTTGGAAATAAGTAGAGGTAAAATTTCTGGGATTAATCTTTATATCTGGGATGTCAAAATCCAAAGATTGATGAGATGAGAAACCAGTGTACAAGACTAATAAGAAGTGACAAGAAAGTTAGGAGACAACTAGGTAATATGATGTCCTAAAAAGCCTCTTAAAAGAATGAATCAATTATTTCTAAAAAGCCAATTAAAATAAAAACAAGAAATAGCCAATGATTTAGCACATGCTAAGTCTTTGAGGTCTTTGAGGACCATTCCTAGAACAATTTCAGGAGAGCAGAAGAGGCAAAAACCTGGTTCAAGAGAGAATGAAAGGATAGAAATTTAAGAGAAAATATAGAAAATTATTTTAGGGGCACCTGGGTGGCTCAGTCAGTTAAGTGTCTGCCTTCAGCTCAGGTCATGATCCCAGGGTTCTAGGATGGAGCCCCGCATTGGGCTCCCTGCTCAGTGGGGAGCCTGCTTCTCTCTCTGCCTGCTGTTCCCCCTGCTTGTGCTCTCTCTCTCTCTCTGGTAAATAAATAAAATCTTTAAAATAAGAAAATTATTTTAAAGAGTTTGGAAATAAATTGAACAAAGGAAATGATGTGGTAGTTAGAGGTCAAAATAGGGTCAAGAGTTTTTTTTCAATATTTATAATTGGAAATATTTTTTAAACACTACAAAAGAATCTAATAGAGATCAACAAAATGAAAAGGCAATGTATGGAATGAGAAAAAAATATTTGGAAACCATCTATGTAAGGGGTTAATATCCAAAATACTTAAGGAATGTGTGCAACTCAGTTGCAAAAAACAACTTGATTAAAAATTGGGCCGAGGCACCAAATAGATATTCTCTCAAAAAAGTCATGCAAATGGCCAGCAGGTACATGAAAAGAGATGCTCAACATCACTAATCATCAGGGAAAGTCAAGTCAAAACCACAATGAGATTTCACCTTACACTCTATGGAATAGCTAGTATCAAAAAGACAAGTGATAACGAGTCTTGGCAAGGATGTGGAGAAGAGAACCCTGTGCATTGCTGATGGGTATGAGAACTGGTACAGACACTATGAAAAACAGTGTGGAGTTTCCTCAAAAAAATTAAAGTAGAACTACCATATGACCCAGAAATCCCACTTCTGGTATAGCCAAAGGAAATAAAAATAGGATCTCAAAGAGGTATCTGCACCCCCATGTTCATTGCATTTTTCACAATAGCGAAGCTATAGAAGCAATCTGTGTTCATCTATCAATAAAAGGATAAAGAAGATGGATAAAGGCTGTGTATGTGTATATTTATTTATTTGTTTGTTCGTTTATTTATATTAGACCCTGTGCTGGGGGCTGAGGACCCTGTGTGGGTTTTACAGCCTCACAGGGAGTAAAGGCATCGACCACTTACTTGTAGCAGGAGCATGAAGGCTAGAAACTGAGAAACTGGCGAGTGAAGCTGGTGCATCATGGGGTTCTTATCTGAACAGGAGGGACAGTGGGGACAGAGATAGTCCCTGGGACAAAGGGAGGCCTGAAAGATGAGAAGAAATTCTCCATAGCCTCAGGGCACCAGGGTCCCAGTTGGTTAAGCACCAGACTCTTGTTTTCAGCTCAGGCCATGATCTCGAGGTCGTAGGATCCAGCCTCACGTCAGCTCTGGGCTCAGCACTGGGTCTGCTTACCCCTCTCCCTCTGCCCCTCGCCCCACTCATGTGCTCACTCTCTCAAATAAAACCTTAAAAATTAATTAATTAATTAATTAATTAATTAATTCTCCATAGCCTCATTGTGGCAAGTGGCTACTCTACAGGCCGTGTAGCTCTCAATCTCCTCCATTACTGATTTCTGCTAAACTTGCTAGGTTGCTTTTTCATTCGTTCACCCAGTATAATTGTTGAACACTAATTGTGAGTGACAGCTCCTTTTGATTTTTCTCAATGGGGTCTTCATAGAGGTGTAACAGAGAAGACACAAATGGCTTTGAAAGTGTAGAGACTTCAATTTGCCACTCAAGAGTTGTGCTAAATTGGATAGCCAATTGGTCTCCAAGGACTTCAGCTTTGTTAGCTGTGAAAATATGAAAAACCATATTCTCTGGAGAGTTCTGTAGGGAGGGGACTTCTAAATGTACTAAAAAGCCCTCTGCAGATTATCTGACATGTAGTAGTCGCTTGTAAGTATGAGTTTCCTTACCTCTATAATTTGTTTTATTTTTATTTTATTTTTTTTAAAGATTTTATTTATTTATTTGACAGAGAGAGAGACAGCGAGAGAGGGAGCACAAGCAGGGGGAGTGGGAGAGGGAGAAGCAGGCTTCCTGCTGAGCAGGGAGCCTGATGCGGGTCTCGATCCCAGGACCCTGGGATCATGACCTGAGCCGAAGGCAGACGCTTAACGACTGAGCCACTCAGCCACCCTATAGTTTGTTTTAAACATGAATTTGTAACCACTGTTCAGGACTCAACACAAAATTCCTTCCAGTTTTATAACATGTGATTTATCTTAGATTGAAAAATTCTCTTACAACGAAAACCTACAATCCTTGTCCCACATTCTCTACCAATGTAATCACATTCCTTTAACGTCATGCAACATAGCTATTACTCTTGATGCTATTTTTCAAAGTATTAAGAAAAAAATTAGTTGTATTCAATTGTCTTTTATATGTCATTATTTTCATGTTATATTTGATTCATTTGATATTTCCTAGGTCTTCTTTACGACTTAAAAAAATTTTTTTTTCCTTTTTTTGGTTTGTGTGAATTATTTCTTCACATATTTTGACAGGGTTTTTTTTTTTTCCTCTATCAACATTTTTCCTTATAATCCAGCACTCTACCCATAAATGTTCCCCTAAATTTTAATTCTTGATCCTCTGTGCTTTCTTTAGTTCAGTTCATAAAAATCCTCAAATCCTACTCTCTCCAATGCTTTCCATAATCTTTTTGTAGCTTCCTTTTGAAAAATTCTACTTGAAAATTCTGCTTTCAATCCAAACTCAAAATATCTAAAAGAATTTTGAGAACGTGGGAGATGAGCAGGAGGATTTTAGTATTTATCTAATGCCCTGTAATCACCCCAAACTTAGTGGCTTAAAAACAAATAATTATCAATTATTTTTCATGGCTTCTATAGGTCAGGAGTTCAAAAGTTGCTTGACTGCGATAATCTGGTTCAGGCATTCTCTGAGACTGCAGTGTATATTTGTTTGGGCTGTAGTCATCTGAAGGCTTGAATAGGCCTGGAGAACGCAGGAGGTGACTCATGTTTTGGCAAGTTGTCGTTAGCTATTGGAAGGGGATCTCAGATCCTCTCCCTAGGAGCCTCTCCAATTGACCTGTGCTTGCTTACAATGTGGTGGTGGAGTTCTAAAGCCAGGCAGAGTCCATATCCTTTCTTGAACTAACCTTAGAAGTCAATGGCACCACTTTGTACTGCATTGGTAATGATAGACCTACACACTCACCTAAATTTGTGGAAAACCACACAGACTCCAACTCTCAGTAGGAGGAATGTCAGTCACACTGCAAGAAAAGCATATCAGATAGGATCAACATATAGATGTGGTTACCTCTGGAAATTATAATTTGTCCCTGGTGTCTGAGCCCTTTCTAATTGTTTCCCACTATGTTTACAAAAATGGTAAACTTGAAGGCAAGGCAGGTTCTGAGCATTAGAAAACTGCAGAAGAATTTTTAAAAATATCTGTTAAATATTTTTTTATTTAAAATCAATTAGTTAACATATAGTGTGTTAATAGTTTTAGAGGTAGAGTTTAGTGATTCATCAGTTGCATACAACACGCAGTGCTCATTATGTCAAGGGCCCTCCTTAATGCCCAACACCCAGTTACCCCATCCCCCACCCACCTCTCCTCTAGCAATTGTGTTTATATATATATATTTAAACAAACACACAATCCTTAAGACTAGGAAAGATGTGGGATGCCTGGGTGGCTCAGCCAGTTAAGTGGCTGCCTTGGGCTAAGGTCATGATCCCGAGGTCCTGGAATCGAGTTCCGCATCAGGCTCCTTGCTCAGTGGGGAGCATGCATCTCCCTCTGCTGCCACTCCCCCTTCTTGGGCTCACTCTCTCTCTCTTCGATTTAAAAAAAAATTAAAAAAAAAAAAAACTAGGAAAGATGGACTCCTCAAAGAGATCATAACACCAAAAAAAGTATATGCAGATAAATCTAAGTATCAATTGATTATATAATTAATAATAGTAATATCTAATAGGCAAAGAAAACAGGAAAGAATTAAAACAACTAACAGAAATGATATATAGTTAGGGAAGAATCTTGTGAGTATTAAAATTATAAGAACAGAAGTGAAAGAAATAGAGAAAAGTACAAGAAAAAAATTAACGGAACTAGAAGAATTCTTTGAAAAATCCAATAGAGTTGTCAAACTTCTAGTAAAACATGAAAAGAGAATGAAAGAAGACACAAATCATAGTCCATCCCCAAAATATAAAAGTGGCATTAATGCTGCTTCTGCAGATATTAAAAATAAGATATTGTAAATAACCACATTAATAAATTTGAAAATTTATACAATTGACATATTTAAAACAAAAATGCAACATAAAATTGAGGGAAGAGATGAAAACAATTAAAAAGTGTAATCCTATAAGCATTAAATTGATTGAATCATAGTTAAATTTTTTTCTCAAAAAGAAACTTCATGACTAGATAGCTTTATTGGTGAGTTCTACAAAATGTTCAAAAATTAAAATTTCTAATATTGGACAAAATCATTAAGGAAATTTAAAGAAAATGAAAGAGTATGATCTCTTACTCAATTAAGGAAGCTAGAATTTTGTAAGAATGAATAAATGTGAGGGACGCCTGGGTGGCTCATTCGATTAAGCGGCTGCCTTTGCCTCAGGTCATGATCCCAGGGTCCTGGGATTGACTCTCCCATGGGGTTCCTTGCTACACGGGGAGCCTGCTTCTCCCTCTGCCTGTCCCTGCTTGTGTTTACTCTCTGTCTCTCTCTTCTTCTCTCTCTGACAAATAATAAAAAAAAAAGAATGAGTAAATTTGATGTTCTTGGAAATAATTTTTTCCAGTGGTAATTCTTGGTTTCTGGTTTGAGAAGTGTCTCAAATACAGTAATAACATTCCAGCAGTGTTGCCCCTAGGATGTTTAGGATTCCAGGAGAGTATTTCTTGTAGAGTGCCTATTTACATAAATCTTTTGATTCAAAAATGCAACACAAAATCCGTGAGTCTATGTGAAGTATAATTACCTATCAATGAAGATCTATAATATAACAATATTATAACATACAGTCATATATTTGTTATATATTATGTTATATATTTGTTTTCTGTCCAATCAGTGCATGTGAAGAGTATTCAGTTTTCAGGCAACAACTCTTCATGTCCTTTTTGTCAAATGCCTGTTTCTCATGAATTTTATGTCTCCCACACACATACAAAAGGCAGGAATGGTGTTATTAAGCATAATGCCATGATTCTTTCAAGTCTATTTTATTACAATAGTATATGTTTTCATGATGCTGCATCACCCATTTTGCTGCCACTGAATGCTGGTTTCCAATGACTCCTAAAAGTTACTGTGAATTTTTGGTGATTATCAAGAGGGCAGGTCTAACCCAGAATATAAAGAGAAATGTGGATGATTTTTTTTTTCTGGTCATGTTAAATTTATGATTATGAATTTTATAGCATATTGGTTGCACAACACGTCCAACAATTTCTTGAATGTTTTAGGGGCCTCAACCACTGCATTCCTAGAATCTGATCTCTTTCATTGCTGACCATTCCTTTGCCTTCCATGCATCGTTGTTACACTGAAGGATAGAAGAGCCTGTGGTCAGAGCAAGAATGATCTTATTGAGTAGGGAGTGCTATTCCTCCTCTGGCATAGCTTAAGACCAACCAGGAAGAATATAGTATTATTACATCCATTAAAAGCGAGAAAGGGGGCACCTAGGTGGCTCAGTTGGTTAAGCATCTGCCTTTGGCTCAGGTCATGATCCCGGAGTCCCGGGATCAATCCTCACATCAGGCTCCCTGCTCAGTGGGGAGTCTGTTTCTTCCTCTGCCCCTCACCCTGCTCCTGCTCTCTGTCTCTTGCTCTCTCTCTCAAATAAACAAAATCTTAAAAAAAAAAAAAAAAAAGCAAGAAAAGACATTTACTGATCCAAAGGGACCATTAGCATTTCAAAATGAGGAGCAACAATTTGGAAAATTCTGAGAAGATAGGCTTATTTATCCTCAGGAACACTTGATAGCTGGTACTCCTGTGGAGAGAGGTGGGGAGTAGAGTGACCACCCTAAGTAGCGGCAGATAGAGGAGAAGGGTGGGGTAGTGTTACACAAAGCAAGATAATATATCACCATTCCTGTTGCCCTTGGGTGCTAGAGACTGGAGATGGAATTTCTATGGAAATACAGAAGGGGAAGAAATCCTTACCCCAAAGCACAAGCTCAGTTCTAAGGGCGGCACTGAACCATAGGTAGCTCTAAGCTCTGAATTTCTTCAGTGTCCCATCTGAATGAGAACTGCCCAATATTAAGGTGTCAACACTATTCTAGCAGCCCAATTTCTCCTTTTCCTACAAAAGAAATATCTTGCCAACCAGCAGAATCAATCCACCTGTCAGGCCTTTCACTTAACCAGAGACTCATATGGGGGTGCTAGGATGACTTTTAGGCATGAAATCCAGAGCTCCCTAAGACATCTGGTGAACACCGGACATTGTGGGGGAGTCTGGCAAGCCAAAATACTGCCTGAAGGAAAGAAACAGCACCAGGGCCTACTCCAGTCCAGCCAGGGCATAGGGCACCTCACTCAGATGGCTCTGCCATCCATGAATGGTCAAGGGACTCAGAAAAATTCTAGGAAGCTATTCCAAGGTACAGAAACAGTGAGGGAGTGCCCTGTATACCAGGGTCCAGAGCAAGGTCTTCCCTCAACAAAGTATCAATGTGTCCTACAAATTACTGCAATGAAATGTGACAGAAGAAACTTGTCATCTCCTATGTTTACACCTATCTTCGCCATATCTGGGTATGCCAACTCCCATTAAATACATTTACCTATTCTTTCTTTATATTCTGTACAGTCACTACTTGCAGGGGAGCATCTGAGATCTTAAAGTAAGAAAAGCAAGGAGCACCTTTTTATTTTATTTTATTTTATTGTTATGTTAATCACCATACATTACATCATTAGTTTTTGATGTAGTGATCCATGATTCATTGTTTGCGTATTTTATTTTATTTTATTGTTATGTTAATCACCATACATTATATCATAGTTTTTGATGTAACAAACATGATTCATTGTTTGCGTATAACACCCCATGTGTATAGCATTGTTATTGCACTTTTCAATATGTGCCCTCTTTAATATCCATCACCAGACTAACCCATCCCCTCACCCCCCTCCCCTCTAGAACCCTCAGTTTGTTTCTCAGAGTCCATAGTCTCTCATGGTTCATCTCCCCCTCCGATTTCCCCCCCTTCATTTTTCCCTTAAGCAAGGAGCACATGTTAAAAACCCTTTGTATTTTTCCACATCAGTTTTGAGCTGCTGAGAAGGTAAGCATGTATGTGGAAAGCCTGGAAACGCAAAAGTAGCGAAGAGGTAGTCTAAATATCCCCTGGTGCATGTGGTGGCCATGTTGTGGAGACAGAGATGTAAAAATTTATGAAAGGCTTCAATTTACTTTGATATGCCCAAGTTCACAAACTATGGAGATATTACAAATGATTCTCTCTCTATATACACATTCATTTTTCTTTTAATGGCTTCGTAGTTCGTCATGGCATGAAGCCATCATAAGTTTATTAATCCTGACTTCCACTTCTTTCAGTTTCTTGTTGTTGAATCGGACATCTGTGTACGTAGAATTTCATGCATAGTTTTATGCACACTATATGAAGAAGGAATGTGAAGTTTAATAATACCTGGGTCAAAGTATATGTGACTTCTTAATGTTTACACATAGTCAGGCTTTCCTGTGTTTTCCCACAATGGGCCCACAATTCATGGTTGCTCTTTAAAGTATAACAACAAAAATGCAACATACGATTATTTTAAAAAATTGTAATTGTATTCATTTATATCTTCTTAATTTCCAGTGAGTTAAATATTTTGGGTGTGTTTATTATACTTTGTAGTTCTTCTCCTGTGACTTGCTTTTTCATAACCATCTCTCATTTTTCTTTAGTACTATCAGTATTTTTTTAAAATAATTTTGCACTTGTTCTTTATGTATATATTTATATCAACCCTTTAGCTATCATATGTTGCAAATATTTTGTTCAAAATTTGCATGTTTTTCATTCATAAGGAAATCACAAATTTGTGTATAGTTAAATTGTATTATATTTTGTGTAGCTAAGTTTTTTCTTGTTTAAAAGGGCCTTCCCTGTGACAAGATTATAGAATGATTCTATATATACTTTGATATATTTTAAATTTTATTTTTTTAAGACTTCTTTATTTATTTTAGAGAAAGAGAGCATGAGTGGGGGGGAGGGGCAGAGGGAGAGGCAGACCAGCAGACTCCCTGCTTAGTGGGGAGCCCAATGTACAGTTCAATCCCAGGACCCTGACATAATGATCTAAGCTGAAACCAAGAGTGGGCACTTAACTGATTGCGCCACCCAGGTGCCCTGATATATTTTATATATATGTATATGTATGTACATACATATACACACAGAAACATATACTTCACATTTGATTATTTTTGCTTTAAGTAAAATAAATAAATAATAAGTAAAAAAATTGCACTAGAAGTACATAATTTAATTTATCTAAAATTAATTTGCTGTATGTTAGGGGACATGGGTTTCTATACATTTTTTCTGATAGTTTGCTAATATCCTTTGTGAATTGCTATATTTTCTACATTGACTTAAGATGTTATATTTATGAAAAACTAAACTTATGAATATATATGTGGGCCTATTGATCAATATACCTATAATTTTAAGAAATACCATCTTATTTTTATTGCTATAACTTTGTAGTATAAAGTACATCCTTCTTTACGCTACTTTTTAGGTTACTTTATCTTTACAAGATGCCCTTGATCTTATCTGTTCTACTATCAGAAATCAATGCTACAACTCTGATATCACACAGAGTCTCACTTCCCTGGGTTCTTAAAGAAGTTTCTTCTTTTGAAGAACAAAGAGACTTTGTTATTACACTTTTATTCAGTACATTTGATGGACTAGTAATTAAATGATTTGATGAGTGCAATGTTTTACCTTATGAATACTAGCTTAAGTGATGTGTGGTATGATTACTTAAGATATTCAGTGATCTCAACAAATTTATTCTAGAAATTATAAAATTATTTTTTGAAAACCATATTAGCAGGATTATCTATCTTGATTTCATAATAGTAATATCACATATAATTTTCTAGAATTTTACATTTACAAGCATTTTTTTCCTTTTTTTATTTTATGTATGTCTCATATCATGAGCAATGAAATATATCAGAGCAAAAGAATGTTTCTACTGGGGAGATTTCAAGATAATTTTATCACACACACACCCTTTACTAAAAATAAACAGGTCAAGAGATGGGACTCTGGCATATAGCATCCTGAGTTCAGTTCCTCTCACTACCATTTATTAACTGTACCAAACTGTTGCAGAGCGAATTATATGATTTCTTATGTCTTAGCTTTTACATCTGTTAGTTGGAAATAATTTTCCCTACATTCCTATAGGATGCTGTAAGGATTAAATGAGTTAACATTTATAAAGTGTTCAAAAGAGTGCCTACACTGTAAATGATCACAAATGTTAATCCTTATTATTCAGTGATAATGAATGTGAAGCCCAGATAGATGAATTGGCCAAAATGTTTCTTAAGAAGTCAGTAGCATAACATAATAAAATAAAATTTAAAAAAGTCAGTAGCATATAGAAAAGAACTGAGTTACCGTAACTTCTAGACAAGTTCTCTTCCCAGATGCATAAGAGGCTAGAGTCCATGAAAGGAGTCTGCAGAAGGGGGAGATATCAAAAAGACCGTTTTTTTTTTTTTTTTAAACATATAATGTATTATTTGTTTCAGAGGTACAGGTCTGTGATTGATCAGTCTTACACAATTCACAGTGCTCATCAGGTGATTAACATAATAAAATAAAAATTAAAAAAAAGACAGGGCTTTTCATTTTCATGGGAGTTTCTCCTTTTATCTGTTTCTGTAATCCTTCAGAGCAGCATAAGCAGCCTTCTCAATAACTAGTATGCTGAGAATGAGAAATATGTCCTAAAAACACTGGGCTTGAATAAGCACCAGAGTTTTTAATAGCATTCTTTGGACTAAAAGTCACATGGAATCTGAAACTAACCACTTTCACTTTGAAAAATTATTAAGGCTTTGAATCTACCCTAAGAGAAAGGATAGTTCAGAGGACCCAATTCCATTTTTGCCCAAACTTGTTGCACACAGAGACTGGTTCTGGGAAATCAATAGTTTCTTATAGCTTATATAATAGCCACTGGGTAATCTTGCAGTGTTCCAAGTTTCTTGGTTCAGCAATTAAGTATAATGAGGTTATTACATTTTTTATCTTCTATAGAGAAACCTTCCTTTCTCTCTAAGAGCAGATAAATTATATGTTGGCTAATTGAATTTAAATAAAAAATCAAAAAAATAAGAGCAGATAAATCTGATGCCTCAAAGTAGGCATTTTATTATTACTGCTTGCTAATGGATCATGGTAACCACCATTTCCAATAATCCTGTTGCTTCTAAATCTTAAAAAAAGAACACCCAGAGCAAAGCAAAATTTGATTTGGATCTTTTGATAAACATCCTCTTTATATAACCATAACTAAAATATCTCCTTATAGACATCATCCAAATAACTTATTCTCATTAAAAAGACTTACTATTTACTAGTGGTGTCATTATTTGGCACTTCACAAACATGTGGCTGTGTATGTGTGTTTGCGTGTATGTATTCATTATGAAATTCTCTTATACTTACTGTGTCCTTAAGATCTGCATTGCATATAACAGACAGCAAAGATTTTGGTAATGATGAAGAAGTAATGATGAGGAGGTAATGATGAAAAGAATAAAGACCATAGATCACAGGGGAAAGGGAAAAGTAATAAATTAGGAGACAGTAATTTCTGCTACTTTTAAAAATCAGTAGTTTATTTACTTTGCATAGCTCTTTAAGAAACAAAAACAGGAAAACAAAGACTAAATTCTCATATTTAGGGGTGCCTGGGTGGCTCAGTCATTAAGCGTCTGCCTTCTGCTCAGGTCATGATCCCAGGGTCCTGGAATGGAGCCCTGCACCGGGCTCCCTGCTTGGCGGGAAGCCTGCTTCTCCCTCTCCCACTCCCCCTGCTTGTGTTCCCTCTCTCTGTGTCTCTCTCTCTGAAATAAATAAATAAAATCTTTAAAAAAATAAATTCTCATATTTATTCTTTTCAGTTCTTTTATAGGAAATTGTCCACCTCTGAGAGTCGGGGACCTGGGGCGGCGAAGGAACTTCTACAGCGATATAGACCTATAATGGTTTACAGCAGGGGCATTGTAAGGCACATTCCTCCATGTATACAGGATTAGTCAAGCACGTAAGAATCTTTAAAAACAGAACAAAGGAACAGAGGGGAGTGCCCAGTGTGCTGTTTACAGCTGGCTTCCTATCTACTAAACCTCTTCTGCTGCATATTTTAGAGCTGACCACACACGTTCTAAGGGCATTTCACTCTGATCCTTTCGGGTTATTTTTCATCCTGCAATCTAGAGTTTTCTCAGAGATCTCGGAGTCTGCACGAACATGCACCAGTGGTCCTTGTGGCGTTCTGTTTCCCACAGGAAATTCTTGGTGATAGGGAATTTCTTAGACAACTAGTTATTTAAAAATCATAAGAATCTGCTGGGAATGTCATAAGCCCTTTACATTCCCAAGATAAAAGAAAAGCAATGTCCAGCACTTTTGCCCCAAGCAGCACCAAACTGGAACGTTAACTTTTGATAAACATAAATGACTAAATTTAAAGCACTGCAGGGAGAGAAATAGAAGAAGACACACTCTCTACCTTCATCTTCCTGAAAGACTCCAGAGATGCTGATGTGACTGACTCTCTTGAGTCACAGATTCCTGTCCTCTTTATTTCTTTTTTCTTTCTGGACTCACTGACACTAGGTAAAGTAGAAGTGTTAATTGATGGAGTGAAATATCTTTCTGGAGAGAGAAGTTTTGGTTTATGTCAACTGGAGATAAAGAAGTGACTGGATTGACAAGAGCGGGGTTTGTGATGGTTCCAGGAGTGAATCACAAAGAAGGGACTTGTGATTTTACTAAAAAGTAAGGCTCCTAGTTAGTCATATTATTATGGGAGATAGTTTAAGGACTTGACCAAATGCTTTGCGCTCAGTGTGGGTTGGCTGTCCAGAAAGCCAAGTTAGATAGGATATTCATGTCTAATCATCTGGATCCTTGAGAAATAATGAGGTACTGTGAAAACCTAACAGTGGGTTTTCACTAACTTATAACAAATGATAGATTTGGCTATATTATGGTGCATGTTTTACTTTGAGAATTCTCAATTTAAAAAGTTATGACTTAGAGTCTAAAAACAATTCATTGGCTCTATTACCCCAGGTCCAATTAGATAACAACTGATTAATTAATCAGATGATGAAATGACCACAGCCTCTGGAATTACTGATACCTACATTCAGATTTGGTTTCTGCCACCTATTGGTTATATAAATCTATCAGGTTGTTTAAACTCCTTCAGCCTCAATTTCTGCTCTGTAAATTAAGTATAGTAATAAAGCCTACCTCTTAGTATTATCATGAGAATTAAATAATATAAATATGCAAAGTACCTAATATAGTCTATGGTATATATTATGTTTTTCTTAAATATTATGATTACTTTTACACTGTATTGAAACAGAAAGTAACCTCTTGGTGTCTCATTTTGGAGGAAGAAAGTTTTCTCTGACAACTACTGTAAAAAACAATGGAGGCAATATTTACCCTGTTGGATTTCATGGGCTTGGGTTGTGTACCCTTCTTTGTAAACCATTGCACTCATCACTCTTAGGTTGGATTAGCAGCCAAATGGATGTGACTTGATATAGATCATTGAAAGTGTTGCTTTGACACATTTCAGACTACTTGAGCTGGGAAAAGCATTTAAGAACACTGTAAAAACGCACATCCCAAGAAAATAATTAACTCACCTTAAAAACAAAACAAACAGGGATACCTGGGTGACTCAGTCAATTAAGCGTCTGCCTTAGGCTCGGGTCATGATCCCAGGGTCCTGGGATTGAGCCCCAGGTCAGGCTCTTTGCTCAGTGGGGAGCCTGCTTCTCTCTCTCTCCCCTTGCCCCTCCACCCCACTGTGCTCTCCCTCTCACTCACTATCAAATAAATAAATAAAATCTTTAACAAACAAACAAACATCTAGAAACTTCTGATTTAGGAGTGGCCTAGACCTTCAATAGATTACTATTTGAACTCTAACTCTATCCCACAGAACTCAGATGAAACCAAGCACTCTAGCAATAAGTCTAGCTTAGAGTAAATTCAAAAACTCAAACACCTAAGTATTTCGGATAAAAGATTCAAATGGCTTGAATTCTTTTATAATTAAATTGCATTTTCTCAGAAAAAAATCATGAGGATTATTATTGTGTTACAACCTCCTAAACTCAGGACTTAAACCAGGTTTTATTTTTACTAACCCAAACCAGGGTTTTCTCAAAATAGAGAAGACTAGTATATAGGACAACCACATTTGGATAATAAAATATTACCTCCAGTTATGTTATTGTGATTTACATGTGTCCTTCATGTCACTTGCTTTTGAAAAAAAAAAAAGTGAAAATCTTCATGACATTTTCAATATCTTCAGAAACCTGAGACTTGTATGTGTGCATGGTTTCAAAAAAAGGTTGAAACATTTGCCATTTCTTCTTGTGCATAAATATGAATTTTATGTGATGCAATGGCTATTATTTAGTGAGAAGCTATTTGTTGTTTTTGTTACTAGTGGGAAAAGGCTAATTTAGAATTCTGACTTAAATAATGCTATTCTTTTTTCATACTGATGCTTGACAGCTGTCATATTCTGTTATTTGTAAATTCCAATTAAGTCGACATACATGCTTCACACCCCTCATGTAGGACAGTGTAATTTGAGGATGCATTTTTAAATTGGTGAGATAATGTCTTTTCCCTCTGGCATCAAAGGCAATAAATAACATCTCTCTAGATAATATAAATAAGGAGACATTATTAATTTATACAGTGGAATAGTGATATCACATGGTCTAAAATATATGGAAAAAAATCAGTATAATATGATTTTGAGTATTTTCCCATAAAGCATAATTACTCAAAGGAACAGAGAAATTATATGCTAATATAACTTCACTGATATCAGAGGGCATCAATATATTGGGTTATCAGTACCATCAATTTTATCATAGCTGGATCCTACATGATAAGATTTTAGGGAAAAATGGAAGAACAGTGTTCACATACCTTCTCTGCTGATGCCTGATCATTTGCCTTTATGTTTAATGCTTTTACTTTGGGAGTCTCTTTCCCGTAGGGACCCATTTAAAAATACAAACATTTCTTGAATAGGTGAAATGTTCAGTCTTATACCCATGATATGAATAAGTTCTTTTTTGGTATATGTTGCAATAATGTTGGCTTGAGTACTTTATAGAGAAGGGGACTCTGAGAAAAGGAAACATGAGGAGATGCTGACCAATATCACCCCTCTTTACCGTGTGTTTAAAGTCAGTCATGGAGCACCACTAGTGATCCCAGCAACATTTTCTTTCCTGACTAGCCTCAGATTTTTGTGTGTGTTTTCAAAGAATTCCTCTTATCTCAGTGTCTACTAGAGTTCTCTTCATTCTCCCCATAAAAGAGAGTCCTAAATATAAAAACAAAATAGCAATTTGAACAGCAGGAGTTGACTTCTCCATTTTTGAATCCAAAAGCCCAAAATAATTTAAGTGCTTAATTTCTTTTGACTAAAAAGAAAAAACAAACTAGGTGGGTAGATAACCATAGGTATATATAATGTCTGTTCCAAAGATATTCTGGATCCAACAATATCTATTTAGAATTCTCATGAAAAACGAAGCATTAGCCACTAGTGGATCAAGCAAAAAATGACTACTTAAATCCCTACTCCAGGGAGAAAACTTAGCATATGCAGATGCTTTAATGATTTTCATGTCACCAATTGATTTATACCAAGTTTGGGGCCCTAAAACACATATAATGACTCAATGGTTTATGTGCTTTGTAAAGAGATGCAAATGTAGACATGAGTGTCATGATTTTGAAAAAAACAGTTGATTTCTGCACAAAACTAAATGCCAAATGTTGTATATAGAAGTCTTAAATAAAAATCAGCATCCCTGAAAAATAAAGCACAATGAGTATAAGGATTAGTAATAAATGAAACTGAATTAACCACCATTTTTGCCCAGTATTGGTTGCCTTCTTGGTTATATGGCATCATTTGAAGAACTAGTTTTTCTCCTAAGGATCTAACAATAGCAAGAGATATCCAGTGTATAGTGTGATTCTATAGAAACAGGTCATCATTTTGGATATCAATCCATTATTAGTTGGCAGAAGAATGCTAAATAATGAAAAAAAATTTATTATCAAAAATATTTAATTCAAAGGTATCCAAACTGATAGGAACAATTCTACAAATGAAAGAAGAGTTGGGAGAGAAAAGAAATGGAATAAATAGGATCTCCATCAGGTCATGGATCAAGAAACCTGATTCACTGCAAGCAAAGAGCCCTAACATCAGCTCAATCCTTAAATCAATCATTTGTTTTTCTTAATATGGGATGGAGTCTTCTTAACCCCATGGGGTGGAGAATGCTTAGAAAGTATGTACGTAGGGAAAGCTGGTGGAAGAATATTGAAATGACCCAGATATACAGAGACAAAGACTTGCTCTAACTGTGGTGGTCGACCAGGTTTGAGACATTCTAGCAAATGTTTTATTTCCAAATTATAGTCCAGATATCAAATAAAACAAATACTAGTAAGATTTCAAGAGAAACTCTCATGGTATATTAGACTATGTTCATACTTTTCAGTGTTAACTTAGGAGTATATAAATAAGAAGATATCTTCTTTATAGTGTGAAAGAGAGAAGAGCTTATTGTTCTGCTTCTTTTTATCAATACGTTCTACTTTATAGGACTACAGCCACAGCAGTTTGCTTTTTGTGTGGACTTGGCCAATTTGAGAACTAATGGGATATAAAACAAGTGCTAAAATCTTACTTAAAACCTTCCGCAAGTTCTCCAACACCTTTCCTCACAAGGATAAAGGCCAGACTCCTTAACTAGCCAGAGAATGAACAGACTGAGGTGTCTAATCAAGATATGAATATTATTGTTTTGTTCCTGGCATATCTTCTCTGTATGTAGAATGCAACCATGTCTGGAAATGAAAATACCTATCATGAAAGGTAGAAAAAAATTTAACTTGATAATAAAGTATGGTTCCTTCTGACATTCTTCTGATCTTAGTTCATGTTCATTCTCAGCATTTCACCAAGAGTGAAACTTTGCTGTCCCTGTACCTATCTGACTTAAGCATTGAATGAGGAAACAATACTTTCATTTTGTTTCCAAAATGGTGGAAAGTAGTGATTAAGAAGCTAGAGCTTCCTCTAGGACTAAGAAATTTAGGTCAGTGAAGAAAGTGGGCAGAAGAGTATATCATAATGATGAAGTCTTCATGTTTTGAAGTAGGATTACCAAAGTTTGATCCCCAGCTTCACTGTGCTCTTAGCTATGTGATTTGAACAAAAACCATTACCAGGGGCGCCTGGGTGGCTCAGTTGGTTAAGCGACTGCCTTCGGCTCAGGTCATGATCCTGGAGTCCCTGGATCGAGTCCCGCATCGGGCTCCCTGCTCGGCAGGGAGTCTGCTTTTCCCTCTGACCCTCCCCTCTCTCATGTGCTCTCTGTCTCTCTCATTCTCTCTGTCTCAAATAAATAAATAAAATCTTTAAAAAAATTAAAAAATTAAAAAACAAAAACAAAAACCATTACCAGCTTTCTAAGGCTCAATATCCTTATCTCTAAAATAAGAATAATAATAACACCAACTGAATTAAGTTTGACATGAGGTTTAAATGAGATAATCCAAGTACAACTCACAATCATAATGCTAAAAATAATGATCATTATTATAACTTTAATCATTTCCATAATACTATAACTGTTTAATGTTCCAAACTTGCTATCGCATATATGGTGTGTATATGTACAGAGATCACAATGCAATTATCAGAAACCTATCCACATGTAAAAAGGTGAAAGATAGAAATGTGGGTGGGTTTGAGAAATCTCAAGACAGAATTCCTTTTTTTTAAGATTTTGTTTATTCATTTGAGACAGATATCTATCTATCTATCTATCTATCTATCTAATCTGTAGAGAGAGAAAGAGAGGCAGAGGGAGAAGGAGAAACAGACTTCCCGCTGAGCCAGGAGCCCAAAGGGGGCTGGATCCCAGGACCTGGGGGATCATGACCCAAGCCAAAGGCAAACACAACCATCTGAGCCACCCAGGCACCCCTCAAGAAAGAATTCCTGAGGCAAGGAGACAGCCCTGGAATAATTCAACATTTCAGTTTCTGTTTTGTTTCTTTTTTTTTTTTTTTTTTTAAAGATTTTATTTATTTATTTGACAGAGAGAGAGCACAAGTAGGCAGAGCGGCAGGCAGAGGGAGAGGGAGAAGCAGGCTTCCCGCTAAGCAGGGAGCCCGATGCGGGGCTCGATCCCAGGACCTTGGGATCATGACCTGAGCTGAAGGCAGACGCTTAACGACTGAGCCACCCAGGCGCCCCTCTGTTTTGTTTCTTGTCTATGACCCAGGTAAAAAGGAAAGCTAAGACTAGTACAAACTGTTCATATGACCCAGAAGTATTAGCCAACTTGACATGGTAATAAAAATTTTATGGGTTCTATAGCAAGACCAGAATAACCTACTGATAAAGCTCAAAGACACACAGCTTAAGTTTTACTACATGGTACTATGTATTTCCAAAATCACAATTTATTTGTCTCTTTTTGGAGAATTAAGAAAGACCAGCAAGCCGAAAAGACAAACTATTACAGTAGCTATATTTATATTTTAAAACCTTTAAATTCAAAATGCTTTTGTGAAGTCAAGCTTTTAGGTAAATATAGTAATAATTATGAAGAATTTTTAAAAGTTTCAAAAATAAGTTCTCTTCTTATTTCCTATATTTTTATTCCCAAACATAATTAAACTCTGTTGTCCTGATGTGTCACAACAGAAAACACTTCCAAGGTTCCCAGAAGTACATGTTCAGTCCCTTTTTCTAAATAATCTTCTGAGTAATCATATCTACAGCCACTATTTCAAGCACATGAAATGATTCCCAAATTTATATCTCTGTCTTTTTTTTTCTTTAGCTCAAGATGCAAATATGCCTATTGGATATGTCTTATGGAAATTCTGTAGATTCCCTAAACTCAACACTATCAGCATAATTCCCTCTTCTCTTTCTTCACCCCCATCAACTGTCTTCTATATTGCTTATGATCATTGTTAGCATCACATTCCACCTAAAGGACAGGGCTACTTCTTTACCTTTTCTCTTTGTAAGTACACTTACTCCAGTTCATTAGTACTTCTTGAAAATGAGCTTTTGATTCTTTCCCGCATCGGCTTGGTCAAGCCCTTACTGTTAGCCTTGTTGGCCCAATGTTCATGACATTTGCCTACCATGATGATTGCCTTTAAGGTTAGTCCCCACTCAAGTTACAGAAAGGGTCAATGAGGAATTAAATCAGTTACTATGTGCTAGGCACTAGGGGTGTAATGCTGAATGTAAGGGAAGATAGTTTCCATGAGATCTCTAATTGTTAAGTATTTATTAGTACAACATATGCTAAAATGGTGGAAATCTAGGTTCTAAACTTTCCTTGAAGTAAGAGAAAGACTGCATTAAGAAAATGGCATTTAGGGGCACCTGGGTAGCTCAGTCGGTTAAGTGTCTGCCTTTGGCTCAGGTCATATCCCAAGGTCCTGGGATCGAGTCCCATGTCGGGCTCTCTGCTCAGTGGGGAGTCTGCCTCTCCCTCTCACTCTCCCTCTGTGTTCTCCCTCTCTCTCTCTCTCTCTCAAAGAAATAAATAAAATCTTTAAAAAAAGAAAATGGCATTTAAACTAAGATCTGAGATATGGGGAAAAGATAGGTAGGATATTATTGTATAGTTGGGAAGGGGGATAGGTTAGAGGGTTAATTGTGGATGTTACTGGTAAATATAGCAGGTAAATGTGTAAAGGGAGAGAAGAGTGAAGACATAAGCAACAGAGAAACTCAATATGATTGGAGAGGAAAACAAGACTAATAGTAAAAGTAGCTGAATGTGGAAGTTTGAATGAACCAAAGTCATGAATGGTCATGCTAAGTATATGAGATTTTAAAGGGAAAATATGGGAAGCTAAACCAAAGGAATCTCTGTAACTGTGTGGAGGATGGAAGATCAAGGGTGTCTGACTCCTAGATAAATGAAAAGGCTATTGGAGCAAAACAGATTAGAAATGATGTTAACTTAGAGAAGAGTCCTTCAATGGAAATGAGAAGAACTGGATGA
The DNA here is from genome assembly GCF_029215605.1 of Mirounga angustirostris. NCBI lineage: Eukaryota > Metazoa > Chordata > Mammalia > Carnivora > Phocidae > Mirounga > Mirounga angustirostris. The sequence continues at coordinate 45,319,576 of NW_026991716.1, read as the reverse complement.
AGTTAGCTCCACATGGACAGTAAAATCTATAGGAGCTGGGGATGGATGTTATATGGAAATTAAGAGCAAATAGTCCAGAAGTACTCACAGGTAGTATAATAGTCTCTCCTGCTCTCCACCAGGTGAGACCCAGCTTGCTCACATTAGGCTTTAATGTTGCTCAGGGAACTATTTAGGATTCTAGAAAGCCATGAAAATGTCAGATTGAAGATTGACTGTCAAACTCTACTTTGGGTGGATAGTTTATTTAAAGTGAAGTTATGAACACGAGTCTTAACCTTATAGTGAAGTCATGAACACGAGTCTTAACCCCAATCCCAAGGTAATCTCAGCCTCAGCCTCCTTCTTCTCTCACACAATACCTGCCAGAGCTGTCATTTAAGATTGGGTCTTCTTTTGTGCTCTTTCTAAAATCACCTTACATAAGTCTTGGTAATTAACAATCAACCCTCACCTGTTGCCTAAAATTACAGATAATTGTATTTTTCATGTCCTGGAACTTCAGAACAATATTCCTTCCCTTCATGACAACTTTGGTTTTTGAATTTGGAATCCAGACATATGCTGGATTTACCATATTTTTTGGTTTTTAAATTTGGATCACAGAGGTCCATATGTTCTAAGTGCCAAGGTGAATCGTCGGGAGCCCCCTTTCTCTTTAGTGTCATCTGGTCAGCAGCACAGAATTTATATTATTTGTCATCCTTGATTGGCTATATTGTAATAGTCTGTTATTTGCTTCTCTTTGCTCTCAGTTTTCCTATTAAAAAAAATTGTCACTTCACAACTTTACCAGGCTAATCTTTAGAAAAGAAAATTTCTAAAGTCATTCTCATTCTTAAGCATCTTATTCATCACTTCTATAGAATATTACCCCTGTCAGTTATTCTTCCTAATCTTAGTGCCAATCCCTACCTCTAGTGACATTCATAACTCCAAGACTGATCTTGCTGAGTTGTACTTTTAAAAATATCCTTCTTTGTTTTCAATCTGTAAAAGTTCTTATTCTTCAAAACACATGATGATTCTTATGTCTTCCATGAAGCTTTTCTTACTCTTCCATCTCTGGGTTACAATGTCCATAATAGATAATAAAACCTTTAAAACTCTTTTTTAAAAAGACTTATTTACTTATTTTAGAGAGAGAGAAAGCATGAGTGAGTTGGGGGGGGGGGGCGGAGAGAATCTTTCAAGCACACTCCCTCTGAGTACAGACCCAACGCAGTGCTCAATCTCAGGACCCATGAGATCATAACCTGAGCCAAACCCAAGAGTCAGATGCTCAACCGACTGAGCAACCCAGGCACCCCAGATAATAAAACACTTATAAATCAGTTTGTTTTTCCCAGATGAAATAATGCTTGTGTTATGGTCCCTGTGGTTATAACATGGAAAAATACTTCAATTATATCTTGCATTCCAAAATTAAAATTTTCTAATTCTGGCATCAAAAATAGTACAGCCCCACAAGAAATCTTTAATCAAAAGGATTTAATGATTAAAATTTTATTACATTTCGTTATATTGTACACCTGGAAGTAATATAACATAATATATAAATTATACTTTAATAAAAATTAAAAATTAAAAAATTAAAAATAAAAATAAAATAATAAAATACCAAGCTAAAAAAAATCATTATGTTTATGAGATTCCTGGAAAATCTTGAGTAACTGGAATTCTGTTATACAAAACTTTAGGAAATTTATATATGTATATATTTATTTTGAAGCAGATTTATATACTGCCTTCTATGTGCAACCCTAGCAACATGTATATACATCATTTTTGACCAGGAAAAATAATTATTTTCAGAGTAATTTCCTTACATGTCTTTCTCTGGCACAGACTACAAGCTCCTTTGGAAGAGAGATCATGTCTAAATCATTTTACTATTCCTCCATATTTTATTATTAAGTGATTGCTGAATAAATTAATAAAAGCACTGCAATATTCATCATAAGGCTACAATCTAAGCCAAAACAATGCATTGCATGCACCTATATCTTTGCTTTGTAAGACCTATTTGGTTGGGACACTACTGATAAGTATGCTAGGCTACATATTTATATCAAGGTTTTGAAAATTGGCTCGGCAGACATGTGTGAGATATATCACCTTTCCCATATTTGGGTTGTGGAAGAGGATTGTAGGGGAAAGGTGATACCTCTAGAACGTGTCTTTTATTCAACCAACAAATTTTATCCATGTTGATAGAAAAGACACCATTTTTAACCTATCATTTTAAAATCTCATCAAAAGCCATTCTATGATTTGACCCATTCTACCAGCATGGGTCAAATAAAAAAAAAAGTTATAGTTACCAGCTTTCTCATATCGCATCATCACTTATGAAAAACTATGACTAGGGGCGCCTGGGTGGCTCAGTCGTTAAGCGTCTGCCTTCGGCTCAGGTCATGATCCCAGGGTCCTGGGATCGAGCCCTGCATCGGGCTCCCTGCTCAGCGGGAAGCCTGCTTCTCCCTCTCCCACTCCCCCTGCTTGTGTTCCCTCTCTCGCTGTGTCTCTCTGTCAAATAAATAAATAAAATCTTAAAAAAAAAAAAAAAAAGAAAAGAAAAGAAAAGAAAAACTATGACTAAGTCCACAGAGAGTCATTGGAATTTCCTCTCTAGACAAAAATTGAGAAATATCATGATGACACAATCAAGACATTATTATTTTACCTCCTTATCATGTGCCTTCTTGTTGGGATTCCAAGAATTGTGTCCTCTGTACCTCTTCGAACTCTTTCATCCATCATTTTTCCTTATAAGTGAGGTATAGATTCAATAAAAACAATTACAACTTTATCATAATATAGATATGTTTGTGAACATATGACCATTCACTTCTTTTTTTTTTTTTTAAAGATTTTATTTATTTATTTGACAGAGAGAGACACAGCGAGAGAGGGAACACAAGCAGGGGGAGTGGGAGAGGGAGAAGCAGGCTCCCCGCTGAGCAGGGAGCCCGATGTGGGACTCGATCCCAGGACCCTGGGATCATGACCTGAGCTGAAGGCAGTCGCTTAACCAACTGAGCCACCCAGGCGCCCTGACCATTCACTTCTGAATATCAGTGGCTCATACCTCTCACTGGCTTTAGAATAAATGTCACTGGTCACTGCCAAGGCTCCAGAGGAGTCTTGGAATAATATGACTTATCCACAAAACTGCACTCTCCTATTCTTCTAGGTCAGGTGTCACTGTTTCTCTTTACGTCTCTGCTGCCTGTACTCTCGGACAATGCTGACCACCAAGCATGTCCATCTACAGCTAGAGGCTTCCTTTACCCTCAGGGAACTGAAACTGCTATCTGTCCTGTAGGGAAGTAATTTGAATCTCTCACTCTCTCATTCACTTGTGCCTTCCTCCCTAAACCCTTTCTTGTGTGTTGGTCTGAAGTAGTGTTGATTTACTCCCTAGGTAGCATAGTTGAATATTAGTGTTTAATCAATGCATTTTCATAGCTACTTGACTTACTTTTCTCATAAGGCCTTAAAAACAGTCCATCTTACTGATTGGCAGATTAAAGTCACCAAGCCATTCCTCACTGGTGACATAACTATATTGTTATTTAAACCTAAATACAAAGCTTCTGTGTATAAAATTTATCTAAAGAGATATGATCTCTTAAGTGATTGCTGAATAAATTAATAAAAGCCATTCCTCACTGGTGACATCATTTGGCCAAAGTCAAAATTGCATATTTACCTAGTTGGAACATCCTTCTTTATTACTTCTTAGAAAGTAGAGTGGCATCTATATTTTTTAAGATTGCTTTTTTCCCCATCTATTTAAGTACCCCTTGAATTCTATGAACTCTCTGGAGCCAGGATTAAAAACCTCTGAGGTGACATATGATACTCACCAGGTAATCTGAAAGGATCAGCCTCTATTCCAAAGAATCTGAGAAGTCCAGGGGCTGCACAGAAATGCACAGGCTGGTGTTAAATTCAAGCGGCCCAAGGTACTGGTGAGGGGAAATGGGGAGATTAATTCAAGTAGGTATTACCAACCTCAGTTCATGGAATAACTTGAGGTCATCAACAGTGGAATTTTGAATAAGTTGAATTATATTCACACAATAGAATTATATTCACAGCAATGAGAATAAATGATCTTTACTACATATAACAATTTTGTTTACTATTTTTATTGCCTATTTTGATATGTTTACTGATAAATCTCTCAAAAATATTGCATGAAAGAAGTTTGATACAAAGGAATTCATGATGTATAAAAATGTTCATTGTGTCATCAATAATTTAATCATTATCATTAATTGAAATGAATGTCTACATCATTGAGTATTTAGGTTAAATAATTAGCATAATATATGCTATAGCATTTATGTAAATTACAAAAGCAGGCAAAACTGATCTATATGGCTAGAAATCAGAATAATTGTTATTTTTGTGTATTGAGGCAGATATATGAGTGGTGTTGATAATGCTCTGCTTCTGAGTAGTGGTTATATAGGTTTGTTCAATTTGTGAAAACTTAAATATACATTTACTAACCTACTTTTTATGTATACTTTTTAAAAATATTTTTGAAAGATGTAAAAATATACTGAAAAAAATGGAAAGGTTCCCTTTCATCAAATATATCTTAAATTCTCTCTTCTCTCTAGAGCAAATTGATAAAATATTTTTCGCATATTCTTCCAGGCCTTCTTTTTTTATGTATAAACATATAAACATACCTGTATCAATATTAAAACACATATATCCATATCATATGCACATGACAATTTGCACTAGGCTTACAAAAGAAAAATATGCATCTCTCTTTCAATTTGACAGTCAGCAAATTCACGTTGGTGGCTTGAAATGGGGCATGGTGGGAATATTCGCACCACAGAAACTTCTTTTTTTCTGAAAGTTAGATGATCATTTTTCTAAATTTTTGCTCTTACAAAGGATGTTGCATTAAACATAAATAACATACAGATTGACTATATTGCTCCAATGTCTCTTTGTTATCGAGAGTTGCCAGAGAAAAGTCTGAGGTTCAAACAATTCTTGATATTTGTAGAAAAAATTCTTTATTCTCACTCTTTCGCTCTCTCTGACATTAAAATTTTCTCTGTATCCTTGGGGTTTGGGAATTTTATCATCATCTGTCTAGGTGAGATCCAACTTCTGGTAGAATAATCTCAGGGGTAAGTACCCTAGTGAGGAGTTCTTTAAATTAGATGTCCAAGTACCCAGAAATCACAACAGGTGACAGCCTACATAGTTAATTTCTATATCCAGCTTTTCTCCCGAAGGCAAATACATCCTAAAAATCTTGAACATCCCTAGGTGAAGAGGTCTTATTTGCCTGGGAAGACTAAAATTATATAATTGCCAAGACTGAGAAGAGTGAGTATTGCCATAAAAGCAGCAAAATAGAACAGATTTTAGTCATAGAAACATAGGTTAAGATGGTGGCACTACCACTTATTAGCTGTGTATTTAACTTTTGCCAAATAATATAATTCATTTGAACCTCAGTTTCCTCGATTAAGAAATGCAGAAAAAGTATCTTCATACATTTTTGTTTTGTTATTGAGAATTAAATAGCATAAATATAAAGAAATGTACTGCTTAGAACATAGTAAATACTAAAAATGTTAGCTTCTTCACTAATTTATTCCTTCTTTAATACCCAAAACACTGTCCTATTTTCCACTGAGGGTTATCGGTTAAACTGTTCTTCCTTTATCCTGTATACTCCTACTCTCACTTAGAACTGTTTGGAGCTAAGGATATGGGCTACCCTGGAGTACAGGAGCACTTTACTCTGCTACTAAGATGCACCTATTAACCAATTGCTCTGTTATCTTAAAAAGTTCAGACCCTGTCTTTGGTACCTCAGGTTTCTCATCTCTCAAACAAGTGGGTTGACTGGATAATCCCTACTGTTTACCAGACCCAGACTTCAGTGACATTATAAATAAATTTGCACATCTCTCTATGTAAAGGCAGGAAGTGAGAGTCAAGGAATGGATGTGTAGAGGTTTTAAGTGAAGTAGGAAGTCCATCCTTTTCAAAAGAAGGTAGGATGGTCACAAACAACAGAATAGGTGAAAACAATGTGGTAGAGATTGGTGGTTTTGGGGGGGGGGGCGGTTTCTGATGGACCAGAGCAAGAATAATTTAATGAGAGAATATAAGGGTAGATGTGACAGTAAGTTTGAACAAGAATATAATAGCTAGTGGTGAATGAATAAACACACACAATATGCTAAAAGCTATGTCCATATCTCACTTAGTCCTCACTATGAATTTGGTTCTATTATTATCTTCCACAAATATGGAAACCCAAACTTAAGAAAGTAGTAATTTGACTAAGATAAAATAGCTAACAGATGACCAAGCTTGGATTAAAAACTTTGTCTAGGGTGAAGTAAAAAAGTAAGATGTTTGGAGTGTAGAAATATGTAGAGAGAAAAGGAGAAAAAGGCAAAAAAGAAAGAGGAAAAAGGTAAACCCCTTGAATTAAGAAATTGTATCTGTAAAACTCTGTATACTGATTAATACCAATAAAATGTGCCATAGATCAGGTACTCAAAAGATAGTTGTCAATTAGCTGTTTCTAAAACACACACACACACACAGCTCAGAAAGAAAAGCCAAATAATATTTAAATGTATTTATAACTGATGACTCTAATACCAACCACAGAATTCATTCTGGAGATCCAAGTGTTCCAATATGCTTAGTTCAATGGCTGTACAAAATGCATCTTTCATGTTCTTTGGGCTTTGACATATAAATAGACTAATCAGTCACAAACCATTCTTTGTGTGGGGTAATAGTCCAGGTTTCATGCTCATTTATTTTCCAAATGGAATATAAGATTAAAAGATAAAAAAATAATCCTATGTTTTTAGTCCAGCTTCCATTTGATGTGTGAATTCTTTCCAACATGTTCCCACCGAGTAGTTACCCAACTTGTTCTTGAATAACCCTAAGACAGTACATTTACAACTTCCCAAAGTAACTGATTCTACTTTTAGATAGCTGATCTCAAAGTTTTAAAAACTATCTTCATAATCAGCCTTCCCTGTAACATTCATATAAAGTTGTATATTTCGAGATCATATTTAACAAGTTTAGCCACCTTCCCATGTCCATCTTTCAAATATCTGAAGATATCTTGATAGTCTCCCCTTGAATTTTATATTGCTTTTGCTAAACATTCTCTTTCTTTCTTATATAATGTGGTTTCCCATTCTCATATCATTCTGGCACTGCTATCTAGATACTGCTCCAGGATTTCTATTGTATTCCATTTTCTTTCCTAGAATCAAAGGCAAGGTTCTAGGTAGTGTTTGACTAGTGATGAAACACCTCCCCTGTTTGGAATTACAGTCAACCATTGAACAATGCAGAGTTTAAAGAGCACAGACAACTCACCCCCACCCCATACTGTCGAGTATCTGCATATAACTTTTGACTTCCCAAAAACTTAGCTACTAATACCCTACTGTAGACTGGAAGTCTCACCAGTTACATAAACAGTCAGTTAACATGTATTTTTATGTTATATGTATTATATGCTATATTCTTAGAGTAAGCTAGGGAAAGGAAAATGTTATTAAGAAAATCATAAGGAAGAGAGAATACATACAGTACTATACTGTCTTCATCAAGAAAAATCCACATGTAAGTGGACCCATGGACATCAAACCCATGTTGTTCAAAGGCAACTATGTTTTTATCTATTAATGTAGTCTAACCTAATTATTACAATCAAAACATGCCTCTATAGAGAAATAGCTAATTACTCTTTTACTAGGTTAACAAAGCTAATGTTTTCTTTTTCATTTTTCTTCCAGACATCATTTAACATACAGAACACAAAGCTAAGGCAAACTGATAGTAACTTTTCTCAAAAGTACATCTATCTCAGAAATAAATGTTGCTCATCTATCTTTTGTGAATGATTTCCCTAAAATTACATAAATTATATAATATAATATCCATATTACATATAATGCATATATGTGTGTGTGTGTATATATATTTCATGTGTAAATCCTGTGTGTATTACAATATTACAGTGAAGTATATTTTGGAACTTTGCAAGTTTTCTAATGTCCTGTTATTCTGTGTGTTTAGTAAAATGTGTTAATTCAGATCCTTGCTGCCTACAATTAACTGGTAGTTGCAACATTCTAAGAAGTTCAAGGTGCTCCTGCCCTGCACTGACGTGAACCCTGTACTCTTGATGACTGCTTTGACCAAGGTTATATTACTAGGATATCTTTCTTCTATCAACTTGAGTTTCCTGTCTTTATCATCCTCATCTTTCCTCCTTCCTTTCTGGCTTGTTGATAGCTATGAATACTGCACAAGACAGAGAGAAGCGAAACTGCCATGGAGCAGAGGGGCTTTGTATATATAACTGATTGACTTCAGGGAAGACTGGAGGGCAACTCACCTCCCTTGGGTTGGACTTGGTAAGGAACTGGAATGAGTGTGTTTGGGGGAGTCATTCCCCAATCTACATCAGAGGCTTAACTAGGCTCATACATCATATTGTACAGTAGTAGACATGGGATCCTACATTTTTCAGTGATTTTAAAAGTGTTTTTATTTTTTTTTTAAATTTCCATGCCAGAATAATGTAGGATGCAACCTTGGTAGAAATTATCTTTATCTTTTTCCTCGTGTATTATTTGCCATGCCTAACAGTACTATATTTGCCTTGCTCTCTAAAGAAGCAAACTTGTCATGGCTTCAGGGTCACACTGAAACTTAGTCCGATTGAAATGTAATTGCAGAGAAAATAAAATAGTGTCTGGTATAAGGAGTCACAGAAAGGATAAAATAGAGAGCTAGAGAAGTTCAAATGCTGATCATATGGTCTCATCCATTTGTAAAAGAAAAGGTGGCAGAAGACTTAGGGCTCCCTCAGTGTAATTTTCTGTGATTTCTCAACTCTTCTACAGAGAAGGGAGATGAAGCAAAAAAGAAAGGAAAAATAAACTTGGGCTTTAAGGAATTCTCTTTCATAAACCAAGTGCATAACCATTGGCTGGGGACAGGCCATTTAGCCACTGTGGTTTTCAGTCTTCCCATCTGTGACACAAACAGTTAAATTGAGTGACTGGATAGTTTTTCCAACTCGAAAGTTTATAATTTTAAGAAAACCATTTCAGAACATAATTCTGGAACAACTCTGACATACATTTTAATCTCTGAAGATACTGAGACGTGTGTTTCTATGGATGCCTAGCTTGTGTTAGCCCTAGATACTAGTCCATGTGCTGGAAGTGACTTGCCTCTAGAAAACTGCTATAAGGGATTGTTTCCTAGAGCAGAAGAAATAATATTATGAAAATTGAATTGAATTTGCCCTTGCCTTTAGCTTCTCTCTTATCTTAATTATAGCCATGAGAAGTGGACAAATGAAGGAAGAAGGTTCAGGGAGACCTGGGTTTTTGAAGCATCCTGAGTATCTGTGTACCCTGTCAAATATTGGCACAGATTTCAGGGGCAGTATGCCACTCCTGTAACCTCATCTGTCCTGGAAAAGTGACAATATTGCAGATTACTTTGCTGGCCACCAAGCTACCAATAGTACCCAATTGTACTCTGGGGAAGTCATTATCATAAACATTTCGGAGAGCTCAAATAAATCTTGTCTAAACATATTAAGAAGGCGTGAGTGTTAGCCAAGGATATCATGGCCACTCTTGCAGAACAGCAAAAGTACGAAATGGTATTGCCTTCTATACTATCAGCAGTGTATTCCTGAATTCTTAGCTCCTTGCTCAGCAGGGAGCCTGCTTCTCCCTCTGCCTGCCACTCCTTCTGCTTGTGCTCTCTCTCCCTCCCTCTCTCCCGCTGACAAATAAAGGAAAACAAAAGTAAAAGCCTAGTCCTTACCATTGCCTCCAGTGTCCCCTATATGATCTGGCCCCATTACATAATGACTTCATAACTTGCTACCTCATTTCTAGCCATGCTGGTTCCTTGCTATTCTTTGAGCAAGTCAAGCATAATTTGCATTAGTGATTTTTTTTTTCCAGTTGTTTGTTCTGTCTGGAAAGTTTATCTTCAGAAGATTGGATAATATCCCAAATCTTTGCTCAGATTTCAGCTTCTCAGTTAGGCCTACCTTGGCCACCCTATTTAATATTGGTATCTGTTTCCCACCCTTTATCTTCAAAATACTATATAATTTACTATTTATTATACTTATTTATTTGCTAACTCCTTCCCTAATATATAAACTGCTTGAGAGAGGGGATATTTATCTATTTTGCTCTGTTTTTTAAAAAATATTTTATTTATTTATTCGAGAGAGAGAGAGAGAGCACGTGTTGGGGGAGGCGGAGAGGGAGAGGGAGAAGCAGGCTCTCTGTTCAGCAGGCACTCCATCCCAGGACCCTGGGATCATGACCTGAGCCAAAGACAGATGCTTAACCGACTGAGCCACCCAGGCGCCCCTATTTTGTTTATTAATATTCTCAAAAAAGTATTTTTAATGAATTAAACTAGAAGAATTTAATACATTTCAAAATTTAATCAATGAAGTGGAAACATATAGGGCATAAAAGCAACCTCAAGAAATCTCAGTGAATTACCCACCTTACCTCCACCTAGATGATTGTAAAAATTAGCTGAATTCTATGAAAACCAAGCAAATATTTTATACAAACTTTAGAAAAGGGTAAGAGAGCCACACTTTGTAGAGATTCAGATGCTAGGTAATTATGAAAGCAGCAATTATCCAGTAAATCTAGAAATGTAAGGATGCTATAACATCAGAAAATCTATTACTATTTGTAGTCTATTTGTAATTTATATCAGCAAAACAAAGGAGCATAACCATTCTATTTATTGTCTTCCTAACTGCACACTTGATCACTACAACCACTCCCTTCTTCAGTCTTTTCTGTATAACCTTGGTAGATTAATCTTCAGAAAATTACTAGTATTGTTTGGTTTCATCTTTCTGAACTAGCACGACATTGCATGATCCTAATTCTTTATTCTTCCTTTTTACTCTTCTTCACTGACTATGTCCCATGGGCCCTTAACCTCTTCTAAGGATGTTTGTGATCGTTAGAATGTCATGTGTTTAACATCTGGTTATTTCTCTTTGTTCACTTCTTCAACTATGGACTAGAAACCATTTCCTCAAGTTCCAGGTCTATTTTCCCTGAGATATTTTGAAGAAAAATACACCCTGACTTGGGATCAGACTAGATAAAAGAGATGAAAAAAAGGAAGGATCAAAGTTAGCTCCATGTTTCCCAGCATGAGAGACTGAATAAGTGATGAGATGAAGTATAGCCCTGGAGAAGATCTGAAGGAGAACCTTCTTTGGAAGGAACGTGATGATACCATTTTAGATAAATTATTCAAGTTATAGATTCTTACATTAGAAATGTGAGATAGTCGAGTCTTTGGAGTCGTCTTGTAATAGGATATGTATATCAGGCAAGAAGTTATGGATGTGAATAAAATTTGGAGGTCATCTATAAAGAGGTAATAAAGATATGAAGTTTCTACTTCATTAGAAATAGAAACTGTAGATATTCAGTAATAAGAAACCAAACCACTTTGTTTGAAGCTGGATTTTCCTAGATATGTATGTCTTCTTCGAGAGGTTAGGAAATAAAAGTGCTGAAGTCACTAAGTGACAGAGCAAGGGATTGTGTAATTAAAATCATGTATTTTTAAATGTTTGAGTATAATTAATAGTATGTATGTTGACTTAAGTTATTGTTTTAAAAAAAAAGGGAAATGCTGCATTAAGAAAATAGGTACCTTGTGGCATCTGGGTGGCTCAGTTAATTACGTGTCCAACTCAGGTCATGATCTCATCATCCTGGGATCTAGCCCTGTGGACCAGCTTCCTGCTCTGCGGGGAGTCTGCTTGAGGATTTTCTCACTCCCTCTCCCTCTGCCTCTTCCCCCCTCCTCTCTCTCTTTCAAATAAATAAATAAATCTCCAAAAAGAAGAAAGAAAGAAAGAAAAAAAAAAAAGAAAGAAAGAAAGAAGAAAGAAAGAAAGAAAGAAAGAAAGAAAGAAAGAAAGAAAGAAAGAAAGAAAGAAAGAAAGAAGAAAGAAAACAGGTAACTTTACTACAATCTTTGTGGTTGGAGAATGGAAAACTAAGAATATAATTGGTATCAATTCTCTTTATTCCTCTCAATCCAATCTTGTTTTTTGTTGTCTAATTACTCTAGGAAAACAAAATCCAATTTTTTTCTTTCTAAATATCCACTCTGGTTAGCAGAGGATGAGAAGATATAAGAATGAGTGAATAACTCATTGGTTCTTCCCGCTCACTTTAGACTATTTAGAAAATTATAGAAATTGTTAAAAATCTAAATCACTTAGATTCCTTCCACCTTGAAACCAATTAATTTATTGCACTCTGTTATGTTCCATTGAGCATTGTTCTATACCCTGAAATATCATTGTAAAGCATTAAATTTAATGACACCAGAATAAGAAAAATGAATAAACACAAAGAAAAAATTATACACATATATGAAAGAGAATACCATCATAAACTCATCAGCTATGCCATGAGCAGTTCAGAGGGACACTCAGAAGCAGGGCAAAGGAAAGAAGAAGAGTCAGTAAAGGGGAAAAAGGACCAGAGGAGTGCAGTCATGGATACCAATGCAGTCAATTTTCGAAGAACTACTGTACATATGAACAGCAACCCAGGCAGGGAGGTTCAAGAAAAATTAAATGCCTACATTTTTAAAAGACACCATTAAGATGATAACTGAGAAGAGAACTTTGAATTTATAGAAAAGCAGTAATTGGCCTTTTGCAAGAAAGGATTGAACCATTGTATTTCAGGATAAAGGCATGTCACTTTTTCAGACTAGGTAACTGAGGCCTGAACATATTAAATGATTTATTCAAGTCATAGAGTTAGTGGAACACTGGAACAAGAAATCAGAGCTGAAACTGAGTCAAAGATTCTTATTCCGCTTTGATTTTATTTTTCTAAACAGCAAAAAAAAAACAGGTCATACAATGCATTAAAAATATTTTTTCTGATCTGTTAATTTATTGATAGAAATTACATGTATCTGGAAATCAAATCACTTTTGTATTTTCTTTGACTTATTAAATGCAAAGCAGGAATTATTTTGAAGATGGAATATATAGGAATAAATTAGAAAAAACTACTTTTTTTTACTGTAACATCTCTGGATATTATTTTTACTATTGCTTTTAAAACATAATCTTATAAAATCTAAGTTGTATTATTAAAAAAGAACCTGTAAGTTAGAAGAGCAAGCAACAGGTTTTTCCAATTCTTTTCATTTAAAAAACACTGATAAATCTCAACTTTATAATTTTTCCCTTCTTTTTAGTCACTTGAGTTTCAGTTAAAGAGATTTTACTGAAACTTTTTCATTATTTCAAAAAGATTAAAATGAACACTTTTTTCTATAATGCATATAAGTCATTTATAAGACTTCTCCTTTTTTATTACATATTTTAATAAAAAAGAAAATTGATTCAAAAAAATTACCAAAGAAGAAATAGTTTTGCATTATTTCCAGTGACACAAGATTGTCTTTTATATCCAAAACAGCAAGATTGAACGGCCTACAGAACTGAATGAACAAGCAATCTTCTAGAGTCCATTCTGAAAGGTTAGAGCCCAGAGGTACAGGCTGATAGTACAAACAAAATTCCAGCTGTGGAGCATTTTGAATGAGAAACTCCTCTTGCCTCTCCACTACTATAGGCTTGGCAGAGATGTAACCAGAGCTCCGTCTGGTGTCACAGGGAAGGCTCACAGAAGCAGCATTGCTGTTCCCCAATCCAGCAGTCTAGGGACCTGTGACTCATACATAAGTCATAACGAGTCTTCAGATCACAATGATAGTGTCTGTACATAGATGTGTATACATGCATGCTCACATACATACACATTCTGTCACTACAGTTAAAAAGACTGCAAGTGGGCACCTGGGTGGCTCAGTCGGTTAAGCAGCTGCCTTCGGCTCAGGTCATGATCCCGGGGTCCTGGGATCGAGTCCCGCATCGGGCTCCCTGCTTTGCGGGGAGCCTGCTTCTCCCTCTCCATCTGCCTACTTCTTTGCTTACTTGTGCTCTCTCTCTATCTCTCTGTCAAATAAATAAATAAAATCTTAAAAAAAAAATAAAAAAAATTTAAAAAAAAAGACTGCAAGTTAAAAGTTGATTCATTTACATATATAAAAAATTATATGAAAACATATTTTTATTTTATTTTTTTGCTCCCCTGCCCTGAGTTGAAAACATATTTTTAAATAGTGGAAAAAGCCCTATATGATTCTTATTACATCTTGCTTTAAAATAGTCATATTTTATAGAAAATGGCAATGGTCAACACATTCTTTGTTAAATAGTTTTGATTTTTGCCATATCATCTATATTTTATGATTAAATATAACTTCTAGGCTTCATGTCAAACAATGTTATATCTTTATTTATGATAGACCTAGGTTGCCTCTTTCAGCAAAGGAAACATACATGATAAATATTCCATCCCAATTCATTTCCAGTGCAGCCCTGTTACCACTGATGATAAATTTCAACTGCTTTCTTACAAACATTTTCAACTTCTTTGCTGAACTCACCCTGAGAACCTCTAACTTGGGATTGATCCAACCTCCAGTCTTTTATATGTTGTTGCTGTGTGCTTCTGGAGCAAATGGATGGTCCCTGATCACCTTCTAGCCATCATTTAAATCTTCTATGTTCAGCAACTTTCCTCACTATCCAAAATGGGACCTCCATACCTTCCCGCACTTGTCAGGGCCTCAGCCCCCTCCTGCCACCCTGCGGCTCATCTACCACTTGCCAAGAAAAAATAGTCAACCAAGCCTGAGCTATTCTGACTCTCTCTCTGTCCTCTTAGTACTGCCTCCCTCCTGTCTCAGTGAGGGTCTTCTCCTGTCTGAGACTAATCCACTACCTCTAAATCCATGCCCTGGTTTCCTTCTGACATCTCAATGATTTTCCCTTTCTCTCTACTTTGACCTCTTCCTTTTACCCTATGAACCCAAGTAAATTACTCCTGTTTTCTAAAACCTCTCCCTTAATCCTAAATTTTCATCTAAATCTTCTCCGCCTTTCTCATCAGAATAGAGCATCCTTAAATTTTATCCGGATAAGGAATTCACTTCCTTCACTTTCACTTTCACTTACTTCCTTTGTCACTTGGTTCTCTTCCTGACACTGATTTTGTTGACTTCTTTCCTGAATTTCCTTCCTCTACATATTACTAAAAAAATGATGATTTATAAACTTTTTGCTCTATATCCTTAGTAGACAAGATAAGCACTCATTACTGTGCAGGACATTGCTAAGTAGACTTATTTCTTCATCTCAGGTGACTTCTTCTTCTCACTGAGCAGCCAGACTAACTGTGTCTCAGGAAGGTGCTTCAGAGGAAAGAAAGGAATGAACTTATTCACTGGTCAAAGTTTTTGTCTGTAATGTGTTCACTCTCCCAGATTTCTGGGTAACACATTCCTGGGCATTAAGAAGAGCCTGTGGCATTCTGTGTCTCTTGTCAGAGAATTATCTGGGACAGGAGGCAAAGGGTTCAACTCAAAAAAATATCTAGGTGTGGGAATGTGGCACTTCCTTCTCAATACATATCACAGTTGTAATTAAATGATGTTGTAATAGTTTATTTAACTCCCCCATTAACTAAGCTCTTCTATATACCCTGTGCTTAACTCAACGCCCATAAGACAGTGGGTGTCCAAGTACAGACTTATTGAGTGGATGAATGAGGTAAATGAAGTAGCATTTTTTACTTATTTAAAGAACTGGTTTGAAAATCTGACAGACATGATTTTGAGTTCTTACATTAGTCATATTGTGAGATCCTGGCAAGTTACTGTGCTCTTTAAGGTTTTCTTTTCTCATAAGTATTATGTAGAGAAGACGAAAAGATAATACTCAGATTGCTTTGAGTTTTAGATGAGATAATGCATGCAAATCTTCTTTTCTGGAATTTGTATAATTTTTTTAATACTAATTTTTGTTTTAATTTTGTGATTATTGGACTTGATTGTAATTTTTATTATTATCCACGTGATAGATGTATATGTTCCTAAAAGATCAACTAGCACTTTAGATTAAAAAAAAAAGAAAATAACAATCCCTGACCCACCATTCCCCACCTCCAAATGCCACTCTTTAGTGCCTTTCCACTATTTGATCTATTTTTACTTCCCTATTTCTATATATTTATACTACCACTTTTGATTCAGTTTGAGAGGTTATTTATTAACTTTTTATAATGGACGAGGACTTAGCACTCAAAAAATCATTTCACTATCCATAACTTCTATCTCTTCTTATCCTCTCAGAAGAATTACATTATTTTTAAATTTACACTCTCCAGTGTTTACATTATCATGTTTAAGTAACATTCTCAGATAATGAATAGCATACTGTGATTAATAATATACTGAGAAAAAATACTACAATTATATACATATTCTTTGAGTTTAATTTAGAATAACAACCATTGATATTTATTTATAAATTTCTTATTTATCTATTACAAAATCTCAAAACTACCAAAACTCCTTCAATGTGTTCAAATATATGAGATGATCTGCCAGTCCAATTACATTTTTTTGAAACATCTTTCTTAGATGGTCTAATTTAATTCTCCTTCCCTAAACTACTATACACCAATAGTCCTAGGAATCCTAGAATTTCCTTTCAATATTGGGAAATTTTTTAAATCTCTCTCTCTCTCTCTCTTTTGTATCTCTTGATCCTTGGTCTCATTTCTTTCTCTTTATTCTTTGTGTGTTATTACTTTTTTAATGGTGGATTATGCCCTCCATTAGCTTCTTGAAAGAGTGAATGGTAAATAGATTTTTTTTCCAAAATAATGAATATTTTATTTTTTATTTATTTTATTTTTTTAATTTAAATTCAATTAGCCAACTCATCGTACATCCTTAGTTTTTGATGTAATGCTCAATGATGCATTGGTTGTGTATAACACACAGTGCTCAATGAATACTTTAAAAGCCCTTTGAAAAGACTAGGCTTTCTAGATGTCTTCTTTTTTTTATTTTATTTTATTATGTTATGTTAATCACCACACATTACATCATTAGTTTTTGATGTAGTGTTCCATGATTCCTTGTTTGCGTATAACACCCAGTGCTCCATGCAGAACGTGCCCTCTTTAATACCCATCACCAGGCTAACCCAACCTCCCACCCCCCTGACCTCTAGAACCCTCAGTTTGTTTCTCAGAGTCCATAGTCTCTAAATGAAGGGGGGGGGGAATCGGAGGGGTAAATAGATGTTTTTAAACCTTACATGCTGGTAAATGTCATTTATTTTAATATCACCCTTGATTTATAGCTTGGGTGGGTATAGAATTTTTACTAGGAAATTACTTTCAATTTTTTCTAATATCCTTTCAAGTTCTAAATATTCTAGTCCTCTGTGGTTTTATATAAGTGGAAACAGCTAAGAATTTCAGTGCATGAGAATAGTAAATTAAATAATTATTGAGCATATGATCCTTCTGTTCTTAAAAGTCAAACCTAATTGAAACTTGAGGACTTTTAAAAACTGAAACCAATGGAAAATATGCCATTTAGGATGAATTCCATTTAGTATATTATCTTACATGATTTCACATAATATGTATTTTCTACCTTTTATTTTGAAAAAAAAAATTCACCTTACAGAAAACTGCAAGATTACAGGTTCCCAGACGCCATCCCCTAGATGAACTAATTGCAAACTCTTTACCACATATGTTCTTCCTCTCATTTCTCTTAAGAGATGTAAAATGTATACATGTATATGTATTTTATTTATTTATTTATTGAATGAATCATTTGACAGTAAGTTGCAGACCTAAAGATTTTCGCCTCTAAATATTTCAGCATATATCCTCGTTGAACAAAGAAATTAATTTACATAGTCACAGTATGCTTATAAAATTAAAGAAATTTAAATTGATGCAATACTATGTCAAATATAATGTCAAATATAAAATCCACATTCAAGTTCTATCAAATTGTTTCAATAATATCTTTACAGCAATATACCCCAACAAGAATCCGCTATGAGATACACATTGTATTAGTTTCAGATCTCCTTTGTCTCCTTTAATCTGACACCATTCTTAAGCCATCTTTGCCTTTCCTGACATAGATCTTTTTAAAGCACACTTCAAAATTATTTAGGAAGGGAGTTATAATGTATTCCTCAGTTTCTGCTGTCTTTTCCTGATGAATATCTGATACTTGATTCTTCAGTTTTGTGCAAGAATACTGCATCAAATGTCCTTCCTAAAGCATCTCATCAAAAGACACATAAATGGCAGTTTTCCTCATTTCTGATGTTAACTTTAATCATTTCGTTAAGGGGATGTCTTCTAGTGTTAATCAGGATAAAGGACCTTTAAAAACAAAATCTTATTTAGAAACTCAGATTAAATGAGGAAGAGCAACAGGTGTAACTCAGATTGTCAGAAACCTAACTTTCAAGATAGTATTTCTTGATTGATTATGAATTCATACTAAATATTAAAGTCTTTTTCTTGGAGTGGAAATAAGAGAAACTCATTATAGTGAATCTAATGACATATGTGCCCAATTGCTTAATGTGAGGATTTCTTAAAGAAGTCTCCCTGTGTTGTGAATAGTTATATGTTATAGCTTGTGTAGGCAAAAGGCTTTCATATCAGTATGGTGTCTTCTATTTGTTGCTTAAAAAACAGGTATGACTTTTTCCTCCATAGCCCTGAGTGACAGACAGCGACTGACAGCTACTCTTAAAAGATGAGCACATATTTCTTTCTTAAGAGTCTCTTTTCAAGGAACTGCCACATAATTTTAATACAATTTAATCAGAAAAGGGCTATCTGGGTTGACTTCATTATACATTTACACATTCAATCACACCAACATCACTTTTCAAATATCATCTCTTACAAATGGATGCTGTTAACTTTCTCAACAGTAAAGGCATGGCATGTGATTTCCACCCATCAGTAGAGACTTAATAAATCACCCAACATATTACAGTTTCACGCCAAGTTAGCACCTTCATCAGGGAATGAAATTAGCAGAGCAAATCCTGGCTAATTGTGAAAGATGCTAATTACCCACTCACCCTGTAAAATAAGGCATGAGTGATGTGTGGTGAGCCCCGCACAAAGTCATGAACACTTGGAAATGCAACACTTAAATAAAGCCTAAAACTGCTTATGCAGAGCGAAATGGAGACCAGACAGATAGTAAAAATATACAGCCAGTAAAAGAAAAAAGAATTTGCAGGAATTTTTAAGATCTCATTTTTGAACTGTAGCAAGACTAGTGGGAACCTGGGTGACTCCAGGGTTGCATTATGGAGACTACCAGGTCCAATGTAAATCCTCATTCGATCGTTCCTGGCACAAGTCCTCACTGGTTAATAACTGTTCACAGCTGGGATATGGGATAGCGTGAAAGAAGTGACCTCAGTTCAACTACTCCTGATTGGGGAGGGTCCACCTCACAGGCTTGCAGTAATTAGCTCCCCTGCTGGTGGTCTCTGCAGAGAGGCAAGTTGCTGAACAGGCACAGGATGTGAATCACGAGCAGGCATTTCTGAGGCTGCCAGCCTCTGCTTGGCTGAGATGATCTGGTACCCCATCTCTGGATGGGAGACTCTTTCCCCAAAATTGCCAAATTTTTTACCTTTCACCAACACAAGACTCACATGCAGAAGGGAGACATGTTCTTTCCGAATAATGCTGTTCAGGTGTGTGACTTAAAAAAAAAAAATGTGCTACAACATGTACCATCTTTTTCTACTCTTTCCAGCTCCTCTGAAGATCTGAGCCATCACTTAAGACTTCAGTACTACCAAACCCAAATCAACAAACCAATACTCCTATTTGTCAGTTTGTCTGTTAGGTCCCACACACAGAATTTGCCTATGAAAGACAATTCTCGCTTTACATTTAATTAAAATGATCCTGACTAATGACTTGTGCAAACCACTGAAACAATAAACCGTTTACAATTTGCAAAGGTAACCCATGGAAGGAAACTGTTTTGTGGTGAATTTGTGTAATGATGCAAAGGTGATAAATTATTAAATACCCGAAGAGGCAATATGGAAATTCCCAAAGGATGAGCTTTGTGACACAATTTCAAGCATCATCATGACAAAAAAAGAAAAAGAGAAAGAGGGAAAAAAAAGGGCAAATTAAATCCCCAGCAGCTTCCAAATCATCTCTTTTAACAGAAAAGAATTAATAACAAAAATGTGTTATGTCAGCATTTATAGGACTTCTATATAATTTATTTAGCCACAGAAAAACCATAAAGTAGAAATATTTTTCCATTAATTTTTTTTTTTTTTACTAGTCGTAAATAACAACAAAATTCATGATGAGATAAAGGCAACTACTCAGTGCATTCCCTGGCCACCGTTCCTGGAATGGCAGATGTATTCCATACTGAGTTCAATGCTTTAATACCAATTTCAAGCCTGAACATTTACTCCCCGCAAAGAAAGAACATCACAAAGAAGATCTAGATAAAAAGTATTCTACATAAGAGATAACCTTATCCATTATTTTGTATGAAAAATAATAATTTGAGCCACTCCGGAATGTAGTAAAATTGTGACTTATTCTGTTTCACCAGTTTTTCTTTGTCAACAACCTGTTCCTCTAAAAATAAAAAAAAAGGCTTAAAATGATAATTCCTTTCAAATAAAGAAGTTTTCTCTGCCTATCTCAATATTCAAAATAAGCCCTGCACAAACTCTGCATTCCAGAAAAACTGAATCTTCTCTCTAAAATGTCCTGAGTTTTACAAACTGTGTTACACTTGCAACGTTTTCACTGCTCTAGAAATACCCTCTTCCCAAATTTTCCTCTTGCTGGAATCCTGCTATTCCGTTAAACCTACATCATGAAGCAGATTCTGAGTCTCCCCCAGCCTCAACTACTCTATTAAGGTCATTTTGACTTGTTCTGAAACTCCAGGAGAATTTACTTTTATAATTTAAATCAGATTTCAGTTGTTTCTATGTGCGTCTTCACTTCCTTCTAACAATTCTTAACTTAGAAGCTTAAACCCTGTCAAGACTTACCATAATACCTCATAAAGAGTGGGTGCTCAAAAGTTGTAGGATAAACATATCCTTACATTCAGTGATTTACTTGAGATTAATCTTATCTCAAAGAATGATTCAGCTATTCTTACAGATAATCTTCATAGAGATTAAGGACATAGAATCATGGATTTCATGATGAGAAAGTGGTTTGGTCATTTATTATGGTAACGTCGTTTTGTAAATGGGACAGTGAGGTTCAAAGAAAAATAGAGGGTAAATGGCAAGCCCAGGATTTGAACCTTGAATTTTTATGTTCAAATCAGAAACCTTTTGACCACTCTCAAATGAAGAAATCATATATTACTTTAAAAAGTGAGAGGTCCTGGAGCAGAAACATATGATCAAAAGTTCATGGTCGTGGAACTCTGATTTTCAATGGGTGTGTTCATGACAAAGTTCTATGCACCCACACACATTCGTACACAGACTTATGCAGACACCCACTTCCTGCACAGATTCATCAAGACATTCAGAACTCAGTGCAAGTGACAGCCTTCTATCTTCGTGAAATGAGAAGTATTGCCAGTTTCTGGTTATAGCTTAAATGAGAATTTTCATTCTTACTTTTTTTTTTCATACAAACTCTAAGAAACTTGCTAACTATATTTTTTTTCCCCATTCCCTATTTGGCAAGGTCAGGGTAAAGTTTAATCTGTCATTCTTCATTTTTTATTCACTATCCTCCTGCAATGACTCTTTCTTCACTTTAGGGTCTGTTGCATCTACGTGAGATACAGATATCAAGCTGCCAGTTCTCAGCCAGATTTGTCTAAAGATAAGTAAGTGTAAATACAAGTTCTCAGACACTTTAATAAACCATTTCTCCCCCTTTCTTTCACTCCGCTATGTTTTACTTTATAAGTTTTTAGTCATTTACATACTAAATTCATTGACAAACTCTAGAAAAATGATGATTTTTGAGTCTTACTTTTATGGTATATCATAAAAATTGGTAACATTTGGACTCAGTGCTTCAAACAGCATCTCAGTCACCTAAAGATACAGGAGGAGAAACCAATGTATATGTTTCGTATATGTATGTATGCATATATGTAATGTTTCCTTCCCTGATATGCCCAGAAGTACAGAAAAAATATTTATAAGCTCACTTTTCCTTAATATAAGAAGAGATAATTATCTCAATGATCTAAATCTGGAGCATCTAAATGGGCTAAGATTCTACATCAGGCAATGCTAATGCTGAGGATCAATGGACACCTTTGAGCAACAAGACCAGAAATTATAGATGACGACAATGTATGTGAGCCTTCCTCCAGAATCAGCACACCTTCTTGTACGCCTTCATGTACCTTTTGGTGTACTCTCCGTCAGCACATCATACCATTAATCTCATTTGCCATTAGAAAGAAATAGAGCTGTGGAAGACAAATCATCGTATCTACCACGTTTAGTTGTAGTCTTTAGCCTGCCTCTGATCCCTCCTGTCTCACACAAACTGAGAACGTTTTGTATCTGGTTCCTAGAAGACATTGCAAGGCTGTTTCGAATAGACCTACTTGTGATTCCTTGTTCTGACAAGGACCAGAACAACAGCCGTGGTGTCCTTCTCATCATCAGTATCACTGTCAGGGAAAGAAGAGTGCCAGCACTGAGCAGGCTGCTCAGGCCTCTCTTGGCACAAGGAACAGTGGTGCTGACAGCTTCTTGGCTCACTGAACATTTCCAACATACCGCACAATCCAGACCCCGAGGGCCTAAATGGGCTGTGCTTAATGTTTTTCTTTTTATTTAGCATTAGGTAAAGTCATATGCATAAAATGATTTAACAAATGTTCTGCAACCTTTTAAGCTATTGCAATAAATACATTCTTTAATGAAAAATAGTACTCCAATGGTCATCTGTCAGCTGATTTTCTTTTCCTAGAAATATTTTCTAGTTGGAATAGCAGTGGGCCAGTTGGTATGGAGGGCCCCGCAGGTAATAATGGATGGTCTGAGTTAGGCAGAAGGCTAAGATGCATGGCCATTTCCAGTAGATGACTGTTGAGATCTTAGATATTAGAAAACCCAAGTACATGGCCATTTTACTTGACTTTGAAATAAATGCTTGAGATATATGCTGCTCTTTTTTCCTCCTAGCTCTGGTCTTCACAGAGCAGCTCATACCAATGCAGGTGGTTTTTTTTTTTTTTTTTAATTATTTTCAATTAAATTCAATTTTATTAACATAGTGTATTATTAGTTTCAGAGGTAGAATTTAATGATTCATCAGTTGCATACACCCAGTGCATAACACTCAGTGCTTACTACATCAAGTGCCTTCCTTAATGCCCATCACCCAGTTTCTCCCTTCCCCACCTACCTCCCCTCCAGCAACCCTCAGTTTGTTTCCTATAGTTAAGAGTCTCTTATGGTTTGTCTTCCTCTCGGATTTCCTGTTATTTTATTTTTCCAATGCAGACTTCTCAGAACATTGATACATTAAGGGCTGTTAGTCTGGATTGGGGGGAATTACTTCACTGACTCAGGAAATCTTGACATGTAATCTTAGTGCTTTATTTTTTTGTTCTACCAGGCAGAGTCAAGGCTTTAGTGAGGGTGATTCAAATAGAGGGTTGTTTAGTGTATAATAACACTGTAAATCCCAGGCTCTTTCATGGCAAAATCAACTCCATCCATTTAATCTTGAATGAGCTGAAGATTCCTAATGCAAGTGAGGGATCATGCATTTCAGTGACTATATTTCCTTGTTTTTGAGATTACTAATGTGTTCTTTTTCAAATTTCCAACAGTTCTTGATACGTATCCAACTGTTTTTGTTTCATAGCCTTCTGTTTATTTTTAGAATGCTAGTCATATTTTTGAGAAGCTTACTTAGTTTTATTTTAGTTCTTTTTTAAATTATTCTTTTATTTATGTTACCTCAGGAGTAATTTCTAAATGGGATTCTTT
This sequence comes from Mirounga angustirostris, assembly GCF_029215605.1. Classification (NCBI taxonomy): domain Eukaryota; kingdom Metazoa; phylum Chordata; class Mammalia; order Carnivora; family Phocidae; genus Mirounga; species Mirounga angustirostris. The sequence continues at coordinate 45,295,521 of NW_026991716.1, read as the reverse complement.
CCATTAAATTAATGTTTCTTATGACAGCCATATTTTGGAAAGGGATTTCTTGGCCGGCTTGTTGTTTTCTCTCCACACTTACTCTTCCATGTTTGTTTGCTCTGCACTTGTTTTTGCAGGACCCCAGAATTCTTATATGAAAACCAGCTTTTATATTTCTGATTCTGTGGTGGTGTCTTACGGAAATATAAACAATGCATTTCCAGAGTTAGTATGTCATTTGGCCCACTTCTTGATTGTGGGATTGTCACTGCCCTTCTTTGACACTCCAGAGATACTGCTTATTTCCATCCTAACCAGAGTTAAAACTATTTCCAGGCTCCATTTGCAAATCCATGCTCTGTTCCTCCACAATGGGTGGAATGTTGTTAGAGCTGCTTCTTGTAGGAGTTGAACACAAAGATGCTGCAAATTATTATGATGTCCTGTAAGCTTGCCTCTGAGTTGCTATTTTGTGTTTTTTCATTCTCTTTCTGCCCCCCAGATAAAGTTAATCTGTTTTTGAGCACAAGTGTGCTTTTTTAAATATGTACTAATAATGTTTCACCTTCGTGTGTGTTTTTAGTATGGGGATTCAGTGCATACTATCTCTAACATATTTATCAGAAGACCTCCCAAAAGCATTTTCTAAAATATACTTTTATGTAACCTTGGACAGTGTTATAATAAATTATGTCTGCTACAAAATCCAAAGGTCAGAAGAAATACAGAATATTTTAGGTCTCAAATAAAAGCAGAGTATTTATTCGAGCATGAGGTTCTAGATACAAGTGTGGAGAGATCTAGAACACTTTTAAGATTGGTGTACAGAATATTTTACAGTTTTAATATATTTAGCCCAAGGGTACAAAATTTAATATGTCAAAACATACCTATTAGGACCTATTAATGTATCAATTGATCAATCAATAGATAATTTAAGAGATTATGAGACTTGAATATGTAATCCTGCCATGTATAAGTCTTCAACAAAAGGCATGCTCAGAATGCTATTAATAAAGTACAATTGACTTTATCTTGTAAAATATCTTACTCTATAAAATATCCTACTCCATAAAATATCTTAAAGTATCAAGTAGTATTTGACACAAAAGGTTGTTTTAAAAATCTAATATCACATTAAATCACTTTATTGCTTCAGTACAAAAATAAGCTTAAATTGGTAATATTAATATTCAGAATAAATATAGTATAAATCAAATTTCTTATTAGTTTATTCAATTTAAAATTGTAGAAAGGAAATGAGGAAATATACATGCTATTCAGAAATAGGTAGACTAATTTTTTTCCTCCATTGGACAGAATTGATTTCTTACAAGTATTTATATATTAATCTTATCAATGCTAGTAAAACTGACTTAAGTCAAAATTTCATTGTGCCCAAACTCTCAAAATTTCTGTGCTAGTTTTCCAAAGAAAATGTGGTAATACATAAAAAAAAAATTGAACCATCCATTTACTTAGTCAAAAAGTATTTTGGGGTCTCTACTCTGTATAGAGCAGAGCTAAGTTCTATGTGGAGCACAAAATAAATCACACTTTTTACCATAGTAATTACCTGTTATTTTTATTTACACAGCATCTTCTTTGAGGGATTTTCTATTCTGTAGAGCATCTGCACCTGACATATCAACTTTCAGTGAGTAGGGCTTTATCAAGATTTACTAAATTAGACCATAAAGATTCATTCTTACAGTATGATTTAAATGAGATAACAAATGTAAAGAACAAAGAATTTGAACATGTAAGAAAAAATATATACTTTAAGGAAACAAGAAAGCCATGAAAATAATTACATTATATCTGATATTTTAAAAAATAATTTTCTGTCTCATAGTGAACATAAGAAACAGGTTATTTCTCTCTATACAAGCCAATAGTAAGAAATTGTCAGGCATTCAATAAATGCTCTTTGAATTTGACTGACCACATTCTGCAATATTCCATTCTGGGGACTCTCAGCATTGTATTTTAGTACAATTAGCCACCAGGGCCTCACTTGTCTCCACTTTTCTCTCTCCTTAAATTTCTGTGCTCTATCCTTAATAACAACTTTGAAATATGTATATAACTTAAAGAAATATACTTTGTGTTGTTTCCATTTTTTTTTTTTGACCACATAGCATCTGCTATCATTCCACATTTGTGTAAGGCAGTGTCCTCCTCAGATTGACTCTGAAAGAGGTTTTTTTTTTTTTTTTTCCAAGCAAGTCCTAGGCCTAACATGGGGCTTGAACTCACCACTCTGAGATCAAGAATTGTGTGTTCTATCGAATGCACCCCTGTCAGGGATTTTTTTTTATGTCAATATTTCTCCTAGTTGCCCCAAATTTTATCCTTTTTATTATCTATTTACTTAAAAAACAAACACATTTTTATAAAGGGGGTTATGTTGAGATTTCTAACCATATCTTTCTGAGAGGTCTGTTCTTTCCTTTAAAATACCAAGGTTTACACATCTACCTTTGGTTTAACCTCCTTGCTTTCATTATCCCAAAATTTTACATATCGGTAAGGCTGGTCCCCATCCTCAGCTGAAAGATAAAGGTGGATGGTAAGAAATAAAAGAGACCATTGAGTTGATCATAGCATTTGTTGGCTCCTGAAGGCTGTACTACTTTGTGGAGGTGTTTTAAAGAAAAGGAGGACTCAGAAGTCATACTGAATTCATTTCCAATGCATTACAAGATTGTATCTTTTAATAAATATTTATCTTTCTCCAACAGCACTCATAATAAATACATCCTATCTCCAAACTCTTATTAATTCATTATCCTGCCATTTCTTTCCCTTTTAGTTGCCATGCTGACAGAAGAGTTAAAATCACATGCAAATGTGTCACTGCAGTAACCAAATTTCAAATACTGTTTTGGGAAATAATGTGATTTGATGAATACACTAATAGTAAAACCCAAATCAAAAAACAGTAGAAGCTTTCTGTGAAATTTGATGCATAAAATGATATGAAAAGTTGGTGCTCACATAGTCAATCTGGGCACTGTTAATACCAATGTTATTGCTTAGAGACTAACTATTTAAGTGTTAAGGTGCTTTATAAACTTGCTTTAAAATAAGAGAATAAATTTCTTTAGGTGAAAGAAATTCAACATGTTTGCAATGAACAAAATTAACCATGTATTTCCAATATTATATGTTTTGATTTCTATGTCAATTCTTAATTTATTAACTGAAAGCATGGCTCTTTGAGTTTAATGGAAATATTGAAGTATAGGCCAAAAAGCCTAATATTGAGAAAAATGTCCATAAGATCAATATCATGCCCTGCAAAGATCATGGGCAGAGAAATACAAAATACTAAATTAGAATCCTAGCTCAAGAATTTCATAGCTATGTGTTTTTTTGTGTTTTTTTTTAAATTTTTTTATTATGTTATGTTAATCACCATACATTCATAGCTATGTGTTTTTGGGTAACTACATAACCTATTTGTCTTCTGTAAAGTGAATGAACTAACTCCAGGGTTGTTATTAGAGTTAGAGATAAAATGGCTACCTGAGAATTTGGCAGTAAAGATACAAAATGATAGATGATATCATATTAATTCTTATTATCTTAAAAATTACTCTAACAGTGTATGCTATTTCTTTATCCCTTCATTCAAAATTCAGACACTGAGATATTCTGAATATATATTTTGCTCGCAAAACATTTTGCAAAGCTCTTACATATTCAAGACCGAAGAGTAAAGCCTTTACATTGTAGGTATAAAAAGTTTCTTTCTTTTTTTTTTTTTAAGAGAGAGAGTGCAAGCAAGGGGAGGGGCAGAGGAGAGGGAGAGGGAATCTCAAGCAGGCTCTGCGCTGAGTGCAGATCCCCACACGAGGTTTGATCTCATGACCTTGAGATCATGACCTGAGCCGAAATCATGAGTTGAACACTTAACTGAGACACTCAGGTGCCCCTAAAAACAGGTTCTTAACACTAAATGTAAAATAATGAGTCTTTACCTTACTACCTAGGTTCAGATATTATTATATATATTATTATATTATTAACATGCCTTTGAGTTACCTGTAATGAAGAGTGAAAAACATGTCAGAAAGTTGGTAACAAGAAAATCCTTCTGAATAGATAGGGAAAGTTTGGTTGATTATAACAAGAACAAATGTCACATAATTTTTTCATAGGGCTTTCTTAAAAATAAAACTCATTAAATATGAGTAGATTAGTTTCAATTCTTTTGTTTTATTCAAAAGTAAGTATCTATAGCACATTAATTGATGTTTTTACATGGTGAATTGAATCCATTTTTCAAGCATAGGAAAAATCTCATATTTTATGAAAAGTAGTTTAGAATGAGTTCTAACATAAGTGAGCTTCTTATAACCATACCTATATGTCTATAAGTAAAAAATAAGTAGAAACAAGTTCTAAATTAAATCGTCATGACAATGACACAGATCCACTAGATGTAAAAGGACCAAATAAAATATAAAATTAAGAGTTTAATATTTTCTTTAGACTAAACCTCACCTTCATCAAGTCAGATGCTTCTTCTTTGTCTATAAATCTTCTAAAGAGCTGGTGTACACATAACACAGGGTTAAATCTAGCCTACTCTTGGTTATTTACCTTTAGGATTGGATATATTCATTGGCCAAGAAGACTTGACTCCTTATAGGTTAGTGAAGAACAGAAATTTTAGAGGGATATTTTAGCCTAAGTCAAGGTTAACATGCCTTGGCTTCTATTACTCAAAGGACTGCCAAGTCTAGTTGGGAATATGACCTGCCACTGTGTCATCACCTCACGTCTGCTAGATGCTGACAATAACCCATTTGGGGGCTAATATCCTGACAAATAGCACTTTCTCATGATTTATTTTTGGCACATCTGCAAGTATTCATGAATACTGCCAGGAAAATAAGTTAATCCTATAGGAATTCCTAGAATTCAAATTAATTATTTCCTTCATTATGGTTATCATGTACTGATAGAAAGTAATGAAGCAAGAAAATTTGTGGGCAAAATAAACTTTTAATCAAATCAATTACGTATTTGTAAAATGTTAACCATATTTTCATAATGTGCTCTTGAAATCATAAGAAAATCTCAGAATTATAAGTAAGAGTCAAGGAAAACATTCTCATGAATGTGTATTATGTAGGGGGTTTAATATCATAAATAAAAAGTGACTCTTTGCTATTCTTTATTTAGACTCTGCATGAGAAAGGGGGATTCTGCTGGCATTTCGCTAATTATGAGTCATGATATGACTACAACCTGGTTCTTAGGGACAAAGGAGGCAGAAATGTCCCCCTCTAACATGGCTAGTTCAATTGTTCATATTTTAAAACCAGGAACATAAAGTCTCAGTGTGTTATGTGAAAAGCAGAATAATTAACAATTACCTATAAAAATAAAGACATATAAATGTCAGAATTACTTTTTAAAAAATTTGTGACTTGAGGACCATTTAGAAAGTGAGAGTTCTTATAAAAAACTAAAATAGATTATGAAGGATGAAATTATATAGCTTAAAGTGTTTGAAAATTCGGTCAAAATTCCCCCTTCCATTTAAATACTTCCTATAATTATATGACATTTGAGGCAAAATTAAGATTTATATCATGACAATCCTTTCTTGAAATCAAAACATGATTTTGTTGGCTGTATTTCATTAACAATGGTGCTCACCAAATACTCCATCTACTTCTCCATACTTCTCAGCCCTCATACATCTCCAGTCATTACACTGTGAGCAAACGTGAAATGAGTTACTTCTTGCCCTCAGAATATAAACATACTAGTAAGCAATACTCCGTTTCTTCCAAAGCCACAGTGATTTGAGAGTTCACACATTGAAGATGATAAGCCTAAAATACTGCCTTAGTCACTTTATGTGTATGTGTGTTTCATTTAATATTCTCGGGTATAATACTATGGGGTACTGTTATATCCATTTTATGAATTAGGAAATTGAGGATAAAAATGTTGCCACTGACATGATGGCCACAGTGATTAAGAAGCTATATCTTGACAGAAAAACATTCAAGTCCTTTCTTTGCCACTTATTTCTTACATGATCTTAGCCAGGCTATTTAATATCTTACGTTCTCAAATCCTTCGTCTGAAAAATGGAAACTATTTTAGTACCTCCTTATAGAATTGTAGTGAGAATCAAGTGACATTACATGTTAAGTTCTTAACATGTTGTAAGAATTTAATCATGGAGGGGGCACCTGGGTGGCTCAGTCGGTTAAGCGTCTGCCTTCGGCTCAGGTCATGATCCCGGGGTCCTGGGATCGAACCCCACATCAGGCTTCTTGCTCTGCGGGAAGCCTGCTTCTCCCTCTCCCTCTGCTGTTCCCCCTGCTTGTGTTCCCTCTCTCTCTCTCTGTCAAATAAATAAATAAAATCTTTAAAAAAAAAAAAGAATTTAATCATGGAGAATTATTTTTCTTATATTGTCAAAAATCCCCAAGTTGTTTGACAACTTTTAATCTTTAACTTTTTTTTTTTTAATATTTAGTTCAGGACATAGAGAAAATCAGTTTTTAGATGGCACATTTTCATATCACAGAGAATCAGATATAATCAATTTTGCCAGCATGGCACAAAGATATAAATTCTTTACATTAATAACATTCTTTCTTTCCTCCTCCTCCTCCTCCTCCTCCTCCTCCTCCTCCTCCTCCTTCTTCTTCTTCTTCTTTAATGTGGACAAAATACTTTACTACTCTTGTCCTAGAAATAAAACACTGCAGAATTAAAAATTCTGGGTCCCATAGTAAATTCTTTTAAAAATATGTGTTTTTTGTCCCTTTGTCAATTTTAAAAGAACATTTTGAGATAGGAAGTTGGAGATGTAGGAGGAGATCCATTGTTAATATTCCTTTGTTGAGATTTCAGGGAGTCTTTGAACAATATTTATACCTAAGAATATATTGAATGATAAAAGTGATCTTTCTAAAGTGATTCTTTTCTAAAGCTGTCAATTGCCTGGATAAATCTTTCAACGTTTTAATTTCCTTGATAATAAGGTTGAAACTTTTTAGCATCTGATTATTTTGATCAGGTCCATCCCCATCTTGGTTTTAGGTTCAATCAAGTTATATTCAATTTCTCCTCACAGGCATTACACTTGCCAGCCAAAGAAAAAGTCCCTATTACAGACCTGGGGATTATTGTATTCCAGGATGAGATGATAACCCCATTAAGAACAGATTCATGAGTAAAGAAGTTGTTTGGAAGATAAACCTTCCTACTTTGCAGAGAGAGGCCCAGCAGAGACCAGGTGACCCGAGAAATGGTGAACGAGAAGGAGAAAAGGCATCAGAGCTTCTGGATCTAGATATATACAGGGTCAAAACCGTCCCATCTGACTTCCAATATGCAGATGACAAATATATTTCTTTCATTTGCAACTATACTATATTTCATACAGATTTTCATTGTTTCTAATTTCCCCCCAAATATCCTCAAGATGGGGACCCTAAATGTAGTGTGAGTAAGAATCCCTGGAGAAGCTTGTTATTGACAGATTTATGCCTTCACTCCTAGAATTCCTGATGTAACTCTTTCAGGAAAGAACTCAGGAATTTGCATTTTTTAAGCCAATATCCTGTGAGTTTCTTATACATCTGAAGGTTTTCATACCTTAAGGAAAACTAGCTTTAAGGATTAAGAAATTACATGTTTCGGTAGTGCTTGAAAAACATCAACAATGATGCCTAGTGCAAATATTAGGTCTTATTCCTGAAAGGATACATGCGATGAATAATAGTGGCTTTACTCAATAGGATTATTGATAATATGAAATCAGTGACTATTCTTATAGAGGTATCCTCTGATCGATGACCATTAGTGGTCTTCACCTAACACTCCATACCAGTGCACACGAACAAATGATCTTTGAAATTAATGACTTCATCTTGTACGAGGTTCAGGACAGCTGTTGCAGAGTCTTCCAACGTGAACTTGTACTTCTCACTGCTGAGAGCTGCCGTGGCCCTATGGCAGTGCACCATCTGCTCCATGCTCATGCACCAGCAGCTGCCGTTCTTGCTTTGGCACTGTCTGCCCGGCTATCTCAGCATCCCATCTGTACCACTCTTAGGCGCTGCTAAAATTACAACACATTTCCCCTCTACTCCTAAACAGAGGAATTCCTGAGTCATTTCTCCTTTTAGATTCAGGGAAGCCCTTTGTGGAACATGTAGAAGGCTCACTTTAAAATTCCTTTCTTCTCACACTTAAAAATTTCGAACTATTAATGATTTTTTTTTAATTTGGGGGGAATTCAGTATGGTTTGCCACAGCGAAAATGCAGAGCTCCACAAATGCAATTATAACAATAATTGAATGATGGTGTTTGTCCTTAAAATAATAATAATAATAATAATAATAATAAATAATTGTAAAAACTCAAAACATTTTACTATATATAAAAGAAGATAACAAACTCTTAGGGATTTTTGCAACTTATAGGTGTAAACAAATATGGTGACTATAAGCTTATCACATATTCGATCAACAAACAAATATGCCTACAAGTTTTGTACTACTACTATCAGTGAGAAAGACAATATTTTTAAAACATGACTTTATAACCCAGTCTGGAAAACATAAATGTATATAAATGTTTGGTATATAAGAAATAGAATAATTGATAAAAGTCTTTTTTTAGAAGAGCTAACCCCTTCCAGCCCTTCTTCAGTGCCCTTCTTTATCTCTCTAGGCAGATGCCCCCCAACTGAGGAAAATGGGAGATTTATACCTTGGAGAAATTGAACAAAAAAAGCTTTGGATTCAGGGATGCAAAATGCAACACAGAGCAAGGATAAATTATAAGAAAAAAAATTTAAAAAAAGGATGTTACATGGTAATCTCTATATGCTAAATCAGAATTCTAAATTATAATCTTCCTCACTGATCCTAGAATACCAGCAGCCAATTCTATCACTTACTCTTTAAATTAAAAGAGTATTTTTCCCTTGGGTAGGGGGGGCCTCCCATATTTTGACATTTGAGATATTTAAATATTTTTTCAAGAGAAAATCATGGTTCTTATACAAATGTAATTATGTCAAATCAAAAACAAATCTGGACTTAGTAAGAACAGACTTTTATTCAAAAAGACTATTATAAGAGAGGGAAAGAGATTTTTGCAATGGGGGAGAGACCAGAACTAAGTCAACTCAATTACTCTGAAGTGGAGAGCTGTAGGATTTTTAAGGTCTGGGGTGAGCTAGAAGAAAAGTCCTGGACATGATTGGAGGGAGGTCATAGGTTGTCTCTGTTTGCTAATTGCTTTTTTTTTTCCCCAAAATAAAAATAAACTTCTCACATCTTTATGACAGAAAGGAGTATTATAACTTGGATCAAGGCACCCCACCACAATTAGGCCCCTACTTCTCACAGAAACAGGGAAATAAGGGTGTTATCGCCTTTGAAATAATTAAAAATAATTTTGGTAAGAAAAGGAATCTTTCTTATCTAGGCACACTTCCTAGAAGGTAAAGAATAATCTTTCCTAATGGAGAGGAAGGCATTAACCAATAAAACAAAGGAGGAAGCCCATGGAACTAAAGCAAACTTTGTAAAAACATTAATCTCAGATCCAGCTGTGATAGAATAGTTTTGCCTTTCTTTGTATGGTGTTCTATATGCTTTCATATTCTAGAACAGACTGAAACTTTAAGATAAAAATGATTCTATTCCTCTTTGAAAAAAAACATACACACACACGTATTTCTGTCAGTGTTGCTCTTTATATAAACTTCACTAACAATACTATTTATAACTTCTAATCAAAATAACTTTACTTCTGTTGTATGGAGAAAAACATGGAAGGTATAAATAAGACTTGAGTGTCATATACAAACATGTTGAGAGATTAACTGAATACATGTAACTGTCAATGTTGAATTTTATCTGAGTAGTGTGTTCCTAGAAAACAACAGCAATCCAGAAACCCCCCAATCTCTGTGTGTTGAGAAAAGGCTAATCACAAAGGACCATCCTGCTCTCACATATCTAGAGATACAACAATTCTCCCTCCTTCCTCATGACTCTCATACATTTATGACTCCTTTGTTTACCCGCCTCTAAAACCCCAGACTCATCCTTTTTTTTTTTTGAGATGTTCCCTATCCCTCTTTCCTTATTGCAATAGACTGAATAAAATTATTTCTTTAATTGTTCTGTGCCTTTGTCTTTCACACAGCACACTTTGTACAGTCATGTACATCCCTTTTATAACAGTTTACTAATAATTTTGGAGGTAGGGAAATATTTCATATTCACACAATGAAAGTCAATGCTTTTCTTGATTATAGACACAGACTCACAGATGTGCAAACACATCCAGAGCTTATAGCTTCAGTTCGACAACTTCAGCCACAGGTTGCAAGTAAACAAACACAAAAACTCGCACATTTCCTCACTAGAAGGAATGAAATTGTTCATTTATCTGAGTTTGCAAATAGACAAATAAATGAAAATGACAAACAAACTGGATTCTCTATCATCTCTCACCTAGTAGAGAACAGATTTCTGTCCTCCATCAACCAAGAACACCAAATGGTCAGACAAGAAAACTGAATTCTCAGTTATTGCTACCACCCACTAATGGGGAATAATTTACTGGTTGTGCATGAATCAGAAACCAAAAAATCAGAAAAGAGAAGGAAAACAGCAAGAGTAAGAAGAGAGTCATAGTGTTAAAATTTCATTGCTTGGAATTCAGTTTGGAAACGAAGAGAAGCCATACCTGGACTTAAGCATCCCATGAGATACCCTTCTCCATCAACACAGTTTACCTAACTCTGACAGATAAATCACCAGGTATCAGGTATCTCAGAGTGGTCTCTAAAATAAAAGACACTCTGATGTGTGATTACTCTACAGTCAGGTTTACTGGTGGCTAAGCCCCACCTCCACATACTTCACTTCCAGTTAGTGTCTGCAGGGCTTCATTCTCAAATATGAGCTGACAGCCATAGATCAGCAAATATTTTGAGCATAAAAATAAAAGGTACCAAAGCCAACAAACAAGGAAAGTAATTATAAAGTAAAAAGAGCCAATTCAGTTTACAGTTTTTTTAAGAAATGGAGAAAAATGACTACATGTTATGTAAACATATTCCGTGTGTTATCTCATCCACCCCTACCAGAAGCAGCTAGGAAGTGATTTACTCAACAAACACAACAGCAGAGATTTCCAAATGAGGTTTAAGAGGTTACAAAGGCAAATGCAAGCAAAGGGGTAGGCAGGTCCAAATTTTGAAGGAAGTGATTTGTTAATTAATGATACAGAACAAATCATAAAAGCCATGAAGATCCACAGGGGGATTCCATGTGGGACATGATAGTGGAGAAATTGCATTCAGAAGTATTGACATTAGTGAGGCAAACACATTATAGGTTTACTTCATGATTTTCTAATACACATCCTGAGGAAAACCAAATGCTTAAAGTAAGTCACAATTTGCTTCTAAGTCATTTTCTTGTGGAAGTTAGAGACCGTATTTTCATCTAGATTCTAGATTTTTAAGTTCTAGAAGTACTGATACTCCTGCTATGTAATCCATATGAGACAGTCTCTCCATCTGCCAGGCTTAGTGAAGGCTAATAGAAGACAGGCAACTGGGGAAGTACAAGGGAACAGTAAATAATTCTGTAAAGGCCGAAAAGCAAGAGGTGAATTAAGAAAGGGTTCAGATCTGTTTAAAGTATAGAAAAACTGAAAGGTTTTTTTTTCTTTCTTATATTTATAGTCAAAATCAAATGTCATTACTCTTCGAAGGTTATCATTTATAGTCTGAAGTTTTCTGGCAGAACACAAAGAAAAACTGCAATTCTTTTGAGTGTTTCCAATTATCTGTAATCAGTTGGGTTTATTAAAAAATAATTTATATTTACCCCAAAGACACAGATGTAGTGAAAAGAAGGGCCATATGCACCCCAATGTTCATAGCAGCAATGTCTGCAATAGCCAAACTGTGGAAAGAGCCGAGATGCCCTTCAACAGATGAATGGATAAAGAAGATGTGGTCCATATATACGATGGAATATTACTCAACCATCAGAAAGGATGAATACCCAACTTTTACATCAACATGGATGGGACTGGAGGAGATTATGCTAAGTGAAATAAGTCAAGCAGAGAAAGTCAATTATCATATGGTTTCACTTGTTTGTGGAACATAAGGAATAACATGGAGGACATTAGGAGAAGGAAGGGAAAAATGGGAAGGGGGAATTGGAGGGAGAGATGAACCATGAGAGACTATGGACTCTGAGAAACAAACAGGGTTTTAGAGGGGAGTGGGGAGGGGGGATTGGTTAGCCCAGTGATGGGTATTAAGGAGGGCACGTACTCCATGGAGCACTGGGTGTTATACGAAAACAATGGATCCTGGATCACCACATCAAAAACCAATGATGTATTGTATGGTGACTAACATAACATAATAAAATTAAAAATAATAATAATAATAATAATATGATAGGTGTGAAAAAAATAAAAAATAAAAAATAATTTATAGCACTGAGGATTAGTATTTGCCTTAAGAAATGAAATTTTTTAGCTTTAACATTGTTTGGAATCACCATGTTTATTTTTTAATAACTGCTGAAAAATAATATGCTCTATCATTGGTAGTAAAATGTGTACATTAGTTTCTGGTTTGTTAAACTAGAAGTGTGCCCCCTTCATTCACTAATTTTTTCCTAACACGACGACAACTTTGGGATTGTGAGGAAATGCTAAAAATTCAACATGGCATATTATTCAAGTAGAACACTTGGGAATCATATATTCCAACTTTTTTATTTTAAAAATAAGGAAACAAAAGTCTATTTAAGCCAACCAGCTAATTAGGAGACAAGTCATAAAAAGGTATTTGCTTGTGGCTATCAGTCTAATAGCCTTTGAAATATATTAATAGCTCACATTAATGGCTCAGTTCACTGAAATTAAAATATTTGGAGAAATGAAATCTGGAGATCAAGTGGGTTGCCAAATTTATATTTTGTCAACTGTGTCTATTAAGCTTTAAAAACAACTTTAAATCTTCCATCTACTATTATGATAATTTCATTACAGAAAAAAATTTTAACGCCAACAGCATAAGCCAGACATATTAGGAAAAAGAACGCCCTTTTATACTTAACATAACTTAGTTTTCAGTACATTGTCCCTACTTGTTTCTCATTTTGCTGTTGAATAGTGTAAACTTTATCCTGAAATATTGTAAGTCTGAGTGCACAGATTTAGGAACCATTTTAAGTGGTGTATTCCCTAAGTAACGAAAACATCTCAACATGAGGACACAGAAGGAAGTTTCGAGTTTATTGTTTTAGGATGCTCTCACAATTTCCTGGTAATCTAATTCCAGTTCATGTTCTTCAACAGGGATTATCACCTCATCTTATTGACTTCCTGTGCAGCATCCTTCTTTTTGTCTTCATAACTGTATCTATTTCCTGCAGCCATGGAGTCACTGAAAAGCAGTCTCCATTTTCATAGGACAGCTGTTTTGTTCACAACCATGTCTTCATTGTTTTGTACACCAGCTGGCACAAAATTGGCTCTCCATCAATGTTCGTTAAATGAATGAGTACGTCATGTTGGAAGGAAGGCACCAGATCCTGTTTCTACATAGTAAATACACATGTGTCATGGTTCCCGATTCATCGTATGTAATCATCATTTCAAACTAAACTTTCCTGTGTTTTTCTTGATATCTTTCTTCTTTCAGGTTGTAGGCCCTCTCATGGATATTAGATTTATAGTAATGAGGACAATGAAAATAACTAATAGTGCTTGCAACTCATCAAGATGGTTCAGATACATTAAAATGATCACTGGAGAAACCCTGAGAAGTGGGCATTAAGATTATCTGTTTATGGAAATGAGGAAATTGGAGCACAGAGATGTTGAGTGACAATCATCCCTAGTGAAAAGCATCCACAGGATTTGGACCCAGCCACCCTCTCTCAATAGTTTACTTCTCAGCCACTCCTGCAGGCTTTCAGCACCTGGACCTACTGCAGACAACCCTTTAATTTCAGGTTGAAGTCTACCTTTAACTCTTCTTCGCTCAAAACTTCCATTCTTTGGCAGAACTAGGCTCTCTTCTGCATGGTTCGTAACACAGTCTTACTGTTTTCTGTCACACGCATGGTAAGCTTTACAACTTCCCTCATCAACTTGACTGATAACCATATCCTTTATGTCCTGTGTCAGTTCTTGTTCCACGTTAGCAAAATATATCTGTATACAGTTTGAGTCAAAGTCAAAGAATGGATGTTGACATATGTTTTAGGCAGAGATGGTTTTGTTGCTGGGAACCCAAACTAAAGTTTACACAGACTAACTTAAGCACAATTTGGGAATTGATTTGAAGCAGAAAATAATTCCCTTCATAACCCAAGGACAGGAAATATGACTGGGTCTCACAAAGAACTAAAGTTGAGAAATTAAAACACACATATTTGCGTAATTCCTATATCAACAGTCTCTCTTGAACTTGGCTTCAGGTTAAGTTGGCCAAATTTGGGGGTGTTTATTTCATCTCCCTCTCTACATCCTGTAGAGAGGATGTAGAGGATGCAGGATTTTCTTAGCCTGGCTGTGTTCCTACACCCAAGGCTACAATTCCTTGTAAGGCAACCCTTTCCCAATGGCTCTCTTTCTCCCTTTCTGGCTTCCTATAACTCCACTTTCCCTCCACCATTCAGTCTAGGTGTGATAAATTTACTTACCATTACTGGTTATTGCATTGTCCATAGTGGTCTCCTTACACCCTATCCACACCTTCAGAAATTCTCTTTATTAAACTCTCTTCAAATTACCCTTCTTGGGAATCCCTTCTGTTTCTTGTTGGCCCCCTGACTGATATAAATTAACTATATCTAAGTCTCTATAGTAATCTTGCAGAAAGATTCTTATGATTTTGGCACTTTGCACTGCTTAGGAAGTTTTTCAGGGGGTTATGTGGGCTTTTTTTTTTTTTTAATCTGTCTTTCCTCTGCCATTTAAGTTAAAGGCATAATGTTTAAGGACTTAACTTCGGAGAAAGAAGAGACAGACTTTTATACCTCTAGCTTCCTACTGATATTTTCTTGAAAACTGGAGAGAAATTACAAACCTTTAAGTTGGAGATGGAAAACCTAGATATAGAGTTAGAAAAGGGGTGGGGCTAGGGGCTTATAGCAATTACCTCCAAGATAGCTCCGACAAGCCTTGTCTCCTGTTATCTATGTCCTTGTGCGAGCTCCTTAACTGAATTAGGACTAGTCTCTGAGACCAATGGAATACTAAAGTGTGTGACTTCTGAATCCATCATACAAGTTATTGCTGTTTTTCCCTGTAACTGCCCTGTTGTAAGGACTTCCAAGCATCCCTGTTGAGAGACCAATCAGTAGAACTGCTAAAGGTTCTCACCAACAAACAGAAACATTCTGAAAGTCATATGAATGAGTCAACTTGGAAGCAGTTAAGCCACCAGAGAGATAAAGGCCTGCAGTCTGCAGATAACTGCATCTGACTACAACAATGGGACACCCAAGCTTAAACTGTTTAGTGAGTCTGTTCCCAAATTCCTGATCCCCAGACACTGTGAGGGGTCATATTTATTGTTTTAAGCCACTTACTTTGGGATAACTTCTTACAAGGAGTAAAGAACTAAAACGAAGCTGAATAGAAAAACGTACATTGACTTTCATTCCAGATTACGGAAGTGAGGGGGGCAGAATATAAGACCCCAAAATGTGCTGTTTTGTCATGTGGTTTTGAGCTGAAGGCAATTAAGACCCAGCAGATTCGGGAAAACATTTTGTCTCTCTTAACCGCCTAAAAGAATTTAGATAGGGAACCTATAGCAGAAAGAAAGCTATTACCATAGATAACTTTTTATATCAAAAAGACTTATTTGCATGGGCAGGGCAAACATCTGTTTACCAAATATTTGCTCTTGTCATCTTCCTGTGAATTTTCTTCCCCTTTGAAACCCCAGACTTTTGCCTCCTTGTCCTTAGCTCCAGATGGCATAGAAAACCTTAATTGCCTATGAGTCTCATATTTTTATGGGGCTCCAGTACATAGGAAATTTGTTTTTCTCCTATTAATCTGTCTTATGTCAACTTAATTATTAGACCAATCAAAGAAGCAGAAGGGAGAAGTTTTCCACCCCTACAGAACTTAAAACAAGAGGGGGAACAGTTCAAAGGGCTGTGACATCAAAAAAGTTCCTTAGAATCAAATTAAAAAAAATTAACGAGTTATTCTGTGTGACACATATTTGGATTTCATAGGGTCTAGAGAATTTTGAGTGGGTGGGCCCAAGTTGCCAGGCAAGTCTAGAGTTGTTGAAGCCTTGCACCATAAAAGACTCTGAAGCATAAGTACAATTTTTCCGAGTGAGGCAAAGGAGCCATTAGCCTCATAAGATTTCAACCATGGTGGAAGAGAAAAAGAGGAAATCTGGGGCCAGTGGAAAAGGAGAGTGAAGCCTTGAATTGGAAATGCCCTGTGTGTGTGTGTGTGTGTGTGTGTGTGTGTGTGTGTAAAGCAGCATAAATCACACAGGAGATATTATTAGGTCAACTCTTGCCCTCAGGCTGGTACAACATTTTCAAATCATGTTTAATACATAGATCCTGGTTTCTTCCTTCTCTGTGGTTATATGTTTTATGTTTTCAAGTAAATAATTGATTTCTTGAAGTTCTTTTAAAATGCATATATTTTAAGAAACATCATGTGCTTACAAACACCTTAGTCTTCATCTATCTCTGGAGGGTTTTCTGGGATAGTCCCAATTAAAAATATTCCATCATGTTGTTATATCATATGTTAGACCAATGTATCTTGATTTTTTGTTTTAGAAAAAAAAAGTCATTGCAGATCATTTCTTACTATGCTAAGAAGCTTAAACAGAAAAAGAACAATGTATGAAAATAGGAGAGATGTGAACAGAAGCAGCCAACTGGCATCCATGCTTGGGGATCACATGCAAATTAAGTTATTCTTTGCTTTCCAACACTTCCCAAATTCCTTTAAAACCATATTTGAAGCTGGTTAGCAACTCTATATGAAGACATCAGTGATATAAATAGGGACAGCATTGTGTTGGGTAAAGCAATGCCAGGAATTGACAGGATCAGCAGATAAAACCAAAGCAATTAAGTTTCCATAAACACTTGCCATTGAATCAACACTCTTCTTTATAAATAACAGTGTAGCAACACATAAATGACAAATTATACATTTCCAATATATAAACCATGCTGGTTTGATGAAGCAGCAGAATTGTTTTCCAGCTTTCTTTTTACAATGTGGGAGGGAAAAAAAGTTGCTCAGTCATTTGTGAGCTTTACTTCAAAGTCATGTGAAATTTTCTGTCTGCAAAATGTTAAAGGATTTTTGATGAGCTCTGGCATGCTTCCAGCTTAATACCATCTCCCATTAACAGCAACAGAAATATTCTTATGGCCACAGTGAGCAATTTTTGAATGATGTTTAGTCCTCCTTTTCTGCAGACTATTTTCCAAGTAGTCATTATGAACTCTTTGGCGAGACCAGAAAATTCTGTCTCAAGAGCCTCCAATATCTTTTATTTTTTATTTCATAACTCCCACTTCAACACATAACACAAAATAACTCATGACTACCCACTTTTTACCTTATTATGTTCTCTGTAGATATTCAGCTGGCCTTTCTCAGGGAAGATCTGAGGAAAACATTTTTATTAAATAATAATGTCTTCTTTCTTCTAGAGAACAAAGGCAAAATCCACAATGGGGAGAAAAGAGAAAAAAGAAAAAGATACCAGTCAGTCATGTAGATAGAGACTTCAGTATAAATGGCCACACACTCATAAATACAGACATTTCCCAAGTTTTCAGAATAATAAATCAAAAACATCTGATTATACCTGGTTTCAGAGTGGTTTTTCTACAATCATAGATGATTTCTGCCTGTGCCATCCTTCTTTGCTGTTAAAGTCCTATTTATTTATTGTCATCTAGCTCAAATATCTGAAGCATTTCATATTTTACTATTTAGTATGTAGTATAATATGACTTATTATATCCAGACTTTTCAGTTAGTTGTTTCCACATAAATTCTGGGCAAACTTCTAATAGAATGCTCCCATATTGCTGGTGGTTTTCCTATTGAACAAGAAGTTCCTGAAGAAAACAGGTTATCTTTTCATCCGCAGAATCTCAAAGTGCCTGGCATTTATAGTGCAGTTGCCATAAACACACTGAATGTACCATATGCAGGGGCTGGAGTGCAAACTTCATAAGATTGTGCAGTTTAAATTCGGTTATTCTATGTGCCCTCAGTATTTACAAGAAGGCGTGATTCCTAGTAATACCTCAATAAATATGTATTGAATGATTGCATGCGTGCATGTAATAAGGCTGATAAATTGCCTCCCTTACTGGGCCATGGGGCCACTTTCCTTTTCAGTGTTCTTGTTATCTGATTGTAACTCCACTGAATCATGCAGCTGATCTTTGCAACTTGTTCAGCATGTGGAAATTTAAGACTGGTGAGGTCCACTGATGACGTTGTCCGGATCCTAAACTAGAAATGCATCCACAATCATGACTTGCAATCTTTTCAGTTTGTTTAGATTTGTTCTGATTATTATGCACTCATGCCCTTTGCCTGCTGTAAATTCCTGGATCTCTTGTAAGCATTTTCTTTGAACTGACTTCCTCATAGAGCAAATCTTCCCTGCAGAGTACTGTTTGAAGGCAAGAGCACACCACAGAGCCAAATATCTGGTTCGCATTCAGGACACTGAATTTTCCAAACTGTGTGAACTTGGGTAAGTTATATAATGTTTTATGTGTCAGTTTACTTATTTGAAAAGTGAAGTTAATGATAAATGAGTACCTAATGCTATTGTCACAATGTTAAATAAGAGATTATATACGGTCTTACCTTAACACCATCCATTATAATCTAAAAGTAAATGCTTGTTATTTCCGTGCTTTTAATAAGGGAATTAATAAACTTAGACATACGTTCAAATGTAACGTCATATTAATAATTTAGATCATTCTCATAAACTTCTTGTAGTAGGGTGAAGAAAAACTATTTTTCATGTAGGTCCGATTACCATGTGGTTACATAGATTCTAAAGTACCAAGATAGGTATCTTCTATTTCAGAAATTATATGACACCGCTACCAAAATAACCAGCCAGTCATACTCAAGCAGGCAGTGGCCCTCTCTCTCTCTTCTAATTGAAGGCAGGCTAGTTTCAGATTTTACTTTGGGGAGTCACCAGGCATTTCCTGGGTGGTCATAAATCAGGTAAGTGTATACATGAATCTGTATGTGTATTCCATTATATTACTTTGGTCCATATCTGTACTTGGGCCTCTAGTACTTTGTCTTAATTACTACAGCATTATAGTAAATCTTAATATCTGATAGTATAAATCCTCCTGTTTGTCTTCAATATTTTCATCAGTGTTGAATCAAGCTTTTAGAAGAAAATAGCTTCATGACTAAGGACTTCGGGATGATGAAAATTTCTTAAATAGGATCTCTCTTTTTCTCACATGCATGTGCATGTGCACACACACACGCATGCACACACACGAACCATAAAGAATAAAAAATAAACTGGACAGATTTAAACTGAGAACTTTTGTTTAACAAAAGATACAATTAAGAGTTCAAAAAATAAGCCACAGACTAGAAGAAGATATTTGCAACACATACATTTGGCAAATACTTCATATCAAGAACATATAGAGAATTCTTACAAATCAATCATAATAATAATAAAAAAGACAGTCAACCTAATTATAACAGCAGGCAAAAGATTTGATAGAGACTTCACAAAAGATAATATAAAAATGATATCAAAGTTGCTGATAAACATAAAAATGTGTTCACAGTGAATATTGTTCTCAATGGGGAAAAACTGAGAGCTTTTCCCCTAAGGTCAGGAACACAACAGGGATGCCCACTCTCACCACTGTTGTTCAACATAGTACTAGAAGTCCTAGCCTCAGCAATCAGACAACAAAAAGAAATAAAAAGCATTCAAATTGGCAAAGAAGTCAACTCTCACACTTCCCAGATGCCAGGACACTTTATGTGGAAAACCCAAATACTCCACCCCAAAATTGCTAGAACTCTTATAGCAATTCAGCAAAGTGGGAGGATATAAAACCAATGCACACAAATCAGTTACATTGGGGCGCCTGGGTGGCTCAGTTGGTTAAGCGACTGCCTTCGGCTCAGGTCGTGATCGTGGAGTCCCAGGTTCGAATCCCACATCGGGCTCCCCACTCAACGGGAGTCTGCTTCTCCCTCTGACCCTCCCCCTCTCATGCTCTCTCTCTCTCAAATAAATAAATAAAATCTTAAAAAAAAAAAAGAAATCAGTTGCATTTCTATACACTAACAATGAGACTGAAGAAAGAGAAATTAAGGAATCGATCCCATTTACAAGTGCACCAAAACCCATAAGGCACCTAGGAATAAATCTAACCAAAGAGGTAAAGATCTCTACTCTAAAACTACAGAACACTTATGAAAGAAATTGAGGAAGACACAAAGAGATGGAAAAACATTCCATGCTCATGGATTGGAAGACTAAATATTGTGAAAATGTCTATGCTACCCAGAGCAATCTACACATTCAGTGCAGTCCTTATCAAAATGCCATCGACATTTTTTCACAGAGCAGGAACAAATAATCCTAAAATTTGTGTGGAACAAGAAAAGACATTGAATAGCCAGAATAATGTTGAAAAAGAAAAGCAAAGCTGGTGGCATCACAATTCCAGACTTCAAGCTCTATTACAAAGCTGTGATCATCAAGACAGTATGGTACTGGCACAAAAACAGACACATAGATCAATGGAACAGAATAGAGAGCCCAGAAATGGACCCTCAACTCTCTATGGTCAACTAATCTTCAACAAAGCAGGAAAGAATATCCAATGGAAAAAAGATAGTCACTTCAATAAATGGTGCTGGGAAAATTGGACAGCAAAATGCAGAAGAAAGAAACTGGACCATTCCTTACACCATACACACAGATAAATTCAAAATGGATGAAAGACCTCAATGTGAGACAGGAATCCATCAAAATCCTAGAATAGAACACAGGCAGCAACCTCTTTGACCTCAGCCTCAGTAACTTCTTGCTAGACATGTCTCCAAAGGCAACAAAAGCAAAAATGAACTATTGTGACTTCATCAAGATAAAAAGCTTCTGCACAGCAAAGGAAAAAGTCAACAAAACTAAAAGGCAACCTATGGAATGGGAAAAGATATTTGCAAATGACATATCAATAAAGGGCTAGTATCCAAGATCTATAAAGAACTTATCAAATTCAACACCCCAAAAACAAATAATTCAGTCAAGAAATTGACAGAAGTCATGAACAGACATTTCTCCAAAGAAGATATACAAGTGGCCAACAGACACATGAAAAAATGCTCATCACTTGTCATCAGGGAAATACAAATCAAAACTACAACGAGATACCACCTCATACCAGTCAGAATGGCTAAAATTAACATGATAGGAAACAACAAATGTTGGCGAGGATGTGGAGAAAGGGGAACTCTCTTACACTATTATTGGGAATGCAAGCTGGTACAGCCACTCTGGAAAACAGTATAGAGGTTCCTCAAGATGTTAAAAATAGAGCTACCCTACAACTCAGCAACTGCATTATTAGGTATTTACCCCAAAATACAGATGTAGTGAAATATATACATACACAATGGAATATTACTTAGCCATCAGAAATGATGAATACTTACTGTTTACATGGACATAGATGGAACTGGAGGATATTACGCTAAGTGAAATAAATCAATCGGAGAAAGACAATTATCATATGGTTTCATTCATATGTGGAATATAAGAAATAGTGCAGAGGACTATAGGGAAGGGAGGGAAAACTGGATGGGAAGAAATCAGAGAGAGAGACAAACCATGAGAGACTCTTAACTATGGGAAACAAACTGAGGGTTGCTGAAGGGGAGGTGAGTGGGGGGATGGGGTATTTGGGTGATGGGCATTAAGGAGGGCACTGGATGGGATGCGCAGTGGGTATTATATGCAACTGATGAATTGTTGAACACTACATCTGAAACTAATGCTGTACTATGTGTTGGGTAGTTTAATTTCAATAATAAAAAAAAGTATTGCAAGGTGCAGGGGTGGGGGGCGCCTGGGTGGCTCAGTTGGTTAAGCATCTACATTTGGCTCAGGTCTTGATCTCAGGGTTCTGGGATCAAGCCCTGCATCAGGCTTTCTGCTCAGTGGCAAGTCTGCTTCTCCCTCTCCCTCTGTGATCCCTCTCACTTTCTCTCTCTCAAATAAATAAATAAAAATCTTTTAAAAATAAATAAATAAACAAAACAAAAACTGTGTTCAATATCATTAGTAATTAGACAAATACAAATTAAAAACTCTGATAAAATACCATTATAAAACCATAATGGATAATTTTTAAAAAAAAGGTTAAAATACTGAGTATGGATGAGGATATAAAGCAGACGGAAGTATAAAAGTATAAATTTCTAGAACTCCTTTGGAAAAATATTTGATAGTACCTACCAAAAGGAAAACACATGTATACCATACAACCCAATAATTTCACTATTGGGTATCTATCAAAAAAAAAAGTGAATAATAATATGCACCAAAAGACCCATGGACAAAATATTTGTATAAGTTTTACTCATAAATAGATCTAAACTGAAAATAAATGAAATGTTCATCAATAATAGAATAGGTAAACACATTATATTGTCTACATACAATAGAATACTGCATAGCTGTTAACAAAAATAAACTTTCCATGCAACATGAATGAATCTCATAGGCATAATATTAAGGGGAAGAGGTTAAACACCATTAATACAAATTCTACCCATATGAAATTTCAAAGGGATAAAATTAACCCCCAGTTATGGAAATCAGAATGGTTTTTACTCTTGGGACTTACTGACTGAACGGAGGAATGAAGCATCCTCTTGGTTGTTCTGGTTGTGATTGCACACGTATATACATATTCATAAATTTATCAATTTGTATACTTAAAATTTATGGACTTTAGTAAATATAATTTTTACTTTAGTAATTTTTTTTTAATTGACAAATTCACAGAGGCAAAGAAGTAAAAAAGACTGATGATACATTCCTTATAGAATTTATCCTTACGACTTTTTTGGTTCAGGCAAAGAAGGGACTTCATGTAAATGCTTTCTGGGAAGGTCTTGGTCTAACCAGTTAATATGTGAGAATGTCTTCCCAAGGGCATGCTAGAAGGCAATAATCAATCCTCAGTCTTCTCTTTCATTCTTGATCTTTCCTCCTGCTAAATATTAACTTGTAAATATCCGTGTTCTGCTCATATATTAAGATGAAATACAATCGAAAAACAGAAATGTAAGGAAAATAAATTTAAGTAATCAGTGCATCAAGTTTCTGGTATTATTATCTGAATATATTTTAAGAGTTTTGGCTTGGAATTGCCTATTGCATGTGAAATTATTGTGATAAATAAGTACTGATACTGAAGTCAGTGAGGTGATATTTCTACTGCTCCCATAATACCTCTGTTCAGAAAAGCTGCCCTTCCCTGAGTATATGCATCTATAATTCCTTGGTTAAAATGACCTATTTGGTTTCTAGGTTTGCAGTCCCCCAAGCAATGGAGAATCATTCAGACCATTCTGGAGGTTTAGCTCTGGTCCAGGCCCTGGGACCAATTCTGTTCTAATTCTCTAGTGAAGATGCCTCAGTCTGGGTCCGCAGAACCTCTCACCCTGGACCCACTTATTTTTCCACCCCTACAACCTCTACTCTACCTCTGAGTCACACTCTCCAATGCTAACCTCTATGTCTGCACCTTTGTGTAGGATTACTTCTGCAGGATTCCCTGTTTGCCCAAATCTCTGCCTATTGCCTGTTATTTTCATCCCTTCAACATGACCCTCAAACTCTATCTCTGAGGACTAGCCCAGACCCCAAAGTCTGTACTTCATAATAATTCTTGGCCAACAGAGATACCTTCATAATAACCTGGATTCAATCCTCATTCAAAAATGCTTAACATACTACTGTTGCCCAAGTGTTAACCTTTACTTTCATGTTTTGATTCAGTTGCTCCAAGTGTATACTTGACTCTTAAATAAACAAAGTATCCTCCTATTTTCCTTATAGCCTCTGTTCTCTGAGGAGTTTTTGGTTGAGTGTGCACATTTTACCTGTTCATAAACCTCAAGCCAAAACTTGGACTCAAAGAGCTGAGGGTTCTATTTTAGCACTTACCCTCCAGCTTAGTTGTCCTTAACTTTGAGTTTGTCCTTAGTTTGCCCTTAACTCTGCTAAGTAAAATAAGTCAATAAATAAATGGAAGATATTTAACACAGAGCCACCAAGGAACTTCAGCTAGTTATTAATAAATTATATGCTACTGAAAAAAAAAATCAAAGTTCTTTGGAGGAGCCAAAGATGCTAAGGTAACTATAATCCCCATTGACAGTAATTGTCCTGTAATCATTCTCAAGAGTTGCAATAGTTACTTGGTGATTGTTTTCAATTCTTGCATAGAATACAAATCCTAGCATTAAATCATCACTACACAGGATTGTATCAAATTCGTTATGCATCTTATGTCATAAAATAATGATTTTTTACCCATTTATGGCAGAAGAAAGATATTATATTTGTATGTAAAATTTACAGGGTGTTTTTTATATATTTACAATAATATGGGCAGTACTGTATGTTTTCAAAGGACTTCTACCAGAATTAATTAGATTCCATTTATAAAATATGATATGCTTTTAAACTTGGATTATGAAGCCCATTAAGCAGATTACAGCATTTTGAAAAAAAAAATTAAACACTAAAGATCTGATTGTGTTATATTTTCCTGATATGCCATTTGTATCTCCAACATATTGGACTTCATTCTAAACAAAAGGAAGTTGATTTTCAGAGAACTTGTGTATCTGCTAGCATCATAGATAATAGGACAACCTAGGATAAAACAGTAGTGTTTTAACTCCAGGATCAGCATGAGTTTTATTATATTGCACTATAATGAATTAACAGATCATGTGCATGTACATGTGAGTGTGTGTGTGTCTGAATTAACCAATTATTTCAACTAATTCATTTATTAAATATTTATTAAACACTATTATATATCAGGTACACTTAGAAATAAAATTACATTTAAGTCATCTTAAGAAAAAGTCTAAAGATTTCAACTGATTTCAATTTTGAAGCACAAATCCTATGGTTATTCATGAAAAAAGCCCTAAAAATGGCTTGGTGTTTGTGTTAAAATATGCATAAGTAATAATAATGATGAAGTACACTATAATAATTGAAATTAAATGCCTACAAATCAGAATGTTTCTCCATCCCAGAGAGATGAAGTGAGTCAGTGGCTGGCCAAACTCAAGTACCAATTCAGCCTTTACCCAGAAACATTTGCTCTGGCTAGCAGTCTTTTGGGCAGGTTTTTAGCTACTGTAAAGGCCCATCCAAAATACTTGAGTTGTATTGCAATCAGCTGTTTTTTCCTAGCTGCCAAGACTGTTGAGGAGGATGAGAGAATTCCAGTGCTGATGGTGTTGGCAAGAGACAGTTTCTGCGGTTGTTCTTCGTCAGAAATTCTGAGGATGGAGAGGATTATTCTGGATAAGTTGAGTTGGGATCTTCACACAGCTACACCATTGGATTTTCTTCACATTTTCCATGCCATTGCAGTGTCAAGTAGGCCTCAGTTACTTTTCAGTTTGCCCAAACTGAGCCCCTCTCAACATTTGGCAGTCCTTACCAAGCAACTCCTTCACTGTATGGCCTGCAACCAACTTCTACAATTCACAGGATCCATGCTTGCTCTGGCCATGGTTAGTTTGGAAATGGAGAAACTTATTCCTGAGTGGCTTCCTCTTACAACTGAACTGCTTCAGAAAGCACAGATGGAGCGCTCTCGGCTGATCCACTGTCAGGAGCTTGTGGGGCATCACCTTTCTTCTCTGCAGTCTTCCCTGCCTCTAAATTCCCTTTATGTCTACCGTCCCCTCAAGCACACCCTGGTGACCTGTGACAAAGGAGTGTTCAGATTACATCCCTCCTCTGTTGCAGGCCCAGATTCAGATTTCTCCAAGGACAACAGCAAATCGGAAGTGCCAGGCAGAGGTGCGGCAGCCTTCTGCCATCAGCCGCCAGCTGCCCGTGGGTGCAAGCATACCTCTGCTAATGGCGAAGTGGAGGAGATGGAAGTGGATGACTTCTATGACGGACTTAAATGGCTCTATAATGAAGATAATGCTTCGGAAAATGTGGGTTCTGTATGTGGCACTGATTTACCAAGGCAAGAGGGCATGCTTCCCCTTGTCCACCTTTGCAGCCAGTTTCTGTCATGTAGCTTCCAGTGTTACCTTCAAGTGCAAACTAAGGTAGACTACTCTGGGAATGGGAACATGGGAAAACCAGGAAAGGCTATATACAGGTGCATACCTTAGCAGGCCAATTTGAAGTGAGCCAGAAAAAAAGCCCGTTTACTTGTGTGGCAAATTATAATCGACATTATTTAAGCATTTAAAGACCAAAAAAAGTGTGAAATTCAAAAGATCCAAATTTTTTTTAAAGTAAAAAAAAAATTTTGTAGTGTTTGTCAGTTCCACCCTTTTCTCTGCTAAAATGTAGTGGAGATTGACCCATCTCAAAGATTCATATTCAGTGTTTTTTTTAAAGTTCCAGAATTCATAGCTGGCACACACTCTGTCTCCAGCATCCTGATTTAATTTTCCTCGTTTTTGCTTGCTTCTTTATTGAATACTTAATGAACTTTATGCATGTGGATCTATAGCCTGACTTCCACTGATTAGGAAACCCTCAAAATCATTTTTTAGCAATTTGGTGAATAAATTATTTCAGTGTGACAGCCATGTTTAATCCAGGATTCAGATTAATCCAAAAAGGGTACTTCAGAATTGCCCCATATGAATGAGAGGTGGTAATAGAAAAAGGACTGGCGTTACCACATTGATTTTGTGTTTGTCTCATTTCAATTCTTGGAGGCTGGAAACAAAATTACTGTTTTCATTTTTGTTTATCTTAAATTGGAACTTAAAAGTGGCATGTAATTAGGACACTCTGAGATTTGTTGAAAGCATTTTTGACTTTTGTATAAAAGAATTTGTGTTAGGTATATCCAGGTGCTCACCAAAGAAACATGTAACAACTAAGGTTTTGGTTTTTTTGTTTTGTTTTTGGTAACTGATCAGTTTTCACTCATTTATAATCAGTAGGAGAGACCGTCTAGATGTTGGGGCAGCCCTATGATTGGGGTCTGTAACGTGTAATAACTGAATTCAGTACCCTAGATTTATGCTAAGCTATTAGTATTTTCTTGATGAAAGTTATTTACCCTACCTGTATTTCTCTTAATGACTTATGGATCCTGAGCTCCCTGTGCAGTCTGAAGAAGGTATTGCAGTCAGAACCATGTACTGATGATAAAAGCCTCTGGTAGCAATAAAAGTTGTCCTCAAAAAAAAAAAAAAAAGAAAGAAAGAAATTCTGGGAAAAATAGGATAAAATATTTTATATAAATTATTTGTTTAGGTGTAAATTTAAGTACTAAATTTGGATATAAGGAAAAAAATACTTGAAAGACAAAATCTAAATTTTTAGTGCCAGTTGTTTGATTCATGTGAAATAGGTAACTCTTTCTATTTCTTAAACCTTTTATAACAGATTGTTTGAGGTATAATTAAGGTACATGTTAGTGTATACTCAGGAAAGCATTGTAAACATTAAGGCAATGAGCATACACACCATCACTCCATATTTCCGGTCAGGAAGTGCAACAGAAGTTATAGACAGCTTCATAATGGGGAAGAACTTGATTAACAACACTTCAGTGTGAATGGGTATAAATATTAATGTGTGTATGATAAATATATATATCAATCTACTATATTGCAGAAGCTCTTTTTTATTTTATTTTTTTCTTCAGTTAACTCAGATGGAAAATATCTGTTTTACTGGATTTTTTGAGGATTAAGTAAAAGAATGGAATTCATATTTCATCATCTATGGTGCTATAGTACTATAAATCTGAAGGTTTGGGGGTATGTGACATTTTGGAAGGAGAAAGAAAGGAAGGGAAAGAAAGAATTGAAAAAAAAGAGTGATAAAGAAGAGATTATTTGCATGTTCATGTTTCCTGAAAGAATTGATTTACAGAATTCCCCTCTTTGGCAGTGGGCAGGAGAAGCTTGAGAGCAACGGCAAATCTCATTACGTGTATTATTCAGCACTAGTCATTTAACCAGTTCTTTGAAATTTTTCTTTAAAATAAGAACTAAACTGTTGGCTTTTAATGCTTTCCACTCAGCAGGGATGAATTCAGAAATAAGCGTGGCAGATTGTTAAAAGAAGGTGCTAACCAAATTTAATAACCTATACTTAATAAATTGAATACCCTAGAGTCAGCAACCTTATCAAACAGAAATAAAGAAGAGGGTATATTAGCTCTGATTTGCCTGACTCACAATGACAACCATTCTTAGCAGAGTGATCATATATACAGAATGTATATAAGTCATGTATATAAATTACTAAGGCTATGATCACATGTCTTCTCTATAGGCAATAGAGAACTCAGATATAATCTTGTGTTTTTATATAAGTTTTCTGTTGCTACTGTAACAAATTACTATAAACTTAGTGTCTTAAAACAACACAAATTTATTGTCTTATAGCTCTGGAGGTCAAAAGTCCAAATGGGTCTCACTGAGTGGGCTAAAATCAAGATTCAACAAGGAGGCACCATAGGAGAATCCATTTCCTTGCTTTTTCCTACTTCCAGAGATTGCCCACATTCTTGGCTCATGTTCCCTTCTCTGTCTTCAAAGTCAGCAATGATAGGTCCAGTTTTTCTCATGATCCTTCACTGACATTGGTTCCCTTTTCCACATTTAAGTACCCTTATGAACTTGCATGGATGATCCAGGATAATCTCCCTTTATTTTTTTACTTTTTTAAAGATGTATTTATTTTAGAGAGAGAGTGTGTGTGTGTGCGTGTGCATGGGAGTCAGGGGAGGGAGAGAGAGAATCTTAAGCAGACTCCCCAATGAGCATGGAGCCCAAAGTAGTACTCTATCTCAGGACCCTGAGATCATGATCTAAGCCGAAATCAAGAGTCGGACACTTAACCAACTGAGCCACCCAGGTGCCCCAATCTCCCTACTTTGAAGCCAGCTGATTAGCAATTTGAATTCCATCTGCTACCTTAATTCTCTTTTGTCATGTAATGTAACATATTCCAAGGTTCTGGTGATTAAGACATGAAATCTATCTTTCTTCCAATTACAGTTCTGTCTTCCTTTGTTGGTTCCACTGACTAACATATTCAACTTAGTTTTGATCTTGCGGGTCTCTTTTTGCAGAAAATGTAAATATATATGCAAAAGAGGTTTGAAAACAGGGTTATAATAAAACAGGGTTATTATAATCCCAGGAGTTGATAATAATCTAAATTTATGTTTTCTTTTCAGGGATGACAATGAAATACTTCCTGTATCTGGCTGCCGCTGTTGGTTTCCTGCCTATTTTGATTATAAGAGTATGTGAGGATTGTATGTTTCATAATTACTTTCCAGAAAAGGATAAGAGCTACCCCTGTAGAACTCATTTTGTTACAGACACTGTTGTGAGGACTCTATGCCAGTTACTCACCTTGGTCTCACCATAGGCTCTAGTAGGCGAGTGCTATTCTTAATTTCACATTGCAGAGAAAAGAACCAAAGCATAGGGAGGTGAAGTCATGTGGCCAATGTCAGATAACTGGGAAGTGGCAGACCCTGGAAGTAAACCTAACCAGTTTGGCTCCATGGGCTTATGCCAATTTCATTATAGCTCCTCAGGATAATTCAAAAAGCTGAGAATGTAGAGCAGGAATTACTAAGCTCCAAACACAAATTCATTGCATAAAATTTAAACATGAATCCTAGTTAAAGGAAATAATAAACTGTTACTATTTGTCCAATAAAAATAAACAATATGGTATATTCTCTTTTAGATTCCAGGTAGAAAGCAAATGGACTAATGACTAGGCTTGAATCTTATTTTAAACTCCCCTTCAATGTTACAGTTTACTGAGCTACTAGGCATCTAATTGGACAGAAATCACTTTTTACTGACATATAGAATTTTCCATGAGAATCTAGTAGATGTTACACAAAAAGATCTTTGAAGGAAAAGTACAGGGAGTTGTGATCAGGTAATAACAGGATTTGATCTTGTCTGAGGTAATTAGAGACTTCTCTGGTAAGGAGGACATGATAGATCTGAGATCTGAAGGATAAACTGGAATCACTTGGTAGAACAAGCTGACAGAGTATACTAATGAAGAGACAGGCTTGGGCAAATATTCTAAGGCAGAATAAAAACAGGCTCATTGCAATGATTAAAAGAAAATCATTGAGACCAAAGAAGAGAAAAGTAAGGGAGCATATCTTAAATAGAGGGTGAGAGGTCAGCAGGGCCTTCACAGGCCTTGTAAAAAATATAGTTTTTATTTCTAAGAAATTGTTGAAAGACTTTTAACAGGAAAGGGACTCCATTGTGTCAGTGTTTTGAAATGTTTACTCTGGTGGATGACTGGAGAATGGATTGTGAAAGACTGGATGGGGAGTGGGAGGGGAGAAATAGAGGCGAAAGGGTGTTTTTGAAGGCTGGGAGGTCAGTAGGAGGCCAGGCTATAGCCATAGTCAGTCCAGGTGAAGAAAGAGAAGTCTGAGAGTTCAGAGAAAAATGAAGAGAATGTGTTGTCCCTTACACGGAAAGACTATTTCTACACTGAGAGTTTAGTCAGGGGAGTTAGCGGCCAATAAATCAAGTAGAATGAAGACACTAAAAAAACATTGAATTTACAAATTAAGCTTGTTAGTGACCTTAATAGGAGTTGTTTCAAAGTAAAGTATCTCAGCTTCAGAATTACTTACATTTTGTTATGGAATAATTCTTTGTCAAGAGGGTCTGTCCTGAGCTTTTTTAGGATGTTTAACAAAAATCACTGGCCTCTATCAACAAGATGGCAGAGCATGCCCTCCAACTCAGTCATGACAACCAGAAATTTTTCTAGACATTGTTTAATGCCTGGGGAAGGAAGGGGGGACTTAAGGAGGGGGTATATCATTCCTGTTATAGAACCCTTGTTTTAGTGGAATAAATGGGGGAAAGGTGAATGAAGACTATATTGCTTAAAGGGTGGGAAATTATAGACATCCAGTACTGGCAACATTTTCAGGAATTTTGATAGGGAAGGAAAGTATAAAGTACAATGATTGAATGGGGAACTGAAATAAATGAAAAGTTTTGTTTGTTTATTTTAAGTTACAAGCAACATGATTATGAATAAATACAGTGGGAAGGACAAAAGAATTGGTTGAAGATACAATGGAAAAATAATGAGTAATGTGAGATTTGGGGAAATGTGGAAGAGAATGGAATAAATAACACTGGGGAGAAATAGCTTTTGAAAGAATGACCTGTTTTTAATTTTTGAGGAACCTCATACTATTTTCCATTATGGATTTACCATTTTATGTTCCCACCAACAGTGTATCAGGGTTCCTTTTTCTCTACATCCTTGCAACACTTGAAATATTGTTTTTAATAATAGCCATCCTAACAGGTATGAAGTGATATATCATTGTGGTTTTGATTTTCATTTCCCTGATGATTAATGAGGTTAAGCACCTTTTCATATACCTGTTGGTCATTTATATGTCTTTTTTGGAAAAATGACTGTTTAGGTTCTTTGTGTATTTTTTAATCAGCTTATTTGTTTTGTTTTGTTTTTTGCTCATAGGTTATACAAGTTCCTTCTATATTTTGGATATTAATTGCTTATCAGATATATAGCTTAAAATGTTTTTCCATTCATTAAGTTGCCTTTTCATCTTTTTGATTATTTCCTTTGTTGTGCAGAAATTTTTTAGTTTGATACAATCCTACCTGCTTATTTTTTCTTTTATCATCTGTGCTTGCCAAGACCAATGTCAAGGAACTTTTTACTTATGTTTTCTTCTAGGAGTTTTATGATTTTAGGTCTCATATTTAAGTCTTAAATCCATTTCAAGTTGATTTTAATGTATGGTGTGATATAAGGGTCTAATTTCATTCTTTTGCATGTGGACATCCAGTTTTAAATCCAGGGTAAATCCAGGGTAAATCTTACGTTAAATGCTTTTACAAGATACACAAAATAATAACAATAGTAACAGTAAAGGGGGCAGGAGGAAACTTTGAGAGGTGATTGCTATGTTTGTGTTCTTTTGTTTGTTTGTCTTGATGGTGGAGATGGTTTCACAAGTGTATACTTACCAAACTCATTGAATTGTATACATTAAACATGTATAGATTTTACATGTCAATTATACCTCAATAAATGGTTTAAGAAAACCAGGAAAGTATGATCTGTTCAGTAGTACCACAAGAGATAAGGAGGAAAGAATGAGAACAAATAGAGGCAGATTGGTAGACTGACCAAGAGAAGCTGAAATAGCTGCCTCTTTACTGAGGAAAGTAGGACATACCAGATTCTACTGAGAGAGGTCAATGTGATTGGGGTAGAGTGCACAAGTTCTGCAATAACATTATGAAGAAAGACAAGGTGAATTAACTAGGTAAATTAGTAGAATTGATGACCAAATTAAAGCACTATTTGAGATTAGACATCAGAATTTTGGATGATACCAATATCTGGCATTTTGTGGAGTATTTTTCTGCTAATGTTCATCTGACTCTGTGCGGGCAGGGAAATTTTTGGTCCCACCCAAAGTGGGCGGGTTCCTAAATGACAATGGGTGGGAAAGGATTCAATATTTTAGCAAGAAAGTTTGAAATAAGAGAACATGAATAGAAAAGAAAGAAAAGACAAGAGAGGGAAAATAGAGAAAATGAAGAATGAGCTAAAAGACTAGATTATGTTGAAAATAGTCAGAGTGATTGACCTTAGCAATCTGGAAGAGTAGGAAATCCTGATCAGGCAGGGAAAAGTTTGACCAGATGATTTGGCATTTGGAGTGATTATGAGATATAGACTGTGACCATCATCGTGGAGACTAAAGAGACTTGGAGGAGAGATCTAAAAGAGGAAGAATTCAAGGGCCTGAGATATCAGATGTTTGGAACCATCCATGTGAATGCTGAAGTCCTTTGAGTTGACTGCAGAAGTTAGGGTGGACAGGATGAATTTGTTTCAGAAGGCCCTTGAGAGCTTGTTTGGAGGCCCAGTTTCAGGGCACCTGAATGGCTCAATCAGTTAAACATCTGCTTTAGGCTCAGGTCATGATCTCAGGGTCCTGGGATCAAGCCCCTCATGGGGGTCCCTGTTCAGCAGAGAGTCTGCTTATCCTTCTTCCTCTGCCTCTCCCTGCTCCAGCTCGTGCTCTCTCTATCTCCCCTAAAGAAAGAAAGAAAGAAAGAAAGAAAGAAAGAAAGAAAGAAAGAAAGAAATCTTAAAAAAAAAAAAACCCAGAAGTCCCAAATTAAATGAATGAGAGGAATTGATAGGAAAACATTATCAGAAAATAAATGTTCAGAAATGAGATGGTAGAGCAGTATGTCTTGAGTTTCACTGGAGCAGAGTTCAGAGGAACAAGGAAAATTAATTTGGCTATGATAAAGGAATTCTGGTGGCTCCCCACCTCTCCTCTAGCCTAGACAAGAGCTACCTGAAGTATGGAGGAAAATAGCACCACATGAGTGGGCTTTTGAAGAAATGATGTCCACAGGGGACAGTCTCTGGAGGGGTCTTCTGGATTCCGTATCTAGGCCTTTGCCCCATTCCTATTTTATGTTGATATAAAATAAATGAAATAACTACTAAATTTGAGCAAGGTATGGTGTTGGATCCTATCCATTCAGAAATTGCTAATAGTCCTTTGGTACTTGAGGAATAAAGAGATACTACTCAAATTATATTACATATGTTTTGCCACTTTTTAAACAAAAGGAATGAAGTGCATGTGATAGATAATACACACACAGAAGAAGCTGCTCTTTATAGCAATTAATGCTAACCTAAAATATTAAAGCTGTTTAGTTTCTTCTTAGTTGCAAGATAAATTAAAAGAATAGTCATTAATTCTGGATTGTAGCTGATTTTAATTATGTTATACTTACATATATGTATAAAAATGCTAATGTTTTTTCATAGGCATAAGACGAAAAGGTAGAATCTGAGTTGAAGACACTGGAGGCTTTGTATTCAATAATTAATATCTTAGATTAGACACATCCTTTAGACAGCATTCAAGTGCAAGTGGTTTATTTAAGAAGCAAAGAGAACACTTGCAGGAAGTAGGGTGGGATAGGAGCCAAGGAAGAGAAGTCAGTCAATAAAGGTGTGATATCAAGATATCTTCCACTATGGTTTATATTGCCTGATAAAAAGTACTTTAACATGGCCCAAAGTACCATAAATTTGAAAAAACCCAATCACAGGATATCCAGGGCATTATGCTATATACTTGTATAATGTCAGATGACATTCAGAAACCCACAAGACTAGCACTGGAGAAATGGAAACTAATCTATTGAGCAATTGTTAATTTTAAAATGCTGTAGATCATTATCCATTCAATATAAACTACAAATTCATATTGCTATAGGTCTGCAAGTAATATACATGATGAATTACACATAAAAGAATTAAGACTAATTAATAATTTTCTGATCACAGGCAAAACCAGCTCCAGTTCCATATGTTCCATATAATACACTCCTCACTGAATTGGCAACTGTCCAAGAAGAAATCGTTACTGTACATAACACCCTCAGGAGAGGAGTAGTTCCATCAGCCAGAAACATGCTGAAGATGGTAAGATTAATTAAACAGCAACAACGACGATGTTAATAATAGTAATAGTGTTTACTGAGTTTTTATTAAGTTCTCTTCACTTTCAGTATACTAAAAGTTTGGTCTTCCCAAACAAACCTATGACTTAGCAGCAGAAAAATGGAGGC
The DNA here is from genome assembly GCF_029215605.1 of Mirounga angustirostris. Classification (NCBI taxonomy): domain Eukaryota; kingdom Metazoa; phylum Chordata; class Mammalia; order Carnivora; family Phocidae; genus Mirounga; species Mirounga angustirostris. The sequence continues at coordinate 45,260,486 of NW_026991716.1, read as the reverse complement.
ACAGGGGTACCTGGGGTGGCTCAGTCAGTTAAGCATCTGCATTCAGCTTAGTTCATGATCCCAGGTTCCTGGGTTAGAGCCCTGAATTAGGCTCCCTGCTCAGCGGAGTCTGCTTCTCGCTCTCCCTCTGTGTCTGTGTGCTCTCTCTCTCTCTCTCAAATAAATAAATAAATCTTAAAAAAAAAAAAAAAAGAGAGAGGAAGAAATGGAGGCATGGAGGAGGCAAGGAACTTTCCCAAAATCAGTTATTAAATGACAGAGCAACAATTCCAACTCAGACAGTCTAATTTCATTCATAATGTACCCTAGGACAGTGCTTCTCAATCTTGAACAAACTGCTTGAAAAACTCGGTAAAACACAGATTCCTGGGCCCCACTCTCTGAGATGCTGATTTGGAAAGTCTGGGGTGGAGACCCCTGCAAGCTGCCAGCTGAAGCTGAAGCTGCCGGCCAGTATTGTCTGCATAGCGAGCTTTAAGTTATAGAGGCAATTCATAACTGTCTTCATGGGGCAACAGCCCAGAGGCTAGGCACTCATCTGGGAATCAAGATGTCCAGATTCTAAGTCAGGTGGTGCTGCCAGATAAGCCAATATTGACAAACCTATTTCCCAGTTCCCTTGCATCCCATAAAAAGAGAATTGTACTTTCCACTATAAACCTGGTGTGTGTGCACACTAGGTGCTATAAAAAAACAAATTTAGGGCAGTCTCAGATGTACCAGGTGATTAGCTGCATATGTATTATCTCCCAGAAGTATCACTCAGGTTTTTGTGCAAACTTATCCTGGTCCCTTTAACCTTGGACTGGTCTAGAGTACAAGAATTAGAAATAGCGCTGGCTCTGGAGAATGATTCTAAGGGACAGCTTCCTCATACAAATGACAAAGGGTGGGAAGCAAGTGAATAAAAGCATTATTTTGAAATTTATCTCTTGGTCAGCTTAAAATAGAAAATGTTATTTAAACAGCACAATAAAAATCAGTAGCTGTCATAGGCCTTCTTGCATTGAGTGTTGTGCCTGAAATGTAGATTGTACTTACTATTGACAGGCACTCTTTTAGAACTTTATTACATTAACTCATTTAAATCAACAGTTCTGTGATGCAGATAATACTGTCTTCTCCATTTTACAGATAATGAATCTGCACCTCAGAGAAATTAGTTAAAATCCAAAGTAATAAGTACTGAATAAGTGCAGATTCAAATGCAAATGGCACAGCTCCAGGCAGCTGCTCTTCACTACATACCTCCCTTAGTACAAATAGGGTCCAAACTCACTGGACTCCAACAGGGTCTAAACTAACTTGGTTTCCAAAAGAGCAAACACATTTAGCTAGGAGGTTCTAAAGAAATTTTAGAGTAAATGGAAAATATAGCCTCTGATTCAGAGATTTTATTATTGTGGGTTAAAGGCAAATACAAAGGGAATTTTAGAATGTAATGTAAGAATGAATACATTCAAGTGCTAAAGTGTAAAGGTACGAGAGATCAACAAGACCATAAATTAGGTGACCAGTAAGACTGAATCAGATTTTCAAAGGAATATGAGAGTTGAGCTGTTCCATAAACAATGCATTGGATGTGGCTAGAAAGGAACTGATAGAGTTACAGCAGGGCTGAAGGGCCAATCACAGCTGTCAGGCAGAGATTTTCTGAAAAAGTTTCCGTGCATAAGGTTAGAAACCGATTAAATGGAACCATGTATTAAAGCCAGAATTCATAGCTTTGGTGTAATAACCATGAATACCCACTTGTGATTTTAATCATGGATCTATCACAAAAAAAAAAAGGAGCATCTTACCAATATGAATCAGAGGTAATATCCCAGACAGCTTCCTCAAAGAGGTCTGAACCACAGACTGTATGTAATGAATGTTGTAGGTAGTTTATGTGACAAGATAAGCATACTCAGATGGAGATTAGCACACAGAATGTTTATTGGAGAACAATCCCCAGATTGACACCTACCTGTGGAGGTAGAGAGAGAAGCAGCAGTGGACATATGGAAAAGTTGGATTATGATGTAGTCACAACAGAGGGCTCAGATAATTCTGGAAGCTGTACAACTAAGACAACCCTTTGGAGCTGTCCTGAGTAGGAGGGAAGTGGCTTGGAATTTACAGTTCCCACATTGACCAGATATTGGGTATGGATTACCCCAGGGAAGGGATTATGCTCCTGGATGCAGGACAATTTTTAGAAAGGACATACAGTAGAGCTGTCAGTGGACATGACTTTCAGCTTAAGAGGAAATAAGTGCTTCAGTTCAGAAAGTGACCTGGTAGTACATCACAGCATACACAACAAGCAATGAGCTGTAAATTACCCAGATAAATTCTAGTCCTAATCACTTGGTAACCCGGTCATAATAGGCATGGTTTTTTTTACTAAGGTTTTTTTACAATGATGATATTCCCACTGCCAGGAGATCCTATGTCCTAACAGGATGTGTTGTATCATCTCTACGACCTCGGGTAGATGTATCCACTACTAAAATACAACTTTTCTTGCATGAAACAATCAAACCTTACAAAACCATGTTTTGTTTTGTTTTGTTTTTTTAAGGTAGACAACTTTTTTATTATGTTATGTTAATCACCATACACTACATAATTAGTTTTTGAAATTAAATCTTGCCATTTGCAACGATGTGGATGGAACTGGAGGGTATTATGCTGAGTAAAACCATATTTTTGCTTTGAGCTTAGGTTAATGACTTACTTAATTCATCTCAAGGTTTAGTAAATTCCTTCAACCTGAAGGGCAATTCTGTAAAACTAACACAGATGGAAGCATACACATATAACAGTTAAACTTCTTTGCCACCAAGAAAAATGTTGAAAATCTAAGTCAGGTGTCATCCAAAACTTATTCTAAAGAGTAAGTGAATGATTTATGTCAAAACCTGTAGTAAAAAATGAAGTCTACAACTTTTGTTGGTGATGTGTTGCATTCAGATATTGGGAGTCTTTTAAGTGGATGTACACAGTGTAAGGATTAAAGAGTGTTAGGGAGAACATTTGTCCCCATAATTAGTGATACAGACTTTCTGCCTCCTTTCAACTTACTTGGAGATACACCTGACAAAATGCTTCAACTCAATTGACACATAATTGACACACATTAAGAGTTAAGAGCACACATTCTGAAGACAGAATAACCTGGATTCTAATTCTTTCTTGGCTATTTATTGGTTGTGTTATCCTGAGAAATTATGCAACATCTCTGTGCCTCAGTTTCCCCATTTGCAAATGGGGATAATAATAATACTTCCCTTGTAGGGTTGCTCTGAATCAAAATGAGAAAATATACATACAGAACTGGTAACATACCCCGGCATGTGGTATTAGCTACTATTTTTTAGTATTATTTATAATTTTAGATGGAGATGTGTGACACTGTACATAGCCATTGTTTATTTATTGAGCACATAGTATAAGATTTGTCATATCACAATTGTATTGCATGAATTACTACATTAAAACTTTAGAACAAACTATTAGGCATGAATGATGGGTCACATTTCATAGATGAAGAACATATTCAAAAAGATTAAATAATGTGTTAGAGATAAAACTACTAATAAATAATGGAATGGATTTCTAACCCTGATCTGTTTTACTGAAAGCATTTACTTGAACCTTTCACACTTCTGAGAGAGAAGCTACATCTGAACATTATTACCAAATTTTGATTTTGTTAATTCAAGGGCTAACATAGTGAGCCAAAAGTTTTGTCTTCCTTTTCCAACCAGAACATTTAATATTATTGTTTAAATTGTTAGCTTATAAAATTGAGGATATTGCTAGCCTTGGATTTTTAGAAACAATAAACTAGAATATTATCATGGAAATGCCAATAAGACCACATGCTTATATTTTACTCTTCCACTGTAGGATTGGAGTGAAGAAGCTGCACAAAATGCCAGAATGTTGTCAAAGCAGTGTGAATTAAGAGAGAGCAACTCAATTAAGAGACGAATTACAAGTGGGTATACATCTGAATAACTTACCTCTGTACTCAAAAGTCCTTAGGAATTGTTAAGTAACCTGGCAAGCGTAAGTTAAGTCATTCAGTCTATGATATGGCCCCATAAACGACAGTGGATGGTGGCCTACCACACTGTTTTCTTATTATTAATTTTTAAATTTGGATATTCAAATTTCAAATTCCAATTGCTGATCATCAGAAATAAGAATCATTAACATAGCAAAAAAAAATAAAAAAAAAATAAGAAAGTTCTCAATATTACAGAATAGTTGAGTAATACAGTGATAACTGGATGAAGAGCTGGATAGCTAGAAGCTTTCCACTCTATGTAGTTATTTCAGCTACACACAATATCACCCTAGGGATATCTTTGGCTTTGAAATACTAATACAGTTGAGAGGTGAGTTCTATTCAACTCTACTGAGCTATACATGAGAACAAATTTAGGTGTTCATAAATAAGTCCATCTCATGGCATATATATTAGGTGGATCATGGCTAGTTTCCAGAAAATCTATTAGTACTTCCTATACAAGTAGACATTATTAACATTTATGAGATGCTTGTTTATTACAAAATATTTTTAAAATACTAATGAAACTTCCATATTTACAGATTATTGGGCATTTTTGCCCAATGTTTTGACCCATGAATTAGCAGTATGAGTCTTTTCTGCCCCAGAAAAAGGTAGATCACTCCTAAATTTCATTTTTGACCAAGAACCCATATCACAAGTGGATGGCTAAATGAGCAAATATTTATTTCAAGGTCCTTGCATAAGGAATACCTCTGTGGCTGTTTTCCAGTCATGGGTCCTGTTACAACCCATTGGCTACTTGGATTGGTTTCACCCTTCTCAACAGCTCGGAAGTGGCAGAGACTGAAATGTTGATCTGATTTCCAAGCTTGTACATCATCTCCTACTGTCAACTTCTCACCAAACCTAAGTACCACAAGTTCACTCATCAATGAAAAAGATGATTGCCAGCAGAGATACAGCTGAGTTTGTTTTCTTTTATAAGACATTGCTTGGATGACCAGTGGAATATTTGTAAAATGAAAATGAGGAAAATATCCTTGTAATATATTTAGAAGTTTCTTCAAGTATGACTCAGACTTTTTTTCTCCCTTTCAGATACTTTTTGTGGAGAAAATATGCATTTGACAACTTATCCTATCTCATGGTCAAATGTAATTAAAATCTGGTACAATGAATCTAAATATTTCAAGTACGGGGAATGGACATCAACGGATGATGACATAACATTTGAGCATTACACTCAGGTAACCTGCGTACTTGCAAATATACACATTGTTTAAATGACTATAAGCATGTGTGGAAAATAGGTGACTGAGAAAATTATTCTACCCACTTTTCGCAAACTTACACTTGACCCACTGAGTTCCTATTATAATTTGAAACATAAGGAAATGTGATTCCCTCAACGGATAGCTTAGAGAAGCTGCTTAACTGTTTAGTCTCCTTTTTTATACATTTGGACTTTTGGGAATTAACAAAATCATAAAACATCAATGTCACTTATAAATTACATTTCTAATATGTGTAAAGAATGAAAATAATAGTACCTTATAATACAGAGAATCCTCTTCTTCCTAGTTTATTTTTATTATGGTAAAATTATATGTATATATGTATGTATGTGTAAAATATATACATATATTATTTTTATTTATCATATATAATATTTTCATATATATAACACATAATAACTATTTGGATATGCACATATGAATATATTTTATAAAATTTTCCATTTTAATCATTTTAAAATTATGTAGTATTAATGTTCAGTAGCATTAACTACATTCAAATTGTTATGAAGCAATCACTACCATACATCTTCACAACTTTTCACCTTCCCAAACTCTGTACCCATTAAACAATGACTTCCCATTTTCCCCCCTCCCCAGCCTCTGGCAAGCACCATTCTAGTTTCTTTATCTATGAATTTGATTACTCTAGATACCTCATATAACTGGAATCATACAATTTTTGTCCTTTTGTGTCTGCCTTATTTCACTTAGCATTATATCCTCATTTGATGTTCATCCATGTTGTAGCACGTGCCATAATTTTACTCCTTTTTAAGGCTGAATAATATTCCATTGTATGTGTATATCACCTGTTTTTTATCCATTCATTCACTGATGTGTATTTAGGTTGTTTCTACTTTTGGATATTGATAATAATGCTGCTATGAATATTGGTGTGCAAATATCTGTTCATATCCTGCTTTCAATTCTTTTGAGAAATGGAATTTCTGGATCACATGGTAATCGTATGTTGAATTATTTGAGGAACTGGCATACTGTCTTCCACAACAGCTGCATTATTTAACATTCCCAGCAGCAATGAAATTTCTGATTTCTTCACATCTGTGCTGTATTGGTCTGCTTGGACTTCTATAACAAAGTACCACAGGCTGGATGGACTAAACAACAAACTTATTTTCTCACAGTTTTGGAGGCTGGAAGTCTATGAACTTCTGCAGCATAGTTGGTTTCTGTGAGAGCTCTCTTTCTGCCTTCTTTTCATTATGTCCTTGCACAGACTTTCCTTTTCTTTTGTCTGTGCGGGCTTGCAGAGAAAGAGAGAAAGAGAGTGAGAGCATGAGTGTCAGCACTCTGGTGCCTTTTCTTATAAGGACATGAGCGCTATCAGATTATGGTCCCACCCTTAGAACTTCATTTAACCTAAATTACTTCTGTAGAGGTTCTATCTCCAGTTAGAGTTGCTGGGTTATATCAGATTATTTGGGTTTTTGTTGCTGAGTTGTAAGAGTTCTTTATATATTCTGGATATCTATGCTTTAGCAGGTATATGATTCCACATAGAAGTGAGATCATTAATTCCTATTACATAGACTGCCTATTCACTCTGATGATAGTATCCTATGATGCACAAAGGTTTTAAATTTTGATAAAGTCCAATTTATCTATTTTTTTTCCTTTTCTGCCTGTGCTTTTGGTGTCGTATCCAAGAAATCACTGCCAAATTCAATATCATGAAGTTTTTTCCTTATGTTTCCTTCTAAGAGTTTTTTTATGGTTTTAGCTCTTACACTTAGGTATTTAATCCATTTTGAGTTAATTTTTTATATGGTGGAAGGTAGGAACCAATTTCATTTATTTGCTTGTAGATATCTAGTTTTTCCAACTTTACTTGTGGTAAGGCAGTCCTGTCCCCACTGAATCATCTTGGCATCCTTGTTGAAAATCATTTGACCATATATGTGAAGATTTATTTCTGGACTCTATTTTATTTCTCAGGTTTATATGTCTAATGTTATGCCAGTACCACTGTTTTAATTGCTGTAGCTTTGTGGTAAGGTTTGATATTAGAAAGCATAAGACTTCCAACTTCTGTCTGCTTTTTCAAGACTGCCTATTTAAAAATCATAGACTTAATCATTTATGGATAGCAATGCAGATATTCTAAGTAAAAGACTAGCAAATAGCATTCTGATTCTAAAATTGACACCCTTGGACAAAAAGGATATGTTCTAGGAATCCAAGAATGTTATAACATCAGACTATTTATTCACATAATTTGCCTTATCAAACAATTAGAGGATAAAAATAGAATGATCACCCTTGGAGCTAAAAATCTGACAAATTTGTGATATCAATTCCAACCTTATATGTCTTTCAGATAAAGGTAGCCTAGACCCACTATTTACATCCAAGACCATTAGTTCCATCACACTCAGATAGTAACTTAATATTTCCTCTTCCAAACACTTAAAAAAATTATTATCCAATTCCCACGATACACCTATGAGGTAGAAGATAGTATTATTTTATCCCATTTTACAAATAAAAAAATAAAATTTCAAAACGTAAACTGGTAAATACCATACAACCAGGAAGTGGTAGAGATAGAATTTGAAACCAAGATGCTTGGTCTCAAAGGCCAACTCTACTCTATGCCATGCTTCTGCTCTGATGATTAAGTAAAGTTCCTCCCATGGTTTGATCTTGATATAATCACCAACAAGCCTTCATCATGTTACCTGATTTTCCATATAGATTTGATAATAGAGTGAGCCAGGATTAAGGATGGCCAATAAGTGTGCATATGTATGTGTGCTATCCAGACACATGGAAATCTTTCTGTTTCTATGACTTCCTAATAAGCCATGCTCAAAGCATCCTAAAAGCAAACATGTTTATTTTCAACCATGGATAACAATATTCGTATTGTAATCATTTAGCAAAAGTCAAATTATTAATAAAATAATCTCTTTATCATTACAGATTGTTTGGGCCACTTCTTACCTCATTGGCTGTGGAATATCATCATGCGACAAAAGATTGTCAACTCAGTATCTCTATGTTTGTCACTATTGTCATGAGTATGTATTATACAGTTTGGTTTCACAAAGCCTTTAGAAATATATCCCTCTTACATAATCCAGTTTCTCAAACAATATAAAAGAAAGCTCAAATAAATATTTCATTTCAGTTAAGCAGAACTTTAGGGATAAAATGTCATTTAGCCAATACCTAAAAACATTACACACACACACACAATTTTATTTACGTCATATTTTTAAAATAAATTTATATTTATATTTCATTAATAGAATGTCCAAATTCAAAGCTATTACCAGTAGTCTTGCTCTGTGTTATTGATTAGCATAAGCAAAAAAACAACGATATTTACTTCAACAATCTAGAGTATATTTAGAATGCAAGGGCAGAAATATAGTGGAGTATCAAGAATAAACAAATGGAAAAATTGAAGTGTTCTTGTTAGTCTAACTATTGGTATATGCCTTTTCTTTAGAAATTAAATTTACATGTTAATCAAGGTGTGAGTAACAACTCCTAGAAGAGATAATCTGATTGCTTCAGTGAAGGGCAGGTGGACTCCTTTGCCCTACCTTTGCCCTACCTTTGTCCTTGCCTCTTTAAGCAAGATCAATTTCAGACAAAGATGATTGTAGGAGCCCACAGGAGCACACTGTGTGGCTCCAGTGGTAATCATGAGAAATTAGAGATTGTTCAAAGCTTGATATAGTCCTCTAATAGTTCACTACAAATGCCTGTTTAAATATACTCTGCTAAGGAAAGTTAATGAGTGGTCTGCATTTGTCTCCTTCAACCTGCCATACTTAAATAGTTGAGTATGCAAATTTTCCATCATACTATGAGCTCCAAGCATGGTGTTTAACTGCTATCCCCCATTATTTTGTGTTGCAAAATAAAAAATGTTCAATATGAATCAGTGAAAATTATTTATCTGTTAATAGGCTACAATATTTATACTTTAAATGAGGCCTCCAATATCAGTGTAGATTCAATAGATATATTTATATAAGAGCTCTATATATGACTTATTTTCTGATCTTATCATTACTTGATTTCAGTAGTTAATATTTGTTATGATTTTATCTATATAATTAGTACTGAAGACAGTAAGATCTCTTTGCATCTATAACACATCCATTGTACTAAATCTTTCAGGGGCTGGTGGTGGTTTCTGGTGAACTGACAATTACACAAAAGTAAAACACATAGAGCTGTGATAGAGAATATTCTGCAGCAAAGATTAGGCCAAGAGTCTGACAAAAGTCCTTACTGAATTAAGTAATAAGTTTCTTCTTTAAAGTGAAATTTTGGGGCACCTGGCTGGCTCAGTTGGTAGACCAGGTGACTCTTGATCTCCGGTTCATGAGCTCAAGCCCCACATTGGGCATAAAGCTTACTTTAAAAAAGAAATGGAAAAAAAAAATGAAATTCTAGCAATTCACATATCAAAGGGAAAAATATCAACTAGAATGCTATTTTAACCAGAACATTTACTTTATTTTTCAAGCATATGAAGTAAGAATCAGTTATAATCCACATTGTTTTCTTAGATATCTGCAGGTAAAACTGTCTTCTCTGAATTTTGTATTAGCTTAGAACTAGAAATTCTCATCTATTCTCTCTCCCCAAATCTACCACTTTAGATTTAGCCATACTGAGGAATTTTCATCTTTTATAATGCTCCATGTGTTTCTACACAAGAGTAACATGCATCAAGTTTCTCATGATACTGTGCAAGATGAATAGAACACCTCCAATTTGACTCACTTAAAATGTTCTTAACATATCCTTTTACATTACTGCTTACCAAGTCCTTATGGGTATAAATAAAGAAAAATGACAAATTATAAATCCCTCTAAAGCTCTTCTGCTTGTTAAGACTTGACTGTTCATAGGTTCCAGTCTTGTTAGAACTTAACTGTCTGAATAGGGTCAATTCTTTCAAAATGTTCTTAGGACCCCACAGTTGCCTGATAAATTGTGATCATTGCAAGTCTAGAAATCTTAAACCTATCTTAAAGATAGCACAGTGATGGGTATTAAGGAGGGCACATATTGCATGGAGCACTGGGTGTTATATGCAAACAATGAATCATGGAACACTACATCAAAAACTAATGATGTACTGTATGGTGACTAACATAACATAAAAAAAAGATTATCATCATTATCTAGAAGTGGTTTTCAAAAATTGTTTTCAAAGTTGATTATAAATGGTGAGTAAAATTTTATATGCATTGTCCAAGCATTAATTTTATTACATCACCTTTTCCTTTGTTCTTTTTCTTAAGGGGAAATGATCCTGCCAAAAGGGATAAACCTTATAATGCAGGAAGTCCATGTGGGGACTGTCCAAATGACTGTGAAAATAAACTTTGCAGTAAGTTTTACATTCATTTTGCTTAATGTAGACCATTGACCCAGGAGCCATATGTCCTTCAAATTAAGGATTTGACAATATTGCACTTTTCTATAACTTTTTTCTGAATCATCACCCAGAAAAAATCAACATTATTTCTTATTTCCCCTCCCTGAGTGACCAAGAAGATAATTGATTAAATCTGTTGGAACGGATATTAGAATGTCTAGGCCTAAACTCAAGCCCCTCCCCCCTGCCCTAAAGTTTAATGACCTAATAGGGAAAACCCAGATAAGATGTTAATATAACTATACATTTTTCTCTGCTCTATAAAAAAGTTTCTGGGTTCTCTTATTGCAACCTTGAAATTAGTGTTCTTGGCTTCTTGCTGCTCCATAACTCTCTTACCTGTCTGACCACTTATTAGGGCATGTAATTTCTTACGGAGTGATCCTTATTCTGCCATGTTCCTACTGACACATCAAAAGATATTAGTTGATGGTCACACTGTCCCCTTACAGCATTTCCTTTTATTTCTTAAATAAACCTTACCTACAATGTAGTATTAACCAAATGGGTTCCAATTACATGTTCATTCCCTTAGATAGCAAAAGTTCCTTTTCCTAGAGCCTCCTGAAAACATAGCTCCTAATCCCTGAGTGTAATGTTGATAAGATAATTTTCAACAAGTTTTTAGAGAAATAACTAACCCAGGAAAAATACCCTTTAACTTCAGACTTGGAAGATCAGAAGACTTATTTTCCTACCCCTAACCGAGTCACTCTGTTTACTCTTAAAGTAAGGAAAATAGATTCTCTTTTTCAAAATTCCTCTCTTTCTAAGTAGAGAAATAGATAGATATTCTTTTTTCTAAGTCTCATTTATTCTTTCTCTTTTTTTCCCCTTTTTCTCTTACTTTCAACCTCACTTTGTGCATACCATTTCTGAAAAGAAATTGTAGTTGGAGAAAAATAAAATATCTACTAATTACCTATGCTGGGTGGATGGGGTAGGTTTTTTTTAATCCAAGATATAAAAACAATGCTTATAATGCATAAAAAATGTAATTGAAGTAAAATGAGAGTAGGAAAGAGAAAGTATTACTCAAGAAGATTAAATCTATGCCATAAAAGATGCTTATCTTAAACTCTTTGCTCACCTACAAATGCACGAGAAGATGAGAAATATTAAAGAAAGATAGATTGGGCCACACTGGAATGGAAACAATGCTTAAAATATAAGACCTGGATATACAGATATAAGCAGTTTAGTGTAATTCAAATAAATCTTATAAAAACAAAATTCATATTATAAAATAGGGGAAATTATATATATTAATATAATTTATATACTATAATAGCAATAAAAGTACTTCTAAGAGGGAAATTCATAGCAATAAATACCTATAATAGCAACAACAACAAAAAAGAGCTCAAAACAACTTTATTCTTCAACTACAAAATGAGCAAACTAAGCGCCAAGTTAGTAGAAGGAGGAACATAACAAAATTCAAAGTGAAAATAAATAAAATAAAGACTGAAAAGAAGATGAAAAAGATCAATGAAAGGAAGAGCTTTCATTAAAAGACGAACATAGAAAAATCTTTAACTTTAGCCACACTTACCAGAAGAAGAAGAAGAAAAAGAAGAAGAAAAAGGAGGAAGAGGAGGAGGAGGAGAAGAAGAAGAAGAAGAAAAGAAGAAAGAAGAAGAAGAAAGAAAAGAAAATAGAAGATTCAAATAATTACAATTTGAAATTAAAGAGAAGACATTACACCTGATACCCACAAACAAAAAAGGGCATAAGAGTCTACTATGAATAATTGTATAGCAACAAATTGGACAACTAATTTGAAGAAATTATTGAAGGAATTTATCCTATTTATACATACAACTTACAAAACTAAACTTAAAAAAAAAACATACAACTTACAAAGACTAAATTATGAAGAAATAAACATACAGCTCACCAAGACTGAATCACGAATAAATGGAAAATCTGAACAGACTAAGTACTAGTAAGGAGATTGCATCAATAATCAAAACTCTCCCAACTAAGAAAAACCCAGGACCAGATAGCTTCACTGGTGAATTCTACCAAACATTTAAAGAATTAATACTAATACTTCTAAAACTCTGCCAAAAGAATAGAAGATAAGTGAACACTTCCAAACTCATTTTATGAGGCCAGCATTACCCTGATACTAATATCAGATGACACTGCAATAAAAAAAAAAAAAAACTACAGGCCATTATATCTGATGAACATAGATGCAAAAATCTCAGTGAAAGTTAGCAAACCAACTGCAACAATACATTGAAAGGATCATACACCACAATGAAGTGGGATTAATGCTAGGGATGCAAGAATGGCTCAACGTCCACAAATCAGACAATTTGAAGAATAAAAATCATATAGTCATCCAAATAGATACAGAAAAAGCATTTGACAATATCTGACATTCTTTCATGATAAAAAATCTCAAATTGGGTTCACAGGTATAATGTTACCTCAACATTATAAAGGCCAGATATGAGAAGCCCACAACAAGCATCATATTCAGTGGTTAAAAGTGAAAAGCTTTTCCTCTAAGACCATGAACAAGACAAGAATGCCTACCTTTTTTCCCCTTCCTGCTATCTTTTTTTTTTTTTTTTAACATATAATGTATTATTTGTTTCAGAGGTACAGGTCTGTGATTCAACAGTCTTACAAATGAAGGGGAGGAAATCGGAGGGGCAGATGAACCATGGGAGACTATGGACTCTGAGAAACAAACTGAGAGTTCTAGAGGGGAGGGGGGTGAGGGGATGGGTTAGCCTGGTGATGGGTATTAAAGAGGGCATGTAATGAATGGAGTACTGGGTGTTATACGCAAACAATGGATCATAGAACACTACATCAAAAACTAATGATGTAATGTATGGTGATTAACTTAACATAATAAAATAAAAAAAAAAAAAGAATGCCTACCTTTACCACTTTAATTCAACATAGTACTGGAAGTCTTAGAGTAATTAGACAAGAGAAAGTAATACAAGTAATTAAAATCAGAAAGGAAGAAGTAAAACAGTATCTACTTGCAGATGACATGATAATATATATAAAATACCATAAAGACTCCATCAGATCGGGGCACCTGGATGGCTCAGTTAGTTAAATATCTGCCTTCAGCTCAGGTCATGATCCCAGGATCCTGGGATTGAGCCCCACGTTGGGCTCCCTGCTCAGCGGGAAGCCTGCTTCTCCCTCTCCTACTCCCCTTGTTTGTGTTCCCTCTCTCACTGTCTCTCTCTCTGTCAAACAAATAAATAAAATCTTTAAAAAAATTAAAAAAATAAAGACTGCACCAGAAAACTATTGGAATTAATAACTGAATTCAATAAAATTGCAGGATACAAAATCAATATACAAAAATCAGTTATTTTTATATATACTACCAACAAACTATCAGAAAAAGAAATTTTTTTTAAATCCTATTTATAATTGCATCAAAAAAGAATAAAATACCTAAGAATAAATTTCACCAAGGAAGTGAAAGATCTATATAATGAAAATTATAAGATATTGGTGAAAAATATTGAAGATACAAATAAATGGAAATATATTCCATGCTCATGGATTGGAAGAATTAATATTTTTTTGAATTTCCATACTACGCAAAGATATCTACAGATTCAGTGCAATTACTATCAAAATTCCAATGGCATTTTTCACAGAACCAGAACAAATAATCCTAAAATTTGTATGGAATAACAAAAGATAGCCAAAGCAACCTTGAAAAAGAAGAATAAAGCTAGTGGTATCATGCTTCCTGATTTCAAACTATATACAAAGCTATATATAGTAATCAAAACAGTATGGTATTAGCATAAAAACAGGCACATAGATCAATGGAACAGAATGGCTAAATGAACATTATATATATATATATATAATTTTTTAAAAAGAATGGAGAGCCCAGAAATAAACCAATACATATAGGGTCAATTAATTTATAACAAAGAAGCCAAAAGCCAAATACATACAAAGGGAAAAGACAGTCTCTTCAGTAAATGGTGCTGGGAAAACTAGACAGACAGCCACATGCAAAAGAATGAAACAGGAATCATATATTACACCACACACAAAAATCAACTCAAATGGATTAAAGACTTGAACGTAAAACCTGAAACCATAAAACTCCTAGAAGAAAACATGGGGCAAACTCCTTATATCAGTCTTGGCAATGATTTTTTGGATTTGACACTAAAATCAAAAATAGCAAAAGCAAAATAAACAAGTGAGACTGCATCTAACTAAAAAGCTGCACAGAAGGGAAAACCATCAACAAAATGAAAAGACAACCCATTAAATGAGAGAAAATATTTGCAAATCATAAGTCTGATAAGGCGTTAATCTCCAAAATACATAAAGAACTTATAAAGCTGAATAAAAAAAATCCAATTAGAAACCTGGCAGAGGAACTAAACTGATATTTTTCCAAAGAAGATATCCATATAGCCAACAGGTACATGAAAAGGTGCTTAATATCACTGATCATCAGGGAAATGCAGGGATATACTACATACTTGTTAGAATGTCTATAATCAAAAAGACAAGAGATCATAAGTGGTGGCAAGGGTGTGGTGAAAAGGAAACCCTCATGCAATGTTCATGGGAATGTAAATGGGTGCAGTCACTATAGGAAGCCGTATGGAGGCTACTCAAAAAATTAAAAATATAACAGTTATATGATCCAGCAATTTTTCTTCTGGATAGCTATCTGAAGAAAACAAAAACATTAACTCAAGAAGATACTTACAATAGCTTAGGCATGGAAACAACCTAAGGGTCCATTGACCGATGAATGGATAAAGAAAGAATATATATATATATATATATAATGTACACTGTTCAGCTATAAAACAAATGGAAATCATATCATTTATGACAACATGGATGGTTCTTGAAGGTAGTATTCTAAGTGAAATAAGTCAGACATAGACAAACACCATATGATGTCAATTATATGTGGAACCTAAAAAAACCAAACTCACAGATACAGAAAACAGATTGGTAAATTTCAGAGTCACTGGGGAGGGGAGGAGATAATTCCATTGATGTCTTTAAGGAAAGATTATCTCTTTCTTCAGTAATGGTGAATTTTCGAGATAATACTGTGTAAACATGCTTTTTCCTTCCAGCTAACCCCTGCCTCTACTATGATGAATACAGTAACTGTAAGACACAAAAACGAAGTTTTGGATGCAGATCCCAGTCAGTTCAACAGTTCTGCAAAGCCAGTTGCCTCTGTGACAAGGAGATAAAATAATTTTTGTTATTTGCAACTATAATGTGCTGTTGGGGAAATGTCTGCTGGATTACATCTTTTACCTTACTTTGTTTCAGTAGCTTCTGCTAAGTTTCATTTGGTTTTAATTACACCTGAGATCCTAAATTTTACTAATCATATATGGGCATCCATAGATTTACATCAATGCTGGCCACTTTGACAATAACCTCTGCTAGAGGAGGGTCTTTTTCCCTGTTAACTCCTTCCCCTGCTTTCCCATGTCTCCAACCTTCCTGATGTTGTCTTCCCTGTCCAACTAACATGCACTGTAATTCTTTATTCCATAACTTTACTTCTATTTTAAATTGGTCATTAAAATAATCCACAAAGCAAACGAAGAGTCAAGTATTATTACTTGCAAGGCAAAGTGCTTAGTTGGAGGAGGTTTAAATGTCTCATTGTTTCATTATTATATCTATAAACATTTGTAAAGTGGGAGGGAAATTGTGTTTCCTTACTTTAACAAAATATGTACTCAGCACTGATTACATACAAAATGTAATGCGTAAATAGAGGATATTGTCTCCAGTATTTCAAATGAAGACGTAAATATTTAGTGAATCTGAATATTAAAGAAATCTGGTGAAGTGTATGATGACACAGACATCCCAGTACCTGTTATTTTGTTTTCAGTTTCAGGTTTTTTTTCCCCCTCATAACTGTGCTCTTTCTTTCTAAAAGTTTATGTAAAAGAAAATTCTCTAGGTTCTCATCAGTTGTCATATCATGTATAAGAAAGAAGCAGTGGAGGGGTGCATGGATGCCACAGTCAGGTGAGCATTGGTCTCCTTGTTTTCAGCTCAGGTTGTGACCTTGGGTCTGTGGGATTGAGCCCAGGTCAGGTTCCACACTCAGCAGGGAGTCTGCTTGAGATTCACTGTCCCTCTCCCTCTGCCCCTTCCACTCATGTTCTCTCTCTCTCTAAAATAAATAAATAAATCTTAAAAAAATAGAAAGGAAGGAAGGAAGGAAGGAAGGAAGGAAGGAAGGACAGAAAGAAGGAAGGAAGGAAGAAAGAAAGAAAGAAAGGGAAACCAAGTTTTTACTTCAAGGATGAAAATTGTTTGTGTAACCCCCCCAAAAATTTCATATGCTAAGTATCTCCAAGGAAAGGTGACACAAATTATAATGCAACTTTTTGAATGCTTCATAACATTACTCCCATGACCAAAGCTTATCAGGAGAGTTTTTGCACACAGCAACACAAGCATAGAAAGAAATCTCATGCTAAGTTCAGAGTCACTGTCAGGGGAAGTGTCATGATTAGACTCAAGAGCTGGAACACACTGCTCCATTAAAAGTGTGTGTGTGTGTGTGTGTGTGTACATATACTAATACATGTCCCAAGACCTGTGAAGCAAAGACAGTAAGTAAAGAGCAGCTCTGACGACAGATCTGATTAAGTTGTAGGGTTCACAGTGGAAAACAAATGGGCACAAAAATGGATCCAGATTACAGGGAAACGTGAAGAAAAGCCAGACTGAATAACTTTTATTTGATACCAAGAGCAAAGATAACACACCCCTGATTCTCAATGATAAGAGCTCTATAATAAAAACTAGGCTCTATGCAGATTTATACGGGGGCATGGATGATAGAATGATCCAAGATGCACAGACTGACAACTGGCGTAGATTAGGGGTCATTGTGAATTTTCAAAATGTGCTCAAGCCGTAAGCAGTTGGGACAGCATTGTCGTGATCTTCTTTCCCCTAGCGTAGAAAGGTGTCACTGTTCCTTCACCAGTGAGCGTACAGAGATCCCAGGGCAGTTCAGGGATCGTATACCCTGAACCTTTGAATAATAGGGGGATGTGGTATGTCTTCTCCCCTTAGATTAGCCTGTAATTCTCTCAGTTTTCCCAATATATTAAGAAATGGAAGGAAAATTATTAAACCTAATTAAGAGATCTGATAAACTGGTAGAGAATATAAAAAACTTATAACAAATATGTATAAAAAAATAAAAATATGCCTGTCATTATGGCTGGAAGTACTTAACAAAGAATGAAAAGAGAATTAAAAGATAAAGACTGTGACACTGATTTTTTAAATTTTCAAAAAAATATGATCAGCCATGTTACTTTTGTTTTTCTATTAAAATTTATATTTAAATTTATTAGGTAGTTCAGCAAGGAAGCCAGATAAAAATTCAGCAATCAAAAAAGGTGTTCTAATACATAGGCAATATCTCCATCAATGCTTCTTTTTAATAATTTATACTTTACCTACATTTGTATCTCATTTACTATGCAATCTTTCGAGTTTTCATCTCAACTATTTTTTTTATTTCCATTATCTCCAAGTGGTTACAATTTATAAACACTTGATTAGTCACTTTTCATTTTGTTTTTTTCTCTAATGATATTTGTTGTGTTTGTTTTAAATGTGTACTGACTTTTTAATAATTCAGTTTTCTGAGCAAATGCTCCATTGTTATCTTTCTCCCACAGTACTGAAGATAACTCAGATATACTGAAATTTTCCCCATGAATATATTTGTTAGTTTAGCTTGTTAAGTCTGCAAAAATCAGATAGGGTTTTGTCCTCAATTTTTTCGTGGTGTGTTGTGGTAGAGTTAGAAAAAGACATTTATTCTGAGAGGCTTTATGTTACAGTCAATGGTCATCTGCCCCCCCCCCCCCCGCCACCATTCCTCCAAATAGACATTTTCCATCCTCAATATAACATCTCTGCTGCTCTATTCCATAACTTCTCTTCCTGGCTGCAACACTTTTAATTAAAAAGGACCAGAGGCTGCCAGAACTAAGTATATTTGTTGTTCTAGGTTCACTGTCCCTGCCCCAGGCATTGTTTCAACACTCAACATCACTCTGTAATTGGCAAAGGAAGAGCAACACATATTTAAAATCTATCTTTAGGACACTCATGGCTAGGGTACAGGTTTCTTCTTTCTCCTTTAATTTTGCAATTTCCTTTCATTTGACACCTTATTTTGCTGACTGCTCTGACCTAAATTCCAGGTTTGGTTAGTACTGATTCCATCAAAGTTCACACCCCTTCCAACTGCTACCCCAATTAAGCCAATCAGTCATGTGCTTGATCTTACAGGGCGTGAGGTAGGGAGAAACAATGTAACAGTTCTATTCAGAAACCCATCTCTTCTCCTTGGTCTTCCAACTTCTAATACTGAGACCATGTCTTTGTGACCCCTAAGAAAACAAAAGGATCCAATCATCTTAGGATCCATCAACATTACATCCGTTTTATAACTGCAAAAACAGGCTCTCAAAATTCCTGCCTTGTTTTTGTCATCTCCAGGGCTAGAGGAGGGACAGAGAACAAGCATGTATTGTTTAAGTTTCTAATGTATAAGAAACTTTGTGTTCTCTGGCCACTTTTTGCAGCCTATATATTCTTAGAGGGTATTTCTGTTCAGGTTGTTAGAGTTAATTTTCCTTGTCCCCTTCTTAATCTAAAAATTCTCAGTCTTACTTAATGCTGGAGATGCAAAGACACACAGTCTGATTCTTTGTCTTTCCTTTCACGAGACCTTATACAGACCACAACTCTCTCCTCCCACATCTTTAGCTCTCCTCTATGGCAGTGTTATATTCAACATATTATAATGGATGAATCCACATTTTATATCACAGTGGGAAAATCAGTCAATTGGATACAATTATTTTTAAATAAGTTCATGTCTGAACCAACTGTTGATGTCAAATAGGGGGTTTCCTCACATACAACACCAAGCAATTCTAAGACACTATGTTGTCTCAACTCAATTTTGCCACTATCAATTTGAATTAGTATCAGATTCCCCAGGTTAAGGGTTCAGTCCTGGAAGCCTGCCCCTCACCCCCAACTTCAGTTGCCAGAGGCAAGCCCTTGTCTGTTACCTGTGCTTCTGATCTACAAGCGACAGATTAGAAGTTCCAATGCCTTCTCCTTAGGTTTGATTAATTTGCCAGAGCCTCATAGAACTTAGGAAAACACTTAATGTTTCAACAGCCAGATGAAGAGATACATAGGGCAAGGTCCTGGACAAAGTAGCTTCTGTCCTCCTGGAACATGGGCCCTTGGCTCAGTGACACACGAGTGTTCAGGTTCTCTAAGCCTGGAAGCACTTCAAAAGAGAAATACTGAAAAGCTTTCCCTTTTGGGTTTTTATGGAGGCTTCATGAAAGAGTCATGATTGTGGCCATTGGCTTACTCAACCTTCAGTCCCTGTCCCTTCCCTGGAGGTCTGGGGGTGGGACTGAAAGTTCCAACCTTCTAATCACAGGGTTGGTCCTACAGGCAGCCAGACCTCTGGAGGGTGCTTTCCAAAGGAAACCTCATTAAGATAACAAAAGACACTTTTTATCACTCCCAACACTTAGAAATTCCAAGGGTTTTGGGAACTGTGAACCAGAAACAAGGATGAACACCAAATATGTGTTTATCATAAATAAATTTTTATAATAAATGAATAAATTTCTTATTATACATTATAAAATTTATTATAATAAAGAATAATAAACAGCTATTTAATGAGAAAACATTTTTTACACTATGCAGACCTCTAGACGATAAAGCATATCTATGATAGTGATGGAAAGATGTGTTTTATGAAAACTCAGTGAGAAATTGCCTCAGTGACATTTTTCTGTTTCCTATGGGAAGTTGTAAACCCTTCATTAATAAAAATTTATGCAAGAAAATAAGACTCCTGGGTGTGGATATTACAAGACATTTACACAGGCATGTTGAATTTGATTTCAAGGTTTTTTTTAAGTTTACTTATTTTTTAAAATAATCTCCACACCCAGTGTGGGGCTTGAACCCACAACCCTGAGATCAAGAGTTACAGGCTCTTCCAACTGAGCCAGCCAGGCACCTTTATTTCAAGTTTTGATTAACCAATTTATTACCTTGTCTTATGATAAAAAAAAATGTTTAAAGCTACATTTTGAAAAATCTTAGTGTTTGAAGTATCATTAGAAAAATAACTTACTGTTTATTTGAACGTTATAGCTTCTAATCACTGTTTTGTTAACATTTTAATTAAAGGCTCACTTTTGAAATATTTCATTGAAACAAATATTTTTAGAACATATTTAGAACATTATTCATGTTTTCTGCAGCTATAATTTGGACTTTTAAGTGAATACTAAGTGCAAATGTAATCTCAGCAACCCAACAATTCTCTCGTGGGTTTAGGTGGACCTGGAGATGATTTGTCCTGTTTATTTTTAAATGATTCTTGTTTACATCAATTTAATAAAATTAACATTCCCATTCAAGTTCTCACATCATGGACTTGTCCTATTTCATGCTTACCTAAGTTAATAACTATTAATAGAGTTTAGTAGGAACTCAGTGTTGAAAGACCCTAAGAAAATATATATTTGTGGTTTGGATGGTTTAGTCATTTTATTTTGTCCCTCTACCTGATATCCCTTGGAGTCACTAACACAACAACAACAGTCAATATTTGAAATATAAAAATGTGAAAATACTAAGTTGTCTTAATCTTTATGTGGGAGTGCTATGTTAGAGGTAACGATAAATAGATGAAGAAATCAATAGAATACTAGGAGTCTACAGTTGGGTAAAATCATCTAACACAAAGTCTATTTTATAATAAATATGGTGACTTATTTATTGAATACTGCACTGAAAATAAGAAACAGAATGTTTGGGTACAAAATGGTAGTAAATGTATCATTTATTTAACCTTGTGATCACATGGCTGACTGGGAGCCACTGTGCCTGCCCAGCATCAGGAGAGATTATCATAGACAATATCATTAGCTCGAGAAAGGTCAAAATTCAAAATCAAAAGTACAGTTTCTACTTCATGCATTTTAGTTTTGCACCATCCAAGAGTCAAAAAAACCTGTAAGTTGAACCATCATAAATTGGGAACTCTCTGTAGTTTCCCTTTAAATTTTCCCTGTCTTCCAATGGAAGTGGGGAGCTGAAACATTTTGTGAA
The DNA here is from genome assembly GCF_029215605.1 of Mirounga angustirostris. NCBI lineage: Eukaryota > Metazoa > Chordata > Mammalia > Carnivora > Phocidae > Mirounga > Mirounga angustirostris. Next base: position 45,238,525 of record NW_026991716.1, on the reverse strand, counting down.
CAGAAGTCAAAAAAGAGCCATGCCCATCTAGATTGAATGCAAATATTTCCCAACTCCTCATCAAATTTTTCTTTCAATTTGTTTCATTTGGCTGCAGTCTTTGATCAAACAGTAGTTTGTGTAATGATATTGACAGGAATGTGGTTTCCTCCTATGTACCTATTCTGTGTGGCAGAGTCAGGCAGGGGCTCCTACACCAAAGACTTTTCACTCAAGAACTGACACATGTGCAGGTAAGAACTCAGGGATTGTAATGTCAAAGACTCTAGAAAGGCATATGGCCATGCCTGTGTGGGCTACATCATGATATGCTAGTTGGAAATTTCCATATTGAGAGATTCTGAGAAAATAGAACAGAAAGAGCTAACTGACCTTGGGGGGATCTGGGAGTGAAAAGATGCTCTGGGTAGGGGATGGGCTCTGGAGGCATCACAGAAGGGGTGCTTTGCAAGGGCTAGGAATTGTCTGCTCTGAGAATTCCTTCTCCTTACCCAAGTTTCTTCAGCTTCAAAGTCTTTGGTTCCCCAGAAACAAAAAAAGATTATAAAACAGCATATTTATATCTTTTCTATCTTGAAAACGAATACTCTTCCTCTTTCGGTGCTTGGTTTTGTTTTGCTTTTGACTTGTTAGCATTTCTTTCTGAAAGCATAGAATGTACAAATTACTATAATAGTAATAAAGTAGAAATCATTTCAATTGATTTTTAAAAAATATTACTTGGCAAAGATGCCAATGCTACCTAGAGCAATCTACACATTCAATGCAATCCCCATCAAAATACCATTCACTTTTTTCAAAGAAATGGAACAAATAATCCTAAAATTTGTATGGAACCAGAAAAGACCCCAAATAGCCAGAGGAATGTTGAGAGAGAAAAGCAAAGCTGACGGCACCACAATTCCGGACTTCCAGCTCTATGACAAAGCTGTCATCATCAAGACAGTATGGTACTGGCACAAAAACAGACACATAGATCAGTGGAACAGAATAGAGAGGCCAGAAATGGACCCTCAACTCTATGGTCAACTCATCTTGACAAAGCAGGAAAGAATGGCCAACGGAAAAAAGACAGTCTCTTCAACAAATGGTGTTGGGAAAATTGGACAGCCACATGCAGAAGAATGAAACTGGACCATTTCCTTACACCACACACAAAAATAGACTCCAAATGGTTGAAAGACCTCAATGTGAGACAGGAGTCCATCAAAATCCTAGAGGAAAACACAGGCAGCAACCTCTTTGACCTCAGCCACAGCAACTTCTTCCTAGAAACATCACAAAGGCAAGGGAAGCAAGGGCAAAAATGAACTATTGGGACTTCATCAAGATAAAAAGCATTTGCACAGCAAAGGAAACAGTCAACAAAACCCTCCTACATTGTTGGTGGGAATGCAAGCTGGTTCCAGGCTGGAGAGGTGGGGGGTAGGAGGGATGAGGTGGCTGGGTATAGACATTGGGGAAGGTATGTGCAATGGTGAGTGCTGTGAATTGTGTAAGACTGTTGAATCACAGACCTGTACCTCTGAAACAAATAATACATAATACGTTAAAAAACAGAATAAGATAGTAGGAAGGGAAAAATGAACAGGGGGAAATTGAAGGGGGAGAAGAACCATGAGAGACTATGGACTCTGAGAAACAAACTGAGGGTTCTGGGGGGGTGGGGGAATGGGTTAGCCTGGTGATGGGTATTAAAGAGGGCACATATTGAATTGATGAGTTGACCATAGAGTTGAGGGTCCATTTCTGGGCTCTCTATTCTGTTCCATTGATCTATGTGTCTGTTTTTGTGCCAGTACCATACAGTCTTGTTGATGACAGCTTTGTCATAGAACTTGAAGTCCGGAATTGTGATGCCACCAGCTTTGCTTTTCTTTTTCAACATTCCTCTGGCTATTCAGGGTCTTTTCTGGTTCCATACCAATTTCAGGATTATTTGTTCCATTCTTTGAAAAAAGTTGATGGTATTTTGATAGGGATTGCATTGAATGTGCAGATTGCTCTAGGTAGCATTGACATCTTCACAATATTTGTTCTTCCAATCCATGAGCATGGAACGTTTTTCCATTTCTTTGTGTCTTCCTCAATTTCTTTCATGAGTATTTTATAGTTTCCTGAGTCCAGATTCTTTGCCTCTTTGGTTAGATTTATTCCTAGGTATCTTATGGTTTTGGGTGCAATTGTAAATGGGATCGACTCCTTAATTTCTCTTTCTTCTGTCTTGCTGTTGGTGTATAGGAATGCCACTGATTTCTGTGCATTGATTTTATATCCTGCCACTTTACTGAATTCCTGTATGAGTTCTAGCAGTTTTGGGGTGGAGTCTTTGGGGTTTTCCACATTAAGTATCATATCATCTGCAAAGAGTGAGAGTTTGCCTTCTTCTTTGCCCATTCAGATGCTTTTTATTTCTTTTTGTTGTCTGATTGCTGTGGCTAGGACTTCTTGTACTATGTTGAATAGCAGTGGTGATAGTGGACATCCCTGCCGTGTTCCTGACCTTAGGGGAAAAGCTCTCAGTTTTTCCCCATTGAGAATGATATTCGCTGTGGGGTTTTCATAGATGGCTTTTATGATATTGAGGTATGTTCCCTCTTTCCCTACACGCTGAAGAATTTTGATCAAGAAAGGATGCTGTACTTTGTCAAATGCTTTTTCTGCATCTCTTGAGAGGATCATATGGTTCTTGTTCTTTCTTTTATTAATGTATTGTATCACATTGATTGATTTGTGGTTGTTGAACCAATCTTGCAGCCCAGGAATAAATCCCACTTGGTCATGGTGAATAATCCTTTTAATGTACTGTTGGATCTTATTGGCTAGTATTTTGGTGAGAATTTTTTGCATCCATGTTCATCAGGGATATTAGTCTGTAATTCTCCTTTTTGATGGAGTCTTTGTCTGGTTTTGGGATCAAGGTAATGGTAGCCTCATAGAACGAGTTTGGAAGTTTTCCTTCCATTTCTATTTTTTGGAACAGTTTCAGAAGAATAGGTATTAATTCTTCTTTAAATGTTTGGTAGAATTCCCCTGGGAAACCATCTGGCCCTGAGCTCTTGTATGTTGGGAGATTTTTGATTACTACTTGAATTTCCTTAGTGGTTATAGGTCTGTTCAGGTTTTCTATTTGTTCCTGATTCAGTTTTGGCAGTTTATACATCTCTAGGAATGCATCCATTTCTTCCAGATTATCCAATTTGCTGGCATATAGTTGCTCATAATATGTTCTTATAATTGTATTTCTTTGGTGTTGGTTGTGATCTCCTCTTTCATTCATGATTGTATTTATTTGGGTCATTTCTCTTTTCTTTTTGATAAGTCTGGCCAGGGGTTTATCAGTCTTGTTAATTCTTTCAAAGAACCAGCTCCTAGTTTTGTTGATCTCTTCTACTGTTCTTTTGGTTTCTATTTAAATTGATTTCTGCTCTGATCTTTATGATTTCTCTTCTCCTGCTGGGTTTAGGCTTTATTTGCTGTTCTTTCTCCAGCTCCTTTAGGTGTAGGGTTAGGTTGTGTATCGAGACCTTTCTTTTTTCTTGAGAAAGGCTTGTATTGCTATATACTTTCCTCTTAGGACTGCCTTTGCTGCATCCCAAAGATTTTGAACAGTTGTGTTCTCATTTTCATTGGTTTCCAAGAATTTTTTTAATTCTTCTTTAATTTCCTGGTTGACCCATTCATTCTTTAGTGGGATGCTCTTTAGCCTCCACGTAGTTGAGTTCTTTCTGACTTTCCTCTTGTGATTCAGTTCTAGTTTCAAAGCACTGTGGTCTGAAAATACGCAGGGAATGATCCCAATCTTTTGGTACCAGTTGAGACCTGATTTGTGACCTAGGATGTGATCGATTCTGGAGAATGTTCCATGGGCACTGGAGAAGAATGTGTATTCTGTTGCTTTGGGATGGAATGTTCTGAATATCTGTGAAGTCCATTTGGTCCAGTGTGTCATTTAAAGTTTTTATTTCTTTGTTGATCTTTTGCTTAGATGATCTGTCCATTTCAATGAGGGTGGTGTTAAAATCTCCTACTATTATTGTACTGTTTTTTATGTGTTTCTTTGATTTTGTTATTAATTGGCTTGTATAATTGGCTACTCCCATGTTAGGGGCATAGATATTTACAATTGTTAGATCTTCTTGTTGGATAGACCCTTTAAGTTGGATATAGTGTCCTTCCTCATCTCCTATTCTAGTCTTTGGTTTAAAATCTAATTTGTCTGATATAAGGATTGCCACCCCAGCTTTCTTTTGGTGTCCATTAGCATGCTAAATGGTTTTCCACCCCCTCACTTTCAATCTGGAGGTGTCTTTGGGTCTAAAATGAGGCTCTTGCAGACAGCATATCGCTGGGTCTTGTTTTTTTTATCCAATCTGGTAACCTGTGTCTTTTGATTGGGGCACTTAGCCCATTTCCATTCAGGATAACTATTGAAAGATATGAATTTACTACCATTGTATTGCCTGTAAGGTGACTGTTACTGTATATTTTCTCTATCCCTTTCTGGTCTAAGCTCTCTTTTTGCTTAGAGGACCCCTTTCAATATTTCTTGTAGGGCTGGTTTCATGTTTGCAAATTCCTTTAGTTTTTGTTTGTCTGGGAAGCTTTTTATCTCTCCTTCTATTTTCAATGACAGCCTAGCTGGATATAGTATTCTTGGCTGCATATTTTTCCCATTTAGTGCTCTGAATATATCCTGCCAGTCCTTTCTGGCCTGCCAGGTCTCTGTGGATAAGTCTGTTGCCAATCTAATGTTTCTACCATTGTAGGTTACAGATCTTTTGTCCTGAGTTGCTTTCAGGATTTTCTCTTTGTCTCTGAGACTTGTAAGTTTTACTATTAGATGTTGGAGTGTTGACCTATTTTTATTGATTTTGAGGGAGTTTCTCTGTGCCTCCTGGATTTTGATGCCTTTTTCCTTCCCCAAATTAGGGAAGTTCTCTGCTATAATTTGCTCCAATATACCTTCTGCCCCTCTCTCTTTCTTCTTCTTCTGGGATCCCAATTATTCTAACATTGTTTTGTCTTATGTTATCATTTATCTCTCGAATTCTCCCCTTGTGATCCAGTAGGTATTGATCTCTCTTTTTCTCAGCTTCTTTATTCTCCATTATTTGGTCTTCTATATCATGAATTCTCTCTTCTGCCTCATTTATCCTAGAAGTTAGAGCCTCCATTATTTATTGCACCTCATTAATAACCTTTTTGATTTCAACTTGGTTAAATTTTAGTTCTTTTATTTATCCAGGAAGGGTTTCTCTAGTATCTTCCATGCTTTTTTTCAAGCCCAGCTAGTATCTTTATAATCGTCATTCTGAACTCTAGTTCTGACATCTTACTAATGTCCATATTGATTGGGTCCCTGGCAGCTGGTACCGCCTCTTGTTCTTTTTTTTTTGAGGTCATTTTTTCCATCTTGTCATTTTGTCCAGAGGAGAATAGATGAATGAGAGAACAAAATGCTAACAAGGTAACCACGACCCCAGAAAAATATACACTAAACCAATCAGAAGAGACCTGAGACCAGGGGAAAAGAAATGGAAAGAAAGGAAAAAGAAAAAGATAAAAAAAAAAGAATATGATCAAATACGATCAGGCTGGTGAATAGATCAGTGCCACACACTAGATTTGGGGTATATTTTGGTCTGTTAGAAGAAACTGCCTCCCAAAGTTTTAAAGAAAGAAAAGCTTATATATGCACAAAAAATAAGGGTAAATACAATGAAGGGATGGAATATGACTGTAAAGATGAAAATTATAAAAGATTTTATAAAAGGAATTGATAAGATAAGAAGTTGGTTGAAAAAAGAAAGAAGAGAAATTAAAAAAAGGGGGGGAAGGCAGAATGTGATCAGGCAGGAGACTAGAACAAAGCCATACACTAGAGATTTAGGGTATATTTTGGTCTGTTAGAAGAAACTATATCCCAAAATTTTAAAGAGAGAGCAACTTATATATATACCAAAAATAAGGTTAACTACTATGAAGGGATAGAATATGACTCTTCCAGAAAGTGGTCACTTTTCTGTTCAGAGAGTTGCTGCTATTCTTCTCTTCCATCTCCTGTTGAGTTTGTAGGTGTTCAAGATGGTTTGATCCCTATCTAGCTGAATTCCTGGGACCAGACGAAATTTAGGTCTCCTACTCCTCCTCCATCTTGCTCCTCCCCTCTCAAAAACATATTTTTAAGAGAAGCTGCAGTCAATAGTTTTTTGGGGTTTTTTTTTAAGACTTTATTTATTTATTTATTTGAGAGACAGAGAGAGAGCATGAGTGGGGGAGGGGCTGAGGCAGATGGAGAAGCAGGAAGAGAAGCAGGTGGAGAAGCAGGCTCCCACTGAGCAGGGAACCTGATACAAGGCTCGATCCCAGGACCCTGGGATCATGACCTGAGCCAAAGGCAGACACTTAACCAACTGAGCCACCCAGGTGACCTGCAGTCAGTAGTTTTAATAGAGAAATGGGTGGTATTCATATTTTCAAATGCCAAATAAAAAAGAATAAAGTAGAAAGTAGTTTAATTCTCTGAATGAAAGAAATCCACCATGTGTTAGGTCATCGGGTAGATTTCAAGGATTCCATCATTCATCCCTATTCCTAAAAGAGGTGGCTGGTATAATTCTTGGCCGATGCCCCAAATCTTACAGTAATTGGAACAGGAGCCCTTGATTATGCATCTTGCTTCCAAAGAAGAAACAGAGGCCCAGAGGAGGTAAATGACTTCCCCAAAATTATACAGTAAGTAAAAGACAGAGCATTAATTCCAACTCAGACAGACTAGCTATATTCTTGATGAACCCTAGGACAGTGTTTCTCAAGCTTGAGTGTGTTTTAGAATCAGCTGAAGAACTTTGTAAAGCATAGGGTCCTGGGCCCCTCTGAGGTTCTGGTTCAAGAGATCTGGGATGGAGACCACACCAAGGTCCCAGCTGATCCTGATGCTGCCAGTTAGTATCATCAATATAGCCAACTTTAAGTTATAGAGGTGTTTCATAGCTGTCTTCATTGGGCAGGTAAATATTGGCAAATCTCTATCCCAGTTTCTTTGTATCCCATACAATGAGAGAGAAATGGTCTTTTCACTGTAAACCTGCTGTGTGAGCAGAATAGGTGCTATAAAATAGAACACTTCAGGAAGCCTCAGGTGCATGAGGTTGATAAGACTGCATTTATTTATCTCCTAGAAATATCACTCAGGTTTTGGGTATCCTAAAGCTGGTTCCTTAACCCTAGACTGTCCTAAACTAAGAAGGGTTAAAAATAGTGCAAGCTCTAGATGGTGACTGTAAGAGACAGCTTCCTCCCACAAATGACAAAGGGGAGAAAGCAAGTAAATAGAAAAATATTTCAAAGTTTGTTTCTTGGTTATCTTAAAAGCCAATATGTTATTAAGGGGCACCTGGGTGGCTCAGTCGCTCTAGTATCTGACTCTTGATTTTTAGCTCAGGTCATGATCTCAGGGTCTTGAGATCAAGCCCAGTGTCGGGCTCTCCATGCTGGGTGTGGCTTAAGATTTTCTCTCTCTCTCTCACTCTGCCCCTCTCCCTGGCGCTCTCTCTTATTCTTCAATAATCCTGTAGAGTAGATAATATTATTGTCTCCATTTTACAGATTATAAATCTGGGGTTCAGATTTGGAACAATCGTGAATGTGGGTTTTCCCAAAGAAAGGTTTACTATCATATATATGGGCAATTTTTAGAGAAAATAGACAGGAGAGCTGTCTGTCGTCAGGACTCCCAGTTGCTGGGGGAATAAATTTTTCAGTGCAGAAAAGGACTTGTGTAATACATCACAGCATGCATGGATGCAATCGTTCTTGAGTTAGCCAGAAATTCAGATCTAAGCACTTGATAACCTGGTCATAACAGACAAAATTTCTTTACTAATGAGTGCATTTGTATAATTATTGCCAGGAGATCCTATCCCTGGATGGGGTGTGTTCTGTCATCTCTACTTTTCAGTTACATGTAGCCTCGACAGAAATGTGTCTTTTTGTATGAAATAATTAAAAGCTGCAAAACCATGTTATTACTCTGTGCAGGGCTATTGAGTTATTAATTCATCTCATGATTTAGAATATTCAATACCATGAAGGGTAATCCTGGAAATGAGCACAAGATGGCAGCATATACATATGATAGCTACATTTTTATTTGCCACCAAGGAAAATAATGAAACTCTGTTAGATGAATATCCTAAACTTATTCTAAAGAGTAGATGGATGACTTACAAAAAAGCTTATAGTAAAACAACCTCCACACTTTGTTGGCAGTCTGTTGCAGTCCTTCAAAGGGACATACACAATGAGGGAACAAGAGTGTTAGGGAGATTATTTGTCTCACACCTTCTGATAGAGATGTTCTACCTTTCATCTTACCTATAGAATAGTTGCTGCTGACACTCACCTGATAACATATGTGCCCCAGTTTCCTCCTTTGCAAATGAGGATAATAATATTAGTACTTCCCTTGTAGAGAAGCTGTGAGGATAAAGTAAAAGCAAATATATATCGAATCTATAACAGATCCTGGTATGTTGTATCAGCTATTAGTTTTTTATTACACACAATTTTCCAATGAGATGCCTGATACTGCACTTAATTTTAATCTAAACTGTTATTTATTAATTGTGCAGGTAGTACAAGATTTAGCATATCAGAACTGTATCACACAGGGTATCTCATTAAATATTTGGAAAAAATTGGGGGTGTGAAAAATGGGTCACATTTATAGATGCAGAAACTGAGATACAAAGAGACTAAATATTAACATGTTTGAGGTAAAACTGTTATAAATTACCAAATTTTGATTTTGTGAGTCAATCGCTGATACACTAAATTGAAATGCTGGCCTTCTTCTTCCAACCAGAATATTTAAGAATAATATCATTATTTGATATTATTTTTATTTGCCACCAAGGAAAATAATGAAACTCTGTTAGATGAATATACAGTTGAAGATACAGTTGAAGATACAGATGTCCATTCTTTTTGAGTTTTACACCACTTCACTTGTGTAAAAGACCTACATTAGTACCTGTTTTCACTAACTGAAAGAAATCCAGGAGATTTTTGCTTTTACAGAAAAAAAGCAAAAATAGCATTCAGTATTCATTTTGTATTAACCCTTTATGAGGCAGAGCCCACCCCAAGCAGTGAGAGTAACACTTCCAAGCTCCTTCCCAGGAAGAAACCCAGCATCTTAGCATCAAGCTCCCATAGCTCTGTTCTCTGAGCATCTGGGCTTTTTCTCTGTTTATTTTGTGCATCCATTAGCAGATGCATCCTAAGGTAGCAGAAAATCCTAAGAGAGGTTATTTTTTAGGTCTGGGGCTGGTCAAAAATTTTCCACAAAATTAATAGTAATGCTTCCCCGCTTTACACCATTTTGGCTTATGAAAAATTTCATAGAAACTTTCTGCTTTCAGAAATTGGGGGAAACCTGTATTGCTAGCACTGGATTTTTTTTTGGGGGGAGCCCCTAGAATCTTTTGGAAATTTTAATATGACTGTGTGCTTGGTTCTTACTCTTTTACTGTAGAGTCCAGTGAAAATGCACAAACTTCCAGAATGTTGTCAAAGCAGTGTGGACTCACAGAGAACAACACAAAGGAGTGGCAGACTATTAGTAGGTGTATATATGTCGTTTGAGCCAAGTCTGTGCTCAGAAATCACAGGAATTAAGTCACATGGCAATGATGATGTCAGCCATCCAGTCTGTATTTGTCTTTGCACCCATTCGTGACGGTGAATGTGACAGTGAATGTGACCACTGTTTCAGTGTGGTTTTTTTTCCCTTTATTTAAATCTGGGTATTTAAATCTTATAGATCTCGATCACCAAGAAAAAAGAATCTAAAAGAAAAAGCTGAAAGTTGTAGAACACTTGAGTAATGCAATGATGACAAGATTGATGACAGATAGATGGTAGGTTTCCACTCTGGGTAACGTTCTCAGCTGCCTGCCATATCACTGCAGGGATTTCTTTTGCTTTGGAAATTGTGTGATATGCAACCATACTAAGCTGGCTATGAGAACAGCTTTCAGTGTTGTAAAATGAGCCCAGCTCATAGCAACATGAAGATCATATAAAAACAGGTGTTTGCTGCACATCATCAGTTTTTGATGTAGTGTTCAACGATTCATTAGTTGCGTATAACACCCAGGGCTCAGCACCACATGTGCCCTCCTTAATACCCATCACCCTGTTACCCCATTCCCCCACCCCTCTGGCTTCTGTAACCCTCAGTTTGTTTCCTGGAGTCCAGAGTCTCTCATGGTAGGCCCCTCCCTCTGAAGACAGACTGGAAGAACAGGTGAATGATAAGCCCAAGAGAATTTTTTATATTGTATACTTTAACATAGGTCACATGTGAAGTGTTACTTTAAAATTTACTGTTGTATATAGGACATGCATGTCTTTCCCACTCCCTCATTTACCCACCTTATAAATACATAGCAGAAAAAAAAAAAGAGCTCTTACAGAACTTTAGAAAGTAGCATTATGTGCAGAAGCCAGAAGATTGATGTTTTTATAAGCACCAGGTTATTAAACCTTCCCACTGGGTAACAGTAATAAGACATAGCATTATCAACATTTCACCACTCCAGAATTTCAGCAGAAATATGATACTCCAAACCTTCCCAAAGCAAAATGCCTAGAGTCTGGATAAAAATGGACTCAACCTTAGTAAACCTTGAATCCACTTCCTGCTTTGTGGTTAACAGAAATGGTCAGGCTGTGTTTCCTTTCGTCCATCTGTTTTTTTAAAACTGCATGTGTGGATATTTAACTATGCAAAATATCTCTGTTTATAACTGATATTAAGTGTATCTATAGAAAATTACATGCCTGATTATACAAACACTATTATAAATTCTATGATTTTTTAAGCTGTACAACTGTTGCCTTGATACGTGGTGTTTTTATTTTTTCCACATTTTTCCTGGTAATTCCGTCCTTCACCATTTAAATATTGAATACAGTTACAGAAAAAAGTTTACTACTAAAATAACAAACATTGATGAAGTGGTTATTTTATATACTTTATTGGAAAAAATTTGGTATATACAGCAAGGGGAAACAGAAAACAATATCCCACAAATATAGAGAACTCAACACCCCTCACTCAAAACTTGACATAATATATAGAGAAAATAGTGTCAGTACAAAGTATATAACACTGTCAGTTGTCCCAACACATTGGACATTTGTTAGCTCTCTTACCAACATCAGCAGAAAACATGATGCTGCTTTGTCATATGCCAACTTGAATAGACTGAAATACACTTCCAATAGTGGGCATTCTTATGAATTTCTGCTATTTGGGGACATGAAGATGATTCCTGTACCAGATTTGGAAGGCAGAAGTGAAGAGGGAGAGATTTTGTAGCTCTGGGATGTTGTTGCTGATCCTCTGAGTCAACTTGTTAGTCAGAAGCAGCGAGTGTGGGGTGCCTGGGTGGCTTAGTTGGTTAAGCATCTGCCTTTGGCTCAGGTCATGATCCCAGGGAGCCTGCTTCTCCCATTCCCCCTGCTTGTGCACGCGCTCTCTCTCTGTGTCAAATAAATAAATAAAATCTTTAAAAGAAGAAGAAGAAGAAGCGGCAGCAGCAAGTGGATGGCAAAATGCTCCATCTTCCACTGGATCTTCCTTCAACTTCTACAGTATCTGGGGTGGGTAGGCATAATTAACTCCAAGATGAAGGGTCTCAGTTCTGCCAGGCATCTGTAACACCATATGAGAGGTAACAAGAACAGACATGATTTTGTGTCCATCCTGGTGGGTTTTCAGATCCTGATGCTGGCTCCAGTTTGTCCTGGATCTCTCTCATTCTTTAATCCATAGTTCTTCCCAACTGCCTCTCCAGTGGCCTTAATCTCCAGCAGGAGTTTTGAAGAATAAGCCTTACAGAATGAACCTTACAGCTAAAATTCAACCTTACAGCTGAAACCTTAGTCATCTTCCATAATTGTGTAAGATCAAATACCTGCAACAAATCTATCCATATATGGCTCTTAAAAAAAACCCTCTCTGGTATAGTACACACTTTTTTTCAGTATTGTCAGGGAGGAAGATCTTCTTCTCCCCTGTGGCCCTTCTAGCTGGACTTAGAATCAAATTGACATGAGACAGACTAACAGGAGAAAATCAAATTTAATAGGGGCACATACAGGGAATCCACACAAACATGGAATTCCAAAGACAGTGAAGGGATGTGAAGTGTATAGGAGCTAAGGAGAGGAGTAGAGCCTAAGGATACAAAGGGGAGAAGTTTCATTGGCAAGAAAGTGAAAGATGTTTTGAAAATCAAAGGTCGACCTATTATGCAGTTTCTTAAGTAAAGAGAGGAGTCTCTGATTTAGGCAGTTGAGGGGAGGCAAAGAGCTTTTCCTGCACTGGCTGGGTTTTGTTTATATTTAACTCAAAATAATCCTACTGTACACAGAGACACTTAGCAAGATGAAACAAATTCTGGTCCCTATAAGAAATTTGTTTTAAAGCTAATTCAAAGTTTACAAAGTACACTGATATCTAATATAAAACAAATTAAAATCAATTACACAAACGTATCTGGAACATTCTCAAATTTTTGTAATCTAAGCGGTGGATGCACATCTAAAAACTCATGGAGCCTAGGAGAATTCTAATAGAAAATTAGGAAGCATTTTTAATGAAATAAAAATATGTATATAACATTCAAATATCTGCAGGATAAAGTTAAAGAAGAGCCTATGTGGGCATTTATAAGATTAAATGCCTACATAAGAAAAGGATGAAATTATTATAATTATACTTCTAAGTAATCAAGACAGTATGGTATTTGCATCAAGATAAAGAGATAATCAATGAATCCGAAGAGAGTCCAGAAATAGATGTAGATATAAATAATCAAATTTTCAACCTCATTGCCCTTAGTGGGGAAAGCACAGATCCTCAACAGAGGAGTTTAGGATATGCGCTTGTATAACAAAATTGAACTTTGATCTATATATGGAAAATTATTAAATTAACTCAAAATGATTGCTTGGTATAAATGTAACATGTGAAACTCTAAAATGTCTGGAAAGAAACAACAATAATACTTGTAACCTTTGGTAGGCAAAGATTTCTTAGAATCAATGCCAAGAACAAGATTTATTTTTAAAAAATTGATAATTTACTCTTTATCAAAATTAGAAGTGTTTGATTTTGGAAAGGCAGTATTAAATAACAGAAACACAATTCAAAAATGTTATAAATTAATTCAAAATTCATGTGTAATACTGGAACTGTATCCAGATTTATATAAAAATTCTAACACATCAACAAGAAGACAAAAAAATATTATAATTTGCAAAGTTTTGAACAGACAATTCACCAAAGAAGATATATACATGAAAAAAAAAACCAGGAAAAGATGTTTTACAACACTCACCATTAGAAACATCCACATTAAAATCAAAATAAGATACAACTACACACCCATTAGAATGACAAATTAAGAAGACTACATGCCCATGAGAATGTGGAGTAACTAAAACTCCCATGCTCTGCTGATGGAAATGTTAAAAATGGTACAACCTCTTTCAAAAATAATTTGGCAGCTTCTTAGAAGTTAAAAATTAACCAGCCATAGGACTTGACTCCACTCTTAATGTATTTAATGAAGAGAAATGAAATCATAGTCCATGCAAAGATTTTTACAGGAATGTTCATAGCTTTTTTATTCTATTGGCCCAAAACTACAAATCTCAACTGTCTATCAACAGGTGAATAAGAGCCTTCAAATTTTCTACAAAATACAAATTTTTAGAGTTTTGAGATTTCTTTTAGTTTAATTGAAGAAGGATTTGAAAAATTACTGGGTACCCAGTACTGTCCTGGAAGCAAGGATAAGGACAAAACATCAGCCTGTCAAAACTCACTACAGAGCTACTGTTTGGGATTAAAATTGGGGTTACAAATAGCGATGTAGCTAAGGCCATGAGTCTCGCCAAGAGTACAACATAGAAAGTGAATAACAAAAAAGCAAGCATGATTATCTACCCAGGTACACCTCGGGGATACTGTGGGTTTGGTTTCAGACCACTGCAATGAAGTAAATATAGCAACAAAGTGAATCAAATGATTTATTTGGTTTCCCAGTGCACATAAAAGTTATGTTTACACTCTAGTCTATTAAGTGTGCAATAGCATTATGTCTAAAAAATAGTACAGATCTTAATTTAAAAATATTTTATTGCTAAAAATGTTATCCATCATCTGAGCTTTCAGCAAGTCATAATCACTGATCACAGATTACCATACCAAATATAATAATAATTAAAAAGTTTGAAATATTGCATGATTATCAAAATGTGACACAGAGACACAAAGTGAGCAAATGCTGTTGGCAAAATGGCACTGATAAGACTTGCTCGACACAGAGTTGTCACAAACCTTCAATGTGTAAAAAACATAATATTTGAGAAGCAAAATGAAGAGAAGCCCACTAAAAAATAAGCTTGTATGCAGAATACCAATTAGAATAAAAATGAACATGCTTACCACTGCATAATTATAACATACTCCATCAAAAGAGAGTGGTTCAAATAAATTTTTCATAAAATATCAGCAGAAGCAAGAAATGAGTATGAAGAGATTTGACAAGACAGCGCAACAATTTCATTAAATTCATATAGGATTGATTTTCATACATTTGTAGACATTTTACATACTCACAGTTGTCCTACTTCACCTTGTGACTATATGAAATGTATGAAACATAATTCCATCTGTGATTACATTTCCTGACACCTTTCAATTTTCCTAGTTTTTAAAATATTGATCTCATAGGTCCAAAGGAAAACAGTATTGTCTTAACCAGAAATTTACTTTTTTCTGAGGATGTAGGGAAAGAAAAATTATGTTATAAAAATGATGATACGTTTACTAGTGTCTGTTCTCAAGTTCTTGCATGGGGTATCAATCTGGAACTACATAAGCAATTCACCGTCATGTTATCTAGCGCTCCATGCATATTCTTAACCTAAATAATGGCTTTTCAAATATTCGTGACAGAAGAGAAAATTAACTTTCTGAAAAATAGCAGTAGCTAACAGTCTCTAGAGTTAATAGTGCCTTCTGTGGGTCTCTCCTGATCAGATGGGGGGCCTCCAAATGTGGGGATACAATTGGGTGGAAGCCAGTGGCGCTGGCGGCAAAAAAAAAAAAAAAAAAAAAAAATCAATTGAGGCAGAACAAAGGAGATAGAAGTTTATTGAATACACTGCAGGGGAGGGGTGGGCAGGACAGCAGAGGACAGGCTGTCTGTCTTGAGGCAGTGGTTTGGGGCTGTTTTTAAAGGGGGAAGGTGAGGCAGTGTGGGGATGTATGGAACTTTCCCTTTCTTGGTAACTGGTTATTAAGTAGCCCTTCGCTCAGTTAGAGCCTATGGATATTTTGAGGCGGGTCGCCTGCTGAGCCTGTCTGTATTCAGCCAGGGGGCACTATGAGCCCTTTTGCTTTGCTCCACATTCCATTGTTCAAGCCTGTTGTCTTAAAATGGGCTCTACACCTTCAACCCTTTTAAGACGGAATCTGTCATCCAAAAAATCCCAAATTAACACATCCACAAATTTTCAACTTGGGAATATAAAAGAGGGAAACAACTACAAAAGGGTAAAGCAGATTCTTCATCTCATGAAGAATGAAAATTGTTGAAAGATAGTTTCTCAGACTGACTCTTGATGGCAGTATTTTCAGGGGCTAAATATTTTTAAGAGTGGCCCTTTAAATTTTCCCTGTCATTCAATGGAAGTGGGGAGCAGAAACATTTTGTGAACAGAAGAAGTCAAAATGCCCATCTAGATTGAATGCAAATATTTCCCAACTTCTTGTCAAATTTCTCTTTCAGTTTGTTTTGCTTGGCTGCAGTCTTTGATCAAACAGTAGTTTGTGTAATGATATTGACAGGAATGTGGTTTCCTCCTATATATCTATTCTGTGTGGCAGAGCCAGGCAGGGGCTCCAGCACCAAAGCCTTTTCACTAAAGAACAGACACATGTGCAGGTAAGAACTCAGGGATTGTAATGTCAAAGAGACCATAGAAGGGCATATGGCCATGCCTGTGTGGGCCACATCATGATATGTTAGTTGGAAATTTCCGTATTGACAGAAGTTGAGAAAATGGAACAAAAGAGCTAACTGACCTTGGGGGGATCTGGGAGTGAAAAGATGCTCTGGGTAGGGGAGGGGCGCTGGAGGCATCACAGAAGGGGTGCTTTGCAAGGGCTAGGAATTGTCTGCCCCTGAGAATTCCTTCTCCTTACCCAGGTTTCTTCAGCTTCAAAGTCTTTGGTTCCCCAGAAACAAAAAAAGATTATAAAAGGCATATTTATATCTTTTCTATCTTGAAAATGAATACTCTTCCTCTTTCGGTGCTTGGTTTTGTTTTGTTTTTGACTTGTTAGCATTTCTCTCTGAAAGCATAGAATGTACAAATTAATAATAATAGTAATAAAGTAGAAATCATTTCAATTGTTTTTTTTTAAATATTACTTGGTAAATGATAGTCATTTAGGTACTTTTTGTTCTTTGGTACTGTAACAGACATAGAGTTTTGAAATCAGTTAATTTTGAACATTTCATACTTTATTCTAAATATGAGGAAGTTGATTTCTAGAAAACTTATGACTTATCAGTGTCATAGATAATAAGAAAACTCAAGCCAAACCTCTAGTATTTTATTTTTTATTTTTTATTTTTTTTAAAGATTTTATTTATTTATTTGAGAGAGAGAATGAGATAGAGAGAGAGCATGAGAGGGGGGAGGGTCAGAGGGAGAAGCAGACTCCCCACTCAGCAGGGAGCCCGATGCGGGACTCGATCCCGGGACTCCAGGATCATGACCTGAGCCGAAGGCAGTCGCTTAACCAACTGAGCCACCCAGGCGCCCACCTCTAGTATTTTAAATCCAAGATTAGTATTATTATTATATCACAACTGCATTGAGCGATAGTTTTATAAATATACATGTATATACACATATCTATATGTATTTATACGTATCTATACATGTATTATAGAGTCTAATTTGTTTTTGTTAAGTTTTACCTATAGTTGGTGAACTTTACGTATTATAGTTAGATCTATGATGAATTTCTTTTTTTTTTTTTCAAGTTTATTTTCATGCTTTGCAAAGTAAGGGATGGTGTATGACTAACCAATTGTTTCAGCTTCATTTGTTGAAAAGATAGTCCTTCCTTCATTGAATTTCCTTAATATCTGTTTTGAAAATCAATTGCCAAGTATGTGTTCATCTATTACTGGACTCTGTGTTTTGATTCATTTATCTATACAACTATTTTTATTCCAATAGCACACTTTCTTGTTTACACATCTTTATAATAAGTCTTGAAGTCAAGTAGTATAAGACCTCCAACTTTATTCTTTTATGTCAAAATTATCTTATCTTACTCATCCTTTGTTTTTTTAATAGAAATTTTAAAATCAGGTTACCAATTTCTAAAAAGGAAGTACTCTCCTAACATTGGGATTATTGGTGGTGTTGCATTGAAAATATGCATGTATTAGTGCAATATTGAGTTTTACCTTCCATGATAGCTCATCTTTATTTAGGTCTACTTCAGTATCTCATAACAATATCTTATTGTTATCAGAGTACAGGTCTTGAATGTCTTTTGTTAAATTTATTAATAAGAATTTCATATTTTTATGCTATAATACTTGGATTATAAAATTTCAATTTCTGATGGGTTGGTGCAAATATGTAGAAATACCATAAATTTTGTATATTGGTATATATTTTGTAACCTCTCTAAAATCGCTTATTAATTTTAGTTGCTTTTGTATACACTCTTTATAGGATTTTTTTTATAGATGATCATTTTATCTGCCAGTAGGTGTTTAACCTTTACATTTTCTATGTCTATGCTTCCTACCCCTCAGTTTTATTTAGATTTAATTGACATATAACATTGTATGACTTTAAGGTGTACAACATAATTAGTTGATGTGTATGTGCGTATTTCATATACATATTTTTTCTTTTTCAAGTTTTTATTTAAATTGCAGTTCATTAACATACAGTGAAATATTAGTTTCAGGAGTAGAATTTATTTATTTTTTGTTTGTTTGTTTTTTTGTTTTTTTTTTCAGGAGTAGAATTTAATGATTCATCACTTACATACAACACCCAGTGCTCATCACATGTGCCCTCCTTAAGACCCATCACCCATTTAGCCCACCGCCCACCCACTTCCCTCCATCAACCCTCAGTTTGTTCTCTATAGTTAAAGAGTATGTTTCCTGGTTTGCAGCTCTTTTTTTTCTCCTATGTTCATCTGTTTTGTTTCTTAAATTCCACATATGAGTAAAACCATATTTTATATATATGTATATTTATAAATATATATTCACCACAATAAATTTAGTTAGCAATGATCACCTCACATAGTTATAAAGACCCAATCATTAGTTTAAAAACCCTGTTCATAGAATGTCCAGTGCATTATGCTTTGGACCAGTATAATGCCAGACAGATTCAGAAATTCTCAAAACTAGTACTGGAGAAATGAAAACTAATATACTGAGAAAATACTATAAATAAAATCTTAAAAAAAAAAAAAAGCGCGCCTGGGTGGCTCAGTCGTTAAACGTCTGCCTTCAGCTCAGGTCATGATCCCGGGTCTTGGGATTGAGCCCTGCATTGGGCTCCCTGCTCAGCGGAGAGCCTGCTTCTCCCTTTCTCACTCCCCCTGTTTGTGTTCCTTCTCTCGCTGTGTCTCTCTCTGTCAAATAAATAAATGAAATCTTAAAAGAAAAACTATATATTATATTTGTTCATTTTAAACTATGAATCCAAATTGCTTATAGGAATCCAAATTCTATATTTAATGTGATAAATTCTGTCTGAAGGAAGACTAATTAGCAATTTTCTGGTAACAGGCAAAATAACCAGAGACCTATATGATACATTGTCCACTGATTCACCAGTTGTCCAAGCAGAAATTGCTACCCTACATAATATTGTCAAGAAAGAAATAGTTCCATCAGCCAGCAACATGCTGAAGATGGTAATCTTAATTAAACAGCAACAATGATGCAAATAATAGTAATAGTGTTTACTAACTCTTTTCAAGTTGTAAGCACTTTTAATATACCAAAAGTTTGGTTTTCATAAACAAACCTATAATGTAGTAGAAGACGTGGAGGCACAGAGGTGGTAAACAACTTTCCCCAAATCACATAGTTATTAAATGACAGAGCAACAATTCCACATCAGACAGTCTAACTGCATTCATAATGTACCCTAGGACAGTGCTTCTCAATCTCGAATGTACTAAGAATTGCTTGAAGAATTTGGTAAAACACAGATTCCTGGGCCGCACTCTCTGAGAACCTGATTGGAAAGTCTGGGGTGGAGACCCCTGCAACCTGCCAGCTGAAGCTGAAGCTGCTGGCCAGTATTGTCTGCATAGCGAGCTTTAAGTTATAGAGGCAATTCATAACTGTCTTCATGGGGCAACAGCCCAGAGGCTAGGCACTCATCTGGGAATCAAGATGTCCAGATTCTAAGTCAGGTGGTGCTGCCAGATAAGCCAATACTGACAAACCTATTTCCCAGTTCCCTTGCATCCCATAAAAAGAGAATTGTCTTTCCACTCTAAACCTGGTGTGTGTGCACACTAGGAGCTATAAAACAAAACAAATTTAGGGCAGTCTCAAGTGTACGAGGTGATTAGCTGTGTATTATCTCCCGGAAGTATCACTCAGGTTTTTGGGCAACTTTATCCTGGTTCCTTTAACTCTGCATTGGCCTAGAGTAACAAGGGTTAGAAATAGTGCAGGCTTCTGGAGAATGATTCTAAGGGACAGCCTCCTCATGCAAATGATGAAGAGGAGGGAGCAGGTGAACAGAAAAATGATTTTGAAATTTATCTCTTGAACGTCTCTGTGTAAAGTGTTACTGGAACAAAACATTTAAACTCAGTAGCTATCATAGGCCTTCTTGCATTGCGAGTGTTGTAGCTGACACACATATGGTGCTTACTATCGACACTCTCTAGAACCTTCTTACATTAACTCATTTAACTTCTTCAATAACCCTATAATGTAGATAATAACATCTTTATTTTAAAGATTATAAATCTGAACCTCAGGGCGCCTGGGTGGCTCAGTTGGTTAAGCGACTGCCTTCGGCTCAGGTCATGATCCTGGAGTCCCGGGATCGAGTCCCACACCAGGCTCCCTGCTCAGCGGGGGGTCTGCTTCTCCCTCTGACCCTCTTCTTCTTCTGACCCTCTTCCTTCTCGTGCTCTCTGTCTCTCATTCTCTCTCTCTCAAATAAATAAATAAAATCTTAAAAAAAAAATCTGAACCTCAGAGAAATTAGGTAGCTTATTTGAAGTTATAAGTACTGGAAACCACATACAAATGCAAATGGACCAATTCCCAGTACCTGCTCTTAACTATTTACCCCCCTTAGAAAAAACAGGCCCCAAGCCCCTTGGTTTCTCGATGAGCAAATAAGTATGACTAGGAGGTGCTTAACAAGTAAAAGAGTGAATGGACAGTATAGCTTCTGATTTCAAAAATTTGAATGTTGGGGATTAAAGACAAATACCAAAATAAATAAATAAATAAATGAATTGATTAAATGCTAAACTGCAAAGGAATGAGATGGATGAGATGATACATTGTGTACTGGTAAAACTAAGTAACATATCAAAGGGAATATGGGAGTTGAGCTGGTCCATAAACAAGGTATATAGGACATGGATACAAAATAATCAAATTAGCAGCAGCAAATTAAAGGAACAAGAATAAGTTTGAAGAGATAAACACAAATGCCAGGCAGAGTTCTTCAAATGAAAAAAAAAAAAAAAGGTCAAATCCACAGGATCAGAAAATGTGAAAATAGAACCACCTGTTAAAGCCAGATTTCATGGTTTACTGCAACAATGATGAATACTCACTTGTGATGAACCACAAAAAAAGGAGTATCATACGGACATTAATAAGAGGTAATGTCCTATAGAGCTTCTTCCAAGTTGTCTGAACTGCAAATAAAGATAATGAGCGTTGCAGTTAGTTTGCCTGATAAAATAAAAGACTCTGACATAGAAATTAGCATGGAGGATGTTTTGGGGGGAATATCTCCAGATTTACACCTCCCTGTGTAGGTAAGGAAAAAAGCAAAACTGGCCATGCAGAGAAGTTGAGTTATGATGTAGTCACAACACAGTCTTAAAGAATCTCAGGGGAAGCAGTAAAACTCAGTCTCTACACACACACACACACACACACACACACACACACATACACACACAGTTTATTATTTATGTAAAATCTAACTTTACACATCAAGGAACTAGAAAAAAAAAAAAAAACAAACTAAGCCCAAAGTTTGCAGAAGGAAGAAAATAATAAAGATTAGAGCAGAAATAAGTGAAAGAGTGAGCAGGAAAATAAGAGAAAAGATTAAAAAAACTAATAGTTGTTTCTTTGAAAATATAAACAAAATTGACAAACCCAGTCAACAAAATTATAAGCAAAAGAGGATACCACAGAAATACCACAGAAATAAAAAAGAATCATGAGACTACTATGGATAATTACATGCCAAAAAACTGGACAATCTAGAAGAAATGGATAAATTCGTAGAAACAGACTGAATCAGGAAGAAATAGAAAATCTAAACAGGTTAATTGCTAGTAAAGAAATTGACTTAGTAAGCAAAAACCCCCCAACAAAGAAAAGCCCAGGGCCATATGGATTTGCTGATGAATTTAACAAATACTTAAAGAAGAATTAATGCTAATCCTTCTTAAATTATGCAAAAACAAACAAACAAAACAGAAGACAACCTAAGAGGAAGGAACACTCCCAAACTCATTTTACCAGGCCAGCATTACCCTGATCCCAAAGCCAGATGTGGACACTACAAGAAAAGAGAACTGCAGGTCAATATCCCTGATGGATACCATGCAAAAGTTTTCAATATAACACTAGCAAACCAAATTTAGCAACACATTAAAAGTATCATACATGTGGTCAAGTGGGATTCATCCCTGTGATGCAAGCATGAGTCAACATACACAAATGAATAAATGTGATACATCGACACCAATAGAATGAAAGATAAAAATAATATGATATTATTACAACAAATTAGGAGAGAAGAAACATACCTTAACATAATAAAGGTGATATATGACAAACCCATAGCTAACATTTTACTCAGTGGTGAAAGGTTGGCAGCTTTTCTTTCTTTTAAGATCAGAAAAAAGACAAGGGCGCCCACTCTCACGACTCCTATTCAAAGTAGTGTTGGAAGTCACCTGGAGCAATCAAGAGAGAAAAAAGAAAATAAAAGGTATCGGAATTGGAAAGGAAGATGTAGAATTGTCTCTATTTGGAGATGACATTATTGTATATATAGAAAATCCTAAAGACTCCACCAAAACACTGTTGGGTCTAATCACTGAATTCGGTAAAATTAAGGATATAAAATTAACATTAAAAAATCAGTAGCATTTTTGTGCACTAACAATGAACTATCTGAAAAAGAAATAAAGAAAACTATCCTATTTAGAATAGCATCAAAAACAGTTCAAGACAAGACTTTGGAATAAATTTAACCTAATAATAATAATCAATTTTCTCTATGCTGAAAACTACAAGACATTGATGAAAGAAATTGAGGAAGACACAAGTAAATGGAAAGGTATCCTGTGATCGTGTGTTAGAAGAATAAATGTTGTTAAAATATCCATATTACCCAAAGCCATCTATAGATTCAATGGCATTTTTTATAGAAGCAGAAAACATTCTACAATTAGTATGGAATCACAGAAGACCATGAACAGCCAAAACAATCCTGAGAAAGAAGAATAAAGCTAGAGGTATCACATTTCCTGGTTTCAAACTACTACTATATTATAAAGCTACAGGAACCAACCAGGTGGTGTTGGCATAAAAGAAGACACATAGACCAATGGAACAGAATAAAGAGGCTGTGGCTTGGGTGGCTCAGTTGGTTGAGCGACCGACTCTTGGTTTCAGCTCAGGTCATGATCTCAGGGTATCAAGCCTGTCAGGCTCCACACTCAGAGGGGAGTCTGTTTGAGATTCTTTCCCTCTGCCCTTCCCCCTGCTCTCTCTTTCAAATAAATAAATAAATCTTAAAAAAAAAAAAAGTAAAGACGCTAGCTATATACCCAAGCATATATGGTCAATTAATATTTGACAAAGGGACAAGGACACTCAATGGAGAAAAGACAATCTCTTCAACAAATGGTGCTGGGAAATTGGATATTCACCAATAAAAAAGTGAAACTTGACCACTGTCTTATGCCACTCACAAATATGAACTCAAAATGAATGAAAAACTTAAATATAAGACCTGAAACAATAAAACTCTTAGAAGAAATCAGGGAAACTTGACATGGGTCTTAACAATGATATTTGGACGTGATATGCACAGCAACAAAATAAAAAATAAACAAGTAGGACTACATCAAGCTACAAAGCTTCTGCACAGCAAAAGAGATGATCAACAAAATGAAACAGGAAAAATATTTACAAATAATATGTCCAATAAAAAGTTATCATCCATGCAATATATGTTAAGAAAAAAAAAAAGAAGAAGAAGAAGGTAGCGGGAGGGGAAGAATGAAGCGGGGGAAATCGGAGGGGTAGATGAACCATGAGAGACAATGGACTCTGAAAAACAAACTGAGGGTTCTAGAGGGGAGGGGGGTGGGAGGATGGGTTAGCCTGGTGGTGGGTATTGAGGAGGGCACATTCTGCATGGAGCACTGAGTGTTATGCACAAACAATGAATCATGGAACACTTCATCTAAAACTAATGATGTAATGTATGGGGATTAACATAAGAATAAAATAAATAAATAAATAAATAAATAAATAAATAAATAAATAAATAAATAAATAAATAAAAAGTTATTATCCAAAGTATACAAAGAACTCATAACACCGCTATAGCAAAAAAAAACAAAAAAACAAAAACAAAAACTCATTAAAATAATGAGCAGAGAATCTGAGTAGACGTTTTTCCAAAAAACACATGTAAAAGAACAACAAGCACATAAAAAGATGTTCAACATCACTAACCATCAGGGAAATGCAAACCACTACCACAATCAAATACCACGTTATACATGTTAGAATGGCTATAATCAAAAAGACAAAAGAGTACAAATTCTGGTGAGGATCTGAAGAAAAGGCAACCCCTATGCACAGTCGGTGGGAATGTAAATTGCTTGAGCTACTATTTGAAACAAATAGAGGTTCCTCTAAAAATTTAAATAGAACTACCATATGATCCAGCAATTCTTCCGAATATATATCTGAAGGAAAAGAACATGCACCTCCATTTCATTGCAACATTATTTAAAATAGCCAAGACATGGAAAAAACCTAAGCATCCATCTATAGCTGAATGGATTAAAAATGTATGGTATATAAATACACCTAGAATACTATTCAGTCATAAAAAGAAGGAAATCGTGTCATTTGTGACAACATGGATGGGCCTTGAGGGCATTATGCTAAGTGTCATTAAGTCTGACAAAGAAAGACAAATACTGTCATATCTCACTTATATATAGAATCTAAAAAAACAGACAAAACAAATTCATAGAGAAAGAAATCAGAGTTGTGGTTACCAGAGGCTGGGAAGGGGTTGGGAGATTGGAGGAAGGTGGTCAAAAGATACAGACTTCGAGTACTGGGGATGTCATCCACAACTAAGGACGATAGTTAGCACTGCTGTTGGTATATTTGAAAGTTGCTGGGGAAGTGGGTTCTAAAAGTTCTTATCACAAGGAAAAAAATTTTAACCAGATGTGAAGATGAATGTTAACTGCACTTATTGTGGTGACATTCTATAAAGTATGTATGTCAAGTCATTGTGTGGTACATCTTAAACTGGTATAGAGTTGTGTGTCCATTTGGGCCTTAATAAAAGCAGGGGGAAAATCTATATATATGATCTGGCATTTACAGGTACCACATCTATCAGTTCTTGAATAGAGAGTTTATGGACATGAATAAGGGCAATTTTTAGAGAAAACAGATAGTAGAGCTGTCTGTGGTCAGGACTTCCAGCTGCTGGCGGAGAGTAAGTCTTTCAATGCAGAAAGGGACCTACGTAATACATCACAGCGTGCATGGATGTGATCATCCCTGAGTTAGCCAGATAAATTTCAGATCTAAATACCTGATGATAGCAGGCAATATTTCTTTACCAATGAGTGCATTACTATTATCATTGCCAGGAGATCCCCTACCCGGATTGGGTGGTTGCATAGTTTTGATAGAATATGTATCTTTGCTATTAAATAATTAAAAGCTGCAACATTTTTTTTTCCTCTGTGCCAGGCTATTACTTAATTCATCTCATGGTTCAGAAAATTCATTCACATGAAGGGTAATTCTGGAAAATGACCACAAGATGGCAACATATACATATGATAGTTAAACTTCTTTAGGAAACCAAAGAAAATTAAACTCAGACTGATAGCCTAAAATTATTCTAAAGAGTAGCTGAATGATTTCATAAAAACTTAAAATAAAAAAACAAACAAAAAAACTTCCAGCACTTTGTTGGCAGTCTGTTGCAGTCCTTCAAGAGGACTTACATAATGAAGGGATGGGAGTGTGAGGGAGATTATTTGCTCCACACCCTCTGATAGAGAGGTGGTTTACCCTCATCTTACCTGTAGAATCACTACTGCTGACCTCCACCTGATAACAGATCTGTGCCTTGGTTTCCTCATTTGCAATTAGGGATAATAATACTAGTGCCTCCTTGTAGAGAAGCTTGTGAGGATAAAGGGAAAATATATACTGAATCCATAACAGATCCTGCTATGTGGTGTTAGCTATTAATTTTTATTATTCATAATTTGTAATCGAGATTCCTGACACCGTATTTGCTTCTAATCTAAGTTGTCATTTACTAATTATGCATGTGGTAAAAGATTCAACATATCACATTTGTATTGCATGGTGTATTAAATCTTTGGAACAAACTTTGGATGTGAATAATGGGACATATCTATAGATGCAGAAACTGGATACAAAGAGATGAATTAAATGTGTCTGAGGTAGGGGCGCCTGTGTGGTTCTGTTGTTAAGCATCTGCCTTTGGCTCAGGTCATGATCCCAGGGTCCTGGGACCGAAGCCCACATCGGGCTCCCTTGCTCAGTGGAAAGCCTGCTTCTCCCTCTCCCACTCCCCCTGCTTGTGTTCCCTCTCTCGCTATGTCTCTCTCCATCAGATAAATAAAGTCTTTAAGAAATAAATAAATAAATAAATAAATAAATAAATAAATAAATAAATAAATAAATAAATGTGTCTGAGCTAAAACTGCTAATAAATGCCTGGGCTGGGTTTCTAACTCTGCTCTGATTGACTGAAATCGTTTCTGTCAACTCTGTGCTATATCTGAACATTATCACCAAATTTCAATTTTGTGAATTCAATGGATGATACATTAAATTGAAATATTTTTCTTCCTCTTCCAACCAAAATATTTAAGAATAATCTCATTATTTAAAATTTGGGGGCGCCTGGGTGGCTCATTAAGTTAAGCATCTGCCTTCGGCTCGGGTCATGATCCCTGGGTCCTGGGATCGAGCCCCACATCAGGCTCTCTGCTCATCAGGAAGCCTGCTTCTCCTTCTCCCTCTGCCTTCCGCTCCCCCTGCTTGTTCTCTTTCTCTATCAAATAAATAAGTAAAATTTTTAAAATAAATAAATAAATAAATAAATAAATAATAAATAAAATTTTGGTTTACACAACCCTAAGAATGGGTCATGTGGAGCAGAAACAATTTAAAATGTAACACCTGGATATGTAGATGCAGTCAGTTTAGTGCATGTGAAATAAAATTTATGAAAACAACATTCCTACATAAAAAATTGTGGAAATTATGTAAGTTAAAAGTAAACGGTAAAAGAGACAAATTAAAACACCTTAGAGAGCAAAGAAAAAAAATTGTTATTTATAAAGAAAAAAAAACTCATTTGACATTAGATTTTTCCAGAATACTACATAGCAGAAGATATTGGATGAATGATGGATAACTGACTTAAAAAAAAAAAAAAGTGATGTCTGTGTGTGACTGTCCATGGGAAAGAGCCAGGATAGGAAAACACTGCAATGTTAAAGACAAACCCGCAGTATATTATTAGTGCCAGACAAGCATCAGTTGCTTTTGAGAGTCAGGAAGTCACAGGTTAGAATGAGAAAGATTTTGTAAGTAAACAGAATTGCAAAGGCTGTGATTATTTGAGGACAATGGAACAGCACAAGGTCGACCAACTTAAAATGCACGGAAGGCTGAGGGAATATTGAAGATACTGATGTGGGGATAGTGAATGCTAGAAATGTTTGCTCCAATTTTAAGATTTTGAGATGAACCATTAATCCAGTCCTACTTATTTTTATATTTCTTTACTCATTTCAATTCAATATTTGGATAAAAGGAGATTCTGTGGCATCAGAAAAGTAAAAAACACTTTTCTCCCATTCTGTGTCATACAAGCAATACAGTCCATGGATAGACTATCCATTGGTTGTATTGGATCTATTGATTGTATTTGGTTTATCCTTTATTGGTCTATCCATTGATTGTATTGATATTTTGAATAATCATGAAGAGAGTCATCAGGCATATTAACATCAGAAGAACATTTATCTTCATCCCTAGGACACTATAAGTAGAATAGTACTTTACAAATGAAATATTTAATAATTGGAACTCATTACAAAAAACTTAACAAATTCATAATAATTTGTTCTTAAAAATTAAATACATGTACGATAGGAAATCTTAACGCACTTCTGTATTATCAGGTGCTGTGATTGTGTTCAGCTAACAATGTTAACATTTGGTTATGGAAAGTTACAGCCCAGTTTCATACTGTATAAAAATTGCAGGTGTTGTAAGAGAAAACTCTCACAGTATGTGATCTTTGCAAATCAAGCTCTTCTCTCCTTTCCAATTGCTTTCAGAAAATTCTGAAATACTGAAGTTGCATATCAACTTTAATGATGGTACCAGCGGTATGAATATAGACATAGTATATTGGAAAAGATAATCTCAAAAGTGTTAGGATGCCACACACACACACACACACACACACACAAATGCCTTCCTTATAATCAAAACCAAGGCAATATTTTTAGCAAACAATATCTAATTATATCTTTTATATGCAGATATTGATATGACCACATGTGAATCATCTTGAATTTTTTTAAAAGATTTTATTTATTTGAGAGATAGCAAGAGAGATAGTGAGAGAGAGCACCAAAGGAAGAGAGGAGCAGAGGGAAAGGGAGAAGCAGAGCAGGGAGCCCAACGCGGGGCTTGGACCCAGGACCCTGAGAACATGACCTGAGCCGAAGACAGCCGCTTAACCAACTGAGCCACCCAGGTGCCTCATATTTTGTATGTTTTTCAAGTGAATTTTATATTTAAATTTATTGGATAGTTCATCAAGGAAACCATATGAAAAGTCAGACAATCAAAAAAGATGGTTTTTCCTATGGCCCAATGTTGGTTTCCCAAAAAATTCATATGTTGAAATCTGAATGACCAATGCGATGGTGTTAGGAGATTGGATTTGAGGAGATGATTATGTCATGAGGGCAGAATGTTCAAGAAATGGAATTAATGCCCTAATAGAAACTTACCTTGCAAATTCCATCATGTGAAAACATAGCAAGAAGTCAGCAGTCTGCGAACCAGATGTCCTTCACCAGGACCCAATAAAGCACACTGTGATCTTGGACTTCCAGACTCAAGAACTGTGAGAAATAGTTTTCTGTTATTTATAAGCCATCAGTCTGTGGTATTTTATTATAGCAATCCAAACAGACCAGGGCAGTATTCCAATAAATAGGCAAAAGCTACAAGGAAATATTTTTAAAATTTAGTTATATACCATTAACCACATAAAAATTCTAAAAATTGTGATTGTTACTTAGATAGACAATGGTTTTTCTAAGATTTGTGTCCTTCTTCCTTCATATTGTTCATTGATTTGTTCTAAAAGTATAATTTTTTCCTGGTGAAAGAATCTACCCAGAGTTTGTTTTGTTTTGTGTTGTTTTGTTTGTTTGTTTTTTAAAACAGTCTCAACAGAAATATTTTAACTTTTTCATTACTTAAAGTATCTTTATTTTATTCTCTCATTTAAAATGCAAATAAAAGACATAAAGTTTTTGTTTAAAGTGTTCTTTTCCAAAGGGTGCCTGAGTGGTTCAGTCAGTTAAGTGTCTGACTCTTGATTTCAGTTCAGGTCATGATCCCAGGGTTGTGAGATCGAGCCCTATGTTGGACTCTGCCCTTAGCGGGGAGTCTGCTTGAGATTCTCTGTTTCCCTCTCCCTCTGCCCCTCCTCCCCCCACCCCCGCTTGCTCTCTAAATAAATAAATAAATAAATAAATAAATAAATAAATAAAATCTTTTAAAAATTAAAAATAAATAAAATGTACTTTTCCTTAAGTACCTTAAAGATATTTCCCCATTTCTCTCGGGGCACCTGGGTGACTCAGATGGTTAAGCGTCTGCCTTCGGCTCAGGTCATGATCCCAGGGTCCTGGGATTGAGCCCCGCATCCGGCTCCCTGCTTGGCAGGGAGCCTGCTTCTCCCTCTCCCTCTACTGTTCCCCCTGCTTGTGCTCTCTCGCTCTCTCTCTATATATATCAAATAAATAACTAAAATCTTTAAAAAAAAGATATTTCCCCATTTCCTTATTTTTATTTTGAAAAGTTAGTTATCGATTTCAATCTATCCTATCATGTGATTTGCTTTTCCATTACGGAAATTTTAAACATTTTCTTCCTGCATTTGATTTTGTTTAAATTCACTATACTGTTTCTAAATATGTGTTTATTTTAATTCATAGTTATTTTGCATGGTATATTATAAGCTCTTTTAATTTAAGAGCATATGTCACTCTTTTATTATATATTATTTTCTCCAATACTTTATCATATTTATTTATACCTTCTCTATTTCTATGACCGTCTACAATGGATATTGACACTCCCTTTAGTTTCATATCTTAACTTTGTTCTCATCTCTCTAACACTTGGTCCCTTTCTAATTCATTCTGAGTTTCTCCACCAATATATCTACTCACTAATTCATTCCTGACTGATTTTTATATCTCATTTACTATGTAACCCCCTTCTTTTAAGTTTCTCATTTCAACAGGTTTTTTTTATTCCCAGTATCTCCAACTAGTTATGTTTTATAATCACTTGATTGTCATTTAGATTTTCATTATACTTATTTCCCTTAAAGGTATGTATTGAGTTCATTTTAAACTTGTATTGACTTTTTAATACTTCAGCTTCTTTTAGTGTATTTTGTCACTTTATTGTCTTTCTCTCATAATACAGGGGATACTCAGATATATTGAATTTTCCCTAGGAATATACTTGTTAATTTAGTTACTTATATCTCCAGGGATCAGGAAGACTTTATCCTGACTTTATTTTTTGTAGTGTGATTGGTGGAGTTGGAAAAAGATCTTCATTCTGACAAGCTTTATGTTACAGTCGATGGTCATCTATTCTCTACCTTCTGTCCCCACAAATGGAAATTCCCTATCTTCAAAATTATATTTCTGCAGCTCTATCTCACAACTTCTCTTCCTGGCTGACCTCATCTCTTTTAATTGCCAAGGATTGGAGGCTGCCAGAACTAAGTATATTTGTTTTTCTGAGTTCTTGGCTCTCCACTCTACCTGCCTCCAGCATTGTCTCAGCATTATCCATAACTAGCAAAGGAAAACCAGCACATATTTAGAATCTATCTCTAGAACACTCTCCTTAGGATTAGGGTACATGTTTCTTCTTCCTGCTTTAAGTTTTTGCAGTTTCTTTTCATTTGATGCCTTATTTTGATGACTGCTCTGACCTAAATTCTAAACCTAATCAGCATGAATTTCATCAAACTTCACACCTCTTCCAGCTGTTACCCCAGTTAAGCCCATCCTTTCTCAGTCACTGGCTTGACCTCCACAGGGTGTGAGGGGGAGAGAAACAATGTAACAATAATCTTATACAGCAGTCCATTTCCTCTCTTTGGAGTTTCAACATTTCCTGCTGAGGCCATGTTTTTGTGCCCCGCCCCCAAAAGGGATCCAACCATTTTAGGATCCATTTACATTACACTTGTTTTACTGCAAAACACTGCCAAAAAAACGGCTCTCTTAAAATTCCTGTCTCATTTCTCTCATCTCCAGAGCTAGATGAAGAACAGAGAACAAGCATCTATTGCTTGTTTCTCCATCTTAAAAGGAATTTGGTGTGTCTGACCATGTTTTGGAGTGTATATAGTTTTAAGGGATATTCCTGTTCAGGTTGTCAGAATTAATTATCCTTGTCTCCTTCATGGTCTAGCTAGTAACTCTCCTCAGTTCCTCTACTTAATGCTACAGACACAAAGACAAACATTCTCATTCTTTGTCTTTCGATTATCTAGATGTTATGTTTTGTAGACTTCTAGAGGATATAACATAATTGTGTTGAAAGATGAAAAGATTTGTTCTGTGAGAAGTCAGTGACTAATTGCCCTAGGCACAGTCTTCTATTTCCTATCGGAAGTTGTAAACTCTGCAGTAATAAAATTCAAGTAAGGAAATGAGATTCCTGAGTGTGTATATTAGAAGACAAATATGCAGGCTTCTTTTTTTTTTTTTAAAGATTTTATTTATTTATTTGATGGGGGGCGGGCACAAACAGGGGGAGCGGCAGGCAGAGGGAGAGGGAGAAGCAGGTTCCCCACTGAGCAGAGAGCCCGATGCAGGGCTCGATCCCAAGACCCTGGGATCATGACGTGAGCTGAAGGCAGACGCTTAACAGACTGAGCCACCCAGGTGCCCCTGTGCAGGCATTTAGAAGGTGTTTTCAAGTTTTGATAACTAATATATTACTTTACTTTATGACAAAAACAATCTTAAAGCTAAATTTAAAAAATCTTACTAATTGAAGTATCATTAGAAAAAAACTGTTAGTGTGAATTTGAACTCTTCAGATCCTTACTTTTTAAAAGATTTAATTGAAGGGATCACTTTGAAACACAAATCAAAAAGTTTAGATCATAATTTTCTTTATCCTGGGGATGAATCTACATGTTGGACTCTTAAGTGAATATGAAACACAATCTAATCTCAGCAATACAGCAATTCTTCCTTAGGATTATTTGAGCTGGAGATGATTTGTCTTATTTATTTTTAAATGATTCTTGTTTACATCAATTTACTAAAATTAAAATCCCCATCTTAGTCTTCATATTATGGGTTTGTCCCATTCCATGCTTACCTGAGTTAGTAACTAATAAGAGAGTTCAGTAATGGGCGCCTGGGTGGCTCAGTTGGTTAAGTGACTGCCTTCGGCTCAGGTCATGATTCCAGGGTCCTGGGATCGAGTCCCACATCGGGCTCCCGGCTCAGCAGGAAGCCTGCTTCTCCCTTTCCCACTCCCCCTGCTTGTGTTCCTGCTCTTGCTGTCTCTGTCTCTGTCAAATAAATAAATAAAATCTTTAAAAAAAAAAAAAGAGAGTTCAGTAAGAATTCAGTGTGCAAAGATCCTATAGAAAATACATATTTGTGATCTGGGTCATTTAGTCATTTAGTTTTGTCCCTGTAGTTATCTGAGGCCCTTTGCACTCATTAAGAAAACAAAAACAGTTCAGGCACCAAATTTGAAACCTGAAAATAATAGAAATCATCAGTGCAATGTCATAAATTATGTTGGACCTTTCCCTGGTTTCCTCTTTGCTTTTGGGAGGTCATGATTAACTCATCTGTACTGACAGTGGGGAAATGTGTCCTTGTGGTTTGATGTCTAACAGGTGAGTGTCTCACAGTCCTCAGTTCAAATTCCAACTCTGCCACTTCTGGAATGTACCCTTGGGAAATTGCTTATCCTCCGTAAATCTCATCTCTCTCAGCTGTAGAAAGGGACAGTGGACAGATTGAAGCAGTTTCAGTGTGAGGATTAGATGAGAGCTCACATGTTAAATGGCTCATATAGTGCCTAGAACATCAAAATTGCTCAATAAATGATAGTTGTTGGTATAAACATTTTTTTAAAAGAAAATCGTCTATATTTGGCAAAAATTAAACAATACTAAATTGCCTTAAAATTAATTTGTCCTAATATTTATGCAGTAGAAGTATATTAGTGAAAAGCATAAATAGATAAATCAAAAAATATTTGGAAGATAAAACTGGTACTTTAAAATGTTTGCATTGTTCATCTATCCACAGTGTTACTGTATGATTCTTCCAGCTTGTTAAAATTAGTTCTGCTTGAATAATCAAGAAAGAAGTTTGCGTCACCAAGTTTTTACCTTTAATAACAATAATAAAAGCTCATGGAAAATTTTTATAATGCAAGATTAGTAGCTCATGGGTAGTTTCCTAATAGAGATTATTGCTTCATAAAAAGGAAATGTTAATATTTAATAAGAAATTGATTCATTTTGTTCATAAAGCAAATGATTAAATTTGCTTATAGGCAAAGAGATTATTGGTCATTTCCACACCCAAGCCCTGTACATAGCATAATGGAATGCACATTCCATAAAAATTTTCAACAGAAATGTGAATTGAAGCTAACCTGCACTAAATTTTCAACCACTTACTAATTGGGCAGATAATAGATTATTTCCATTTCTTATGTCCTATTTCAAAGTTGATTTTTATGCTATTTTTTAAAATTAACCCTCTCTGGTACAAATACTATTTTTCAGTACACACAGATATTTATTAAGATAGAATATATCCTGGTCCTTCTAAGACATCTCAGTGTTTCAAAACTAATTCACAGCACACAAAGTATACTGATCTCTGACGGTGGAAATAGATTATAAATCAATTACAGAAATATATCTGGAACATTTTCAATTTTTTTTGAAACTAAATAACCCACAACTAAATGACTCGTGAAACCTGAGACAACAATGGAAAATTAAGAAACTACTTGCACTAAATGAAAATAAAAACAAATATTCAATAATTTTGGATAAAATTAAAGCAGTGCTTACTTGGAAATTTATGTTACTAAATGCCTATGTTAGAAAAGAAGGAAGTTCTTATTTTGTAATTCTAGGTAATCAAGACCATATGGTATTTTCATCAAGATAAACAGAGTCCATGGGACGCCTGGGTGGCTCAGTCGTTAAGCGTCTGCTTTCGGCTCAGGTCATGATCCCGGGGTCCTGGGATCGATCCCCACATCGGGCTCCCTGCTCCGCGGGAAGCTTGCTTCTCCCTCTTGCTCTTCCCCCTGCTCGTGTTCCCTCTCTCGCTGTTCTCTCTCTGTCAAATAAATAAATAAAATCTTAAAAAAAAAAAAAAAGATAAACAGAGTCCAGAAGAGACAGACATAGACATAGTGATCAATTTATTTGCAACAAAGTTGCAGAACATTCCATTGAAAAAAGAAAGCCCTTCAACAAATAATGTTGTGACAGTTTGGTATCCACGTGCATAAAAACTGAATTTTGATCCATACATTGAAACTTATACAAAAGTTAACTCGAAATGGATCTTTGACATAAATGTAACATCTAAAATATCTGGAAGAGACACGCAAAAATATTTGTGACAGTTGGTAGGCAAAATTCTCTTAGAGTCAATGAAAAATAAAGTTCATAAGTGAAAAAAATTGATAATTTGGCCTTTTGTCAAAATTAGGAATATGTAATTGATATCGAAAAGATACTGTTAAGCAACAAAAACACAATTCCAAAACTTGTAGAAATTACTTCAAAATTGCATATGTGATACTGGAATTATATCCAGATTTACATAAAAATTCTGACAACAACAAAAAGACCAAAAAATATATATAATTTGCAAAGTTTTGAACAAATGCTTCACCACAGAAGACACAGACAGGAAATAAACACATAAAAAGATGTTCAGCATCATTTATTATTAGAGAATTCCAAATTAAACGATGAGATACAACTATAACCCATTTGAACAAAAATTAAGAAGACTAAGTGTCTGCAAGAAAGAATAGCAATTGGAATTTGAATGCACTGCTGGTGAAAATGTTAAATGGTGCACCATAATTCAGAACAGTTGGTAAGTCTTAGAAGTAAAACAATTAACCACCAACAGACTTGTCCATTCCACTCCTAATAATTTAACCAAGAAAAATGAAATCATACATCCATACAAAGATTTGCACATGAACGTTCATGACAACTTTTTAAAAAGCCAGAAACTACTCTAAATACATCAACAGGTGAATAAGAGCCATCTGATTTTCTAAGTAATATAAATAATTAGAAGTAAGTTTCCCCTCTGTGCAGTTGAACAAGAATTTGAAAAATTACTAGATACACATAGCTGTGATTGGGAAGCATGGGTAAGAATACATCAGCCGGTCAAAAAATTTCCATAGAGCCCCTGTTTGTGATTACAGTTGGAGATACAATAGAAGTGTTGCCACAGCCAGGAAATCTTTGCGTGTCTCCTAGATTAGGGTATAGAAAGTGAGTAACAGAAAAGTAAGCATGACAGTCTATATTCAGAACAATGATTAGAATAAAAATCAACCTATTATCACTGCAAAGTTGTGACACACCCACCAAAACAGAATGACTTAAATAAATTGTTGTTAGAACATTAGCAGAAGCTGGAGTTGAACTTGCATAAACAATATGTAGTAATGTTATCTAATTCCCTAGGCATGCTCTTATCCTAAAATAATAGTTTTTCAAACAATTGTAAAACATAATTATATGTGTATGTAAAACTTGCAGATACCTAGATTCTTCCCAATAATAGAGAAAGTACTATATGTTGTCAAAGAAATTCCTTTTGAAATAATTAGAGCTCATTTATAAGATATATTTTAAATTACCTGTGGATTCTTAAATTCATTAAGCAGAATAAACTTTCTAAAAAATAATGCCAATAGATAACTCTCTTTAGAGAGTTAGTGGTTTTTCCTAATCCTTGGACACTGAATCCATCTATATTCCATAAAATTCCATATTAACTTATCTGCAGATTTCTAATTTGGGAATGTATTTCCAGGCTGATATCCTATACAAGAATTTGAGAGGAGACAAAAGAAATTTTACTATTATCTCTATAAAATAATTTTTCCTTTCCCTACATACTCAAATAAATTCAGTTTGAGAATAATTTCTGTTTAAAGCAACATTGTTTTCCTTTTGACCTACTCCGTGAAGTTTTAGCTCTAGCAAAATCTTTATTTGTAATTGATGAGTATCAACATTAAAAAATAGCAAAATTAAAAGGTGTCAGGAAATGTAATTGTGGATATTCTCATACATTTCATAGTCACAAAGAGAACTGACAGAACTCTGTCAATTTATTTATTGTAAAACCTCTACAGATCTATGAAAATTAGTCCTGCATGAATTAATTGAATGTGTTTTCCTTCTTTATCAAGTCTCTTTGTACTCATTTATTGCTTGACTTCTGTGCTCTGTCTTCTCTTCTCTTTAGGGACAGAATGTGCTCCCCTCATGCTTTTTAATTATTCAAATTCATGATGTGAGGCAGAAATCCAGGTGGCCTCGATTACTAAAGATTTGTATTGCCTGCCCTAGAGAAGCAGCTCAATACCTGAGCTGTCCAATGCTGATGTTTAATGTGGCAAGGGCCAGAGATGAATGCACTTTCCTGGGTTTTCCTAAACCGCTTTAATCTCCTTGGTGTGGAAAGTTCGGATAAGG
Source organism: Mirounga angustirostris (assembly GCF_029215605.1). Lineage (NCBI taxonomy): Eukaryota > Metazoa > Chordata > Mammalia > Carnivora > Phocidae > Mirounga > Mirounga angustirostris. Next base: position 45,201,760 of record NW_026991716.1, on the reverse strand, counting down.
GTTGAGGCGTTTTTGAGGAGAAACACAAAATACAATGCAGAGGAAGGCAGGCACGACCATCAGTAGGACCCCCTTTGATTTCCACATATTTTGGGTCCCTCTGAACTAGAATTCATGGCCACTCTACTGTAAGGAACTGAGATCCAGGAGGGGGCTGGGTTTGGAGTGGATGTGTGAGTAAGGGGTACACAAGTGTAGATGTGGGGGAAAATGTGGAGGCTCAGAGCAGTGAATTAGCAATGTGACCTTCTTTGTCCCAGGGCAAGGCAGATCACTCCTGAATACCATGCTTGATCAAGAGCCCACACCATGGATGAATGGCTAAATGAACAAATGTTTATCTCAAGGTCCTTGCCTGATGAACACCTCTGTGTGGTTGCTTTAAGGCACCAACCCTGTTACAACCCATAGGCTTCTCTGATTTGCTTTCACCCTTCTCCATCAGCCTATTTTAACACTAGAATTGTATCTTTTCTTTTGATAACTGACTTCATTTAACCCATCTCATATATTCAATTCAGATTTAATTAACTCAGGCAAATCAGATTTAGTTAGCTGCTGTTAATAAAATTAAAGTTTATCTCTTTAGGAAGATGTGTCTTTTCTTAGTGACTGTGGCTCTTTAAAGACAATGTTGTATAACCATGCTAATTTCCTTCAGTTAGCTCCTGCTCTCATGGTAATGAAGTCATCAGCTATCATGAAAAAATACAAGGTCTTGAATGCAGTCACATGATGGTTGAACAATTCTGCAAATGTACTTGTTATTTTACTGAGATAAAATAGCTTATTGATCATGTACTGTGTTGTGAAGATGGAGAGATGCTTATTGGATCATATCTTTTACCTTATTTTGCTTCAGTAGCACATACTGAAGTTTATTGGTTTTTTTTTTTTTTAAGATTTTATTTATTCATTTGAGACACAGAGATACAGAGAGAGAGAGAGAGCATGAGCAGGGAGAGAGGCAGAGGGAGAGGGAGAAGCAGGCTCCCCGCTGAGCAGGGAGCCCCATGCGGGGCTCCATCCCAGGACCCTGGGATCATGACCCGAGCTGAAGGCAGACGCTTAACCATCTGAGCCACCCAGGTGCCCCAGTTTATTGGTTTTAATGGTAGCGGAAATCCTAATTTATAGCAATCAATAGGGCCTCAGTTTACTAACATCAATATCACCTATTCCGGTCTCAATACAGCCTGAACTAACATTGGTGTAACCTTTATCAATGCTAGAGCTAAGGATGGAGTTCAACATAGCCTCATATTTCAATCATGTGATTTATAGCTGTTAAGGTTGACATAATTCAATTGATGGCATAACTGAATCCTTGCACTAAAACTTGTCCTAAAGTAGAGTCTTACTGTGTTTAACTCCCTCTCAAGCTTTCTCATTGCCCCACCATCCCCCAGCCCTGATGTCTGTCTTCCCTACATAGCTAACATTTACTAAGCCTCACTTTTTCATTTACTTCTATTTTAAATCAATCATTAAAGCAACCTATAAAACACAGTCCAGTCTCATTACTTGCAAGATAAATATTAATAAGTTGGAAATGGTTTAAACATATCATATATTGATTGTAACTTCCATAAACATATGAGAACAGGAATAAAAGAAATCATACGTACCTAATTTTAAAAAAAATATTTATTCAGCAGTGACTACCAACAAAATGTAATGCATATATATGGGAGGTAGTCACCTTCACTTCAAAAGAATTACAAAACATACATGAACAATATGACATAGTATTAAAAATAAATAAGTTCCAAAAGGCATACAAGTAATATAGGATAAGTGCCAGAGCAGCATAAAATTGCTCCTGTTTAGACACTTGGTGAAAATATAACAAGTAGCCTGCAGGATGTAAAGGATGTGACTGGTTCAGGGTGTGAGGGTAATTCACAATCATTTGGTTAAAAAAAAAATCTATATTTCTATAGAATTCTATATTTCTATCAAATCTGTGTTCATTTTATAGAAATGTGAATGGCATGATAAATAAAATTCTTTTCACTATCATCTAAAAATTAAAATTGACATTTTTTTAATTTCCTCAAAAATATTTGTGTTGTGAATGCAATTGAGATCACATAAAAATAGGATGCTTGCACACAAGGAATTGCCTAAGAAAGGAATTCAAATAAGGAAATAATGAAAAAAATCAAGAAATCTAAAATTGCCAATCAGAGCTTCTAATTAGCATGATAGGACCAGGTTAACAACCTTGAAGGCATAGAATGTGAATAAAAACAACTTCTAAAATGTCTGTTTAACCTATACATTCTGACTGAGGGGATTCATTGGCCTCAGGCTGTGTACCCCCCTCCACATACACACAAACAAAAAAAAGAGTAGTAAGTATTAGGTATAAAAGATAAATAATATGTGGTCTCAGGATATTCAGAGGGGAGCAATGTTTTATGCTCATGAGGGGAAAGAGACAAATACAAATCACTAACACCAGCCCCCCACCGCCCCACCTCCCCCACTCCCCCCCCACACCCAGGGAGAACCAATCACGGTTGGTAGAAAGACAGGAAGTCCTGTGTCCTGGGAGCGCAGCCGAGAGAGTGTTAGGAGGCTTAAGGGACCAGACACATCCAGGTCAGACAGAACTGTAAATGGATGTCAATGCATGTGGGGAGGGGCCTTCAAGGCTGAAGAAAGCAAGAGTCAGGACACAGTCCCAGAGATAGTGCCAGCTCAGAAGACAGTGGAGTGTCTGTTTTGAATAAAGGGATGTAATCTAAGCCAAGACTGGAAACAAGAAAGAAAAATCTCATCCAACGCGAGCCAGACACGATGCTGGTCTATATTTCTCAACAGCAGTTCAACAGAGAATCTCATTGGACTGCATAACAAATAAGAGGGTAAAACATCTTCACAAACACTAAGGCCCACTCCCTACCCTGAGACTCCAGTCCCTTGAATCAATATCATCCGTTAGCAAGCACTTTTCTTAATGGAAAATTCTGCCCCGGGAAAGGACAACAAATTTGACACAACCGAATAAAACTCAAAACTGAAGGAGACAACCACAACAAGCTTGTATTTCCCCTAGCCTCAGTGGTCGTGCTGCTGAGAACAGGGTCTGTCCTGTTACTTGAACTGATTCTTCATTGCAGAACATAACACAATACAGCATATCACTCCTCCTACTACATCCTCTCCTCCAAAAAGTAAATAAACACCCCCAAAATATAAACTTACTCCAAATAAAAGTCAACATCAGTTTAAATATCCTACTGTAATATTACTGCTCTACCCTAGGATATTGTAATCCTCTTCTGGCCTATTTAACATCCTAATTCTGAGTGCTCTGGAAGTATTACAAACATTGTTACACTGGATTCTTCTTGTGGTAGTACAAAGTCTTGAAACACAACACATTTACCCATTTTTCTACACTACCACTGATGGGCAACTGTCGTAAAAGGCCTACAACCAAAATCCTCATCCTTTGATTCTCAGATCAGATCATACAAAATTTTTTCCCTCAGATCCATACAACTGAATCTGAAACTGGAAACACAAAAAGATTAAAAGTCATAAAAAAATAAAACAGAAAACACAAAAAGGAATCTGTAAATGGCATCACACTAACAGTCTAAACTTTGCTAAAGACAAAAAAAATTTTACTTGATTTACCAAAGATACAAGAATTTTCTAAAGTACTCAAAAAATAATGTCTATAAAAATAGGGGGAATTTTTAGGTAGGAGCATCAGATGAAAATCATCTCCCTGTCTGGCAAAGAGTTCTTTAAAAATGTCACGTCTAGGGGCGCCTGGGTGGCTCAGTTGGTTAAGCGACTGCCTTCGGCTCAGGTCATGATCCTGGAGACCCTGGATCGAGTCCCGCATCGGGCTCCCTGCTTGGCAGGGGGTCTGCTTCTCCCTCTGACCCTCCCCCCTCTCATGTGCTCTCTCTTTCTCATTCTCTCTCTCTCAAAAAAAAAAAAAAAAAAAGTCACGTCTACATGAACTGATGTTGTCAAAACTGTTTAGGCTGACTCACACATCAGATCACTTTCAGGCCAGTTTTCATTCAGGTTTGTTTCATAGAGGAAGGGATATTAGTGAACACCCGGTCGAGGTAGACCAAGAGGCCCTGAAAGATTTCAGCTGGATGTCCTCCAGTACCTGCTGCAAATACCTCAGTTTTGTCCAGGGCCTCTGGACCACAGCACCTTTACATTGTAATTCACTCCTTAGTTCTGAGACATCCTGTTTGATAATTGGCTCTGGTTTCTGAACAGATGACTGCAATATTTTGCATAGGAAAAAACATTGCAATATCCAGAAATTTCTGGATAGATTCATCAACACCAGTTCAAATTTCTTCCTAATCCATGCCATCGGTACAGTTCTGACTCAGCAGGGAAGCAAAGCAAGCCTCAAAAGATGACTCCACCTCTTCCATCAAGGTACTGTTAGAAGTTCTTGGAGCACCTGGCACAAACTGAAGCAGTGAAACCTGTCTGGGGAGCCCAGGTGGGGAGTCAAGGTGAGGGTCCAGGTGAGGGTCCAGGTGGAGAGTCCAGGTGGGGGTCCAGGTGGCTGCTTGGAGAACATACCACCCAGAGGAGCTGCCTTTTCTGGAATGATGGTACTTTCTATTTTAATTTTCAGATTCATGATGGCTATGTTTACTAAAGGAATTCATGATGGCTATGTTTACTAAAGGAATTCTAATTCCCTGTCTTACTACTGGTCTCCAGGGCTAGATGAGGAACAAAGGATTAGCACATATTGCTTGTATCTCCAATCTGTAAGAAAATTAGTGATGTCTTGCACACTTTTTAGAACATATATACTCTTAAAGGATATTCCTATTAAGCCAGCTTATCGGAATCAAATAGCCTTGTCCTTTGCCATGAATCTGTGTAATAACTCTTCTCAATTCCTCTAGTTAATGCTGGAAGCACAAAGGCAGACATTCTCATCATTCCTTTCCTTTCCCTCGAACTCTGTAGATTACAACTCTCTCCTCCTCTCCAACCCAAATCTCTTCTCTTTGTCAGCATTATCTTCAACAATATATGAAACCACATGGAATATTACAGTGCAAAAAATTTTGAAGACATTGGAAATGCATTAATTAAATGTACTTATTTAATGATAAAACATTATAAAAATTATATGACATTTCATTATGGAGATTGCTACCAGATATAACACAACAGGGATTAAACATCAGCTTTAAAATGATGAAAAGATTCATTTTATAAAAACTGAGTGACTGGTTGCCCTCCTTACCTCTTTCTTTTTTTAATTTCCTGTTGAAAGTTGTGAGCTCTGTAAAATAAAAAGTCAAACATGAAAATGAGACTCTTACATACTGCAAGAACAATGATGCAGGTACGTAGGAGTTATGCTCCTTTTGATCAACCAATTCATTACTTTATCTTGTAATATCCTCTTAAAGTAAAAATTTTTAAATCTTGCAATAGACATGAATTTGAGCCTTCTAGCTTCTAGGCAATCTTTGGTTAAAATTTTAATTGCAAGGGTCACTTTGAAACACCATTTTGAAGGAAATGTTTTTTAGAACACAATTTTCTTGTTATATTTGGTGACTATATACAGTTTGATGCCTTTGGGGAAAGTGCAACCCAACCTAACCTCAGCAAGATATCAGTCCTCTCCTAAGATTTGTTTGAGATGGAGATGTTTTATCTTATTTTATAATGATTCTTATTTACCTAATTTTAATAAAATTATAGTTCCCAATTCCTTACATCATATATATACACACACATTATATACATTATATAATACACACACACACACACACCTATAATGGAATATTACTCAACCATCAAAAAAGATGAGATCTTGCCATTTACAACAACATGGATGGACCTATAGGGTATTATGGTAAGTGAAATAAGATATAGATATAGATAGATATCTAGATATATGTGGAATCTAAAAACCAAGACAAATAAGTGAATAACAAACACATGAAAAGCAGAAATAGACCCATAAATACAGAGAAAAATATGATGGTTGCCAGAGGGGAGGGTTGAGGATGGGCAAAGTGGATGAAGGGGCATGGGAGATACAGGTTTCCAGTTATGAAATGAATATTCATGGGAATGAAATGTTCAGCAACAAGAATATAGTCAATGGGATTGTAATTGTATGGAGACAGAGGGTACTACACTTCTGGTGAGCATAACATAATGTATACAGTTGTCAAATCACTATGTTGTATACCTGAAACTAATGTAATATTGTGCATCAACTATATTTCAATAAAAGAAACAAATTTAAAAAAATAAAATACAGACTGCTATAGAAGCTTCCTTGTCTAAAATCTAGTCTACAGCTTCCGTAAGATCACTGGTAAAGCACAAATACAAAACAAAATTTTTTCAATTAAGAAAAAATAAAACTGTGATCATCACTTATTTAGAAAATGAGTTTTACTAAGATTTTAAGCCGTACTTAGCTCCACAAATTCATTGCTTTGTTTTAGACTTGAATTTCTCCCTGGTAGAATAAACCTACCCAGAGTTGTTTTTCTTTTTTAAAAAAAGTCAGCCTCACTGATATTAACATTCTGATATTTTTTTAATGACTTAAAATAGCTTTAAGCCTTCTATTTATGTTATATGTTAGCTAGATATAAAGGTTTCTGTAAAAAATGGGCTTTTTTTGTTTATTTTGATAAGTGGGATCTTAATTTCTTTTGCATTTCATCATCTTTTTCCATTCTAGAAACTTAAAAAAATATATTTTCTTGGTGTGAATGTTGCTAAAATTCAGTATGTTATTTCTAGGATGTGTGTTTGTTTCAAATCTTGGCTATTCTGCATATCATGTTATAACTTCTTTAAACCCGAGATCTTATGTCTTTATTCTATCATAGGATATTCTTTTTTCAAATGTTTTATCACCTTCATACATTTTCTCTCCCTTTATGACTTCTCCGAGATGGATATTGTCACTATTGTTAGTTTCCACACCCCTTGGCTTTGTCCTCACTCTCTTCTTCTTCGCCTTTTCTAGTACACTATGTCAACGTTCCTTCACAAATTATCTGATCACTAATTCATTCTTTAGTTACTTGTGTGTCTATTTTATTATACAGCCTATCCCTTTGAGTTATGTGTTTCAATTTTTTTCCATATTTAATATATTCCAGTGGTTATGCTTCCTAACTGCTTCATCTTCCTTCATATTTCCATTATTTTAATTTCCCTCAGGTTATTTTCCCATTTATTTTAATCTTGTGTTGAATTAATTTGGCTCCTTAGATATATTGTGCTGTTACCTTTCTTTCATAAGGGGGAAGCTCCTCAAATATACTGATTGTTTTCCCCCTTATAATTGTTTTTATTGCCTTGGTTGCTAATGTCTGTAGGGTGAGCCAAACCTCAGGCACTAACTTCACGTGTGTGTGTGTGTGTGTGCACGCATGCATGCGTGTGTGTGTGTGTGTGTGTTACAAATGGACAAAAATATCGGTTAAGAGACCATGGATGTCATCTATCCTCTAGGAAATATTATAGTTCATCAACTTCAATAAATTCTCCTTTCCCAGACTATTTGTTGAAAGACCTCAGAGCCTGCCAGACTTAAACATAATTGTCCTTGGCTCCACACTTCAGCCTAGACCGGTGTTGGCTTTACATTACTCTACAATTGACACACTTAAAAAAAGAGAGAGAGATTTAGAACCAATCTTTAAGGCACTGTTTTCATGCTTTTTGTGCACATTTCTTTCTTTCTTTCTTGCCTTTTCTTTTTATTTTCCTGTTCCTTTTTTGCTTGACACTTTATTTTGCTTAGTTGTGAAACCAAAATTTCAGGACTATCCAGCGCTTATCTTACTAGATAAAGTTCACAAGATGTACCCCTCCCAACTGTACTCCATCCTGATTGTACTCACTGGTTTGATCTCAACAAGACACAAGGGAAAAAGAAACAGTGCAACAAAAATCCTCTTCAGCAGCCCAGTCTCTCCCTCTGCACTTTGGACTTCCACTGAAAGCCATTTCTTTCTGCGCCACCCCTCCCCAAGAAATGCAAGAACTCAACAATCTTGAGCCCTCATAAGACTCCCCTGCACCTGGTGATTACTAGCCCCAACATCCCACTCCTCCCTTGTCTCATGACTGCTTCCCTGCATGCCTAGGCATAGGGGAGAGTGCAGGCTGCTTTACCACTTCAAGATATTTGTCATCCCTTTGTACTCCTTTCCCACGTTTTGAGGCATCTGCCCTTGCTTTTCTGGTAGAAAAACAAAATAAAAGCTATGTGCAGAATTAGCTGTGGCTGCTCTCCCTTGCTGAGGCAGCCCTGCACGGCTGCTCAGATTGGTGTCTGAGAATTTTATTTCAGTGCACCACGATAGGGGATGTCAGTTTGCAAAAAATTTCCAGAAATATATCCTGCACCGGTGAAGTGGTTTTGTCAGAGGAAATCATGTTTCACTGTAGAGGGAAGTTTAGAAAATAAATTTGGGGCTGGGAGAAAAGAAGCTCTGTGTGAGATTGAAGGAGTGAAAATGCCGGGAGGCCTCCCCTGAGGTCTCTTCCACACACTGGCTAGACTTTTTCTTGTTTCTAAAAATACAGACTCCTTGCTATGTACTGTTAACATCTTCCACAAATAAAACATGGAAAATTCAAGTATTTCAGTGTGTAAGCTAATGAAGCCTGGTAACCTTGGAATGGTATCAACCATTCACTAAATTTCATCTAAGTTATATTACTTTTTGTCACTAAAAAGAAAAAAAAAAAAAGCCAAAACAAAACTATAAAATACTATCAAAGCCAGAACCATACAGATTTAGAAGTTAAATGATGACAAAATTAAATATGTCCAAGTATTAAATACAATGAACTCTGCATGTTCTGATTCAACATTTCTATTTATTCATAGTAGCTATCTTTAGCAAAGCATGACTTTCCTTAAAAGCGAATCAGCCTAAGAAAATGATGTTTCAGCCTTCACCCGGCACTGTTTCCTTCTTTCAGCCACTCCAGAAATAGGACTCAAGCCTTCTGCTCCATACCTTTCCAGTGCAATTTTTCTTTTAGTTCCAGTTGAAAACGGATAAGGCCTTGGGGCACCTGGGTGGCTCAGTTGGTTAAGCGTCTGCCTTCGACTCAGGTCATGATGCCAGGGTCCTGGGATCGAGCCCCGCATGGGGCTCCCTGCTCAGCGGGAAGCCTGCTTCTCCTTCTCCCACTCCCCTTGCTTGTATTCCCTCTCTCACTGTCTCTCTCTCTCTCTGTCAAATAAATAAATAAAATCTTTAAAAAAATAAAAGTAAATAAAAAACTTGAAAAAAAGCAAAGAAAATGGATAAGGCCTTAGTAAACATATCAAATCCACTTCCAGCTTCTGACACTTACATTTAAAGAGCGCCAACTGTGTATCTTTCTCATGAAGCTACAAACACAATATATTCAACTGTGCAAATTTCCATGTTTGCACCTGGGATTTAAGTGTAACTCTAGAAAATTACATAACTGCACACACAGTACTACCATAAATTATAAAACGTATTATAAGCAATCTTAATTTAAGAAAATTAAAAAAAAAATTGTACTCTTTTTGTAGTCCTGTTCTTCACCATGTAATATAAATGTAAATATAAGTATTTAATGACTTCAGGAGAAATTACTGATAAACAAAATAGACAACATTAAGAAGTTATTTTATTTTTTAATCATGTAATTTTTCAAATAAACAGTAAAATTGAAGAATTTCACAGAAAATGCCCATATACACAGCACCTAGATTTTATCATTAACATTTTTCTACATATGTTTTACCATGTATCCATCCACATAGCCATCCTTCTATCCATGCATTACTCCAAGTTATACTTGATGCATTTCAAAGTATTTTGCAGGTTTTTGAGGATTTTTACAAATACATCTGTGTAACCCAAACTATTATTAACATATAGAAATATCATCCCAGAAATTTTCCCCATGTCCCTTCTATTTCCCCTACTTCTACTTCAGAAGCAACTACTCATGTAATTTTTATTCACTATAGATTAACTTGTTTGTATATTTCTTCATATGGATGGAATCACACAATACACACTCATTTATGGAAGAATTCTTTTAACACCATGATGCTTTTTGAGTATTGTATGTAGCAGAGTTTGTAAATTTTATTTCTAAGTAGCATTCCAATTTATGACGATTCCTGGCATATTTCAAGTTTTTACATTCCTGTACAAGCCTTTTCATCATCATATATTTTCAGTTATCTTGGATAAATATATTAGATTAGAATTGATGGGTCACAGGGTAGATGTAGGTTTAGTTTCATAAGAAACTGCCAGATCTTTTTTTCAAAATGGTTGTAATCCACTAACACTGTGAGAATCAGTTTCTCCACAATTTCGCTAATGTTTGATGTTAATGTAATAGTAATAGTTTCTCATTGTGGTTTTATTTTTCACTCTCTTGATGGTTACTGAAATTAAGCACTTTTTCATGTGCTGACCAAATATATATATTATACACACAGACACATACACACACACACACACACACACAACACAATCTTATTTGGGAAATGTCTGTTCACATTTTTACCTCTTTTAAAGTTGGAATGTTGTCTTTTTTTTTTAATTTTAAGTTCATTTTATGTATCTTGGATAATACTGTCATTAGATGCATGTTTTATGAATATGCTTCTCCCAATATATGCTTCCCTATTCATTTTCTTGATGATGAGTTTGATTTAAAATGTTTTTATTTTTTCCTATTTTTTAAAATATTTATTATGTTATGTTAATCACCATACATTACATCATTAGTTTTTGATGTAGTGTTCCATGATTCATTGTTTGCGTATAACACCCAGTGCTCCATTCAATATGTAACCTCTTTAATATTCATCACCAGACTAACCCATTCCCCCACCCCCCTCCACTCTAGAATCCTCAGTTTGTTTCTCAGAGTCCATAGTCTCTCATTCTTCATCTCCCCCTCCGATTTCCCCCCTTCATTTTTCCCTTCCTACTATCATCTTCTTTTTTTTTTTTTTAACTATAATGTATTATTTGTTTCAGAGGTACAGGTCTGTGATTTAATAGTCTTACACAATTCACAGCGCTCACCATAGCACATACCCTCCCCAATGTCTATCACCCAGCCACCCCATCCCTCCCATCCCCCACCACTCCAGCAACCCTCAGTTTGTTTCCTGGAAATAAGAATTCCTCATATCAGTGAGATCATATAATACATGTCTTTCTCTGATTGACTTATTTCGCTCAGAATAGTACCCTCCAGTTCCATCCACGTCGTTGCAAATGGCAAGATTTCATTCCTTTTGATGGCTGTATAATATTCCATTTTATGTATATACCACATCTTCGTTATCCATTCATCTGTCAATGGATATCTTGGCTCTGTCCATAGTTTGGCTATTGTGGACATTGCTGCGATAAACATTAGGATGCATGTACCCCTTTGCATCATTACATTTGTATCTTTGGGAAATACCTAGTAGTGCAATTGCTGGGTTGTAGGGTAGCTCTATTTTCAACTTTTTGAGGAACCTCCATACTGTTTTCAAGAGTGGCTGCACCAACTTGCATTCCCACTAACACTGTAGGAAGGTTCCCCTTTCCCCACATCCTTGCCAACATCTGTCATTTCCTGACTTATTAATTTTAGCCATTCTGACTGGTGTGAGGGGATATCTCTTTGAGGTTTTGATTTGGATTTCCCTGCTGCTGAGCGATGTTGAGCACTTTTTCATGAGTCTGTTGGCCATTTGGATGTCTTCTTTGGAAGAATGGCTGTTCATGTATTCTGCCCATTTCTTGATTCGATCATTTGTTCTTTGGGTGTTGAGTTTGATGAGTTCTTTATAGATTTTGGATACTAGCCCTTTATCTGATATGTCATTTGCAAATATCTTCTCCCATTCTGTCCGTTGTCTTTTGGTTTTGTGGACTGTTTCTTTTGCTGTGCAAAAGCTTTTTATCTTGATGAAGTCCCAATAGTTCATTTTTGCCCTTGCTTCCCTTGCCTTTGGCGATGTTTCTAGGAAGAAGTTGCTGTGGCTGAGGTCGAAGAGGTTGCTGCCTGTGTTCTCCTCTATGATTTTGATGGACTCCTGTCTCACATTGAGGTCTTTCAACCATTTGGAGTCTATTTTTGTGTGTGGTGTAAGGAAATGGTCCAGTTTCATTCTTCTGCATGTGGCTGTCCAATTTTCCCAACACCATTTGTTGAAGAGACTGTCTTTTTTCCATTGGACATTCTTTCCTGCTTTGTCAAGGTGAGTTGACCATAGAGTTGAGGGTCCATTTCTGGGCTCTCTATTCTGTTCCACTGATCTATGTGTCTGTTTTTGTGCCAGTACCATACTGTCTTGATGATGACAGCTTTGTCATAGAGCTGGAAGTCTGGAATTGTGATGCCGCCAGCTTTGCTTTTCAACATTCCTCTGCCTATTCGGGGTCTTTTCTGGTTCCATACAAATTTTAGGATTATTTTTTCCATTTCTTTGAAAAAAATGGATGGTATTATGATGGGGATTGCATTGAATGTGTAGTTTGCTCTAGGGAGCATTGACATCTTCACAATATTTGTTCTTCCAATCCATGAGCATGGAACGTTTTTCCATTTCTTTGTGTCTTCCTCAATTTCTTTCATGAGTATTTTATAGTTTCCTGAGTCCAGATTCTTTGCCTCTTTGGTTAGATTTATTCCTAGGTATCTTATGGTTTTGGGTGCAATTGTCAATGGGATTGACTCCTTAATTTCTCTTTCTTCTGTCTTGCGGTTTGTGTATAGGAATGCCACTGATTTCTGTGCATTGATTTTATGTCCTGCCACTTTACTGAATTCCTGTATGAGTTCTAGCAGTTTTGGGGTGGAGTCTTTGGGGTTTTCCACATAAAGTATCATATCATCAGCAGACAGTGAGAGTTTGACTTCTTCTTTGCTGATTTCGATGCCTTTGATTTCTTTTTGTTGTCTGATTGCTGTGGCTAGGACTTCTAATACTATGTTGAATAGCAGTGGTAATAGTGGACATCCCTGCAGTGTCCCTCTCCTTAGGGGGAAAGCTCTCAGTTTTTCCCCATTGAGAATGATATTCGCTGTGGGTTTTTCATAGATGGCTTTTATGATATTGATGTATGTACCCTCTATCCCTATACTTGAAGAGTTAATCAAGAAAGGATGCTGTACTTTGTCAAATGCTTTTTCTGCATCTCTTGAGAGGATCATATGGTTCTTGTTCTTTCTTTTATTAATGTATTGTATCACATAGATTGATTGAACCAGCCTTGCAGCCGAGGAATAAATCCCACTTGGTCGTGGTGAATAATCGTTTTAATGTACTGTTGGATCCTATTGGCTAGTATTTTGGTGAGAATTTTTGCAACCATGTTCATCAAGGATATTGGTCTGTAATTCTCCTTTTTGATGGGGTCTTTGTCTGATTTTGGGATCAAGGTAATGCTGGCCTCATAAAATGAGTTTGGAAGTTTTCCTTCCATTTCTATTTTTTGGAACAGTTTCAGAAGAATAGGTATTAATTCCTCTTGAAATGTTTGGTAGAATTCCCCTGGGAAGCCATCTGGCCCTGGGCTTTTGTTTGTTGGGAGATTTTTGATTAATGCTTCAATTTCCTTAATGGTTATGGGTCTGTTCCGGTTTTCTATTTCTTCCTGGTTCAGTTTTGGTAGTTGATACATCTCTAGGAATGCATCCATTTTTTCCAGATTATCTAATTTGCTGGCATATAGTTGCTCATAATATGTTCTTATAATTGTTTGTATTTCTTTATTGTTGGTTGTGATCTCTCCTCTTTCATTCATGATTTTGTTGATTTGGGTCATTTCTCTTTTCTTTTTGATAAGTCTGGCCAGGGGTTTATCAATCTTATTAAAACTTTGAAAGAACCTCTCCTAGGTTCGTTGATCTGCTCTACTGTTCTTTTGGTTTCTATTTCATTGATTTCTGCTCTGATCTTTATTATTTATCTTCTCCTGCTGGGTTTAGGCTTTATTTGCTGTTCTTTCTCCAGCTCCTTTAGGTGTAGGGTTACGTTTTGTATTTGAGACCTTTCTTGTTTCTTGAGAAAGGCTTGTATTGCTATATCCTTTCCTCTTCGGACTGCCTTTGCTGAATCCCAAAGATTTTGAACAGTTATGTTTTCATTTTCATTTGTTTCCATGGATTTTTTAAAATTCTTCTTTAATTTACTGGTTGACCCATTCATTCTTTAGTGGAATGCTCTTTAGCCTCCATGTAGTTGAGTTCTTTCTGACTTTCCTCTTGTGATTCAGTTCTAGTTTCAAAGCATTGTGGTCCAAAAATATGCAGGGGATGGTCCCAATCTTTTGGTACCAGTTGAGACCTGATTTGTGACCTAGGATGTGATCTATTCTGGAGAATGTTCCATGGGGACTAGAGAAGAATGTGTATTCCGTTGCTTTGGGATGGAATGTTCTGAATATATCTGTGAAGTCCATTTGGTCCAGTGTGTCATTTAAAGTCTTTATTTCCTTGTTGATCTTTTGCTTAGATGATCTGTCCATTTCAGTGAGGGCGATGTTAAAGTCTCCTACTATTATTGTATTGTTTTTTATGTGTTTCTTTAATTTTGTTATTAATTGGCTTATATAATTGGCTGCTCCCATGTTAGGGGCATAGATATTTACAATTGTTAGATCTTCTTGTTGGATAGACCCTTTAAGTAGGATATGGTGTCCTTCTTCATCTCTTATTCTCGTCTTTGGTTTAAAATCTAATTTGTCTGATATAAGGATTGCCACCCCATTTTTCTTTTGGTGTCCATTAGCATGCTAAATGGTTTTCCACCCCCTCACTTTCAATCTGGAGGTGTCTTTGGGTCTAAAATGAGTCTCTTCCAGACAGCATATTGATGGGTCTTGTTTTTTTATCCAATCTGGTAACCTGTGTCTTTTGATTGGGGCATTTAGCCCATTTACATTCAGGGTAACTACTGAAAGATATGAATTTAGTGCCATTGTATTGCCTGTAAGGTGACTGTTACTGTATATTGTCTCTATTCCTTTCTGGTCTATCTTACTTATAGGCTCTCTCTTTGCTTAGAGGAACTTTTCAATATTCTTGTAGTGCTGGTTTCGTGTTTGCAAATTCCTTTAGTTTTTGTTTGTCCTGGAAGCTTTTTATCTCTCCTTCTATTTTCAATGACAGCCTAGCTGGATATAGTATTCTTGGCTGCATATTTTTCTCATTTAGTGCTCTGAATATATCGTACCTGTCCTTTCTGGCCTGCCAGGTCTCTGTGGATAGGTCTGTTGCCAATCTAATGTTTCTACCATTGTAGGTTACAGACCTCTTGTCCCGAGCTGCTTTCAGGATTTTCTCTTTGTCTCTGAGACTTGTAAGTTTTACTATTAGATGTCAGGGTGTTGACCTCTTTTTACTGATTTTGAGGGGGGTTCTCTGTCCAGAGAGTTGCTGCTATTCTTTTCTTCAATCTCCTGTGGGTTCATAGGTGTTCAGAATGGTTTGATCCCTGGGACCAGAATGGTTTGATTCCTGGGACCAGACGAAATTTAGGTCTCCTACTCCTCCACCATCTTGCTCCTCCTCCTATTTTTTCCTAATTTTTATGGCAAATTACAGATAGTGTCAATTTGCCATCTTAACCATTTTTAACTGTACAGTTCAAGTGATATTAAAATACATCCATCATGTTGTACAACCACCACCATCCATCTCCAGACTTCTTTTCATCTTGTAAAACTGAAATTCTGTACCCAGTAAACAATAACTACCCATCCATCTCTTCTTTCAGTCTTTGGCCATCACCATTCTACTTTCTATATGATTCTGACAACACCAGGTACCTCAGGGGAGTGGAACTATACAGTATTTGTCTTTCTGTGACTCACCTTTTTCACTTAGCAGAATGTCCTCAAGTTTCATTCATGTTGTAGCATGTGTCAGAATTCCCTTCCTTTTTATTTCATTATATGTACATACCACATTTAATTTATTCATTTACCTATCAATGGACACTTAGGTTGCTTCCATATTTTAACTATTGTGAATAATGCTACTATGAAAATAGATGTACAAATATCTCTTTGAGATCTTATTTTCAATTATCTTGGATATATACCCAGAAGAAGAATTGCTGGATCACATAGAAATTGTATGTTTAATTTTTAGAAGAATCACCACACTGTTTTCTGCAGGGGGTGTGTCATTTTGTATTCCCACCAACAGTGTGCAAAAGTTCCATTTTCTCTACACTGTTGCCAACATTTCTCCCTCCTTGCCTCTCCCCCTTCTTTCCTTCCTTCCTTCCTTCCCTCCTTCCCTCCTTCCTTCCTTCCTTTTTCCTTTTTTCCTTTCTTCCTTTGATAGTTGCTCTCCTAATGGGCTAAAGTGGCACTTCATTGTAGTTTTAATGTATATTTCCCTAATGATTAGTGATGTTGAGCATCTCTTTAGGTGCTTATTGACAAAGTGGGTATTCAAGTCTTTGACAATTTTTATAAGGTTGTTTTTTTGTTGTTGAGTTTTAGGAGTTCTATGTATATTCTGGATATTTACCTCTTATCAGATACTTGATTTGCAAATACTGTCTATTTTGTGGGTTACATTTTTACTGTGTTACTGTGTGGTAGTGTTTTTTGATGAACAAACTTCTTTAATTTTCGTGAAGTCTAGTTTATTTTTCTTCCTTTTTTGTCTATGACTTTGGTGTCAGATCCAAGAAATTATTGCCAATTTAGTATCATGATACTTTTGCCCCTGTGTTTTCTTCTAAGAGTTTTATAGCTTTAAATTTTGCATTTAGGCCTTTGACCCATTTTGAGGTATTTTTTTTTGTATACAGTGTTAGATAAGGGTCTAACTTGATTCTCTTGCATGTGGATATTCAATTTTCTCAGCATATTTATTGAAAGATTGTCTTTTCCACATTTAATGGTCTTGATACTCTCGTCAAAAATTATTTGATCATACATGTAAGGGTTTATTTCTGGGATCTCTATCCTAATCCGTTGGCCTATATGTCTGTCTTTATGCCAGTATCACAGTGTTTATATAACTATAGCTTTGTGGTAAGTTTGAAAGGAAGTGCAATTCCTACAGCTTCATTCTTTTCAAAAATTGTTTTGGCTATCTAGGGTCCCTTGCAATTCCATATGAATTTGAGGACAAGTTTTTCCATTTCTGCAAAAACATCCTTGGCATTTTTATAGGGATTGTTTTGAATCTGTAGATAACTTTGGGTAGCACTGACATTTTAATATTAGAATTTCTAAACTAAGAACACATAATGTGTTTCCATTTACATTTATTTAAGTCTTTTTAAATTTCTTTCAGCAATGTTTTGTATTTTTTTTTTTTTTGTACAAGTCTTTTACTTCTTTGGTTAAGTTAATTCTCAAGTGTTTTATCTTATTGATGCTATTATAAATGCAATTATTTTGCAATTTCCTTTTCTGATTGTTTATCATTAGTGTATAAAAATGCAACAGATTTTTGAGTGTTGACTTTATATCCTGCTACTTTGCTGAATTCATTTTTTTGTTCTAATGGTTTTTTTGGTGCAATATTTAGGGTTTTCTGCATCAGAATGATATCCTCTGTAAACAGAGAGAATGATACTTTTTCCTTTCCAATTTAGATAACTTTTATTTCTTTTTATTGTCTAATTTCTCTAGCTAGAACTTCCAGTAAAATACTTAATAAAATGTTATATCAGATATTAGAGAAAAAGCATTCAGTCTTTCATTATTGAGTATGATGTTTGCTGTGAATTTTTATTTTTTAATTTTATTTATTTATTTGACAGAGAGAGAGAGATAGCGAGAGCAGGAACACAAGCAGGGGGAGTGGGAGAGGGAGAAGCAGGCTTCCCGATAAGCAGGCAGCCAGATGTGGGACTCGATCCCAGCACCCTGGGATCATGACCTGAGCCCAAGGCAGACGCTTAACGACTGAGCCACACTGTGAATTTTTCACATTTCACTTTTATTATGTTCAGGTGGTTTTCTTTCTATTCCTAGTTTGTTGAATGTTTTTATCATGAAAGGGAGATGAATTTTGTCAAATGCTTTTTCTGCATCAACTGAGATAATCATGTGTTTTCTTTTCCCTCTTTCTGTTAATGTGGTGTATTACATTGATTGATTTTCATATATTGAACCATCCTTGTGTTCCAGGAATAAATCCCATTTGGTCATGGTGTGTATAATTCTTTTAATATGCTGCTGAATTCTGTTTGCGAGTATTTGGTTGAGGATTTTTGCTTCAATGTTCATAAGAAATATTGATCTGCAGTTTTCTTTTCTTAAATTGCCTTTGTCTGGTTTTGGTATCAGAGTAATCCTGACATCATAGAATGAATTAGAAAGTGCTCCCTTCTCTTCATTTTTTTTTTAAGTTAGAGAAGAATTGGTATTAGTTGTCTTGTAAATGTTTGGTAGAATTCACCAGTGAAGCCATCAGGTCCAGGGCTTTTCTTTATCAGGAAATTTTTGATTACTGATTCTAACACCTTACTAGTTATAAATCTATTTTTTTTTTATTTCTTCATGATTCTGTCTTGGTAGGGTTTGTGTTTCTAGGAATTTGTTCATTTCACCTAGTATATCTGATTTTTTGCTATGAAATTATTTATAGTACTCTCTTATAATCATTGTTCTTTCTATAAAATAAATAGTAATGTCCTCACTCATTTCTTATCTTAGTAATTTGAGTCTTTTTTTTTTCTTAGTCCATTTAGATAGAGGTTTGTCAATTTTGTTGATCTTTTCAAAGAACAAAATTTTTGTTTTTTTTTTATTTTGTCTATTGTTTTTCTATTTTCAATTTCATTTACCACTGTCCTAATCTTTATTATTTCCTTTCTTCTGCAACCTTTGAATTTAGTTTGTTTTTCTTTTTTCTAGTCCCTTAAGTTAGGTTGTTAATTTGAAGTCTTATTTAACTTAAGCATTAGAGCAAGAAATTTCCTCTTTAACATTACCTTTGTTTGTGTCCCATAAATTTAATTGTATTATTTGTTTGTATTTTCTTTCTTCTGTAAGCATTTTCTAATTTCTCAGTGGTCTGAGAATAAAATAAAGTCATAAAAACAGGTCATTCCCGCTTACCCTAGAATATATCTAAAGCCAAAGGCTGACACCAAGCTATGTTGTTAACAGAAATATTTTTTTTTAAAGATTTTATTTATTTTTTAGAGGGCGAGCGAGAGAGAAACAGCATGAGAGGGGAGAGGATCAGAGGGTCAGAGGGAGAAGCAGGCTCCCCGCTGAGCTGGGAGCCCGATGTGGGACTCGATCCCAGGATCCTGGGATCATGACCTGAGCCAAAGGCAGACGCTTAACCATTTGAGCCACCCAGGCGCCCAGAAATATTTATAAAGATAAAAACAGAAGCATACTACGATGCCTCGAATAAACAAGGAGTCATAGAACCATTTTTACAAATCACCTCTTTATTTGGTACTACAGTTTTTATATCTCAATATAATTAAGATTTTACCTGGCTGAGGGTTTTTGTTTTATTTTGCTTCATTTTGTTTTAAGAATAAGAGAAAGTGCCAAAAGAGAGGTGGAAAAAGAGAATCTGCAGGAGCCTTTGCCCTCAACATTCTTTCTTTTTTTTTAAGATTTTATTTATTTGACAGAGAGAGACCGCGAGAGCAGGAACACAAGCAGGGGGAGGGGGAGAGGGAGAAGCAGGCTTCCCGCTGAGCAAGGAGCCCGATGTGGGACTCGATCCCGGGACCCTGGGATCATGACCTGAGCTGAAGGCAGACGCTTAACGACTGAGCCACCCAGGTGCCCCTGCCCTCAACATTCTTATTCCAGGGTTTCTTCACTTGCCCAGCTCTCACTCCAAGCCAGGTGCCACTACCCCGGGTTCACGCTCAGCACTGGCAGTTTGAATGTGCGCGGGCAACACATTCCAAATCCAGATTGACAAGACCATTAGCCAATCACAGAGCCAGATTTCCTTTTCCCCCGTGCAATCATGTCTGCCCTATGGAAGACAGTGATGAGAAGAAGGGGGCGGGCCAAGGGGAAAGGCGTTGGAAAGTACCACCTATCCAACGTGCGAGCAACAGTAAAGTGATTCTTCAGCATTGGGATCTAGCTGTCAGCTTCTCTTTGTATTGTCGAGATGTCTCTTTCTAAGAAGTTAACTTTGGACAAGCTGGATGTTAAAGGGAAGCGAGTCATCATGAGAGTAGACTTTAATGTTCCCATGAAGAAGAGCCAGATTACAAATAACCAGAGAATCAAAGCTTCCATCCCAAGCATCAAGTACTGTCTAGATAATGGAGCCAGGTCAGTAGTTCTTATGAGTCATCTGGGTCGACCTGATGGTGTTCCCATGCCAGATAAATACTCATTAGAGCCTGTTGCTGCTGAGCTCAAATCCTTACTGGGCAAGGATGTTCTGTTTCTAAAGGACTGTGTGGGCCCAGAAGTGGAGAAAGCCTGTGCCAACCCGGCTGCTGGTTCAGTTATCCTACTGGAGAACCTACGCTTTCATGTGGAGGAAGAAGGAAAAGGCCAGGATCCTTCTGGAAATAAGCTTAAAGCTCAGCCAGATAAAATAGAAGCCTTCCGAGCATCACTCTCCAAACTAGGGGATGTCTATGTCAATGATGCTTTTGGCACTGCTCACCGGGCCCACAGTTCTATGGTGGGAGTGAATCTGCCCCAGAAAGCATCTGGGTTCCTGATGAAAAAAGAGCTGGACTACTTTGCCAAAGCCTTGGAAAACCCAGAGAGACCCTTTCTGGCTATACTTGGTGGGGCCAAAGTGGCAGACAAAATCCAACTTATCCAAAATATGCTGGACAAAGTCAATGAGATGATAATTGGTGGTGGAATGGCTTTTACCTTCCTTAAGGTACTCAACAACATGGAGATTGGTGCATCCCTCTTTGATGAAGAAGGGGCCAAGATTGTCAAAGATATCATGGCTAAAGCCAGTAAGAATGGTGTGAACATTACCTTTCCTGTCGACTTTGTCACTGCTGACAAGTTTGAGGAGAATGCTAAGGTTGGCCAAGCCACTGTAGCATCAGGCATACCTGCTGGCTGGATGGCTTTGGACTGTGGTCCTGAGACCAACAAGAGGAATGCTCAAGTTGTGGCCCAAGCCAAGCTAATTGTGTGGAATGGACCTGTAGGGGTATTTGAATGGGATGCCTTTGCTAAGGGAACAAAAGCCCTCATGGATGAAATTGTGAAAGCCACTTCCAGGGGCTGTATCACCATTATAGGAGGTGGAGACACTGCTACTTGCTGTGCCAAATGGAACACTGAAGATAAAGTCAGCCATGTGAGCACTGGAGGAGGTGCCAGTCTGGAACTCCTGGAAGGTAAAGTCCTTCCTGGGGTGGAAGCCCTCAGCAGCCTGTAGTTGACTTTTCCTTTCCACTATTTCCTGTCCATAGGCTTTAATTCAACTTAGTGCTCTACACTGCACCTTGACTTTTGTTATATTTTACCCCTATACCAAGGCCTAGGCAATGACTAAAGGATCAGTTATCAGGAACTCTTATCATCAATACAACAATGTAACTCATTTTAGTTCTGTCATGCATTTGCCTGCTCTCTTCAAGATCTCAGTTAAACTTGTTGTGATTCATAGGAAGGATATACTCTTACATTGCATATTAAAGTGAGTTGAAGAAGCTTAATCTCTCTCTTTTTTATTTTACTCCAGCTTTGCTATTGTTCTACTACTTGAAACATGGAAAACAAGACAAAACCCAAGTTGTTGGGGAAGGGTGGGGTAGAAGCTAACAAACATTTAAACAATAGAAGTGCTCAAATAAATCAAGAAAAATAATAATTTCGTTTAAGAATTCATGGGTAACAAAGCTCTGCTAAAAGGAAATTTCTTGCTAAATAAGGAAGAAGATAAATGAGAGGTATTTATCAAACTCAAGAAGTTAAAAAAAAGGAAAGAAATTAAACCCAAGAAAGGAATTATGTCTGTGTGTGAATATGCAAGAGTATATACATATGTGTCTGTTAGAATGGGAGCTACAAATTAAATCCAGGCTTTAAATAAAGAAGTAATTATTTTATTTTTAGAGCAGATATTGTTTAATAAATAGATAAAACAACTACTAAGTCTTAAAACTGGATTTTGAGATAAACAAAAATATGTATGCAAATAGTCATAAAAAAGAGATATAAAAACTTCTCCATATTTGAAAATAGAATAAGAAAATACTCAGAAATGTAAAAGAAATTAAAACACTTATTGGAAAATATTCTGTCTAGTTCTGTAGAACGAAAAGCTGGCATAGGGCAATGCTGTTAAGAGCAAAAATGCACAACTAAAAATCGAGTCTATTAGTAAAAGGAAGTGGAGGGGTGATAAATACTGAGGGGATAGTAATGGCTTCTGATAGACTGTCACTCTGGCCCCCCTAGGACCCATGTGCAGGTATCCATGTTTCCTTCCTACATAAAGAAAGCATCCTTTCTCCAACAGGTACAATCAAATGTCTTGTCCAGTTACTGCATCCCACTCAAAATTGGGTATCTCTGGGTGATGCACAATCTTTCCATGTGGTCCAATGGGGAGTCCAACAGTCCGGTGAACAGAAAAGTGCAGTCATTTATTTCTCTCCTACCTCTGACACCTTTATGCACTCAATATACAATGGTGGAAAAGAAATAGAAAAGCGGCAATTAAAAACCCTGACCTAAAAAAGTCATTAGTTCATTGCAATTATGAAATAAATGGTGCTGGCTCAGAATTTCAAAAGCTCCCTGACCCAACAATGAAAGAACTTCTGTGGTTAGACTGGTTTTGTTCTCTGGGAGGACGTTTCTTATTAGTTGTCCTTTTTTGGCCCCCATGTTTGGTCACCTAGGAAATTTTCCTTGTTTCCTCATCTTCCATGCCATCTGTCGAAAAAGATGTTGGGGAGTTGGGCTACATTAGGCCACTGCGCAGCTTTCTTGGCTTCCTCTCTGCTGGCGCAGTGTTAAGAAATCAAGGATTTCTTCATATATCACACAGTTGAAAACCTTGAAGCCCAGGCTAGTGACTTTTCAACTTTCTGAAGAATCAAGATCTCCCGTGTAAAAGAAGCTCACCCAAAAATGTCTTCTAGTGATGTCTCTTCATCCTCTGACTCTTGCTTTTAATTAATTGGTGGCTTTGCTGGGCTTACTTTCCTTTTCTTCATTTTAAGACCCGTGGCCCTCTAAAAAAGTAGGCAGGACTGGGAAGGCAACACCTATAACTTGATTATTTGCCTGTGGCCTCCTCATATTTTTGGCTGAGAAGTCCAAATGGGAGGCCTTTGAGTAAAACTGTGATAATCTTTCTTTTGCTGTTTGCGAGATTAAGATGGTTAGCTTTTCCAATCCTGAGAGAACTCACTTGCCCAGTATATTAGCCAATTTAGGTCTCGGGCAACAAGGAGATTGTCCAATATTTCCTGGATTTCCCCCCTTTTTTTTTTGTTGTGGTATTTTGCTTAAAACAGCATGTAACAACCCAAACATACTGATATTCTGCATCTTTCTAAACACTTTTCCTGTAGCTTTAGGCTCTGTAGGAATGTGTTCTGTCTACTACAGTATCACAAGCAGCAGTTTTACCAAATGCCACAGTAGAAAATGATCAGCACCTTCCAGCCTTCCATGCTACTTTACTCACTTCCTTCCACATGACACCTAAGCGAATGCCATGTTTTATGAGTTTTTTTTTTTTTTTTTAAGGCAGCATCTCACTTACAGGTAGCAATTTCTACATTAGTTAGTTTCTAGACTAGTGGTCTCCACCAGACACAAGTTTTCCTTGTAGAAGGCATTTGCCAAAGAATGGAAACATTTTTGTTAATCACAACTGGGATAACAAGAGGTGCTATAAGCATCTTGTAGCTATGGCTAAGGAAGCTACTAAACAACCTACAACACACAGCACAACCCTCATAAAAAGAGCATGATCTAGCCCAAAATGTCAACACAGAAGTTTCTTTCTTTCTTATGTGACATTCCAGAGTCATTATGGGTAAGTAGCCACTTCTTGAGCTTATCCAAGGACTCAGGCTAGCAAAATGGCTGTTAGCACCAGCACCTGACTTTCATCTCTACAAGCAGGAAGATCTATTCAATCGTTGACATTTTCCAGCCAACTGGGTAGAGAAAAGAATCCAGAGCAAGCGTCACGTCTTTGAGAAAGAGAACTGTAAGTTCTTATGGCCTGAACTTAGTAATGTGATCATATCTAGCTCACAAGGAATAAGGGTAATGCATTCTTTGACTGGGTGATCATGGGCCCTGTTAAAACTATTACTAAAAAGACAATACAAGGTGAATTTAAGACAGCATCAAACAGAAAGACCTATTACAAAAATCTTACAAGACACCAAAAGATCTTGGAGATCATGTTTTTGTATGTGACTTTTTTAAAGATTTTATTTATTTATTTATTTTTTTGAGAGAGTGAGCAAGAGAGAGCATAAGTGGGGTGAGAGGCAGAGGGAGAAGCAGGTTTTCTGCTGAGCAGGGACCCTGATGTGGGGCTCAATCCCAGGACTCTGGGATCATGACCTGAGCTGAAGGCAGATGCTTAAGCAATTGAGCCACCCAGGCACCCCTTTTGTACATGATTTAACCTAAGATAAAGAAGAACATTTAGAGAGCAAGCACACTTCATGGGGGGAAAAATTATGAAAGAAATTAGAATGAATTAAGAAGATAATAATATAAGACTGAAAATAAGCTGACAAAAGGTAAAAAAAAGAGGTGACAAATTCAAGTACTGCTAGTACAAAATATCAAATGGTGTTAGAGCAGTTAAATAAAAGAACTGAAACTGCAGGGAAAAGAATCAGTACCTTGAATTAGAAGATTGGGGGGGGGGAACTGAATTCAGTGAAGACCTAGAAGGTAAGATATCATTGTGTGTGTGTGAATATATATACACATACTTACATAACGCATACATACATATATGACATATATATATGCACACAAAAATAATATTTTGGGAGCGCCCAGGTGGCTCAGTCGGTTAAGCAGCTGACTCTTGATTTCAGCTCAGGTCATGATTTCAGGGTTGTGAGATCAAGCCCTGCTTCAGACTCCACACTGACTGTGAAGCCTGCTTGAGATTCCTTCTCTCCCTCTGCCCTGCCCACCCCCCACCCCTGCTTGCATTCTCTCTTTCTCTCAAAAAAAAAAAAAAATCTTATTTAGTTGTAATTGAAATTTTATTTTATTTTATTGTTTAAACTTATTTTTATTTTTTAAAGTTTAAAAAGTTTTAATATTAGTTTCAGGTATAGAATTTAATGATTCAACACTTCCATATTGCACCCAGTACTCATCAGCGCAAGTGCATTCTTTAATCCCCATCACCTATTTAACCCATTTTTATAGTCACATTTTGTAATTATATACATTAAAAATACTTAGTTTTCTACTTGTTAAAACCAATTTAAAGAAGACTTAAAATCAAGGTGTTACCACAAGATGGTGGGATTGCCTTGGGTTTTTGGTTCAAACTGAAAATGTGGGACTTACTTGTTTCCTCCAAGGTTGTAATTTGAGTTATTTAACTCACATGCTTGGAGATTACTATTCACTTATTTTCTGTGAATTTTTCATTTAAAAAAAAACTTATGTAGGGACGCCTGGGTGGCTCAGTCGGTTAAGCAGCTGCCTTGGGCCCAGGTCATGATCCCAGAGTTCTGGGATTGAGTCCCACATCGGGCTCCTTGCTCAGCAGGGAACCTGCTTCTCCCTCTCTCTCCCTCTGCTTGTGCTCTCTCTGTCAAATAAATAAAATCTTAAAAAAAAAAAAATGTATAGGTGATTTCAAGCAACATTAGGTAATAAAGCTGTGAATAATTTTTTTTTTTAAAGTGGGTGCTATATTTCATGGCTTTATGCTTCTGTTAACTATGCTTTTAGGTAATTTCATATTTTAATTAGTTATTAGAAGTCCAGTGATTGTAACAAAGCTTATGTTTCCTAGTTCAATGTGTGTTAGTAATAAACCGAGAAAGATGGAGATGTCTGATAAAAAAGTAAGAGTGAAATAATTGGAAAATGACAAATTAGAAAAGCATATGATTGTATATACAAAAGAGAATATTTTAGTTGGTATCTCCTTACCTTGGAGATCCCAAGATTCCTTTCCCTACTTTGTGGTCTGGAAAATTTCTCTAAACAGTAAACAGGGCAACTGTGGGGTCACCTTCTTTGTTCTTCTCCCTTAAATGTTGTTTCACAGATTCTGCCCGGTTTTCAGTAGTTCAGATGAGAGGGTTTATCTACTCCCTGCTATTCTGTCTTCATTGGAAGTAAAGTCTGAATCATTTATTTTCAAAGTTTTACACTAATAATCTTTTTAAGATCCAGCTGAGCTGTAGATATGTTAACTTGTTTTTAATTTGTCATCCTTTCTTTTCTAATATTGGTAAGAAAATATTTTTCTTCTTGATCAGAGTCACTTGTTTTTTTTTTTGGAGGGGATGTTAAAAATATACTTTATTTTGTAGAGCAATTTTAGGTTTATAGCAAAATGGAACAGGAAGTGCAGAGTTTCCATGTACCCCTGTGTCCACACACACACAAACTCCCCCACTATCAATATCCAACAACCAACTGGTACATTTTTTACAATCAATGAACCTACATTCAATGAACTTAAAATCAATGAACCTACACATTATTATTTTCAAAGTTTTATTACATTAGGGTTGATTCTTTTTTCTTTTTTTTTTAAGATTTTATTTATTTGACAAAGAGAGACACAGCAAGAGAGGGAACAAAAGCCGGAGTAGTGGGAGAGGGAGAAGCAGGCTCCCGTGGAGCAGGGAGTCTGATGTGGGGCTCGATCCCAGGACCCCAGGATCACGACCTGAGCCAAAGGCAGATGCCCAATGACTGAGCCACCCAGGCACCCCCATTAGGGTTCATTCTTGGTGTTGTACATTCTAAGGGTTTTGACAAATGTGTTATCATATGGATCCAACATTATAGTATATCATACTGAAGAGTTTCACTGCCCTAAAAATTCTCTGTGTTCTGACCATTCATCCCTCCCCACCCTCTAACTTCTGGCAAACATTGATCCTTTTACTGCCTCCATAGTTTTGCCTTTTCCAGAATGTCATTGTATATACATACAATCATACATACATACAATACATACAATACATACAATAATCATGATGTATTGGCTTCTTTCACTTCATGATATGCATTTAAGTTTCCCCCATATCTTCCCATGGCTTGATAGGTTCTTTCTCTTTAGCTTTAAATATATTCTATTGTCTGGATGTATCACAGTTTATTTAACCATTCACCTACTGAAAGACATCTTGGTTGTGTCTCAGTTTTGGCAATTATGAACAAAACTTCTATAAACATCTGTGTGCAGATTTTTGTGTGGAAAGACAGACATGATGTACTAAGTAAAAGGAACTGTGGTGAATAGGCCTTTAGTAATATACTGGTAAGGTGTGGGGGTAGAGGAATTATTCTATAGTCCTACGATTCAATGTCAGTCTTTTAGGGAGCCTATGCGCCTGAACTGTTTTGTTTTCAACCCCTTTGGTGGTACAGGATGGCTAGAGGGGACTGGAGTTGGTATATAACTTACTGTATGTGGAGGGCTAGAATAAGTTTAAATTGGGTTTGGGTATTTCCCTTCCCCCAAGTCAGTTAAATTCTGATAAATCTCCAGTAAATTAGGTCTGGTAAAATAGTTTTCTTGAAGGCCGGCTTTATGAAGTGGATCAGAATAATCTATCCTATTTTTGAAATAGCTACTTTCCTTTTACCTCCAGCCAGAAGCCTGAGGGGATTTTTCTCCGATCTTTACTGTGAGGACTTGATAAAGTTTCTGGAGTTAAAACACAGAAGTGAGTGTGGGGACTCCTAGCCACTGGGTCCCCCTGAAGTCTTCGTCTTTCAGGCTTGTGTACACTGAGCCTCTGGCAATTCCTGAGGTGGAGTCCCAGTTTTGCTATTGTGGTATTCGTTTCTGTGCAGTTCTTTGCTAGTGGATTTTCGCTCTGTCTTCTCCGCCCAGCTTTGGAGGCAGCAGTGTGTCCTGTGGCTTAACATCTCTGACACATCTATTTTTTTTTTTTAAGATTTTATTTATTTATTTGACAGAGAGACAGCGAGAGAGGGAACACAAGCAGGGGGAGTGGGAGAGGGAGAAGCAGGCCTCCCACTGAGCAGGGAGCCCGATGCGGGGCTCGATCCCAGGACCCTGGGGTCATGACCTGAGCCGAAGGCAGACGCCCAACGACTGAGCCACCCAGGCGCCCCATCTCTGACAAATCTAAAAAGAGTTTATTTTTCAGTTTGTTCAGCTTTTTACTTGCATTAGCACAGACTGACAACTTCTAAGATCTCTCCATGCCGGACAGGAAACTGAAGATTTGGTTTTGTTTTTATTTTTGTTTGCAGATTCAAACATTTTTTAAATTTTTTTACGTATTTTATAGATATTATATTATGGAATCTATTACAACTAGGGATATGGAAAAATAGGTTCTAAGTCTGCTAAAACGACCCTTCAAACAAAATCCATCCACTGTAAATTTCATGTATGGGATTATTTCGCTCAGGAGATAGCTACCTCCCAGTCCAATATATAACTCAGGTGTGGGGCGCCTGGGTGGCTCAGTTGGTTAAACGACTGCCTTCGGCTCGGGTCATGATCCTGGAGTCCAGGGATGGAGTCCCGGGATCGAGTCCCGCATCGGGCTCCCTGCTCAGCAGGGAGCCTGCTTCTGCCTCTGACCCTCCCCCTTCTCATGTGCTCTCTCTCTCTCATTCTCTCTGTCTCAAATAAATAAATAAATCTTTAAAAAAAGAAAATAACTCAGGTGTGGAAACTTGTTATTTTTACAATGCCAGGCTGACCTTGCACCTTAAATTTGAATTGGAATCCCATGATTTTCCCAGATATTTTCTCTAATGGCATGGGCTATGTGAACTTTCTTATATGGAAATAAATCACTCCAAGTCCAAATGTTCATACTGAATCTTCCTTGATTAAAACTATAGGCCATTTTTTTTTTCAGTAGGAACCTAAACCAAACCACTGAGTTTGTTTTCATTTTTGTTTAGCTTCTTGGCTGTTGTTCTTGTATTTTTGTTTGTTTGTTTGTTTTGGTTTTAGTTTTGATAAACGAATTCATTATTTTGTCTTAGGATAACAAAATCTACTTAAAATGAAATTGAAAAGAGAAGGAAAGGAAGGTGTGGAAAAGATATGGGTATCCCTGGCTTCACAGAGTATTGGCAAACAACAGTGATGGATTTTCACCAGTCTTTCTGAAGCAGTTTCAATTTATGACAACAACAGCTTTCAAGTGTTTTTCTGGGTTTCTATGAAAGCAGACTGAGGCACAGACAGGCAAACTGAGAAACAGTGGATTTGAGCATTGCCTGCAATGTCACTTACGTAAAAGCCAGTATCACAGTTATGTTTGCAAAGCCAAAAAGAACGGCAATCTAAACACTTGCCTTTGCCTTTTCTATCACAGCCAATTCGGTTTCCCAAAGGCTGTAGTGTATTTTAAATCACTACAGGGATGCCCTTTGCGAATGAATTTTTAGTTTTAATTCCCACGGTTTCCTTTAAGGACCACACATGAAGTCCTGATGAGTTGTGCTAGACCCTGGGGCCATGGCAGCTTCAGGAGTACTTAGACAATAGCCCAGTAACTCAGAGGGAATGAGGGGCAGAGCCACATTATGGGTGCGACCTGTCATGCAGGAGGGAACCAAGCTTGAATTCAAGGGACATAACCAAAAGCATTGTCTATTAGGAGTAGACATCACTGGTCTCATTACTTATATGGATGTATCATGTGTGTAATAAAAAAAGAAAGTTTTCCTCCTAAAGATTAAAACTATTTGTGCACATTAGATGTGTCCTATACATAATAACCTTGTTCTGAGGGTGGCTTCATTTACTCACTCACCCATTCAAGTATTCATTCCTCAAACATTTCTTGAGCAACCAGTCTGTACTAAACTCAGTATGAGTTTTTGATGTTATAATATGATGGTCAATTCTTCCAAGAATTCACAGATCTATGAGTAGGAGAAAAAATAAGCAAATGCTTTTATTTCATTATGATAAATGTATTATTTGAGTTACCAAATAATGTGCTGATGAGGTGCGACCCCCTTCTTTATGGGATTATGTGGGTAATATGGTTTCCAAAAGACCTTATTAGATTTTATTTTAATAGAATCATACTTTGCTACTTCTGTTAGTCTCCAAATATTCATATGAATTTTCTAATAGAGAAAAACTTTTATCACTAAGGTACTTCTCATTCATACCACATATACCATAATACATCACTTAACATATTTGATTTGCCAAAAGGTACAAGCCCATGCTCCATATACACCTTTTACTCTCGCGCAGTCTCTGCTCTGAAGCATCAGATTCTTTTTCTATGAGGATAAACGGAGCTTTGCAACCAGGAGGGAAACCTGAAGCCAGGCTCAGAGTCACAGACCTGTGACCTGTGCAGTCAGCCACACAGGGCCCCCCCTCTCAGAAGAGCCCCATTTTTGCTTTCATGCTCTACCATCTTGTAATTCTTAATACTTTTGGACATGGGGCCTAGCATTTTCATTTTGTACTGAATCCACTTCCCCATCCCCCAAAATTAGGTAGACAGGCATGCTGAAGCCTTCTCTCAGCCCAGAGCTGAGACTAAGAAGCTGAATCTTTGAGTTCTGTCCTTGGATGCCCTCAGGCTCCTCTAACTCTTCAGAATCATACAGAAGCCCTCCTGAAGACTGACTGAAGAGTTAAACCTGGTAAAATGCTTCAGAAGATGCAACCTCCCACCCCACCAAAATAAACCTCATTTCAAAATACATCTCTACCCAAATATGGTTTCTGAATATGTGTGTGTTTAAATGTTCCAGAGAAAAAAATGAGTTTTAGCTTTCATAATGGCTCCGCTCTAGCTCTAAAATGTGTTCATGTGGTTCTTTGTTATCTTTACCAAAAAAAGAAGAAAAAAGAGATTAAAGAGAACATGATGCCCTTCAATGTCCCCAAGATGGGTTACTACATTGTCTTATAATAATTCTTCATTTTTCATGTTTTTTACATGCCTGTCCAGAAGTTAGCAGAGCAGGTAGTTGATTCAGAATATTTCTGTCCAAAAGTCCTAGTTAAATTTTGTCTAAATGTTAAGGGTTTTTTTTTTTCCCTCTGAAAACATACATGATTCCTTTACTAGAAAGCAATTGACCTAAGTTAAATGTGTTATTTATAGCTGTTGATTACAAAATCACATTTTTAGAAAAGTAAAAATTACCTAATGACATTAAAACTAAAATAAGGCACTTCACGTTTGCTGAAAGCATTTAATTTTTCTTATTATATTCACAAAGCCCTGAAATTATGTAGATACTGAATTCTTTTTTTAAAAAATTTTATTATGTTATGTTAGTCACCATACAATACATCATTGGTTTTTGATGTGGTAATCCACGATCTATTGTTTTCGTATAACACCCAGTGCTCCATGCAGTACGTGCCCTCCTTAATACCCATCACCGAGCTAACTAATCACCCCCCCTCCCCTCTAAAACCCTGTTTGTTTCTCAGAGTCCATAGTCTCTCATGGTTCAACTCTCCCTCCAATTTCCCCCCTCCCATTTTTCCCTTTCTTCTCCTAATGTCCTCCATGTTATTCCTTATGTTCCACAAATAAGTGAAACCGTATGATAATTGACTTTCTCTGCTTGACTTATTTCACTTAGCATAATCTCCTCCAGTCCCATCCATGTTGATGTAAAAGTTGGGTATTCATCCTTTCTGATGGCTGAGTAATATTCCATTGAATATATGGACCACATCTTCTTTATCCATTCATCTGTTGAAGGGCATCTCAGCTCTTTCCATAGTTTGGCTATTGCAAACATTGCTGCTAGGAACATTGGGGTGCATATGGCCCTTCTTTTCACTACATCTGTGTCTTTGCGGTAAAAACCCAGGAGTGCAATTGCTGGGTCATAGGGTAGCTCTGTTTTTAAATTTTTGAGGAACCTCCACACTGTTTTCCAAAGTGGCTGTACCAACTTGCATTCCCACCAACAGTGTAAGAGGGTTCCCTTTTCTCCACAACCTCTCCAACATTTGTTGTTTCTTTCCTTGTCCATTTTGGCCATTCTAACTGGTGTAAGGTGGTATCTCAATGTGGTTTTGATTTGGATTTCCCTGATGGCTAATGATGATGAACATTTTTTCACGTGTCGGTTAGCCATTTGTATGTCTTCTTCAGAGAAGTGTCTTTTCATATCTTCTGCCCACTTTTTGACTTGATTATTTGTTTTTTAGGTGTTGAGTTTGAGAAGTTCTTTATAGACCTTGGATACCAGCCCTTTATCTGTAGTGTCATTTGCAAATATCTTCTCCCATTCTGTGGGCTGCCTCTTTGTTTTGTTGACTGTTTCGTTGCTGTGCAGAAGCTTTTTATCTTGATGAAGTCCCAAAAGTTCATTTTTGCTTTTGTTTCACTAGCTTTTGGAGATGTATCTTGAAAGAAGTTGCTGTGGGCGATGTCAAAGAGGTTACTGCCTATGTTCTCCTCTAGGATTTTGATGGATTCCTGTCTCACACTGAGGTCTTTCATCCACTTTGAGTTTATCTTTGTGTGTGGTGTCAGAGAATGGTCGAGTTTCATTCTTCTGCATGTGATTGTCCAATTTTCCCAGCACCATTTATTGAAGAGACTGTCTTTCTTCCATTGCATGTTTTTCCCTGCTTTGTCAAAGATTATTTGACCATAGAGTTGAGGGTCCATATCTGGGTTCTCTATTCTGTTCCATTGGTCTGTATGTCTGTTTTTGTGCCAGTACCATGCTGTCTTGGTGATCACAGCTTTGTAATATAGCTTGAAATCGGGCAACGTGATGCCCCCAGCTTTGTTTTTCTTTTTCAACATTTCCTTGGCGATTCGAGGTCTTTTCTGATTCCATACAAATTTTAGGATTGTTTGTTCCAGCACTTTGAAAAATGTCATTGGAATTTTGATCGGGATGGCATTGAAGGTATAGATTGCTCTGGGTAGCATAGACATTTTAACAATGTTTATTCCTCCGATCCATGAGCATGGAATATTTTTCCATCTTTTTGTGTCTTCTTCAATTTCTTTCATGAGTGTTCTGTAGTTCCTAGAGTATAGATCCTTTACCTCTTTGGTTAGGTTTATTCCGAGGTATCTTATGGTTTTTGGTGCTATTGTAAGTGGAATCGTTTCTCTAATTTCTCTTTCTATAGTTGCGCTGTTAGTGTATAAGAAAGCAACTGATTTCTGTGCATTGATTTTGTATCCTGCCACATTACTGAAATGCTGTATGAGTTCTAGTAATTTGGGGGTGGAGTCTTTTGGGTTTTCCACATAAAGTATCATGTCGTCTGCAAAAAGAGAGAGTTTGACTTCTTCTTTGCCAATTTGAATACTTTTTATTTCTTTTTGTTGTCTGATTGCTGTTGCTAGGACTTCTAGTACTATGTTGAACAATAGTGGCGAGAGTGGGCATCCTTGACATGTTCCTGATCTTAAGGGAACGGCTCTCAGCTTTTCCCCATTGAGGATGATATTCACTGTCAGTTTTTCATAGATGGATTTTATGAACTTGAGGAATGTTCCCTCTATCCCTATACTCTGAAGAGTTTTAATCAGGAAACAATGTTGTATTTTGTTGAATGCTTTTTCTGCATAAATCAAGAGGACCATATGGTTCTTCTCTCTCCTCTTATTAATGTGTTCTATCACATTGATTGATTTGCGAATGTTGAACCACCCTTGCATGGAGATAGTCTCTATTTCAGCAGTGGAATCCAAGTGGAACTAACTGAAGAAAACACTGTGTTCCTTCCTAAGTCAACCACACTGTTTAAGTACTAGTACAATGATTTTACAGGACCACAGTATTACATACATCTGAAAACATGTTTATGCTAAACTAGGAAGTACCATTTATGCTTCCTTTCCTTCTTTCTGTACGATTTGCATTATATAACCAAGGCTGGAATGCATTAGATGGTACAATGTCAATTCTATAGTTTGAGCCAACATTTCTGTCTGCAGAAATGCAGCATACTTAAAAGTATAGGTGTTTGTACCTTCTATTTTTCTATCTAAACAGAAACAAAATAATCTAGAGAAGTAATGCCAGTAGTTCTTTAGAAGACATACCAAACTTGGAAAGTCCCAAAATAATGGCAAAATTCATCCAAGTTCACAAAACACATGGGAAATGCCAGAAAAAAATTTATAAAAGTGTATTTTTTGCAAGAATACGACTTACTATCATACATGGTCAATAATTAATGATTGTGGTTCAAAGAATCACAAGGCTTCCAGGCTGAAGGACATTTTCAACAACTGGGGTAAGAATGAGACTAAATAGAGAATCAAATCAGGCAATTATTTGTTTAGATCTTTAGATTGACATATATGAAGAACGTTTTATTTCATTTATTTCCACACAATTTTCAATAACTGGAAATTTTCCTTATCTAAAAGTAGAATAATTAATATCATGAAGGAAATCATACCCTGAAGACAAAACAAATCTTCATTTTTTCTTTTGTGTTCTACCACTGGTTCTTAAAATATTTTCATTTGAGTAAAAACAAATTATGCAAATAACACTTTTTTCTGATTTTAAAAATAATGCATATTTTCTTTAAAATGTGTAATGACTACAATATGCTAATAACATGTTCTCAGGAGAACTCAGGGTTTAAAAGCAAAATATGAAATGATTTAGTAGACTAACTATGAGTTAGGCATTCCTTGGCTGAATCTCTGATTCTACTGTTTACATAGGGCCACAATGAACAAGAAAACTGGGAGATATTTGTACTTTTGTCCCATACTATCTCTCCTTTAAAATCATTAGCCTCTGTCAATTTTCCAATAATACAACACAGGCAGTCTTGCTGGAGTCAGAGATCATACTCAATCTTATTTGCGTACCATCTCAAGCAATGTGTCACACAAATTCTCAGTAGCCTTGTGAATTACTGTTTATTTTTCTAACTTGTCCTACAGTCCCCAACACCTCCTCAAGACTATGGCCTGCAAGGGTGTTTAAAACACCAGAGACTGAGAGTGTGCCTGGACATGTGCTGGGATTCCAAGATAAGTGGTGAAAGTGTTGGAGCCCTTCATCAACTCCATTCCACATGGAGAGGATTGGACAGCAGTGCAAAGCAGAGAATGGGAACTGGGCCTTTACAGGTACTGGTCTGGCTTGAGCACTCTTCCCAAGTGGTGCAGACCCTAGTCCATTCCAGGCACAGGAAGGAGCCTTAGAATTTTCACTTCAAAGCACAGTGGTCCCCTGAAACTTACGTCACAGCACAGAGTTATTTTAGCAATGCATTTACAAATAATGCTGAGTGAATGTTTGCCAGTCTTTAATTTTTCTTGCCACATAATCTCAAATTCATTAAGGTTATTTACTTCTTTTTTTGATCATATACTGATATATCAAGTTCCTCATTAATTATCCTAACTTTATTTTTTCTGGTGTCCATCTGTACATCTGTTCTTTCATTGCCTGTACTCCTTGTACAGAATGGCTCATGACATTCTTATTCTTTTAACTACAAGTGTATTCATCAAAAGAGGCTGAGATCATCTGACAATTTCATTAACTCTTCTGGTATATCAGTGCATCAAAATTTTTGTATTGAAATATGTGTAATTTATTATGAATACTTTATTTTCCTATTACATTATACATGGGCATTATTAATAACAGTCTTTTAAAAAATTATGCTTAGAAATATGTTTATACTGTTTTTAAACATGGGCTGGCAAGGTTCCTGTCCCATGGATGTATTTTAATTGGGTCTCAAGGGTGCTCCTGTGCTATAGAGTAACATCTTTGAAAATATCTAAGTCTCCCAGAAGTGTGGGCCCCAGTACCTGTTACTCCCCTATGGGCCACTCTCCAACCCTCAGCCCCATATGTGGGGTCTAAGAGCCCCCTGAAGCAACACAATTGGACCCATAGGGTGCCTCATGCTCAGCGGCAAGGCCTTAGTTCCAGGTGGGTGGCCTGGTGAAGAGATAGCTCTCACTGGTCAGTGTAGTACTTTTTTTTTTTTTACAGGATCAAATGATAGCGGGCCAATAGAATGGTGTTTACATGCTGATTTTAGGTGAGATAAGTGGTTTATGTGGAAAGGGGTCCCACACAAAGTATTTTCTCTGGGCTTCACATACTCTAGGGGAAAACCTGGATATGTTATTCTCTGAATTTCTTTTGGAATAATAAAGGAGATGTTAAAAAATATTTTGTGATAAAAGGGGAAGCATTGGGAACAAAGGGTACAGTGCTCGCTTTGGCAGCACATATACTAAAAATGGGAACAAAGGGTACAAACTTCTAGCTATAAAATAGTAAATAATGGAGATGTAATGTTCAAAAAACAAACAAAATGGAAGCATTGGGTCCAATAGGGTTGAGAACCATTGTATCAGACTATGCATTACTGAAATTTCTATAGGAAGGCTTTGATTCTTATTTCTGCAATCTTATTAAAGATTTCAGGGAAGGTCAGAGCATGAGGAAGAAGTTTCTGAGTATAGAGCCTCTAAAGAGAACATAATCACTGCTCTTCCCTTCATACCAGGAATCCTAGCAATTCCCTTGCAAATAGAGTCGAATCATGGAAATGGACCAAGAGTTCTTTCTACTAGGTACAGCATTGGCATCTGACAGCAGACTCTATTCTCCTGGTTGGGGACCTCAATATTCAAAATGGAATTACATATTAGTGAAATCCATCAGCAAGACCTACTTTGGAGCAGTGTGAAGAGAGAAAAGCAAATATAATCCTAGTAAAACAAATTATGAAGAGTTACAAAACCCACACTGTATTGAATAGTTAAAAGAACAGAAAATTTCTTGTCTCTGTGTTTACTGAAAAGGGACATGAAGGACTGTGTTTACTCATGCTAAGGAATTGGGTTAGAAATCAAGTGATACAACAGTCTTACACAATTCACAGAGCTCACCATAGCACATACCCTCCCCAATATCTGTTGAATCACAGACCTGTACCTCTGAAACAAATAATACATTATATGTTAAAAAAAAAAAAAAAAAAGAAGAAGATAGTAGGGAGGGAAAAATGAAGAGGGGGAAATTTGAGGGGGAGATGAACCATGAGAGACTATGGACTCTGAGAAACAAACTGAGGGTTCTAGAGGAGAGGAGTGTGGGGGGATGGGTTAGCCTGGTGATGGGTATTAAAGAGGGCACGTATTGTATGGAGCACTGGGTGTTATACGCAAACAGTGAATCATGGAACACTACCTCAAAAACTAATGATGTAATGTATGGTGATTAACATAACATAATAAAAAAAAAAAGAAATCAAGTGATGGGGGCACCTGAGTGGCTCAATCGGTTAAGCATCTGCCTTGGGCTCAGGTCTTGATGTCAGGGTCCTGAGATGGAGCCCTGCATTGGACTCTCAGCTCAGCGTGGCATCTGTTTCTCCCTCTCACTTTCCCTCTGTGTCCTCTTTCTCTCTTAAACAAATAAATAATCTTTTCAAAGAAAAAAAAATCAGATGATAGTTAATGCCCTTTTTTTTTAAATGTATGAAATATATGATTTTACTTAAGTTCTGATGTATTTCACAGTGAGACCTTATTCTTTTGTAATTTATAACTGCAAAACAAAATCAGGATCATTTAGATACATTCTAGCACTTCCTGTTTAGGGTTGGCTGGAGCCTCAGAAGAAAAGTGCCAAGGGTCAAGCCACGTTCAACCAAAGGTCTGAAGATTAAAATAAAGAACTCTCCTTTCATGCAATTAATGATGGAAGTCCTGAAAAATTAATTACAGATAAAACTGTCACATATTTTGTACTTTCAGTGTTTTCTCAAGAGGAAGGAAAGTCTTTATTAAACATATAAAATTGTACTCATAACAATGATGACAATAATCATAATAGGAGTTTTCATGTTTTAAGCGATGTTCTGAAAAAGATTTAATTCTCACAACTACCTCATGAAATATGTACATAATTAACCCCAGTTATAGAAAGAAAACTAAAGCATGGAGTTAGCACTTGGTGGTAGAACTGAGAAGATGTTACACCAGAGAGCTTCACCGAGGGTTGAATATAAGGTGTTCTTCAGCAGGAAAGGTATTTGAATATTTACCCATGAAAGTGTGCAACTTGTGATAGTTGCCATTCACCTAACCTTGCTGATATTTCACCTACAAATCTCACAATTTAAGTCAGGGGATTCCAACATGTCACAGAAGACAAAGCATTAAATTTGGGGATGAGAGTATAGTTTAACTTCCAACTTCTATTTATTACTAGATGATATTAAGATTTTATTTTACTTCTCTAAAACTCATTCTTATGAAATGGAGAGAGCAACACTTTTCCATCATGGAGGTTCAAAAATTCAGATGATGTATGTGAGGTGCTTTGTGAACTGTAAAGTAATAAACAAATGTGGAAAATCAGTATCTATTTCTGGCCTTCTCATCTCATCCATACATTTCCAGTACTTTCAACATCTTTTCATTTTCTCAAATATGACATTTATAATATCAGATTTGTCCAGTCACTCATCCAACAAATTTGTATTGAGCCTATATGTGCAGAACAGTCTAGAGGAGTCACGAAAGGCCTTTCTAAAAAACAAGTATTTGAGCTAAAAGCTGAAGGACATGAGGCAGGTTGTCATGAAGCTATGACTAAGGTGTAGGTCCAGGCTAGAGAAATCCATGCAGAGAGCCCAGAAGTGCCTATCGTGGAAATGAGCTTTCATCCCGAAGTGTTAGAAAGTCTCATGGGGCTGGAGCATCATCAGGGAGAGGGAGTGTGATTTTCATTGGAAGCACAATGTGCTATTAGTAGAAGAGAAGCCTTCTGAGTTTGGGGCTAATGGAGGGAAAGTCTTTAAAAAATCAGATTAGGCAATAAAATGAAGAGGAGCAATGGGTGAGTTAAAAGCTGGCTCAGAACTAATCTTGAGAACCATGGGTAGAAAAGTAGTGTCCTACTCAAATATTTTCCTAGGCTGGGGTGGAGATGGAGGTGGTATCCCTCAAGCAGTAAAAACACATGGATAAATAACCAAGAATAGCTGGAGGCCCAACCCAAGACAGAGGGAAATTTAGAAAACTGGAGAACAGCATGTGGTAGTTATATCTAAAAACTTGTCCAGCAGGCAGAACAGAAGTGTCCTTACCCCAGGTAAGAAGGAAATTTGTCTAGGACAATATCACTTGAGTAAATAACCTAATCTGAATCTGATCAAAGGGATTAGTATTAATTATTCATATGATAAACCTATAATTATAATTTGTTTTCTAATCCCAGTCTAGGATCCCATTGTCCTAAAAACTTTTATTTTTGCTTAAGATGAAATGAAATGAGTATAGGTCATTACAATTTTGTATAACATGGGAGAAATAATAAAATCTTGGTCTAGAATTTATTTAACCTGATCAACACTGGATTGCTTTCACTCTGATTATTCTAGAGACAATTACTAACCCTAGAAAGGTAGAAATAATACAGACAACTGCAATTATTCTATAAGCTTTATATTAAAGGCAGATGGGGTGTTTTCCTGAATGAGAGGCAAGAAATATGGTTTCACAATCATAAGAATTGGATTCTATTGAGTCATAGGTGATCTTTAAACACAAGTGAATTTTTAAAGCTACCATAAAAAGGTCACATGGCAAAGAGCAAGGAACTATGCCAAGTGTAGCAAATCCACATAAATCACTAAATGGATTTCTTTATTTCTTGGGCCTTAATTTAGAGGATTAATATTTGACAAAGGACCATTTACTTAAGGAACAATGAACCAGCAGGCTCAAGCAGCCATCAGTTGACCTTTGAGTGAACATGAGTTCAGGGAAAGTACATGCACAGAAAGTTTAGTTAATGCTTAACATGGATTTGCATCCTTCTGGGACACAGAAGATGACATTGTATGGAGTTGGAACCAAGCCCCAGGGAAGAACAAACTTCCAATTGTTACAAACTCAGGTCTATAGTGAGGAAATAAAGCTTTGGATTTACTGGTTCCAGTAGTAAGGCTCTAAACTCCTCAAACTGGTGTATAATGTGTTGAGATAATTCTCTTCCTTCTCTATCATTTGCTTACTAACCCAGTGTTGCCATTCTCTACTCACACATGTCCTCATTTCTCTTCCTGTGCTTTGCTTTTGTTGGTGGCCTCACCGGGAATGTGAATCACCCTCATCTCCAACCCACCATGTACCTTACTCCTTCAAACTTCAGCTCAAAATGCATCACATTCATGAAGACCTCACTGACTAATCTTAACCAACTTTTAAAAATTTATGTATTCTTTCTAGTAAGCATTCTTTATTTATTAATTCTTTATTTGTTATATGTCAATATATGTTGACATATACTACATGAAGGAAAAGTGCTAAGAACTGGGGATAAATATATTTGAAAATCCAATGGTGAAGATTATTACTGTTTAGAAGGGAAATGAGCATGTATATAAAAAGCCACATTTAAAAACTATTGCATTAGCAATATGTACAAAATAAGATGTGAGCTTGGGAAACATATTCAAATATGCCTACAGGACCTAAGGAAGACCATCATGGAAAAAAAAAATTAAGCTGGGATACAAACAATAAATAAGAGTTTGAGAAGAAGGAAGGTAGGGAAAGAGAGTGGTCCAGAAAGCAGGTGCACAAGTATGAGGACATGGGAGAAGATGTGGTTTTTCAGAGCAGTGAAGCAGAGTGGGAGAAGTTGGGCCATGGAGCACATGAGGTATAAAGGAGCCAAATCATGAAGAATTGTATACCATGAAAAGGAGATTATTCTAAGTGTACCACACAGTCACTGACCTATTAGAACTCTTTGAAGCCATAGCAGGGGAGCTGGGTGCAGGAGGACATTTCCATGCCAGGCCTAGCCTTCTTTATCACCAGATTGTGGGAATGTCTGTATGGGCTCTGAAGGCAGAGGCTAAGGAAGTTCTGCAGTAGGGCAAGGAGCACTTGAAAGGGTAAGAGAAGTGGCAATTTGCTAACTGATATTTTTAAGTATTGGTTTACAATGGCTAAATAAGTGTTCTGTTTACCCCTATGTAACTTTTTGTTCATGTCAGTATTATTATGGCATGTATTTTATTGTTTATTCTGTTTATTATTATAGTTTAAATCATATAGAAACATGAACACATTTCAAGCATGATAATAAAATGATCATTTATGCATCATTACTGTGATATCAGATGGGAAGAAAGAATGGAAGAAAGACAAACATGGAAAGCAAGAGCCATTATAAGGCCAGCACCATGATCTAGAAGCTAAATGAGGACTCAATCTAGGACAGTGGTTCTGGGAATGTAATAGATGAGCTGGGAGTAGCAATAACTTGGAGAGATAATCTGTTGTTCTAATTAGATATGAGTCAGGGTAATATGGAGCCAACAGACAAGGATACATTGCAAAATTTTTAGTCTGACCTGGATTTTATATTCAAAACATGTGCCTTAGTATTCAGCTCTTACTAGAAGAATAATACTTCTTTGTCTAGGAAGTCCCTGATATAGATAGGTTACCCTGAACAATAATTTTTAATAGTGTCTTCTTTCAGCTTCAAAGTATCATAAGTTAGATGGCCATTTTAACCAGCTTTAGAAAACTTTTCAAGTGACTCCCCATATGTATGGCTTTTAAAAGTGTTCCCAAAATGTAAGAATCACTTAGGAAGCTTATCAAAAATGCT
Source organism: Mirounga angustirostris (assembly GCF_029215605.1). Lineage (NCBI taxonomy): Eukaryota > Metazoa > Chordata > Mammalia > Carnivora > Phocidae > Mirounga > Mirounga angustirostris. The sequence goes on along the minus strand of NW_026991716.1, from coordinate 45,159,953 downwards.
GAAATCTGAGCTCCAATTTCAGAGATTCTGATTCTATATTCTGAGGATGAAATAAAGCAAAACAAAACATAAAACAATACACAAATCCATAAGCTTTTTTTTTTTCAGTAACATGTTCTTGTTGCCATAAGCTTTTTTAAAAAAAAATCAAGTGCCCTTGTTAATTTTGATTATATCCTTAGGAATACTGTATGAATATGTCCAAATGGATTGTCTACTATCTCTTCTCTTTCACCCCACAGAAGACAGAATAAATTGCACCTACAATAGGTGCTCACTAAATCATTTATTGCTTTTATTGCTTAAGTATATGTGTGTGTATTGAGCAAAATAACCTAGAATTGAAGTGTCCCTGGGGAAACAACTCTGACCGACCAACCATGTCATGCCACATAGAAACCCTCAAGGACATTGTAATCATTCTCTTCTTATAGCTTGGGAAGATAAATAAGGACAACAGAAAAAATGACAATATAGAGTGGGGGAAACTCTAGGAGATGAAGAGATTTAATAAACAACGTGTGAATTGCAGACAATTCCACATGCACATTTTTTTTTAGTCGATTTGTAGAAAGGGGCTAGAAAAAAAAATTCCCTTTGGGAAATTATTTGAAATTACTTTCATGTAGTTGTCATAGAAATCCACATGGCTATGACTGTTCATTATCCTGCACCACTACCTGTGGTGACTAAATGGACTGGGACCATTGGAAAGAACACAAGATGTCAGGTCACCTGAGCACATTCTGAACATGACCACTCTTCCTCAGGAAATGTAACGAAGTGATATGCATCATAGTCAAAGGACCCAGGCAGGGAAAAAGCAAAACGTTGACTGTCCTTGACTGAAATGATGGAGGAGGCTTTAACGGTACTGGGGCAGTGTCCGAATTTTCAGAAATGTTCCAGAGGCCCCTGGGAACTGTTACCGCAGTCTAAAGCTCTCTATCCTAACTTAGCACTCCACTTAGAATGACTTGGCTTTAACTGCATCTAAGGATAAGATGGGCATAAATGTGGGGGCTTTCAGGCAGAAGTAGCTGAAAGAGCAAACACTATCGTGTCAAGATTGCATGCATTTTAATGTAAATAAAAAGAATCACCTGCAGATAAGGTTACTCTCTGTAGGGTTTGCCTTTCTCCTTTTAGGGAAACATTAATTATCTGTAATTTTTACTCTGATGGACTAGTTTTTTATTGTGTAACACTGCTCAGTGGTACCTACCTTTCCTGATTTGAAATTATAGTTTTAGGAAATGCCTACTTTCACACATCTTTTTCCTTAGTGTGGTAACCTGTGAAATTAGGAATACTATTCATAGGTAAGTGACTTAACTAGTCAAAAAAAATATATATATAAGGAATGTCAAGCACCAATAAGTTAATATATTAGATGCTATAGAGGCCCAGTTAGCTTTTCTGAGCACTTCTGAAATCTCAAAATACAAAAAAGTTTACTATGGAATTAAGAATGTATAATCATGAAAATCTTTATAGATTGTTTGATTGCTATGACCTATGAATTTTTATGAAAAGAAATATGCACTCAGCAATGGGGAACCCATATATACTAGTGAAGAGGATAGAGGATGAACAAGCTATTTTCCTTTCCCTCCTCACTTTCTTAGTCTTCCTGTACACCAGCATAACCTTCCCTGGTATTCAGTTTGTTTATTTATCTTCTGCAACATCTTCTAAGACAAAGGAAAGAGTCACTACAGATGATTATTTGCAACATGTCTTTATTTATGAGACAATGCTGATTTTAAAATGCACCTACGTCTATGGCCCTCAATTTCTTGGCAAAGACACAGAGATGATCATTCATTTTCCTAAGGTCACCCTGATGGTCTTTAATTGAATTGGGCCTTAAACACTTGAACTTCTGACTAAATTATACTGATTCTTTCCTATGACATCTAAAAGAAGAAATTGATCTCATAAATACCCCGGAATTAACTATTCAGCCAAATGAAATGCATTTATGGAAATATTTTATGTGTTCAGCAAATAGCAGGCTTAAGAGAAGATAATAAAAATGTTCGTTTTATTTGTTAAGTATCCTATGCCAAGTATCATCTTAAAAGTTTTATGTACAATACACTTTTTAATCATCAAAGCAACCTATCATATGAAAACCTACATTTTACAGAAGAGAAAAACTGAGGTTTGGAGAGGATTTCCTAAAGTTGACAGTTTCCAAAGATTCTGCTTTTAGCCAGTAAGCTCTAGGTAGGTGATTACAGGGAAGTGAAAGTCATAGAGATTTGGGCCAGGGGAGGTCAGCTTTCAGGCAGGAATCCTACCCATCTTGGCGGTGACTAGTTAGTTTCAGCGGTCAGCACAGAAATGACAAGAAGGCAGTATACAGTCGTTATTGTGTCTAACATGAGAGGAGGGCTGGTCAGGGAAGGAGGGAAGCTCTGCTTTATTTATTTTATGTTACAGCCAATCCAGGTAGAGTAGACTGGGTAAAACCCAAGAATAGAAGATTAGAAGTAAGAAATGCAACATTCTCTAAATAGGATGTAGTGTTTAATAACAATGGTCACTGAGATACTCCATCACATGTTCCAGTAAAATTGTTGGGATGGATTTAAAATCTAGACACAGGAGCAAATAACTTGCCCTTTTAATATAAAGTTTGGATATGCAAATAAGAACAAGATGAAAGGTACTCACTGATAAAGTTGGGAGGCATGGGTCATAAAGGACCAACAATGACAATGGTGGATGTCAGTACAGAAAAAGACAAACTAATCATGGCAGATGAGGGAACAAAGGTGGTTGCAAGCAACCATTTTGGGAGATTAAGGTCAAACTGTCAATCCAATATGTGTATGGTATTTTGTGACCCAAAGTAACCACATTTTACAAAATATTTGTTTAACTTAATAATAGGGGTTCTAATACTTGATAAGCAATATACCTTATATATCATGGTGCACTTATGATCATGTAGTCATAACAATGAATATAAAGTTAGAGGAAATCTATCAAGTGTTAATTATGAGTCAAAAATATATTTTCCCTTTTTATGCCATTTTCTATCCAATTCTTATGGTAATTTCTCACATAACTACCTATACCTTCATAAATCAAACCATCTCTCACAAACTTCAAGTACAAATCCCATAGCTTACAAGTGTTAGGGGCAGGTTTCTCCAGACACAGAGAGAAAAATACACATAAAATGGGAGGGAACCAACACTTTAGAAATTCTTACTACATAGCAGGCAACTTAAACATATTTTCTCACAATTAAATAAAACAATAATACTATTCCCATTTTGGGATGTGAAAAATAATTTCTCAGTGCACACTGGTTTGGAAATATAACCCCTGTCCATCAGATCATAAATCCCAAGCTCTTAACAATATTATATACCATTAAGTACAGAGGACAATGGGCTCTGGTGCTTCTGGATCTGGTCTTGCCCATGAAACACATTCTTCCACAGAAAATGGCTGCACAGATCTTGTTTCCAAGGTGATTTTATCCACGTGGCTGATTCAGCTTCTTGAGAGCTCTCACTTCACCTCACATTTACTTACAATAAAATACATTTTAAGAACTAACTGGACACATGGCAGCCGAGTGGTTAGCAGTGTTTGATTTTTATTTTATTTTATATTTGAATTTATTTTATTTTATGGTACAATCTATCTTGAGTTCTAAGTTCTCTTATAAAGAACATCTAGAGTAATGTTCAATTATGTAACTTACTGATGAACTGTAATTAAATGATATATCTATTGAGCAGGCACTAGTCAGTTCTAGTACTTTTTAACCACATAACTCATAAAAAGCTAGCATACACATAAAAATGAACAAATTACTGAATTACTCACCACATTGTGCAATCTACATATTAACATGAGTGCCCAGAAATGCCTGCCAATGTTAGGTATGTGTTATGTGATTTATTAATTCATACTTCCTCATTTATAAAAACTCAGTATTTGGAATCATGACATTTTGGAGGTAGAGAAAACTGGATATTATTAGTCTGACTCTCTTCATTTTTGAGATATAGAAATAAGCCTGGAACCAACTTGCATTCCCACCAGCAATGTAGGAGGGTTCCCCTTTCTCCACACCCCCGCCAACATTTGTCGTTTCCTGACTTGTTAATTTTAGCCATTCTGACTGGTGTGAGGTGGTATCTCATTGAGGTTTTGATTTGGATTTCCCTGATGCCGAGCGATGTTGAGCACTTTTTCATGTGTCTGTTGGCCATGTGGATGTCTTCTTTGGAAAAATGGCTGTTCATGTCTTCTGCCCATTTCTTGATTCGATCATTTGTTCTTTGGGTGTTGAGCTTAAGAAGTTCTTTATAGATTTTGGATACTAGCCCTTTATCTGATATGTCATTTGCAAATATCTTCTCCCATTCTGTCCGTTGTCTTTTGGTTTTGTGGACTGTTTCTTTTGCTGTGCAAAAGCTTTTTATCTTGATGAAGTCCCAAGAGTTCATTTTTGCCCTTGCTTCCCTTGCCTTTGGCGATGTTTCTAGGAAGAAGTTTCTGTGGCTGAGGTCAAAGAGGTTGCTGCCTGTGTTCTCCTCTATGATTTTGATGGACTCCTGTCTCACATTGAGGTCTTTCAACCATTTGGAGTCTATTTTTGTGTGTGGTGTAAGGAAATGGTCCAGTTTCATTCTTCTGCATGTGGCTGTCCAATTTTCCCAACACCATTTGTTGAAGAGACTGTCTTTTTTCCATTGGCCATTCTTTCCTGCTTTGTCAAGGTGAGTTGACCATAGAGTTGAGGGTCCATTTCTGGGCTCTCTATTCTGTTCCATTGATCTATGTGTCTGTTTTTGTGCCAGTACCATACTGTCTTGATGATGACAGCTTTGTCATAGAGCTGGAAGTCCGGAATTGTGATGCCGCCAGCTTTGTTTTTCTTTTTCAACATTCCTCTGGCTATGCGGGGTCTTTTCTGGTTCCATACAAATTTTAGGATTATTTGTTCCATTTCTTTGAAAAAAGTGGATGGTATTTTGATGGGGATTGCATTGAATGTGTAGATTGCTCTAGGTAGCATTGACATCTTCACAATATTTGTTCTTCCAATCCATAAGCATGGAATGTTTTTCCATTTCTTTGTGTTTTCCTCAATTTCTTTCATGAGTATTTTATAGTTTCCTGAGTCCAGATTCTTTGCCTCTTTGGTTAGATTTATTCCTAGGTATCTTATGGTTTTGGGTGCAATTGTAAATGGGATTGACTCCTTAATTTCTCTTTCTTCTGTCTTGTTGTTGGTGTATAGGCATGACACTGATTTCTGTGCATTCATTTTATGTCCTGCCACTTTACTGAATTCCTGTATGAGTTCTAGCAGTTTTGGGGTGGAGTCTTTGGGGTTTTCCACATTAAGTATCATATCATCTGCAAAGAGTGAGAGTTTGACTTCTTCTTTGCCGATTCGTATGCCTTTTATTTCTTTTTGTTGTCTGATTGCTGTGGCTAGGACTTCTAATACTATGTTGAATAGCAGTGGTGATAGTGGACATCCCTGCCATGTTCCTGACCTTAGGAGGAAAGCCATGTTCCTGACCTTAGGAGGAAAGCTCTCCATTTTTCCCCATTGAGAATGATATTTGTTGTGGGTTTTCATAGATGGATTTTATGATATTGAGGTATATACCCTCTATCCCTATACCACTCTGGAAAACAGTATGGAGGTTCCTCAAAAAGTTGAAAATAAAGCTACCATACAATCCAGCAATTGCACTACTGGGTATTTACCCCAAAGATATAAATGTAGGGATCCGCAGGGGTACATGCACCCCGATGTTTATAGCAGCAATGTCCACAATAGCCAAACTGTGAAGAGAGCCAAGATGTCCATCGACAGATGAATGGATAAAGAAGATGTGGTGTATATATATACAATGGAATATTATGCAGCCATCAAAAGGAATGAGAGCTTACCATTTGCAATGACATGGATGGAACTGGAGGGTGTTATGCTGAGTGAAATAAGTCAATCAGAGAAAGACATGTATCATATGACCTCACTGATGTGAGGAATTCTTAATCTCGGGAAACAAACTGAGGGTTGCTGGAGTGATGGGGGGTGGGAGGGATGGGGTGGCTGGGTGATAGACATTGGGGAGGGTATGTGCTATGGTGAGCGCTGTGAATTGTGCAAGACTGTTGAATCACAGATCTGTCCTCTGAAACAAATAATACAATATATGTTAAAAAAGAAGAAGAAGAAGAAGAAGAAGAAGAAGAAGAAGAAGAAGAAGAAGAAGAGGAAGATAGCAGGAGGGGAAGAATGAAGGGGGGAAATCGGAGGGGGAGATGAACCATAAGAGATGATGGACTCTGAAAAACAAACTGAGGTTTCTAGAGGGGAGGGGACTGGGAGGATGGGTTAGCCTGGTGATGGGTATTAAAGAAGGCACCTTCTGCATGGAGTCCTGGGTGTTATACACAAACGATGAATCATGGAACACTACATCAAAAACTAATGATGTAATGTATGGTTATTAACATAACAGTAAAAAATTTTAACAAAGAAAAGAAAAGAAATAAGCCTGGAACAATTTTTTTTTAAAGATTTTATTTATTTATTTGAGACAGAAAGAATGAGAGACAGAGAGCATGAGAGGGAGGAGGGTCAGAGGGAGAAGCAGACTCCCCGCCGAGCAGGGAGCCCGATGTGGGACTTGATCCCGGGACTCCAGGATCATGACCTGAGCCGAAGGCAGTCGCTTAACCAACTGAGCCACCCAGGCGCCCAAGCCTGGAACAATTAAGTAAAGCCCTCCATAGATGAACAGAACCAAATGATGATAATTTAGTATGTAATGTAGGTCATTGTTATATACTGAATTTTATACAAACAGAAAGTAAAAAATTAATACCATAAGAACTTGGAACTTAAAAATACTGATGTTATGGGGTCTTTTGTCATTATGTTATGAAAGGCCCTATGTATTTCCATTTACAAAGATAAAAGACCAAAATAGTCTCCAAAACAAGGTCCAACAGATTACTACTTATTTTAGATCTCTATAGTTCACAAAAATAAGCTTAGCTTTACTCTTAGAGAAGTAATCTTGAAAACTCTAAAGTTGTAAAGAGAATACTTTGGTTAAGAATTGTCAAAGTATTGGGCGCCTGGGTGGCTCAGGTGGTTAAGCGTCTGCCTTCAGCTCAGGTCATGATCCCAGGGTCCTGGGATCAAATCCCACATTGGGCTCCCTGCTGGGCAGGGAGCCTGCTTCTCCCTCTGCCTCTCTCACTCTCTCTCTCTGAATCTCATGAATAAATAAATAAAACATTAAAAAAAAAAAGAGTTGTCAAAGTATTTCATCGTGGTTTTTATTTGTATTTCCCTGATGGCTAGTGATGTTGAACATTTTTCATGTGTCTGTGAGCCATTTGTATGTCTTCTTTGGAGAAGTGTCTGTATTGATTGTGAAAAATGTGGATAAATTGTAAAAGAGCTCCAAAGAGTAAATAAACAATAGCTAAATTTGAAATAGCAATTCTGTATAAAGCCATGTACACAATTTGAACAGTCTTGAGAAAACATCTTGTGCACAGAAATTGTGTCTTTCCCATCATGAGGAGGATTTCATGGGCAGGGGACCACTCTGGGTTTAAGCATGGCAACAAACATGCCGGCAGGAATAACTGACTCCCCATTGGTTTGTGAGCTTCCTCTTTCCCCTCTCAGGCTGGTGGGTCACGTGTGAACTTGGGCCCTCTTACTGGCCCAAGGTATGGCCAGGAGGAGCGCGAGCAAGGAATTTTTCAATCCATCATCCTGGGAAATTAAAGAACGCCACACTTAAAAGGGCTCTACTGTTGGTAGACAGGTTCCCAGTGGCCTCAGTTAGTCACAGTGAGTTGCCTGTTGAAACCTCTGATTACTGTGGTTAGGGGACCTAACTGATTAAGTGTAGACAGAACTCAGGCAGCTGTTAGGAAAGAATGCCATCCCCGGTCCCACGCCCTCTGCCACGTGACCTTGGACAAGTCCCATAACTCTGTGTGCCTTTGTTTCTCATCTGTAAAATGAAGTAACAGGAGCACTCACCTCATATGGTTGTTAAGAGGGTTTAATGAGCCATTCCACACACAAATTTATGACTATCGCCAAAGTTCTAGGTACTTTTTAAACACAGAGAGAACAGTTTCAAAAGTTTGGATTTCAGATGTTTCTATAGAAAAGGGGCAATCTTGTGAAGCATACAAAAACAAAACAGAGCCATGTGGACAGTTTCTACTCTACCTGAATCTTTCATTAAAGAAGAATCCACTTTTGGAGAAAGTAAAGCTATGAAAAAATTTAGATGATAGAGTCCCAAGGCCCAGATCATGACCCTGGAAGAGAAGGAACCATGGTCAATGATGTGTTTGAACCATGCGTCACCCTGAAACAATCCCTTGTTTTAACATTCCAGTAACTCTTGACGTCGGTGTACCTGAACTTAAGAGCATACAACTTACATATAGTACAGAGGTTATAAAAGCCACAAAGTACAGCAAACATCCATGGTGGTGGTTTATCTCAAATTACTTGGTGAGTCTTGGTGGTGAACAAACCCTAGGCCCAAAGAGCAAACTTCTCCATTGGTCCCATTAACTGCACGTAATACCTGAAGCTACCAGCTCCCCATCAGGAATTTCAGGATTTTCTCAAAAACCATATTCCTGAACGTTGCTGAACCACTGGGCAGGTCCAGGCACTGAGAAACACTGGTGTACATACCTCGTCCAAAAGCCCTGCCTTACCATTGACCGTCTAAACCAGAATACAGGATCTGAGCCGTTGCTCAAGACAGGCTGGCTGATATTCCCTCTGGGGCCCCGCCCCTCACATCACTGCATACTTTGTCAGGACTCTTAATATTATCTGTTAAGAAGAAATCCAGAACCTGAAAATCAGGAAATCAAGAATGAGGTTTAAAAAATGTTTTGGAGCAAAACCCTCCTAAGGAGATGCAGAAAGTGGGAACACCCACACAGCGACTACGTGTAACACACATACAACCAAATTCATTTTTTAAAAGCAGCAAGTTTATCCAATTAGAATCCGAATGCATTGCATTGTCTAATTTAAAGGCCTTAAAATTTTCATATGAAGGGGATAAAATCTTTCTGCCTTAAAATTTTTCAAATCAGAAAACTACAATCGAGATGTGAAAAGTTAGTTTAATGTTGACATAGCTTCATGTTACAGGGCCAACCCTGAAAGGATGCCAAAGTAGGTGTAATTTGCTTTAGAACACAGTAAAATGGGGAGCACCTGGGTGACTCAGTAGGTTAAGCGTCTGCTTTTGGCTCAGGTCATGATCCCAGGGTCCTGGGATTGAGCCCCGGGTTGAGCTCCCTGCTCGGTGGGGAACCTGTTTCTCCCTTTCCTCCCCGCTTATGCTCTCTCTCTCTCTCTGTAACTCAAATAAATAATGTGTCAACTTATGGACTCATTCTGCATCCTGAGAAATATCCAGAAGAAAGGTATTTGCTTTAAATGAGGAAACATCTTTCCCAGCTCCATAGGAGAAAAAGCTCTGCACAGGGTCTTCAACCTGCTTTCCTCTGGCCCTGGGAAACATTAAATACCCTCTAGCCAAAGTCTACAGAGAATTCACTTCTAGGAACCAAAGGGGCACTTGAGAATAAATGCACAGCAAAGGTGACATCTAAGAACATCACTTGAGCTGAATAAAAGCCATTCAAAAAGAAAAAAAAAAAAACCTTAAAAAAAAAAAAAAAGCCATGTGGAGAATCACAAGATATTGCCAAAACTGCAGTTAGACAATCAGCAATGAGACTAGTGGTATGACAAATCCTGTTTCAGACCTGTTGACTTAGATTTACTTGCACAACCATAATTGGCCAAAAACAGGAAATAAATGTAATGCATATATACTGCTCTAAACTTCTTTCTCTCCATCTTCCTTCTTCCTACAGATAAAGCTGATGCTTCACCTGATTCTGAGAATCAACAGTAAGTAATGTAATTTTTTAAAAGTGAACATTTTATTATGCAATATATTTTTGCTTTTTTGGTGTTAAATGATATATTGTAAAAATATCTATGATTTTCAAAACTCTGTTAATAACTTTTATTGAGAGTAATGAGCTTAACTTTTATACTCTTTTTAAGCTAAGAAAGTAACATGTAGCTCTACTATTCCAAACGCACTTTTACCGAATTTAACATTAAATTAATTTTTACTTTTTATTGTAAAATAAGTAATATATTTTCCATATCTATGACTCTTGGAAACAATTATACTAGAACTTCCTTTAATAGAAAAATGAAAAACTAAGGATATATATGTCACATATTGAAAATTTTACTAATATTCACATATGTAGATATGTGTTGATAAAGACATTATTAAAACAAGGAGCAGCAGCTATTGCTAATAATTTTAAATCTATCAAAACAAAATTATAACACCAACCTAGAGATAAAAAAATTTCATTAGCAATTGTCAGCATAACATACATTTTCCCTTATGAAACTCGAAAATAAGACAAAAGACAGAAGACTTAGAAGTTTTCCGATCAAAAGTTAATCTACACAAGCAGCTACATTTATATGAAGATTTGAATATAATATCTGCTGAGGATATTTTATATAAGGAAGCAGTTGCCACAAAGAACTTCTTTTGGCAAATAAGAAGTGATACCTAATAATATACAAGGAGTTATTTACCCTGCAGAGGGAAGATTTTACTTTCAAAGTATTTTATTAATGTTCTTCTTTATGGCTAAATGCCATCCAGGGAGCTCAGGGAGGATTTATACTGTTGCCAGAGAAGATCTGGTGTTGTGTCTTCTGCCAGTTAAAAACAAAAGCTACATCTGCCTGAATGACTCACCCTTTGGAGGAGCATCAAAGGAAATTAAAGCAAAGACAAGTTGCAAAGCCAGGAGCTATTCCATAATGTTGGGTGGTAAGGTCAGTTGGTGCCCCTGAACTGATCTCAGATTTGTAAGAGGAAGAGGTAAATTAGGAGGAAGAGTGTCAGACCTCTAAAGTAAGGTCTAAATCAGACTGTGCTAAAAATTCCAGTAATGCTGTTTAGTAAATTCAAGTAAGGGGCAAGAAATCATATGTGGAAATAAAAAGAAAACAGAAGGAAGATTAAATATGACATCTAAAGTCTGAAAAGACTGCATCAAATACTGCTCTGTAGTGATTGATACATAGCTGTGTGGGTACCCATAATGCATACATTATACACATATGTGTTGATGCTTTTATTTTTTAAAGATTTTATTTGTTTATTTATTTATTATTGATTGATTGATTGATTGAGAGTGGGAGGAGGGGCAGAGGGAGAGGGAGACACTCTCAAGCAGACTCTGGGCTGAGCGTAGAGCTGGACACCGGGGGGCTAGATCCCACTACCCTGAGACCATGACCCCAGCCAAATACAAGAGTAGGACACTTAATTGACTAAGCCATCTAGATGCCCCTGTGTTGATGCTTTTAATGGTTTTTTTTCTGGCCTGATTGTTTGAAACATTTACATTCCCTCCTTTCAGGTACTAGGGCATTGAGGTCAAACTGTCTGGCCTTATCCCTGGGTTCTTTTGCATGCAAGCACATGGCATTTCATTATTAAATATCTGATCCTGGGACTGCAGATCTGTAAAGTGGGGCATTGAGTAATATTATGTACTCTCTAGATTGTTAAGAGTTTTTTTTTCCATTTTTAAAATTTTTTTATTCTTATGTTAATCCCCATACATTACATCATTAGTTTTAGATGAAGTGTTCCATGATTCATTGTTTGTGCATAACACCCAGTGCTCCATGCAGAATGCGCCCTCCTCAATACCCACCACCAGGCTAACCCATCCTCCCACCCCCTCCCCTCTAGAACCCTCAGTTTGTTTTTCAGAGTCCATCATCTCTCATGGTTCATCTACCCCTCCGATTTCCCCTGCTTCATTCTTCCCCTCCCGCTACCTTCTTCTTCTTTTTTTTTTCTTATAGATTGTTAAGAGTTTTAATGAGCCCGTAAAGAGTGACACAGTGCTTCACACAAAACCCAGAATAACCATATGATGGCATTATTATATGGCTCACTTAAAGGCAAAGGGATATGGCCCCGAAAACTTGCATGTAAAGCATTTTATTTATTTATAAATTTAATCCCTCTACATTCACCTTTATAGGTAATGCTTAAGAAGGATCTGGTTTTAATTTTCCCCACATAGCAAGGTAATTTTCCCAAAACTATATACTAGACAATCTGTTCTTCCTCTAACGCTTTTTTATGCTACCTTGTTTGGTCTGTCTCTTATTAAATTTTCTATTTACCTTCATTGGCCCATTTATCCATTCCTAATATAATACTCAAATTTTGTCAACACAAGTTTGAAGCCTATTTTAATAACTAATATGAAAAGATACCCAGATTAATCCTTCTCATAAAAGGTATATTCAGTTATTCATGGGCCAATCAAAATTTTTATTGGAGTTATAAAGAATTTTTATATTAATTTAATTAGGATTGATACCTTTCTTGTATTAACACATACCATTTAAAAGCATGAAAATCTCTCAACTTATGTATATCTTCTTTTATGCCTTTTACTAGGGTTTTAAAATTGTCTCCAAAAAAAGATTTTTTATTCTTGGTTATTTCATAAACAAACTATATTTTTTGTACTATTATGAGTTTTATGTTTTCTTTTTAATCTTATTTTCTAGTTGAGTGTTGCTAGTATATGGCAATGGTATTTTTTATAAACTGGTATTACATCTTGCAAACTTTTTTTTTTAAGATTTATTTATTTATTTATTTATTTGACAGAGAGAGAGACACACAGCGAGAGAGGGAACACAAGCAGGGGGAGTGGGAGAGGGAGAAGCAGGCTTCCCATGGAGCAGGAAGCCCGATGCAAGACTCGATCCCAGGACCCCAGGATCATGACCTGAGCTGAAGGCAGACGCTTAATGACTGAGCCACCCAGGCACCCCAGATCTTGCAAATTTTTGCTTATGGTGTATTCTCTAGGTAAATGGCCATAACATTTTAAAATAACACTAATATTATCTCTTCCTTTATGAGACTTACAAATATGTATTTTTTTCTTTTCTTCATATTGGAGAGATCAGGACCTCTCCAATATGATGTTGAACAGTACCAGTGACATTGGTCACTCTGTTTTTGTTCTCAATATTAAATGAATGCACCTAGAGTTTCTCCAAAAACTATATTTGCTAGAGATATTTGGTTATATTGCCATTATCAAATTAATAACCTCTACTCTCCTTTTTCTTATTTTTAACTATAATAGGGGTTGAATTTCACAACATATTTTGCCACATGATTTTTCTTTATCCATTAATGTGATGAATATGACCAATAAATATTCTAATTTTGAATTATTCTTTTTTAAAATTTTGAATTATTCTTACAGCCCTGATATAAAATTTACTTGATCATAAAAATCCTTGTTTCCATAAAATAGACTTATCAGGCAAGGTATGCCTGTATAATTTTTGTGAATATATGTTTTTCATTAATTAATAAGCAGTGATATGATGTCATTAGAGAAAACAACTTATTTTTTTCCAAGTGAGTGTTTCAAACTTAGGGTGGTCCTAAAATTAAGGTAAAGAAGAATTATACATATAAATTTATGCTTCAGAAAGACACAATTTCCTCTTCTGTTTATAATTAGCAGTAAAACATCAACACTTAGATTTGTAAATCTTTGAAAACCCTTTGACTTTTCTCTAGTCACACTTATGAGAAATTACTGATCTCTTGGAAAAGGGAAAATTATGAATGGCAGAGCAGAAAAACAGTATAAAAGAAGAGACGTGGTGACATGCATGTAGCAAAATAACTCTTTTTAGAGAAATGATTTAAAAGGAATTTAAGTTTGTTCCTAAGGAAATCACAGAGGAGATGTGTAACGATACACATTTAGAAATTGTCTACATGCAAATAAATGACAGGAAAAAGCAGTTACTTTCCTAATTTGTCCTAATGCTTTCTCTGTGACTCTAACAAATGCAAGTGCAAATAAAACATATCCTATCTGCACCTGCTATTTAGGGAGTCCCCTGAGGGTGAGACATGAGGTAGAACTAAATACACTGGTCTTACAGCTGATAATAGGTTTTTATCATATTTACTGTATTTGAAATAGCCTTGCTTTATGCTAGGTCCTTCCCTGTCCTTCTCCAAAGTCCCAGAATGGGTCACGGCAAAGGAAAATAAAACTTCACATTTTACTTTTGCACACATGGGAAAATCCAACAAGCTCACAGTGTGGGCACTAGAATGATGGGCTCCCCTAATGATATGCTAAGACTGAGGGCAGGCGGGAATTCTATCTCATTCACTTGACCATGTTCAACAATATCTAGCATGCTATCATGGATAGAGTGTGTAAAACCTAATGGATGCCTGTTAAAGGAAAGAAGAGTACCTGATTGCCACTGACTTGCAAAAAAGGGAGGATCTTTTTTCTCTTTGGCTCTCACATTTTCTAGGAGGACAACTTGAGGCCATGACAGAGAGATGTGCATGTGTCCTTCACTAGTGTAAGTGAGAGTGTAAGTGAGAGTCCTCTGGAGACTTCGTAAGCTTCTGTCGCTCCATCACTGAGCAAGTACAGAGTGAGCCATCTTTAGCCATAGCTACTCGCTATGTAGTTCAGAAAAAAGGTCAAATATAAAGAAATTAATATCAAAGGCATAAAGGGAATACTATCAAAGGATAATGAGGTTATTAATGAGGAGCCCATCCTGACTAGATTTATGGGAAAAAAAAAAAAAGGATTATTTAATGGATGATGTACCAGGTTGTGTTCCTCAGGTAACAAAATCTGAGACACAAGAAGTTGAAGAATACGAGCTCAATTCCCTAGGAAGGAAGGGGAGAGAAGCAAGATTCCTTCAAGGTGAGGTGAACTGTGGTGTAGTCCTATGGGAGGCTTCAGCCAATCAACTGAAGTGTCTGTGAGCTGAGAGATTTCTGCTGGCAATGCTCCCAGCAGAGGGCACAAGCATCCCAAATGGTAATATAAATAGTAATGTTAATGCTAAGACAGTATGTCTTAATGTATGTTTATGGTGATTTTTTTCATATTTTCAAATTGCTCTAACATTACTTATCTCATTCACAAGAACCATATGAAGTAATCCTATGTCACCATACTCTAACTTGATAAAGATTTTCAATTTCATATATCTCATTAAAGATAAAGCTGAATAAAACAGAATTAGTGACAACAACAAAAGCCCAGGCTTCTTAACACCTGTAGTGCACTCTTTCCATTCTCACAATACCAGGTGCCAAGTTTAGGTGTTCAGGTTTTCTCAATATGGACCCAGGCATCTCTGAGAAACAAAAATGACTTTTTTGGACATTAGGTGTATGTATTTGTTTTAGATATAATTAAGTTAATTTTTCTTTCCATATTTTTTCTTTTTCAGTTTTTCATTTTATTCTCCCACATCTTCCTCTGTTCTATGTAAAAATTACATATAAACAAAATCAAACTTTTCTTATTGTTATAAGTGATATTATAATGATATGGAAGAGTTTAAATTTCCAAAACATTGTAGAAACACCTGTATAATTTGTATCCCTTATACAACCCTTATAGGAATATGTTGTCAATTTTGTGAAAAATAACTCATTAGGATGCCAATAAAATTCTCCATTATTTCAACAAAGTTACATATATAAAGGTTATCATATCAACATTTTAAACACAAGATGGATATCCTAAGAAAATATTATTTGAGCTAAGTTTTATGAGCTTTATTTTATATTTGAGGAACAACAGAAAAGGATTGACTTAATTGTTAATACTGTGTTAATTTTTTTTCTAATTTTCTCAAATGTGTTTAGTAACCTACCAGCAATTTAACAGCCACAAAAATATTTATAGCAATGCATGACTTTTTTTATCAAGACAGAAAATTCATTAAAAGCTTTCATTCTTACCTGGAACCCCATGCCCCAAAAAGTATAATAGAGTTTAGTGGGAAATGGATATTGAGGTTAAGAGAAACCTTGGGTTCTGTCCTAGCCATACACTACCTAGCAATGATACCGTCAGGAGGTCACTTAATACCTCTGTGCCTCTGTTCTTCTCTTACATGATCACCATAATGCCTAAACTGTTGGCTACACCAGGTTGCAAAAAAACAACTAATAGGTTTGACAAAATCAGAGCACTTTCCCAAGAGTTGATAATCTTTTTGCAATAAAGGGCTTTTCTTTTTCTGATTACTGTAATTACAGTACTACAGATTCATTTTAGAAAATTCAGAAAAGGATGTCTCACCACATGAAGATAAACTCATGCTCTTGTATTTCTGTTTAATCTCATTTGTTCTTTGCCTGGCTTTTTGTCTGATTGTTAGTTTTGTGAGAGAAGGGGATGAGGGGACTAGGTCCTGCTTCTGTTACTGTTCTCTAGGAGAATAATAATGTAAGCATTCTCAGATCTCCCTACACATCAAGGTTGTCAGTATCACTATGCAATAAAATTTCTTCTGTTACTTTATCTTAAAACTGGTCTAAAATACCTATGTCATAGTTTTGTCATATATCCATGAGAAAAGCAAAGCTCATTGAGATATGGATGCTGGATGGTAATCAGAGGTAACACAATCTCTCAGTGTCTTTTTATTTTTTTTTGAAAGAGAGAGAGAGAGTTCACAGAGGAATAGTGAGAGGGAGTAGCAGACTCCCTGCTGAGCAGAGAGCCTGATGGCAGGGACTCAATCTCAGGACCCCAGATCATGACCCCAGCGGAAGGCAGACACTTAACCAACTGAGCCACCCAGGCGCTCCAATCTCTCAGTGTCTTGCTCACACATGTGCACCTGAATGCAGATCTGTAGCTTCAGAAGATTTCAAATTAGCACATTTTATGGACCTTCAGATTCACTCAAAAATAACCTAATCCTCAAATACCAAATTTGGGAATGTGTGTGACGCTGCTTGGGCTGCCGTAACAAAATACTGCAGACTGGGTGGTGTGAACAACAGAAATTTATTTTCTCACAGTTTGAAGGTTCAAAGTCTGAAACCAAGGTGACAGTATGGTCAGTTTCTGGTGAGGTTTCTCTTCTTGGCTTGCGAACAGCTACCTTCTCACTGTGTTCTCACATGGTATCTTCCTGTATATATGGAGAAGAGAGAGAGAGGACTCTCTGGTGTCTCTCCTGATATGTACACTAATCCTGTTGGATCAGGGTTCATTCTTATGACCTCATTTAATCTTAATTACTTCCTTAGAAACCCAATTACAAATGCAGCCACACTGGGGACTAGGGCTTCAACATATGAATTTTGGGAGGGCACAAACATTCATCCATAAAGGAAGATAAGGATTTCCCATATTCTGTGTTTTTAACTTTGAAGCATAAGCATTGTTTTTGTTAGAACACCAATGGAGACATCATTGCTATGTCTAATACACTCTAACAAGAGGATATATTCTAATTTATTTGAACATTTTATCTCCCTACAGTTAAGCATTAATAAATTATAATGTTTTTATCCTTATAAATATTAATGTAATGAAAATGTATGCCTAAAATTTTTCCAGTATATATTATTATTTCCTCAGAATTCCAAGAAGTTAAATTAGTGAGGCAAGGATGTGAACCTATTAAGGGTATTGATACAGATTGGGTGGGTAATCTAATTTTAAAAGTGAGAAATCTACCTTCTGTTTTTAGAACCAGAAGGAGAATATTGCCTTTGGGGGGGGGGTGGAGGAATTTAATGCATTGTAATAAAGGGCAAGGTTTGAATGGGAATGAATGAGGACACTGGCTGCCTGGGTGTAGCTGAAAGAGTGGTTGAAAGTATTAAAGAAAAGCATTTACTTCTTAGTGGACTTACCTATGGTTCTAGGAATGTCAAGTATATGAGCCAGACTCATGGCAGGTAAGAAATGGCAAATGATCATTAGTAACTTGAAAAGATCTTGATGAGGGTATATTTATAAAGGATTAAGAAGGGTTTAAGGAAACCAGCAAAAACTAATACAGGAGCACCCCAGTATTACTAACAGTTGGGAGCTATGAATGGGCAATGTGAAGAACCCATTCCTAGAACCAGAGAGTAGCTACATAGACAAGAATGTGGAACTAGAGTGAAAATGGGTAGTATATACTTAGCATTTATAGGTGTACTTCAAAATCTTCAATCAAGTACTTCCTTTTGTTCTTTAGGTCCCCATTGGAGGGTTGCTTCTTGGTGAATCCATTATCATTCTAGTGGCATCATGTAACAAATCTTCTCTTGTTATATTACTAATGAATTTGGAACAACTGAGATCACTACATTGTTTTGTTTTATTTTTCCTCCTGTATTCCTCAGAAGTTCATACACTAAACAATCCAATGTCAGTCTTTGTTCCCTTTGTTTTGTTTTCCCAGCAATGGCCTTATTCCTGGAGTTGCTGTTCCTGGCTCTTGTGTTGCTTCCATTCTTTCCTGCAAATGGACGGGTATGATGGAGGTTGGAAATATCTTCAGAACAACTGAAGCAACTTATAAACAGAAATCTATTAGATAAATTTTCAAAAGTGAAAAGGAGTAGAGAGTCTGGTACATCACAAAGTACTCATTGGTTGCTCAAGTAGTTAACACAGTTAAGTCTAAGGCTGTGGTGACCAGTATTGTAGCCTCTAGCCACATGAGGGTATTGAACACTGGAGATACAGATGGTCAGAATTGAGATCTGCGTAATTACATAGCAGAATTCAAGACTTAGTAAAAAAGGAAGGTAAAATATTTCATTAATAATTTTAATATTGATTGCATGATGAAAACATAGTATTTTGAAACAATTAGATAAATAGGTATATTATAAATATCAATTTAATCTGTTTATTTTTTCTTTTTCAAAGTGGCCCCCCAGAAATTAAAATTACCTTTCATGCTATCATTATATTTCTATTGACAGCAATGGTCTACAGGTTTAAAAGCTAATGAAACTCACCCTGTCCAAAGATCTTTACTGATTCCCTTATATTTAATTCATTACAATGTGATCCTCACAGAAAATTAGCAATATATCTATATAATCGCAAATTAGCAAAACTTCTTCACATACATCACCACATTTATTTTCATAGTCAATGTGTAAGAATAATAATACCTATTTTTTAAGTTAAAAAAGAAACTTTAGTAAAGAGATTAAGTATTTGGATTTTTTCATGGTCTTACAATTAATATATAAAGAATAAGATGCTCTAATTATTTCTAATATGCTGCTTTACTTTAATAATCCTAAGAACAGGATCAATGATTCTCTTAAATGTTTGGTGGGTAGGTGTCTATATAAGGTGTCTATCTTCTGATCAGAAAAACTCTGAATGTGAAGTTTGGTCATTGCTGTCTATTTCCACATTCTCCTTTAACTCTGAGCATACAAGAATAGCTAGGACTCCACAGATCAGAGTTCAGGCAATAGGTCAAAACTCATGTGGCATTCAGAAATATAGTCATTATGTTACCATAATTAATTTTCAATCTGAAGACAATTTATTTATCACCTGGGTCTTATTCAAAAAGTTTGTTGCCTTCCCAATCTCTTTCCTAAAGATTTTTTTAAATTTTTATTTATTTATTTGAGAGAGAGAGCAAGAGAGAGAGAGAGAGAGAGCACCAGCGGGGGGAGGGAGGCAGAGGGAGAAGCAGACTCCCCACTGATCAGGGAGCCCAATTGCAAGGGAGATCAATCTTAGGACCCTGGGATCATTACCTGAGACAAAGGCAGACACTTAACCAACTGAGCCATGCAGGAGCCCCCTAAAGATTTTTTTTCATGGTCCTTTCCAATCCCCAGTTATCTCTCTGGTCCATCTCCTGGTCTTCATTATAAAATTATTTAAAAGAGAGCTATATTTTGCTCTTTTGCACTGCTAAATGTTTGCTGATCAGATTTTCTACATACCTTCTGCCTAGTATGTTTTTTTCTGCACCTTCTCAATAGAAAACACTATTCATCCTTTATAACCTCAATCCAGACCATCTTTTGCAAAGCTTTCCTA
Source organism: Mirounga angustirostris (assembly GCF_029215605.1). Classification (NCBI taxonomy): domain Eukaryota; kingdom Metazoa; phylum Chordata; class Mammalia; order Carnivora; family Phocidae; genus Mirounga; species Mirounga angustirostris. The sequence continues at coordinate 45,139,916 of NW_026991716.1, read as the reverse complement.
ACCTGAATAAGAATTGATCCCTTGTTTTTTATACATCTAGCAGAATCCACCTATCTTCAGTTATCATGTGGTATTGTTATTATTCATGTCATATAGTTTACCGAAATAAATTTATTTTTTAAGATTTGATTTAATCATTGAGAGAGAGAGAGAGACGGAGTGACAGTGCACAAACAGGGAGGGGTAAAAGAAGAGGGAGAAAGAATCGAAATAAATTCTTGAAGTATAGATAGATACCTTTTTAGATCCATTTTATGCTCAACACTCTTCATATTCCCTGTCACCTAATAAAAGCTTTCTTGAAACTCATTAAAAAACAGCAAAGACATGTCTTCAGTAGGATTTGTATCTACAAAAGATAGGATAAGAAGGAGGAAATAATTATTTCTTTCTCAGGGACCAAATTTTGATGTGTTTTGAAATGAAATTCTACGAAGCAGGTTTTTGAGAGTCAATAGGAAATATCCAAGGATGTTATTTTATTTCACATGTGCATCCTTTCTAGCTTAGGCATTAGTAGCTGGGAATGTACCAAATCTGTGAGTACAATGAAATTCACTTAAAAAAAAAAAAAAGAAAGGAAGAAAAGAAAAGAAATTCATTATTGGTTCCTGTCCTTAGGAGCATAAAGCAAGTAGGAGAATGGATGCATAAATTAATAATGGCAATAAATATGGTTAAACCTAAGTTTGCACTATTTGGAGGGCTTTGAGCAACCTCAGTATTGGGAGAAGAGAGAATAACTTACTCCAATGTGTCAGATAAAATCAACAAAGAGTCCTGTCTATTTAGACTTAGATTTTAAACTCTTGGTCATGTTCATACAACATAACACTCATGTGTAATTTGAAGTCATCAAATATCTCAGACCTTGTGAGAACAATTCACACACCCCACTCTACCTCCAGGGTAGACATCTCCCCCCTGCCACACACACAATGATAAAATATACCAAAAATTTCAGCAGCTGATTTAATACTTTATTCTGTTACTAAAAAGGAACAGAGTCAGCAATGGCCCATTAACTGGATGATTTTGTTCCCTCTAAATGGCCTTGGAAATTTTTTAATATTGCAAAAGTACCTTTTGAGTGATGTCATGAAATCAGCTCATATAATAAAATAGATCATAATGTCTCTCATAATAGGAAGAATAATTTTATTAGCACTGAAAGCACTTTGAACCTGAACATCCCTTCCCTAGATACATTTTAAATACATTATTTCTCTAAATACAGACCATATCAGGTCAAACTTTCCTTAAAGTCTAGGATGAATTTTGAGGTCTACTCTCATCCCACCAGCTGCAGCCTAATCAAATGTGAATGAATATGTCTTAATGTTTCTATTGTGTACCTTTATGGTTATAAAATATTATCACTCATATGGCTAGAAAAGGCACAGTAAGAATTCCCTTGAAACTAGAAATTGGCATCTGTGGCCTCAGAGGAGATTTTAATTTGTCATGCCATGAATTTCATCCTCCTTCTCAAAGCTTCAAATTACTTTTTTCCTATCTGTCATAGCTTTGGCTCAGGTTCATTGGCAATGCTTAACAACTAATATTGATTTGAACTGGATGCTCTTTAAAATGATCTTTGTTCCCTCGACCGTTTATTCACTCTTAAATGCAATTTTAACAAATGTTAAGAAGATAACCCTAATTTTATCTCCCTTTAGGATCCATCCTTTACTGCTTTGCTAACCACTCAAAACCAAGTCCAAAAAGAGATTGTAAATAAACACAATGAACTAAGGAGATCAGTCTCTCCACCTGCCAGCAACATGCTACAGATGGTAAGAGGTAGTGATAAAGGCTAATGGTGTGAATCAGCAGTGATAAGAGCAGGGAGCTGGTAACTGGCATCTCTTAAGAACTTTGTTTTGCTTCCATTCTGCTATTTCATTTGAGCTGTATTATGGGCAGGGCAAAAATTAATTTTCCTTTATAATGGTTAAATAATCTAGCAAGGGTTTGGGGCTATTAAGTCGGGAAGGCAAAATTAGAAGCCAAATCTTCAGACATCAAATGTGAAGCCATTGCACTTTTTGTTCGCTGTCTGCCCTAGTCTAAAATAAAGGAGTCCACTTTCCTTCAAAATCAGTGCCATTTAGGGTTAATAATAGTTCACTTTCCAAGACACAATCCATAAATGCTAGATATCTCCCATTTGAGTGCAGTGGGCTACAAGTGGAACTGGGAATAAACTAGGCTAGTTTATTACTATTGAAATATAATTTAAAGACTTCACATATTGATGAGTGCTTAGACTAGCACTATTACTAAAAAACCTAGGTGTGGCTCCTGTGTTATCATAAATTGTCAGATACTGTATTGGATATTTCTGTCAGTAGACACATCATTTATGAACTTCTCTTCATGTGGAAATTGGCACTGGAGCAGATAAACACACATACACACACACACACACACCCCTAACAAAAGATCTTATCATACCAATGACAATGAATATATCTATAGAAGTTTTAAAATAGTGCGAATCAACCTACCAATCAGATTATAAAGCATATGTTTCACTGGAGTTGAATCTTTAAGTGTATTTTTTTTTCTTGTGACATTTAGGAATGGAACCGAGAAGCAGCAGCAAATGCCCAAAAGTGGGCAAACAAGTGCACTTTAAAACACAGCGTGCCAGAGGACCGAAAAACCAGTACGTAAATGAGTATTTTTTGAATAAATGAACAAATAAAATAATATTGGAAAAATCAAATAGAATGGAACATTCTGGGATGTTTTAGAAGACTTAGTGAATAAATGTTGCTTATACTGCTCTATTTAAAATCAAGCTATCTGTAGAAGGAGAGAGAATTATTAGTATCATTTCGTGCTTGTTGACTGTTTATGTTATGCAAATAATTTCTGAACCAATACTTCATTTGTTCCTCTCAACCAGCTCATGAGTTAACACGTCATGTATCATCATTTCTCCAGCTTCAAAGATTAGGGACATAAGAGAAATGACCTAGGAGCACATCCTGAAGTTGTGTCATGTACTGGAAAGTTAACCAGGCTTATTGATTTATTTTTTAACCTTTTATTTAAATTCAATTTAATTAATATATACTATATTATTAGTTCCAGAGGTGGAATTCAGTGATTCATCAGTTGCATACAATACCCAGTGTTCATTATATCATGTGCCCTCCTTAATGTCCATCACCCAGTTACCCCATCCCCCCACCACCTTCCCTCCAGCAACCCTGAGTTTGTTTCCTAGAGTTAAGAGTCTCTTATGGTTTGCTTCCCTCTGTGTTTTCATCTTATGTTATTTTCCTTCCTTTCCCCTATGTTTATCTGTTTTGTTTCTTAAATTCCACATATGAGTGATATATATATATATATATATATATATAGGATATATAGATATATAGAATATATAGAATATATATATATAGGAATATTACTCAGCCATCAAAAAGAATGAAATCTTGCCATTTGCAATGATATGGGTGGAACTAGAGGGTATTATACTTAGTGAAATAAGCCAGTCAGAGAAAGACAGGCTTATTGATTCCTAATCCACTGCCCTTTTTCTATATTGTGTTGCTGTTTGGTGTTTAAATATCTCTTTTTTTATGTTTATAAATATACTGAATTATGTGAATAGTTCCTGAATTTTGCTGTAAAAATACTTAAACTTTTAATATCATCATGAATATTTTGTGTATGTTCACTCAGTTTTTACTTTTTGATAATAAATAGTCAAGTAGTTTGCATAGACTGTGTACCTATAAAGCATAGAATAATATATCACATGCAAAAAACTATAAAAGTTTCAAGAATTATAAAAATTATGAGAGAAAACTTTTATGCATAAACTTTACATAAAATATTTATTTACATTATCAAGCATGAAAGGCAATTGAAAGTAGTGAATTGAGTAGTACTCAATTTGAAAGTAGTGAATAATTACCTATAATTTCAGTAGAATTATTATTTATATTGTTGATATTAACATTATAATGAAATTATGAAGAGAGATAACTGCATTCAGTAGAAGATTAAAACAAATGGTCTTAAGATCAAATTATGTTAGATTTTGAGTTTCTTTCCTTCCATATTAAAGAAGATATCCAAGAATATTTTATACTCTCCTGAAACAGCATGTAGACATAATATTTCAAGCCAGCAAAATGCAAATATTATGTGAGAGCTGAAAAGATAGGCAAATGTTTCTGGGCTGCAAGACATTTATTAATGTTTTTATTTTTTTATTATTTTTTATGTTTTATTCTCATTTTGTAATTAATTTTATTGTAACAACAATGCTTTTTTAAAAATTCTATTGTAGTAAGAATACTTAACATGAGACCTACACTCTTGACCAATTTTTAAATATATTATACAATATTGTTGACTACATGTACATGTTGTATAGCAGATATCTAGAACTTACTCACCTTGCTTACCTGAAATTCATTGATTAGTAAGTCCCCATTTCTCCTTTCCCTCATCCCCAGCTGCCACCATTGCACTCTTTGATTCTGTGAATTTGATTCTTTTAGATATTTCACATAAATGGACTCGTTTAGTAGTCTTTCTGTGACTGGTATATTTTGCTTAGCATCACATTCTCAAGTTTCACCCATGTTATCACATGTTGCAAAACTTCCTTCTTTTTTTAAAGATGAATGATATTCATTATATATATATGTCATCTTGTCATCCGTTCACCTGTCCATGGACATTTAGGTTGTTTCCAAATGTTGCCTATTATGACTAGTGCTGCAACGAACATGAGTGTACTAATATCTCTTCAAGATGCTGATTTCAATTCTTTTGGATAAATACTCAGAAGTGTTATTGCTGGATCATTTTGTAGCTCTACTTTCAATTTTTTTGAGGAACCTCCATACTGTTTTCCACAGCAGCTACACTATTTTTTCATTCTCACCAGCAGTGTACATGATTCCGATTTCTCTACATCCTCACCATTACTTGTTGTCTTTTTTTTTTCTTTTTGGTAATAGACATCAAAACAGATGTAAGGTGATATCTCATTGTGATTTTAATGTACATTTCCCTGATGATTAGTAATGTCGAGCTCCTTTTCACATACCTGTTGGTCATCTGTATGTCTTCTTTGGAAAAATGCCTGTTCAAATCTTCTGCCCATTTTTTGAGCAGAAGAGATGAACAGGTATTTTTACAAAGAAGACCTACAGGTGGCCAGCACTGACATGAAAAGATGTTCAAAATCACTCATCATCAGGGAAATGCAAATCAAAACTACAATGAGGTATCACCTCACACTTATCAGCATGGCTAAAATTAAAAAAAAAAAAAAAACAATAAACAACAACTGTTGGAGAGGATATGGAGAAAAAGGAACCCTCATGCACTGTTCGTGGGAGTGCAAACTGATGCTACCACTGTGGAAGACAGTACGGAGGTCCTTGAAAAGTTAAAAATAGAACTATCTTGCGATCCAGTAATTATGCTACTGGCTGTTAACCCCAAAACTACAAAAACACTAATTCAAAGGGATACAGACACCCCTATATTTACAACAGCATTATTTATAATAGCCAAATTATGGAAGCAGCGCAAGTGTCCACTGATAAATGAATGGATAGAGATATGTATACACATATGCATATATATATATATATATATATATATATATGATGCAATATTATTCAGCCATAAAAAAGGAAATTTTGTCATTTGGAACAACATGGATGGAGCTAGAGAGTATAAGGCTAGGTAAAATAAGTCAGAGAAAAACAAATATTATATGATTTCACTCATATGTGGAATTTGAGAAACAAAACAACTGAGAGAAAAGAAAGAGAGAGAGACAAACCAAGAAAATTACTCAACATAGAGAACAAACTGATGGTTACCAGAGGGGTGGTGGGTGGGAGGGTGGGTGAAATAGGTGATGGGGATTAAGGAGTGCACTTGTGATGAGCACAGAGTGATATATAAAATTGTTGAATAACTATATTGTACACCTGAAACTAATATAACACTGTATGTTAACTGTATTGGAATTAATAAAATAAAATAAAATAAATTAAAATGCTAAATAAAAAGTGGTAAATAAAAAATATTCAGAAAGGGCGCCTGGGTGGCTCAGTTGGTTAAGCAACTGCCTTCGGCTCAGGTCATGGTCCTGGAGTCTCTGGGTCGAGTCCCGCATCGGGCTCCCTGCTCGTCAGGGAGTCTGCTTCTCCCTCTGACCCTCCCCCCTCTCATGTGCTCTCTCTCATTCTCTCTCTCTCAAATAAATAAATAAAATCTTTAAAAAAAAATATTCAAAAAAAACAAAACAAAACCAAATCTGCCCATTTTTAAATAGGGATAATTTTTGCTATTGGGTTGTATGAGTTCTTTATATACTTTGAAAATTAACTCCTTATCAATTATAAGCTATGCAAATGTTTTCACCTATTCCATAAGTTGCCTTTTCACTTTGTTGATTGTTTCTTTTGTTGTGGAGAGACTTTTTAGCTTTATTCAGTCCCACTTACTTATTTTTGCTTTTGTTGCTTATACCTTTAGTGTCCTATCCAGGAAAGAATTGCTAAAACCAATGTCAAGAGGTTTTTCTGTATGTTTTCTTCTAGGAAGTTGTCGGTTTCAGGTCTTATGTTTAAATCTTTAATCTGTTTTGAGTTAATTTTTGTGAGTGTTTTAAGAAGGGGTCTAAATTAACTCTTCTCCGTGTGGCTGTGCAATTTTCTCATCGCCACTCTTTGAAGAGAGTATTTTTTGCCCATTGAGAAGAATTAATATTGTTAAAATGTCCATGTGACCCAAAGCCATTTATATACCCATTGGTCAGTTGTACATCTTCCTTGGAGAAATGTCTATTAAAGTTCATTGTGATCAAAAAAGATCTATAGTCAATTCCTCAGGCAGCCCCCTGAAAAAGATAGATCTTTGGGCATTTCATCTAACTCTTTCAGCTGAAACTTGGGTTTTTTATCTGTTGTTCACTCTGTGCTGAACTAGGAAGGGAAGCTATGGCAACTATGAACCCAAATCTCTATCTATTCTCATTTGCCCCAGGCAGCTAGATTATGCTGGATCTTATTAGCATTCTCAGAGAGGAAAGTCAGAAGCCAGTCTTTGGGGCAGCCTCTGGAAAATTTGTGGCATTTGATACCCAGACCAAATCTGTCCCACTCCAGGGAGAAATAGGCAGCAGTGGTGTTAGTCAGCTTGCTCTGTGCTGAGCTGGGGAGAAGAGCCATGGCATCTATCAATCCAAACCACCATCTCTGCTGTCCTCCAGGGGGCAACACTGCGAAAAACTTCAGAGCTCCAAGACTGGCAAGACAGAAGTCAGTTCTTTAGGGACCCCTGGAGAAATTGGAGCGTTGGACACACTGATCAATTCTTTGCTTCCCCAGGAGGAAGCTGAGAACTAAGATTTTTCATTTGCTTGCTCTGTGCTGAGCCAAGGGGAGGAGATATGGTATCTACCAGCTCAAGCCGCCATCTCCATTCTCCTACAGATGGCTAGCCTGTGCCTGACTGTCAGAGCTCCAAGACTACCAAGACAGAAGCCAGCCATCTGGGGAGTTTCCATAGGGAAGGTTGGGATGCTGCCACACAAGAACCAACTCCTTCCTTCCTCTGGGAGAAGTTGGGGGCTAGGGGGCCTTTTCCTGATCATATGGCAGGCACTGTGCTGAGGGTAAGCATTCTAGCAAGAGGGTGTCCCAGTTTCACTACAGACTTCAGTGAGTTGGGGTTCATATTCTCCCAGGGTCTAGGAGCCTTTCACTTAGTTTTGGATTTCCCACCAAGGCAATTTTTTGGAAATTGTTGCTGGATCAGTGTGTTTGTTAAGGGAAAGAGAGTCCAAGGCTCCCTACTCCACCATCTTGCTGATGTCACCTTCGGCAAGGCTCTTCTTGCCTAATTCTAAAGGAGGAAGATTTGGCCTTATGATATTCTGATTTAGTGATTAAGAGAGAATCCAAAAGCTTTGAAATCTGCCATCCCTCCTGATGTCAGTTGCCTGTTAATTGGGGCTCTTATAGACTGCCTGTAGAACTCTTTTTCCAAGTTCACACAAAATCATAATCATAAACATTTAGACAGGGTCCAATATGTGAAAACTCTCTGGTGAGGGTGGACAAGAGGAAGAGAAAAAGAATAAAAGTTGGTCACTGCCTTTTGCAAATTTACAGTACAAAGCTGAGAGCATAGGAGTCATTACAATGTGAAGAATTTAGCTTCAAAAAGAATGCATCTCTGAAACTCCAGAGAATTTTTGAATAATAATGTCTTCTTAACCTATTCAAAGTTTTGCATGTTGATGCCGACCTCCATGTCCTAGACTGATCTTTTTTTTTTTTTTTTTTAAGATTTATTTATTTTTGCGATGCCTGGGTAGCTCATTTGGTTAAGGGTCTGCCTTCAGCTCAGGTCATGATCCCAGGGTCCTGGGATTGAATCTGGCATCTGGCTCCTGGCTCAGTGGGGAGCCTGCTTCTCCCTCTGTCTGCAGTTCCCACTGCTTGTGCTCTCTTTCCCACAAAAAAATAAATAAAATCTTTAAAAGAAAGGTTTATTTATTTTAGAGAGAGAAATAGAGTGTGAGCAGGAGGAGGGGCAGAGGGAGAGAGAGAGAATCCTCAAGCAGACTCCCTTCTGAGTGAGGGGCCTGATCCAGGGCTTGATCTCAGGACCCTGAGACCATGACCTAGCCGAAATCAAAAGTCAGCCTCTTAACCCACTAAGCAACTTTGGTGTCCCTAGGCAGATCTGTCTTCTATTCAGCTTTAGAGCTGAGAAGGACAGAAGCCCTTTTATTATGTATTAACAGTTATAAGTATAGGCACTGTGTCTGAAGGTCAGCATCCTTGTGTTCATATAGTTGATTTCTTTTTTTTTTTTATGTTATGTTAGTCACCATACAGACATCATTAGTTTTTGATGTAGTGTTCCATGATTCATTATTTGCATATAACACCCAGTGCTCATTGCAACATGTGCCCTCCTTAATACCCATCACCAGACTACCCCATCCCCTGACCCCCCTCCCCTCTGAAACCCTCAGATTGTTTCCTGGAGTCCATAGTCTCTCATGGTCCATCTCCCCCTCTGATTTTCCCTCTTTCAGTTTTCCCTTCCTTCCCCTAATGTCCTCTGTGCTATTCCTTATGTTCTACATAAGAGTGAAGCCATATAGTTGATTTCTTTTGCCATTGCATGTTTTATTGCTTCCTTAAGGATGATCCATTTCTCTTTAGGTACAAAATGTGGTGAGAATCTCTTTATGTCAAGTTACCCTGCTTCCTGGTCAGATGCAATCCAAAACTGGTATGAGGAGAGCCATAATTTTGTCTATGGTGTAGGACCTAAGAGTTCTGGTGCAGTTGTTGGACATTACACCCAGGTAAGACAAACAAATGAAAATACTTCTACCACAAATGCTCTAATATGAAAGCATCTCTAAATTATGACCAAGTCCAATGTTCAATTTGAGTAAGAGCCTGATTAGATATAATAGTCCTGGATTGGGTGGTACTTCATCTAGAGCTGTCATTTTTTCCCATCACTTGAAAAACTCTTGGTAAGGAAGCATACTCTGTACTTTTTCAAACTTAGAAATGGATAAAATAGTGAAGGTACTTTAAGATTTAATATTTTAAAATTTGTGGTTTTCTTCAATAATTCAACTAAATGTTTTCAAAAGGTACTTGGCTCTAAACTATAATAGTAACATTTTTTCAGTTTTACATTTGCTATTACTATTTTTTTCAATATTTTCCCTCTTCTTTAATGTACTCTCATATATTCCTTTTTGGAAATGTAGGTCGTTTGGTACTCTTCTTACCATGTTGGATGTGGAATTGCCTATTGCCCCAATCAAGAAAGTCTAAAATACTACTATGTTTGCCAATATTGTCCTGCGTAAGTATATACTTTAGAGTTTCATGAAATAATCCTATGTACAATTTAATATTTTTAAAATTCTTGTATAGAAAACAAACTAGAATATAAAACATTTCAGTAAAGGGAAGGAATAAATCCTTTTTTCATTTTTTAAAATTGATGCATAGTTCATACACAATGTCACCTTAGTTTTATGTGCATGACATAGTGACAGGTCTATACCTTGTGCTATGCTCACCACATGTGTAGCTATCAGCAGTCACCATACAATGCTATTATAACTATTTTTTTATTTTTTTAAAGATTTTTATTTATTTATTTGTCAGAAAGCACAAGCAGGAGGAACGGCAGGCAGAGGGAGAAGCAAGCTCCCCACTGAGCAGGGAGCCTGATGTGGGACTCAATCCCAGGGCCCCGGGATCATGACCTGAGCCAAATGCAGACATTAAACTGCATGAGGCACCCAGGCATCCCATGCTATTATAACTATTACAATACTATTGACTCTAGTCCCTATGCTGTACTTTTTATCCCCATGACTTATTTATTCCATAACTGGAAGCCTGTACCTCCCACTCCCCTTCAAATATTTTGCTCACCCCCATTGCCACCCCTCTGGCAAACATCATTTCGTTCTTGTACTTATGGTCTGTTTCTGCTTTTTATTTTTTTTATTTTGTTTTTTTAGAATCCCTATATAAGTGAAATCATATGGTATCTGTCTTTTTCTGTGTAACTTATTTTACTTAGCATAATACCATCTAGGTCATCTAGAAGGAATAAATCTTTGGAAATGCCTTTTAAGTTGAGATACATTCAACTTATCAGGGAAGAGACCAGGTTCTCAAATCCAAGTATAAAATCTGAAACTCTCTTCCCTCAGTTACAGAGTGACATCTTTTCTTTCAGTCACCTTTCCCGTCAGCTCACAGCTATTCCATGAGCCTAGGCGGTATGCATTTCTCTAGATTTGATATCATCAGTTCTCATCAACTTCACACTTTAGGAGGGTGGCAGCTTGATGGTTAAGCAAGGGATGGTAGTGGACTGGCAAGTAGGGGATGGCAGATTGCAATTTCACCTCGGCCTGCTAAAAAGTTCCTTGCCCTACTTATCTAAAAAACTACCTACATTGTTACCATCACAGATGATTCATTCTTTTGCATCTCAAAGATTTTTCAAGAGATTTTTAATGTACTTCAGAATCCAGAAAAGAACATCTTCAGTCTTTGCTTTTCAGAAGTTTTCACAAAATTTCCATAATGGATCAACCTTTAAGGTCTTGACCAGTAGCATGAAATATGTTTTTTCATCAAGGATTATGTTTAAACTTACCTACAATAAATTCCGTGGATATACTGAAGATCTAATCTGAACTTATCTGTTAATCTTACTTTCTTTTAATGTTTGAAGTTTCTTGCCACTGGAGACAGGAGGACCCCTAGAACCAAGGCTCCTATAGGATTTATTTTGAGGTTGTAGATAACCTGAGCATATGGATCTCCAGGGTGAGAAGTATGACCTCCAATGTCATTTTCCTGCAAGCACTTCTTAGGGTTTAGTAGAAAGAATTGAAAGGTCTTAGGAGAATGCATCCAAACTCACTGGCTGGCTGTAAGAGAGGAGGCTCTGGAGCCAGGCATCTGAAGTGAGAGTTTGGAGTGAAAAATGAGGGAAAGCAGGGGCGAGAAAACTTCCAGAACATGTTTGTGTCTATTTCACATTTTTCCAGGGGCTCACACATGATCAATTATATTCTGTGCGGGGAGTGAGATTCAGATGCATGACATTGTGTTTTTGGCCCACTTGGTACAATTGAGACTTTGACTCTCTTGAAAAATATTCATCAATGAGATGTAGGCTAGTTACTGTAAGACCAATATACCTTAGCGATTAGTGTTAATAAAACTGTTTTTTTAACATTCCTATTTTTGTAAATATTAAAATCTCACACACAAAGCATCTAGACATTCAAAAACCTTTTAAGCATCCCTACTCCCAAAAACATACACCAAAAACTACTTTAAATAATCATTACTTCCATCTTTTTTTTAAGGTCTTATTTATTTATTTGAGAGAGGGAGAGCACATGAGAGAGAATAAGAAGGGGTGTGGGGCGAGGGAGGGGGACAAGCAGACACCTCACTGAGCAGGGAGCCCAACATGGGGCTTGATCCCAGGACCCTGGAATCATGACCTGAGCTGAAGTCAGACACTTAACCACCTGAACCACCCAGTTGCCCCAAATCATTACCTCCATCTTGAAGCCAAAATTATCCAGGGGTTTTATCTTCCCTAGTTCATATTATAGAGATTATCACTTTTTTAGATATAAAATTATATGTAACTTTAAGCATTTCCACACTGCAACCCTTTCTCTCCCAGTAACTTGTACAGTCTCTCTAAGGAATATGTTTTATCACTAGCCAGCACCTTAGAGTACACTACTTTAGCAATTTGACCAAGTCTTTTGGGAGGGAAAGAATGTTGTCATGTTGAAATGTACTCCGAATATTTTAGACCCTATTAATCTCATTTTAATTGTTCAGGCTGTGAAATAATGGTCAAGGAAGTGAGGGCTTATGTATGTTATTTTCTTTACATTGATATCTGAGTACATTTTGGGAATTTTAGTTTGTCAGTTATTTGACATGATGAAAAACATTGACCAAATATTCAGGTGTATATGGTGATAGATGCTACCCTGGGAGCATAAACTAAACTGAAAAATGAAAAATGTTTGCCATTTTGTATTTCAAATTTCAGTGGCAATCTTCTTAGCAAGATTCATACCCCTTACCTAAAAGGCGAACCTTGTGCCAGCTGCCTTCATCACTGTGACAATGGACTATGCAGTAAGTTTGAAGTCATTAATTTGCTAGTATATATAATAGAATGATCTGGCTTTTTTTTTCCTTTGAGTATCTTTTATTTTTTAAAATTATTTATTTAAATTCAATTTAATTAACATATATTTCATTATTAGCTTCAGGGGTAGAATTTAGCAATTCATCAGTTGCATATAACACCCAGTGCTCATTGCATCAAGTGCCCTCCTTAATGCCCATCACCCGGTTACCCCATCCCCTTACCCACCTCCCCTCCAGCAACCCTCAGTTTGTTTTCTAGAGTTCAGCATCTCTTATGGTTTGCCTCCCTCTCTGTTTTCAACTTATTTTATTTTTCCTTCCTTTCCCCTATGTTCTTCTGTTTTGTTCTTTAATTCCACATGAGTGAAATCATATGATGTTTGTCTTTCTCTGACTGGCTTATCTCACTTAGCCTAATACCCTCTGGTTCCAACCATGTTGTTGTAAATGGCAAGATTTCCTTTTTTTTGTTGGCCAAGTAATGTGTGTGTGTGTGTGTGTGTGTAAATATATATATATATTTATATATATATCTTCTTTATTAGTTCATCTGTCGATGGACATCTGGACTCTTTACATATTTTGGCTATTGTGGATATTGCTGCTATAAACATTGGGGTGCATATGCCCCATTAAATCACTATGTTTGTACCCTTTGGATAAATACCTAGCAGTGTAATTGTTAGGTCATAGGGTAGCTCTCTTTTTAACTTTTTGAGGAATCTTCATATTGTTTTCCAGAGTGGCTGCACCAGTTTGCATTCCTACCAAAAGTGTAAGAAGGTTCCCTTTTCTCTGCATCCTCACCAACATCTGCTGTTTCCTGTGTTGTTCATTCTAGCCATTCTGACCTGTGTGAGGTGGTATCTCATTGTAGTTTTGATTTGTATTTCCCTGATGCCAAGTGATATGAAACATTTTTTCATATGTCTGTTGACCATTTCTATGTCTTCTTTTTTTTTTTTTTTAAAGATTTTATTTGTTTGACAGAGAGAGACACAGTGAGAGAGGGAACAAAAGCAGGCAGAGTGGGAGAGGGAGAAACAGGCTTCCCGCTAAGCAGGGAGCCCGATGCGGGGCTTGATCCCAGGACCCTGGGATCATGACCTGAGCTGAAGGCAGACGCTTATCTTTGGAGAAATGTCTGTTCATGTGTTCTGCCCATTTCTTGACTGGATTTTTTGGTTTTGAGGTGTTGAGTTTTATAAGTTTTATAAATTTTGATACTAGCCCTTTACCTGATAAGACATTTGCAAATATCTTCTCCCATTCCGTAGGTTACCTTTTGGTTTTGTTGACTGTTTCCTTTGCTGTGCAAAAGCTTTTGATCTTGATGAAGTCCGAATATTTCATTTTTGCTTTTGTTTCTTTTGGCCTTGGAGATGTGTTTAGCAGGAAGTTGCTGTGGCCAAGGTCGAAGAGATTGTTGCCCATGTTCTCCTCTAGGATTTTGATGGATTACTGTCTCACATTGAGGTCTTTCATCCATTTTGAGTTTATTTTTGTGTATATGGTAGAAGAGTAGATGCTTTGTGTGTGAGATTTTAATATTTACAAAAATGGTAGAAGAGTTTCATTCTTCTGCATGTGGATATCAAATTTTGTGTGTATGGTAGAAGAGCTAGATGCTTTGTGTGTGAGATTTTAATATTTACAAAAATGGTAGAAGAGTTTCATTCTTCTGCATGTGGATATCAAATTTTCCCAACATCATTTTTTGAAGAGACTGTCTTTTTTCCATTGGATATTCTTTTCTGCTTTGTCAAAGATTAGTTGACCATAGAGTTGAGGGTCCATTTCTGGGGTCTCTATTCTGTCCCACTGATCTATATGTCTGTTTTTGTGCCAGTACCATACTCTCTTGAAGATTACAGCTTTGTAATAGAGCTTGAAGTTTGGCACTGTGATGCCACCAGTTTTGCTTTTATTTTTCAACATTTCTTTGGCTATTCGGGGGTCTTTTCTGGCTCCATACAAATTTTAGGATTATTTGTTCCAGCTCTGTGAACAATGTTGATTGGCATTTTGATAGGGATTGCATTGAAATTGTAGATTGCTTTGGGTAGTATAGATATTTTAACAATATTTGTTCTTCCAATCTATGTGCATGGAATGTTTTTCCATGTTTTTGTGTCTTCCTCAATTTCTTTCATAAGTGTTCTATAGTTTTCAGAGTACAGAGATTTTCTCTTTTTGGTTAGGTTTATTCCTAGATGTCTTATGGTTTTTTGGTCCAATTGTAAATGGGATGAATTCCTTGATTTCTCTTTCTTCTGCCTCATTGTTAGTGTTTAGAAATAGGGCTGATTTCTGCACACTGATTTTATATCTTGCCACTTTGCTGAATTCCTGAATCAGTTCTAACAATTTTTTGGTGGAGTCTTTTGGGTTTTCTACATAGAGCATCGTCTGAAGAACATGGATGTAAAATTCTCACCAAGGCACTAGCTAATAGCATCCAACAGTACATTAAAAGGATTATTCACCATGACCAGGTGGGATTTATTCCGTGGCTGCAAGGGTGGTTCAACATCTACACATCAATCAATGTGATACACCACATTAATGAAAGATAGGTTAAAAACTATATGATCCTCTCAGTAGATGCAGAAAAAGCATTTGACAAAATACAGCATCATTTCTTGATAAAAACTCTCTGCAGTGTAAGGTAGAGGGAACATGCTTCAATATCATAAAAGCCATAGACTCCTTTTTTTTTTTTTAAGAATTAAGAAATCTCCTGATTGCAACCTACTTAAGCAATGCCTTCATGCAAAAGACAAAAATAAAAGTATTCAATAGAGTGTGTTTAATAAAAAATTTTACACAGTATCTATGTATTATTTGCAATGAAAACCTCATTACCATGTGTAACCTAAAGAAACATCTACCATCAATGTATATGGACTTGTTACATATTGGCATATATAAAAATGTGTCTGTGGAAATAATTCATTGTAATTAAATATTTTTCCTATCGAAGTTAATGCAATTACATCAAAAGTGGCATTTTATAAAGAGAAAATATGTACAAAATATAAAGATGTGAGAACACAAACACAGTTCAGTTCAGACACCAAACAATCTTTATATATCAATGAGTTCATCATACTAAATTCTTCATTTTCCCCATAGTATAGAATAATCAAGTTTAATTTAATAACCACTCACACTTGTGTTTGCTAGTAATTTTTACATACTTCTAAAATGTCAATCAAATCGGCATATAACATTATTAGCTCACAGAAGTCTCAAAATATTTTAGCAAAAGGATTAAATTTAGTGTCATATAATATCTCATGTTTGGTATTGTTATGGATATAAATACAAAGAGTTGGTACTTTTGTTTAGTTGGGATATGTTATTAAAATTATTATGAACAAAACAGCTAACCACTAACAGAAATTTTTACCTTTCCAAATGCATTCAACAGATTGAACTGTACCATTCTTTCTGAGTGAATTGTATAGCTCTAATTCAGAATATTGAATGATATCAAAGCTATACAACCATTAAAGAAGAAAATATTTTCTCCTCTGCTGAATACTATTTGTTAAGGGATTTGGAATTTATCCTGTTAGCAATAAGCAACCAATTGAAAGATTTTTACAGAGAAGAGTGATGAGATCAGAATTGTTTTATAAAGATCTGGCAGTAGTATGGAGAAACAAGTGGATGAAAGCCAGCTTGGAGACTGTTGAAAACATGGGTTTGAAAAACAAATGAATGTTTTTACTGCATTCTGACAAAATGAATGAAGAGAAATGGACAGTAATGAGCAATAGGTAGGAAGTAGTAAAACCAGTGTTTGTTACTTGCACTTGGTAAATACTGATAAAAAGTAGAGAGCAATGAGTTCATGTTGATTCCCAGTTCCTGATTTGAATTATTTAGTAGTTAGGAGTTTAATTTCTCTTATCCCAGGGGAATTGAGTTGGGAGTTGGGGAGTGACTCCAAAGAAATGCCACACTTGGAGGTAAAATGATGAACTTAGTTTGAGAGTTACTCAGTTTGTAGCCACTGAGGAACTTCAAAGTAGAAATGTCCAATAATCATAGTGAAATTCCTTCTAGTTTTTACATCCACATCTTCTCATAATGATTTCTTACTCTTGAAAGAAAGACTAGTGGCACTAGAATCTGGATAGAGAAATAGTGTCCAATATAAATTTTTTCAATAACGGAAATGTTCAATATTTGCACTGTCATGTAAAGTAGCTCCTAGATAGACTGGTTATTGAGCATTTGGAATGTAACAAGTATCACCAATGACCTGAAAATTTATTTTTTAATGTTATGTAATTTTAATTAATTTAAATTTAATTTAAACAACCACATGGCTAGAGGCTAAAATTTGGACACTAATTGTAGAGAGACTCATTTAAGCTTATTTTATTTTCTGAGGGAAGAAAATAAGTCAATTCATTTTAGAAACATTCCAAAAAGCTCAAATTTTAAAAGAAGTGATGGATTAATGTGTCCCTTTGTATCATAATGTGATACCAACTTCTTTGCTCAATTGTCTTCTCCCCACTTACATTGAATTTATTGTTTGCACTGCTGCTATGGAGGAAAACAATAATGAACTGACTAATTTCTTTGTTTTTATTCCAGCCAATACTTGTGAATATGAAGATGCTTATTCTAACTGTAATGCTTTGAAGAAAAGCTATACCTGTAGCCATGATTTCGTCAAGACAAATTGCAAAGCTTCCTGTGAATGTGAAGACAAAATTTATTAAATGCCCAATACAGACTGAGCAGGGCTAAGTGAAGGAGGACCACATCATCTACTTATTTTTGACATTAACACAGATGTTGTAAGCATGTTAGCTATAAATTTTATTGCAAATAATGAGTCTTTTTCTCTTGGATCTACTTTTTATTTTACAGAAATCTCTTTCATACAAAGGATTAAAAAATAACATAATCTATGATTATCTGTTGCTCATGTAAAAATCATGAGCAATAAGGAAATTCTGACAAAGCATTATGGACCAGAAGAGACTAAGAAAACATGAGAATAAATGGAATGTGGTCTCCTGTGTCAGATCTTTGAACACAAAAAGGTCATTAGTGGAAAAAGTGGTGAAATCTGAATAGAATCTGAATTGTTTTTGATAGTAACATCCATTCTTAGTCTTGACAAATGTATCAGAATAATGCAAGATGATAACATTAGGGGAAACTAAAGCTGGGTGAAGGGTATATGGGAATTCTCTGTACTATCTTAGCAAAATTTCTGTAAATCTAAAAATACTTTCAAATAAAAGATGCATTTTAAAAAACAACAACACCATCTTTTTTTTTTCTTGGCTCTATAATGTTTGGAAAATTTTTCTCCTGATTCTCTGGTTATTCTTTCTCAGCCACTTTCCCACCCAGTGTCAATTCCTCTATTCCATTGCTAAATGTTTGATTTTATCTTTTTCATGGACCTTTCAGATATATCAATTACTGGACTGTCATATTAGTCTCACATCCTTATCCAGTGTCAAGATTCACAAATTATTTCAAGGACAAGTATAGTCATGGGGTAAAGGGAAAGCAAGGAGAGGTTCAAGACCACCAATGCAGCTCCTGGATGCTATTTTTGCAGTACATTTCTTAACATCTAAAGAGAAAGACTTCTTACTCAGTCTACTTTCAAAACCTTTCTGTAGACTTCTTAAGTACTTAGATAATATTCATACTCTTAAACTGATCTGCAAGAAGTTGAATGATTTTTTATACTCTCCTTTCTAATCTCACTTCATTCCACTTTCTTTTATTTCTTATGCTCCAATAATGATCAGTGATTTTATTAAATTCTCTCAAGTTCCTCAAGATTTTCCTTATCTAAGGGCATTTGTGTTTGCTATTAGTTCTGTCTGGAAGAGTCATCCTTCTATTATTTGCTAGAATAACTCCTTCATATTAAATGCCATTTTATCCAAGAGATTCCTTTGAGCATTTAATATGAAGAACTCCCCCCATTCTCTCACAACTCCTTTTATTTTCTTTCATAATAATCTTCACAATGTAATGCAATTCATTCCTGCATTCAACAAATATTTATTGAAAAATGTCTCAGGTATTTAATTAGGGACTTTGAAATAGGGTGATTAACAAGAGAGACCAAGTTCTGAACTTCATGGAGTTCACACTTTCATAGGGGAAATAGGAAGGAAGTTATTTTGCAAATAAATACTTAAGATAATATTGGAAGCGGTAAGTGCTATGAACTAAAATGGGCAACAGAATAGAGAACAGTGAAGATAGACTGGGAAAATGTTAATAGGATTGTCAAGTACATCCTCTCTAAGGATGGATTAGAATCACAATAGAAGTTAAGAGAAAAATGGATAAGATGATTTGATGGAGAAAACAGAATAGTGAGTACAAAGCAGTTGAGGTAGGAATAAATTTGACATATTTGAGGAAAAGCAAGAAACATAGAATGACTGGAGCAGAATGAGCAAGGTAAAGATCATTTTGAAAGCAGGCCAGAGAGTCAGGCAGAAACTTAGTCACATGGTGTGCTCTAGGGCACATAAAGAATTGGGATATTGTTATAAGTAGGATAACAAGCCATGAGAGTATATTAAAGAAGATTGTGATATGATGAGGTATAAATTGTAAGAGAACAAGAGTGCAAGTAAGAAACCAGTTAAAAGACTATTGACTAGAAGAGAGATTGAGTTAAATTTCACTAGATTATGGATGGATGTGCCTTAAATATACAAAGCATATTGTTCAATTTCAGGATAATATTTGTTTATGTCATGACAGAAAACAGGACAACTATTTCCCAGCTAAGGGTAGCATTAACTTATGCCATAGCCAGATAAAGATATCACAAGAAAAGGAAACTAGACTATTATTTCTCATGAACATAGATGCAACACATAAAAAGATTATACACCATGACAAAGTGAGGTTACTGCAGGAATTAAATGCTTCAATATTCAAAAATCAATTAATGTCATATACCATATCAAAATAAAGATATCATGTGATCATCACAAAAGATACCAAAAAAAAAAAAAATGCACTTGACAAAATTCAACACCTGCAATGAAAACAATTTTCAGAAAACTAGGAATAGAAAGTAACTTCTTCATCTTAATAAGAAATATTTTACAAAATTCTCCAGCTAACCTTTTACTTAGTAGTG
The DNA here is from genome assembly GCF_029215605.1 of Mirounga angustirostris. Lineage (NCBI taxonomy): Eukaryota > Metazoa > Chordata > Mammalia > Carnivora > Phocidae > Mirounga > Mirounga angustirostris. The sequence goes on along the minus strand of NW_026991716.1, from coordinate 45,120,011 downwards.
AATGAATGTTTTCTCTTTATGTTATCAGGGAAAACAGTATTATAGTATTTTTCCAATCTGGAATCCCCTCTCAGGAATAAAGCAAAACTAACAGTTTGCACCACTTTGTTCACATTTTAAGTGTACTGCCAATGAAGTAAAAAAAAAAAAAAAAAAAAAGGAAGAAGAAAATAAAAACGTTTAGGGTGGAAAAGGGCACTGGGTAAGTATTCAGAGACCTAGATTCCAATCTTGCTCCCCACTGGACTGCCTGCGTGTAACCTTGGGGGACCATGGCAGAGTAGGAGGAGCCTAAGCTTGGCTTATCCTACAGAAACAACTAAATAACACTCCCATCAGTGTAAATAACCCAGAAAATGATCCAAAGATTGGCAGAACAAACTCCACAACTAAAGAAGAAGCCATATGAAAGAAGGCAAGACGTGTGAAGACATGGTTTGGGAATGAAATGGGTCATGGCTGGCCACAATGAAGAGGAAGCTGGTGGCATGAAGAAAGGCAAAAAACAGATTTCACACTGGGGAGGCCATGAAAAGGGAGGACAAATCTCCATAATATTTGCCTTTGAAATCAAGAGGGGCTGAATTTCATGAACTCTTACAACCAGGAAGACTTAAAGTGTGGAATTTTAAAAATCACTGGGTTCTGGCTCTGGTAGAGTCTGGAGGTAAGAAGCTGAGTCTTTGGCCTTAAACAGACAGCACAACAAACAGGCCACACAGGTACTGCATGGAACTAGCAGTTTTGCTGGACCTCAGTTCCCACTACAGTGCGGGCAAGTCTCTTTTCACAAGCAAACCACTGCACACCTTGTTAAAACACACCTCACCCCTTCTGGGGACAAAACACTGCCATAATAGCCAAAGAGGATCTCTGCAGACAACTGGACTGAAGGAAAAAGGACCCAAGACTCAACAGCAGAACACATGCAACACATATAGGAGACACTCCCTGAGGCACCAGACCTTGGGGGATAGGGGAAACTGCAATGCAGGGATCTCTCCTTCATAAGGCTATTATTGTTAAGAGCAAGAGAAGTAGCTAACTTTCCTAACACAGAGAAACAGATAGAGAGAGTTAGACAAATGAGGAGACACAGAAATAAATCCCAAATGAATGGAACATGACCAAACCACAGCAAGAAACCTAAGCAAAACAGATATAAATAATATGCCTGATAGAGAATTTAAAGTAATAATCATAAAAATACTCATTAGGCTTGAGAAAAGAGTAGAAGGCATCAGTGAGATCCTTAACACAGAGATAAAAAAGAACCAATCAGAGATCAAGAACACAATAAATGAAATTAAAAGTATACATGATGGAAAAAATAACAGGCTAAATGAAGCAGATGAACAAATTAATGAACTGAAAGACAGAGTAGTGGAAAGCAACCAAGACAGGCAAAGGAGAGTAAAGAAAATTATACAAATTGAGATTAGTCTTAGAGAACTCTGCAACTCCATCAAGCATAACATTTGCATTATAGGGATTTCAGAAGATGAAGAGAGAGAAAAGGGGGCAGAAAATTTATTTGAAGAAATAATAACTGAAAGCTTCCCTAATCTGGGGAAGGAACAGATATCCAGAACCAGGAGGCACAGAGATTCCCCCCAAAATTCAACCCAAGGAGGTCCACAACAAGACACATATTAATTAAAATGGAAAAAGTAGTGATAAAGAAAAAAATTTAAAAGCAGCAAGAGAAAAGAAGATAGTTACACACAAAGGAAACCCCATAAGACTCTCAGGGGATTTTTCAGCAGAAACTTTGCCGGCCATTAGGGACTGGCATGATATATTCAAAGTGCTGAAAGGAAAAAATCTGCAGCCAATAATATTCCATCCAGAAAGACTATCATTCAGAATAGTAGAAGAGATCAAGAGTTTCTCAGATGAACAAAAGTAAAAGGAGTTCATGACCACTAAACCAGTCCTACAAGAAATATTAAGGGAGATCCTTTGAGTGGAAAAGAAAGACCATAAGTGAGAGTATGCAAAGTAAGAAATACAAAGGCAGTAAAAATAAGGTTTTCAGTAAACATCAGTCATTCATAAAATAAAAGGATGTAATATATGACACCATGTACCTAAAACATGGGGAGGAAAGGAGTAAAAACGGGTTTAAACTTAAGCAACCATCAACTTAATATAGACTTAATATAGACTGATATATTTAGAAGATGTTATATACAAACCTAATGTTAACCACAAATCAAAAACCATAATAGCTATGCAAAAAATAAAGAGAAAGGAATCCAAGTATATCACTAAAGAAAACCAACAAAACATGAGAGAAAGAGAAGAAAGGATCAGAGAAAATATATAGATAAAAACACAAAACAACTATCAAAGTGGCAATTGATGCATATATATATCAATAATTATGTTGAATGTAAATGGACTAAACTCTCCAATCAAAAGACTAGGATGACAAAGTGGACCAAAAAAAAAAAAAACCCACCACCCATCTATATGCTGCCTACAAGAGACTGATTTCAGACTTAAAGATACATGCAGATTGAAAGTGAGGGGATAGAGAAACATTTATCATGCAAATGGATGTCAAAAGAAAGCCAGGATAGCAATACTTATATTAGACAAAATAGACTTAAAAATTATTTATTTATTTGACACAGAGAGAGCAGGAGTGGCAGAGGGAGAGGGAGAAGCAGGCTCCCCACTGAGCAAGGAGCCTGATGTGGGGCTATATCCCAGGACCCTGGAATCATGACTTATTTTAAGCCTATTTTGATGGTATTTTCATAGGGATTCCATTGGAAGTGTAGATTGCTCTGGGTGGCAGAGACATTTTAACAATATTTGTTCTTCCAATCAATGAGCATGGGATGTTTTCCATGTCTTTGTGTCTTTCTCAATTTCTTTCATCAGTGTTCTGTAGTTTTTAGAGTACAGAACCTTTACCTCTTCAGTTAGGTTTATTCCTAGGTATCTTATGGTTTTTGGTCCAATTGTAAGCAGGATCGATTCCTTAATTTCTCTTTCTTCTGTTTCATTGTTAGTGTATAAAAATGCAACTGATTTCTGTGCATTGATTTTATATCCTCCCACTTTGCTGAATTGCTGTATGAGTTCTGGCAATTTTGGGGTGGAGTCTTTTAGGTATTCCACATAAAGTATCACATCATCAGCGAAGAGTGAGAGTTTGACTTCTTCTTTGCTGATTTGGATGCCTTTTATTTCTTTTTGTGGTCTGATTGCTGAGGGTAGGACTTCTAGTACTATGTTGAACAACAGTGCTGAGAGTGGGCATGGCATCCCTGTTGTATTCCTGATTTTAGGGGAAAATAGGTATTATTTCTTTAAATGTTTGGTAGAATTCCCTTGGGAAGCCATCTGGCCCTGGGTTCTGGTTTTTTGGGAGGTTTTTGATTATTGCTTCACTTTCCTTACTGGTTATGAGTCTGTTCAGATATTCTATTTCTTCCTCTTTCAATTTTGGTAGTTTATAAGTTTCCAAGCATGCATCCATTTCTTCCAGATTGCCTAATTTGTTGGCATATAGTTGCTCATACATGTTCTTAAAATTGTATTTTCTTGGTGTTGGTTTGTAAAGAAACCAAAACTTACATATATATATATATATTTTATATATATATTTATATATATAAAACTAAGATCAAATAGAGTGAAAGGAAGCCAAAAATGAAGAATATATCTATAAAATGTAAATGTAAAAATGATAGTTAAAAAAAAGACTTAAAAACAAAGAGTTGATAAAGTAAGAAAGTTGAAAAGGGGAAAAAGAGAAATGGAAAATTTTAAACTGAAAGATAAATGAATCATGAGAAAAAACCTTGTGTTCTATATACTATTTTCCCATAGCACTGGAGTTCTTCAGTCCTTTGAGGTCCATAAATTTGCTGTTCCCCTGTTCTTCCAGTTGCTCTTCTGGAGGAGGGGCCTGCTGTGCTGATTCTCAGGTGTCTTTGCCTGGGCAGAGTTGCACCACTGTTGCTAGGCAGCCAGGCTCAGTGTAAACTCTTTCTGGTTGCTCTGTGTGGATTTTGTTCCCTTGAAGTCTTTGTGCAGCACCTCTTTAGAGGATCAAAATTAAAATGGCCACGTCCCCAGTCTCCAGCCCTAGAGCCAAAAGACTGCAGTCCCCTGTCTTCAGCAAACCCTCAGGGATAAGCAGTCTTCACTTTTGTGTGTGCCAAACTCTGCAGACTCCTGTGGTGTATACTCACTCCACCCCTCCTGGGGGAAGGCAGAGAGTCACCACATTCCTGTTTTTTGCACACACTGAGAGCTGGCTCCCAGTGGTGCATCCAGCTGCTCCGTGCCTCCCAGGGGAAGGTGGAGGGTCCCCACATAGAGAGTGGTCACTTGATCACCCGGCTCATGGTTTATGGTGAACCTGAGCTGAGACCTCCCCTTCCCAGGTTCACTAACCATAACCAGTTTCCCTGCTTCAATGTTTGGGAACTCCACCGGCCCAGGCACACCTGTTCTTTCTGTGATGCCAGGGATCCTGAGACCACACTGTCCCACCTAGAATTCTGCCCCATTTCATCACCTGAGCATCTTTCAGGCAAGAATGTCTCTCAGTGGAGCAGATTTCTGAGGGGTCTGATTTTGAGCTCCAGGGCTATATCACTTTCCAGTGCCAGCTTATGGAGCCTCCCTCTCCCCACAGCTTATCTTCTGATATATCCCCTCAGATTCACTTCTCTGCACCTCCTACCTTGCAAAAAGTGGTCATTTTTCTACTTGTAGTGTTCCAGATATTCTTTTCTTACATCTCAGGTTGAATTCATGGGTGTTCAGAATGATTTGATAGTTACCTAGCTAAATTCAAGGGACCAGATGAAACAAGGTTCCACCCTACTCTTCTGCCATCTTGCCTCTCTTCCAAAATAGACTTTTAAACAAAGAGCGTAACAAAAGACAAAGGACCCTATGTAATAATAAAGGGGACAATCCAACAAAAGGATATAACAATTGTAAGTATTTATGCACAAACATGGAAGACCCACATGCATAAAATAGTTAATAACAAACATAAAGGAACTAGTTGGTAGTGGTACAATAATAGTAGAGGACGATAACACCCCACTTACATTGATAGACAGATCACCCAAGCAGAAAATCAACCAGGAAAGAGTGGCTTTGAATGACAAACTGGGCCGGATGGATTTAACAGATATATTCAGAACATTCCCTCCTAAAACACCAGAATACATATTCTTCTCAAGTGTAGATGGAAGATTTTTCAGAATAGATCACATATTAGGCCAAAACATGTCTGAACAAATTCAAAAAGACCAAACTCATAACATCATTATGTTATATGACCATATGTTATATGTTATATGACCACAACATCATTAAACTAGAAATCAACCACAAGAAAAAAATCTGGAAAATCCACAAGTACATGGAGGTTAAATAACATGCTACTAAACAATGAATGGGTAAGCCAAGAAATCAAAGAAGAAATCAAAAAGTACATTGAAACAAGCAAACAAATGAAAACACATGGTCCAAAATCTTTGGGATGCAGTACAAGTGCTCCTAAGAAGGAAATGTATAGGAATACAGGCCTATCTCAAGAAGAAGCAAGAAAAATTTCAAATAAACAACATAAGCTTACACCTAAAGGAGCTAGATAAAGAAGAACAAAAAAACCCCAAACCAGCAGAAGGCAGAAAATAATAAATACTAGAGCAGAAATAAATGATAGAGAAACTAGAAAAACAATTAAATAGATCAATGAAACCAGGAGGTGGTTCTTTGAAAAAATCAACCAAATTGATAAACCTCTAGCCAGACTTACCAAAAACACAGGGAGGACCCAAATAAATAAAACCACTAATAAAAGAGGCCCCTGGGTGGCTCAGTTGGTTGAGTGACTGCCTTCAGCTCAGGTCATGATCCTGGAGTCCCAGGATCGAGTCCCGCATCGGGCTCCCTGCTCGGCAGGGAGTCTGCTTCTCCCTCTGACCCTTTCCTCTTTCATGCTCTCTCTTTCTCTCATTCTCTCTCTCTGTCAAATAAATAAATAAATAAAATCTTTAAAAAAAAACACTAATAAAAGAGGAGAAATAACAACCACAGAAATACAAATAATTGTAACAAAATATTATGAAAACCTATATGCCAGCAAATTGTACAATCTGTGAGGAATTGCTAAGTTCCTAGAAACATATAACTTACCAAAACTAAAGTCAGCAATGCAATTGAATCAGTAAGCAAAAAACTCCCCCCAAAAAACAAAAATCCAGGACCAGACAGCTTCACAGGAGAATTTTACCAAACATTTAGAGAAAAGTTAATACCTACTTTTCCCAAACTATTCCAAAAAATAGAAGAGGAAAGAAAACTTCCAAATTTATTCTATGAGATTAGTATCACTGTGATACCAAAACTACATAAAGACACTACAAAAAAAGAAAACCACAGGCCAATATCTCTTATGAATATATATGCAAATATCCTCAACAAAATATTAGCAAACCAAAGGCAAGAATTCATTTAAAAAACCATACACCACAATCAAGTAGGATTTAATCCCAAGATGCAAGAGTGGTTCAATATTGATAAAACGATCAACACGAATCATCACAGGAATAAGAGAAAGGTTAAAAATCATACAATCATTTCAATAGATACAGAAAAAGCATTTGACAAAGTACAACATCCATTCATCATAAAAAAACCTCTGCAAAGTAAGTCTAGAGGGAACATACCTCAATATCATAAAAGCCTTATGTGAAAAACTCACAGGCAACATCATACTCAAAGGTGAAAAAGTGAGAGCTTTCCCCCTTAGGTCAGGAACAAGACAAGGATGTCCACTCTCACCACACTTACTCAACAGAGTACTAGAAGTCCTAGCCACAACAGTTAGAACACATAAAGAAATAAAAGGCATCCAAATTGGTAAGGAAGAAGTAAAACTCTCACTATTTGCACATGACATGACACTCTATATAGAAAACTCTAAAGACTCCACCAAAACACTACTAGAACTGATACATAAATTCAGTAGTCATAGGATACAAAATCAATGCACAGAAATCTGTTGCATTCCTATATGTTAATAATGAAGCAGCAGGAAGTGAAAATAAAAGAATTCCATTTATAATTGCACCCAAAACAGGAAAATATCTAGGAATAAACCTAACCAAAGAGGTGAAAGGCCGGTACTCTGAAAACCATAAAACAGTAATAAAAGAAGTTCATAATGATGCCAAGAAATGGAAAGACATTCTCATGGGTTGGAAGAACAAACGTCTATACTACCCAAAGCAATCTACAGATTTCATACAATCCCTATCAAAATACCAACAGCATTTTTCACAGAACTAGAACAAAGCATCTTAAAATTTGTTTGGAACCACAAAAGACCTCAAATAACCAAAGCAGTCTTGAAAAAAAAAAAAAGAAAAAGAAAAGAGAAGCGAAACTGGAGGTATCACACTTCATTACATTACAAGTTACATTGCAAAGCTATAGTAATGAAAGCAGCATGGTACTGGCATAAAAACAGACACATAGATCAGTAGAGTAGAACAGAAAACCCAGAAATAAATCCACACTTATATGGTCAATTAATTTTCAGCAAAGGAAGAATGAATATGCAATGGGAAAAGGACAGTCTCTTCAACAAATGGTGTTAGGAAAACACATTGCAGCCACATGTAAAAGAATGAAACTGGACCACTTTCTTGTACCATACACAAAAGTAAACTCAAAATGGATTAAAGACCTAAATGTGAGACCATAACAATCCTAGGAGAGAGCACAGGTGGTAATGTCTCTGACATCAGCTGTAGGAATATTTTTCTAGATCTGTCTCTGTTTTTTTTTTAAAGATTTTATTTATTTATTTATTTGACAGAGAGAGAGACAGCAAAGAGGGAATACAAGCAGGGGGAGTAGGAGAGGGAGAAGCAGGCTTCCGCGGAGCAGAGAGCCTGATGGAGGGCTCGATCCCAGGACCCTGGGATCATGACCTGAGCCGAAGGCAGACGCTTAATGACTGAGCCACCCAGGTGACCCTAGATCTGTCTTTGAGAAAGGGAAATAAAAGCAAAAATAAACTACTGGGACTACAACAGAATAGAAAGCTTCTGCACAGCAAAAGAAAGAACAACACTAAAAGGCAACTTCCTGAATGGGCAAAGATATTTGCAAATGATATATCTGAGAAAGAGTTAGTATCCAAAATATTTAAAGGACTGATACAACTCAACACCCAAAAGCAAATAATCTAATTAAAAATGGGCAGAAGACATGAACAGACATTCTCCAAAGAAGACATATGGATGGCCAAGGGACAAATGAAAAGATGCTCAACATCACTCATTATCAGGCAAATGCAAGTCCAAACTACAAAGAGATATCACCTCACACCTGTCAGAATGGTTTTAATCAAACACAAGAAACAACAACTTGTTGGCAAGAATGTGGAGAAAAAGGACCCTCATGCACTGCTGGTGGAAATGCAAACTGGTACAGCCACTGTGGAAAACAGTGTGGAGTTTCCTCAAAAAGTTAAAAATGGAGCTACCCTAGGATTGTACTACTGTATATTTACCCAAAAACTACAAAAACACTAATTCAAAGGAATATGCACATCTTTACATCTATAGCAAAATTATTTACAATAGCCAAACTATGGAAGCAGCCCAAGTGTCCACTGACAGATGAATGGATAAAGAAGATGTGCCATATATATAAAATGGGATATCATTCAGCTATAAAAAGAATGAAATATTGCCATTTGCAACAACATGAATGGAACTAGAGTATAGGGCTAGGTGAAATAAGTCAGTCAAAGACAAACACCACATGAATTCACTCATATTTGGAATTTAAGAAACAAAACAAATGAGCAAAGGGAAAAAGAGAGTTAAACCAAGAAACATACTCTTAAATGTGGAGAACAAACTGATGAGTACCTGAGGAAAGGTGGGTGTGGAGAATGGGTGAAACAGTGATGGAGATTAAAGAGTACACCAATCAAGATGAAAAAAAAGTTAAGTGATTTTTTAAAAAAAGAAGAGAAAAGAAAGGTAGAAACTCTCTTTACAAATTAAAATATTTGTAGAAAATCCAAAGGAATCTGCGGAAAAACCTATAAGAACTAGTAAGTTTAGTAAGGTCACTTGTTTATGGGGGGAGGGGGAGGGGAGCATCTTATATATAAAGGAGCAGGGTAAGAATTAGAGTGGATTTCTCTGCAGAATCCATGCAAGACACTAGCCCCTAGCTCTCAGACATTTTCAACACTGCACCTTTGAGCTCAGCACACTGCTAACTTTTGATTTTACATGAATATTTAGAAGTACCTGCACTGTTCCTTTCAATAGTGGAGATGTGCTTTCAAGTGACTCAAAACCTACAAGCTCTCTTCTATTCTGGATTTGCCCTCCATACCAACTTCATCATCAACACTGTCTTCTAAATCTCTTCAAATCCCAACTTTTGTTCTATTTCTACTGTTCTAAAATTAATATGGGAAATTGTCACCACATTCTTATTTTTTCTGTCACCAATTTCTCCACTCTGCAAATCACCCTGCACAGTATTATTGGGTGGAGTTTTTTTTTAAGTTTTTATTTAAGTTTCAGTTAGTTAACATACAGTGTAATATTAGCTTCAGGTGTACAATATAGTGATTCAACACCTACATACAACACCCAGTGCTCATCACAACAAGAGCAATCCTTCACCCCAGTCTCCTGTTTCATACCTCCCCCTAACTCACCTCCCCTCTGGTAACATCAGTTTGTTCTCTATAGTTAAGAGTCCATTTCCTGGTTTGCCCCCCGCTCTCTCTCTCTCTCTCTTTTTTTTCTTTTGCACTTGTTCTTATGGCTAAGTAATATTCCATTTGGTAGCTTTTATTAAATAATATTTGATCATAAAATTTCCCAATTATCTAAACATCAATGAAATTATTTTCCCATGTTATATAAAGAAGCAAGTCTCCTTAGACTTCTATATAAAATTATCACATTTTAAACAGCCTATCATACTGACTTACATACACCTTGTGATACATTGATTTGTCTGTTTCTGCGCTTCCAAACAAGTGTTCCAAACTTTTTTTTTTCTGATCAAGTCATATACATTTTTCAAAGGAATTCAAATGTCACTCTACCTTCTAATTTTTACCCAGATAATGTAAACTCAGAATTCCCAGGTATTGATATTTCCTGTTCCAACTACTTAGCACTAAACTACACTACCTGGTAATGTTCGTATGTGTGCATTTTTCCTCCAGTACTATAAGTCTTAGAGGAAAAAGATGTTTGTTTTTCTCTACATTCCCTAAGAATCTAGGCCAAGTCAATATTTATTCTCTCAACAAATATTTATAAACTATTACCTAAGTAATTCGGATCATGCTAGGCTTTTGACATACAGCAATAATCAAAAGAGATATAGTCCACTTCTCAAATATATATTTACTCACAATATCTACCACTACAACACTCAAGTTGTTCTCATTCTGACATCATCTATGGAAACAAGTAATAATTATAGGTATGGTGTCTCCCAGAATGAAAAATGGGATATTCATAGTAAATTATAGACTGCTACAGGATGATGACTGTGTTGCACTAATAAAAAAATAATGTATGAAGCAATTCTATTTATAAATAAGTGAGTAGCAATTTTGTGGATATAAGTATTTGAAATACTAAATTAATAATCTAAGGAAGATACAGTGAAAACATGAATATAGCATTGAGAAAGACAGATCCGGGGATGGATTTTGTAAACTTTCAGAAAGGCAAACTGTCAGAAGTTAACTTGATTGAATGGAACCATAAGAGTAAAGCAGGCTAGGAGGACTTCTAAATCCAATTTTTTTTTTAGTCAGTGGTATTTAAACTGAAATAGCAGTAAAAAAGAACTAAAATAATATCTGTGCATTGGTCTCTTGGAATTTTAACATTGGCAGGGGAAAATGACACTCAGTACTAGGAGACAGTGTTTGTTAGAGTTAACAATTGTGCATAGGTGAGTCTCAAATGTTGGAATGAAAAATCCAAGCCTCTTTGCATGGGGTAGAGTTAATGTGTGATGGGTGTTTGTTGATCCTTGGTTCGTCATCTTTTGACCAAACCTGTCTTCTATGTGATGAATTAATTCATTCCTTTAAATCTTGAGAACAACTAAGCATAGGAGGAAATGCATCTATTACTCATCTGCCCTCTGTGAAGGCACTACATCTTCAACCAACGCCAGATGTACCCGCTGACCTTGAAGTCACCAGCCTTAGGTCAGGAATTCTGGGCATTTTCCTAAGACCTGCTCTTGTTACTCTTATTGAATTTCTTAACCACAAAACCACAAAAATTGGAAGGGAAGAGGGGCAAGAACGTCAATCTTTAAAAATTAAAAAAAAAAGTGGTGTAAGGATTTGGGATTGGGGAGTCGGGAGAATATGCTGTGATATTCTAAGGAAGTCAAGTGAACTTCTTTAAAAAGCCCACTTCTTTATGAGCAAAACTACAAAATGCCAACTTTATGTAACCTTGAATGCACTTTTGGCACCAAACTAGCATTGCCTTGCGAACTTAATTATCTGTGGACTTTACCAATCCGCTCTTTAAATTCTGACCTGTGTTAATTCAGGAATTCTTATCTGAAAAGGAACGCCTCCCTGTGCATTTCGAATCCTAGTATTATCTCCACCTTCTTCCTACTGTTCAAGTGTGGGAGCAGACATTTCCTTTCCTCAAGGGAAGATGTGTAGGATTTTGTCAGCGCGGCGTCACAGGGAGATGAGGCAGTCGTGGGAATTCAGTAAGCTGACGACTGCGCTGAAGGCACAAAGCCGTGCGTCGTCGCTCGTCGCTCACACCTGCTTGCATGGGTATTTTACTCTCGCTGTCCAAGCAGCCGGCAGCAGCCAGTCTCTGGCTCCGTCCCCACTGTAGGAAGATCTGGGCTCTGGAGCCAGGTAGGAACTGGAGCAGTCTGGGAAAGGAAATGACCAGGGCCTGGGAGGTGGGGTGAAGATGACAGAGAAAGATCTGTGAGGTGCGGGGTCTTTAGTCCTCCGTGCCTCTTCCGACACTCTGGTGGGCACGTCGGCTGGCTGATTCAGGGCGGGTGGACAGCTCTCAGTTTTGTTGATTATTTCCGATCCACCAAAGTCTTTCAACGTGCCTCTCGTCGATGTTTATCCTATTGAAACTCATCTGTCTTAAAAGATTAATCGTTATATTTACATGAAATGCTCTGACTCATAGCAGAAGCCTGAAGTCATTTGTAAATGGGGACTTCATGAAGTCAAATTAAGAACTTTAGTTACTTACTTGTGTTTTGAATGCACAGTTATTAGAAACTGTGTATTGCAACCAATTAGACTTATAGCTGTTGACTCTTCTGGACCATATGTCATCTACTGGCCTCCAGGAAAAGACATGAAGACATACAGGTGTGACCCCAAATCCATGTAGTAAATGCTTACTATGTGGGTGACTACTTATAGAAATCATCTTCTGAAGAGTGTATATATATGGGGGGCACCTGGGTGGGCTCAGTCCCCTAAGTGGGGATTCTTGATTTTGCTCAGGTCATGAACTCAAGGTTGTGGGATGGAGCCGGTGTGGGCTTCATGCTCAGTGCTGGGAGTCTGCTTGTCCTTCTCCCTCTGTTCTTTCCCCTACCCTCATCGGGCTCTCTCCCCATTTTCTCTCCTTCTCAAATAAATAAATAAATAAATAAATAAATAAATAAATAAATAAAATCTTTAAAAATTAAAAAAAAAGAGTGGTATAAGGATTTGGGATTGGGGAGTCTGGAAAATATGCTGTGATATTCTAAGGAAGTCAAGGGAACTTCTTTAAAAAGCCCACTTCTTTATTATTTGAAGGAAATACCAAGATATCAAAACATAATCTGATCTCAGAAGGATATTATGGTCTTAATGTGTGAGATCAATAAATATAGGAAAATATTGGGGTAATACTAAAACACAGTTAAGTTTGTGACAGAGATTATTGATGCTGTCTATTTATTCTTCCCATCTTTATTTTAAATATTATCTTTTTCCTTGTTCTAGGATTATGAAACTGAACACCATGATCTTCCTACAGACACCTTAGAACTATGTCATCTCAGTCTTAAAAAACCTGCAAGAAAGGGCACAGTACTTTTCCATTAGTAAGTGGCCAGGAAAAAAATGGCAGCAGACTTTCCAACTATGTATGAATGTGGGTTTTGTCATTGCTTTCACTGATGAAACAAAGATGATTATAGGTTGGGTGAATGAGGGTAGGGGAGAGGAGAGTGGTAGGGAGGAATATGTGGCATCTTGGTCTATTGAATTATGGAATTGTGGGTCATCTAATGCAATCCCATTGAATGATTGAGCTATACAGAATTATCAGGCTTATGTGTATGTTTGTCACTGAGCTGATAAGGATACGACAGCCCAGATGTTAAATCATTTTCTTAAAAGTTAGCCAGAAGATTCCCAGTAGAAGTGGGCCTTGAACATTTGAATTTCTGATTAGATTATGGTAATTTTTTTTCCTATGATACCCGGAAGTAAAAGCAAGTCTTAACCCTTCTAAAATTAGCAATTTAAAATCAAACAACATGCATTCATGGAAAGATCTTATGAACTCAGTAAACTACCACACATTGTAAAGGATCATAATAAAAAAATGAATAATTTCCATTTATTATTATTTGTCAGGCATTGTATTAGGGGCTTTATGTATATGTATATGTTTATGTATATCAAAGCAAAGTTCTTGATATGATAATCCACATTTTACAGAAGAGAAAATTGAAGCTCAGGATTTCCCAGAACTGATGGTTTCCAAAGATTATGCTCTTAAGCAATAAGTCATAGAAAGTTGATAAGTGGAAAGTAAAAGAAAGCTGAGCCATAAGAATTCAGCTGTAAGGTAGGATCCTGGCTACCTTCACAGTGATTAACCAGTCTTCAGTGGTTATTAAAAAAATACTAAGCCAAAAAAGCAGTACCCAGATTTTAACGTGCTTGGGAAGGGGGGGTGCTGGTTAGGGAGGGAAAACATGCTGTATTAACTCATGTTAAAGAGATACGACCTCACACAGGTCAGAATGGCTAGAATGAACAACTCAGGAAACAGCAGATGTTGGCAAGGATAGGGAGAAAGGGGAACACTTTCACACTGTTGGTGGAAATACAAACTGGTGCAGCCACTCTGGAAAACAGTATGGAGGTTCCTCAAAAAGTTAAAAAGAGAGCTACCCTGTGACCCAGCAATTGCACTACTAGGTATTTATCCAAAGCTACAAACATAGTGATTCAAAGGGGCACATGTGCCCCAATATATATAGCAGCAATGTCCTCAATAGCTAAAATATGGATGTCAATCGACAGATTAATGGATAGAGATGTGATGTGTGTGTATATATATATAGAGAGAGAGAGAGAGAGAATATTACTCAGCCATCAAAAAGAATGAAATCTTGCCATTTGCAACGACATGGATGGAAGTAGAGGATATTATGCTAAGCAAAATAAGTCAGTCAGAGAAAGACAAATATCATATAATTTCATTCCTATGTGGAATTTAAGGAAAAAAAATCCGATGAACATAGGGGAAGGGAAGGAAAAATAAAATAAGGTAAAAACAGAGAGGGAGGCAAACCATAAGAGACTCTTAAGTATAGGAAACAAACTGAGGGTTGCTGGAGGGGAGATGGGTGGGAGGATGGGGGAACTGGGTGATGGACATTAAGGAGAGCACGTGATGGAATGAGCACTGGGTGTTATATGCAACTGATGAATCACTAAATTCTACCTCTGAAACTATAATACAGTATATTTAATTAAATTGAATTTAAATAAAAAGTTAAAAAAAGAAAAACGTGGTATATATACCAGTCTTTGGAAATGCTTTTCTAAAGGATAAAAAAGAACCTGCTAGTGTTGTGAAAAAAGTAAATGGTAGAATTGAGACTAAGTTAAATGTAAAAATAAATGTGAAGAATGACTGAAGGTAACTGATGAAATCTATTGCCACTTTGACATCACAATTTCAAATTCTTTTCATAGTATGTTCTAAAATTATTGATTGTTCTTTTGCTTGTGTTTTAATACAGTGATTGAATAAACAGATGATCTACTTTCATAAAAAAGGCAGTTTGTAACAATTAATGTAATATGCAAAAACTATTGAATTGTGCACTTTAAATGAGTGAATTGTATGGTATGTAAATTAGATCTCAATGAAGTTTGTCTTTTTAAAAACTTTTTAAAAAATGTTATATGGAAACCAAATAATGTCAAAAGACATGTCAGACAACTAGCAATGAAATTTGAAGATACTGGTGTGGAAAATTCTGTTTCAAAAATTTATTGACTTAGATCTACTTATACAAGCAGAATTTGCTAAAACAGAATAGATATATATTGTGCTCTAACCTCTTCTCTACCTTCCTTCTTTCTACAGATAAAGCAAATACTTCCTCCTGCTCTGAGAACCAACAGTAAGTGATAACTCATTTATTTTAATGTGAACACTTTGTCAATCATTTTTGTGTTGCCAATGGTAAAATTGTATATTCAATACATTTATCCATGATTTTCAAAACTTTATGGATACATTTTTATTAAGAGAATCAAGTTATTTTTACTCTTTACTCACTTTATCAAGTTGAAACTTAAATTAATTCTTTAGATTTCATCTTAAAATAGATAATATAATTAATTCTCAGGTTTATGACTTTGAAACAATTATTCTAGAACTATCTTTACTAGAAGAAATGTAAAAGAATGACAAATTGTATATATTATTGATGATTTTTACTATGAACATCTATGATTATGTATTAATACAGGGATTGTTAAAATGAGGATAAGAATGCCTCCAGTGTACTCCAAAATGATTGCTTTTCTCAGATGAAACTATGTTCTTTTCAGTGTGCTTTGACTTTGATGTTATACTTGGTGGGAGGCTAATTTCTGAAGTTACTTAACTTACCATTGGTGGGGCACCTGGGTGGCTCAGTCATTAAGCGACTGCCTTCAGCTCGGGTCATGATCCCAGGGTCCTGGGATCGAGCCCCACATCAGGCTCCCTGCTCCGCGGGAAGCCTGCTTCTCCTTCCCACTCCCCCTGCTTGTGTTCCCTCTCGCGCTGTCTCTCTGTCAAATAAATAAAATCTTAAAAAAAAAAAAAAAAGAACTTACCACTGGCATAGGTAAATTAACTGTTCTAACGCTCAATTTCTTCAGCTGTAAAATATAGTCATACCCACCAAAGTATGATGATGAAATTAGACAGCAAATTTTGCATTACATGGTCAATAAATGTTCAATCTTCTCCCTTTTATGAGCACATTATTGAGGATAAAGGGAATCCATGGAACAATTATCAATTGTCTCCTATTTACAAATCAATAAGGCCTAAGAAGTACCACAGATAAATTGTTTCGAATATTCTTTCTTTTCAAGAATTTCAGAGTACCAATATCACACAAAGAAAACAAATCAATGCAACATCCCTTTAGTTTACAAAGTGAGTAATTTATATGACTAATGGCCAGAAGATAAGTGTTTTTTTTAAACTTAGTGGGCTTGTTGCTTCATCTAAATGACCAAGAATTTTTTTGACACGTTGAGAAAGGACAACACTGTGTCTTTTAGAAGTTAGTGAGAATATTAAACAACTTTTGTACCAAATCATGGATTCAGCAAATTTGAACAGGCTTGATTTTCAATATATTACTTGTATTTTATTTTTTTATACTGGGAAATTTGAGATATAGACAAATATAAGTAATAAAATCAAAATAACTTTTAATCCCTCTGCCAGGGAAATAACCACTAATAAAGTGTTTATATATATATATATATATATTTAGATTTATTTGTTTATTTTAGAGAGAGAGAGAGAGAATGCATATGAACATGCACCTGTGGGGCAGAATGGCAGAGGGGGAGGTAGAGAGACAAGCAGGTTCCATACTGAGCACAGAGCCCCATGTGGGGCTCAATCTCATGACCCTGAGACCATGACCCAAGCTGAAATCAAGAGTTGGACGCTTAACCAACTGAGCCATCCAGGCTCCCCTGTACATTTATTTCTGTGTAAACATAACCTTGGAATCTTGATTAGAACCATGTGTAAATAAAAGAACAAACAGTTCTACTATTTATAGAGCAGAGCAAAACAAGAGATAGTGCATACTGAAAATAACCTTCTCCCCAAAATTGGGATGAATAATCAATGCAGTACCATAATTAACTCTAAAGAAATCTATTTTTTCCACATTTTTTTTAAGATTTTATTTTATTTATTAGAGAGAGAGAGACAGCTAGAGAGGGAACACAAGCAGGGGGAGTGGGAGAGGGAGAAGCAGGCTCCCGGCCGAGCAGAGAGCCCGATGCGGGGCTCGATCCCAGGAACCTGGGATCATGACCTGAGCCGAAGGCAGATGCTTAACGACTGAGCCACCCAGGTGCCCTTTTTTTCCACATTTTTAATGAACTTAGAAGCAATAGAGCTGAGCAGAAATATGATGACATGTCCCTAGCCTTTAGATGTATACTTTAAGAGCATCAGTCAAGTGTTTCATTTTATTTTTTATTGTCCCTATCAGTGACAAAATTGGTTCCCCTATGATTCTACTGACACCAAATAACAATCTCCTCTTGCCACATTTTTTATGAATGTGGGAATTACAGTTCCTTTAAACTAACCAAGATCACTACATTGGCTTTTCCTCAAAGTCTGAGGTCCATGTACTACATGTTTTAATGCAGACCTTTGTTCTCTTTGACTTATTTCCCAGAAATGGCATTATTCCCACTAGTGGTGTTTCTGGCTGCTGTGCTGCTTCCATCTATACCCACAGAAGGAAAGGTAAAGTTAAATTGGAAAACCTTTCTAAAGCTATCCAGGCAACTTTGTGGGATGGTTAGGTCCTTTGAGAGTAGAAGGGGAAGAGTGTCTGGTACATCACAAAGTACATCACAAAGGAAAATATCTAGGAATAAACTTAAGCAAAGAGATCACTTAACACAATTATCTAGATGGCAGTCTAAGGCTGAGCTCTCCAGTAGCCACTAGTCACATGTGGCTATTGAACACTTATACAATGTGGCTTATCCAGGACAAAATATACCGTAAGTGTAAAACACACACTAGATTTCAAAGATTTAGTACAAAAAAAAAAAGAAGAAGAAGAAGAAGAAGAAGAAAATATGTCATTAATAACTTAGATATTCAATACATGATGAAATGATATTTTGGATAAATAATTAAATAATGTATTAGGTTCTCAAGGCTGTTGTTAAGAAATGAATGCAAGTTGGGTGACTTAGAACAACAGAAATTTATTCTCTCACAGTTCTGGTGGCCAGAAGCCTAAAATCTAGGTGTCAACAAGGCCACACTCCCTCTGGAGGATCTAGGAGGGAATGTGTTCTATGTCTTTTAGCTTACGGTGGCTTTGACCAATCACTACGATAAGTAGGCTTGTGGCTACACCTATTCTCTGCCTCCCTTTGCACATCACCTTCTCCTCTCTGTGTCTTTTATAAGGATAATTGTCATTGGATTTAGGTCCTACTTGGATAATCTAGGATGATTTTTTTTTAATTTTTTTATTCTTATGTTAATCCCCATACATTACATCATTAGTTTTAGGTGTAGTGTTCCATGATTCATTGTTTGTGCATAACACCCAGTGCTCCATGCTGAATGTACCCTCCTCAATACCAACCACCAGGCTAACCCATCCTCCCACCCCCCTCCCCTCTAGAACCCTCAGTTTGTTTTTCAGAGTCCATTGTCTCTCATGGTTCATCTACCCCTCCGATTTCCCCCCCTTCATTCTTCCCCTCCCGCTACCTTCTTCTTCTTCTTTTTTATTTTTTTTCTTAACATATATTGCATTATTTGTTTCAGAGGTACAGATCTGAGATTCAACAGTCTTGCACAATTCACAGCGCTTACCAGAGCACATACCATCCCCAGTGTCTATCACCCAGTCACCCCATCCCTCCCACCCCACCCCCCACTCCAGCAACCCTCAGTTTGTTTCCTGAGATTAAGAATTCCTCATATCAGTGAGATCATATGATACATGTCTTTCTCTGTTTGACTTATTTCGCTCAACATAATACCCTCCAGTTCCATCCACGTCGTTGCAAATGGCAAGATCTCATTCCTTTTGATGGCTGCATAATATTCCATTGTATATATATACCACATCTTCTTTATCCATTCATCTGTCGATGGACATCTTGGCTCTTTCCACAGTTTGGCTATTGTGGACATTGCTGCTATAAACATCGGGGTGCACGTACCCTTTTGGATTCCTACTTTTGTATCTTTGGGGTAAATACCCAGTAGTGCAATGGCTGGATCATATGGTAGCTCTATTTTCAACTTTTTGAGGAACCTCCATACTGTTCTCCAGAGTGGCTGCACCAGCTTGCATTCCCACCAACAGTGTAGGAGGGTTCCCCTTTCTCCGCATCCCCGCCAACATCTGTCGTTTCCTGACTTGTTAATTTTAGCCATTCTGACTGGTGTGAGGTGGTATCTCATTGAGGTTTTGATTTGGATTTCCCTGATGCCGAATGATGTTGAGCACTTTTTCATGTGTCTCTTGGCCATTTGGATGTCTTCTTTGGAAAAATGTCTGTTCATGTCTTCTGCCCATTTCTTGATTGGATTCTTTGTTCTTTGGGTGTTGAGTTTGATGAGTTCTTTATAGATTTTGGATACTAGCCCTTTATCTGATATGTCATTTGCAAATATCTTCTCCCATTCTGTCCGTTGTCTTTTGGTTTTGTGGACTGTTTCCTTTGCTTTGCAAAAGTTTTTTATCTTGATGAAGTCCCAATAGTTCATTTTTGCCCTTGCTTCCCTTGCCTTTGGCGATGTTTCTAGGAAGAAGTTGCTTCGGCTGAGGTCAAAGAGGTTGCTGCCTGTGTTCTCCTTTAGGATTTGGATGGACTCCTGTCTCACATTGAGGTCTTTCAACCATTTGGAGTCTATTTTTGTGTGTGGTGTAAGGAAATGGTCCAGTTTCATTCTTCTGCATGTGGCTATCCAATTTTCCCAACACCATTTGTTGAAGAGACTGTCTTTGTTCCATTGGACATTCTTTCCTGCTTTGTCAAAGATGAGTTGACCATAGAGTTGAGGGTCCATTTCTGGGCTCTCTATTCTGTTCCATTGATCTATGTGTCTGTTTTTGTGCCAGTACCATACTGTCTTGATGATGACAGCTTTGTCATAGAACTTGAAGTCCGGAATTATGATGCTGCCAGCTTTGCTTTTCTTTTTCAACATTCCTCTGGCTATGCGGGGTCTTTTCTGGTTCCATACAAATTTTAGGATGATTTGTTCCATTTCTTTGAAAAAAGTGGATGGTATTTTGATGGGGATTGCATTGAATGTGTAGATTGCTCTAGGGAGCATTGACATCTTCACAATATTTGTTCTTTCAATCCATGAGCATGGAACGTTTTTCCATTTCTTTGTGTCTTCCTCAATTTCTTTCATGAGTATTTTATAGTTTTCTGAGTCCAGATCCTTTGTCTCTGGTTAGATTTATTCCTAGGTATCTTATGGTTTTGGGTGCAATTGTCAATGGGATCAACTCCTTAATTTCTCATTCTTCTGTCTTGTTGTTGGTGTATAGGAATGCCACTGATTTCTGTGCATTGATTTTATATCCTGCCACTTTACTGAATTCCTGTATGAGTTCTAGCAGTTTTGGGGTGGAGTCTTTGGGGTTTTCTACATAAAGTATCATATCATCAGCAAAGAGTGAGAGTTTGACTTCTTCTTTGCCGATTTGGATGCCTTTTATTTCTTTTTGTTGTCTGATTGCTGTGGCTAGGACTTCCAATACTATGTTGAATAGCAGTGGTGATAGTGGACATCCCTGCCGTGTTCCTGACCTTAGGGGAAAAGCTCTCAGGTTTTCCCCATTGAGAATGATATTCGCTGTAGGTTTTTCATAGATGGCTTTTATGATATTGAGTTATGTACCCTCTATGCCTATACTCTGAAGAGTTTTGATCAAGAAAGGATGCTGTACTTTGTCAAAAGCTTTTTCTGCAACTATTGAGAGGATCATATGATTCTTGTTCTTTCTTTTGTTAATGTATTGTATCACATTGATTGATTTGCAGATGTTGAACCAACCTTGCAGCCCAGGGATAAATCCCACTTGGTCATGGTGAATAATCCTTTAAATGTACTGTTGGATCCTATTGGCTAGTATTTTGGTGAGAATTTTTGCATCCATGTTCATCAGGGATATTGGTCTGTAATTTTCCTTTTTGATGGGGTCTTTGTCTGGTTTTGGGATCAAGGTAATGCTGGCCTCATAAAATGAGTTTGGAAGTTTTCCTTCCATTTCTATTTTTTGGAACAGTTTCAGAAGACTAGGTATTAATTCTTCTTTAAACGTTTGGTAGAATTCCCCTGGGAAGCCATCTGGCCCTGGGCTTTTGTTTTTGGGGAGATTTTTGATAACAGCTTCTATTTCCTTAGTGGTTATAGGTCTGTTCAGGTTTTCTATTTCTTCCTGGTTCAGTTTTGGTAGTTGATACATCTCTAGGAATGCATCCATTTCTTCCAGGTTATCTAATTTGCTGGCATAAAGTTGCTCATAATATGTTCTTATAATTGTTTGTATTTCTTTGGTGTTGCTGTGATCTCTCCTCTTTCATTCATGATTTTGTTGATTTGGGTCATTTCTCTTTTCTTTTTGATAAGTCTGGCCAAGGGTTTATCAATCTTGTTAATTCTTTCAAAGAACCAGCTCCTAGTTTCGTTGATCTGTTCTACTGTTCTTTTAGTTTCTATTTCATTGATTTCTGCTCTGATCTTTATGATTTCTCTTCTCCTGCTGGGTTTAGGCTTTATTTGCTGTTCTTTCTCCAGCTCCTTTAGGTGTAAGGTTAGGTTGTGTACTTGAGACCTTTCTTGTTTCTTGAGAAAGGCTTGTATTGCTATATGCTTTCCTCTTAGGACTGCCTTTGCTGCATCCCAAAGATTTTGAATAGTTGTGTTTTCATTTTCATTGGTTTCCATGTATTTTTTTAATTCTTCTTTAATTTCCTGGTTGACCCATTCATTCTTCAGTAGGATGCTCTTTAGCCTCCACATAGTTGAGTTCTTTCTGACTTTCCTCTTGTGATTGAGTTCTAGTTTCAAAGCATTGTGGTCTGAAAATAGGCAGGGAATGATCCCAATCTTTTGGTACTGGTTGAGACCTGATTTATGACCTAGGATGTGATCTATTCTGGAGAATGTTCCATGGGGACTAGAGAAGAATGTGTATTCCGTTGCTTTGGGATGCAATGTTCTGAATATGTCTGTGAAGTCCATTTGGTCCAGTGTGTCATTTAAAGTCTTTATTTCCTTGTTGATCTTTTGCTTAGACAATCTGTCCATTTCAGTGAGGGGGGTGTTAAAGTCCC
Organism: Mirounga angustirostris; assembly: GCF_029215605.1. NCBI lineage: Eukaryota > Metazoa > Chordata > Mammalia > Carnivora > Phocidae > Mirounga > Mirounga angustirostris. The sequence continues at coordinate 45,097,567 of NW_026991716.1, read as the reverse complement.
CCACTATTATTGTATTGTTGTCGATATGTTTCTTTGTTTTTGTTATTAATTGCCTTATATAATTGGCTGCTCCCATGTTAGGGGCATAGATATTTACAATTGTTAGATCTTCTTGTTGGATAGACCCTTTAATTGGATATAATGTCCTTCCTCATCTCTTATTACAGTCTTTGGTTTAAAATCTAATTTGTCTGATATAAGGATTGCCACTCCAGCTTTCTTTTGGTGTCCATTAGCATGGTAAATGGTTTTCCACCCCCTCACTTTCAATCTGGGGGTGTCTTTGGGTCTAAAATGAGTCTCTTGCAGACAGCATATCAATGGGTCTTCTTTTTTAATCCAGTCTGATAGCCTGTGTCTTTTGATTGGGGCCTTTAGCCCATTTACATTCAGGGTAACTATTGAAAGATAGGAATTTAGTGCCATTGTATTGCCTGTAAGGTGACTGTTACCGTATATTGTCTGTGTTCCTTTCTGGCCTATGTTGCTTTTAGGGTCTCTCTTTGCTTAGAGGACCCCTTTCAATATTTCTTGTAGGGCTGGTTTTGTGTTTGCAAATTCCTTTAGTTTTTGTTTGTCCTGGAAGCTTTTTATCTCTCCTTCAATTTTCAATGACAGCCTAGCTGGATAGAGTATTCTTGGCTGCATATTTTTCTCATTTAGTGCTCTGAATATATCCTGCCAGTCCTTCCTGGCCTGCCAGGTCTCTGTGGATAGGTCTGTTGCCAATCTAATGTTCCTACTATTGTAGTTTACATATCTCTTCTCTCGAGCTGCTTTCAGGATTTTCTCTTTGTCTATGAGACTCGTAAGTTTTACTATTAGATGTCGGGGTGTTGACCTATTTTTATTGATTTTGAGGGGTGTTCTCTGTGCTTCCTGGATTTTGATGCCTGTTTCCTTCCCCAAATTAGGGAAGTTCTCTGCTATAATTTGCTCCATTATACCTTCTGCCCCTCTCTCTTTCTTCTTCTTCCGGGATCCCAATTATTCTAATGTAGTTTCATCTTATGGTATCGCTTATCTCTCGAATTCTGCCCTCGTGATCCAGTAGTTGTTTATCTCTCTTTTTCTCAGCTTCTTTATTTTCCATCATTTGGTCTTCTATATTACTGATTCTCTCTTCTGCCTCATTTATCCTAGCAGTTAGCGCCTCCATTTTTGATTGCACCTCATTAATAGCCTTTTTGATTTCTACTTGGTTAGATTTTAGCTCTTTTACTTCTCCAGAAAGGGTTTCTCTAATAACTTCCATATTTTTTTCAAGCCCAGCTAGTATCTTTAAAGTGATGATTCTGAACTCTAGATCTGACATCATACTAATGTCCGTATTGAGTAGGTCCCTGGCAGTCGGTACTACCTCTTGTTCTTTTTGTTGAGGTGATTTTTTCCATCTTGTCATTTTGTGCAGAGGAGAATAGATTAGTGAGAGAACAAAATGCTAGCAGAGTAACAACGTCCCCAGAAAATATACTCTAAACAAATCAGAAAAGACCTGAAGCAGTGGAAAAAGAAATGGAAAGAGAGAAAAAAGAAAAAGAAAAAAAAGAAAAAAAAAGATAAAGATAAAAACAAACAAAAACAAATAAAACAAAACAACAACAACAAAAAAACCACAATGTGATCAAATGTGATCAGGTGGTATATAGATCAGTGCCACACACTAGATTTGGGGTGTATTTTGGTCTTTTAGAAGAAAGTGCCTCTCAAAATTTTTAAAAAAGAAAAACATATATGTATAAAAATAAGGGTTGATATGATGAAGGGATGGAATATGACTGTAAAGATGGAAATTATAAAAAAATCTATAAAAGGAATTGGTAAGAAGTTGTTTGAAAAAAGAAAGAAGAGGATTTAAAAAAAGAAAAAAGAAAAAAAAAGGGAGAGAATGTGATCAGGCAGGGGAGTAGAAAACACCATATACTAGAGATTTAGGGTATATTTTAATCTGTTAGAAGAAACTATCTCAGGGGCACCTGGGTGGCTCAGTCGTTAAGCATCTGCCTTCGGCTCAGGTCGTGGTCCCAGGGTCCTGGGATCGAGCCCCGCATCGGGCTCCCTGCTCTGCGGGAGGCCTGCTTCTCCCTCTCCCACTCCCCCTGCTTGTGTTCCCTCTCTCGCTGTGTCTCTCTGTCAAATAAATCTTTAAAAAAAAAAAAAGAAGAAGAAACTATCTCAAAATTTTAAAGAGAGAACAACTTATATATATATATGCCAAAAATATGGGTAACTACTATGAAGGGATAGAATATGACTCTAAAAATGAAAAATAAAAATGTTTTTTTAAAAAAAGGGATTGATAAGATGTTGGTTGGAAAAGGGAAAAAGAAAAATTCAAAAAAAAAAAGAAAAAAAGACAGTTAAAAAAAAATTATCTTTGAAAGACTAAAGAATCATGGTAAAAAAGCCAGGAATTCTATGTGCAGTATTCCCCTAGCGCTGGAGTTCTGCCATTCTCATTGATCGGTAAACTTGGTCTTGGCTGGCTGTTCTCGCTGATCTTCTGGGGAGGGGCCTGTTGCCGTGGTTTCCAAATGTCTCTGCTGGAGGCGGAATTGCCCCGCCCTTGCCCCCTCCCGGCTAAGGAATCTGCTCGGGTTTGCTCTCCGGGGCTTTTGTTCCCTGCGAGCTTTCCGTACAGCTTTGGAGGCGGAGAGTGAAAATGGCGGCCTCCCAATCTCCGCCCTGGAGGAGCCGAGAACTCGGGCCCCGCTCCTCAGTGAGCCCCCAGAGAAAAGCCGTCAGTCACTCCCGTCTTCCCCGACTCTGGCCGCCCTCTGTGCTCACCCGGCCTGTGACCGCGCGTTTCTATCTCTGGCACCCGACCCCGGGTGGAGTCTCCAGACCCAGCAGATCCCTGCGGTGCACTCCCGTGCGGCTCCTCCCGGGGGAGGAAGGTGAGTCTCCCCGGATCTGCCGCTTGTTGGGTCCCTGCTGGAGGAGCAGGGGTCCGACTGTGCCGCGGATCATGGTTTATGGCCACCCCGAGCTGAGAGCCCGCGCCTGGGCTCCGCCTCTGCAGCCGGCTTCCCTGCTCCATTACCTGGGAGCTCTGCCACCCTCAGGCACCCCCGGTCTTTCTGTGACCCCGAGGGTCCTGAGACCACACTGTCCCGGAGGGTTCCACCCCCCGCTTAGCCACCAGAGTGACGTCCCTCAGCGGAGCAGACTTTTAAAAGTTCCGATTTTGTGCTCCACGGCTCTATCACTTGCCAGAAGCGGCCGACGGAGGCCCCTCCCCCGCTGTCTATCCTCCTGAATATCACCTCGGATTCACTTCTCCGCACGTCCTACCTTCCAGAAAGTGGTCGCTTTTCTGATGAGAGAGTTGTTGCTATTCTTTTCTTTGATCTCCTGTTGAGTTTGTAGGTGTTCAGAATGGTTTGATCCCTATCCAGCTGAATTCCTGAGAGGAGACGAAATCCAGGTCTCCCACTCCTCCGCCATCTTGCTCCGCTCCCCCCAATCTAGGATGATTAATATTGAAATCCTTAACTATATCCAGAGAAGGTCACATTGGCAGAAATTGGGGATTAGGATGTAGACATATTATTTTAGTAGATTATTAGTCAACCCATTAAAAGTAAAATTTATTACTTAAAATAATGTCAATACATTTTAAAAATCAAACATCATGATCAAGTAGCATTTATTCCCAGAATGCAACAGTGGATCAATATTTGTGAAACAATCAATGCAATATGTCACATGAATAAGAGAAAGGATAAAAACCATACAATCAGTTCAATAGATACAGAAATAGCATTTGACAAAGTACAATATCCATTCATCATAAAAAGCCTCTGCAAAGTAGGTAATAATAAGTATGGAAACATAATAAAGGCCTTATGTGAAAAATTCACAGCCAACATCATACTCAATGGTGAAAAAGTGAGAGCTTTCCCCCTTAGGTCAGGAACAAGACAAGGATGTCCACTCTCACCACACTTACTCAACAGAGTCCTAGAAGTCCTAGTCACAGCAGTTAGAACACATAAAGAAATAAAAGGCATCCAAATTGGTAAGGAAGAAGTAAAACTCTCCCTACTTGCACATGACATGGTACTCTATATAGAAAACCCTAAAGACTCTACCAAAACACTACGAGAACTGATACATAAATTCAGTAGTCATAGGATACAAAATCAATGCACAGAAATCTGTTGCATTCCTATATGCTAATAATGAAGCAGCAGGAAGTGAAAATAAGAAAAGAATTCCATTTATAATTGCACCCAAAACAGAAAAATATCTAGGAATAAACTTAACCAAAGAGGTGAAAGGCCAGTACTCTGAAAACCATAAAACAGTAATAAAAGAAGTTCATGATGATGCCAAGAAATGGAAAGACATTCTCATGGGTTGGAAGAACAAACGTCTATACTACCCAAAGCAATCTACAGATTTTATGCAATCCCTATCAAAATACCAACAGCATTTTTCACAGAACTAGAACAAAGAATCCTAAAATTTGTTTGGAACCACCAAAGACCTCAAATAACCAAAGCAGTCTTGAAAAAAAAAATGAAAAAGAAAAGAGAAGCAAAACTGGAGGTATCACAATTCATTACATAACAAGTTACATTGCAAAGCTATAGTAATGAAAGCAGCATGGTACTGGCATAAAAACAGACACATAGATCAGTAGAGTAGAACAGAAAACCCAGAAATAAATCCACAATTATATGGTCAATTAATCTTCAGCAGAGGAGGAATGGATATGCAATGGGAAAAGGACAGTCTCTTCAACAAATGGTGTTAGGAAAACACATTGCAGCCACATGTAAAAGAATGAAACTGGACCACTTTCTTGTACCATACACAAAAGTAAACTCAAAATGGATTAAAGACCTAAATGTGAGACCTGAAACCATAAGAATCCTAGGAGAGAGCACAGGAGGTAATGTCTCTGACATCAGCTGTAGGAACATTTTTCTAGATCTGTCTGTTGAGGAAAGGGAAATAAGAGCAAAAATAAACTGTTGTGACTACAACAGAATAAAAAGCTTCCACACAGCCAAAGAAACAATCAACACTAAAAGGCAACGTCCTGAATGGGCAAAGATATTTGCATATGACATATCTGATAAAGGGTAAATATCCAAAATATGTAAAGGACTGAAACAACTCAACAGAAACACAAAAATAATCCAATTAGAAATGGACAGAAGACATGAACAGACGTTCTCCAAAGAAGACCTACAGGTGGCCAATGGATCCATGAAAAGATGCTCAGTGGCACTCATCATCAGGGAAATACAAATCAAAACTGCAATGAGATGCCACCTTACACCTGTCAAAATGGCTAAAATCAACAACACAAAAAACAACTTATTGGCAAGGATGTAGAGAAAAAGAAACCATTGTGCACTGTTGGTGGAAATGCAAACTGGAGCAGCCACTGTGGAAAACAGTATGAAGGTTTCCCAAAAAAATTAAAAATAGAATTACCATATGATCCAGTAATTTCACTACCAGGTATTTACACAAAGTATATGAAAACACTAATTAGAAAAGATATATGCACCCCTATGTTTATTGCAGCATTATTTACAATAACCAAACTATGGAAGCAGCCCACATGTCCCCTGATAGATGAATGGATATAGAAAATACGATATAGATAGATGATAGATAGATAGATAGATAGATAGATAGATAGATAGATAGATAGATGATAGATGATAGATAAATGATAGATAGAATAATGTATGTATATAATGTGTGTATATATATATAATGAAATATTATTCAACCATAAAAGAGTGAAATCTTGTCATTTGCAACAACATGGATAGAGCTAGAGAATATAATGCTAAGCAAAATAAGTCAGTCTGAGAAAGACAAATAGCATATGATCTCACTTATAAGTGCAATTTAAGAAACAAAACAAATGAGAAAAGGAAAAAAAGAGAGAGAGAGAGAAACCAAAAAACAGACTATTAATTATGCAAAACAAATAGATGGTTACCAGAGGGGGGTAGATGAGGGGATGGGGGAAATAGGTGATGGGGATTAACGAGTGTACTTATCATGATGAAATAACATTTAAAAAATTATAAAATAAATTAATATCACTGGATTCTTTTACTTTTTTAATGTGACCACCAAAAAGTTAAAATTACATGTCATGCTTGAATTATTTTTCTAATGGACACACTGGTCTGTGATTTAAAAAGCTAATGATACAAACTGAGGGTTCTAGAGGGTAGGGGGGTAGGGGGATGGGTTAGCCTGCTGATGGGTATTAAAGAGGGCACGTATTGAATGGAGCACTGGGTGTTATACGCAAACAATCATGGAACACTACATCAAATACTAATGATGTAATGTATGGTGATTAACATAACATAATAAAATAAAATTTTAAAAAATGATAAAAAAAAGCTAATGATAGTCCTCTCCCCACGAGATCTTTTCCCATTTATTTTATTTAAATAAATGTGCTTCAGTGTGATCTCAAAGAAAATTAACAATAACATAACCTTATGTTAGCACAGCTTCATATATCGCCATGTTTAATTTTCATCATTTCTATATGATAAAGTTTTACTTACTTTTTACATTAAAAAAATCTACCTCTAAAAGTCTTAGTGTTTGTTTTGCTTTCTTATTCATGCGCAAAAACTTGGTATGTGAGAGCCCAACTCTTGAATTCAAATCTTCTAATTTGAATAAACTACTTTGCTTTAAATAATCTCAAGACCAAGATCAATCATCCTCTTCAATAATTGGAGGTTAGTTCCCATATACGGTGTCTATCTCTTGATCAGAAAATCTCTGAATGTGAGGAGCTCTGGTCATTGCTGTTTCTCCATCTCTAACTCTGGGCATACAGGAAGACATCCCAGGACCAGAGACTACTAGGACTAGAACTTATCAGACTAGAGAATTCTGACACTGGCTGAAAACTCACTTGGCATTCAGAAATACAGACTGTAATATAATAGATCATAATATCTACCATAATAGGAATAATTTTACTAGAGTATTGAATGAACTTTGAACTCCTGAACATTCTTTCTCTAAATATATTATGAATACATTATTTCTCTAAATACAGACTGTATCAGGTTAAATTTCCCTTAAAGTCAAGGGTGAATCTTGAGCCCCACCCTCATCCTACTTGCTGCAGCCTGATCAAATATGAATGAATATGTTTTAATGTTCCTGTTGTGTGCCTTTGGGGTTATAAAATATTATCACTCATGTCTAGAAGAATCACAGAGAAGGTGCAGGAAACCATATGGGGCAGAAAGTAGAGAATCTGATTAACAAACATGTAGCAGTGCAAAAGAGCAAAATATATTTCTTAAATAATTTTATAAATGAAGACCAGGAGATGGACCAGAGAGGTAACAGGGGATTGGGAAGGGCCATGAAAGGAGAAAAAGCACATTAAGAATTACCTTGGAACTAGAAATTGGCATCTGTGGCCTCAGAGATTTTAATTTGTCATGCCATGAATTTCATCCTTCTCAAAGCTTCAAATTACTTCTTTCCTATCTGTCATAGCTTTGGCTCAGGTTCATTGGCAATGCTTAACAACTAATATTGATTTGAACTGCATGCTCTTAAAATGATCTTTGTTCCCTTGAATTCACTTATTCACTTTTAAATGCAATTTTAACAAATGTTAAGAAGATAACCCTAATTTTATCTCCCTTTAGGATCCATCCTTTACTGCTTTGCTAGCTACTCAAACGCAAGTCCAAAAAGAGATTGTAAATAAACACAATGAACTAAGGAAATCAGTCTCTCCACCTGCCAGCAACATGCTAAAGATGGTAAGAGGCAGCGATAAAAGCCAATGGTGTGAATCAGCAGTGATAAGAGCAGGGAGCTGGTAACTGGCATCTCTTAAGAACTTTGTGCTTACAAAGTTTTGCTTCTATTCTGCTATTTTATTTGAGCTGTGTTATGGGCATACAGAAATTAATTTTCATTTTTAATGGTTAAATAATCTAGCAAGGGTGTGGGGCTATTAAGTCGGGAAGGCAAAATTAGAAGCCAGATCTTCAGATACCAAGTGTGAAGCCATTGCACTTTTTGTTCACTATCTGCCCTAGCCTAAAATAAAGGAGGTCCTTTTCTTTCATGTATTTTATTCTTTTTAAGTAATCTCTATGACAACGTGAGGCTCAGACTCAGGAGCCAAAGAGTCCTGTGGGTAAATACGAGCCCACTTTCCATAGCATAGTTCATAAACACTAGACTATCTTCCATTTGAATGCAATGGGCTGCAAGTGGAATTGGGAATAATCTAGGCCTGCTTATTACTAAGGAAATATAATACAAAGACTTCACACCTTGAGTATTTAGAGTAGCCCCATTACTAAAAATCCTACATGTGGTTCCTGTACTATCATAAATTGTCAGATATTATATTAGATATTTCTATCATTAGACACATCATTTATGAACTTCTCTTCATGTGGATATTGGCACTGGAGCAGATAAACACACACACACACACATATATATACCCCTAACAAAAAGGTCTTTTCATACCACTAACGATCAGATACTACACAGAAGTTTAAAGTAGTGCAAATCAACCTACCAATCAGATTATAAACCATATGCTTTGTTGGAGTTGAATCTTTAAGTGTATTTTTTTCTTGTGACATTTAGGAATGGAACCAAGAAGCAGCAGCAAATGCCCAAAAGTGGGCAAACAAGTGCACTTTAGAGCACAGCGTGCCAGAGGACCGAAAAACGAGTACGTAAATGAGTATTTTTTGAATAAATGAACAAATAAAATAATATTGGAAAAATCAAATAGAATGGAACATTCTGAGGTGTTATAAGAAGATTTCGAGAATAAATGTTGCTTATACTGCTCTATTTATTTATTATTTATTTATTTTTATTTTTTAGAGAGAGAGAGTGTGTGAGCGGCGGGGGGGGGGGGTGTGGGAGGGGGCAGGCGGAGGGGCAGAGGGAGAGAGAGAGAGAGAATCCCAAGCAGGCTCCATGTCCAGTGTGGAGCCTTACACCTTACACAGGGCTTGATTACACGACCCTGAGATCATGACATGAGCTGAAATCAAGAGTTGGTTGCTTAACCGACTGAGCCATCCAGGCTCCCCTATAGTGTTCTTTTTAAAATTAAAGTATCTGTAGAAGGAGAGAGAATTATAGGTACCATTTTGTGCTTGTTGATTGTTTACATTATGCAAATGACATCTGAAGCAATACTTAATTTTTTCTTTCAACCAGCTCATGAGTCAACAGGTCATGTATCATTATTTCTCCAGATTTAAAGATGAGAAGATGAGGACTGGGGAGGAATGACTTCCCCAAGACACAATCTGAAGTGTGTCATATACTGGAAAGTTAACCAGGCTTAATTATTTCTAATCCTCTGTTCTTTTTTGTGATATCGGGTAGCTGTTTGAAGTTTTCATATCTCTTCTTTTGTATTCATAAAAATTCATAATTTTTTCCTGAATTTTGTGACTTTTGCTCTAAAAATACTTAAATTTATAAAATCATGATAAATACTTTGGGTATGTTGGTTCATTTTTTAATTTTTGAATCCTTATCAAGTATTATACTATGAAAGAAAAAATGTTTTATGCATAAACCTTTACATCAAATATTTATGTTATCAACCATAATATACATATAGGCAAGCTCAATTTGAAAGCAATGAATTTTTACCTTTAATTTCATCACATTATTGCTTATATTGTTGATGCTGTTCTATTAATGAAATTATGAAGAGAATGACTGCATTCAGTGAAGATTAAAACAAATGGTCTTAAAGATGCAAGTCTACTATTAGATTCTCAGTTTCTTTTTTCCATATTAAAAGAGATACCCAAGAATATTTTATACTCTCTTTAAGCAGCAGGTAGACATTATATTTCAAGCTGCCCAAATGTAACTCATAATTGAGAGCTTGAAAAGATAGAGAAAAGTTCCTGGGCAACAAGTTATTTCTTTTATTGTGGTAAAAACACTCCATGAGACTTACACCCTTAACAAATAATTAACTGTACTGTATGATATTACTGACTAGGTACAATGTTGTATAGCAGAATTTATTCATCTAGAACTTATTCATCTTGCTTACCTGAAACTTTATGCCCATTGATTGGTAATTCCCCATTTCTCCTTCCCCCCATCCTTATCTATCACTGGTCTATTCTTTGATTCTATGAATTTGGCTATTTCAGGTACTTTATATAATGGAATCATGCAGTAGTTATCTTTCTGTGACTGGATTATTTCACTTAATATCATGTTTTCAAGATTCATCCATAGTGTCTCAACCAACTGTTGTAGAATTTCCTTCTTTTTCAAGGATGAATGACATTCATTGTATATATATGTGTGTCATTTTGTTCATCCATTCTTCTGTCCATGGATTTTAGGTTTTCATATATTGACTACTGTGAATAGTGCTGCAATGAATATAAAGAATGCTAATATCTCTTCAAAATCCTGATTTCAATTCTTTTGGATAAATACTCAGAGGTGATATTACTGGATCATTTGGTAGTTCTACCTTTAATTTTTTGAGGAACCTCTATGCTTTTTTCCACAGCAGTTACCCCATTTTTTAGGACCAACAAAAGTATCCAGGATTCCAGTTTCTCCACATCCTTATCATCGCTTGTTGTCCTTTTTATTTTCCCCATAATAGACATCCTGACAGGTATAAGGTGATATCTCACTGTAGTTTTGATTTGCATTTCCCTGTGATTAGCAACATTGAGCACCTTTTCACATACCTGTTGGCCATTTGTGCATCTTTGGAGAATGTCCAATCAAATCATGATCAGAAAAGATCTCTAGTCAGTTCTTCAGGCAGCCTCCTGAAAGAGATAGATCTTTGGGCATTCCATCCAACTCTTTCCCTACTCAGGAAGAGGCTAGAAGCTCAGGTTTTTTATCTGCTCACTCTGTGCTGAACTAGGAAGGGAAGCTATGGCAACTATGAACCCAAATCTCTAGCCTCATGAGCTCCACATCTTGGTTATGCTAGATCTGTTAACATTTTCAGAGAGGCAAGTCAGAAGTCAATCCTCTGGGCAGCATCTGGAAAATTTCTGGCACTGGATGCCCAGGCCAACTTTTTCCCACTACAGGGAGAAACAGGTATTTGCTTGCTTGCTCTGTGCTGAGCTGGGGAGATGAGCCATGGCATCTACCAATCCAAACCACCATCTCTGTTCTCCCCCAGGAAGTAACACTGTGACTATGTCAAACCTATCAGAGCTTCAAGACAAGCAAGACAGAAGTCAGTTCTTTAGGGACCCCTGGAGAAATTGGAGCGTTGGACACACTGATCAATTCTTTGCTTCCCCAGGAGGAAGCTGAGAACTAAGATTTTTCATTTGCTTGCTCTGTGCTGAGCCAAGGGGAGGAGATATGGTATCTACCAGCTCAAGCCGCCATCTCCATTCTCCTACAGATGGCTAGCCTGTGCCTGACTGTCAGAGCTCCAAGACTACCAAGACAGAAGCCAGCCATCTGGGGAGTTTCCATAGGGAAGGCTGGGATGCTGCCACACAAGAACCAACTCCTTCCTTCCTCTGGGAGAAGTTGGGGGCTAGGGGACCTTTTCCTGATCATATGGCAGGCACTGTGCTGAGGGTAAGCATTCTAGCAAGAGGGTGTCCCAGTTTCACTACAGACTTCAGTGAGTCAGGGTTCATATTCTCCCAGGGTCTAGGAGCCTTTCACTTAGTTTTGGATTTCCCACCAAGGCAATTTTTTGGAAATTGTTGCTGGATCAGTGTGTTTGTTAGGGGAAAGAGAGTCCAAGGCTCCGTACTCCACCGTCTTGCTGATGTCACCTTCGGCAAGGCTCTTCTTGCCTAATTCTAAAGGAGGAAGATTTGGTCTTATGATATTCTGATTTAGTGATTAAGAGAGAATCCAAAAGCTTTGAAATCTGCCATCCCTCCTGATGTCAGTTGCCTGTTAATTGGGGCTCTTATAGACTGCCTGTAGAACTCTTTTTCCAAGTTCACACAAAATCATAATCATAAACATTTAGACAGGGTCCAATATGTAAAAACTCTCTGGTGAGGGTGGACAAGAGGAAGAGAAAAAGCATAAAATTTGGTCACTGCCTTTTGCAAATTTACAGTACAAAGCTGAGAGCATAGGAGTCATTACAATGTGAAGAATTTAGCTTGAAAAAGAATGCATCTCTGAAACTCCAGAGGATTTTTGAATAATAAGGTCTTCTTAACCTATTCAAAGTTTTGCATGCTGATGTGAGCCTCAGCATCCTAGGCAGATCTTTATTTTTTGTTTAGATTTATTTATTTTAGACAGAGAGTGTGTGTGAGCAAGGGGAAGGGCCGAGGTAGAAAGAGAGGCGGGGGGAGAGGGGTAGAGAGAGAATCTTCAAGAAGACTCTCTGCTGAGTGGGAACCCTGATGCAGAGTTTGATCTCAGGACCCCGAGATCATGACCTGAGCTGAAATCAAGGGTCAGCCACTTAACCCACTAAGCTACTCAGGTCCCCCTAGACAGATCTGTCTTCTATTCAGCTTTAGAGCTGAGAAGGACAGAAGCCCTTTTATTATGTATTAACAGAATAGGCACTGTGTTTGAAGGGCAACATCCTTGTGTTTATATAGTTGATTTCTTTTGCCATTGCATGTTTTATTGCTTCCTCAAGGATGATCTATTTCTCTTTAGGTACAAAATGTGGTGAGAATCTCTATATGTCAAGCTACCCTGCCCCATGGTCAGATGCAATCCAAAGCTGGTATGAGGAGCGCCATAATTTTGTCTATGGTGTAGGACCTAAGAGTTCTGGTGCAGTTGTTGGACATTACACCCAGGTAAGACAAACAAATGAAAATACTTCTACCACAAATGCTCTAATATGAAAGCATCTCTAAATTATGACCAAGTCCAATGTTCAATTTGAGTAAGAGCCTGAATAGATATAATAGTCCTGGCACTGGGTGGTACTTCATCTAGAGCTGTCATTTTTTTCCATCACTTGAAAAACTCTTGGTAAGGAAGCATACTCTGTACTTTTTCAAACTTAGAAATGGATAAAATAGTGAAGGTACCTTAAGGTTTAATATTTTAAAATTTGTGATTTTCTTCAATAATTGAACTAAATGTTTTCAAAAGGTACTTGGCTACAAACTATAATAGTAACATTTTTTCAGTTTTACATTTGCTACATTTTTTTCAATATTTTCCCTCTTCTTTAATGTACTCTCATATACTTCTTTTTGGAATTGTAGCTTGTTTGGTACTCTTCTTACCATGTTGGATGTGGAATTGCCTATTGCCCCAATCAAGAAAATCTAAAATACTACTACGTTTGCCAATATTGTCCTGCGTAAGTATATACTTTAGAGTTTCATGCAATAATCCTATGTACAATTTAATATTTTAAAATTCTTGTATAGTAAACAAACTAGAATATAAGTCATATTTCAGTAAAGCAAAGGAATAAATCCTTTTTTTCATTTTTTTAAAATTGATACGTAGTTCATACACAATGTCACCTTAGTTTTATGTGCATCACATAGTGACAGGTCTATACCCTGTGCTATGCTCACCACATGTGTAGCTATCAGCAGTCACCATACAATGCTATTATAACTATTTTTTTATTTTTTTAAAGATTTTTATTTATTTATTTGTCAGAAAGCACAAGCAGGAGGAACGGCAGGCAGAGGGAGAAGCAGGCTCCCCACTGAGCAGGGAGCCTGATGTGGGACTCAATCCCAGGACCCCGGGATCATGACCTAAGCCAAATGCAGACACTAAACTGCATGAGGCACCCAGACATCCCATGCTATTATAACTATTACAATACTATTGACTGTAGTCCCTATGCTATACTTTTTATCCCCATGACTTATTTATTCCATAACTGGAAACCTGTACCTCCCACTCCCCTTCAACTATTTTGCCCACCCCCCATTGCCACCCCTCTGGCAAACATCATTTTGTTCTTGTACTTATGGTCTGTTTCTGCTTTTTATTTTTTATTTTTGTTTATTTTTTTAGAATCCCTGTATAAGTGAAATCATATTGTATCTTTATCTAACTTTCTCTATCTAACTTATTTCACTTAGCATAATGCCCTCTAGGTCCATCCAGAAGGTATAGATCTTTAGAAATGCCTTTTAAGTTGAGATACATTCAACTTATCAGGGAAGAGACCAGGTTCTCAAATCCAAGTATAAAATCTGAAACTCTCTTCCCTCAGTTATAGAGTGACATCTTTTCTCCCAGTCACCTTTCCCTTGGGCTCACAGCTATTCCATGAGCCTGGGCAGTGTGCATTTCTCTAGATTTGATATCATCAGTTCTCATCAACTTCACACTTTAGGAGGGTGGCAGCTTGATGGTTAAGCAAGGGAAGGTAATGGAGTGGAAAGTAGGGGATGGCAGATTGTGATTTCAGCTCTTCCTGCTAACAGGTTCCTTGCCCTGCTTATCTATAACACCACCTACATTATTACCATCACAGATGATTCATTCTTTTTCATCTCAACGTTTTTTCAAGAGATTTTTAATGTACTTCAGAGTCCAGAAAAGAACCACATCTTCAGTCTTTGCTTTTCAGAAGTTTTCACAAAATCTCCATAATGAACCATCCTTTAAGGTCTTTACCAGTAGCAGGAAAATGTTCTTTCATCAAGGATTGTGTTTGAATTTACCTACAATAAATTCTGTGGATATATTGAAGATCTAATCTGAACTTATCTGTTAACCTTACTTTCTTTTAATGTTTGAAGTTTCTTGCCACTGGAGACTGGGGGACCCCTAGAACCAAGGCCTATAGGATTTATTTTGAGATTGTAGATAACCTGAGCATATGGATCTCCAGGGTGAGAAGTATGACCTCCAATGTCATTTTCTTGCAAGCACTTCTTAGGGTTTAGTAGAAAGAATTGAAAGGTCCTAGGAGAATGCATCCAAACTCACTGGCTGGCTATAAGAGAGGAGGATCAGGAGCAAGGCATCTGAAGTGAGAGTTGGAGTGAATAATGAGGGCAAGCAGGGATAAGAGAACTTCCAGAACATGTTTGTGTCTATTTCACATTTTTCCAGGGGCTCACACATGGTCAGTTATATTCTGTGAAGAGGTGAGATTCAGATACATGGCCTTGTGTTCTTGGCCCACTTGATACTACTGAGATTTGGATTCTCTTGTAATTCAAATAAATTAAATGGCCAATAAGTAATGATCATCAGCAAGCTGTAAGCTAGTTACTATAATGTGATTACACTCTGGATATTCATGCTTGTCAAAATTTTTGAACGAACATTCCCCTTTTGGTAAGTTTAAAAATCTCTCAAGTACCTCTAGAAACTCACAGATTTCTTTTTTCTGCCTGTCCCAGAAACACACACACTAACTACTTAAGTATCACTACCTCCATCTAGAAGGTAAAGTACTGTATATATATATACACACACACATATATGTATGTGTATATTAAAGCTATATATGTGTATATATATATATATACATACTGGAGTTTACTGTTTCTAGATTATATTAGAGAAACTTGGTATTTTATTATCTTTCAAATATAAAATGATATTGTAACATCAAATATCCTTTTCCAAACTGCAACCTCCTGCCTCCCAGGAGCTCTTTTGTCTCTCTAGGGAATATACTCTACCTCTAGCTAACACATTGGGCTGTAGTGCCTTACCAATTTGATCAAGTCTACTAGGAGATGAAGAGAGTGTGGCCACATTGAAATATACTCTGAAAACTTCAGACTCCATTTAATCTGATTTAGTTGCTCAGTCTGAAGAATTATAGTCAAGGAGATGGGTCAATATGTGAAGTATTTTCTTAATTTGAATGTTACCTGAATTACTCACTAGGAATTGTAATTTTTCAGTTTTTTAACATAACTGAAAACATTTGTAGTTATGTATATTTGTTAATTTATACTGCCCTTGGGGAATATAAACTAAACTGTAAAGTGAAAAATATTTGACATTATGTATTTTAAATTTCAGTGGCAATAATGTGAGTAAAAAGAATACCCCTTACCAACAAGGAACACCTTGTGCTAGTTGCCCTGGTAACTGTGACAATGGATTATGCAGTAAGTTTGGAGTGATCACCTTGCTATTATAATAAAAAGTTGATATTTTATTTTCTTTTTATGGGTTAAGAAATCTCCTAAAGTAACCAATTCAAATAATATCTTTATAAGATGTTACTCAATATAGTGTGTGTTTATGTAAACATTTTACACACTTTAGTATCCTACATATTATTTGTAATGAAAAGAATATTACCATATGTAAGATAATGAAAGATCTTCCATCAACATATTTTTAAATTATTATTTTTATTATTTTAGTATTATTTTTAATTATTATTATACTACTTTTGTGCTAAGGAGTTCATTATGCTGACTACTTTTTTTCTATAGTATAATTGGAATAGTGTTTAACTTAATAAATAATCACTTTCCCTATAATTTGATAGTAGTTTACTGCACATTTTTAATGACAAAATCAAATCTGTATATAGTGTTGGCTCACAGAACCCACAAAAATATTGTTGCAAAAGGAGAGAAAAATAAATGTCATATATATAATTTCTAATGTTGTAATGAATAGAAGTAAAAATAGCTCTTAGATTTTTATAGTTGGGATACTTGTATTCAAACTGTTATGAATAATACAGTTGAATGAATCTCATTCATTGAGATTTTTACCTTTCAAATGCATTCATCTTTAGTTAGCATTCTTACTGACTGAATTATATATCTATAATTCAGAATATTGATGACATTAAAGCTATAAATCAGCTAAAGAAGAGAAAAAGTTACATATTTATAGCTATGCTGAATGCTATTTGGTAAGAAGCTTGTAATTTATCCTATTATCAATAAACACTCAATTGAAAGATTTTAAACAAAAGAGTGACAGCATTGGAACCGTGTTTTATAAAGAGCTTTCTAGCAGTAGTATGGAAAAACATATGGGGAGGGGGAATTGGAGGGAGAGATGAACCATGAGAGACTATGGACTCTGAGAAACAAACAGGGTTTTAGAGGGGAGCGGGGAGGGAGGATTGGTTAGCCCGGTGATGGGTATTAAGGAGGGCACGTACTGCATGGAGCACTGGGTGTTATACGAAAACAATGGATTGTGGATTACCACATCAAAAACCAATGATGTATTGTATGGTGACTAACATAACATAATAGAATTAAAAAAAAAAAATAGTATGGAAAAACAATTGGATGGAAACTAGATAGAAAACCATTGAAAACCATGGGTTTAAAAAAAAAAATCTTTCTACTGCATTACTGACAAAATAAATGAAGAGAATTGGACAGGGTTGGAAAACAAGAAATAGAATAACCAGTGTTTGTTACCTGTGCTGATTGATTGCTGGTCAGAAGCAGGGAAGAAGGAATTCAAACTGATCCAGTTCTTGGCCTAGGAAATCTTGGAGAGCCATTTCTCTGAGATTGTGGGAGGGGATACAGGGAGACCATACCCAAGAATTGTCAGCCATGTGAGTAGTATGATGAGTTTAGTTTGATATTTGTTGAGTTTGTGGCCCCTGGGGAGGATCCAAGAAGAAATACCAGAAGGAAAGGGGGCATATTATCATTGTTTTGCATCTTCATCTTCCCACAGAAATTCCTTTCTCCAGAACACAAGCATTGGAGTCTAAAGCAGTGCTATTCCACAGTATGAAATGAAGGAAATGTTCTCTATCAGCATGTGTCTTACAAGTAACCACTAGTCACATGTGGCCTTTGAATATTTGAAATGTGGCCAGTAAGATTAAGGAACTAATTTTTTTACTTTATCTAATTTAGAATAATTTAAATTTACATATCTACATGTGACTAGTTGTTCCCATATTAGACTCTGCAGGTGTAGAGAGATTTATTTATATTTATTTAACTTTCTTGGCTAAGGGAGAAAAATAGGCCAATTTATTTTGGAAACATATTGCCAAGTTCAAAATAAAAAAGTGATAGTTTAATCAGTGAGCTCAACTAAGGCACCTGATATGTCCCTCAAGAAAGGGAAAGCCCATCATTGCATAAGTGATGTTGACTTGTTTTGTCCAGTCCTACCAGCCTCATGCACTTTTGAATGTATGATTGTTTTGCTGCTACTGAGGAAAATGATAATGAGAAATTAATTTGTTTTTGTCACAGCCAACAGTTGCGAGTTTGAAGATCTCCTTAGTAACTGTGATTCCTTGAAGAAAACAGCTGGCTGTGGACATGAATTGCTTAAGGAAAAGTGCAAGGCTACTTGCCTATGTGAAAACAAAATTTACTGAGATGCCCAGTGTGCATTGCACAGGACTAAGTGAAGAGAGCTGCATCATCTTATTGACACATACCACAGGGGAAATTGTAGGCATGTTAGTTACAAATATGGTTCCACTCCATAATTCATCTTTTTCTCCTGGATCTATAGAAATCTCTTCCATACAGCAATTTACACAAGCAGCAAAGTCTATGAGGACAACTTTGGACTTCGATAGAAATTTGGTACTTTAAACTTAACAAATTGAATCAAATTGACAATTTTGAAAGTTGTAGAACCATAGACCTTCGGTCCCTAGAACTTTGGGTTAAAAGGGAGAAGTACATGTTTCCTGAAACAACAAACCAAAAAAAAAAAAAAAAGAAGAGCAAGAGAGAGAGACACTGTAACATCACTGTCATTCCTACTAGATGAGTTTTTACTTGAATAAAAAATAAATTCAAAGATTGACAGCTACCTTTGTCTCATGGCTCTTTAAACAAAAGTAATCATCTTTTAGAATAAAAAACTTATGTAAGCGACCACATGAATGATTCTTTTGTGATATTTTCTAGTATTTATAATTCATCCCAGCTAGACTCAGCCCAGATAAATGATAATGTGGTGCATACTTTCCAAAATATTTGCCTATAAAATTAAATTTTAACAAAAATAGGAATCAGCTTTGTTCTTACTTATTTTTTGATATTTTGATCTCCTCCCTATAGGTTTGATTGATAAAATAAAAGAGGGCATTATCTGACAGCATATACAATATAGCCTCCCAAGAAAAAAAAAAAGTAATGGTATGTCAGAGAGATTTATCTTTTAAGATTGATAACAACAAAGTGAAGTAGGCCCATTTTATAGATGAGAAAACATACACACACACACACACACACAAATCTAAAAAAAAGTGAAGGAAGTGTTGAAAGTAGTCAAGAAATAGGTCTGGCCAGAGAGATGGAGAACAAGCATTAACTACTGATGCCTCCAAGATGAGACAGAGTATATGTATCATCCTATACTCATTAAAGAAATTAAATTCACAATTTTAAAGCTTCCCAAAGGGAAATTTCCAGGCCTAGATGATTTCAGGGAAGAATTATACCAAACATTTAAAGAACTAATACTGAGTTTACACAATCTCTTCTAGAAAATTATGTAGGAGGAAATACTCTTCAATTTATTCTTTGACACTAGTATTATCCTCCTCCTAAAACCAGAGACACTGCAAGAGGAAAACAAACAAACAAAAAACCCCTAAAATCTATAGCTGTCATGAGCATGGATGAAAATATTCCAAATAAAAATTTAATAAATTAACCCAGCAATATAGTAAAAGGATAATATACCCTAACCAACTGGGATTTGCCCTATGGATGCAGGGTTCAGCTAACACTTAAAATCAAACTGTGTTCTACTATATTAGCAAACTAAAGAAAATCATATGTTTACCTCAATAGATAAAAAGAACAAGCATTTGACAAAATCTAATATCCAATCCTAATAAAACTCTCAGCAAATAAAAAAGAGAAGGGAAGTTTCTCAACTTGATAAAGAGAAGCTATAAAAAATGTATAGCTAACACTGTAATGGTGAAAGACTTGATATTTTCTCCCTCTAAGATCAGAAAAAAAGGCAAAGATGTCCACTCTCATCACCAAGCATTGTACTAGATCTGGCCAGTCAATCAGATAAGACAAAAGGCATCTAATTAGAAGGAGTAAAACTGTGCTTATGCACAGAAGAAATGACAGACAAAATCACCAATCTAGAAATAGACATACATATAGAGTTGACCCTAGAACAACACAAAGGGGTTAGGGGAACTGACACCCTGCACAGTTGAACATCTGTATATAGCTTTTGGTTCCTCCAAAACTTAACTACTAATAGCCTATTGTTGACCAGAAGCCTTATTGATAACATAATTAGTAGATTAACACATATTTTGCATTTATATGTATTATATACTGTGTTCTTACAATAAAGCAAGCTAGAGAAAAGAAAATTTTGTTAAAATCATTTCTGTATAGTCCTGTACTGTGCAGTACTGTAAATATATTTATCAAAAAATCCATGTATAAGTGGACTCACACAATTTAAACTTCTGTTGTTCAAGGGTCAGCTATATATGGAGAGCTGATTTTTGACAGTGGTGGGGAGGCAACTCAATGGAGAAAGAATAGTCTTATCAACAAAGGGTGGTGGAAAAATTGATGTCCATGTGTTTAAAAAAATGAAGTTTGATCCAGGCTTTTGCAGTGTATACAAGAAGTAACTCTCCAATTTATCGCAGACCCACATAAAGAAATTAGAAAATGTTTAGAAGATGTGAGAATCTGCAGACATATTAAAAAGTTATACACCTACTCCATGATCCAGCCTTTCCATTTCTATATGCTCATGAGAAAAGAAAACATATATCTCTTCAAGACTTATACTTCAGCATCCATAGTAGGTTTATTTGTAATAGCTAAAACCTAGAAACAATCCAAATGCTCATTCACTGTAACTGGATAAACCAACAGCATTGATTTCAAAATTATTAGTCTGAGTGAAAGAAGACATAGAAGTGTGCACACTGTGTGATTCTATTCATATAAATCTAGAAAATGCAAACTGAACTATAGTGACAAAGCAGCTCAGGCTTCAACTTCCTCCTTTATAAAATGACTATAATCATTATATATGATAAAAATCTAATGATATAGGTAAGAATTTAAAATGTCAGTGTTGGTTGCAGGGTGATGTCAGCAAAATGGCGGCATAAGAATTTCAAGCACTCATCTCCCACCCAAAAACATCATTTACAAAAATACCTTCGCAAGAGCCAAGGATTCTAGGTGAGGGATACAGCAACTGGGTGAAGCACAGAAATAAGAGAAGACTCAGTAAAGATTCACACTCAGCCTCCTTCACTTCCCCCAGTCCTGGGCAGCCCAGCATGGGCCATGGGGAAAGTAGAGTGAAGTGAGCACCTGACTTCACCACAGATCTCAGAGTTGGCCCACCTTAGCACCAGGCAACCTCCTGAGGACTAGGGAGCTCCTTATGGACTCTTGCAAACCCAGCCCCCAGCTCACTCCAGTGTTGCTGGCTCCAGAGGCCCCAGGTAGATCTCAAAGCTCGAGGCAGCTTCCTTGGCTTCAGGCTCCCCAGTGGGCCCCCATGAACCTAGCCTGCTGATCTACCCTGGCTTCTGTTGGCTTCCACAGCTCCAGGCAGCTCCTATAGCCCCAGAATCCTGGCAGGCTCCTTTGACCCTATGCAGCTCTGGGGGCACCAAGCTTCCAGAAAGCTTCCATGAATTTAGGCTCCCAGTTCATCCCAGCAGCAGCTTCTCCCGAGGCCTGGGCATCTCTTTTGGTACCAGGCTCCCTGACAGCCTGGCTAACCCTGGCTCCAAGCCCCATCTTCATGGAGTTCACATTCTAGTGGAATCTTGCCTCTCCTGTTCATTTCACAGATGTATTCCCAGGCACCCAGCAGAATGTTTCACACATAGGAGACCCTCAAATATTTGTGTCATAAATGAATTATATCAATGAATAGGCCAACAAGTAAATTATATATTATACACTATAAGTGTCATAAAGAAAACAAGCAAGAACTTATAATGGAAAAAAAGAGAAAAGGGGGGCTATTTAAATATCATTCTGTCTTTGAAGGCTTAAGAAGCAGTACTAGGCTTCATAACTTCGTTTGCGGGATGCATATACTCCATGCAGACTCCAGCTATTTATATTGTCGTCCTACCACATACTAAAACAGACAACTGAAAATGAGAGGGAAAGATAAATTTTAAATTTTAAGTTTACTTGTGAATTTTTGTGGAAATTAATGGACTATGTAGGCATATAATGAAAATATTGGAAGTACAAAAATAGATTAAATATGCAAAATATATAAATATTTAAAATATTTTTACCTGATTTAATAAAATTATTTAAATGAAAAATTTCCCAAAAGCATAAAACTTAACCCACTGAGTTTAATTTAAAAAAAAGAAAAAACTGTTAAAGTGATGGTTACAGGGCAGGGAGGGGGATGAGTGAAATAGGTGATGGGGATGAAGGAGGGCACTTGTCCTGATGAGCACTGGGTGATGTGTGAAGTGTTGAATCACTGTATTGCACACCTGAAACTAACATTACACTGGTATGTTAACTTATTAAGATTAAAATAAATTTTTTTCAAAAATAAAAATAATTAAATAAACGTTCTAAAAGAGATAAATTACCTAGTTATATAGAAACTAGACTGGAAATACGTAAATACTAGACTCTAAGGGCACCTGAGTGGGTCAGTCAGTTAAGTGTCTGCCTTTGGCTCAGGTCATGATCCCAGGGTCCCAGATCAAGCCCCTTGTCATCTGGCTTCCCGCTCAGCAAGGAGTCTGCTTCTCCCTTCTGCCCCTCACACTACTCGTGCTCTCTCTCATGTGCGCTCTCTCTCTCTCAAATAAATGAATAAAAATATTTTTTAAAAATACTAGACTCTATAAATACTAGACCATACAGTCAATATTTAAAATAGCAATATTTTGGGTCTGTAAAAACAAATTATATTTCTTATTTTCAACTAAATTAGATTTGTGGTTCCAAAAGACAGTGAAAAAGGACAATCAAATCATTGTATCTTTTACCGGAAATTCCCAGGTCAAAAGTTAATTTTATCTGTACAATTAAATATTTAGAGAACTCTGAGAACAGAAATAGACCTAGTGCCTGCAAAATTAAAAAGCAAATCTACACATCATACTCTTAAAGAAACAAAACTACACACATGGATCCACAACATATGCAGTATTTGCTGAAAAATGCATCACGTTGATGCCTCCAGGAATGTAAAAACAATCAGAAAGGGAGAGATAATATTACCTCTGGCAGAAAACCACATAAGGAAAAGGAAATATTAGCAGCACCACAAGGATTCATGGTTTTCAAAGTTTTTTATTGCATATACACTATTCAATACATTTACTGAACATATTCAATATTTTATGCATTGTATTTTTCATTAAATATAAGTTTTAGACTTATAGTCATTGCTGATAATTGCATTTATAAATTAAATAAAGGCCTTTATTGCTATTTTCACTTTGAAAGCAGGGAGAGGTTGGTGAATTGAAATGATTTCTTCTAGAGTCCATCGTCTAGAGGGGAGGGGAGTGGGAGGATGGGTTAGCCCGGTGATGGGTATTAAAGAGGGCACGTTCTGCATGGAGCACTGGGTGTCATGCACAAACAATGAATCATGGAACATTACATTAAAAACTAATGATGTAATGTATGGTGATTAACATAATAATAAAAAATTTAAAAAAATGATTTCTTCTAAAATTATTTAGATCCAGAATGGAGAAATAAAAAACTGGGAAATGGGGTGCCTGGATCTGACTCTTGATTTCGGCTCAGTCCATGATCTTGAGGTGATGAGATAGAACGCTGTCTTGGGCCCAACAGGGAGTCTGCTTGAGATTCTCTCCCTCTGCCCCCCTCCTCCCTCAAATTAAAAAAAAGAAAAAAGTTAGGATATTAGATCAACACAACAAAAAAAATCTATAAGTTCGATGAAACAGAGGTATAAAAGTATTTTATCATTATGTAATGAAACCATAAATTATGAATAAAATCAAAATTCCAAAGGCCTTTCTACCTGACAATTTATTTTATTTTTTAAGACCTTATTTATTTATTTGAGAGAGAGAGCAAGAGAGAGAATGAGCAGGGTGAAGGGCAGAAGGAGAAGCAGACTCCCCAATGAGCAAGGAGCCCAATGTGGGGCATGATCTCAGGACTATGGGATCATGACCTGAGCCAAAGGCAGATGCTTAACAACTGAGCCACCCAGGTGCCCCTCTACCTGAAAATTTAAAAACCCTCTATTAAATAAATCTTGGGTGACAGGAGAAATATAAATACAAATTATAGAATTTCTGTAAACAAATGATAGTAAAAATGTTATCTATCTGCACTTGTGGAATATACTTAAAGCAGTGTTAAGAAAATTCATTGCCTTAAACATTTTGACCAAAAAATAAAAATAATTAATTCCCCAATTCAAAATACTGAAAGTACATGTGCATTCCCCCTTTAATCCAGCAATCCTTCTAGGATTCATCCTTAAATCACTTCTAGGAATTTCATGTTGTTCTTCCCACAATATAAAAATAGATGTGTGCATATACTGAGGCCTTAGCACTCTAGATATGTGAGAAGCTGAAGAGGAGTCGGAAAAGAGTGGTACTTTAGGGGAGGTGACATGAGCTGTTAAGACATGAGAAAATCTCTAGCGGTCTAGGGCTGCCCAATAGTAACTGGGTGTAAAGTTTAGGCCTTATGGCTCTTTCAATAGCAGGTGGAAGGGAAAACTACTTCTACCAGTCACACACATACATGCAGATGCATACATGAAAACAATTAATGAGAACAGTCTGAAAACAAAAACCCCTAGGGTTGAGAAATATGATTATAAAATGCACTCTTGCTTTGCATATAGCACTTTAAAATGTCATCAGATATTATTTTAAATTGAAATTATTTTTCTTTTGTTTTTGCAATCAAAAGAAATGCATGAAATAATACATGCAAGATATTTAGAAGTAAGAGATACTAGGGATGCTTAATAAATTCTAAATTTCTTCTTGGTTTCCCCTTAGAGCTACCAAAGTTAATGAGAAAACATACTGCATTCCAAATGCTGTGCTGAGTTTTTTTATATGCATTTTTGCATTTTATCCTCACAAAAGTCTTTTGTCTGCATTTCGCAGGAGAGGAAACAGGGATAGGAGGGTTAAGTACCTTTTCCAGATATAATCAGCCAGCAAAGGTCAGGGCATGGTCTCAACCCAGATACAGCCTGACAAAAGCCTGATGCTTTTAAGCACTGCACAATGCCGTTTCCTGATCTATTAAAATTAACTGACATTTTGGATTAAAAATGTATTCATGTTGAGTATTTATTTGAAAAGAAAAATTTCCTTTCTATAAAGTTCTGTTATATTCATGAAGATTTTTTTTGACAATGTAACATTTAAGACTTGTAATTCCATGATAATCAGGCATAGAATACCTTCTCATAACTTCACAAAATTGCATAGTGACTCAATCCTACTGACTTGCACTGCTATTATCTTAAAGACCTGTTCTGTAATTATAAAAAAAGGTGACAAGAAATAGACTAAATGTAGCGAACTGATGGTTGAGGGAATGGAGTCCTCTGGAGTCCTGGTTACACAGCTATAAACATATGTAAAAGTTAAGCTGGCTGTATGTCCTTAAGATTATGTGCACCATATTGTAGATAAGTTATGCCTCAACTTAAGCAGATGCAGAAAAGAAGGAAAGAAGAAGGAAGAAAGTAAGGACAGAAGGGAATGAAGAAAAGAGAAAAACGGGAAGTCAAGAAAGGAAAGGAAAGAGAATAGATTATTGTGACATGACACGGAGGCACAGGTTTGGGCAGAAAGTCAGGTGTTGACTTTGAGGCAGATTACAGGTGGAGGTATGGAGTGGCAGTGGAGTCTGGGACTCAGTCTAAAATGAAAATAAAAACTGGGGGATCATCATCACTGTGTAGATGATATTTAAAGTTATAATGCTACATGAGATTCCTAGGGAATAAGTGAAGTAATGTGCTAAATCCCAGAATATGCTGAAGTTTGTGAATATAAGATGTAAAGGTCCACCAAAAGTGTCAAAAACAGAAGAATGAGAAAGGATTAAAGAACATAATAAAGCGTATTGTGTAAATGAATGCCACAGAGACAGAGTGCTGCATAACTATTTTACTTTTATTTTTTCTATTAAGAGATGAATCTTTAAACTCTATAGCTCCCTGCAATTATCCGAAGGAGGAAAAGAATAATTTAATCTGTGAGGAGAGAGTAACAAATCTTCTAATGCTTGGGGGATATTGAAAAGTTTTCCAAGTGACTATAGTATCACTATAAGTTAGCCTTGAAAAATGATGAAGGAGATGAATATAAGGTGAAGGAGAACTATTAATATAAGGTGCCTGACATATGACAAATGGAAGGTACAAAAATAATCTTGAACTCTTGACACCAACATGGGAAATTCTTATTATTTGAAATATTTTTCTTTTATATTTTAGCATCTTGAACCATGGTTTCATATATAGAGTAATATATAAATACACATTTTTTAAAACATAATAAATACACATTTTAGAAAATTTTGCTAAACTAAATTTGTTTCTCTTTTGATAGTTTGTATATATAAATCAAGATTGATCCCATTTTATAGAATGATGTTGTGTGCGTGCCCACAGTTCACCTAAATATTTGGCAGAATTCCATTAAATTCTTATTAAAGCTTGGGGACTATTTGCAAATACTATTATGGATATTTGGAAATGGTTGAAAAAATGCTAAGTAGAAGGAAAATATCAATATCTTGTTCTCTGTATTTGTTTAGCACAAGATTCTGACCTTGACTGGTTGCTACTAATCAATGCTTCCAGTAACTTCTATGCAACGAGGCAATTAGGCAGAGCATTGGGTCAGAAATGACCAACCTCTTAGGAATTTATAAAGACAATTTTATTTCTTAGTCAAACTAAGTGAACTTGGTTAAACCAAGTTAAACCAATTTCAGTTGAAATGTTTGGGAAGTCCCAAAACTCCAGTCAAGATAACCCAGATTTACTCTCCTGAAGATAAGATTAGAATGTAATTGTAATTTATTAAATTGCAAGTTAATAAGGAAAGACTATAATTAGACAGGGTGCGTCAGTGTAAGGCAGTGGCTCTTAATGAGTCACCCTCCCAGTCAACTTCACCTGGAAGCTGTGTACTGTATTTTGTGATACTGCCATAGATAATTTAAGAAGGATGAATTGCCAAAGAAATCCTTAATGTACTTCCTGTTATATTAAAAAGAACACTACCTTTATCAAAAATAAAGAATAGTTGACATCTCCACCTCTTTGGTAAACATGGAACACCCCTTCTATTTCTATGAAGAGGAAGGAATAAGAGCCAACTTCTCTTTGAGACATAATAAATACATACAAGGAAGGAACATTTTTAAAGGAATCATGAAACTTTAGTTCATTCTGAAGTGAGTTCTCTCTCTTTAATACCATGTTTATTATTTAAAATGGTAAGCTGATATACTGGTTCCTTGGTGCATGTAAAATTGAAATAAAAAGGAAAAATAGCTAAAAATGTAGTGTAAAGGAACATACCACAATATATTTGATGGAACAAGAACATTAAAATTAAAAGGCAACTAAGGGTTTTGATATATCAAGATATATCTGTCATGAAATATCCACTGGGAGTCCAGCAGCATTTGCCTATGTCTGGCAAGCAAAAGCTAGTTGCTAGTCTTTCATTCAAACATATATACATATATATATGTATAATTCAAACATATATATATATATATATATATATATATATATATATATATATATATATATATATATATATAAGGATCTACTATGTCCCATATGTGCTGATTAGCTGCATTGGGAAATCCTGATTTCATGGAAGGTATGGATTTCCTTCATCTTAAAACAATATGGGCAGATTTTATATTATTTACTAAATATGAAGAACTCCATTACTGTGTAGGTTATCATTATTATCAGGGATGCAAATTTGATTCAACTTTTTTATTGGCAACTTGGAGATAAGAGGGTATTGACTTGCCAAATTTTAGGTTGAACTACAGCTTGCAAGGATAACAAATAAGTCAAGAAGAAAGTGATCAATGAGATGAAGCCAACCCACTCTACCAAAGAAAGAAAGAGAAGAAGAAAAGAAGGATGGAAGAACAGAACAGCAAGCAAGAAGACTTTGATTCTGGTATACTCTTGGATCACTGAATCAAGGTGAGGTAGCTGAGAAACTAAATTAATTTCAATCTCCTTTGGTGGAATAAAGTAGGTGTTAATCCATTCTGCCCACTATGAAGCCGTGTGGAGAAATGAGAAGCTAAGAATCTCTGGAGAATGATGATCTGCTTCTGCTCCCACTCTCTGAACTCATACATAACACAATTACTTAACTCTCTGAGCTGCAATTTTTCTAAGTGTCAAAATAAAAATTCTTGCCCAATTACCTCACAGTCTTGTTCTGATATCACAACATATCACACAATATTTGTGAACATTTCATGACAGTAAAAAAAACATTATACACACATTAGATACATTATTGTTCTGCTCAGACTACATGAGGAGCATTATTTTCTCATGTATGATTCTGTATAGGAACCTTCAGTAAAGGAGAACTTAAAGGAAAAATCCCTGAAAAAGAATGACTTATTATAAACTCTTGAAACAGCAAGAAAAAAATGAGTTTGTGAGGATATGAAATCACCCTTAAATATCATGAAATCCCATTCCCTGAGCTATTACTTTTGAATGTACTAACATCAAAACCAGTTCACCATGTACACTGCCACCAAAGTATCCCAGAGCATACTTTTGATGTATTTCCCTCTGCTTAAAAATCTTCCAACCGATGCTCTTTCCTATAATTAAAGCATTTAGTTGAAATGTTATGACTTTTCATAAACTGGCTATAAACTCAATTCCCAAACCCATTACTTTTCCATAGTAGGATAATGTAGCTATTTACAAGTCCCTAGAAAACAACATGGTAGGAATAAGTAGAGTTCCTTCCCAAGGCTCTTCTCCCTCATCTATGAAAAGAAGGATGTGATGTTTTATTTTCCTCTTTATGGCAACAACATCACTAGTATATAGAACAGAACTTGCATTTAATGCATTCATGCTAAATCCAATATATGTAGCTGATAGTCTATGAATCTTGGTTCTTTTCATCAGAGTGCACAATTTCAATGTATCCACTCTTATGTACATCCCTAATTAACTGCATAAATATAGTAGTACTCTTTTGTTGCAAAAATAAGAAAATCCAATTCAAACTAACATAAACATTACAGGAGATTTTTCTTAATTGTATGACTAAATAAACCCAAAAGTGGGCACACTGCTGGAGCCAAAGGCTTTCAATGTCTTTAAATTACCAGATTCATCTCTCTAGAGTCCTCTCAATTCTATTCTCCATGTATCAGCTTTACCTACAGGTTATGTCACAATCCTATTAAAAATTAAGCTGTAGTTTAAACATGGAACTAAAAGCAAGGTATTTATCTTCTCAGTGAATGGATTTTTAACAACAGGGAATGAATAAAAAAGTGAGATTAAATGTCATCTCCCACCTTCCTTAGGCAAAATTTCAAGGAATAAGAACATATGTTACGGGCGCCTGGGTGGCTCAGTTGGTTAAGCGACTGCCTTCGGCTCAGGTCATGATCCTGGAGTCCCTGGATCGAGTCCCGCATCGGGCTCCCTGCTCGGCAGGGAGTCTGCTTCTCCCTCTGACCCTCCCCCCTCTCATGTACTCGCTCTGTCTCATTCTCTCTCTGTCAAATAAATAAATAAAATCTTTAAAAATATATATATATGTTACTCAAGGAGAAATAATGAGATACAGCTTCTCACCACTCCAGGTAGGGCATAGGACTGATGGCAGACAACCAGGTAGGTTGGTGAGTATTTGTACTGGTTTTGAGAAACTTGGGCTTCTCTGTCAAATCAAGGGACAAAAAAGAAATTTCATTAGTGGATGTTAGCAAATGTAACAGCACAGACATGGGACTGCATGTTCTTTCTGCTGCCTCAGACCTCCTAGGAATGACAGTCATGGGGCCATGGGGGCCAAGGAATAACGGGGCAATATCATCTAATGACTAATTACATATAGTCCCAGCTCTTACACAGAATGGCTTGGCATTAGCAATGTAGGCTGTCCATGAACATATGACCCATTCATCCTTCCAAATTATTTTTAAGAATCACATTACATTATAAACAGTATTTGATTGTCAATTATAATTGTCAAATTACAATGAGTATGTTGGCCTCTACTCAATTTAAGACCCAGCAATTTCAAATAATTGAAGGAACACATTGGTTAATCAAAGGAAAGTTGTTTCCTACTGAAGTTATAAATAATAAGCAAAGCAACAGTCATAAGGAGTTTTCTGTTGTTTTATGTTTGCTTTACTTTAGACTCCTCATTTCTTTTTTTTTTACTGTTTTTAAATTTATTTATTTTTTTAAATTTTATTATGTTATATTAATCACCATACATTACATCATTAGTTTTTGATGTAGTGTTCCATGATTCACTGTTTGCATATAACACCCAGTGCTCCATTCGTACGTGCCCTCTTTAATACCCATCACCAGGCTAACCCACCCCCGACCCCCAACCCCTCCCCTCTAGAACCCTCAGTTTGTTTCTCAGAGTCCATAGTCTCTCATGGTTTGTCTCCCCCTCTGATTCCCGCCTGCCTTCATTTTACCCTTCCTACTATCTTCTTTTTTTTTAACATATATTGCATTATTTGTTTCAGAGGTACAGATCTGTGATTCAATAGTCTTGCACAATTCACAGCGCTCACGATAGCACATACCCTCCCCAATGTCTATCACCCAGCCAACCAATACCTCCCACCCCCCACCACTCCAGCAAATCTCAGTTTGTTTCCTGAGATTAAGACTCCCCCTAATTTTATTCACTCAATAAATACTTATTTGTACTTACTATGTGTTGGGCACTGTTATCAGTGCTAAAAATTTATAACAAACCTACAAAAATCTCTGCCCTTATGGAGCTTATATTCTGGTGGAGGAAGACAGACAAGTATGAGGATAAATTAGGAAAATATATGATATGATTCATAGTAACAAACCCGGAGTTGAGTAAACAGGGTGGAAAGTACTGGAAAATGGGATCAGAGAAGTAAAAGGCAGAAAGCCAATTATGTAGGGCCTTGTGGGCTATTGTACGGACTGTGTCTTATTTTCAGAGTGAGAAGGAAGTTGTTGGAGGAGCTACTGGAGAAGCTGCTAGAGGGTTCAAACAGAAGAATGACATAATTGGATTGATGTTTTAACAAGACTATTCTACTGCTGTGGGGTTGGACTAAATGTGAACAGTTATGAAGCTGTGGTAAATATTAAGGACGGAAGATGAAGATAGTTAGGCCAAAATGGTTACTGTACAATGCTGAGAAAGTGTAAGATTCTGGGTATATTTTGAATGGAAGGCTTATCAAGATTTGCTGATGGATCTGAGGTGTGAGTAAGAGAGGGAGAGAGAGGAATCAAGAGTATCTATGAGGTTGGGAACTGAATAACAACTAGAATTTGGGTATTGCTATTTCATGAGATGAAGAAGATTCAGGAGGATCATGTTTCAGTGGAAAGATCAGGGGTTCAGTTTTGGATAAGTTGTGCATGCCTTTTATGTAAGCAAGTAGGAATATTCAGCAGGTAGTTGGATATTTGAATCTGGAGTTCAGAGGAGAGCTCCAGAGTAGGATATGAAGTTGGGAATCCTCAGGATATAAAAATAGATATTTAAAGACATTAGAGGGGCGCCTGGGTGGCTCGGTCGTTAAGCGTCTGCCTTCGGCTCAGGTCATGATCCCAGAGTCCTGGGATCGAGCCCCGCATCAGGCTGCCTGCTCCAGGGGAAGTCTGCTTCTCCCTCTCCCACTCCTCCTGCTTGTGTTCCCTCTCTCTCTGTGTCTCTCTCTGTCAAATAAATAAAATCTTTAAAAAAAAAAAGACATTAGATTGGATGAGATCATGGAGTGAGTGTAAATAGGAAAGAGAAAATGTCTAAAGAAACCCCTGGGATACTAATACATTAACAGTTCTGGAAGAAAAAAAAAAGAAAGAAAAGAAACAAAGAGCGGCCTTTCAGGTATGAATTAATTTCACTCCACTAGAAGCCATGTGAAAAAAAAAAAATGTTTTAAAGATGAGGGATAAGCTGCCAATACATTAAATAAGAGAGGAGGACAAAGAATTGAGTCATCGATGCCCTTGAGAAAGGCAGTTTTCATGGAGTCATGGGGGCAAAATTTTTATTTGAAGCGTTCAATAAAACATTGAAAGTGTGGTTATAACAGTGCCAACCATGACCATAGATTTTTGAACTAAGGATCCAGGTAACACACCATCCAAGGGAGGGAAAAGTAAGTAAAATCTTTATACTAGCATGTAAATATCTATCCTGAGGTTCATTTGAACTGGGCCAGGTTAGGTCACATGTTTTTTTCAATCACTATGGAATAAAGTGGCCTGAATTGTGTTCTGAATTAGTTTAGCTGAAGTCACATGTTCTCTCCTCCTGTGTCAGGAGCCAGGTGTGGAGTCCTATTTCTCAGAAGCACAAGAGTCCGCAAATAGAAATGAGTACGGGTGGGAAGAAGGAAAGCAAACATGATGTTTTCAAACATTTCAAACTCAGACAGCTAGAATTCAGTGGTCTTGTTTTTGGCTTTGTACTGACCAGATATTGTACAAAAAGCAAATAAAGGCCCAGTCCTTAATCTCAAGAATCTTAATGTTTTAAGTGCTATAATAGAAGAGTAAGATAAAGACAGCCCAGAGAAGGAAATTCTAACTCTGCTCGGGGAGCTTAGGGAAGATGCCACAGCTAATATTTATAATTAATTTCTTTGTTTTACAGAGCCATTAGTAATCCAATTCTTCCTAATTAAGCCAATCAAATTAGAGCTCCTTAAGCAAATATCTCTTATAAGCTGATAAGTTTACTTTTTGTAACCAAATATTTTCATATCAATTTAGCAAAAATGAAGTTCAGGTAAACATTGCTAACACTGTAAATCTTTTCAAATAGCTAAAAATTCAGTTCAAAAATGTTTATTTCCCCTGTTATATTTTTTCTTTTAAGCTGACATGCCCTTCAACAGATGAATGGATAAAGAAGATGCGGTCCCTTTATACGATGGAATATTACTCAGCCATCAGAAAGGATGAATACCCAATATTTGCATCAACAGGGATGCAACTGGAGGAGATTATGCTAAGTGAAATAAGTCAAACAGAGAAAGACAATTATCATATGGTTTCACTTATTTGTGGAACATAAGGAATAGCATGGAGGACATTAGGAGAAGGAAGGGAAAAATGGGGGGGGGGTTGGAGGGGGAGATGAACCATGAGAGACTATGGACTCTGAGAAGCAAACTGAGGGTTCTAGAGGGGAGGGGGGTGGGAGGATGGGTTAGCCTGGTGATGGGTATTAAAGAGGGCACGTATTGAATGGAGCACTGGGTGTTATGCACAAACAATGAATCATGGAACACTACATAAAAAACTAATGATGTACTATATGGTGACCAACGTAACATAATAAAATTTAAAAAATAAAGTATCAAAAGCTTATTTTAAAAACCAATTAAAGAGAGATGGGGAGAAGTAAGCCAGTGTGTGCCTAGAGAGACAGAGATGCAGAAAATAAAAAGCCATGGCTCCAAAGAAACTCTCAGCATCACATCTCAGAAACATAAAGGATAAGTCATGTGATTTACTCAAAACCCTCCCCCTCTATCTCCTCTCTGCCAATAGTCATAAGGTTTCTGCAAACTCAAAACACATTCTCATCAGGAGAAAAAAAAAAAAAGGCAGACACTGTTGATCTCATGATGGCCAGTGCCTTTCTCCCTAAATTAGGCATTATATCTTCCAGAAATTTCCCCATTGCCCAAGCCTGGATAAATCCTCCCTCCTAGATATTCTCCAGCACACTGGCTCTCCATATGGTGGGGTAGCATGGCCTTTTTATTGCTCTGCATCTCCCATTCATCCCTAACCTCCTGAAAAGAGTCTGTGTGCTGTCATCAGAGTTATGGTCACAGTGCCTAGTTCAGTATAAGGCCCCCTAAAAGTCTGATAAATATTTGCTAAATACAGAATAAATAGGTGAATGTGAACTAGAGTGGGGTTGCTTTTGTCTTTTGAGATATTTCTATCTTCATTCCTCACTAATAAGCAAATTACTAAACTTTAAAAATAAAATAAAAATAAAAACCAATTAAATCTTCACATGTATAGAAAATTCAAAAAGAAAATAAAACCCTAATTGCACCCATAATATCTCCATCCAGAAATAACCTCTGATATTCTCTTAGTCTATATTGTGTCATAAATTGCCCTATGGCTCTATTTATATTCAGTGACTTTTAGTTGTATACTTGGGACCCCTCCATTCTTGTCTATCCCAATACTCACAAATTTTTAATAACTAAATTACAATGAAATATCTTCTAATAATGCTTTCTAGTGGCATTATTGAACTAGACATTTGAGCTTATTTAATATTGAATTAATGTTTATTATCCATCAAGTACTGTATTCAGTACTTCAAATAAAATGGTGATCAAACACAAATGTGATTTTTCTCTCATTGAATTACTATTGCATGGAACAGAAAGCTATAAATCAGATAGACACATAAGTGGATATTGTAACTGTGATAAATGTTAGGATATCAGGATGTTGAATGAGACTTTTCATTTTGCTATAAATAGGTGACCAAGTCCTTAGCCAAAAACAAGTGGGATTGAGTATTCCTCTTTCTTTTTTTTATTTTTTTATTATGTTATATTAAACACCATACATTACCTCATAAGTTTTTGATGTAGTGTTCCATGATTCATTGTTTGCATATAATAACCAGTGCTCCATGCAAAACGTGCCCTCCTTAATACCCATCATTCTAAAGAGATTTACCAACAGCTGAGACCTCATTAAGAGGGGCAAAACTTATCTTGATGTTGTTAGCTATTACATCAAATTCTGGGCTTGCTTCCTGGGGGGTCTGAGAAGGAATAAGATAGTAAAGAGAGTCAGAAGACATTCATTTTGTGGAAGATTAATGCATGTGGGGAGAAGCTTCCTCCAATAACTTACAGAGATAGAAATAACTTTAAGGATAGTGATGGCATTACAGATTCCTTGGTTAGACATTATCAAACTAGTGGATGTGCTGATCCTCCTGTAAGCTTATCTGAGCAGGAAGAAAGAATTGAAAAAGTGGGCTGGCAGTGTAAGAGCCTACATTGGAAGCATTTGGCATCACAATGATGCATGAGTTTCTTTGGGGAGCAGTTGGACTCAGGAGAGGTAGTTAGGCTTCAGGTATCTTTTTTTTTTTTTTAGAGATATTATTATTATGCAATCCATACACTAATGTGAGGCTCAAAC
This sequence comes from Mirounga angustirostris, assembly GCF_029215605.1. Lineage (NCBI taxonomy): Eukaryota > Metazoa > Chordata > Mammalia > Carnivora > Phocidae > Mirounga > Mirounga angustirostris. Next base: position 45,062,215 of record NW_026991716.1, on the reverse strand, counting down.
TCACAACCCTGAGATCAAGAGTAGCATGTTCCACCAACTGAGCCAGCCAGACAGCCCTAGGCTTGAGGTATCTTCTGAAAACTCCCAAACAAAAAGTCTGTCTCTGAGGCCAGGGTACATCAGAAGCAGGAAGCTATAAGCTATATCTACCTAAAAGTGTTGTCATAACAACTAAGGTATATAATGTCTAAAAACCATTTAGTAGCATGTCTGGCATATAATAAGTGCTCAGTAAATGTTGTTATTGTTGTTATTACAATAATCTAGTTCTAATTTACTTTTCAGCATAATCTGTCACTATGTCACTGACTTATTACTGCTTGTTACTCACTGATCATGACGTGCCCTTTCAGGGTACTTTTTTATGGAATATATTACTTGTCCCTCCTTGCTCTCCTGAATAATAAATTCAGGAAGGGAAATATAATATATTCTGTAAAAAAACAAAAAAAAGTCAGTGGACTAGGGCATACAGATAAAATAGTGAAAGATTTTTTTAAATTTCCACTTGCATGGAATAATTTTTTCCATCCCTTCACTTTGAGTTTCTGTGTATTCTTAATTCCAAAGTGGGTCTCTTACAGCAGCATAGAGTTGGGTCATATTTTTTATCCATCCAGCCACTCTGTGCCTCTTGATTGGTAAATTCAATCCATTTAGATTTAGAGTAATTATTGATATGTAAGGATTTACTAATGCCATCTTATTAATTTCTTTCTGGTTGTATTATATTTCCAATGTTTCTTTTTCCCCTCTGTGTCTGCCTGTTTTTTGTAGATCGGTTATTTTCCATGGTAGTATGTTCTGTTTCCCTGTTCTTTATCTTTTGTGGATCTACTCTAGGCTTTTGTTTTGTGGTTACCAGGGATTTACATAAAACATCTTATAAATAAAGCAGTCCATGTTAGCCTGATAGCAACTTATCTTCAATCTCCTATAAAGGTTTCAGCCATGTACTCCTCCCTTTTATAATATTGATGCCACAGTATACCTCTTTTTATGAGGTAAATTCATTAACAATGTATAGTGGCTATAGTTTTTTGTTTTGTTTTGTTTTGTTTTTACTATTCTTTTCCTTTAACCATTATACTATAGTTGTCAATGCAAATTGAACAAATATTTTAGAATTTTTAAAAGAAAGAGAGTTTTATTTGAGCCCAAATTAGGACAGCTGCCTGGAATATACAATCTTCGCAAAGAACAGAGTGCTCCAGGGAAGGAACATTTGGGGAAGGATTATATACACTTTTTTTTACACAAAAAGTTACAAATCATTAGACAAAGGACATTTCAGAAAGTTGTGGACCTTATATTAAGCTGTTAGTATATGCAGGGCTATATGACTTTATCTTATGGGAACCAGGGAGGGTTTTTTCCTTTTTCTTATCTTTATGTTTGGAATGCTTCTTTTTGGTTATTTTTTTAATGAAGCATAATGTACAATATGTGCTCAGGGCAGAAACAGAGCCCCTAACAGGTTTTATTGAGTCATTTTGACCTTGGTAAATGTTAAAGTATAGCTTCTCTCGGACTCCTGGAGCAGGGACCACAAATATTAAAAGTTGAAAATCATATCTAGCAATGAGGGACTTGATGGATCCAAGGCAGAATACATAGATACATAGACACATAGGTAGATTTATTTACAAGGGGTTCCTCACTGGAGAGAAACTTATTGTAACATACATGTTGGGAAGCTTAAAAATAATACATGTTATCTATGAAGTCCAACTGACAAGTAAACATAGTGGGTATGCTTCGTTTAGATTTACATTTGATGTAACATTTATGACAAAGATATATGTACAGTAAATGAATTCCAGTAAGTACAGTTTGAAGGAAACAACTTGGTGTTGGAATAGACTTAGGAGAAAAATCCAAAGTATCCTTTATATACATCCTGACAAAAGGGCCAGGAAACATGACTATTCATGAGGAAAGATGGAGCATGCTCATTGAGCAAACATATATGTAGCATATATCCCATGTTCACTTTGGGGTGGAGAATTAACATCAGAACGAGGCAAAATTTAGCCCCTGACATTAGGAGGTTATCTTAGGACAGGGAGAAGGGGCAATGACTATGCTCTGAGAGCTGGCATTAATTGGATGGGGTCTTGGGTTCATTATCTTGGGTAAGGAATGCAGGGACTTGCTTGTTCATAGGCTGGAACCATATCAGTTGACGTTGAGTCCAGGCTTCTGCAGACATAGCTAGTGTTTGTAAGTGGGGTCTGAAAAGACACAATAGCTGATTGGGTAGAAACAGTTCTCTGAAAAACAAGCTTTAAGCTTTCTACTAGTTTTAACCTCGTTAATCCTATGGGCACAATTTCAATTTCTCCCTGAGTTATGATCATTTCTCAGTCTTGAGGAATTGGGATGATAACCACTCGGGCTACTTCCTGCTGAAATGGGGTGCAGTTTGGAGTTTGATTCTTCTGTTCTGAACCTTAGGTAAGAAGTTTGTTTCATACCTTATGAACCAGTCTTAGTCTAGTTCAGTTAAACAGTTGTCTCATTTTAGGAGGTGGTTCTATAGGTCTGCTCTCAAAGGTAGCCCTATGTTGTGTAAGCAGATAATTAATAAGAGGCATTTCCAGGGAAACAAAAGAAAAACACAGGTTAATGTTTGGAACAAATGATAAATCAAGTGTCTGAGTCCTGAAGGGTGCCAGGGAGAAGATCTTTAGACATCAGGCTCAAAGCACCCTCAGATGGAGTAGGAGCGGGCAATGGCAGTCTGATGGATTTTTCTGGTTTGTACTTCAAGTGTCTCCTTTTGAGTGGCCCATAAAGCCACAGGCATGAAGACTGTCTATACATGAACTATTGTGGCAATTTCTCTGAAGTTTACCTCAAGTTGTTTAGCTTCAGTCTGCAGGCCTTCAGGAAGAAAAGAACAGTTTTAGTTCTCAGTGGTTTTGAGTCAAGAGAATTGGAAACCTTAGTTTGGAGAGTCATAGGCAGATATTGAGGGAAACCAGAAGAATTCAGGGTCTAGCCCAGTTTTATAGGTAAACAACAAACATTCAAAGAAAATTAATCGGAACTAGAATCCAATATCTAGAGAAGTGTATTATTGGAACGCAATATCTCTCTAAAACCACCCTCATTTCTGTCAAGGATAATCAAATCAAGACTAATTTGTAAAACAAATAGCTTTAACAAACTTTGCCTTATTATTTACATAAGCACAGCATGAATAGCAATTGACCATATAAGTTCTTTTAAAACTGCTTTGCTGGAACTTGTTATAAGGGATTTTACATTGAACGTTTAATAGCCTCTCAAGACCAGAAGCCAAGCCAAATACTTGTCATCAGACTTGCCTGTAATACCTCTAAATTTGGGTGAACTCCTCTCTTCCTAAGGTCCCCAAAATATCCTGAAGTTCTTGCACCTGCCAGGAAATAACATTCTTTACTCACCTGGTAAGGCTGCTAGGAACTCTGCAAGTAAGTCATCAGACCAACATTTCCAAGGGGCTCTATTGGTTCCATAAAGTCAGTCTTAGTTCCTTAAAGCTGTCTGGTCATGTCTGAGTCTATGCATGTCTCTCTCAAATATGACATTCTAGTCAAAGACTTGGTAAAATAACCAGTTTCCAATTGTGTCCTGTTAACAAGGAGAACAGATTCTTACTGAACTTATGCAAATCAGTAATTGCCATGAAAGTGCTCACTGAGAGTTTTTGAATTCTTGAGGGATCAGTTAGGGAGAAAGATAAATGCTCCAATTTGTTTACAAAGAAATATTTTATCAAATTTCTGCAAGTCATAGATAGCTTAAGAGAAAAAGTTTCCTCAAATCTGGAAGAACAAACATTAAAGAACCAGCAATGTTTTAAACAAGAGTCATTAAAACTACAATCATCTTTTTCAATTCATTTAGTCCGATCTTATTAATTCTTGTTCTATTTGAATGCAGGTTTTCCATTAGGTCTGGAAGTTCTTATCCAGTTTAGCTTTATAATCTTAAAGATATCTGAAATCTGTATTCATCAAAAGTCCTTTTCATGAACTCCTTGATGTTGCAAGAGCCTCAGAATAATGACTGTAAATAGCAGAAGACTCAGAAATGGCCATGGTTAAAAAATCTGATGAGAGGTCATTACATGCAAGGCCATTCGGGTATTTTTGTGAAATGCATTTCAATATTTAGAATTTCAAATGATGACATTATACCAGCACATATTAAGACTTTAGAAACATTATATAATTTATAGAACAGTTATATCATTCACCCATACAATATAACCTAAGAATGGTTATCATCCCTTATCTGAGAATGCTTCTCTTGTAGTTTAACATACTGAATAAATATCAAAAAGATTTCATTTAAAATTTGAATATTTGGGAAGTTTGTTAAAAACCTCAAATTGTTCTAAATCACATGCCTCAATAGGGTTACAGATCATTACAAAACTTAGAACTTAATTATCTGTTTAAGCAAGGTCCCATAAGAGATTCTACAGAAGGTTATCTAGTTGTTAGCCAAACTTAGCTCCTTTAATATTGAGAAGATTTAGTTTTCTTAAGTGATCAAATACCTGATAAAAACAAATATAAAAGCCTTGTTTTTATGGACAAATAAAGAAAAAACTTTGCTTATGATTTCTTATCAAGGGCAGACCAATAATCCAAGAAAACATTGCCTTTTTAACAGAGAGAAAAACCAAATTCCAATCTTATACTAGTGTACTTTTAAAATTTATGTCTTAGCTGGTCCTGACCATGCGGAAAATTCTTTTCCAAAAATTCTCCTTCCCAAACCTTTTACCACTTTGTTTTCATTCAGATTTTTATCCTAAATTTTCCCTCTTTAAACATCTCATTTCAAGACAAAATTCCTTTTTTTAAATCAACAAATACGTATTCTCATTCTTTATACATTTCTTATATATCTCCTATTTTCCTGCATACAGAGTTGTTTTGTTTGTCATTTCCAGCATTCTCAATCACATTTATCAAAATTTTAATACTTCAAAACTTTAATTTCCAATGAAAACTAAGTAGTAACCAGCTGTGAACTATCTATTACACCAGAATTCTTTAGATTGGCAAATTTATGATTATATTTCTAGAAACGTGATTTTTTCATAGTACAACTTTCAGTAAAGCATGAAACATGTTTACTAGCAGACCCAAATTTATCTTTACTTTCTCTGTAATAATGCAAAAGCAGACAAACCTATATTTAGTACTTAATGTTTCAGTACTTTATCTGATTTGGAAAGGACATAGATATCCAATGAATTTAACCCAATTTATTATTCAACTTAGGAAAACTTCAAAGTTTCAGGTTCCCAAAGATTTTGGAATCTATTTAAAAGTTTGCCTATAAACTTTTTATTTATTCAAACTATTTGTTCTTACCCATGAATACTGCATGAGACAGACAAAATCAACCATTATTTTAAGTCATCGTTGCTAATAAATTGCAACAGAAATAAAATGAGCTTATTTGACCTTTAGTAAACCTTGGTAAAATAAAAGTTGTATATTTAATGTTGATAACTCTAAAGATATGGCTAGTTTAATTAGACCAACAACCTTGAATTTAAATTTATCAAAGATTATCCCTGAGCACATGAACTTGAAAAACATTTTAAGTAGGAGACATCTCCTTAACTCTTTGCCCCTTGCCTTTGAAGTGTTATTTCTATAGAACTGTTATTATCTGAGAATTTTTTGTTTGTCCTCTGTCTGTGAAAGTGTGTTCACTCTTCTTTCCTCTTGTGGGGAAATTTCCAATCTAATCTTTTGTATCTACTCTGGTTCATATAATTCACCCAGCTGGCTGTTAGAAACCTCTCTTTTGTTTTCCAGAAGGCGGCGCTATTGCTAAAATGTATCGTTTGTCCTTTGTCTACCAACTGTGGCCTGTTTTCTCACTAAGTATGTTGAGTTTACTGAGCTCCCTCTCACAAGTTCACGCAGGAGCACGCAAACAAAATCAGCAGCAAAATGGAGGCTAGGTATAGGTTTAGCACTCAGTGCATTGAGGATGAACGTGGACCTGCTAGGGAGAGCTCCACTCCCAGAAGTTCATGGTTCTGCTGAATGCAATCCCTTTTTTGAGGGATTTTGATGGATTCCTGTCTCACATTGAGGTTTTTCATCCATTTAGAGTTTATCTTTGTGTGTAGTGTAAGTGAATGGTCTAGTTTCATTCTTCTGTATGTAGCTGTCCAATTTTCCCAGCATCATTTATTGAAGAGACTGTCTTTTTTCCATTGGATATTTTTTCCTGATTTGTCTAAGATTAGTTGACCAAAGAGTTGAGGTTCCATATGCTCTCTGTTCTGTTCCATTGATCTGTGTGTCTGTTTTTGTGCCAGTACCATACTGTCTTGATGATTACAGCTTTGTAATAGAGCTTGAAATCAGGCAATGTAATGCCCCCAGGTTTGTTTTTCTTTTTCAACGTTTCTTTGGCCATTCAGGGTCTTTTCTGGTTCCATACAAATTTTATGATTGTTCATTCCAGCTCTTTGAAAAATGCGATTGGTATTTTGATAGGGATTGAGTTGAAAGTATAGATTGCTCTGGGCAGCATAGACATTTTAACAATGTTTATTTTTCTGATCCATGAGCATGGAATGTTTTTCCATCTTTTTGTGTCTTCTTCAATTTCTTTCATAAGTGTTCTGTAGTTTCTAGAGTGTAGATCCTTTACCTCTTTGGTTAGGTTTATTCCTAGGTAGCTTATGGATTTTGGTGCTATTGTAAATGGAATCAATTCCCTAATTTCTCTTTCTATGGTTACATTGTTGGTGTATAGAAAAGCAACTGATTTCTGTGCATTGATTTTGTATCCTGTCACATTACTGAATTGCTCTATGAGTTCTGGTAATTTGGGAGTGGGGTCTTTTGGGTTTTCCACATAAAGTATCATGTCATCTGCAAAAAGAGAGAATTTGACTTCTTCTTTGCCAATTTGAATACCTTTTATTTCTTTTTGTTGTCTGATTGCTGTTGCTAGGACTTCTAGTACTATGTTGAATAATAGTGGCAAGAGTGGGCATCCTTGACGTGTTCCTGATCTTAAGGGAATGGCTCTCAGCTTTTCCCATTGAGAATAATATTCACTGTGGGCTTTCCATAGATAGTTTTTATGAAATTGAGGAATGTTCCCTCTATCCCTATACTCTGAAGAGTTTTAATCAGGAAAAGATGCTGTATTTTGTCAAATGCTTTTTCTGCATCAATTGAGAGGGTCATATGGTTCTTGTCTTTTCTTTTATTAAGTGTTCTATCACATTGATTGATTTGGGAATGTTGAACCACTCTTGCATCCCAGGAATAAATCCCACTTGGTTGTGATGGATAATCCTTTTAATGTACTGTTGGAGCCTACTGGGTAAGATTTTGGTGAGAATATTGGCATCCATATTCATCAGGGATATTGGTCTGTAATTCTCCTTTTTGATGGGGTCTTTGCCTGGTTTTGGAATCAAGGTAATGCTGGCCTCATAGAACGAATTTGGAAATTTTCCTTCTGTTTTTATTTTTTGAAACAGCTTCAGGAGAATAGGTATTGTTTCTTCTTTAAATGTTTGGTAGAATTCCCCCTGGGAATCCATCAGGCCTTGGACTCATGTTCTTTGGGAGGTTTTTGATCATTGCTTCAATTTTGTTACTGGTTATTGGTCTATTCAGATTGTCAATTTCTTCCTGTTTCAGTCTTGGTAGTTTATAGGTTTCCAGAAGGCATTCATTTCTTCCAGTTTGCTTAATTTAATGGCATATAATTGCTGATAATAATTTCTAATAATTGTTTCTATTTCCTTGGTGTTTGTCATGATCTCTCCCCTTTTATTCATAATTTTATTAATTTGGGTCCTTTCTCTTTTCTGAATGCAATCCCTTTAACACCATTTGAAATTCTTATCTTCCTCTTCCCCACTGTCCCTTCTCCACCCCCACAGCCCCTCCCATGCCAACCCTCCTCCTTCCCATCCCCCCGTATCCCATCCAGGCTAAAAGCTCCCATCTTAGTACTGCAGATGTTGGTGGGAGAAATGATTTTTCCAGCCTCCTCCCACTCAGCTGGGGTAGCAGATTGTCGCATACCACTTCATTTTTCCCCTGCAGAAAAGATCGCCTTTGCTGGGTAGATCAGCCCCATACAGTGTTTCCTTGAGGGACCAAATTCCTATTTTCCTCCCTCCAGTGGTGTGCTGGAGTTTCCTAGAGGAAGTCTGGACTTCTGCAGGTTCTCTCTTGGGCCTCAGCACCTGCCCCAACATAAAAGTCACCTGTTTTTTGGCTCAGCAGCAGCAAGAGGTGTCCACAGCTTTTCTGGAGGTTTGTCTGTATCTTACCAGCTGCACTGGTAGGTGAAATTCCTCAGTGGATCCTTGGAGTAAGGTATATCCCTTTGGATATAAAGCATCTTATCTTTCCCATCTGCTTATTTCAGGTAAAACATTTGATGCATCATTTAATAAAAAGAGTTATCCACAGTGGGAGGAAAACCTTTTATAACCTTTAATTTTATTCTTATATTTACTAATAGATGGGAGTATATTAATTATTAGTATTTTTAAAATTTTCTCAGCATGCCTTAGTCCAATATGCCAAATAACCCAAAAGATTGATCATGTATGGAATAGTGTGTTTATATTTGGCATAACACTTTTAAATAGGTGTTATAGATAAACTGGAGTACATCAGAACAAAGCTACTAGGATAATAATACTCAAAACTACATTGTAGTTAATTAATTATAATTAATTGAAGGAAGCTGACTATCCAGCTTTTCAGATAAGAACCCTAACTGGACAATGATAGCCAGCTTTAATAGTTAATGGTCATGAGAAAGAAGTAGAATAAAATTTAACGGGGAAAAAAAAAAGATGTTCAAGAAATAGTTTTTAAAATAAAAGAGGGAATTGTTATAAAAGTACCATTTGGCAATTGTTTAATAACATAATAATAATAATGGTGGAGAATTATCTGAACTTAAAGTGTAATGAAATTATAAATCCATCACTCTTTAGAAGTATTCACTATTACTACTTTGCTATATAACTTTGCAGATCTGCGACTTGCTTTTTTCAGTGGTACGTTAAAGATTATCATGACCAAGAGAAATTTTGAAAGAGGTTTTTTTAATCTATGTAGAGTAATTTTTTTTATAATTTCATTTGATTTGAATATTATGGACACAGTATTACATTATTTTCAGGTGTACAACATAGTGATTCAACTCTGTACAGTATGCTATGCTCACAAGTGTAGCATCTGTCACTATACAAGGCTATTACCATATCATTGATTATACTCCCTCTGCTGTGCCCTTTTATCTGTGACTTATTCATTCCATAACTGGAAGCCTGTATCTCCCAAACCCCTTCCCCCAGTTTACCCAACCCCCACCCCCAACATTTCCCTCAGGCAACCATCAGTTTGTTCCCTGTATTTATAGGTCTGGTTCTGATTTTTGTGAAAAACGTTTTAAACTAACTTCCTTGCAATTAGAGATGCTCCTCAGTGATATGGATTATTACAGATTAAAGTTTTACTTTTCCCATGGAGAATGGGCTCAGTGGTCCACGAGGTACAAGTACAAACATGGGCTCTGTCACTTGCTAGTTGTGTGGCCTTCAGTTCACCAATGGCTTTACAACACGGAGTTCCTTGTTCCTTATCTATAAAGAGGTAGTAGCAATACATTTCTTGCAGGGATTTTCTAAGGAGTAAATATGATAAGCTATTGTAAGCACCTAGCCTGGTTCATAGGACATAATAGATTCTCAATGAAAGTAAATCTATTCAATAAAGAATTAAGAAATATTCTGTGAGTTGCCAGTCCCCAAAATTCTTAGGAACCCTACCACAAACCTGTCTTCTGGTTGCATCCCTTTGGTATACCTGTAAAGGCAGTGGAACACCATCTCCTTTTTCTCTATATACTTAAATCCTAACATTTACCTTGAAATTGTCTTTGTGGTTCCAATCTTGAGAGATCTCTCTTTCCTTTTTTGGAACTTCTGTGACTCTTGTTGTGTATTCATTCACATGGCACAACCCTGTATTCCTTACTGTTGCCATTAATTCTGTCCCTTGAATATTCCATTGCCAGTAGAAGCATCGGGAAAATCACGAAGACCCCATATAAGAGAGGAAAGCCATGTGGAGACTGCTCTCATCGTTGTGATAATGGGCTTTGCAGTAGTTAATACCCATTCTGCATCTTTATGTGGTGATGTCTACAGGGCACTGACCTCACAGAGCATGACAGTCTCAGAATCTGTCCTGATACATGCATGTCCCCATTCTGCCTCTGGGTCCTTTTTCCTACTTCAGTCATATTGATCTTGGCAATAAAAACATAACTAAAAATGAAATGGTATGTTCAGCTGTCATTTGAGAGTGATGGTGACTAAAATAAGGTAGGCAGTGAGGTAGTCATGCAGAGCAAAGTTAAGCCAAAGTAGAGATGAAGTTTCCCTTTAAGTTCTTTATTCTGTTAGCACCTTTTTCTCAGGGAGGCAAAAGGCAAAATGATAGAAACTAACTCACTATACAATCTCAGATAGGCTTGATTGGCTTTGGGCCCTAAATAAAAGCCAGGGAACATATGAAAGAGAAACTTGGTGGTGTTCTGCCCGATGTGCTCACCTCCCCTGCCACACACACACACACACACACACACACACACACACACACACTCAGACTCATAAACACACTCTGCTGACTACATCACTTGATTCTTCCCTAACAGCTGCACTTCATGGGAAGCAGTCACCTGAAAAAGAACTTTGGGCTCTTTTTTTTTTTTTTTAAAGATTTTATTTATTTATTTGAGAGAGAGAATGAGATAGAGAGCATGAGAGGGGGAAGGGTCAGAGAGAAAGGCAGACTCCCTGCTGAGCAGGGAGCCCGATGTGGGACTCGATCCCGGGACTCCAGGATCATGACCTGAGCCGAAGGCAGTCGCTTAACCAACTGAGCCACCCAGGCGCCCAGAACTTTGGGCCCTTTTAAGCTCCTATGTTGAAAGTTCCAGCTAGTCTTCTATTAATCCCTAGATGCTACATATATACATAAATATACATACCAGAGCCACTGCTAGCAGAAGATACTAGTCCTTTGTATTTTTGTTGAATGGAGCATGAGCTGGATTTGTGTACCCTGTTTGCTACCCTTGCCCCTTTGTACAACCTGCTCTGAACACATACTCACACGTACATATACTACTGGGTTGAATAAGTAGCACCTGAAATATATTGGGAATTAAATTTATTTGTATTACTCTGACCCTTACTGGAACAGAATAGAGGGATTTATTTGATTTCATAAAGCTGTGGGTTGTGTGAATTGTGTATCAGCTACATCAGTATGTGTATTCAGTGGTTTAAGACTATTACCACTTACGTATGTGGTGAGCTTTGACTAATAGAATATATTTAAAAAATAAATGGGTTTTCCCTAAGATAATATAGTTTTGGATAACTAATACTTTAAGTCAGGGATCAGCATTTTATTTGCCTTTTATTTCATCTTAGCCAGGCCCTGCATGCATGTGGATAAGTATGCAAATTGTGCCTATTTAGTCAGGAAACATGGGTGTGGTATGGAAAACAGGAGAGAAAGCTGCATGGCTTCCTGCAAATGCCCTTTGGAGATAAAACAAAACACTCTTTAATGGTGATGTTTCACCTTTAAAAGGGGACCAAAGTGACTTCACTTAAGTGACTGTAAAAATGTCATTGCCTTTTTTAGATGATCACACAAGTTTTGAAAAAGTCTTCAGTTGAGTACACCCTCTTTCATCAACTGAATTTGATATCTGAATAAGAAAATCATACACTAAGAAATAGTAAATGCAATAACTGTGAGTTAATCCATTCCCCAACATTGTGTATTCACTCTATTTGTAGCCCTTTAGATTGTTTCCAATTTTTCACCATTACAAACATTGTTATAGTAAATATTTTTATACATGTCCTTGTAAACATACACCAGCATTCTCTGGGACTAAAATTGGTGGGCCAAAGATAATTTGCATTTTCATCTTTACTGGAAATTGCCTAATTACTCTTCAAACTAGAAGAACCAGTTTACACACTGCCAACAACAGAAACAGGATTTCCAACTTCTCCATATCCTTAAAACACTTGGTTTAATTGCACTTTTAAAAATTTACAAATATGATACCCTGTATGTTTACATTTTTATTCCTTTAATTATTAATAAGGTGGCAAATATTTTCATACATTACTTGGCCATTTGGCAATTCCTCCTTAGTATACTGCCTGTTCTCATTGTGTATTTATGGTAGCAATGTGAGTGGGAGGGGCATTTTTAAAAAATAATTTATAGGAGTTCTTTATATATTCTATATAAAAATTCTTTGTAAGTTATATGTTTTGAAAATACTTTCTCCTTGTATGTGGCTTTCTTTTTTAGTGTTTAAGTAATGGATTTTGATAAAAATAATTTAAATTTTGATACATTCCAATGTATTGATTTTTGTTGCTTTTTTGTCTTTTGTGTTACTTAAGAAATGCTTTTTTACACTGCTTTTGTAAGATACCTATTGTCTTTCAAAAATATTAGAAGTTTAACTTTTCATAAGAAGTAGATATTGTAGTTTTTTTTTCACTTTTCATGATGACGTGCACTGGTATAGATTCTGCTTTTTCAATCATTGAGCAGCTATTCAGTAGAGTTTTTTTCCCTTAAGATTTTATTTATTTATTTGAGAGAGAGAGCAGGAGCAGGGGGAAGGGGAGCAGGAGAGGGAGAAGCAGGCTCCCCGCTGAGCAGGGAGCCCAGCTGGGGCTCCATCCCAGGACCCTGGGATCATGACCTGAGCCAAAGGCAGATGCTTAACTCACTGAGCCAGTCAGGTGCCCCTCAGTAGAGTTTCTTAACCTTAAACTCAACCCTTTAATTCTGGGAAGTTTTTAAAATTATTTCTTTGAAATTTCCTCTTAATTTTCTGTTCTTTCTTTTTGCAAATATTCAGACATTGAACCCCTTGATTGTCCCTCTTATTTCCTTTACTTTTTCTTTCATTTGCATTTCCCTTTTGTCAATGTTTTTCCACTTCCAGAGAGCTTTCTTCAATTTTATCTTCTGAAGCTCCTGCTGATTTTTTGAAGGTTCTACTATCATTTATTAATTACTAAAATTCTTTTTGTTCTCTCAATATTCTTTTTAATATCTTGTTCTTCCCACTAACTTTATTGAGGTAAGATTGAGAAATAAAAATTATATATATTTAAGGTATACAAATTGATGTTTTGAATACATGTGCACAGTAAGATAATTGCAACAATCAAGCTAATTAACATATTTATCACTTCACGTAGTTACCATTAGTATGGTAGTGAGAACACTTAAGATCTACTCTCAGTAAATTTCAGATATACAATATTGTATTGTTAACTGTATTCACAATGCTGTATATTAGATATGATATTCATTTTGCATAACTGAAACTGTACAACATCTACTCATTTTGCCTTCCCTTCAGCTCCTGGCAACCACCATTCTACCCTGCTTCTATGAGTTTGACTATTTTAGATACCACGTATCAGTGAGATCATGCAGTATGTATCTTTCTGTATCTAGCTTATTTCACTTAGAATAATGTCCTTGAGGTTTGTCCATGTTGTCAGAATTTCCTTTTTTAAGCCTGAATAATATTCCCTTGAGTGTGTGTGTGTGTGTGTGTGTGTGTGTGTGTGTTTATCCATTCATCTGTGGAGGGACATTTAGTAGCCTGTGCTTTCATTATATCTTCTCTCATCTCTCAAAGGATAATAATCATAACAGTTTTAAAATTTTCTTCTGATCCTTATATTGTCCCTATTACCTATGAGTTTCCTTATATATATTTATTTTTGTTTCTTTGTTTAAGTTTTATTTTAATTCCAATTAATTAACATACAGTGTTTTATTAGTTTCAGGTGTATAATATAGGAATTCAACAGTTCCATACCTCACTCTGTGGTCATGATGACAAGTGCACTCTTAAACCCCATCACCTATTTAACCCATCCCCCCACCACCTCCCCTCTAGTAACCATCAGCTTGTTCTCTATAATTAAGAGTCTGTTTCTTGCTTTGTCTCTCTTATTTTTTACCTTTGCTTGTTTGTTTTGTTTCTTAAATTCCACATATGAGTAAAATCATATGATATTTGTCTTTCTCTGACTGACTTATTTCATTTCACATTGTACTCTCTAGGTCCATCCATGTCTTTGCTAATGGCAAGATTTCATTCTTTTTTATGGCTGAGGAACATTACATTGTGTAGATATACCACAACTTCTTTATCCATTCATCAATTGATGGACACTTTGACCTCAAATGGTATTAGGTTTCATCCAATTCCTGGTGATTCTGGTTATGTAGTCACACATAACAATGGGACACTAAAATGTGCACTTTTAGTGTGTATGCATGACTGCTTGACAGGAGAGCATTGTATTGGGGTAATTTTACAAGAACTCAGCTATATAATTAGAACATTGTTCTCTGTTAATTTATATAGATATATTCTTTTTTGCTGCCTAATTTATCCAGAAAGAAATCTTTTAAACCTCTGACTGTGAAGCACACACCACCTTCTAGAATTCCGGAGGCTGATCAGAGGAAAAGAAACAGAGGTGCAGTCATCCATGTAGTCCTTGTGTGTTTAGTATGGCATCTCTCCTTTGGTTTCCCTGAATGTATACTTCTTGGTTTGACCAATCTAAAGACTAAAGCGTTAGTCTTCTATTAAGAGGAGGAAAAGGTAGTTACCTGGGTGATTATAATGGAAGAGGGATTTCTCTAAATAGTAGACTTAACCAATTCTCATTTTTCTATCCTATCCACACTTGCAATTTCAGAAGTACTTAGTGTTAACATTTCCTGAGACTTCCTTGGGTTCTACATCATGAATCAGCTGCTTCTGAGCTTTTCCACTGTTAGTGTTCAACTTCTTTCTGTTCTACTAACTCAGTTACTTCTTATCCAATGAGTCTCCAGATTCCAAAGTTTTTATGCTCTCTCCCTTTTCTATTTTTACCCAAATATTGTTCGGTTTGGGGAATCGAGTGGCAATAAAAACCTGTATTCAATCCACCATATTAACTCTCCACTACTTCTTGCCTGTGAAAAAAATAAATCACCAGTAACAATAATCATAGTCCAAACAAATATTGTGTATACTATTTCTGTATCTCCTTTGATATTTGAACCACAATACATTTATGTCTAATTATAGATATTAGAAAATTATAGTCCCAAAATCTAAAATATATTCTGTTATGTTAACTAAATATCCCCAACAAAGTACAGTAAAAAAAATGAAGCAATATTACTAGTAGTTTATCATTAGGTGATAAGGATGGCAAAAATAGAAAACCATAACCAACCAAGACAACATTTTTGTTAATGTACCCATAACAGTATCTTTCACTAATATTGTAGGTATTACTAATTAAAATGTAGGCACATGCATTATAGGAATTTGGCAGTATTACAAACATTTCATGGCAGCCAATCTTTATAACAGAATGCTGAAAGTTCTTTTGTGCTTAATTTTAGCTTATCGGTATAAATTTTATTAACACTTAAAAACGTGTTTTCCACTGTAGTACCAAGGGAACTTTCACCATACATAAAAACAAAGTTCTGTGTAATTGTTTGCCATTTATCTTTTATAAATTAAGGAGTGAATCAGCCCATTAGATGGACCTTTAAAGTATATCATGGGCAGTAGATTCTAATTTGATAATTATTGTCCTGGACATAGCTCCTTGATTAAAAATAGAAAACATGGTATTTAGATTTTGTTCATCCAACTCTGTGCCACCAACCAATTTCACCATTATAGACATTATAGACATATATTTTTGAGAAGCCCTGACTAGTTGAACCTTGGATCTTTCCAAGGATAACTAGAAATAGTTTTCTCTAGAAAGCAGAAAGTACAAGTACATGGGCTCGATGAGGTTGGTCAAGAGCAATACCAAGCATTATCCGAATATTGTAATCTCCTGGCTGATTATAACCTAAGACAATGACACTTATTAAGCACTTATTATATGGAGGTACTATGGCAAAGTCTTTTTACAAATCATTAATTTAACAACAAAAACTCCTGTGAGCAGGTATTTTTATTAACCCATTTTAAAGATGAGGAAACTGAGGCCAGTAATTTTCCCAAGCTACATTTATTTAACTACAGAGCCCATGATCTTAAATACTACAAAAATCTGACTTCATCTATAAGATTAGCAGTATTAGCATTATGAAGATCTCAGAAGCTTGTACATCAACAAGTTACCGTGGTAATATCTATTGTGTATAGAGGGAAGAAAAATTAAAATTAAGAGTGTTGGGGAGGAAAAATTTTTCTTTACTCTTCAAGATTCTTTTAGTTGGTCTCAGAAACTGACATGAGGGAAGATTAACAAGACTTTAAAAAAATAGGTTATTTACATACACACAGAGGGCTAATAATGCAATAATACAATTGAGCCCTGTAGGAATGACCAAGTCATGCAGCTTTTATATATTTTAGACAAAGAAACATAAATCTGTGAGGAATTAACAGAAAAAAGAAAACTTATGTTTGGGAGCTTCAATTTGTAAAGAATTTGGGTTGGAGTAGTAAGTTAGCAAAAGTAACAAGGTTTGTGTATTTAGCCTTCTTGGTCCTGAATTCCCTATGCCTGGTGATAAGGATGTCTCTTTATCTCCTAGTACAGAACAGGTACCCTTCACATGGGAGATGTATCTCCTAACTTCAGAAAAACAAAGGAATGAGGTCTTCTTGCACTGGCTGTATCTTAAGTTACTTTAATTAAATATAATTACTTAATCATTTTGGCATATTTTAGAGTGGTCTGCCCAGAACCCCCACAAGGGTACCATAGAAATGAAGAAAAGATAATACTCCTCATTGAAATTGTAATTGCATCCAATTAAAGAAGAGTTTCCTCTTCCCCTAATAGTTTTATGACAAGAAGCAAATTATTTAGATTCTCTGAGCCTTAATTTCATCTTATGTAATATAAGCTCCAACTTATTCAGTTACTATAAAGTTTAGATGAAATACTGGATTTAAAATGCTTTGTGCATAATATGTGATAAAAAATGTTTCTTTTTTATTCAATATAAATTTTTGAAAATTATTATATAGTAAAAACCTTTTCCCTCAGCCTTTTCTCTTGTAACCAGAGTCTTTATACATACATGCACATGTGTGCATATGTAAATGTCATGATTATTCAGTAAATGCAAATACTGAATACCCATTTGAAAAGAAAATATATATAAATTCTTACCTCATCCTAGCCCAATGTAAAAAAATTCCAGATGGCTAAAAGAATTAAACCAAATTGAAATCATAAATTTATTAAAAGAAAACATGAAAGAATGTTTTAATAGTATTGATATAGAGAAAACCCTTCAATTATGTAATAAAACTCAGAAATATAAAAGAATGGAATGATACATTTAGTAACATAAACATTAATCACATAACTCAGTAATAAAAGAAATGATGTGAAAAAAAGCAAGGGATACCTAATAAAATTATATCACCATCAAAGGGATAATTTCTGCAATATGCTGAGACTTATTGCAGAACAATACAAACAAGAAAATCCAGGGCGCCTGGGTGGCTCAGTCGGTTAAGCTTCTGCCTTCTGCTCAGGTCATGATCCCAGGGTCCTGGGATCGAGCCCCGCATTGGGCTCCCTGCTCGGCTGGGAGCCTGCCTCTCCCTCTCCCTCTGCCCCTGCTTGTGTTCCCTTACTCACCGTGTCTCTCTCTGTCAAATAAATAAATAAAATCTTAAAAAAAAAAAAAAAAAGAAAATCCAATAGAAAGATGGGCAAAAGTCTTTATCAGATAATAACAAAATAAATACAATTGCTAATAAAATATGTAAAGAGGCCCAGTTCTCTACTTAATTGCAGATATAGAGAATGAAATTATCATTTTTCAGTTGTCAGACTCATGAGGAATTAGTTTAGTAGCATCTAAGGTCAATGAAAAAAAAATCACTCTTTCTTAAGGGAATATAAATAAACACAAATTTGAGGAGAGCAATTTGATGGTTTTTAAAATGCACATATTCTTTGATTGGCAACTTCACTTCTGAGAAATTGTTCCATAGATATATTCACTTATGTCTATGAAAATGTTTGTACAAAATCATATAACTGCAGTATTGTGTAGAATGATTTTTTTTTTTTAGGTTGAAAACAGCATACATGCTTAAATCTACATCAAGAAGGAATGATTAAAGACATTATGGTCCATTAAAGATATTATGGTCCATTTCCAGCAGGAGTCGACAAACTTTTTGTAAAGGTCAAGATAGTAAATATTTTAGGCTTTTGTGGACCACATACACTCTCTGTCACATATTTTTTTCTTTAATATAGTATTGGCATAAACCTCTGATCTAGAGAATGGAATACTAGAGCCAGTAAAAATTATTCTATGTGCAAAGATGGAAAATTCATGTGAAATACTGTTTGGTAAAACCAAAAAGAACAAAACATGTTTTGTTTTGTTTTTTATCTAATGACTTTTTTTTCTTATTATAATGGAAAATTGGTATTCATTAGGTATATGTACCACGTTTACCTATCTTCCTTCCTGTTCAAATGGAAAATTTGCCCTCACTTCATCCCCGGTGAACCATTATACCCATGCTCTGGATAACAGTTCCTTTTGCTCTCATTAAAAACTTTTCTTTACCTTTTTCCCTTCACAGAAAAATTTCAAATTGCTGTATTTTTTCATTTCTTCTCCTCCTTTTTTTCACTCCATTCCAGCTTTCATCTCCTCTGCTCTTCTTTTTTTTTTTTTTTTTTTTAAGATTTTATTTATTTATTCATGAGAGAGAGAGAGAGAAGCAGGCTCCCAAGGAGCAGGGAGCCCAATGTGGGACTTGATCCCAGGACCCTGGGATCATGACCTGAGTCGAAGGCAGACGCTTAACCATCTGAGCCACACAGGCGCCCATCTCCTCTGCTTGTCTGAAATCATCCTCATTGAGGTCTGCAATCACCTTCTTGTTGCCAAAACCAATGTTCAATTCTCGCCTTAAATTTTTCTTATCCAGCATTTGACATAGTCTCTTACATTGCTGACTTCTCCTTCACAGATGTCTTTCCTATAGAATCTTACTCTTCCCACACTCAAAAAATTGGAGTGAAGTCAAACTATATTTAATAATCATATGTTGCATATTGGAAAGCTGCTAAGATAGTAAATCTTAAAATACATCACAAGAAAATAATTGTAACTGCATGGTAATGGATATTAACTAGACTTACTATGTTGATCATTTCTCAGAGTATAAAA
The DNA here is from genome assembly GCF_029215605.1 of Mirounga angustirostris. Lineage (NCBI taxonomy): Eukaryota > Metazoa > Chordata > Mammalia > Carnivora > Phocidae > Mirounga > Mirounga angustirostris. Next base: position 45,042,878 of record NW_026991716.1, on the reverse strand, counting down.
TATCAAACCATGATGTACACCTGAAAATCATGTTATATGCCAATTATACCTCCATATAAAAATAAAATAAAAATTGGAGTGACCTCAGACCCCAGACTTCTGTTCTTCTCTATCTATATTCATTCTCTAGAGAGGATCACTATCTATATGCTGATGATTCTCAACTTGGTATCTTCAATGCAGGCCTCTGTTGCTCAATCTAAAATACCTATCAAACATATGTGCTTGAATATATAATAATCTCACACTTAACGTGTCCCACAGAGCTCTTTTGATTCTCCAACCCAACCTCTTCTCTCTTCTTGATGTCTTGCCCTAATGCCTCCACTAACCGGGCACCCTCCTTCCATCTCTAATGGCTTCCCATTATATTTAAAATAAATTCTAAAGTCTTTACTATTGTTTCCCAGGCTCCACATGCTTTGGAACCCTATTACCATTTTGACCACATCTCCTACTCCTCTTACCCTTCTCACTCTGCTCCAGCCACCCTGGCCTCTTCTAAACCATCAAGCATAAGACCACCCCAGAGCCCTTGCAGTAGATAGTCTTACCATGAATGCTCTTCCACCAGATGTCCACATTGTTGACACCCTCATTTCATACATATCTCTGCTAAAATATCACCCCTTCAATGGGAACTTCTTGTCTGCATTATTTAAAATACCATCTTTTTTTTTTACTCTCCCTTTAATGTGTTTTTCTTTCTCATAGCACTTACCATCATCTGATATTATAAATCTATTAATGTATTATTTGCCCACTTACCCAGTAAAATGATGTAGTAAACAACATGAGGACCAAGAGTTCCTTCATTTTGTTCACTGCTCTATTCCTAGTTCCTAGAATAAGGCCTGAGACTTGAGAGACAATAAATAAATCTTACTTGAGTGAATAATAAATCCTATTTGTGTAAAAAACAGTAGTGTTTACATTTAGTACTTTTGAACCAAATCTTTTGTTTTTAGTTTTGATTAAGGTTTTGTTCCCTTCAATTATGATTTTACTATCATTCTAAAAAAGGAAAAAGTTGGGGGAAGGAGGGGAAGAGGATAAACAAAGTTTCTGAGAAGTCATCTTGGATTTTTTACATTACACTGAAATAATAGGTCAGTTTTAGCTTTAGGGTTAGATTTGTCATTGTAGTTGAAGTAGGGTTAGGATAAGGGTTTTCGTAAAATTCAAGTCTCAATTTCTGATTCAACTACTAGTTGAGCTTCAAATTAAAGTTTTTATTCTAAATATTCTTGCAGTTATATGAAAATTTCCTAAGAGAATACACAAAACTAAAAAAGTACCCCTGAGATTTGGAAATAGAGTTGGTGGCAGTTTAGAGTGGACTAAGGAAACTTTCGCATTTCATTCACTAGCCATCTCTAATAACATTTACTAAACCCAGTTAGTAGTTTAATGATTTTTAAAAGACATTTAACTCTTAAATATAGATAGAGTTAAGCTGATAATATTTGAAGATAATAAGGTATCATCGACTACCTGAAAGGACCCAGCTTCGTGGCAGGCCTTCACTACAGTGGACATGATCTTGGTTAGATGTAATACAACTGAAAGATGTTCAAGCTTTACAAATAAAGGGCCAGTAATGGCAAAGAAAACAATAGCAAGCTCTTATTCTTCTGCTTTTACATTCCTTCTTGAGATGTCTAAATTGAAATGAGATGCATATATTACCTTTGTGTTTCTAGGTCACAGACTGAAGTAAAGCCAAAGTGACTGATGGCCCTTAGGAAACCTTTGTACATATAACACATGACTTCCATCATATTATACAGATTAATTTTTTAAATCTGTCTCAGCCTTAAGTAAAGCAAATTTAGGATGGCAGGGCTATATGTAGCGTTTGACTTTAATTCCTCATCAGGCAGAATCACAAGGAAGGTAACCTCTTTCTTCCCCTACAAGGGTGACTTTTATGTTTCTTGGAAGTCACTAAAGAACTTCAACCTCAGTCTTCTTTCCATCTCAAATTTGACCACGACACTCCCACTTATTTGCTTATAGCCCACGGACGTAGCTTTTGATTCTTAAAAAGCCAATATATGGTTGATATTACAGCTATTACCCAGCAGAGGGCAATCCTTGCAATAGAACAAATATTAAGATCAAAAAAGAATCCACAGGAAATTTGGCATTTTGTCATTCAAGTTTATTAAGCTACATTTTGCCAAACCAACATAACAGCTTAGAATCAGGCTTATTGTGACTTTTCAGTTGATTAAACATTGGTAAATAAATGAAATTAACAAACTTCACCAGTACAAATTAAATTTATGATTGAATTTGTTTCCTTAATTCAAGATATTTCCTTCACATACCTAAAGTTCTAGTGTTTGTAAGATTACTGATCACTTCCTTTCTTCTTAAACCTCTGCTATCTCCTTGGCTTTCAGAACATCAATCTCTCGTTTTTCCATGTTTATCTCATTTTTCTACTTCTGCTTTACCGTGTAAAAATAGTTCTCTACCTCTTCTCAAAACATATATTGTATTGGGGCTACCTTCACCACCTGCATAACCTCAACTAATTGCTTTAAGTCTCCGAGTTTTCATCCCTCCCTGAAATGCAAACTCCTAATGCCCATTGGACAGTTCCACCCAGATATTTCATGGGCATCTCAGACTCAAGCCCATTGTCTCCCTTCCCTAATTAATACCTCTCTCCATCTGTCTTGCTTATCTCAATGGTTAGCAGTAGGCATAATATACTCTGGTTACCTCCTTCTCATTGCCACTCATCTTCCATATACAACAATGCCCACATTCCATTGAATGTCCTTATTGTCTTATTCCATCCTCTGAGTTCCATCCCCAATAACAAACAGTTTAAGCATTCATATTTTCTAATCTAGACTATTGAAATATTAAATAACTTGAATCTTTCTTATTTGTCCCCCATAATTCTGCTAAAGTGATTTTTCCAAGACATACAACTCATATTTCTTCTCAGATAAAACCATTAAAACCTCCTTAAAATGACATGCAAGTCTATGATCTAGCTCCTGACCATCTTCCTAAAATGATGTCTCACATCACACATGCACATACCACATCATGCTGCAGCTTGTTAAACACTTGACTTTTTCAGTTCCTAAGCACATTATTTTATTCCCTCTGATTTTGTCAATTTTTTTTCCATCTCCTTCCCTCACACAAAATTCCTTCCAGGAAAGTAAACTCACTTACAAATATTAAATCGTAAATAAAATACTACCAAATCAAAGCAAAGAATATGTTAAACAATTACAACACTGAAAAAGAGGCATTTACACCAGGAGAAAAAATAAAGATGGTTTATTATTAAAAAAAACAATTAACGTCACATAATGGGTCAAAGGAAAATACAGATATAATTCTAAAAGATAATTTAATGATATTTAATATTCTTTATTAGCAAATAATCTTACTGTTACCTGTGCATTTCACTTCTATTTCACCCACTAATCTGTAACTTTAAGAGGGGCAGTCGGTTAAGCATTCTACTCTTGGTTTCGGCTCAGGTCATGATCTCTGGGTCATGATCTCAGGGTTGTGAGATCAAGCCCCACTTTGGGCTCCCTGCTCAGCAAGGAGTCTGTTTGAGATTCTCTCCCTCTCCCTCTGCCCCTCCCTGCCTCTCCCTTCTAAAATAAATAAATAAATCTTTAAAAAAGGGAGGGCATACAAAAGAATGTCTTGTTCATTATCCCTGTTTTGTCCAGCAGATAAGGAGCACTTAATATTTCTGAGATGTCCAGTAGGTACATGAAAAGATGCCCAACATCATTAATCATCAGGGATTTGCAAATCAAACCCACAGTATTACAATTAGATATAATCTCACACCTGTTAGAATATATTATCAAAAAAAAAAAAAAGCAAGCGTTGGCAAGGTTGTGAAAAAAGGGGAACCTTGTGCACTGTTGATGAGAATGTGAATCAATGCGGCCACTCTGGAAAACAGTAGGGAGGTTCTTCTATTATGATCTAGCAATTCCACTTCTGGGTATTTGTTCAAAGAAAATGAAAACACTAACTTGAAAAGATATATACACCCCATGTTTATTCTCTATAATAGCCAAGGTACGGAAACAACCGAAATGTCCACTGATGAATGAATGGATAAAGAAAATATGGCAAGTATACACAATGGAATATTATTTAGCCATAAAAAAAGAAAGAAATCTTGCCATTTTCAACATCATGAATGGACTTTGAGGTATTATACTAAGTGAAATAAGTCAGACAAAAAAAATACAAATACCATATTATCTCACTTATATGTAGAATCTAAAAAAATTTTTTTAAATGAGCTCATGTATATAGAGAACAAATTGGTGGTTGCCTAAGGCAGGGGTAGGTGTGGGCAAAATTGGTGAAAGGGGTTAAAGGTTCAAGTTTCTAATTGTAAAATGAGTAGGTCATGAATGGGGATATAATGCACAGCATGGTTACCATGTATTGCTTATTTGAAAGTAGCACATGATGCTTTTCAAAAAAATTGTCTTCTCACAACATTATAAGTACTATTATCTATACTTAACAAATTAAAAAATGAAATAAAATGAAACTAGGAACCTAAAGTAAGAGTATAATACAAATAGCTGAACCATAAAATCAGACACAAGGTCAGAAATCTTATGCTAAATTATAAGTCATCTGATTTTAGACAAATTGATTTCTATTAGCTTCAATTTCATCTTCAGGGAAAAAGATGGATAACAATAATAACACCACCTTTGTGGGATTGCTGCAAGAAATAATAATAGCATAAGTAAGCAGAGTTTTCTACCAATTATATTATCACAGTCCACAAATTGTAAATACTCACTGGGCTTTAAGGATTTGTCTTGAAGCAAAAGTATTTAAAAGGAGAGAAATCTTCTATATGTTATAATTTAATGGTCATAAGGAAAGGTCACTCCTGCTCAAAATTTGCCATGCCATAGCTCGATTTTTCCCAATACTTAGTACTTTGTCTTCAAATATAGAAAACCTGGCCTCTGGGGCCCCTGGGTGGCTCAGTCAGTTAGGCATCGGACTCTTGGTTTTGGCTCAGGTTGTGATCTCAGGGTCGTGAGATCAAGCCCCGCGTCGGCTCCCCACTCAGCCAGTAGTCTGCTTGGGATTCTCTCTCTCCCTCTGCCCCTCCCCACTGTGTGCTCTCTCTCTCTTAAGTAAAATAAATAAATCTTAAAAAAAAAAAAGAAGAAGAAGAAAGAAAGAAAGCCTGGCTGCTAAAACACAGATGATATTTAAAGATTTAAACCAAGGGAGAAAGTGACAGGAAGAAGAAAGCTGGCAGATAGATCTTCTTTCTCTTGGATATGCTCTTCTGATGTGGTGATTCGTATAGTATCTCTTTGCAGATACCGCTCAAAATCAATCAACCGCCCTCACCACAGAGCGCTTGCCAGCTTAGTGAGGCACTTGTTCACATGTGCTTTCCCTCCCTCCTTGTCTCACTCCTTTCTCCCTCATTCCTACCTCTCTGGAATTGTACTCCACAATCCAGTTAACACATAAGTTCTTGCCTTGGGCTCTGCTGGCCAAAGAACCTGAGCAAAGACCATATTTACATTTAGCATATGTAGAATCTACAGAGAAAATATTTTGAAGTGGGACCAAAATGCACTTAAACTGTTTAGTAGGACTAGGACTATATATTTCTCAACTTTATGTTAATTATTACCTGTCTTTCCAAACCCCTACAAGTTCAGTCTTCAGTTGGGTAGAGACCTCAGGGTACTCATCTTTCTCAGTCATGGTAGGTGGGATCTTTGGAGACTAGAAAACTAGATTCTATCCTAATACCATAGAGTAAGTGTGGTTAAACATAAGGAGGATACAATTATTGATTTCCCATCCCTAATTTTCTGCTATATTAGTTAACTACTTCATTATTCACCCAGCTTCTCACACAGAAAGCATCCTTTATTCTTTTCGTTTTTCTTTTTTCTTTTTTCAAATATAAAATTCCTCGTGGAATTTTACCCCCTTAATCCACCCCCAACACAAACTCATAAATCCATATACAAATGATACTTTGACTCCAGTAACAATGTTATGATTCACTTCATTTTTTACTGCACAAGGATTTGCAAAGCAGCCAAAAGTTGGTTTTTCACCTCTTAGCCCAACACCTTCCTCAAAGCTATAAAAAGGTAGAGGTCAAAGAAGGGAAGATGTTTCTCTGGATAGTTGCTTACGTGTTATACAACATCCAGCTTGCACCACCCACACACACACAAAAGGATGAGGTGGCTTCCCTCCCCCTTCACTTTAATCTTAAGAGAGCCTGGACTGTGTCCTTGAAGGTTCTGGAGCTCAAAGATCTATACTAGACACATGCCAGAAAAAAAACAAAAGATATGACTGGCCAGCTGGCTGCCTGTCTAATAAAGAGGGCTCTACTTGGGAACTCCCATGATTTATAAAGGAAAAGGATACATGACTGTCTCTAGGGAAATCGTCCTGTAGCCATTATAAACTAACTTGGTCAGCTCTGGGGCTGGAGACCTTAATAGAGCAAAAGGATGGTTATACTGAAAACCAGAGACTGAGAGAAGAATCAAAACTGGACATCTGGGAAAAAAAGCATTATCTTTACCAGCAATTCTTAATCTTGAAAATGCATCAGAATCACCTGAGTGAGGACCTGTTAAAACCACAGCTTGCTGGGCCCCACCCTTAAAGTTTGATTCAATAGGTCTGGGGTGAGGTCTGAGCATTTGCATTTCTTTCTTTTTTTTTTTAAGATTTTATTTATTTATTTGACAGAGAGAGAAAGCACAAGTAGGCAGAGTGGCAGGCAGAGGCAGAGGGAGAAGCAGGCTCCCGGCTGAGCAGGGAGCCTGATGCGGGGCTCGATCCCAGGACTCTGGGATCATAACCTGAGCCGAAAGCAGCTGCTTAACCGACTGAGCCACCCAGGCGCCCCATGAGCATTTGCATTTCTAACAAATCTCCAGGGGATGCTAATGTCACTAGTCCAGGACAACACTTGGAGAATCACTGACCTACTTTAAAAGAAAGACTGAGATCCTCAAACACAAGGCAGGCTGCTCACCAAGACGGTGGGGGCGGGGCTGAAGAGAAGAAAGAACAAAGATAAAATCTCAGTGTTCAAAACATGTTGATTTCTTGCTCACATGAAGTCAAATCAGATGGGGTCGGATGGCTGAAGGTAATGAAAAGAGGGCCTAGTCTTCACAGTCATTAAAGGACCCAAACTGACTGACCCTTTGCCACCTTCAAGTGGCTTCCAAAGTTGTTCTGGGTGTGGCCATCCAATTAGCAGATGAGAGAAGAGATCGGAGGATCAAGCAAGACATTTTTATGGGGCAGGCCTGGATTCCTATACCCATTGCTGAGAATTTAGTCACATGACCTTATCTAGATGCAAGGGGGCTGAGGACATGTCGTCCCTGGCAGGGCAGCCACATCTCAGCAATGTATGTCCAGAGAGCAAGAATCTCCAGACGACATCTAGCGGTCTCTGCCACCAAACCCCCTTTCCATTGCAGGCTTCTAGCCTTCAGCAAGTCTGAGTTCAGCTTTAAAGGAAATGTATAGTTAATTATTAAAGTGAATGTAACTAAAAGTAACCCAAGGGCTTATCTGAGTGACCCCAAAAAAGTTATGAGACCCATTCAGGATAGGGACAAGAGGATGAGGGAGTGTGTTTGCAGGGGCCGTCATGAGGGAAAACAAAGTTGCTGTTTTAAGATCATAGAGTTCCTCTCTTTTAACATGTTACACTGCTTTTTTAGAGTAAGCAAATTTTTAAGTGAAATAAATAAATATTTCATAATTTCACATTTATATAGCTTGATATCCTTTATTTATCTCTCATTCTGAAAGCAAATGACAGATCTACTTTTCAAGGATGAAAACTTGCTATTTTTTGAGGATATCTTTAATGTGATACTGCAACTCCAAAAACAGAAACGTTCCGCACAATAGCTGCAAATACCTTGTTTTTTAAGGTGATTACACTTAATGCAGGTGCACTAGTCTGCCTGTTTGCCATAAAGTGCAATTACTGCCTGTGACATCTCATAATTCATAAGGCTGGAGAGTAAAGACATTTATGTGACTTCTAGTGATAACTCTTTGAAGGCTGCCCAAAAGCAAATTAACTGATACATGATGCTATATACTTAAAGAGTGAAAGAAAAGCGAGAAGAAAAAGAAACATCCTTCACTGTCTTTGGTTCATTGCATCAATTAGGACACACAAGGCAGCATCTTTCTTTATCATCTGGTCTCTCCTACGAGCTGAATTTTCTTTCTGTAGTTCATTCTGATCAGTTCTATCACCAGCATCCATTGCTTCCATTTTTACTCTCATCCTTTCTTCTACATGGGGCAAATCATCAGGCAAAGAAGCCAAACAATTGTGAATCATCTCAATGACTCGTTGCAGATGCTTTTGAAAGACGTAACTATTTCAACACGTTAATATTTCTGCACCTTCACTGTGATTCTCAAGGTCTCTCTCAATGTGCTACACACCTACAAAAAGCAGCTTAAGATCTTCCAGGTTTCTCTTTTCATTTTATATTCCCAGGGCTCCTTATCAAAATATCTAAGAGGTCTAAGAAACCAATATTGAGTTTTCTCAGTTCATTCTCATGACCAAACTGCATAGGATGATGCTGTTTGACGTCCCGTCTGCAGGGCAGATGCTAAGATCACCACATTGGAACTGATGCCAAACATCATGTAACTCTTTTTTATTGGAGGTGTAGGCTTGACAGTTGGGCCTTCCTGAATATTTTTATCTGTATACTCCTTGATGTGCTGCATCAGAGGGGGTGAAAGGGCATACACATGCTGTGGCTCACCTGTTGTGGAAGAGCCAGAACCCCAGATCTCTGTCTACACTGGCAACCTCATTGACCACCACCACCAACAGACTTCTGGCCTCCTCCTCCAGGAAGAAGCCACTGATGCTTTTTAAAAATTCCTTTCTTGGGGTGCCTGGGTGGCTCAGTTGGTTAAGCATCTGCCTTTGGCTGAGGTCATGATCCCAGGGTCTTGGGATCGAGTCCCACATCTGGCTCTCTGTTCAGTGGGGAGCCTGCTTCTCCCTCTCCCTCTGCCTGCTTGTGTGTACTCTCTCTCTCTCAAATAAATTTTTAAAAAAATAAATAAAAATTCCTTTCTTTTACTCACATGCCATATCCAGTCTATCAGTAAATCATGTTGGCTTTCCCTGAGGGATAATTCCCCATTTAATGCATTTTCTTCCATTTCTGCTGCTATAAACCTATACCAAACCATTATCATCTCTTGGTCTGTCACTGCAATAACTGGTCTCTCTGCTTTCATTCTTGGCCCCCACCTCCTGATTCATTCTGCGTATGGCAGTCAGACCTTAACTTAGTTAATATTGTGTTAATCCACTTTCGACAGTTGCTCATGTTTTATAGAATAAATCAAACCCCTCTTTCTTCTTTCCTTCATCTACCATGATTTCCTCCTCTAACTTAGGTCTGAGCATAGTGACCAAAGCCCACAGTAAAGCAATTTTATTGCAACTCAAACCAGTTAGGCAATTTATTCAAATTAAAGCAGAATGTTTTCTTATGGAATTCTTAATATCCAAGTGATCAAGCTTCATGAGATCAAGAATGAGAGGCAAATTTGAAAAAGTTTATTAAAAATGTTAGCCATTAAATTTTTAAATAAGCACATTTTAAAGTAATTGAATTATTAAGTTTGAATTATTCTAATAATTTCAATAATTATTTTAATTACTAACAAGATAACAATATGTATCAGGGCAGATAGTGTTGGGAATAAGAAAGTGATATGTGCTGAAGAGTGGACAGTGCATTCTCCCAAAATATCATTTTCTCAGTATATCTTTGCCTACTTTCTGGCCTTTCCCCTTTTTCTCTTTAGTTCATTTTCCTCAAATGTTCTTCCTTTTCTTTGTTCCTTGATGACACTATTGTGACAAAAGAGTCTCAAGTTTTTGTGTCCAAATTTATTCACTCCACCAATATTTGTGGTTTCCTTACTCTGTGCCAAGCACCAGTTTAAGAGCTGAGATTGCTGCAGGGCCCATGTGGTTTATAAGTAATCTTTTGAATGATGTCAGGCACATACTGACCACTATATTCATCAATTCATTCGTGGATTAATTTGGTAATAACTGCTGATTATAGAAATCTCTTTAACCTTAAAAAATAATTACTAACGCAGCATTTAAAGAGATTTATGACCATGAAAGAAGCTTAATAAATCGTGTTGTTATTACCAAGCATCAACTCTTATTGGCATTTAGGTGATCTTCAGAACTGGAGACTTCAAATGAAAGTGAGTAGTAATTTATGATCACAGGGAACGGGGCACCACTAGGTAGGAGGCTTATAGTCTTACGGTCAGGGACACCATAAGTTTACATAGAAAAACAGATGGCATACAGCTGTTGGGTTCATGCCCATAGGAGAGGCAAATGAGTGTCAGATCAAACTCATCCTGGTCTTCTACCCTCTCCTTTATCCCCCCCATCTATCTATCTTTATCTCTATGTCTATGTAATTCTACCTCTGATTTTTCCCCTGTCAGCCCAAGGAAAAGCTTGGAATTATTATCAACTCACCTAGATATCTTCTTGTTTACTATTCTTTTTATTTTATTGCTTTTTAACTTTAGGCAATTAACAGGCAATTTACAAAAAAATGATAAAGACTAAAGAAACAGTAGAGCAAATTCCTACTCTCAAGATATTTTTTTTTCACTTTCTTCTAGGCTTTTTTGCCCTCAATTTCTCTTTTCTTCCAATAATGCAAATCGTCTGGCTGCAACTTTCTCGTCAAAGCACTACACAAGAGTGAAAATAAACAAATAGCACACATTGCTTAAAGATTGCAAGCCTCAACTCCAGATGTAAAATTTGGCATCCAGACTGAGGTAAATTCAACCGTTGGAAGCAATCATGTTTTAAACTTCTTTGTATATCATATTAGGGAGTGAGGATTTTATAATTTTTTCTAGAAAGAACTCAAAGGAAGATGGACGTCAGGAGTCTCCCAGTTTTGCACAGAATCAAATTCTCTTAAGAATAAGGAACACAGGTATGTCACTTAACTCCCTTGTGCCTCAGTGCTTTCATACTTAAATAAAAGAGTTTGGACTTCATGATTAATATAATTATCACATGTTGGGGAAGAAAATTATCCTTATACCCTCCAGGTTCTTCTGGCTAGTCTAAGAATTGACATGAGACAGATTAACAGGAATAAAAAACAAATTTAATTATGTGTGCACAGAGCCCCAATAATGAAATTGAGATTTATGGAAATGAACAAGGCATGAAGTTTTTATACATTTTAGACAAAGAAACAATAAATCTGTGAGAAATTGGCAGAACAAAGATAACTTATGCTTGGGAGCTGCGATCAGTAAAAACATCTAATGAACATTTGAGCTGCAGTAATAAATTAATACAAGTATGTGGTTTGTTAATACAGCCTTCTCAGCTCTGAATTCCAGATCTGTGGTAATAAGGATATCTCTTTATCTCCTGGTACAGGAATAGTTCCTTTGACATGGGAGATTTATCTCCTGCTTTCGGAAGACAAAGAGGCTGGCAGAGTGTTCTTCTTGCACTGGCTGTTTCTTAAGTATCTTTTATTTATTTATTTTTTAAGATTTTATTCATTTATTTGGCAGAGACAGCAAGAGAGGGAACACAAGCAGGGGGAGTGGGAGAGAGAGAAGCAGGCTTCCCGCCAAGCAGGGAGCACGATGTGGGGCTCGATCCCAGGACCCTGGGATCATGACCTGAGCCGAAGGCAGATGCTTAACGACTGAACCACCCAGGGGCCCCTCTTAAGTATCTTTTAATTCAAAATAGTCAATATGCCCAAATGGGACATTTTGGGGCTGCTTGCCCTTGGTCCCAACATATGTGATGCTCTTGTCATCTACTAAGATGAAAACTGACTCTAAGCAACATGGCCCAGAACAACCTTAAAACAATAGCCAACCCTGAACAAAATTATAAAAAAAGAGCTATTTATATGTAGTTTTTCTTTTTACATCAGTAGTCTCTGTATCCTTTCAACTGTATATAAATCAGTCCCTCTGATCTCTATTAGGGGTTTTGTACTGTGAGAGACAAAACATAAAACCTCTCTACAGTGTAACCTAATATTCTCAATAAAGAATCTAATAATCCTCATTCGCACTCACATTTTTGGTACTGTGTTCTCTCTACATTTTACATTTATCTGCATTTTATTTCATCCTTCCCTCCTCCTCTCTTCATATCACTAAACATTAATTCAACCAATGCTATAGGTCAGACAGTATGGTCTGTGCTGTGGACACAAGGAGAAATGAAATCTAGTTCCTGCCCTGGTGTTGTTCATGTCCTATAAGAAAGACAGTGTTTATTGTCAGTTAATGATATTAAAATGTGAAATGTAAACAGCGGGGGGGTGTGCTTAGAAACAGAGAGAAAGATGACTAACTTTATCTAGGAGTTCTGGAGAGGTTTCACAAAGAAAACCATATTTAATAGTGAAGGGTGTGAGAGCGGTTGTTTACCAAAGAAAGATAGTGTTCTAGGGAGTGAAAGAAGCATTGCCATCAGGGATAAATAAAACAGACACTGACGGGGTTAAAACAAAGGTTTTGATACAGTGCTGCCAAAGGGACTCCCCACTGGTCTCCTGATGTCAAAGGGCCCCAAATAAATAAGCTCTATTTATCCCTGTTGGAAGAAATTTTAAAAGTTGGAAGGTGGAAATTACTATAAGAAACTTGACCAATAATCACTTGGAGCAGTGAATAGGCAGATTGACTAAGTTAAAGGTTGATAAAAAGGCCGGAGTCACTTGGCTCAACCCCACGCTGGGGACTCAAAGCCTTTTGCACAAGATAGGTAAAATGGTCAAATGGGGTGGAGAAGAGAAGTTTCCAGGATTCCTTGATATAGGAGTCCCATGAATTGTGGTCCAAAAGCCCATTGGTGAAGCCCTGACCAGGACTACAATTAGACTGAGAGAACATAAGAATATAATGATTGATAGGATTATGAAAATTGGAATGTTTAACAAACTTTATTTTTTTTTTTTTAAAGATTTTATTTATTTATTTGACAGAGAGAGACACAGTGAGAGAGGGAACACCAGCAGGAGAGGGAGAAGCAGGCTTCCTGCCCAGCAGGAAGCCCGATGTGGGGCTTGATCCCAGGACCCCGGGATCATGACCTGAGCCAAAGGCAGATGCTTAACGACTGAGCCACCCAGGTGCCCCTAACAAACTTTATATAAAGAAGTTGTGTCTCCTTTAGCTGAATGTCTTATGGGAATGGATATTATGTCATAGGGGCAACAGTTCCCTGACCTAGTATGGTAAAACCAAAACCTGTTGAAGTCCTAAAGGAGACTGTAGCTAGGGATGTAAGTTGATGAAACTAAGGTAAAAGTTTGTAGGAGAATTGACATATTTGAACTGGCTTTATGTGAAGCGGTTGTGTATCTTTTACCTGAATAGATTATGGGGATAGACATTGTTTCTGATTGGAGAATATTTCCCCCATCAAGTATTGTAAAACAGAAGGCATGTAAATCAGCCCCTCAAGCGATGTTTACTGGACATGCTAAATGAGAATTAGGAAGATTATGCAAGCCCACACAGTGTGGAATCATAGCTGGAGCAAGGGTGGAGACAAATTCTCTGTGTAATAGCTTATGTGGAGCCTAGACTGCAGTTTAGAACAAAGGCCCATGAGCACCTTCCAGCGATGGTCACTGGGGCTTGAGGTTGAGAATTTCCACTTGAATGGCACTTACTACCTTGCTACCCCAGACTGAAGAACATAAAGTGATTTTGAAACCTGAATCAAGTTGATGATGTCAGAGAAACCTCTAGTGGGCATGGTGGTATCCAGTATCCTGTGTGAGGAGCTGCTGGATTCCATGGTCCCTTAGGCAATGTCTACAAAGAGCTCCTGACTGACTGACAGAGCTGCTTGGTTTGTGGATGGCAGTTCCAAAGTGAATGAACAACAGCATCCTGTTTATAAATCCACCACTCTGATCGAAAAAGATAAGAGAGATCAGCTTGATGATCCTAGCAGTGAAATCCTTGGTTTTCCTAGCAGTGATGGAAGAACTGAACAGTGGGAAAAGTCTGTTTGGGTTTTTACTGACTCATAGGCAGTGGTCAATGGCTTGGCCACGTGGCCAGGCAGAGACTCAATGGAAACCTGGCATTTTAAAGGGATGACCTTATGGAGCATGGCTCTGTGGAAATCAGAGGGCTGCATTTTCACAGGACACGTTGATGCTCATTAGAAGAAGTACTTTCTAAGTCTGGAAAGTGACTAGAATTGACAGCAGACATCCCATGCGCTCCCCTGAGGTGGCCACGTGGGTCCATGAAATAAGTGAACATGGGGGTAAGGCAGTAGGGCAGAGATGGGCTGAATCTAGTCACAGTCCTATTGCACCTCGAGGCACCAAATGCCACGAAGAACTGTTCTGTCTGCCAACAAGGGAGACAGAGACTGCGGTGGGCTGTGACAGATTCCCTTGTGGGAAGGCCCTGATCACAGCTAGCGTTACCGGTAGCCTTGGGGCTACAAATGAGTTTTGACAGGAATAGACACTGACTCAGTGTCCATGAAATCCAACAATGGGCAGAGAGATATCCCCTCAGAGGTGTAAATAGAGAATTGGAATGAGCAAATAAAACACTGGTTGCCTAAAACAAGAGATACAAGCAAAGGGCTGGTTTTCACAAGTGTGTGCTCCCTAAAGAGTGCCCCACCACCCAAGAGGGGAGGGGGTGGGGGAATGGGTTAGCCTGGTGATGGGTATTGAGGAGGGCAAGTATTGAATGGAGCACTGGGTGTTATACGCAAACAATGAATCATGGAACACTACATCAAGAACTAATGATGTATTGTATGGTGATTAACATAACATAATAAAATTAAATTTAAAAGAAGAGAGTGCCCCACTAGATTTCTGTTTTTTTCTGGTGGATCTGAAGAGGAAGTGGTGAAGAATGTTAGCATGACAATGCAAATCTTGCCAAAGGGGGAGGACTCTGGTATAACAACTATACTCTTAAAATTATCTTCCCCACATCACCTCAACCTTCTCCCCACCCCTGCCCTGATGTAGTGGTCACAGGACCAGGGCTGCAACCACAGTGCTGGAAATAGGAATGATTCATAAGGAAGAAACGAATATGTGGGTTATGTAATGAGGGAAATTCAATATTACACTATTGTCCCTTAACTCGTTATACCAGATGCCTGAAATGGTAAGCCGTATCATTACTGAGACCACTTTTGCTTTTGGAAGCTGACAAGATCGAATGGAAGCCTGCAAACCTGAGTGGGCCTGCCCTGCGCAGCATTTTCATATGATATGATGATGAACTGGAATAGTTATTAATGACTGAATGAGATTCTAGTAATGTGCCAGTATCTTTTAACTTTTATGACTGTTTTGCTATAAGGGATCTTTTCTCAAAGACAAGGGGGTGACATGTGGTATTATGCCTCCTAAAACCCTTGGAATTTCCTAAGTGATGAGAGACATCAATGTATCTTGTTACATAAATGAGGTGACTTTTGGACTGCCCCTAAGAATAGGGGCTGGCTGCCAGTGGAGTCATGTGATTAGAGGGTAGAAATTTGCAGTCTCGCCCCCAACCTCCAGGAGGGGACAGAGGCTAGTGAATGGTCATTGATTTAATCAACCATCCCTATATAACAAAGTCTCCATAGAACCCTAAAGGGACAGGGTTCCGAGAGCTTCTAGGTTGTTAAGCATGTGGCACACACAGAGAAGCTTGGAAGCTCCCTGTCCTCTCCCCATATGTTACCCTATGCAGCTCTTCCATATGGCTGTTCCTGACTTATATGTCCTTTTATAATAAACCCATGATTTAGGTGAGTAAAATATTTCTCTGAATTCTGTGAGCTTCTCTAGCATATTAATTGGATCCAAGGAGGGAGTCCTTGGAGCCTTCAATGTATAACTGGTGGTCAGAAACAGGTGATAACCTGGGCTTGTGATCAGCATCCGAAGTGAAAGGTGGTCAGTCTAATGGCACTGAGCCCTTAATCTGTAGACTCTGGTGCTAGTTCCTCTAGACAGTAACAGAAGTGAATTGAATTGTAGGACACCAGCTGGAATTCAAGAATTGCCTATTGGTGTGAAAAACCCACCACATATTGGAATCGGGTGTAGAATACAAACTTGCTCAAATATTGGTCACCTCACCAGATTTTCCCCAATATCTCTTCTCCCAACCCCACCAATCGCTCTCTCTCTCTCTCTCTCTCAAGCTCTCTCCCTCTCTCTCCCTCCTTCTCCCCACAACACACACACGCACGCACGTGTGCACGCACACATGTAAACACACTTACCCACTTGCTATTACTATTATTGCTAAAATAATATGATAAAATGTTTTGTTTGTTGTCTTTCCCACCAAAGTACCATGAGGAGAGCATCTCTGTCTTATTTCATATTGTATCCCTAGATCCTTGGCTTATAAGCAATTTTTGAAAGAATGAATGAGGGAATGAATGAGTGAATACATTTATTGCATTTTAACTTCAAAGCTTCTCCGTCCATGACTTTCTAAAGACCATGGAAGAAGTAGGTTTATATTTGCACGATAACTAACAAAAATAGTTCTCTCCTCATTTTGCCTTTTTTTTTTTTAAAGATTTTTTATTTATTTATCTGACAGAGAGAGACACAGCGAGAGAGGGAACACAAGCAGGGGGAGTGGGAGAGGGAGAAGCAGGCTCCCCGCAGAGCAGGGAGCCCGATGCGGGACTCGATGCGGGACTCGATCCCAGGACCCTGGGATCATGACCCGAGCCGAAGGCAGTCGCCTAACCAGCTGAGCCACCCAGGCGCCCACCTCATTTTGCCTTTAAGTTGCCTTTAGATAAGTTCAATAACAAGCCTCAGCTTTAGTAAATATGAACTGAAATACAGGACATGTGCATATACTCCTATGATAAAATAATTAAATACAAGTGCACAGAAAAATGGAATGGAAGTCTCACTAGCTTTTTTATTATGCATCTTCTCAATCAATACATCCTAAAGCTACCAGATTGTATATAGTTTGGTGAATATTTAATACTAAGGACAGATCCTCACACAGAATGGTGGTAAACAACTAATGATTTGTATTTTTAGATACCATGCAGTGAAGTCATATGAATAAACAATAAGCAGCTAAATTATTGTTCAACTGTCACCCATCCACATGATTTTTGTTTGTTTTTGTTTCAACATTAATGTAGCTGAAAATGCCACACTGACCAATTTTTGGTTCAGTTGTTTGTTTCCAATCAAAACAGTCACAGCACCCATATATGAATGAATTAATAAAAATGGATCCCAGTTTCCATTATCCATTGATATATCAATCCAATATTAATTCTGGATCTCCAAAGCAGATTAATATATATTACAACTGGAATCATACAGTATTGGTCCTTTTGTATCTGGTTTATTTCACTAAGCATTATGTGCTCAAGGTTCATCCATGCTGTAGCATCTATCAGAATTTTATTCTTTCTTAAGGTAATATTCATTTTGTTTATCCATTCATCCATGAGTGGATATTTGGTTGTTTCTACTTTTTGGTACTGTGAATAATGCTGCTATGAACATTAATATGCAAATATTTGTTCTAGTCACTGCTTTCATTTCATTGGGGTTTATATCCAGAAGTGGAATTCCTGGATTGTGTGATAACAGTATATTTAGCCTCTTAATTTTCAACTTAAATTGGAGATAACTGTAGATCTTCCATGGTCAAGAAAGGGTCATTTCATGAATATCCATTTACTAGGCATAAGTCTCACAAATGGACTTTTAAAATATTCACAAATAGTACATATAAGAACAGTCTCTTCTTTATACGCTGTCTGTGTTCATGGTCTGATTTTTATCTGACTTATAAATTATTTAGGAACATTTCACTTTTCCACATCACTCTTCTATTTTTTTCCCCAAATACTTGACTCTCCCTTTAATAGCAGCTACAAGCCAAACACAGATTTGCTCCAAATCCGAAAAAGCTTTCCATTAGGTTGATATTCCCATTTGCCTACATAATGGTACAGAGGATGATATAGATCTATTTTTCTGAGACAATACCATCTATCGTTTTATTAATGATGATTTAGTTACATTGCAACTGAAGAGTCTGTCATCAATGTATTAATGAACTGAAAACAATTTCTTTATTTCTCGGTCTAAATATTAAAGACTAAGTTTATGTGTTTACTTATTTGTATAACAAGTGAATTTTGTTATAGGACTAGAAATTAGATAATGAGTCAAGTTATACTTTAAGGCACAGAATTTTTCAAAGTTAGAAGTTATTCCCGAGCTAGATAAGGTACATTAAGGTTTTTAAATATTTTTACTTGGCTTCAAGATTTAAATTCCAGGTATTTTATCTTTTCCACTAATGAGAAATAAAAAATCATTTTGAGCTACAGTTTGCAAAGATTTTAACTTATATCCCTTCTTATCTCTATAACCTATCAATATTTTAAAATAATGTTTTTAGTTTTTTTATTACTGTAAAAATGCATAGTAGTCTTAGAAACTTTGGAAAATAGAAAAATATAGGAATCATATTTATAATTATACTTTATATTGTATAATATATACCAGTTATATTATAATTATAATTTACAATCATATAATTATATATGGTATAATTGTAATTATAATTATATATATGATCTATATATACAGTTTTAGAGTGCCCCAAAGCTATCAAGGAGGAATAAACCTCCCAAAGGAAAACAATCCTTATGGGTGAAAAGTCAATAAAAGGAACATTGTTTTAGATTAATTTAATGCCCATGAGTCTCCTTTTTTATGCTATATATTTGTAAACTTCCTCATTTCTTCCTGCCGCCTGCCTTTATCCATTGGCTCCCTCATAAAAAGTAGTCACCATAAGCCACAATATTATTTAAAAACTATGTTTATTGTGGGGGTGCCTGCATGGCTCAGTCTATTGAGTGTCTGACTCTCAGTTTCATCTCAGGTCATGATCTCATGGGTTGTGGGATTGAGCCCCTGCATTGGGCTCCGTGCTCAATGGATTCTCTCCCTCTGTACCTCCCCCTGCTCATGCTCTCTCTCTTTCTTAAATAAATAAATAAATAAATCTTAAAAAAAAAACCCTATATTTATCGTGCTCAATGGATTCTCTCCCTCTGTACCTCCCCCTGCTCATGCTCTCTTTCTTAAATAAATAAATAAATCTTAAAAAAAAAAAAAACCTATATTTATCATGTATATTCAACATCGAACATCTTTTATTAAGCTGGCTGGCTAGTTCCTGATGGGCAGAAGTATAGGGGCTGTAAACTAGAGGCTGGTATCAGAAGACCTTCAGTGCAATCATTTTCTGTTGATCAGTGTGTTGTATCATCTCCATAGCAGCAGCATTTACATTCACTGATCTGAAAAAGAATCAAAATACAGCAGAGCCAAGAATCTAAAAGTCATGGACAGTTAAGAGCTTCAGACCACAAATGGTCTTAATAAATGGGTCAAGTAGTTCCTGGAAGGCCAGGTGTTAAGTGAGCTAATCTTTAAAGCTGGGAGCTGACATAAAAAAATAAAATCATATAAGGACATTTAATCTGAAGCTTCCTTTTAGTAGATGAGAAGTTGGGTTTGCATCGGATCAGAGGGTCACAGTCTTAGGCTGATGGTATGGCATGATGAGGCAGAAGGCATTCATTGGAAATAAAGAGATTGCCTTAGCCAAAAGAATAATCCAATGCCAGTTTGATAAGGACTTCCCAAAAAATTCAAACATGAACAGAAATTGCCAAGTTATTACACCCAGACAACACCTGCTGGTACAACTTTTCCCACATGAAAAATAGTTGAGAAAAAAAAAATGTTGAATTCAAAAAACTGTTAGAAATGTTGATAAGTAGCCACTTAATTTCTTGGTTAGCTTAAAGTGACTTTTTCCCTCTAGAATTGTGTGTGTTTGTAGATAAACAATCTCATGATTCAGACTTGTAAAAATGCCCCAAATCCAGTGATAGATCCAAAAACCCATTGCACTTTGGTCAGGGTATTCTAATGTGAATGTGCATTTCCTAGATACATTCTTGAATTTATTAAGGAGGAGCAATATCACATGTTCCAGCTTTACTGTCAATATATAAGAAGTCTTCAGTAAATGTTTTGAATGAATAGTGAGATTAAAGAAGGGTATAAAGAGAACTTTTACATCAACATGGATGGGACTGGAGGAGATTATGCTAAGTGAAATAAGTCAAGCAGAGAAAGTCAATTATCATATGGTTTCACTTATTTGTGGAATGTAAGGAATAGCATGGAGGACATTAGGAGAAGGAAGGGAAAATTGAGGGGGGGGATTGGAGGGACAGATGAGCCATGAGAAACTATGGACTCTGAGAAACAAACAGGGTTTTAGAGGGGAGGGGGGAGGGGGGATTGGTTAGCCCAGTGATGGGTATCAAGGAGGGCACGTACTGCATGGAGCACTGGGTGTTACACGAAAACAATAGATCGTGGATCACCACATCAAGAACCAATGATGTATGGTGACTAACATAACATAATAAAATTTAAAAAAAAATAAAAATAAAATAGGAGGGTATAAAGAGGATGTGGAAACATCAAGTTTCTTAGTTGCAAACTACAGAAATTAAATCTTTTTTAAGGAGAAAATGGGATTCATTGGAAGAGTACTGAGCAGCTCACAAAACTAACTGAAGGCTGGAGACTAAAGGTCAGAAAACAAGCCCCACCAAGGCAAGCTGATTCACAGGCAGAGGACAGCACAGGAACATTCTAGTTTATTCTAGTTAAAAAGCCACCATTTTTGCTCTTCACAACCAGCCCCCAGGGTGTCAATTCCTGTGCATTTTGCATAACTGTTGCCAAATTATCTAATTCCAGATATGAGGATCCAATTGACAAAGCCCAGGCCACAGGCTTAAACTGCCCAAGTGGGTTGGGGAGAATCGGAAATATCCATCCTAACTTGAGTTTCCACAGAGGGAAGCAATAGTTAATAAGAGCAATAGTTACATTTATTGTGCCCATATTATGTCCTAGGCTTTGTTCTTCTTTTTTTTTTTTTTTTTTTTTAGAGAGGGAGGTAGGGAGAGGGGCAGAGGAAGAGGGAGAGAGAATCTTAAGCAGACTCCACACAGAGCATGGAGCCTGACGCAGAGCTCAATCTCACAACCCCGAGATCATGGCATGAGGGGAAACCAAGAGTTGGACACTTAACCGACTGAGCCACCTGGATGCCCCCCAGGCTTTGTTCTAAGTCTTTCATATGCACTACTTTTAGAACCCTCACTATAACTTCATTATGACTCTATGAAGTAATTATTAATCCACATTTTCCAGAGAACAAAACCAGTCACAGAATTAGACTTAACCCAAGTTCACATACAAAGTAAACATTGCAGCTGGGATAAGAAGCCAGGCAGGCTGGATTCAAGGCCTGAGGTACTGGGAACTGATCTATATACTACACTCTCCGAAAGGCTTTCAAGCATCTCCTTTCCTAGCTGGTTATAATGCTGAAGTTTCAGAGTATAGTTTTTATCCTTAGACTTGTAATCTTTTAATAAGAATCTTTAGTGATCCTCTGTTAAAATATCAAAACATGGTTCGTCTATACTATGAAATATTTTTTACCATCTTAAGAAATAAAGAGTTAAGAGAAAATAGTCAATGGTATTGTAACAGTTGTGTGGTGACAGATGGGAGCTACACTTGGGGTGAGCACCACATAACATATAGAGTTGTTTAATCACTATGTTGTACACCTGAAACTAAGGTACCATTGTGTGTCTACTATGGTTCAATTTAAAAAAAAATAATAAAAATAAATTTTTAAAAAAGAGGTAAAACTCATACTCCAGGACATATGGTTAAGTTTTTAATAAAGTATATTATATTGTGATGCTGACATTTAAAAAATAAGATATGTGTATATAAAAACATAAATGTATAGAAGGAGACCAGAAAGATGAACACCAAACTATTGATATGGGAGTGGAAGTGAATCGGTAGATGCTCATTTTTATTTTATGGGGTTCCATGTGGTATGAATCATTTTTAAAAGGACAAATTTGTTTATAGCTTTTATAATTTAGAAACTAAAAATGAACATAAATATACATACATATGCATATATACATATACAATTGTTTATATTTCTATGAAGGCGAGCATTTTTTCTAGGATGTGAGTAATACCTGAGAGAGTAAGTAGCAGAGAACCAAAATTGGTTAGCCAAAGAAAAAGAACAACAGTTTCAGAGTCAGACAGACTTGCATTTTAATTTGGGTCCTGGAATTTTCTAAATGATATAAGACTTCAGGGCACCTGGGTGGCTCAGTTGGTTAAGCGACTGCCTTCGGCTCAGGTCATGATCCTGGAGTCCCGGGATCGAGTCCCGCATCGGGCTCCCTGCTCGGCAGGGAGTCTGCTTCTCCCTCTGACCCTCCTCCCTCTCATGCTCTCTGTCTCTCATTCTCTCTGTCTCAAATAAAAAAAAAAATAATAAAATAAAATAAAATAAATGATATAAGACTTTGGAAGTCATTTCGTTTCTTGGTTTTCCTATTTGTGTACAATGATAATAAGAAACAAACTTACCTTGCTGGACTGTTTTTAAGGATTATAATTAGCATGTGTAGAGAGCCTGGCAAGTATCAGGTACCAGTAGATGTTAAAAAGGGCATCAAATACTTGCTCTAAAGATGCATTAGTGCCTAAAGCTCAGCAAGCTGACGCACATTGATAAAATGTGGTGGGGAAGGAGACCAAGTTCTGGAAGGAAAAAAAAATTAAAGGCCTGTTTTATTTTCCAGGAAGACCTTCGGTTCCAACCTTATCTTTGAAAAACAGCTTGCTCAAGACCATGCCTGCTCTACATGACTTCCCTTTCATTTGAGCTGTGCACTCTCTCGGGCCCAACGGCCAACATACTACTGGGGTGGGATCTCCCTGGAACCCAGATCCAAGTTTCTGTCCCCTGCCCTCCCCCTCTACTATCTCCTCTTTCTGTTTTATTCCTTATTTTAGTTTTGTACAAGGCGATAGCAGTTACTGCACTCATTTTATTAGTAAGTTTAGGAAAATATATTTGGGATATAATCTTTTCTTGGCAAGACTGTGGAGAATGAATATTTTTAAACATTAAAACTCTTCTCTACCTTAACCAAGTAACCAAGGTTAACATCATCAGTAAAGAAACATATTGATATCATGTAAACTCTGATATAATAGGAGGAGAAGCACATTTCATCTCTGTAGTATTTAACCCTAAAATCCATAACTCCAGATTAATCATGTACAAACACCAGACAAATCCAAATTGAGGGGCTTTCTACAGAACATCTAACTGGTACTCCTCAAAACCATCAAGGTTGTGCAAGACAAGAAGAGACTGAGAAACTGTCACAGGTTACAGGAGACCAAGAAAGCATGATGACTTAATGCAACATGGATCCTGGATCGAACCCTGGGACAGAAACAGGGCAGGATACTAGAGTAAATGTCTGGAATTTAGTCAGTATTGTACCAGTGTTCATTTCCTGGTTTTGGCCATTGTACTATGATTATGTTAGATATTAACACTAGAAAGAAACTGGATGAAAGGTAATAAGGAACTCTGTTATCTTTGCAACTTTTGTAAACATAAAATCATTTAAAATAAACCATTTAAAAATATTTTCTGATTCCTAATGTTGATAGGATATAACCATTTTGATGACTTTATTATTTAAATAGTGTGTCTTCATTTTTATAATTTATTGTACTTTGATACAGAAGTTTCAAATTTTTCCAAGGAAAAATCCCTGCCCCCTATGTGTCACTTTGATAGCTCTTTAATAGCCTAGATTTCTCATCTCTTTATGATTTATAAAGTACTTTCATATATACTCTCTTGCCTGGTCTTTCAAACAACTGCTTGAGATGGATAGGAATCCTCACTGCTACATGAAGGATGAAAAAAAAAATGGTAACAGAGACAGTTTGAGATTCACTTTATGGTATATGAGTTAGTGACAGAGTCTTGTCAAGAACCTGGATCAGAGCAATTCAACAACACTTTAAAAAAAATTACCTCATGAGCAAAGAATGTGAATAGACATTACTTGGAGTAGGAATTACAAATGGTCAAAAAGGCACATGCAAAGATGATCTACATCATTCATCATCAGGAAAATGCAAATCAAAACCACAATGACACAGTACTTTGCACCCACTAGAATGGCTAGATCAAAAAGTCAGATAACAGCAGGTATTGCTGAGGATGTAGAGAAATCAGAATGCTCATACACTGCTGATGGAAATAAAAATGGTGCAGCCACTTTGGAAAACAGTCTGGCATTTCCTCAAACAATTAATCATGGAATTATCATATGACTTAGAAATTCCACCTCTCAATGTTTGAAATGAGAACATGTCGACACCAAAAATTCATACATGACTATTCATAGCAGCATTATTCATGATAGCCAAAAGTTGGAAACAATCACAATGTTTATCAATGGACAAACAGATAAAATATGGTATAACCATACAATGGAATATTAATTGGTCATGGGAAGGAATGAAGTACTGAAATATACTATAGCATGGATGAAGCTTGAAAAAGTGTGCTAAGTAAAAGAAACCAGTTGCAAAAGACTTCATGCCATATGATTCCTATGTTCTTCGAACTAGCATTTTGAATGATTTGATTACAGAGCATAATTCTCCCCAAGAGGTGAGTGTTTTCACCAGTCTTGCCCATTTTTTTTTCTTGCAATGTCACTGGCATTAAACATGCAGCCTAATTCCACACACAGAGCAGTCCTCTGTTCTTATCAACCTCCCACAGCTTGTGAAGCCTTCAGTGTGCCTCTGTCCTGTGCCACAGACATGAAGCTCTTATTCCCTCTCATGGCCATTGTACTGGAGGCTTTCATGATTGTTCTATTTGGATACTTTGTCAAGTATGAAACGGAGCAGAGCACTATCCAACAGCTCAACAGCACCAACACAACAAAAGTGGACAGATCCCTTGAGTTACATCCTCGTGAGTAAACAATCTACTTCTTATTATACATTTTGGGCTTTTCAGATTGTGAACCCATTTGGGGGACTTAGAATGTGAAATCTTTGAATTCTGTAACCCTTGACCTCCACACTGGAACAACTTACAGAATTTGTGATACTTATGAGTACTAAGGGTATTATAAGTTTGTGCTGAGGTATCTGGTCTATGGCATCCGGTCTCTGCAGTTAATGTGTTTGGATAGAATCTGTGTCTATTAAAATACCAGCGTAAGAAGACAAAAATTAAAATAATTGATGAATCTTTTGTGTTACCTACATCTGCTAACTGATATTAATTTTCCCTTAAATTGATCCCTAGTTCTGCAAAGTATAAACATATCACCCCCCAAACAACAACAACAACAAATAATCTAAGAGAGTAGAAACAGAGTGGAATATTGAGAAAGGAGCCTGGACTTCATGTGGGGGTCCTAAGGTATAAGAAGTGGTATTAAACATGATATTGGAAGTAAATGGATGTACTCTGGGTTTTATAACATTCTACAAGGGAAGCAGTTTGTGCCTCTGCAATGGGAAGAAAAGTGTAACCACCTAATGTATTTTAAAAGCAGAATCCTTCCCTGGGAATGGTAACTGAAGAAAAGAAAGGATTTAGTTTCAAGTTTGATAGGGAAGGCAGTGAAATAGTTAATAAAACAATAAAAACTACCGTTAACTGATTGCCTATTCGGAGCCAGGCATATTCATTACATCATTAACCAGGGAGGGAGATGATAATGCATCCCTATTTTTTTTTAAAGATTTTATTTATTTATTTGACAGAGAGGGAGAACACAAGCAGGGGGAGTGGGAGAGGGAGAAGCAGGCTTCCCACCGAACGGGGAGCCCGATGCGGGACTCGATCCCAGAACCCTGGGACCATGACCCGAGCTGAAGACGGATGCTTAATGACTGAGCCACCCAGGCCCCCCTTATTTTTTATTTTTTGACAGAGAGAGAGAGACAGTGAGAGATGGAACACAAGCAGGGGGAGTGGGAGAGGCAGAAGCAGGCTTCCCGTGAGCAGAGACCCTGATGTGGGACTCGATCCCAGGACCCCGGGATCCTGACCTGAGCCGAAGGCAGACGCTCAACGACTATGCCAACCAGGCGCCCCACAATGCATCCCTATTATAGACATTGTTTTTTTTTTTTTGTAAATAAGACACAGCTAATTTTATTATTTATTAATTGATTAAATCATTTAAAATAATAGCAATGTTTATGACAGTTCTATGGCATAAGTCTAAGCTTTTAAAAAACCATATGACATTTGTTCTCCCATTCCTCCATTTTTTGAAGGGGTTTATATAATGGGGAGTATTCTCAGGCAGACATGATGACCCTAGAGCCACCTGATGACTCAACCATATTATCCCTGGCTAAAATATTTTGTAGAATAGCCCAGAAGCTACCTGATTGTGCTTATACATATACATTTTTCCTACATTTTCTACATTTTCCCCTACATT
This sequence comes from Mirounga angustirostris, assembly GCF_029215605.1. NCBI lineage: Eukaryota > Metazoa > Chordata > Mammalia > Carnivora > Phocidae > Mirounga > Mirounga angustirostris. The sequence continues at coordinate 45,016,261 of NW_026991716.1, read as the reverse complement.
TCAAATCGACTTACACAAAACTTACGTGACAGCCTAAATCATTAGAGAGAAGATTATTAAATATTTGCTTGTTAAGAAGAAATGTTCACGTCCAGCAGGTGCCTGCCTAGTGCCATGTGTTGTACCAAGTGCCGGAGTCAAGTACAGGGAAGGCTCTGCTCCTGCTTAAGGAAACCACGGCCTGTTACAGCAGTTCTCAACTGCAGGGTGGTGGAAGTTACGAGTTTTTCACAAATAAGCAAGGCAGAACATTAATTTATATTTTAAGTAAAGTCAGGTAGATATAGGTTTTTTCATCCCTCTTGCTTGCATTCTGCTGTGCTTTTCTGAATAGCAGAGCAATGCATGCCGTCACACAGACCAGCCCCAGGTATAACCGTGGAAGTGTGTGGTATGCCTGAGTGTTATGTTTCATGCCATGAATGACTCCGTAGACACTCATTTGAGAAACAGGATATACTCTGTGGGTTTTGGGCCCTCATGGCACTTAGCAAAGTACTGGTCACTCTGCTGAGGCAGATAGTTTTGGTTTGGTTTGTTTTGTTTTTTAAGATTTCATTTATTCGTCAGAGGGAGAGAGAACAAGCAGGGCGAATGGCAGACAGACGGAGAAGCAGACTCCCCACTGAGCAGGGTGCCGGATGCGGGACTCGATCCCAGGACCTGGGGATCATGACCTGAGCCTAAGGCAGACGCTTAGCCCACTGAGCCACCCAGGCGTCCTCAGGCAGATGGTTTGACAAGGAATGAAGTGTGACTGTGACAGTCAGCTAATTCTTGCTAACCTGTAAACAGAGCAGAGAAAAGGAGAGTTTAGGGAGAAGGCCATTTGAGGCCCGTCAACATTTCAGTAGAAATTCTGCAGACGCACATCTTTAATATCTATGGGAAGTTAAAGCCACACCCATGATCTTGTTATACTCTGTTACATTACAATCCACTGGTGTCATACTTTGAGTAGTTGTTACCTGTGTGTGATCTTGTTATGTTATACATCAATCATTTGAAAAATATTAATTCACAGTTATGCAAATATTCCAAACATTGACATACCTCATCATATAATAATGAAAGAGGTACTTGTTCATACCACCAGCCATCTCACCAGAAAACCCTTGAGAAGTATCAGGAAGCTGATAAGCTCACAGTGAAGGACACAAACTTTCTAAAATACTGATTTTTTTTTTAAAGACAAAAGGTCTTCCTGGCGACATATACTGTTGATTCTTTTCCTTGAAATGACAGCCTCACTTCGTTCATTTTTCAGACAATGTCAATGCCTGTCTGAAAAACCATAGTTTATGTCAATCTCTTATTTCAAGTAAAAATAGAGTTCCATGGAAAAAAACCTGCTCATTCAGTTGGTACTCAAACAGTAACAAAAGTGCTTTGTTTCTGAGATACCCATCATGTGTCAGCAGGACTTTATGTGTAATGGCATTTCCACACACTAATTCCTACAAAATATTAAAAAGACACATAGAAGAAGGTCAGTAGTTAGAGTAATAATTTTTGCTGCTTCACCAGAAAATTCTTAATTAAAACTTGCCTTTGTTTTTTTTTTTTTTCCCTGCAAGTGAGTGGTCATTAAGAATACCACATAAGATGGTGACTAACATAACATAATAAAATAAAATTAAAAAAAAAAAAAGAATACCACATAAGAGACTCTTAGCTCTAGGGAAGAAATGAGGGTTGGTGTAACTGGGTGATGGGCATTAAGGAGGGCACGTGATGTGATGAGCCCTGGGTGTTATACGCAACTGATGAATCACTAAATTCTACCTCTGAAACTAATAATACACTATATGTTAACTAAATTGAGTTTAAACAAAATATTAAAAAATAAAAACGAGTACCACAACCACCAGCGTGATTTGGTGCTACTGCTCCTAAGTTTTACCTACCTTTGTTTCATCATCTCTGGAAATACCAACACAGTGAAAAAGGCAAGTAACACCATACAATTATCATGAAAATAGTTGTCACCTCTCAGACTCCCTGAAAGTGTCTCCAAGACCCCCAGATGTGTGCTGATCACACTTGGGAACCACTGAAGTTATAGGTAAACTGACAAAGGATCTACATGGGACTAGACATTATTTTATGAATTTCAATACCAGCAATAGGTTAAGTACAATGACTTATTTTTATTTTTTTATTTTTATTTTTTTTAAAGATTTTATTTATTTATTTGACAGAGAAAGACACAGCGAGAGAGGGAACACAAGCAGGGGGAGTGGGAGAGGGAGAAGCAGACTCCCTGCCGAGCAGGAAGCCCGATGCGGGGCTCGATCCAGGGACTCCAGGATCATGACCTGAGCTGAAGGCAGTCGCTTAACCAACTGAGCCACCCAGGCGCCCCAATGACTTATTTTTAAAAATCTACACATAAGAATGTGTTTCTCTATTTACTCAGATATTATTCAGCTCATTTGTTACCAAAAGATTTAGCAGATCTAGATATATGTTACAGGCAAACAGTAACTAATTTGTGCAGTGTATATGATTCCTAGGGAATTGCTTGCTGTTATTCTAAGTGTTACCTGGAATTGTTTCTATTCCTGAATTAACATACTGTCTGTGGTTGATAACCTAACAATAAGGTATCAGCCTCCAGTAGAACCCTGTCTGTTGCCTTTGATTGAATAGTTTTTGCATACTGAAAAGGACTGGAAGCAATGAGACAGGTAGAACCCAAATCCTAGTTTCTAGATACCATTCCCCACTCAGGGGCTCATTGGAGAAATTGTTGGTTCCAGGTCAGGGTAAAGAAAGCACAAAGTTTGCCAAAGGTATAAAGACTAATGGGGATTCGCCAAAAGAACAAAGGATCCTGCCTGAAGCAGCACCAACTAGACAAATTGGGGATAAATGGAGAATTAAAAATAATAATGATATGGTGGATAGCAACCCATTGAAATAAAGATTTCTTGCTGTCTTCTACCCTTTAGGATAGAAGTGATATCCTTCACTTCTATATCCTTTTTAATGGTTAAGGACTGGCAAGGTGTTTGCCGGGCACATAGCTTATTGCTCTTAGAGAGTTCCAGTCCTTTGAACCACTGAGATTATATTCTGGATATAGTGATATATCCAGTGATACAGGATATAGTGAACTCATAGAAATATTCCCCAAAGAGGGGGAAGGGGAGAAAGAGGAGTTCTTCCTTATAGAAGAATGCCAACTAATTAATATAAAAGGAATAATAGATATATAAAATTAGAATTTTGAAATTAAAAATGTAACAATTGATTCCAGCAAGGTTCTTCAATGAAAGCAAAAACCATTAGGTAAAGTTACTGGAGAACACATGTCTGAAAGAACTGCCCTACAGACTGCTTATAGTTTACAGGGCAAAAGGTACATTTATGGTGAAGAGATCTGGCAGAACAGTCTTAACCACATGGTCAAATTTACCATCACTAGTAATAGGACAAACAAATTATGTGCCACCTGGTGTGGTGCAATGGGAAGTACACAACACCACCCATAGAATATTCTTCCCAGAATATTTAGTCTCATTCTAACTATGGTGAAACAGTCAAACACATCCAAATTGTAGGACATTCTACATAAATGACAAAACACCAACAACAATAAAAAGCATGTGCGAGAACCTATCTAAATAAAAGACACATGACAAACCAAAAAATATATGAAAGTTGAGTGGTTAATGGGTTAAAAATCCTATAAAAGAACAATCTGGGAACAGCTGGAGAAATTTCAACATAGCTTCTATATTAGATAATATTATTGTATCCATGTCATATTTCTTGGATGTGATGATGATGTTATGGTTATGTAGGAGAATGTCCCTTTCCTTAGGAAACTCATGCTAAACTGGTGGGGGCAAAATGTCATTCTACTTTCAAATGGTTTAGGGAATATATACATACATATCTGAAGAGAAAGAGAGAACAAACATGGAAAATATTAACAACTGCTAAATCTAGGTGAATAGTACATATATTCATTGTGCTATTTTTCTAAATATTTGAAATACGTGCAGTTAAAATATTTGGGAAGTGGGAGAGGAAAGAAACCACCCTAAGGATACTTTTCTCTCAGAGAGGATGAGTTCAGAATATAATCTCAGTGGTTCAAAGGACTGGAACTCTCTAAGAGAAATAAGCTATGTGCCTGGCAAACACCTTGCCAGTCCTTAACCATTAAAAAGCAAAACAAAAGGGGCGCCTGGGTGGTTCAGTTGGTTAAAGGTCTGCCGTCAGCTCAGGTCATGGTCCCAGAGTCCCGGGATGGAGCGCTGAGTTAGGTGTCCCTGCTCAGCAAAGAGTCTATCTCTGCTTCTCAGCCCCACCCCCACCCCTGCTGGTGCGCGCGCGCTCTCTCTCTCTCTCTCTCTCTCTCTTTCTCGCTGTGAAAGAAATAAATAAAGTCTTTTAAAAAGCAAAAACAAACCACAAGAAAGAAAGGAAGAAAGAAAGAAAGCTGAGCAATTTCTCATTAGCCAGCTGAACAAGTTTTACCACTTGATCCAGAAAAACAGTTTTTCTAAATAAGAGCCTGACAGTCCCAGTTAGACGAATCCTCGGGGACTGTCCTCAGTGATCCACTTACTCATGCATAACTGAGGCACCTCCTGAAAAGCTACAGGTGCTGGACTTTCTGCCAGGGCCCGATGAGGGACAAGCCACGTCTGGATTCCCACTTCCACACTTGAATTCACTTTCTCCTGAAAGAGCGCCTCATTGGGAGTGCTCGCACAGTATTTGGATAAATGACAAGCGAGCACACAGAGTAACAAAACAGACAAGCACATAAACAAATGAAATAAAATAAGAGGAACATGCACGATGTTACAGCTATGACCGATAATACTGTGCAGAAGACCTGATTCTTGAAGGGCATATAGAAGTTTGCCAGGTCAAGAAGTGTTGGGTTTGGGATGGAGAAGACATTGAGGGCAGCAGACATATACAGGAAATACAGGGGAAGGATGGGTCTGTTTCATTCGTTTGATGGTGGTGGTGCTGGAAAGTGAGTCAGAATCCATCATCTGCATTTTAAGCGTGTTGAGTTATCAGGGTTTAGGAGATACCCTCCCGCAAGATAGAGATGGAAATAAAACAGAAGATACCAGCTATTGTCACATTTTCTCTGGAGACTAAAATTCTCTCTTGAGAATATCTGATTTAGACAAGTCTTGGCAATTCTTAAAACCTGTTGGAAGACTTCACAGAAGTTCAACCCCCTTCCCTTCCAGAGAGGACACTCACTTCATTCCTTGAATGGCAGTCTCACACTATAGAACTACTCATGGCCCTCTCTCTAGTCCCCACCCACAAATTCTTAGAGCAGGATAAAAGACGATATAGAATTCTAATTGTTTATAGATCTTTCTTATCCACACTTTTTATATAGAATCATTATCTGTTAAGAGCCTTCACAACTTGATGAACTCTTCAGCGATTGAGATAATAGATGAGGTTCTTAAGCCCCCTTGTGGCGAAAAGCAGTAACAATCTTTGAGGGGAAAAACCATCAGAGCACACTTAATATATACGGTCACTTATATTTCAAAACCCAAAACAGGTTCACTAGTTGACGTTGCCCATCAACAGGTCACATAGAATCCCAATCTCCAATCCCAAGGTTCCCTGGGTAGATAATGAGATGACGGTGGGCGTCCAGAATGCTGGCATAAGTGAGACTGTCACCGATCTGAACTAGAAGACTGTGTGCAGCATTCTCCTCTCTGCTACTTCCCTCAAAGGCACTGACAAGGGACAATTTTCAGAAATCTATTCTTTCCTTTCTCGTCCTCCTCATACTGCCTTTTTGGGGAAGTAGCTCCAATGTACAATAAAATGGCCAAAAGTCTCATTGCATGGATAGGGTTGCAAGAGTGAATGACACTAGTGTGTGCCTGAATCACGGTAGGTTTGGACTGTTCTCATTCTCTTTATTATTTCATTTGCTGCCTTCATCCAAAGTTAGATTGGCTTCTAGGCCACCAAAGGACCCTACTGGCTCACTCTATGATGCCAACCGTAACTATCTGTCTTGTTATTTGTCATAGAGTAATACCTTAGGATAAATCCCCATGCCTCCAAAAGCTCTTCAAATGCCTGCAAAAAGCCTTTGAAATGCTGGGTAGCTTTGGAAAGTCAACATCTTCATCCACTTCTGGGTGGGATCACTGTCACAGATTAGCTTATCAAATTTAATTTGCGAAGTTTAAAATTAATGTGGTCTGCAAGTTGTGTCGGGAGAGAAGGTCAGGAAAGTTCTGCAGAGACGAATGAAGCCCATAAAGAAGGTGCTACAGGTTAAGCTCCCCAGGAATCAGACTCTAAGACAGACATTAGCCTGAAAGAAGTTTAGTGGGGAGTGCCTTAAAGATCAACACCTGTAGCAAGAAGATTTGCAGGGAGAAACCCCACAGGGTATCCTGAGACTGGGATTGTCTCACTTCACATGGTCCTTCCCTGAGGCCAGAGGATGCTCTTGTGAATCAGTCACTGGATACAGGCTACCCCAGGGAAAGGCAAGAGCATTTCCCGGAGAGAACTGAGAGCTTAGGGCTATCAACTGGCAACACTCCCTACAACCAGGGGAAATAGAAAAAATAAGTTCTTCCTTTCTAAAAGGGGTATCTGGGCAGTATATGACAGCATCTCTTACAGTAGACAAACCTGAGTGGTGTGGTCTCCCAACCTCAAACACACTGTCTCCCAAGCCTGGTGGTAGAACAGAGGGAGAAAGAACCAAGGGGTAGTAACATGTCCTTGAGTGCCTGCGAAGCCAACACTCTGCCTTGGTTATTTTTACATCCATCCCTACTGTGCTCAAGACATGAAGGAATTGGCAGAGTCTGGCCTGAATTCAAATCCTAACCCCACCCTTTAGGCAAATTAATTGGATTCCAACATCAGTTTCCTCTGAGATATATTTTGGGGGCATGTTCTTCCTCATGCCTATATCCACCTAAATCCCTGGCCACAATGTTAATAGTAATTTGACTTTAAATGTTTTATTTTTTCTCTCTGGTTTTATATTTGATCTCGATTTGCTTTGTGTATCTGTTAGGTTGAACCACAAGAAGTTGCCAATCATTGACTCATTTTCATTGATAATTTCAATGCAAAAATTTCCATTTCATATGGTTCAACCAAATACATGTCTCACTAATGAAGCTATACCTTTCTTGAGGGAAAAGCCTGTGTTCCCACTATCTCATATTTGAGCATATGTTTTCTTTCTTTCTTTATTTTTTATCATATGTTTTATTTATAGTGCTTTACTGCATACTCTCTCCCACAGAGGTTATCCCACGCAAAGTACCTGTGTGAAACAGGGTCTTTTCAGTATTGCAGATGAAAATACTGGAGCTCAGAGAGAATAAATCCCTTGCCCAAGGTCACACAATCATGTACTAGAACTGGGGGACCTTAACTTAATTTCCAGACACCAAGTAAAATATTTGTTCCTCAAGAGGATATGGCCTTTTTTTTTTTACAGTGGCTTAGAAAGTGCTAACAAAGACATTATCCTATTGGACTTGAATACTGATCTGTTTCCAGGGCTGGTGCTGTTATACAGATTTGTATCTGTATAACGAACGAAGACTGTAGCCCATTAATTTAGTTATTATTGCCTCTTATCTTATATGCAGATTTTTATGTCAAATCCTGGGGAGCAAAAGGTGACTATGTCCTAATCCCTTCAACCAAGAAACTCATAGTCGAGTGCAGGAGATGAACACCTCATCAAGGAACTATTACCATATTATGCACACTAAATAAATGCTAATACAGTGTGGCAAATGCTGAAGTTGAAGTATATGTAGAATATACATATTCTGTGTAAAAGACAAGAGGAAATACTAAGTTTCCCTGGGAGAACTGGGAAAGTCTGCAAGAACGGGTGATGTTTGCACTGTGCTTTGCAAAGTTTTCCTCAGGTGGAAAGTAATGGAAAACTCTTGAGGTATGAGAGCACATGGTATTCCAAGAAAAGGCTCAAATATTGAACAACTTGCCCAGAGTCTCACGGCTGGTAAGCAGTCAGGTTGGCACTGGAGCCTAGTCTTTGGCTGCCCAGTTAATGCTCTCCCTTTGCAGTGTTTTATATAAAGGATGTAACATTTAATAAATGGGGTATACTATGATGCAACACTTCCATCGTTCTTCCCTAACACAGAATTTTTTTTTCCTTCTTTTTTTTTTTTTTCAGTATTCCAAGATGTGCATGTAATGATATTTGTTGGGTTTGGCTTCCTTATGACCTTCCTGAAAAAATATGGCTTCAGTAGTGTGGGCATCAATCTACTCATTGCTGCATTGGGCCTCCAATGGGGCACTTTTATTCAGGGGATCATTCACCACCATGGACAGACAATTTACATTGGAGTCAAAAAGTGAGCATCCCTTATTTTTCAACCATTGTGTTTTCAGAGCAGTTGTTTCTCTGCTTGGTGTCTTGTCAGTCAGCCTCCGAACTAGCCAGCACACTGTCTCCCTAAGACAATAGAAGATTGTTGGGATCCCAGGATGTGAATCGACACCTTGCTCTACTGAGCCGGGTCATACTTTCACGTCTCTATCCTCTCTAGTTTGACTTTAAGGACACGAGAACTCCCCTTTCATTAAAGGTTATTCCTTCCAGCTACAGGGAGCAAAAATCCTCCAATAGCTTTTTTTCTACATGTCTATATTTACATTTTGAAATGTAAACACTGTAGAAAGTAATTCGTTTATCAGAACAACAAAAATAAAGGAAAACCTAAATGAGATCAAGAACAGGTGGGTCAAAATAAAGGAAACGCTGGAGCAACCAGAATGTATGGTAGATGGCAAAGAGGAAGGGGAAGGAAGTGAGAGTGTGTGAAAGGGTACCTGGGACGAACACCTGATGGGGAGGGGCCCTTGCACGCTGGATAAAGTGATGCTCACAGTTGTATGTTGGGTATGCATTATTCTTGGACGTATTCTTTCTTTTTTCCCTCAGCATGATAAATGCAGACTTCAGTACAGCCACAGTCCTGATTTCTTTTGGAGCTGTCCTGGGAAAAATAAGTCCAGCCCAAATGCTGATCATGACAATAATAGAAATCACTGTCTTTGCTGGCAATGAATATGTGGTTGGTGAGGTATTTAAGGTAAGGATTAGAGGGTTTATACTTACTAGCTTTGGACATCAGTTCTGGTTACACCTAAAGGATGCCCACTCTACCTAGGGACAAACGTTGGTGAGCATGAGAGCATAGCAAGTGTAATTACACCCATCACTTATTTGAGTGCCTTTGGTAAACCAGGAGTCTTATCAACATTACCTCATTTCATTGTCACGACCACACTACGACCCAGGTATTATGTTGTTACTGTTACACAAATTACAACTAATGATCACAGATGCTGAAAGACTGGCCCAAATCTGGATTCAAACCTAGATTTTTCTAACTTCACAACTCTTCTTATTACATTATATTTCCTATCAATGATCAATTCCTATTAAATTTCAACTATTAGATGACTAGCCCTTTCTTTTTTTAAAATATTTTATTTATTTATTTGAGAGAGACAGACAGACAGAGAGCACGAGAGAGTGCGAGACAGAGAGCCCTAGCAGGAGCGGGGGAGGAGCAGGGAGCCTGGTGCAGGGCTCACAGGGCTGGATCCCAGGACCCTGGTGATCATGACCTGAACTGAAGGCAGATGCTTAACCAACTGAGTCATTCAGGCGCCCCTGACTAGCCTGATCTAAGGCTTTTGTTAAAGCCTAGATCAAATTTCTTCTCCCCCATGAAAATCTCATTGATTCCCCTCAGGATAATCAATTGAATATTTCTGGGTACTTCCCAGTATTTTGCTTGTTTCTATTGAACATTTAATTCCACAGCAAATATTTTTTTACGTTTTTATTTAAATTCCAATTAGCTAACCTGCGATATATTAGTTTATTAGTTGTAATAAAGTGTAATATTAGTTTCAGGTGTGCAGTGTCATGATTCAACACTTCCATACATCACCTAGTGCTCATCATGACAAGTGCCCTCCTTCATCCCCGTCACCTATTTCACCCATTCCCCCACCCACCTCCTGCTCTTTCAGCAGAAAATGTTTTTGAAAACTTTCTAGGTGTCATGTGATGGTGAATCTGACAGACAAAATAGTTAATGTCCCTGTCTTTATAGAGTTTACAGTCCAGTGAAAGAAGAAGACGTCGAATAGAGAATTATATATCACCTACCCACCCATAAGCACGTGCACGCACACACACACACAAATATTATTATAAATTGCAGTACATGCTATGAAAAATAAGTGCAGGGGGCTATGGGAGAGCATAACTGGAAAACCTAACTTAGATTGTGGAATCAAGGAAGGCCTCTCTGAGGAAGTGACAGTTTAGCTGGACCTGAAAGGTACATAGGAGTTTATGAAGTGTGAAAATCTTAAATAAATTAATAAGTCTGTATCATTTTCCTACCTTAGTAAGTATAATAGGAGCTATGCCTCAGGTTTGGCACTCCAAACGTTCCCTCTTGGGGTAGGAGAATGTAGAAAACTGGATCAAATTCACACAGTGACCTGAAGAGGGACGTAAATATATTGCTTCAAAGGAATCTTGGACCTCAGCTGGTTTTCACGTCATCATATAACACAGTGAAAAAATATGGGAAAGACCCAGGCTTTTTAAAGCTTCCAGTCTTTGAATTGTAATTAAATGCACCTTTACTGTAATGTCAAATGAATGCAAAGAGCATCTTTCTTTTGAAACAAATGCAGTGCATAATATTTCACTAAGAATTTCCCTAACCTAGAGAAGTAACCTAAAATGAATTGAATGTCCACAAAGACCTAGCACTTTACAAACATGGCCTCAACACAACTATATTTCCTACTTTCCAGAAGCAGAGATCCAAAGAAGTATAGTAATTTGTCTAAAGTCACATTGCAAGGAAGTATCTGACCTAGCATTGGAAGTCAGTTCTGTGTGTCTCCAAAGCCTGTACTTTTTTTTAACTTCACTATCCTGTTTCATTCTTTCTCTGACATATCCTTTCTTTCTTTTAATTTATTTTATTGTTTAGCCAATGAAGCAGTTCTTTCATTGACTTTCCTCCTGCAGTGAGACTCAGTTTCACCTCTTATACCATGAATGTTTTGCCCCTCAGGCCTCTGACATCGGAGCATCAATGACAATCCATGCTTTTGGGGCCTACTTTGGCTTAGCGGTAGCAGGTGTCCTATATCGGCCAGGCTTGAGATGGGGGCATGAGAAGGAGGAGTCTGTGTACCACTCAGATTTGTTTGCAATGATTGGTGAGTAGACATGAACTTGCCTGATTCAGTACCCAAGGCATACTGCCTCCTCTGGTCTGTCTTCCATATCCAGCACTAATATCCCTTTCTGTGGTTTACTGCAGGGACTCTTTTCCTGTGGATATTCTGGCCCAGCTTTAATTCAGCCATTGCTGAAACTACAGAGCAACAGTACACGGCCATCGTAAATACGTACTTCTCCCTTGCTGCCTGCGTGCTCACAGCCTATGCATTTTCCAGCTTCGTGGGGAAGAGAGGCAAGCTCGATATGGTCAGTGCACATTAACCACCATGGAAGCTTCGCTAAATGACATTGATGGTTACCCAGATGAGTAGGTCATTTCTGCATCACTGCTGAGCAGCCACAACAAATCACAGCACTGCAAACCTTGCAGAATATTTTGAAAATAACGTTCATTTGTTTCTTCATCAAATTTGTACTGTGGCTAATCAAAAAAGTGTTCTCAAGGAATTTACAGCCTACTAGGGAACATACTCATGCAAAAATCAAAGATTTGAGGAATATTTCTTTAATGATGGAGCTGACTGTCTCCAAGGTCTTAGAAAATCTTCCTTAGAAACAGGAGTTGCAGGGCACCAGGGTGGCTCACTCGTTAAGCATCTGCCTTCGGCTCAGGTCATGATCCCAGGGTCCTGGGATCGAGCCCCTCATCGGGCTCCCTGCTCCTCGGGAAGCCTGCTTCTCCCTCTCCCACTCCCCCTGCTTGTGTTCCTGCTCTCACTGTCTCTCTCTCTCTCTCTGTGTCAGATAAATAAAATCTTTAAAAAAAAAAACAGGACTTGCGAAGAATAGAAAAAAAGAGAATGGGGGGAGGGTGCAAGTTGATTCTGTTTTTGTAACTGCAAATATTCCTCTCAAAGAAATTACAACTAAAGGCAACGTCAGATCCTGAATAAAAATCTGGAAAATAAAAAGGACATTAGTGGGAATACCGATAAAAAGTCAAATAAGACCTTTAATAGTATTCTATCAATGCTAATTTCCTGGTTCTATGACAACATAAGATGTTAACCTGGGGGAAACTGGATATATGGAAACTCTGCAGTATTTTTGCAACTATTACATGTCTAAAATTATTTCAAAACAAAGCATTTTTTTTAATCCTCCCAAGTTGGTCTTTTGAGTTTCTTGCCTATGAACTAGAGAAATGTCTGTGAAGGAATAATCCACACATCAGCTGATGTTCTTTTCCAGCCTGAGGGAGGAAAAGGATATTGTAATTTCTTCAAGCATAGCTATGGACATGGATTTCAATGCTGTACAATTTGTTTAATGAAAGAAAATTAAAAACAAGAAAAGAAAAAAAAATTCATGTACAGCTCAGTCCTCTCTTAAAAGTAGTGATGAGCTTTCCTCCTCAAGCAGAACAGCCAGAACATGATTCTTCTGAGGAATTCTGATAAATGGCAACTGGTTATTCTTTCTACCATCTTCAAATGTTCTCAATACAGTGACATTTGTGAAAGCTGTTGTCTTTCATATATAATGTCGCATTTTGGTATCTCTACATTCCCTCTTTGAATATTGGAATGTCATGGACTCCACAAAGCACACAGCAGCCACAGACCTCTTTTGGTTCATGATAACCACAAATGCATTTCCAAACTGAATAAATAGACATACCACTAATAGAATAATTACATTATATGTACCCAGGCCTTTCGTTACAACTTCTTTGGTTTTCCTCTCATTCCTCGCCAAACTGGTCTCATTAACCTGATCACTCAGTCACTACCAAGGAACCCCAGCAAGAAAGATATCAAATGTCAACTGCTTGGAAGAAAGGCTTTCTGTCATTACAAAGAATCTTCTTTTAAAAAAAAAGAAGCAGTAGCCCTTTGAACTGAAGAATATACCATAGAGTCCATGGAACCCTAGATAGATTGCTTCATTCCTTCTGAAGCCTGCCTCATTCAGCTCACTTCATTCGTGTTTCTGTGCTCCCCACAGGTTCACATTCAGAATGCAACCCTGGCTGGAGGAGTTGCTGTGGGGACCTGTGCGGACATGGAGATTCAGCCGTATGGTGCTATGATCATTGGGGGCATTGCGGGAATTGTCTCTGTGCTTGGGTTCAAGTTCCTGACTGTAAGTATGACAGGTGCTCTCAGTCAAACCTTGAATCTGTACCATCATCTTCTCACATCCCACCAGCAGAGAAAAGCTATGAAAATTCCTTTTATCAGCACCCCTCCTTGTTTGAGGGTCATTTCCCTTCTTGTCAGAACTATCCCTCACAGTTCAGTGTTCAGTGGTTCCTACTCTTCCTTCACTTCTTTTGTGTACCAGGAAAGAATCTGATATTATTAAATTATTAAAAGAATTAGTGTGACTTGAATGCTAAGTACTGGTGTTACTTTCCTCAGGGCAGTTTCATTAAAGTTTTTGTTGTTGATGATATTTGATTGTTTTGTAAAATGAAGGACTCTGTGTCCTGTTAAGGGGATTTAGAATATCATCAGTAGGTCAGAAGGAGGAGGACTTGAAATCACTCACCTTCAAATCCATCTACTAAAAACTGACATGAGTAATTTTGCCACCAAAATATTTGGATTCTTTGACTTAAGTGGGTTTTAGATATAGATGGCAAAAGGGGCTACAGTATATCTAACAAAATAATAAACCTTCCTCTTTTTACATTTTTAGCCATGTCTTACTGAAAAACTGAGAATCCATGATACATGTGGTGTTCATAACCTGCATGGCTTACCTGGTGTGATAGGAGGCCTCGCAAGCATTGTGGCGATAGCCTTGGGAGCATCTAAGGGGTGAGTTAAAGAATGGGTTTTCCTGCACCCTAAGGTCCGATGATGTTTTATCACCCTCTTGGAGGAATCTGCTAATGAGAAAGTTTTTTCTTTAGCAATCCAGGCCACAGTCATAAGTATGGTCCTTACTGAAGCCAAAAAGATACAACTAGGAGAATAGAATTGGATGGGAAGGTGTGTCTTAACTAATGTTATGAATGGTGGCTGGTTTTTGTTTGTTTTAATTAACAGTGCTAATTTAAATATTTCTAACAGGCAAGTGTCTCCTCACAGATAGGGCAACTTGAGAATCACAATCTGATTACAGTAGGCTTACTCTTTTAGTTGGTATCACCAAAATGGAGGAGGGGGCATCTGTGATGAGAGGATCGGTAATTTCCTACGATCAACACAAAGAACAATGAGTTAGCATAATGTGAAGAGAAGTGGATCTGGAGAATCAGGAAGCCCAGCATAGGTTCCAGCTTTGCTATTGACTAATAATGGGGTCTTTGACAGCTCACTTAGCTCCTGTGGTTCTGTTTCCTCTTCTGTAAAATGAGGTTGGATACTTAGGTTTATTCTCTAAAAATCCCTTCAAGCTCTAACAGATCTGGAATCTTCCCAGAGGGGGCATAAGTGTTTAAATGGCCGGAGGAAGAACAGTTATCAGTCAAATCCAGGACAACAAAAGCGATGTCAAAGGCCATCAGTTGTCACTTTTAGGTAACAAGGTGGGGACAATTTGATATGAAAATCATCCATGCAAAACAGCTAGGAAGATCAGAGAGTCCAGATAAACTCAGGGATTAAGGAAGGAGGAATCAAAACACTCAATTTTTAAAACCCATTGAAAGCATGAAGAAAAGGCAAATATGTTTGAAAATGTCTCAAAGTGACTACTGGCTAGAGTTGAATAATTTGAAGAGAAAAATCTCTTTAATTTTCACAGATTAAAATTCAACTCTGTTGAGACCAGTCATGATAAATATTTGAAAAAATTTGTTTAATCATATTTTCTACTGAATAGAAAGTTTGCTTCCACTTTCATGTCTAGAGCTGACCCATTTCTTCTGTTTTCTTTTTTTGCCCCCTTTGCAAAATTGGAGAACAACCCCAGAAAAAGCCACATTTTCTTGCAGCTCTCTCCAGGACCTAACATACTGTTGAGACCAAACACTAACATATTTGAATGCAAATCAAGCATGATAAAAGCCTGAGTCCATGAGCTCAATTCCTAAGTGCTATGGTGTGTAAATACTCTTAAGATGTGCCTTATGATGAGAAATAAAGGAATTCTTGAGCATCATGCCTGCACCAGTTCCATGGACGCAATAAAACAAGACTATCTAGCTCTCACAGGCTGGGTCTCACTGGGTGGCCAGATTTGGGGTAGGTTCTGCGGTTGAGAGTCTAGTCCTTGGGTATTCAGGCTGAGCAGCCACTTCTCAATGTGCTCAGGGGGCTTTGGGGGTGGGGGGGGATGAGGAGCTTTGGAAGGCCTAGTCACATGGGTGGAATTCATACACGTCTCACACACCAGACAAAATATTTCGGCCAAGAGACAAGACTATTTACTCAGATGTTTCTATTCAGAATACTAAATGCAAATCAGGTTTCTTGGTAAGCATAGAACAAGGCGAAGTAAGGATTCTTAAAGGACATCTGTGCACACTATGCCAGCCTACTTCTAATAATGCGGTTAATTTTGTTAAACCTCGTTTCCCAAGCCTGTTTTATCATGGAATACTTTTTATCAAAAATATCTTTTAATATTTTGGAAAAGATTTTGGCAAATTCTGGTAAAATTAATAGGCCGTTGACAAAAGAAAAATATCAAATGAATAAATATATATTAAATATTCATCCTCACTAGTGATCAAAGAAACGCAAATTAACACAAGTTCCCAATTTTTCAATTATAAAGTTGATAAAGATTAAATGAATAATAATACTGAATGGTGGTTAACGTAGAGAAATAGGGATATGAATTTCAAAAAGTCCTTAAGAAGTGTATAAACTTTCGCTAATAATTTCATTTCTAGATAGGTTTTTATTTTAGGGAAATTATTGGGCAAATTCATAAGCATATTCATAAGAAGATGTGTTCTCACAACATTTTAAAAAATATGAAACATTGGAAGCAACCTAAGTATCCAACTTCTAGAACTATAATTACAGTATATTTTTACAGTGTAGCACTCCATAGCAATTAAAATTGTGATCCAGGTCTACATTCACTGACATCAAAGGACACTTAAGGATTAATGGGAAAATCAGTATTATAATGTGATTGCCTTTTTATAAAAATATATGTCTTTATTTTACATTTTTATACTGATTAAGATTTGAGGGAAATTAAACTTTTTCTCTTCATTTTCTGGATTAATGGTTTCTCATAGTTTTACAATGGGCATGTGTTACCAGTACAATTTTTTTCACATAGTAGAAGAAATTTAAACCCTTCAAATGAAAAGAAAAAACGGAAATCTGAGTTTAGTGCATTCTTTCCCTTGGATGATGAAGATGAAACACCAAAGATGAAACACCAAGACACTCTCATTTTCCATTTGTTTGCCTTCCCATAATCACACTTTCAGTCCTTCAGCAACTATTTATGAACTGCCTGCTAAAAGTGAGGTGCTGTGCTAAGGAGGTATTCACATTCCTAGTCCTTTTGTCACTCCTAAAACAATCATGCATTTCAATAGCTTTTTATGACCTTCTTCCATTCCCAAATATTATAAGGCACTTTTTTTACTAATTTTATTTTAAGGTAACTATGTCTAAGATGACTTACAGATTTTTTTTCATATATTCAATAAGTTGTCTTTACACTATGTGCTAAAATTAGCTTTTCTGATCTTATTGATTTTTTAATTAAATTGCAATTGTTCCTTTTGGGATGGGGTGAGGAAAGATGGCCACTCATGTTCATTTTGTACATTACTCCATCCTCAGTGCCTAGAAGGGAAGGTGGCACAGAGTGAGTACTCAATAAATACTTGTTGAATGAATCAGATGGGGGATGAGAACCTGATGCCATATTTTTAGAAAATACTAAACTCTTTCTAAGGAAGATCTTTTCATCATTCCTGAAGAAAAAGGTGATTCTTGCTTAAGTGCTTCTAAGGACTTTTTAACATTGCTCAAGAATTTCAAAGAAAATAAAAATACAAAATAAAACAAAAATTGCAGTAAGTGTTCGTTTGCTGGTGTAATGCTACTCTCTGGCCTGAAGATGGCAAGCATCCACTCCCTCAGGAAATGAGATTTGTTGGCTGGTATCCTGGAAAAACAACACTTTTCTTTTGGCTTCCTAGGTCTAGCATGGTCATGCAGGCAGCTGCCCTAGGTTCTTCGATTGGAACAGCGATTGTTGGAGGGCTGATCACAGGTCAGGATGAAAAGTAAACACTTCCATGTGCCACATGTGGTCAGCGTAATAGATGATAAACATATCGACTGGTAAATTTGAAAATATTCTAAACTTCTGACAGTAAAGTAATCATGTAAGCTCAAGGGGATGATTTTATAGCTATATATATTTATATGTATTTTTTTTAATATTTTATTTTTAAGTAATCTCTACACCCAATGTGGGGCTTGAACTCAAACCCCAAGATCAAGAGTCGCCCCTTATAGTAGTATTTTTATTACTATGCGAGTAAGTTTTCCTCTTCGCATCATAACGTGACTTGTCTCCCTGCTCTCGTAGGTTTGATTCTCAGGTTCATTGTCCGTGTACAGCCAACTACAGAATTCTTCTTTGATGACTCTGTTTATTGGGAGGTACTGTACAGTGTTCTAAGACTGTAAATGATGACTATACCAGTGAAAGTTTTGCTCACCCAAAGCCTAAATGTCTGTTTGACATCCTTGTGATAAAATTGGATAAACTGCCTAATTATAGAGAGAAAACTGAGACAATGTGTCCAGACAGATAAAATCAGAAGTTAAGGTCTTTTCCAAAGCAGAAAGGACATGAAGAAAAGACAGAATTTAGTAGGCAAATGTCCCTTGCTCCTCTGAGAGCAATAAAAAGTCCTCATAAATATAATAGGAATCCCAGGCAGTGGCATGAGATTTTATACTATATATATGAATAGGTAAAAACAGGTAGAATATGGAAGGTTGAAGAATCTCAGTGAAGAATCTGACAAGAAGTTTTTATGAATAACATAATCTTCTTTCTATCCTCCAGTTTCTACCTCTTTACTCCATTGGCATTTTCCCCAGATTATTTCCTGCAAAGCTTAAGAGGGATAGATATTTTGATGTGTTCAATGGGATTTTCAGGGAAAACAGATTTGGTGAAGAGAATGTAGTCAGGGTGAGTGGGGTAAATACTTTTGTTCTTTTATTTTTTCCCCAAGACAAACAATTGTTATTCCTAGTTCTTTCTAAGCTTGGATAATAATTATAGAAAATACCTTTTGTGTTTCAATACTAACCTCTGTCAGGCCCAAGTGAAAGAAACTATAAAGTGCCTATCTTGTTTTCTTTAAAGGTCCCCATGGGGAAAGAAGTTGACGATGAATGAACATGATGGCCACAACCAGCTGGAACCTAAAGACTAAATATCATTCCTGTGCTTCAGCTTCCTTTCCCATTATCTAGAATCATGTTTAAAATTTTTAAAGGGCAGCATCCAACAAAAACATGGAACAGAATGGATAGGTCCTGAGCCCCAAATGTCCAGTGTGAAAAATCTTAACACAATCTGATGCTGTTTCTTGACCCTCAGTGATTGCTTAATTGAAGGAAGGTGACTTGTAAAATAGAGGGTCAAATGGATTCTCTTTAGGACTCCCAGACTACTCTTGCCAGTGGGTAGGTACAGGGTGAACATTCCATGTTTCTTCTTGTATTTTTTTTTTTCCCATAGAGGTAAATTTACAAAGAAATCAACACATCTGATTATGTCAGTTTCTTAATATACATACTATGTCTTCAATCCCAAAGGTATAAAACTAGAGCCAATAAAACAATATGTAAGAAATCTATGTAAGAAATATGAAAGAAATGTATTGCATAGAGCAAGAACATGATTGTTTTTGGTGGTGCTTTTTTGATTTAAAAATAGTCTAGTTAGTAATGCTATGTCTTCACTTGAATATTTTTATGCTTAATTCTTTTTGCATGTTTACTATTTGCAACAAGAGTCAAATGCTATCTGACCAAAGTCTATTTTGTATAAAATTCCAATAAATTAAATGTTATTTTATTATAAGTTAAAACATTTGTCTTTGGCTCTCCTTTCTTTGGTGCTTGGAATTCATTTTATTAACAAGCACACACACATACACATACACTCCTCATATTTAGTTCATATTCAATCCAAATAAATTGTTACTATGTGTTAACTACAAAATAATCAAGTTAATGTCTCACATTATAAGGTAAGTTTTAAAGAACTAAATTTTAGAAAACGTAATTGACATAGTCATATAAAACCATTTCTAGAGAAATACGATTTTTTTCTCTCTCTCTAGAACCTTTTAAGATTTTTATTCTATTTCTGGAGTCCTGGAATCTTGTCAGGATGTGTCTTTGTATCTGTGAGGAAATAAGCGCTGGTATAATTAACAGAACTTCAGTTACTAGATGCTAGGTATTAAAAATTACAAGTAACAGTGAATTATTTAATATTTTATTCCTCTGGAGAAATCGTAAAATTTATTTATAGACCCTAAGTATTTCATTAGACAAATAGGTGATTTCTTTCAAATGTACATCAGAGTCTCTTTCACATGGGTTTTTGAAGTGTGCTTATGTTATAAAATCCACTATCCCCAGTCTTGCTGGTCATCACAAAGAATCATTTTCACTATCCAGATGTCCAGAGACCCCCTCATTCCCTGCTGACCATAAGGCAAAACTCAGAGGGTCTTGGGTATACACAGGTGTTGTTTTTTTAAGTCTGTAATTGTGATGTGCTTAGGAACAGGGTTGTGATAGCCATTAGCCCTTGTGAACACTCTCTCCTGCCTTCCTGCAATGCAGTTCTTATAACTGGTAGTCTTATTTTAAAATTCTGAGTTAATGGTCTTTTTTTCACAATAGAATATGTCCTTTTTTATCTGTTTTGCCTAGAATTTGATGAAGCATTTTAATTTGAAAATTTGAGTCTTCTTCTGCTCAGATAAACTTCCTTCTACTTCTTAGTGGCTTCCTCATCTCATCTGTTAATTTTTCTTTGTCTAGCACTCCTGTTATTCACATGGGAAGTCTACTGGATCTGTTATCCAAATCTATGGCCTTGCCCATCTTTATTTCATTGGTTTTAACAGAGATTTCTGTGCTCCTTCTATTCATCTATTGATTTGTTTGTTTGCTTGAAAAGCATTGTCCATCTTTATAGATGCAGCTAAATTTTGCATGTGTCTGTGTGTGCAATGCTTGAATCTCCTTAATTGTTCTTACAATTTTGTTTATTGCGGAATGGGTGCATTTATGTTCAAGATCAAGTTAAAAGTCTAACCTAGCTCTGTCAATAGTTAAATAACATTTTTTATACCTTATCTGTTCCAAAAAGCATTTCTGATATCAAATAGTACTATTGATACTAATAGACTGATTTTTAAGTTCTACTTGGATGATTAGTTTCAGGAAGTTTTTGTTATTCTTTGTTCCTATCTAAATCTGAAAGACTGACCGATAATGTTTAACTACAATTTCAGACAATGTGGTGAAAGCAGAGATAATTTCAGACTTCCCAGCCCTTGCTTCCAATCTTTACCGCCTACTGTATAAGATAAGAGCTCTGCTGATCTAGGGGAGGACTTCTGCAATAGCTTTATGTTGTTAGAAGCCACTTATTTTGTGTGTCTCTTGAGTCTCTTCATTCTGGGTTCTGGCACCGTTTTGGCTAGTTGTTGAATTAGTTTGTCTCTTCCCTGGGGGGTTACGTTCCAGTTGCTGAGGTACCTTGGGTGACAGTAATCTTGATAATGAAGGGAGGCACAGCAATCTGGCGAAGTATGTCAGATATTTGCCAGAGTGTGGAAATAGAATTCCCCTAATGAGAGCTTAAACAAAGCCTCTCTGTTCCTCAGTCTTTTCAGCAGGCCATGCTTGGTGTTCTTCTAGAACCAGGGCCAAAAAGGACTCAAAGCATCTGCTAAGCATTCCTGCAGCTCACGGGGGACAAGGGAGACCCATTGTCACCTCAGGAACGCTCAGTAGGGAAGACAAATTACCATTCCCTGGGAATTCACAAACCTCTGCAAACCAAGAGTTCTCAAATCTCTACCCCTTGGGTCTCTGCCACCTGCCTCCAAATTTTCATCAAACACAGAAGAGGGAAGTTCTCTATCAGCTTTTCTTTCCCCCTTTGAATCCAAGGTCTTACATCCTCCAGTTAAACAGCAGGTCTTGTTACTGCTCAGCTCAGGACAGGTCCTATAGTTTGATTAGAGATGTAGGATGAAGAGTGCCTGTCTGGCTCAGCCGGTAGAGCACGTGACTCTTGATCTCAAGGTCATGAGTTCAAGACCCACATTAGATGTGGAGCCTACTTACTTAAAAAAAAAAAAAAAAAAAAAAAAAGAACTAGAATGGTAGCGTACACAAAGTGTCATAAAGAGGAGAGGGGAACCTAAATAAAATTAAAGGAAAACTTGCCAGAAAAAAAATAAATAAATAAACAAAACATATGGTTAGGTAAAGAGTGATTTAAAACTCAATTCTAGGGGCACCTGGATGGCTCAGTCAGTTAAGAGTCTGACTCTGGGTTTCAACCCAGGTCATGGGACTGAGCCCCGACTTGGGCTCCGCACTCAGCATGAAGTCTGCTTGAGTTTCTGTCCCTCTGGCCCTCCCTCTGCTCTCTCCCTCAAATAAATCAATAGATCTTTAAAAAAATAATAAAAACAAAACTCAACTCTATTGAAAGTAAAGCCAACACTCTCTCACCTAGACACCATTTGTTCATGAAATGAAAGATTAGAAGTCTCCTCAAACCACTCTCCCTTCTTCTTTTTGAAGAAAGAAGTTGTTGCTGTGTGTATATTTATGTGGATGTGGGTTGGTGGAATAGGTCAGCTGGGGAGAGTATCAAGTGAGAGGAGTTAACAAATTCATGAACTGTCAGATCTCTCCAATCTGTATTTTATTTCCTAAATCACCCACTTCTATCCTGTCTACCCCTAGATCTATGTTCTGTCCATTGGGGGGGGCGGGGCACAAAATCCAGTCTTTTCTAACTAATGACCTTAGCTTTTATCCTGGCCTTATTTCAATGGGTATTCATTAAAAATCTCTCAGAATAATATCTACCCCAATTTTAGCCAACCTAAATGAGAGCAGCTCCAACAAGCACATCTTGTCCTTGTTAATCAGACATAGACACTTCCTAGGCCTCATCTAACAATAAGTATACATCTGCCAGGTCCACTTTTGGACAAAGTCCTTCTTTTGGGGAGGGGGGGTTGACAATTAGTATGCCAGGTCTTGAATTTAATTCCTGCTTAGTCTTTTACTATTTAAGTGTTTTTAGAAAAAAGTACTTTATCTCTCTGAGTCTCTTTATTCACCTATAAAAATAGATAATACCTACTTTGTGGAGTTATTATGAGAATGAAGGGTAACATTTTGAAAGTGAAGGACACTTAAGAAAAATTAGAAGAAAGTTAAATCATTTTAATATTCTTTAAATTTTAAAAGTATTTATATCAAGTAGGGGCTTTTCCATAAATTGTCCAAATTTACCCTTGCAATGGCCCTCTGAGTTAGATATTATCACTGAAGAAGCTGAGGTTCTGGCTAAAGGAGCTGGGGTTCAAGCTTAGATCTTGTAACGTCAAATATTGATTTTTTGCAACCAACTCCAAATGCTTCGTCTGAAGATTAAGTTATAAAAGCACAGAAAAATGGATGTCTCTTAGTGGAATTTTAAGTATTAGTGAAAAGATTGAGAGAGAGATCTCGGCACCACATAACCAGCAGCTTACTCCAGCCTTGATTCCATCAGACCTAGGAAAGAGGGTCTTAGATGTGAGCATACTGCCACTGCTGCCTGAATCATGATTACTGTGGGGATATTTTAACCCCCAGGATTTAGGATTCTTATATATTTCTCCTAAGAACCCATTTCTACCAGGGGCACCTGGGTGGCTCAGTTGGTTAAGCGTCTTGACTCTTGACCCCAACTCAGGTCTTGATCTCAGGGTTGTAAGTTCAAGCCCTGCGTTGGGCTCCACACTGGGCATGGAGCCTACTTTAAAAAAAAAAAAAAAAGAACCCATTTCCATCAATTAAAAA
Source organism: Mirounga angustirostris (assembly GCF_029215605.1). Lineage (NCBI taxonomy): Eukaryota > Metazoa > Chordata > Mammalia > Carnivora > Phocidae > Mirounga > Mirounga angustirostris. Next base: position 44,992,936 of record NW_026991716.1, on the reverse strand, counting down.
ACATCAGAATTTATAGTCCTTCAAATTTTGTTCATTTCCAGATTTCCGTATATGAAGTAGATAAAATGATGAATGAAGTGGAAATGACTTTTCTGGTCGCAAGGAATATCAGGTACTTACCTTGAAAAAGATCCATTCTTGCAAAGTTCCCTTTTCTACACATGGTGAAGTTTCGATGAACAGAACAATATTGCTCTGTACAAACAAATAAAACCCAAACAAGTGCCTGATCTCTTCCCATGGTCAAGTTTTCACATCCCTGCTCCAAAGCAATGAACTAGGCAAAGAGCTGCAACTTGCTTAATATATGGGAGCAGCTGGTATGATACCCAGCATTCATGCAGTTAGTTCTGGAGGGAAAAGTCTCAAGTCCCATCTTATTTTTGTCAGTAATTAAAGCTCTGATCTACTCCAGAGTTTGCTGGATATGCAGGTCAATACGTCAAAAAAAAAAAAAAAAAAGACTGGCTGATACTTTTGTCAATTTTTTCATCACCTTAAATCCAAATGTCAGCTTTCTGCACATTTATCTATTATCCTATTAAAGTAGTTCCAGAAGTCCTCACAAAATACTGGATATTTTGCTCAACACCTCTTTGAAATAATGAGACTTTCTGTAAGTTTTTGAAATAATTTTGAAACAATCTCAAGCCCTCAGAAAAAGCAGTATAGTACATAGAACTGTCTTTTCTGGAACCATGTAAGTTTCTGGCTTCATTATCCCTGAATATTTTAGTATATAGTTCCAATAAACAAATATTCTCTCAACCAAAACATAACCATCAAAACCAGGAAAATAGCATTGCTATTTTCAAGCTGACACTGGTCAGCTTGAGCTGCTATATCATGCTATACCAAAATACACTGGGCAGCTTAAACAGCAGAAGTTTATTTTCTCACAGTTCCAGAGGCAGCGGTCCAAGATCAAAATGTCAGTCTATTTGGTTCCTGGGGAGCACTCTCTTCCTGGCTTGTAGACAGCTGCCTTCTCCCTGTGCCCTCATATGGCCTTTCCTAGGTGTGGGTGGAGAGAAAGAGAGAGAGAGAGGAGAAATGTACAGAGAGAGGGAGATCTCTTTCTCTTCTTACAAAGCCACCAATCCTATCAGATTAGGACCCTGCCCTTATGACCTCATTTAACTTGAATTACCTGCTCAAAGCTCTACTTCCAAATACAGTCACATTGGGGGTTAGGGCTTCAACATATAAATTTGGTGGGTGGGGGGGAGGGTACACAATATAGTCCATAGCAACTATCAAATCCTGAGACCCCCATTCAAGTTTCACCAAATGTCCTAATGATGTCCTTTGTCACAAAAATCCAGTTCAGAATCACATTTTGCATGTTATTTCTCTCTAGTCCTTCATCTGTAACAGTTCCTCAGTCTGTCTTTGACTTTGATGACCTTGACATTTTTGAAAATTATAGGCCAGGTTTTTTTGTAGAATGTCGTCCATGTGGGTTTGCCTAATGTTTCCTAATGGTTAGATTCAAGTCATAAAACTCACAGCAATGTCGCAAAGGTGAACCCTACACGCTTCTCATTGCATCCTACCCGGTAGAACTTATTTTTGACCTTGCTCCATTACTAATGATCATTTTGGTCATTGAGGAAGGTGGTGCCTGTTTCTCCACTTTAAAGTTCCTCGTTCTTAGTTTTGTAATTCATATGGTTTTTTCGGAAAGCGATGTGAAATGTCCCATGTCCCCATGTAAATGTTTCATTCTTTCTCCATCTTATTTTTTATTTACTAATTTATATCAATAGAGACTCATGAATTCTTATTTTATCCAACTGTTTACATTATAGTCATTATTTATTGTAACGATAAAATTGTTCCCAATTTGACCAGTGGGACACTATTCAGGCTGCTTCCCGTGTCTTTCTGGCATGTGCTTCACTAGTACTTGCCTTGTTCCCGCTCTGGAATCTGTCTTTTCGAGTCCTGGTTCCTTTCAGGGGTACAGACAGTCCCCGATTTGTGATAGTTTGTCTTACAATTTTTCAATTTTACAATGATGCAGAAGCACTATACATTCAGTAGGAGCCATACTTTGAAACTGGAACTATGAACTTTCTGGAGCTAGTGATACGCAGTATGATCACCTCTCCTCTGTGGGTAGTGGAAGCACAGCTCCCAGCCCGGCGCGCAATCACGAGGGCGGACAAACAGTACACCTACAACCATTCTGTCCCCGTACAACCATTCTGTTTTTCACTTTCAATGCAGACTTAAACAAATTCTATGAGATATTCAACACTTTATTATAAATAGGCTTTGTGTTAGATGATTGTGCCGAACTGTAGGCTAACGTGTTTCAAACACATGTAAGGTAGGCTAGGCTAAGTAAGTTGGGTGTATTACGTGCATTTTTTATTTACAACATTTTCAATTTACAATGGGTTTATTGGGATGCGATCCCAGTGTAAGTCGAGGAAGATTTGTATTTAGATTCTGAGATCTAAGTGTGCTCATTGCTATTGGGATGTTGCCTTTCCAAGGCTCTCTCGGTGGTTGGAGATAGAGAATATCTATATAAGTTATAAGTGTGTGCAGGAATGTGTGCACTTGCATCTATAAATATTTCAATACCTATCTATGTATATCTATATACAATGAGTTCTGCTTTAACATTTGCTTCATAATGCGATTTTGTTCCAATGCAACTGCAATATTAAGGAACAATTTGAGCACAGCACATTTTTTTGTTTGCTTAGGCTTGATTTCCTCTGCAAGAAATACAAGATGAACACAGAAAACTACACCCAGTTGAACCAAGCCTTGCCTTATGTAAGACACACACACATGCATACACACACATATACACACACACAACCAACATCCACCATCTACAACTCACTTTATGTGCTATGCGCCATACCCACCTCATCTGATGTTACAACTTTCTGTCTGATTTCAAATAACTCTCCTCTCTACCACTTCACAATGACTCCGAAGCTGCAACCCTTCTGATGTCTACTTCCACAAGCAAATTTCTGGTCCTTTTCAATGTAAAGTGCCATATCTAGTATCGTATTTATGTATTTCTTACCCATTTAACATGTTAACTGTGCTATCATTTTTACTGTGTTCCAATCTTTTTAATGTGTCACTTATGAAGTATTTGCTCCAATCCCATTTCGTTCATAAGCCTTGTCATTTTTATTGTCTGATTTTGTATGACATGACAGTTTTTAGGAACATGTATGTAGCATTCTAGCAGAGTTGATTCTATTCAAAATTGTAAATTCACACAAACGTCTCTAATTCTAATTCAACACTGCAGGATTCATTTTAATTTTCTTGTCTTCTATTTTGGAAGCCCCAGTGACAAACCTAACTCCTCTTATCCTTGATATGGGCACTTAATTCATCAAGCTTCAGGAGATAACCCATCTCCCATCACTACCACTGCCTCATCCTCCATGCAGATGGTCTTCTCACCACCCACACTTCATCACCAGGGTTCTCCCTGCATATAGGCCAGCTTACCCTTCCTTAGCTTATGACAACCCACACCAAGCCCCTTTTCCATGTGGTCACTGTCTTCACTCTTCCTGGATCTCATTCTCCACCACGAGCAGTCCACTTACATTGTTCAGGCTCCAACAACATGTGCTGGTCTGAGCCACTGAATCACCCTCACCACCAGATGGGAACAACTACCTTGTTCAGTCCTACCTTTATCTGTAGAACTGAATTTTTCATTAGAAGGAGAAATGGAAAGGGGAAGAGGAAGAAAAAGAGTCAAAATTTTTGTCAGAGGAATAAAAAATAGTGACCTATCACCCTGCAATAGCGGTCTTCTGGACTTACATTATGGGATTAGCTCTATTCCATTTTATTTTATTATTTTTTAAGATTTTATTTATTTGAGAGAGAGGGAACACACATGCAGGGGGGAGGGGTGGAGGGAGAGGGAGAAGCAGGCTCCCCGCTGAGCAGGAAGCCCGATGTGGGGCTCAATCCTAGGACCCTGAGATCATGACCTGAGCTGAAGACAGATGCTTAACCGACTGAGCCACCCAGGCGCCCCAACTCTATTCCATTTTTAAAAAGTCTTTTAATCTTATAGAAAGAGCCAGGGATTACATCTATATTGAGCTAGGTTAAATTACCAGTCATTCTTCTCCCAAACTTCTAAAATGAAGCAAAATGGAGCATGAAGTGATTGAAAAAAATATCACTTTATAAGCTGCTGTTTCAATATGTCGTGGATGTTTAGCTTGCTATACATTAAGGACATTTTATTTTATCCTTGATTTCAAACATAAAATGACTTTTTAGCCTAAAATAAGTTTTACCAGCCCACGTTGATGGCATGGAACACACTCCTCTTACAGAGCAAATGCTGTTGGGGAGGGAGTGTAGGGGAACAGGGCCCAGACCACACAAGCAGTGAGCTGCACTATGATGCTATCACTTCCAATCGTCACCAACAAAACAGGTAGCCAGCACTCAGTTCATTGCAGAGGCAGGCAAAAATATATATAAGCCAATTGATGAAAACCTCTCCACTTATTCTTTGCATAAATTCATTGGGGAAAATTAAAACTCTCAAGGCCAGGTACCTTAAAGCAAAATATGGATATGGGTAAGATGAGACAATTAAGAGCCACAGAAGTATCTTTAGGATCTCATCAAAGAAGAATCTAGTTTGGTTCAAAACAATTCTCTTAGAAGCACTTTCTAATAATTATCCCCGATTCTTTATTGAGCTAGAAATGAGAATTTATATCAAATCTCACAATACACCCTTTTGAGTTTATCAGCCATAGTGTGTTAGGTAAACTGTAAATATTTCACATTATGGTTTGTAGATTCAATCATTCTCAGCAAGCCCTTTTGATATCTTCAAAATTTCCTCAGTAAAAGATCTCTTTCAGATATCATTATATCACACATAATGATTGCCTAAAAATTCATGTCTCTGAAGTGAGTGAAATCAGGTACAATGGTTTTCTCATCATTCTCTCAATATACAGTAGAAGTTCTCTTTTACTGACATCTATTTTACTCAACTCATGGAATTAAACAAGCTGTCTAGTCTGTTACTGTAATCATATTTTTCAAACAAGTATATGTTACCAGCTTACTTTATAATTGTTTGATCCAATTTTAGCAACTTGCCAGGATGACACTTTTCTAAAATAACCAATTCAATACTCACTCATGTTTAAGTGTACTTAATGTGAGAGGTAATTTCTACATTGAATTTATTAAAAAATACAAAGTTTGGAGGTCCTCAAGAATACCCTCAGGTTCAATAATTTGTTAAAAAGCATCAGAAAAAGCACTTATGCTCACAGTTGCTGTTTATTATAGCAAAAGGATAGAGATTCAAATCGGGCTAGAAAAGAATCACATAGGCCAAGTCTAGGAAAGTTCCAGACGTAAGCTTCCAGTTGGCCTCTCCCAAGGGAGTCAAGTGAACAGGGCTAACTACTAGCAATGATGGGTGGCAATATGAAGTAATGCCAACCAGGAAGTTCACCAAGCCTTGGTTTCCAAAGTTTTTATTTGGATTTGATCATATAGACATGACTGACCACCGACATGGCTTCCCTTAGTCTCTACCCTTCCAGAAGCTGAGGGGTTACCACATGGCCCAAGACCACACTGTTAATCATAGTTAGCATAGACTGTCTAGGTGACCCAAAGTCCCCAGGTAAATAAATACACTCCTTTCAGGCAGGACATTCCAAGGGCTTAGAGATTACCTCCCAGAAGCTGAGAACAAAGTCCATAATTGTATGTTATCAGTTTACTTAATACTTCTTTGAATGATGCAATTTTAGTAACTTGTCTATATGGAACCTTTCTAAAACTTAATGTTCATTGATGTGACTGATTTTGCATTAGGTATACATAAGACAGTATGGACTGGAAAGTAAACAACACAAAAATCTAAAAAGACTCTTATTTAGTTTGCTTGTCAAGTTTCTTTATGTTATTTAAAGAACTTGAAGCTGAATATCTTAGACAATGAACTTTTTGTGTAGTTTATGCAAGGAAATAGATAGGAAATTTCAATCTGCAGACCCTCCCCCCCCCCCCCCCCCCAAAAAAAAGGTCTTGGCCTTACAACAAAAGGTTGGGAAATAAATGCATACATGTGGATCTTCACTGACTAATTCCTTTTTCTAGTTTTTTAAGTTTTTCAATAACATGCCAAACATTAGGTAACAGGGAACTGACAATGTGGAATTTTATCTGAGCCCTGTGCTCTGGAAAATAGAGAATGTTAAAGGATCCTTACCCTTTATGCTCCAGAAAACGAACAAGCTTACTGAAAAAAACCACCATTCCCCATAAGACTAGACAAGACTCACAAAATCCCCTATGACAAAGCCAGACACAGACCTTCCGAATTCCCTTTTTTGCCTCATTGAATTATAAACTGAACTACTCATCCCACTGATCAATCAGAACAAAATGCTTGTTAGCCAAACTTGGTTAAGCTCCTCTCTCACCTCCAGGCCCCTGAACATTGGTCTGCCTCCAGCTTGAGCCAGCATACAACCCCTCCTGAGAATAGGAGGGCCTCAGGTAGAATCTCTGAGCTACTATCCCATCATTGCCCTGCTCTCATCCCCCTTAAAAATATTTTTTCTTTCGGGGCGCCTGGGTGGCTCAGTTGGTTAAGCGACTGCCTTCGGCTCAGGTCGTGTTCCTGGAGTCCCAGGATCGAGTCCCAGGATCGAGTCCCAGGATCGAGTCCCACATCGGGCTCCCTGCTTGGCGGGGAGTCTGCTTCTCCCTCTGACCCTCCCCCATCTCGTGTGCTCTCTCTGTCTCTCATTCTCTCTCTCAAATAAATAAAATCTTTAAAAATATATATATATATTTTTTCTTTCTTTCCTTTAGTTCTTTCTCATGTTCATCCTTATTTTTTTCTTCCTTTTTCTCTTTCATTGCATTAAGAGGCATTTCTTTTGAGTCACTATGCTGTTGTCAGCAACATTCTGCCCCTCCCCGACCTCATCGCAGCCCTTCGTGCTCTGGGAGTCGCAGGGAGACTAGCCCAACTCTGAGGCACTGAAACAGTATTTTTGGTACGTTTATGCCTTGTCCATTCCAAAATCACTTAAAGTGGTAAATAATACTATGTAGATCGATTGATTTGAATAAAAACCTTAAGTTCTACTCAGACGGCCTATTTCTGGAAGTTTTTGTATTTTGGGTTCACATTTTAAGGTGAGAGATTAGTTTATAATTATTGGCTGTAATTACAGACAGTTTGGTGAAAATTTATCTGTTTTCAGGTTTTGCCAGCATTTGTTCCTGCCAATAATCTTTAAGCTGTTTCTTGTACATCTTGAGATGCCTCTCCTAGGACAGGGGAGGATATGAGACCATGCTTTATTCATCTAGGGATTTTATCAGAACTAAACAAATATATTCATTGACCAGGTGGCCACCTTCATGAATAAACCGTTACATTTTTCTATATTTACAGAATTACTGGATAGCACAAACTCCAATTTTATTTGATTCCCAAGAAACAATCTTGGAGAAGTTTGATATTCTGGTGTCCTATAGATGGTCCACAGAAGTAATTTCCTAAGTGAAATAGTAAGATGGTCATGCTTATCTTTTTGGATGTAGTGAGAGAGGTAAGTGTGCAGATTAAAAATAATAGTACATTTTATAAAGAATCAACTATTTACATAATAATTTTCATTTACAACCCACCAGAATGGAACAAATTTTGGGGGTGAAATTGCCCTCATCTTTTAAGTAGGAATTTGGGTAATCCAGTGCCCTATAAATATAGAAAACATGCCCAATCATTAACAAACGTAGATAACTGGTCAATAAATCAGATTGTTTTCATATATTTATTTTAATTTTGATAAATCCTCTACATGAATAATACTTCATGCTGAATCATAGAGTTTAAGTAGCTTGCCACAGGCAACAAAATAAAAAGCAGAACCTGAATTCAAATTTATATCATTTATATCTGTTTGGTGTCAAAGGCCACACTTTTTTTTTCATTATGCCATACATTATGCATCAAGAGCTGTATCATGTGCTTCAGACCCTCCTTAGGCCCAGAAATTAAGTATCATAGTATAATATTGGGGTATATGCTAAACTCCCAGTAATAATAACAACAATAATAAAACAATCATATTGCATGTAATCAAAATTATATTCCTTGACGGATGACCCTCCATTCCCCATCAATATAAAAGCATGGTAATAACCTATACACTCTTTCTCCTGAAATAAGAGCTTTGGAATCAGGAAAACTTGAATTCTCTCACTTATCAACTATGGGACCTTAGATCACTTAACTTCTTTTTTTTTTTTTTTAAGATTTATGTATTTATTTGAGAAAGAGAGAGAGGACGAGCAGGAGGAGGAGCAGAAGGAGAGGGAGAGAGAGAATTTCAAGCAGACTCGCCGCTGAGCATGGAGCCTGATGCAGGGCTCGATCTCATGACCCTGGGATCATGACTGGAGCTGAAACCAAGAGTTGGACGCTCAACCAACTGAGCCACCCAGGCGTCCCCGATCACTCTTAAAGCTTCAATTTCCTCATTTGAAATATTGGAATAATAATAACATCACTAGGATCTGTGATTATATACTGTATTACCCGTTATTGCAATTTGAAACGATCCACTACAAGTTATTTTAATTGCTGACACACCCTGTTTGGTCTGATTGGACTCTCTTTGTTTTTCCCTCTACTCTTTGTATTAGAAAAGGACCCTATTTGACAGTAACTGGATGCTATCAAAAAGATGGCTCTGAAACTAACAGTTACTTTCCATGCAAAGAAATACCGCCTGTTTTGTGCCTGTAGATGCCCCTTTAAATTATTCACACGTTCAAGACTTGGTTCAAGAAGGTTTTCATTATTACCTGCTAGAAAGGGCTAATTGGGATTGTGTTCCTGCAACCCACAGCCATGCCAAGCAGAGAAGTCAAGTAGCTGTACACAGAACACTTAATGTCGTGGCATTAAGCCATGTGGTGTAAAGAGCACTGTGAAGGAGCAGACTTAAGTCCTAATTGCAGCTCTGTTAAATCCGAACTGAATCTGAATCTGAACTCTCTCAGTCCCAATTTACTTATCTACAAAATCACAAAATCACAGAATTTGTTACATACTGTCTTTGGGTTCCCCAAATTCTAAGTTACTAGGAATGACTCTCCAGAAATAAAATATTCAGAGGACTTCAATCACTTATTTGCACCTTCATTTATTCACTAATTTAAATTTGTGTAGTGCCAAGCACTGTTCTTTTTTTTTTTTAATATTTTATTTATTTATTTGAGACAGAGAGAATGAGAGACAGAGAGCATGAGAGGGAGGAGGGTCAGAGGGAGAAGCAGACTCCCTGCCGAGCAGGGAGCCCGATGCGGGACTCGATCCCGGGACTCCAGGATCATGACCTGAGCCAAAGGCAGTTGCTCAACCAACTGAGCCACCCAGGCGCCCGCACTGTTCTTTCTAAATATTGGAGATCCCACAGTTGTGGGGGTGGGTGGGGGTGGAAATAGAGTCCTTGCTTTCAAGAATTTGAAATTCCTTGAAGACAACAAACTATAAACTAAAAAGTAAATATAGAACATGATGGCAACTTCTAGAAAACTTGAGGAAATATTGTTATCAAGAAAGCAATATATAAAAAGTTGTTCAATTTAATCTATTAAACTAGTGCCTTATTCACAGTCATTCCAACACAAAAAGGAGACAAATATTTCTTTCTTGAGCAAATCAACTAGAATGGGCTATAGCTCAGATGCATGGTTAAAAGTCAGCAGCACAGGGACGCCTGGGTTAAGCGTCGGCCTTTGGCTCAGGTCATGATCCCAGGGTCCTGGCATTGAGTCCAGCATCGGGCTCCTTGCTCAGTGGGGAGCCTGCTTCTCCCTCTGCCTACCGCTCCCCCTGCTCGTGCTCTCTCTCTGACAAATAAATAAATAAAATCTTTAAAAAAAAAAAAAAAGAGTCGGGAGCACAAAAAGGCGGAAAACTTGATGACAGAAAGAAAAAAAGGTTACAGAAAAGAATACAGACATAAACAAATGAGAAAGCTTATCAGGAGTGAAAAAGGGAAAAAAGGAGGAATGCCAGGCAGTGAATTTTAAGTCTATGTTAGGAGCTGTATATCTGTTCATTTTTAACTCATTGCAACAGTTGAATAATTTATGTATTTCTCTCAGTTTAAAATGAAACTAAGGCTCAAAGAAGATGTGTAACTTGCTAGGATCTGCACATAGTCCTCAAGTTAAAAACCAATGCTCTTTCCATGGCACTGAGACTCCTATGAAACTCTTAGGAGAGTGGAAGGGTAAGAACTTATCATTGTGTAAGAACCTTGAAATTCTTGGTGTGACACTGTTATTTGACCAACCACACACAGATCGCGGGGTATCCTAGCAAACAATACAATTCTTTTTATTGTGAAAGTATAGATTTCACATTGAAGATTGAACATATTGTATTTCTCTGAAATTTCAAGACAAATCCTTGTTTTACATGAAGAGAAAATCCCTCCTCCAAGCTTTATTGGATAAAGTAGATTGAACTGAGAAGTGAAAAGAGAGGGGGGAGGAGCTCAAATAAGGCAAGCATTCCATGTAGGGCTGAATTCATTTTAATTATAAATAGATGGTTGACTATAAGATAGGGCAAATATTATGAGCAATGCCTTCATGTTTTTGATTTGCACTGGAAGCTGCTGATTCTGCCTGGTTGCAATTGCAAAGATTTCTATTATTTTGATAATTACTTCTACTTTAAGATAATGAGTGGGTTTGACTCTTCTGTCATAGTTCCAATTCTGAGCCTGCTTCTTATTTTTCTTTTAAATATTAAAATCTTCATGACTAAAGCTTCCAAGCAACATTTTCCTCCAGGATCCAGACCTTTGCCAATTATTGGAAATCTGCATATTCTCAATCTGAAGAGGCCATATCAAACTATGCTGGAGGTAAAAAATGATTGTTCATTTCATACTTATTTATAATTTTCTACATCGTTCTTACACTCACGGGTTTCTTATCATGCATATATTTATCACCGGTTCATATATGTATAATGAAGTAACTAGATAGGATTCAAAGTTAATTGAACTGTTTTATTTAATTTTTAGTTTCTTTTAAATTTGGACATATAAAAATATTAGTAAATATATTTCTATTATTTAAAGTGGTATTTTTATCCTGAAATATTTATGATCTGTATCCTTTATTTTAGCCACTTTGATCTACATATTCCATATTTTATATCCATCTTCCATATCTTACATATTTCACTATGACGGAACTGAACTATGATCATAGTCTTACTCTAGAAAATTTTAACTTTTTTTTTTTAAAGATTTTATTTATTTATTTGACAGAGAGAGACAGTGAGAGAGGGAACACAAGCAGGCGGAGTGGGAGAGGGAGAAGCAGGCTTCCCGCTGAGCAGGGAGCCCGATGTGGGACTCGATCCCAGGACCCTGGGATCATGACCTGAGCCGAAGGCAGATGCTTAATGACTGAGCCACCCAGGCGCCCAAAGAAAATTTTAACTTTTATTCAAAACAGTTTGTATGAAAGGCACGATCAAGAGTATGGCCCCAGCAACTGAGACCAAGAATTATCTGTCATTAATTAGCTGTGTGAATTTATATAAGAATTTAGTCTCTATTTCTTTGTCTGTACAGGGCTAGACCAAATATTGGACCAATTTCTCTAATTTCCACTTCAAAGATTTTACGATTCTTGACTGTGGAATAAGATGGATGGAAGGAAGGAAGGAAGGAAGGAAGGAAGGAAGGAAGGAAGGAAGGATGACATAATATTCATAGTTTGCATTTGGCCATAAATTCCAATTTTTAAGTTCAAAGGACAGATAATTGAAATCGAGTTCTGCTCTATTCCATAAATTCTAAGTTTGAAAGCCATAACGGGCGATATACTGAAGAGAAAACCATTACTTTGCCTCTGAGGGCAACATAATCATCATCATCTTTATCATCATCATCTTATATTTGTATTGTACTTCTTATTTTACAAAAGACTGCAAGGATTTCACTTATTCCTTACAATTACCCTCAGAGGAAAATAGGGATGATATTTTTATCTCAATTTTACAGATATGTGACTCAGAGCAATTGACTTACTAGTAACTAAAAAGCCAGGACTTGTGTTTTCTGATCTTTTAATGCTACTTTATGGTTTCTCCTATACTCAAAGGTCACATGACAGGTTGATTCCTCAGGAGAACAAGATCTCTCAACAAAGTCCCTCATCTAATTCCATATACCCAATCCTATTTTTTTCCTAACATTCCTGTTTTTTTGCTCACGCATTAACCAGCCTAATCCCTTTACTATTTAGATCTTCATTTTTTTTATTTTTACTTCTGTCCTATTGTTCTGTGTTAATTTCACCTATGAAATATCTTTCCCACACTTCTTCCTAGCCTACATCTCAACTTTTTTCTTAAAATTTATCTTTCTAATTTTTGTTCCTTTTCTGAAACCTGCCATATCCACTTTATCAAATTTACATATAGTGGTTCACACCTGAGAAACTGTCCTCACAGCCTCAAATTCCTATTTTAATTTTTACTTAACTGGAACATTAATTTAATTATATTATCTTCCTAAATTATTGACCCCTTCTATAATTCCTATTACAATCCTGTTATTTTTTAAATTCAAGTTTCTTTTTTTTTGTAGTCATCATCTGTCACCAAAAAGCATTATTATAATATCATAGACTATATTCCCTATGCTATACTTTTCATCTCTGTGACTATTTATAACTGGAAGTTTGTACCTCTTAATCCCTTTTATCTATTTCACCCATCCCCCAGCTACCTCCCCTCTGGTAACCATCAGTTTGTTCTCCATAGTTAAGAGTCTGTTTCTTGGTTTGTCTCTCTCTTTTTTTTTCCCCCTCTTTGCTCATTTGTTTTGTTTTTTAAATTCCACATAAAAGTGAAGTCATATGGTATTTGTCTTTCTCTAATTTATTTCACCTAACATAATACCCTAATACCCTCTAGGTCCATCCACGTAATTGCAAATAACAAGAATTCATTCTTTTTGATGGCTGGGTAATATTCCTCTGTGTGTGTGTGTGTGTGTGTGTGTGTGTGTGTGTGTGTTAGCTTCCTTATTCATTTGTCTATTGATGAATGCTTGGGTTGCTTCTATATCTTAGCTCTTATATAATGCTGCAATAAACAGAGGGGTGCATATACCTTCAAATTAATGTCTCATTTCCCTTGGGGTGAATATCCAGCAGTGGAATTACTGAATCATATGGTATTTATATTTTTAATTTTTAGAGGAACCTTCATACTGTTTTCCATAGTGACTGTACCAATTTACATTCCCACCAACAGTGCACGAGGGTTTCAATTCTAATGTTATTTTCCAAAGTCAAGTTTCCTAAAGAAAGAAATATTAGAAGTCCAATTCTCATTCTTTACCTAAACCTTAGTTGGGTAAAAACCACAAGCTCTGCAACCAACAAGCCTGCATGTATATCCTTTTTTGAGCATTGCTATTCACTGTGTGACTTCTTAAAGCCACAGTACCTTGCCTTTTATATGATGGAAATGATGATAATATCTACTTTTCTGGTTTATAATGTGCATTAAAAGAGATACTGGCAATATGGTTAAGAAGCAATAAATGATCACTCTTATTATTTTTAATTATCAAAGAAAATTTAATTTTTTTTTTTCCAGTAAGAGGTGAGACACAGTAGTGCAGAACTAACTTGGACCTATTATGGTCATAGCATCCCACAAAGGATAGGGCATGAATATGGTGGTCAGGTAGTCAGTGTGGTAGTCAGAAAGTACTTTGTCTTCCTAGAGTCCATGGTGGGCATTTTCTGAGACCAAAGAAAAATGTAATAGAGAGAAACTATGAGTCAATTCCATGATGTCAGAGCCCTGCTACTTGAAATCTCAAACAAAATGGAGCATAAGGACAATCAGTGGATGATCATAATAATTACGGCTTAAACAGGTGTAGCAACCAAGGAGTATCTTTAGTGAACAAGTCCAGTATTGTCATTTCACAAGAATATGAAATTGATTAATTTGTCAGAATTAAATTATCAAAGATCAAGATCTAGTTCATTTTTTATTACAGTACCATGTTTTAGTTGCTTCTCTTTTTCTTATACACCCAAGCTCTCCCAGAAATATGGCTCCATTTACAGCATCCAAATGGGTCCAAAGAAGGTGGTGGTACTCTCTGGATATGAGACAGTGAAAGCTGCCCTGGTCAATTATGGTGATCAATATGGGGAACGGTCTCAAGTGCCTATATTTGAAAGACTTTTTGAAGGAAAAGGTAACAAACTCTAAGCTTAAAATATATCCTTATGGTTAAAATTATTAAATCAGTTGCATCATGTCATCTTTAATAATTCTTTTCATGATTTAATTTTCCTTCACCAATATACATTGCACAAATGGAATTTACTTAGGAGAAAATTTATGATTTATGGTTTTATTCTCATTGTACATGATTCTATTAAACAAATAATTATTAGCCAGAAACTATGTGAAAAGTACAATGCTAGGGAAATACAAAGAGAACAGAGGCCATCAGCTTAAGAGGTCACCGTCTAATGGTTGACATTGATCCATCAAACAATAGGATAAGAGTAGTGTTATAAATAATACTGAACCATATTTTCACCTGGATAAAGGTGTTGTATCTTGCTTATGTGTGTGTTGGATAAATGCCTTGAGGAAATCCAGATGCTATACTTTTATGTCATTCCACTAATGTAACAACCCTTTAAATTATTACATTAAAACTTTAATGCTAATTTAATAACTAAATATGGGAATGGTTTCATCTTGACATTAATTATTTTTAGTGAACTAATATTGGTGTCTAGTAAATACTACTAAGCCGTTTTAATGCTTCAACAACTTTTTGAAAAAGCATTTCACACTATCCTCCTCCAAAATCTTATTCTTTGAGATATTAGTAAATGTTCTATGTGTCAGTGTCAGTGAAGTGAATTTGAGAAATACTACATATTAAAGGCCTCTCTCAGGATTCATGGGGTGCCTATTAGGATATTAAAACCTCTGAGAAAAACACCAAAAGTCTATTTAATTTTATTTAATTCAGTTTTCACACTTATTAGTCCTTGGAACATTTCTTTTTAATTATATATATGAATTCTACTTAATTTTATTTAATTCAGTTTTCACACTTATTAGTCCTTGGAACATTTCTTTTTAATTATATATATGAGTTCTACTTAGTTAACATACAGTGCAATATTGGTTTCAGGAGTAGAATTCAGTGATTCATCACTTACCTACAACACCCAGTGCTCATCATAACATGTGCCCTCCTTGATACCCATCACCCATCCATCCCATCACCCACCCACCTCCTTTCATCAATCTTTAGTTTGTTCTCTACTGTTAAGAGTCTCTTATGGTTTGTTTCCCTCTTTCTTTTTTTGTTTTTTCCCCCCCTTTCCATATGTTCATCTGTTTTGTTTCTTAAATTCCACATATGAGTGAAATCATATGGTAGTTGTTTTTCTCTGACTTATTTCACTTAGCATAATACTCTGTAGCTCCATCCATGTTGTTGCAAATGGCAAGATTTCATTCTTTCTGATACTGAGTAATATTCCATTGTGTGTATATATACATACATACATGTATGTTTGGACCACATCAGTCCTTGGGACATTTCTTTTTCTTGGAATTCCAATTAACATCTCATAAAGTCAGCATTGAGGAACAGCAGTTCATTCAGTCCCTGATCTTTAGCTCTCAGGATCCATCTTCTTTTATTCCTTCTAAAAATTTGGGACACTTTTTATCTCTTGCTTCTGGAATCTCAGTTCTTTTTCACAACACTTCACATATTACTCACTGATTTTATGATTATATGCAAAATTGTTTTAATTGGTATCAATGTCAAATCTAATATTTTTTTCCTTAGCAAATAATTCATTTTAAGAATCAACTAGTCTTTCTTTTTAAGTGACTTAACTGGTCATAGGAAAACTATTCTTTGTTCAAAGATAAAATGATTACTTCTCTGCCCCACACCCTGTCTAGTAATCCACCCAAATGGGTACAAGCATTCTTTAAACCAATTTTGTATAAACAGAAGAAATATGTAATATTTTCATTACCATTAGGACATTTTAGAGTAGTACTTCATCTTAATAAATTATTTTGCCATGTAACTTAAATATATTTCAAACTTTGGTGCCAGTATTTAAAAGAAGTTCCAGGGGTGCTTGGGTGGCTCAGTTGGTTGGGCATCTGCCTTCAGCTCAGGTCATGATCCCGGGGTCCCAGGATCAAGCCTCGCATCGGGCTCCCTGCTCAGTGGGGAGCCTGCTTCTCCCTCTGCTGCTCCTCCTGCTTGTGTTCCCTCTCTCTGTCCAGTAAATAAATAAAATCTTTTTAAAAATAATAAATAAATAAATAAATAAATAAATAAATAAATAAATAAATAAAAGAAGTTCCATTCCTTATAATGCTAGATTAATGTTCTTCACAATTACATGGCTCAACTATTGCTATTCCCTGACTGTGGGTCCTTCATATTCTACTACTGTGTTCTCAAATGTAATTTTTTAAATATAAACACGAGATAATGCGGAGAGTCACATATTTGTTACAAAACAGTTTTATGCAGTACAGGATCCATAGACAGAATGACATTATGTTAATGTAAGAGTTGAACGTGAGCAGAATCTAGCCTTCACCAGTATCCTCGCAAAGGAAGGTTTAACCTCACATGAAGTGGCAACAACTGCGCAGGAGAGATCGCTCTCGGATTTCACGTTCACTAGCAAGGATGGCGCTGCCCCATTTCCAACACCTAGCTTGCCTTCGTTTAGTCTAGTTTCCTATTTCAGGTTATCAGTCAAACTCAGAAAACCCTCCCCTGTCTCTTGCGCCTCCATAGAAAAATGAGACAAATGCCAGTGGAGGAAGGGTGGGCTTAGGGACCGAAACACAAGGAGTAAGGTCACGGTCACCATAAACTGGCCACGGAAAGATGTGGGCCACTTTGGCAACCCTCTCTCTCCTTATTTTTCTGGCAGTTAGCATATATCCTGACTCTTCTAAGAACCTTATTTGACTATTATTTCCCTTAGCCATGCACAAATTCACAGAGCTGTTTCATTCAATAAATATTTATCAGGGACCTACTATATGCTACAACAACACGTATGTCTAGAAATTAGTATGTATAGCACTAACATGTGGAAGCTTCGTTACACCGCTTGGCAATTAGTTACTCCTAACCTTTTTCTTGGGTAAATCTTGTGGCTGTAGTCTACATTTTTCCCTGGCAAAAGAGACTTTGTTTTCTATTGTTCAT
Source organism: Mirounga angustirostris (assembly GCF_029215605.1). NCBI lineage: Eukaryota > Metazoa > Chordata > Mammalia > Carnivora > Phocidae > Mirounga > Mirounga angustirostris. Next base: position 44,975,573 of record NW_026991716.1, on the reverse strand, counting down.
CAACCCCTTAACCACACCTAGCATGATATAAGCATAGAGACTCAAGATTTGCTTAATGAATTTGTCAGAGAAATAGAACTAAAACCAAAATCTTCTCCCAACCCAGAAATCCTCCTCTCCACAAAGGTAACAGAAAAAGAAAACAATTTTATTGTTGAATAAGCATCAAACCAAAATGTGATGTGTATCACAGACAATCCACTAAGAAACTGCAAAGACAAAAACAGATCTCACCCTGTTATATAACCAAGCAGGCACAACCCATTACAAAAACGTTCTCAAAGGAAACAATATAACGAGTCCTCAATTACTGAGAGGGCTTGGCAGCACCATTTGTCACATACCATTCATCCTAGATTCATCCGGTAATTGGGGTGACCATCTGTGTTAATTGTCTGTATACAAAAGAATAATAAAGTTCTCATATCTTTATGATAGGAGGTAGTTTTGCAACTTGGGGCAAGGCACCCACCAATGTCTGGCTCCTACCCCCCCACAGAAACTGGGAGAAAGGGGTACTCTCTTCCTTGATGTTTATATTCTGAACAGATGGCCTCCAGGTCCCTGAGAAAGCCATTGCTAGGTCATAAAGCTGACAAAAGACACATTCTAACTTCAGAAGGACTTATATATGCTACGAGTCATATATATACAATATGATTATATATATATATATGATTTAAAAACAGGAAAAAATACAAGTCTTTTAAAGTTAATGCTTTAAGAGAAAGAGAAGTCTCTTATTTTCAACAGGGAGAATAAAGCTTCTTTTAAATTTTTACTTGCCCTTGCAAATTAAATGTTAAAAGCTTTGAGGAAATAATTTTAAAACATTTTTCTCGTTACAAGGAATCGTCTTCTCTCATGGTGAAACTTCAAAAACTATGAGAAGGTTCAGCTTGACCACCTTGAGGAACTTTGGAATGGGCAAGCGGCTCATAGAAGACAGGATCATAGAGGAATGCCAGCATCTCGTAGGGAGTTTTGAGTCTCACAGAGGTGCATAGAATAAACTAAACCACATCCTATTTTTCATGAGAAAGAAGCCAAATGCTATATTTTATTACTTAGGCATAATTCCAGTATTGTAGGAAAATTCCAAGAATTTACAAATAATTCCCCAATCCTACTCTTCTGTAAGATTCCCCAAATGTCAGCATTTTACATTTGCCTTCTCTCTTGTTCTGTCTCTTTTTCTAAACTGTTTGAAAGTACTTTGGAGACATGCTCTCTCTTTATTCCTAAACACTTCAATGTGTTCCCTTAAAATAAACAAAAACATTCTCTCACATACCCAAAGTACAATTTTCAAAACTCAGGAAATTAGTATTGACTCAGCCATCCCCTGAACTTATTTGGCCAGATTTTGCCATTGTCCCATTAATGTCCTGAATAGCAAAAGAAAATCCTGACACATGCATTACATTCAGTTGTCATGTCTCTTTTGCTTCCTTCCATCTGGAACAGTTCTTCAGTACTAGGTATATTTCTGATCTCTTTAAATGATATGCAGTTAATTCCATATCATTTTAATATTTTATCTATTTAATATTTTAATTATTTAACATCTTCATGTTAATAGTTTTCTCATTTCCTTAATAAATTGAGCTCATTCCTTACTAAAAATATGCTCATTTGAGTATTATCTTCACTGATGCAGATAGTAATAAAAAGAGAAATGGTCAAAGGTAGACAAGCCTGAGATAAATACAGAGAAGAAACAACGCAGTGGCCCATGTGCTAAATTAGCAGTCCCTGTACACACAGAGAGCCCGTCAGCAGTTTGGAGAAAGTACCTACGGGAAAACATCTATTCCTCCTGCAGTGTTAAGCTCCTAAAAAACATTAATTTCTCAGGGCTTTGTGTACATAGCATCTCATATACCCTTACATAGCATCTCAGACACTCTTACATTTATGTATTAAAAAGAAAACATATTCTCTGCAGAAATTCCCCCAGGCCTTCAGCCTCCGCATTTAAGGTAGGTGCTGATGTTAAACGTAATTCTGAGCATTCTGGTTGCTAAAATTAAATGTACATCCAGTGATACATATTTAATAATCTAAGTAGTTTTCAATGATGCGGAGGAAAACAGATCCCAGTAACTGAAGAGGTTAAAACAAGAGGATCTAGATGAGGTTCTTTCAAGTAAAATCATTTTAATCATCTAGATATACTATTTTAAATTTTGAATTGATTGTAGGCTTCTAGGTTGGTATTTTCTCAGATGTTACGCATTAACACTTGCTACACACACACACGTACGTCCACACACACTGAAATGGCCCTCACCCGGCACATTTTAATTTCTTTGAGCCAAATGTAGATTTTCTTTGGCACATACTTCTAGTTTGCCTTGTGGCAATCTTTTAACCAAATTCTGGATATTTTCCAAGGCTCATCTAGTCTCACCTCTCCTTAAAATGTATGGTCACCAATCATCTCATTCCTCTATGAAATCTTTTATTGACAGTCTGTCCCCATCATTCCAGAACTGGCTTAATACTGTTTATGTCAGTATTCCTAATCTGATTAATGAATTCTCTTATAGGAAAGCCTTTTGAAGTCAAAACAGTAATGAATGCTTCTGTTGCTAATGTCATTGTGTCAGTGTTGCTTGGAAAACGGTTTGATGACCAAGACACCCAATTCCTGAGACTCTTAACCTTGATTGGTGAAAATGTGAAGCTCGTTGGAGGTCCTAGGATTGCAGTAACTGTATCTTCCCTACTCAATTTTACTTCTTCTAAGGTAGGTTAGAAGAAGTAGGTTGTTCAAGAGACCATGAAAAAGTATTTGTTAGAGAATTGCCATTTCAAAAATGTACACTTTCTGGAACATTATGAGTACAGAGATGTGACAAGCCTGCTTGGTTAACACATCTGATAATTCCTCCATCACAAATTACTGCATCAGGATGCCTGGGTGGCTCAGTCAGTTATGCATCTCCCTTTGAGTCAGATCATGATCCCAGAGTGCTGGGATCAAGTCCCGCATCGGGCTCTCTGCCCAACGGGGAATCTGCTTCTCCCTCTATCCTTCCACTCTGCTCATGATCTTTCTCTCTCTCTCAAGTAAGTAAATAAAAATATTAAGAAAAACAAATTACTGTATCAAATAATATCTTACAATGCATGGATTGTGAATCACATCAATAAATAGTTCAGTTTATGACTTCAGTAAATTTTCACAATTTGGCCATTCATCTTTTACCCATACCACTGGTTATGCATCGATGCTTATCACGGATAAGCCATGAATGAATAAGGAACACTCAGAAGAATTCACTTAGAAGAGTGAATTTAAACAGAGGAGAACTATCAAGTACTAAAAACAGTACTAAATAAAATTTTAATATCTATTCTGCATCACGTAAGTTCAAAATAGTGCTACAATCCAATTTTTTATATTTGCGAGCAATAAAGTTGCTGTCTTCTAGAATGTAGGAACTAAGAGCCTTGTCAAATAGTTCCCATTTTCAATAGCACAACTGATAGCTGACAATATTATTTCACTTTGTAATAATTTAGGTTCTGTTATTATAAGTACATGTTTACTTTAAATACACCTGTAACTTAAAGGGGAAACAGGCAACTATGTCTGTTTTTTTAAGTCAATTAGAGAAAGACAATTATCATATGATTTCACTCATGTGGAATTTAGGAGACAAAACAGAAGAGCATAGGGGAAGGGAGAGAAAAATAAAATAAAACGAAACCAGAGAGGGAGACAAACCATAAGAGACTCTTAATCATAGGAAACAGGATTTCTGGAGGGGAGGTGGGGGGAATGGGGTAACCGGGTGATGGACATTAAGGAGGGCACATGATGTAATGAGCACTGGGTGTTATATAAGACTGATGAATCACTGACCTCTACCTCTGAAACCAGTAATACATTATATGTTAATTAATTGAATTTAAATAAATTAAATAAATAGCTCAATCTTTAAATAGAATTTAAAAAAGATTTAATTTATTTACTTATTTGAGAAGGAGAGAGTATGAGCAAGTGTGCAAGTGGGAGCTGTGACAGGGGTGGGGGAAAGAATCTCAAGCAGACTCCATGCTGAGCATGGAGCCCAATGCAGGGCTTGATCCCAGGACCTAGAGATCATGACCTGAGCTGAAATCAAGAGTCTGATGCTTAACCAACTGAGGCACCCAGGCACCCAACTATGTCTAACTTTAGGTTGGCCTTTTATCTTTGGTATTTATTAGGTCACTTGGGTGGTTAGGGCCCCTTTGAGAATCTGATGAAATATATAATAGAGCTTATCTCTCAAATACATGAATATACTGAGAAACATACCAAATTTAGCAAACAGTGAAGTCCTTCCTGAACTTTCTAAGGGTTAGGGAATATTAGATTATATGGTGCTGCTCCCTGGGACCTATACACAGTAGACCTGTTCTAAATTACAAAAATAATTATTCTGATCCTGCAAGGAAACATTAGTGGTAAAGTGAGTGTGCTACATAGGACTAAAAGAGTTTAACCTGGAATCACCTAGGAGTTTGGACGAAAAACAGATTTATAGCCCTAACCATAAAGCCAATACTGTTTCCATGTCTTGTCTAACCTCTAAGTAGACGTGTTGGGTTACTACTGGCATAATATACAAAATACTTCGGGTACATAGAACTTACTATAAACCATATCAATATTCATTGTAAGTTACCTAGTTCCACTAAGTCATGTTTTCCAGGTCAGTCTGCCAGTTAGTTGAGACAAAATTGAAGTCTAAATGAGATGTTATTTCTATAATGCTTCCAGAAATAATGGTGTCATTCCCATTATTGCACACATTACATATGTATATTTAACTTACTTTGCTGTTTTTTATTCTTTCAGCTTTTCAATATGTTTCCAGTTTTGGGGTTCCTCCTAAAAAGTCATAAGACAGTACTCAGGAATAGAGATGAATTATTTGCTTTTATAAGGATGACTTTCCTAGATCATCAGCATAAATTTGACAAAAATGATCCAAGAAGCTTCATTGATGCTTTTTTGGTCAGACAGCAGGAGGTAATGGTGTTTTGCTCAGGGGTTACCTTAGCCTATTGTTTATTATTTGGTTTAATTAATAGCATCTGGAGGAAAAATATTTCTTGCAAAGAAGAAAGATCACTGGATTCAATTAGGTTAACAATGGTAGATTAGTATCCTACAAAGAATGCTATTTACTACATTTTCCATTCTCAAAAATTTCCTACTGCTTTTCACATCACTCTCTGAAAAAAAAAAAAACAAGATATTTAGAGATCTCAAATGTTAGCTTTTAGAATTAGTACAGTATTCCTTTTATTGCAATCTTGAAAATGTGTGTCAGTTGACTAAACCAAGAAAGATTATTTCATGCAATTAAAAAAAAAAAACAAAACAGGGGCTCCTGGGTGGCTCAGTCGTTAAGCTTCTGCCTTCGGCTCAGGTCATGGTCCCAGGGTCCTGGGATCGAGCCCCACCTCGGGCTCCCTGTTTGGCAGGAGGCCTGCTTCTCCCTCTCCCACTCCCCCTGCTTGTGTTCCCTCTCTCGCTGTCTCTCTCGTCAAATAAATAAATAAAATCTGTAAAAAAAAAAAAAAAACAGTGTTGGGCATATTCTTTTTTTCTTATTTTTTATTGTTATGTTAATCACCATACATTACATCATTAGTTTTTGATGTAGTGTTCCATGATTCATTGTTTGTGTATAACACCCAGTGCTCCATGCAGAACGTGCCCTCTTTAATGCCCATCACCAGGCTAACCCATCCTCCCACCCCCCTCCCCTCTAGAACCCTCAGTTTGTTTTCCAAAGTCCATCGTCTCTCATGGTTTGTGTCCCCCTCCGATTTCCCCCCCTTCAATCTTCCCCTCCTGCTATCTTCTTCTTTTTTTTTCTTAACATATATTACATTATTTGTTTCAGAGGTACAGATATGTGATTCAAGTCTTGCACAATTCACAGCGCTCACCATAGCACATACCCTCCCCAGTGTCTATCACCCAGCCACCCCATCCCTCCCACCCCACCCCCCACTCCAGCAACCCTCAGTTTGTTTCCTGAGATTAAGAATTCCTCATATCAGTGAGGTCATATGATACATGTCTTTCTCTGATTGACTTATTTCATTCAGCATAACACCTTCCAGTTCCATCCATGTCATTGCAAATGGCAAGATCTCATTCCTTTTGATGGCTGCATAATATTCCATTGTATATATATACCACTTCTTCTTTATCCATTCATCTGTCGACGGACATCTTGGCTCTTTCCACAGTTTGGCTATTGTGGACATTGCTGCTATACACATCGGGGTGCACGTACCCTTTCAGATCCCTACTTTTGTATCTTTGGGGTAAATACCCAGTAGTGCAATGGCTGGATCGTATGGTAGCTCTATTTTCAACTTTTTGAGGAACCTCCATACTGTTTTCCAGAGTGGCTGCACCAGCTTCCATTTCCACCAACAGTGTAGGAGGGTTCCCTTTCTCCGCATCCCCATGGTGGGCATATTCTAATCACTCAGTTAAAAACTAATTTCCAGGGGCGCCTGGGTGGCTCAGTTGGTTAAGCCACTGCCTTCGGCTCAGGTCATGATCCTGGAGTCCTGGGATCGAGTCCCGCATCGGGCTCCCTGCTCGGCAGGGAGTCTGCTTCTCCCTCTGACCCTCCTCCCTCTCATGCTGTCTCTCATTCTCTCTGTCTCAAATAAATAAAATAAAAAAAATAAAATTAAAAAAAAATAAAATAAAAACTAATTTCCAAATGCCAAACAGCCTTTCCCATTGTTAGAATTATTTATCATCGTTAGCATCTGGGATGTGCTTTATTCGAAAATTCTGCACAATATCCTCATAATAAAAAAATTCCACTCAATTGAGGAAAGAATGCCCAGCTTTGCTTTTTAAATTCATGTTAGGTTATCTGCTATGATTGTCCAGTATAAAATTTTTTCATCACTAATAATTCCTTTCCCCTTTCAGGAGAAAGATACATCTACTGCCTATTTCAGTGATGAAAATTTGGTGGCACTGGTTAGTTACCTTTTGCGGTTTGCGGCTGGTACAGAAACCGTGGCCTCCACACTGTGCTGGGCACTTCTGCTCGTGATGCGATATCCTGAGGTCCAGAGTAAGTCTCTTAAGATTCAGGGCATTGCCTGAAGGAAAGACTCAGAAATCTCTTGGGCTGGAAAAAAGCAGAATTCTATGGCCACACGAGATACCTTTAATTTATACCCTTGAGGACAGTGTGTACTTTTAGGTTCCTTTTGACATGAGAAAGTAGATTTTGCTCTCCAAGCTTCCTGAGACGGTCTGCAGGTGTCACTCCGTGCAGGTCCCCAGAGGGACCTCAGGAATAGAGGTCAAGTGCAAGCAGTGCAGAGAAAAGATGGGTCAGAACTCATAGAGCACTTTGGTTTGATTTTCACATGGAAGGAAAACTGAGAAGATTGTTCCAATATCCCCTCCCCTACCTCTAATCACTGCATTTTATCCAGAAAAGGTCTGTGATGAGATCACCAAAGTTGTGGGGTCAGCCCAGCCTCGAATTGCACATAGAACTCAAATGCCGTACACAGATGCTGTCATTCAAGAAGTACAGAGATTTGCTGATATCCTGCCCACAAGCTTACCTCATGCAACAACCACAGACGTGATATTTAAAAATTACTATATTCCCAAGGTAAGGGTTTAAGAAGGGGAAATGAGGGGAACGGGAAAGGATGTCAGGTGCTCAAAATCACAGAAGCACTGAAATGAACTGTTGGAAGGCAATCTCAGCCTGCCTTTCTTCCTGCCATCCCTCCCTCCCACTCCCTCCCTTCCTTTTTTCCTTCCTCTCTCCCTCCCTACCGTCCAATAAAAGGTAACTGAGTGTATCAGTGTGTGTGCACAGACTAGGTGGTAATTACTCCGTGCAAGGTATTATAAGGTATTATTATTTCTATGTGGCAGTTGAGGAACTTGGGGTTCAGAGAGTTTAAGCGAGCTGGGTGAGTAAGGGGGCCAGATCCCCAGAAAGGCATGCCACCATTTTAGAGCTCAGTTTTCACCACGCAGGGCCCCTGACAGCCACACCTCTGGCCTCACATGCTTCCTCACACAGAAACATGCCCAGGCCCTCTGCTCCTCAATCTTATGGCATCTAGATGCATTCTTGTGCTTTCCACTTGCAAATTGAAGAAGTATGCATAGATATTTGCTAAAAGGACACTGAAGGCAGGAATCCGCATAGGATCAGAGCATGCCCATAGCACTAATTCTGTTCCTTAAAGCTTTGTCTGGTCACTGCTTCTGGGCCCACCTCTGCATGAATCCGCAGGGGCCACTAGCTATGTGGACCCCCTCCCCACACTATCGCCTGCTACTCTGTGTGTACCCTACAAACAAGGGGCGGCATTCATCTTTGGAGTTCCCTTCTCAAGCACGCATTAAAACACTGTTGGATTGAATTAATCAGATTTGTAGCTGATAAAAACAAATATAACCGATGTCAAAAACAAGAAAAAGAGACCCCCAAGGAAGCTTTAATAATGGCATACACGCCTACCATGCTCCTGGTGGCTAGGTCCCTCAGTTTCACCGAGCTCCAATGGAAATAATCTAGCACAGTTGTCATAAGGAGGAAAAATCCACAATGCCCAGGTACATATACTTATAAATAAAAAAGAAAGAAACAAAGGAATAGAGCACAAAGGAAGTTGTAAAATAAAACACTTTAAAGCAGTTGTTTGCTTTTCGTGACTCAAAAACTATACAGATTCATGCGCTAAGACAGCTAACCACAATGATAGTCTTGCAAAGCTTTCTTTCTTTCTTTTTTTTTTAAGATTTATTTATTTGAGAGAGCGAGAATGAGAGAGAGAGTACATGACGGGGGGGGGGGATTAGAGGGAGAAGCAGGCTCCTCGCTGAGCAGGGAGCCCGATGTGGGACTCGATCCAGGGACTCGATCCAGGGACTCCAGGATCATGACCTGAGCCGAAGGCAGTCGCTTAACCAACTGAGCCACCAGGCACTCCTTGCAAAGCTTTCTTAAAGAGGAAGCTATGATTAACTACAGTGAAGTAGTGAACACTGTTGTTAATGGAGGGGCAGGCTTTTCTTACTATTATTTTAATTTTAGTTTTCAGAATACTCTTTCCCATATCACAATTAAAATTCCTTTCCTCAATCATCCTCGGTTGTCTCAGAGCATGTGGCAAGCTGTGGAAGGGGGAGCAGCTGACTTTTGAGGATTTGCTTCGATGGGCTCATTAGATCTAGCTTGTCCACCCTCTCAGTCCCTGGAGGGAAAAGAGCAAAACCTCACTGAGCCTCAGACCTGCCAGGGACCGCACCAGGGTTGGTCTACATATCGCTGCACCTGAGGCTCACAAGTCACCCCATGAGGGCTCTTTAACTCCCTTCATATAGATTTAGAAACTGGGATATATCAAAAGTTAAACAACATGCCATTATCACATAGCAAACACAGGACTAAGTAAGAATCCATTTCTAGTTCTGAGTCCAAGGCTTATGTTTTTTTAGGAGGTACTGAACAAAAATGTGGTAGAGTAAGTGAATGTTCCACACTCAATCCCAAGTCCCTGCACCTCCCCTCCTTCCAGATTCTTCTAGAACACACTGCTTCTGAAAAATTACTGAGACCTTCACACATTTTGAAAGAGCCACCTTTTTAAGAAGGAATGTAATCTCTGTCATTAATAGCACTTCTGTTTCTAGGGCACCGAGTTCACCACTTTGCTGACCTCTGTACTTCGGGACCAAGCACAGTGGGAAAAGTCAGACACATTTAATCCTGAGCATTTCCTGAGTTCCACTGGAAAGTTTATCAAGAAAGAAGCTTTCATGCCCTTTTCAGTGGGTAAGGTATCCTACTTTGAGACAGGTTTGAAAAATCTGGAGATATTTGGCCTTGTCTGAGGACTGTGCTTAGGTTTTATATTTTTTTCCTAAACGTCAGAAATATGGACGAGTGGAAAAGGCCTTTCCCCCACAGGCTTTAAATTGGCTGTAAGAGAGTAGGCATTGGAATGGCATTTTCTTAGGGAATCCTTAAAGATTCCTTGCAGCTGAGGCTAGGGTAGGGCCTTGGGAATTTGAGGAGAAAGTTAAGCAGGGAGACAATGGACAGCCCACTTCACTCCAACCAGAAAAGCTTTGCTTTATTTTTATTTTTTAAAGTAGACTCCATACCCAGCGTGAAGCCCACTGCAGGGCTTGAACTCAGGACCCCGAGGACCAAGAGTCGGTGGCCTAACCAACTGAACCACCCAAGCACCCCTGAAAAGCTTTGCTTTAATATATATAAATGCCAGTGTTTTTTAGAATTTCTTGGGTAGGAGAGGATGGGAGGGGGCTTAGGGATAGGGAAGAGAGAACTTTCCACTAGAGTACATTTTGGAATCCAGGGAACTAAATGAATTTATAATTTTCTGGATTCTTAAGAACTTGAAATGAATTCTCCATTCCTAGAAAAGAATGTTAGCAAAACTATACCATAAGCATTTTGTCACCTTGTGCCTTTCCCCTTACACAAACAATAGGTTAGCATTCACTCCATATACCCATTCAGCGATAGGTAAACAGCAGTCACCCAAAGGATAGACTTTCCTTACCTACTGATAACTAAGAGATACAGAGAGATACAAAGTACAATGCATTCTCCTAATTTTTACACACAAACACACCCATAGGATGATATACCAGAAAACAGTACATGTATTAATGACTCCTACTTTAAATAAAAATGCAATATCACATCTGGAACTAGAGTTAAAGGAAATGAAAAATAATCCACATGTAATTCACAGTGTTATGAACTCAATTTTTCTTAATGCTTCCTTGCATTATATTTTGAAAAAAAAAGCCATGGAAACATAAACAATGATCTCTGGAGGGCACTTCAGCTACATCTAATTCCAAACCCTCATTTTACAAGTGAAGAGATGGAGCAATTAGTTTATTACCCATAATGTTTGTTTTTTTTTTTTTCCCTAGACTCCTTTATCAGATCTTGGATTTACTGATGTTTAAAGAGAAGAAACAATGTTTCCCTTGACACCCCCTTTTCTCCATAAACAGCACTGTTTTTTTCTGACCAACTTTGTCTCCAGGTTCTCCATGGTTCCTCACATACCTGGGCCTGGAGGCTTCTTTGGACTATGAGACAAGAAGCAAATAGTCCAGATTTTTGCAGAGTGGCACATCTTCAAACAAGTTTGGCAAGGCTTACCTTAGGAATTCTAAACATCTCCAGATATACTGTGTGTGTGTGTTCCCTGCTTTAGGAAATCTAGGAGTAGTGATACTCTGTTTTATCATAGACAAACAAATGGGAATATTCTTAAAATATAACAACCAGAAAACCATCACAATAAGAAAAAATATCATAAACCCAATGTTGAGTGCGAAGTCCTCACGCTCATCCTTACTTACTGCATTAAGACAGAGATTTTGCTCTCTGGAGGGCTTATTTGATTTTTGATCACAATCACTCCTAACTAATTTTGCATACAGCATTTCTTTTTAAGATAAACAAGATCATTTGCTATATTTTCACCTATATAATCTTAAAAGTAAACCAAAACAATACATGCATTTTATTTTTAGGCAGCTAGACTCTTACCTTGAAACTGAATAAACCTAAATATAGGGTAGATAATTCACACCCTAAGTTGCATTATTTATCATCCATTTAGATGACACCACTCAATCATACATTTCGTTCTGGGCAGGTGGGAAGATCTGATCCTAAAAGCTAGATTAGGTGTTCCTTCCATGGGCTCCCTCAACACCCTATTGTAGCTTGTGACACTGTGTAGTATTTACCTAGTTCCTTGTTGGGCTCACCTACTGGGCAGTGAACCCTTCCTGAGCAATAGTCTCAGAGCCAAGCTAAATTAAATACCTGTATCTCCTTGACATTGCACATACATTGATGGATTGAATTGTTAGCTTTTATTTAATAAACATTTTCAAACAGAGAGAAGAGTATACATTGCCTTTCACCTCTAAAAGTCCTGCCTTGGTACTAGGCATCATGAAAAAATACCCCCCACTACCCTTTGTGGAGTTCATCTGTTTCCTGGAAGTCCCATATAAACCAAAGTGCTACTTTCTTTGAGTTGTAAAATAACTACATTTAAATATTTTTCTGAACGTTGAAGTCTTTTGTGACTCAGTACACTTGAGAGTTACCTTCCTAATTAAATAAACAAACAACAAAAGAAATCTAACTTGACTGTCTACAAAAGGAAAGCAGGAAAGCAGAGCAACAGGCTTAGGATTCACAGACTCAGGGAACAGAAATGAAAAGACGTGATAGGTTCTTCTGAAGGACTAGAAGCAGAAACTTTTCATAATGCTATATCTCAATCAACTATATTATCTTTGTTCTACAATGTAACCACAAAACATTAAATTTGAGCCAAAAAAATGCACCATTCTCAGCTCAGCATGTCTTACAAAAGATATATAACCATTAAGTCCCTCTTGTTTCAATAAAAACTTACCTAGAAGACTTCCTTCCTCAACTTTACTGACTCCACCTTTCAAATATCTTGACATTTCCCCCAATAAGTCATGTTCCAAAAGTAATACAAACCAAGTCTCTGTTCTTAAAATGCTTTGGCATGACCGAGTGTCTACTTAGCCTCTGGCCTCAGGTCTTAGGCTCCAGAACTCATGCTCTATGCTCCGGTCAGAACCAAATTTTTTTAGCCCTGAGATACATCATGATCCCTTCCACATCTCACTGCATCTTTGCCTGGCTGATTTCTTCTCACCCTGGGCACACGAGCTGAGATATAAAGCTCTCATACAAAGGAGGAGTCCTCCCTGACCCTTTAAATCACACTGGGTACCTTTACTATCTGTTCTCATGACACACTTGGCTTTACCCTTCTAACATTTTCCACACTAAAATGTTAATATTTGTTTAGCTGCTTGTTTCCCTCATGGTGGGGGGGAGGGGTAGGCGGGGAGAATTAGAATATATACTTGATTTTATATTTCCCGGGCTTCGGCAGAACCCATGAGGCTCAGAAGAGGTTAAGCAACTAATTCACACATTCTAAAGTAGGAGAAATCACACATGGACAGCTTTTCTCTTTGTCCAGATTGTGTTTCAATTTTTTGTGCTCATACATCTCCTAACCCTCCACGTCCATCTCCTCAGGCCGCCGGATGTGTGCTGGTGAGTCACTGGCCAAGATGGAGCTTTTCCTGTTCTTCACCAGCCTCATGCAGAAGTTTACCTTCCAGCCACCCCCCAGGGTCTCCCATCGGGACCTGGACCTAACCCCAGACATTGGCTTCAACACTCGACCAATGCCTCACAAGCTATGTGCCCTGCTCCAGGCCTAGGCTCTGCATTGCAAGCTGCAGCCCCAGTTCTTGATGGGGTCCTCAGCACTAACTCCCCTTTTCTGCATCATCAGCCACATCATTGCAGAGGGTTCTCATGTGAGATCAGACTGATTTCCTGGGCTAATCAATGTAGTGGATGCCTCCTTGCTGTCATTCTCTAAGACAGAACATGTGACAACTAGAATCTTCACTTCCTGCTCTAAGGTCTTTCTTTTAAACCAAAACTGTCCTTTTCCTCCAATGCCTATGAGACATTTAAATATCACTGAATAAACTACTGAAAAAACTACTGAATCAGTAGTTTTAATTGGTTAGGGCAGGATGACTATATAATTAATGTTTTGTTCTAATATGTCCATGAACATCTTCAAAACTGCAATGAAGAAAATTCAACTTTTAAGTGAGGATCACACTAAACATAAGACATATAAGACATTGGATCATTCTGTGAATAACCAAAAAAGGGTGGTTAACAACGGATAATTGCTCATGAGTATTGTCAGTTTGCTGAGGTCAGCAAGCGAATGCTTCTGCTCCTGACGTAACTGGAATTTGCAGGCCCCACTTCCCTGCGCCCCATGCTCTGAAGGCACACGCAAGACCCACGGGCTGCAGAATAACAACATCACGGTCAGTTCCCCTGAGACACAAAGCATCTTCAGCCTTTATGAAGTCAAATGTATCTCCCCATCATCAACATAAATGTTTCTCTCCTGCTCTTATCTGATCCCTGTCATAGCAAAACTGGCACTGGATAAAGTTAACCCATCAAGCAAGACTTTGAGCCTATTGTCATAGAGGAAAGACACCAGAACTTCGACCGAACTCAACTCCGCTGAAACACGGGGAGAAGGGTTTTTAAGCGTGTGGTGAGCTGGTAGAAAAGCTCTTGTGATGAGTGGGGAGGTTGATCAATATCCTATATCCCTACGCTGAGTTACTCCCTAATTTGCACATTTTTTTCTCTAGGATTAGGCCATTAGTGTTTGCTAATTAGCCTCCATTGAAGTTTAGCTCCTACTCTTCCAGAGACAAGGAGATGGGGTGCTGACTTCCTTGATGACCACATTTCAAAGGGAGAGATCTCATGTCCTTGAGAAAGACATTCTTGGGTTGTAAAACTGGTAAGAGATTTTTTTTTTTTTTTTAAAGCTTTACAAGTCAAAGGGGCAGAGAAAGAATTTGTAAGTGAAAGTTTTCTCATGTAAATGCCCTAAGAAAATGGAAGTCAGGGCCTAGAGCCAGGAAGAAACCTGTCTAAAGTTGAGCCAAACTGAGAGGAATGTTAAGTCCTTCCTGGTCATTCCCAAAGCAGCATTTTCCACAAAGCCTTTTTAGAATGAGTCAGATGGGGGGAGACTCAGCTTCTCTGACTTTGTTGACCTAATAAACAAAACCGTCAATGACAAAGAAATGGGACCTGCTAATTTTAATTTATTGTTTGAACACATTCAAGTGCGAGTAGCTGCACTTTCTGAGTTGCCCTTAGTACCTAACTGGTGTTCAATAACCTATCAGGGAATTCTCAGTCCAAAGTCAACATGAATTTGTGGACTGCTTTCTCTCATGAAGGGAACAGAAACCGTTGTTTCTGTTAGAGAGCAGGAAATCTTGAGTTTTAATTCCAACCCGTTTAGTCCCCCATGTTTGAGACTTTATGACCACATGTTGGCAGTGGTATACATGGTGAATCTGGCACCCAAAGGAAGATAATTTTTATTTATTTATTTATTTATTTATTTATTTATTTATTTATTTATTTATTTTTTAAAAGATTTGAGAGAGACAGCGAGAGAAGGAACACAAGCAGGGGGAGTGGGAGAGGGAGAAGCAGGCTTCCCGTGGAGCAGGGAGCCCGATGCGGGGCTCGATCCCAGGACCCTGAGATCATGACCTGAGCCGAAGGCAGACGCTTAACGACTGAGCCACCCAGGCGCCCCGGAAGATAATTTTTAAAACCAGTATGAGACAAGAATGTTCAGGAACAATCATAAAGTAAAACAAATAACTAATCCTTTGGTTAGTCTGATATAATAATAATTTATGTAAAGAACTGTCAAGTAACTGATAAGTAAATTTTAATAAAATTGAAGTGTCTGCAACAAAAACAGAACTATTAAATTATACCACTCATGTAATGTTTTATTTTCTTGATTCACTCTTCAGTTTTTTTTCTTTTTTTTTTAAGATTTTATTTTATTTATTTGACAGAGAGAGAGAGAGACAGCTAGAGAGGTAACACAAGCAGGGGGAGTGGGAGAGGGAGAAGCAGGCTCCTGGCCGAGCAGGGAGCCAGATGCGGGGCTCGATCCCAGGACCCTGGGATCATGACCTGAGCCGAAGGCAGACGCTTAACGACTGAGCCACCCAGGCGCCCCTCACTCTTCAGTTTTAAAATAATGAATAAAAAATGAATTTAATGTTAAATATATTATCCGAATCCAGTAAAATAGTTTATGTCTGAACTAAATTTGCACTTATCAAACAGAAAATATTTCCTTACTTTAATTCTTGTTTAAATTTAATTAACATTTAATTTGTTTCCTTATTTTAAATTTTACATATAATGTCACATACGATGTCAGAATTGAAGTAACTCAACTTCATTTTCCTAATCACTATAGTTGCTATATTAATGTTTATACTGAATCTTGGGATGCAGGACTATGTACAGGATGGAGACACAAAGTGCACTCTGAGTGAGTTCAAGAGATTCTGAACCCTTAGGAATTTACTCTCAAAATGAACACATGTAGTTGATTCCACATATGTGTGAGAGAGATATTAGGGGGACAACATGGAAAAGATCTTTAAATTATCTTCCCCATAGGGGCGCCAGGGTGGCTTAGTTGGTTTAGCGTCCAACTCTTGATTTGGGCTCAGGTCATGATCTCAGTGTTGTGAGATTGAGTCCCCTGTTGGACTCCATGCTGGGTGTGAAGCCTGCTTGGGATTCTCTTTCTCACTCTCCCTCTGCCTCTATACCGTCCTCCTCCAAAAAAAAAAAAAAAAAAAAAAAATCAAAATAAAATTATCTTCCCCATTAAAAAAATGGAAAAGAAAAATTTTAAAGTGTTAATTTCAAGCTTACATCTGTATTATTAAAATTCAAAAAGTAAGCAGCAAGTTTTAAGAATTTAGATCAACAACAGATTTTTTTCAGAAAGGAGTATTTTATCACTAAGCACTTGGTGATGATAAAAGCAGACTTTTAGTCCAGTTTTATCACAGTTTTAGGATCTCTAAAGATGACACACGGCTTATATTTTGCTCCTGGGACAAACCCTGACCATTGCCTAGTCCTTGGCATGCGATTCAATACAGGTCACAGAATCTCCTTTCTTCCACTCCAACCTTTTGATCATAGAATTATTTCACTTATACATTTGCACATTTTCCCACTCAGTTATGTGGGGATAGAAAGACTGTATAACCTCATGTAATATTGTATGCTAATTATACTTCAATTAAAAAAAAAAGACCAGAAAAGAAAAAAAGAAAAGAAAAGAAAAGAAAAGAAAAGAAAAGAAAAGAAAAGAAAAGAAAAGAAAAGAAAAGAAGGACTGCACAGCCTGAACCTTTTAACCTCAGGGATCTGGATTAATACTGAGGCTGGCGTGGGAAATCCACAGGCATGCTCAGGCTTTTCTCTGAGACATGGAGACCAGCTGTCAGAGAATCAATCTTTATGGAGTTGACTATTTACAGAAATCCTCCCTGAAAGTTCTCTTGGTTTGGTAAAAATTATTTGGTGCCCATTATACTCCCCTACCCTTCTCCCAAGTAAGTTGAATTTGGGAATTCAGTTATATCCACGTTTCCATAGACCTAGTCAGCTTTCAAAATTAACTCAAAGTCGGGATGCCTGGGTGGTTCAGTCAGTTGAGCATCAGACTCTTGGTTTTAGCTCAAGTCATGATATCAGGGTCTTGAAATGGAGCCCCCATCAGGCTCTGTGCTCTGTGGGGAGTCTGCTGGAGATTCTCTCTCTCTGCCCCTCCCCTACTCATTCTCCTTCTCTCTCTCACACTCTCTATAAAATAATGAATAAAATAAAAATCTTTTAAAACAAACCAAAAAACTCCAAAATAACCTCGAAGTCACAAGAGTTTTTTTGGAAGGTGGACATATGACTAAGGATAATCCAGTGGGTATAGAATCAGCTTTAACACTCAGGGTTTTGGGCCTGGGGCACATTGTCCAACAAACCAGCCTTAAGATTAGTCTTATGCACCCAACAACCTCAGTGACCACTGGGTAATACCCATGCCCAGGTAGACCCTACACAGCCCTTACCTCAGTAAGGTGGCACTGAGCCATTATGTAGCATTTTGGGTCCGAACAGTCAGGACTGAACCATACCGAAGCATATCTCGCCCCCATGAAGAAACTCCTTGCAATGCTGCACTCCGAATGCTTCCAAGAAATAAATAGAATGTGACTGTCTCCAAAAAGGAATTCTGTGACGAGGTCTTCTGGTTTCTAATTCTGTCTTCAAGACATTCCTAAAATTAATGAAAGACTGAATATAAAAATGGACAATGGCCAGGATATGTACGATACTATATGGAAAAGACAGAAAAGCATCTTCGTAAAAGCCATTGGTTTGGTTTTCATAGGATTTCTTGTGTTATATGTGTTCTGTTCTTTGTTATTCAAGACTAAAGCGTGGGTTAGGATAAAAAGTGAAATAAACAACAGCAGCACAGATAATAATAATAATAATAATAATAGCTAATTTTGTAAAAGGCGAAAGATTTATACGATCTGAAGAGAAACCAGAGTATTATAATAGCTAATTTTGAGTATTATTGTTATTCCAAGTATTTTTACTTACTCTTAGAAAAAATCCCATGAGGCTGATATTATTTATCTGGTTGTAGAATTCTGACCTACAACTTGTAGAGCAAGTAGTTTGGGAACCACAGCTTCTGCTGCCATCAGCCCAGAAAGATCAGAACTTGGGGTCAGTGACTGCTGGCTTCCCTATTCTTTTTGTACCCTTCCAGCTCAGGACACACCAGAGAAAGCCCTAAGTCAATCCTAAAAAAAGTTTCTCTAGATAGCCCAGCTCCAGCTTCTCCATGCTAACAGCTTCCAATCAGAGCATGTATGAACCCTTCCTTTTTTTCACTACTGTCAAAGAAAAATTGTACCAAACAGAATTGACCAGTCCAGGAAGAATTTATTCAAGACTTTATAAAGAAATTTAAGCATTTATTGCAATAGGAGAGCGAGACGGAACTCAACTCCCCTGAAATAAAAGGTGGGGGGAGTTTTTAGCACTGGGTTAAGTCAGTGGAAAAGTACTGGAGGACATTGTAGGGGGACGTTGGTCAATTCAATTAATCCATCTTGTTTGCTAATTGATACTTATTAAGGTAGGCTCTTACCCTCTCCCAGAGACTGGAAGTTAGGGACCCTGTCTTTCTTGATTACATTTCCAAGAGGTGGCTCCCAGGTCCTTGAGGACATTCCTCAGATGCAAAACAGACAGAAGTTGAAAGATTTACATGTCAAAAAGGCAAAGAACGAATTTCCAATTGCAAGTTTCTAAAGAAAATGCTCCAAGAAAAGGGAGGGTCAGAAGCAGTCAGAAAGAAACCTGTCTAGTTTGGTCAAGCTGAGGATAATGTTAAGGTCATCTTGGTCACTTTCCCTCTTCATTGCCTACCTTTGCTTCCCTGCCAAGTGCCAAGTGATGTTGCCCAACTCCCTTCCTGTATCAAACAAGAACCCAATTTTGTGAAGGCTGCAGGCTCCCCAAAAGTATCCATTCTCTCTTACACTTAGAATCTGAATTTGAATTTAAAGTTGATTCCACGCCTTGAAGCTGACCAAGTCTACCATTTTGTTGCTAAATATTGGCAGCTCAAGTGCCTAAGAACCGATTGTGATTTCTTTTCCAAAGTAAACTGCACTTATTGTCTTCTCTTATCTTCATCTAGCAAGGTTATAAAGATTTGCCCTCCCTAATTAAAGAGCAAAGTACTGACTAGAGTTATAAATATACCAGGGTGTCCAAGAGTCACAGCCTTTGTTTTCTCCTCTGAATCAGTTTATTCACATTCAGGCTCCACCTTTCTCCCCACCCCCTCACTATTCGTTAGCAGAGTGCTCAAGGCTGACAAGTCCTGATTCAGCCGCAGATGTGTTGCCAACTGTGCTTTCTTTAACGACTTCCTGCCCTTTTTCCCTCAAGGGGTTTTTAACTAAGTATTGTCGGGGCACCTGGGTGGCTCAGTCGTTGAGCGTCTGCCTTCGGCTCAGGTCATGGTCCCGGGGTCCTGGTATTGAGCCCCGCATTGGGCTCCCTGCTCGGCAGGAAGCCTGCTTTTCCCTCTCCCACTCCCTCTGCTTGTGTTCCCTCTCTCGCTGTATTTCTCTCTGTCAAATAAAATCTTTAAAAAAATAAAAATAATAAAAATAAATAAATAATATTGTCTCACATTCTGAGATAATAAAAGAACCACATTTCAGAAACAATTTGAACTCCAGTAATCAATGTTTCATTATGAAACTTTAGAATAGTAAGACTCTTTAAAAAAAAAAATTTGAAGATTTTTAGAGATCTCCTTGCCAATTCACAAATCAGTATCTATTTCACTCTTTTGTAATGACTAAATGCTTTCCCAATTCTACAAAGTACTATTTCCATGGCATTGTTAACGATTGTTAATGAATGCGGAACAGAGAGAAAATGAAAACTTTCTAGTTTTTGTAAGTGACAAAGTAGGCTATAGAACTAAATATGGCATGTATATATCAATGCTTCTCAAACCTTAATGTGAACCAACCAGGGATCTTGTCAGAATGCAAATTCTGATTCAGTAGATCTGTACTGGGGTCTGAGAGTCTGCATTTCTTTTTTTTTTTTTTTTTTTAAGATTTTATTTATTTATTTGAGACAGAGAGAATGAGAGAGACAGAGAGCACATGAGAGGGGGGAGGGTCAGAGGGAGAAGCCGGCTCCCTGCCGAGCAGAGAGCCGGATGCGGGACTCGATCCAGGGACTCCAGGATCATGACCTGAGCCGAAGGCAGTCGCTTAACCAACTGAGCCACCCAGGCGCCCCATGAGAGTCTGCATTTCTAAGAAAATATTCTTAGAGTTGCCCATGCTCCTGGTTCCCCTTGAATAGTATCAGTATACCTTGGTTTATAATACTTAGATTTTATATATAGCTTATACCAAGAAAATGTAAGGATATAGGTATGTATACACATACACATAAAAAATAGAATAAAATACACATGAAAAAATGGGATAAAATACATAAAACAAGACTGGAAATGTACCAAATATTAAGAGATTTGGGTCATGGGTGAATTTTTCTTTTACTCCCAATTTTGTTTTTTCCTCACAAAATATTTCCTCAAACTTTTCTGCAGTGAATACAACTTTTTCTTTTAACAGGAAGATTTGTCTTTCTCCTTTTTTACAAGCAAAAAGGCGCATTAAGTAGTGGTGATAACCAACAAGAATAAGAACAGCAAGTAAAATGTAATGAATCTCAAAGGTGGTGGAGGTTGTGGACATAGGTGGAGGTTGTGGACAAAGGTTTTCAGAGAGGTCAACACTTGCCTAATGGTGGTTGTGTGAAATTTGCCTTATGGTCACTTGAGTGGCCAGGTGGTTTCTGAAAGTCCTTGCTATGATTCATCCACCTAAGGCAATTTCAGAGGGTCACATTTTTACGCAAAGTGGAGGTAAGACCTAAGAGCAAAGACCCAGACATTCTCAGGAGATTTCTTCGTATTGGGACACTCGGATTTCACTTTGGATTCACTCCCAGGACACTGTGAATGCGAAAAGACTCCTCAGGCTCCTCACACAACTGGGTTCTGCTTGGATCAGGAAAACCTGTGAAGCAAATTCAACAGGACTTCAACTTACTACTTTGTATCAGGGAGATACCGGTTTAAAGGAAATCGGTTAAGTACGTTGTAAGCAGCTAACTAGGAGGTTGGTGAGTGCTTTAAAAATAACTTTTAGGGGAACCTGGGTGGCTTAGTCAGTTAAGTGTCTGCCTTTGCCTCAGGTCATGATCTCAGGGTCCTGGTATCCAGTCCTGCATCTGGCTCCTTGCTCAGCAGGGAGCCTGCCTCTCCCTCTGCCACTCCCCCTGCTTGTGCTCTCTCTCTCTCTGACAAATAAATAAATAAATAAAACCTTTAATAAATAAAAATAAAAATGACTTTTATTTGAGATAAAATTAACCTAAACATATCTGGACTAAAAGAGTTAAGCTGACTTGAAGAAATACATTTTTGACAGAAAGGAGATAAAATGAAAACTGCGTCTATTCTGTTTTTCTGAGACAACAGGGCATCAGATTTCAAATCCCAGAGGGAAAAGAAACCTGACACCTAAAGAAAGTATTTAAAACTCCTACAGCCCAAGGTGAACTAAGTAGACTTGAAACCTCCTCAAAGACCCTGTCAAGCAATGTGTACCTTAGGCTGTTGAATCATAGGATAAATATCACAAGATGTGGAGGTCATTTCTAAGAAATTTAAGGATGTATTTACTGATCCACTAATGCTGGGAAAAGCTAGGGAGAAGTTTTTTTCTTTCAGGAATGCAGAAAAGAATCAATAAAAATCACCAGTTGGATTGTACAGGATTCCTTGTGTTGTATGCCTTCAACTGTTTTTTATTAAAAAAAAAAAAACCTAGGGCGCCTGGGTGGCTCCGATGGTTAAGCGTCTGCCTTCGGCTCAGGTCATGATCCCAGGATCCTGGGATCGAGTCCCGCATGGGGCTCCCTGCTACGCGTGGAGCCTGCTTCTCCCTCTGCCTCTGCCTCTGCCTCTCTCTCTCTCTCTCTCTCTGGCTTTCATGAATAAATAAATAAAACATTAAAAAAAAAAAAACCTAATGCCTACTTGGGATGAAAAGTGAACTAAACAATTACAACAACACTAATAGTAACAGCTAACTTTGAGCATTCATTATATGTGAAGCATTATTCTGAGTATTTTTCATTTAACTTAATCCTAGAAAAAAACCTTATGAGGTTAATACTATATATTATCTCTACTTAACAAATAAGGACACAAAGGCACAGAGAGATTAAGCACTTGCCCAAAGTCACAGTTAGTAAGAAGTGGGACAGTTTTGAACCCAAGAAGCTGAACTTCAGAGTTGGCCTCCATAGAGAAGGCAACCAAATGATGTTTTGGTCCATGTTAAGGAGGTTTTTCTTGCTGACTATATATTCAATGCTCAATCACTTGGGGGCATATAATGACTCACAACCAAATTCATCAAGTCAGGCCTGAAAACTGTCTGCCAATAAGTTTAACCTCACACAGAGGCCAAAGCAGTTGGAGGAAAAGATAATTCACTTCATGGGGCCTATATTACTTTTTCTACTACCAAGTAGCTTTGAACACAGATGAGGTCAGGTGCTACATTCTTCCCTCAAGTGTGGGTCTCATAGTCCTAAGAACTGCCAGTGGTGATCCTCCAGCCAAAAGGCCTTGCAGAACTCATGGGCATTAAACTATTTCTAGCACGTCCCATAAACATGAGTCAGAAAACCCAGGATGCCCTGTCATCTTTTGACTCCTTTCAAGTAAGTACCACTGAAGGCCATTCTCAAACCTTTAGAAGGGAGAAGATCGTATTCTTTTTTTTTTTTTTTTTAAGATTTTTATTTATTTATTTGAGAGAGAGAGAATGAGAGAGAGCACATGAGAGCGGGGAGGGTCAGAGGGAGAAGCAGACTCCCTGCCGAGCAGGGAGCCCGATGAGGAACTCGATCCCGGGACTCCAGGATCATGACCTGAGCCAAAGGCAGTCGCTTAACCAACTGAGCCACCCAGGCACCCGAGTAGATCGTATTCTTATCTACTTAGTAAGCCTATGCAATTACCAGCTGTGTGACTTACCCAAGCCACATGACCTCTACACCTAGGTTGGTTCGTCTGTAATACAGGGATGTATCTTACCTATCCTGTCTGCCAGGAGGCAAGAGGTGGATCAGATTATATTTGAGGGCATTTCAAACTCTAAACTGAAAATAAAGAGCACAGAGCGAGGAGTGACGTAGGGGGCACTGTTCAACAGTTTACTCTTCAAAAGCCAGCATCCCACTTACCTTGTTAGTTCTTGCTGTAACCAAATACTCCTTCAGCAGTGCTAAAGTCAAGCAGTTCACCTCTAGAGGGAATGCTTTGCTCCTCACAGATCCCCAACCAGAGCACACTACTACAGAGTTAATAAAAATGGTGTTTAATAAAAAAGAGGAACAAATAAAAAGACTTATTTCAATAGCACAAGAGACTTTTTTTTTTCCAACAGCATCAAGAGAGATGTATTTTCAACCCGGTTTTGAATGCAAATAATAAGAGACTATGGACAGAAGTTAAGATATACAATTATTTTATGGCAAACTATATATTATCTACCTTTAGATCAGACTTATCTGTCATATTTAAAATATTAAAATAAATAAAAACCAGATAAAAAGCATTTTTACTAGACTAGATACTTTGGGGTAGTAAAGCCCCTTTAAATGGCATTTAACCTTCAGAGCTGGGTCTTCCGTTCTCCCCCTCTTCTTTTCCTAGTTATTTATTTTTTTTCTAACACTTAATGAAAAAAAGAAAAATGTGCACATCAGAAGAAAGTAAAAAGGAAAGATTTTGTTTACCTGCTGCTTTATTTTAATTTTCCTATTCCTTTTTACTTTCTTTTTCAGCTTTAAAACAAGCCTCTCTCCCCATCTACTCCCACTCCCTTTGAATCAAACTTCACTTCTGATTTTAGGTCTTAAAGAGAGAGCGGGGAGGCAGGGAAAGAGATCATTTGAGATGTATTGCAAAGTGAGAATTAACAACAGATTTTATTTCAAAGGGCCCACAATTCACCAATCTGAAAATACCTCTCTTTCCCCTCTTCCAATGACTTAGGTCCCGAGACCGTCACAGTATTTAAGACACAAAGGAGGTATTACGTTGCTCACAGTTCTGCATTCTGTCTGGAGTGTCATCTGCCTCCTTGCTGCGCTGCCCCAGCCTTACAAAAGGTCCTTGCTGTTGGTTAATTACAGGTTGGCGCTCCCGGAAGAGCATTTTCTTAGAGGCTTATCGCTCACCCACCAGCCCGCAACATTCCTAAGGCTCCTCTTTCCTGTTTCATATCCTCGGGCAATCCAGTCCTTGGGGACCGTGAGGTGATCTCCCCGCGGCATGGACGCGGGGCGCCTCTCCCTATGCAGGGAGAGCCGGTGGTTCTCCGGAGTCCCGGCGCCCCACAGCCTGGTGCTTCACTCCCTGTTGGTGCGAAAAGTGATGGCGCTCATGGAGTGCTCCTCGGTCCGGGCGGTCATTTGGCCCTTCGTCCATGAGGTCCACAGGACTTCTTCTGTCACCTGATAGTCCACAATCCGCACAAGCACGGACTTGGGTGGGGATGCGGGGTCCCGCGGCAGGGCTCTGAAGGCAGCGTCTCCACGGCTGCCAGAAATTCGCTCTTCTCGTGGAAAGAGAGACGGGCAGTCGGGTGCCCGGTCCTCTCCGGCCGCCTGGTCCTCCCCACCGGCCACGTCTTCCCGTGCACGGCCCCCTGGAGTCCCCAACCATCTCTCTGGGTGCAGAAGAAACAGCACTTTCTCTCTGACCCACGGCTCGCAGTCCAGGTTCTCAGCGGCCGGGCTGTTCTCGGGAGCGCCGCCTCGACTTCCGCTCGCCCTCGGCCCCGCTGCCGCCCCCGTCACCGCGGGACTCCGGGCACCGGGAGCCAGGGGAGCCCCGCGCCGCAGCTTGCGCGGAAAGGAGCCGGCGCGCCCCAGGATGCCCGGAGCGCCCGCGAGACTCGCAGCCCCGCGGGGCCCCGAGGCCCCCAGCCCAGCAGGAGGCTCATTCATCCGTTGGCTCTTCAAACGGTCCACGCAGCCAGCTCCCGCTGAGCTCGGAGGGCGCGGCACGGGCAGGACTTTCTGAGGCACGCCCGGCCAGAGACCAGCTCGGTGCTGACCCCGCCTCCTGGCGCCTCCCAGTCGCGTCCGCCTCGGCCCTGCCAGCCTTTGAGAGACAAAGAGCCTGACGTCCCGGCAGTCGCGCCTCTCTCTCCTTCTTTCCCTCGCCCCCCTCTGATGCTTCTGTCGTAGTTCTCACTCTACGCCCTCTTGCATCTCAGCTGTACTCCATTCCCACCTTCTGTTTTCCTCCCGGACAGAGGCGCAAAAGACACTTCGCACAGCGCCCCCACCTGAAAGGCCCGCGACAAAGCGCCCTCTTCTTTCCCAGGACGCGCCTCCCAGGTGAAGAAACAAGGAAGTGTTCTGGTCTTAATTATCTGACTTAATCAAATTCTTGCGAAAAGGTTTCGTGTTCAGTCCCAATCCATCCCTACTTTGCTGCCAAGATTATCGGATGTAGATCTAGGGAGTCGACTTTGAGAAAACGGTTCTTCCTTTGGGACGCAGGATCTGTGGGACAGGGGTCGCTCCTGTCTTCATATTGGTTATAATCAATGCTCACTCCAGGAAGGGGTGTGGTGCTTTGGATCGAACAGAAACAAAACAAAAACAAATCGCTAAATGAATGTCTTCAGGATTTAAAATTCTGTGTTCACGTCGTTTTTTTTAAACTTACCCCTTCACTCCTCCACTCCCTTTCTCTTTAACCCCAGCGGTTAAAAGAAGTAGGTCTCTCAAATTCTGGAAGAAAATAAACAGGGTGTATTTCTGGGTAGACTTTTGGAATCTGCTCATTGGCGAGCACACTGACACATTAATCTTTGGCTGGGGTTAACGGGGGAAACTATAGCTAATGGAAAAAAGGGGAACTTCGTTTGGGATTGCCAGTCCATCCTTAGTAACAGGTGTTTGTTTTACTAGCAAACGCTCACTGTTTTCCCTATCTACTTTAGAAAAATGACTGCAATGGTGGAAATTTCTACCCCTGTATGAAAGACCAAGTAGTGTGGTGAAAGAGATATTTTGGAAAGAGAGGACCTTCTGATGTTTGCCAAGTCATTCATATATATATATATATATATATATATATATATATATATATATATATATATACACACACACATATATATACACACATACATAAGTGTTGAAGGAGTGAGAAAATCTACGTCAGATCTGGCTGGCTTTGGGCTGGTTACTGTTAAATGACAAAGTTTTTAAGTGTTTTAGACCAGAATTGTTCTAAGCACTCTATATATTTAAATTCATTTATTCTTCACAACAAACTAAGCAAGTAGTACTATTACTATAGTCTCCTTGAGAACTTTGAGGAACAGGGAGGCTAAGTATTTGTCCAAAATCAAGCACCAATAAATAATGGAGCCAGGATTCTAGCATGTTTAAATGCTTCCTCCTATTTCCTGTTAGTCCTATTTTAAGCCTATGACTTCATGTTCTTTTCTGTTCATTCACTCAACCAGTAATTACTGAATGTGTGATAAATGAATGTCAGCCAATATTCTAGATGATGGGGACATCTGGGAGAATAAGCCAAATTGCTTGTCCTCTTGAAGTTTTCATTCTACAAAACCCTTGTCCAAAAGTAGGATATAATACCTTAACTTTAATGTACACAAAAATCACCTGAGGATTAATGCCTTATTCTGCTCTGAAAGATTCTGTTCTTATAGAGTTGGGGTAGCACTCAGAGTATGGATTTTGAGCAAGCCTCCCAGTTATTCTGATGCTAGTGGTTCACGGACAGCATTAGGAGAAACATCACCAAAAATCTACATGATAAACTCTAAGCCTTTTTTTTTTTTCTTTACTGCTTTCAAGTGGCAATAACACTGCATTTTCCTTCCTTGCAGGAATATTGAGAGAATTTCAATGAAAGTGTTTGTATTTTGAGGAAAATATAATGTAAAACAAAAAATGTATTACTTTTAATTTTTTTTTTCCTTTGGAGATTGGGTGAGGGATTAGAGTGGGAATGTGGAATGGGGAAAACCTATTTGCTGAGAAATGAAACAGATTCACCCATCATGTAGCACCTGAATTTTGAGATGTCAAAAAGTTTGTATTAATGCATAAAATAATTTTCACAGGAAATGCAGAATAAGTTAAACTTCAAAGAGATAAGGTCTAAAAAGAATATGAAACAGAGAAATAGGCAGTGTGCCTCCAGGATAGTGGTGTCTGCTCTGCTTTATTTATTTTTTTTAAAGATGTTATTTATTTATTTGACAGAGAGAGACAAAGCGAGAGAGGGAACACAAGCAGGGGGAGTGGGAGAGAGAGAAGGAGGCTTCCCGCCAAGCAGGGAGCACGATGTGGGGCTTGATCCCAGGACCCTGGGATCATGACCTGAGCCGAAGGCAGATGCTTAACCACTGAGCCACCCAGGCGCCCCCCACCCCCCGCTTTAATATCTCAAAGTGCCTAAAAGGCTAAAGTGAACCCATTTAACTTCCTCTCTGAATTGTCTACAACACTTGGCAAATATGCAGCCATTGATGAGTAGTAAAACAATTTCTATACCTGGGATCTAAAAAGTGATGGCAGATGCTATACCCTCCTAAAGTCAAGAGAAGCTTGTCCTTAATAGCCCAATCTCCCAGGGACCAGCCCCTCCCATTTGGCCAATTAGATTCATAAGTTATTTTAAATACTAATGATATAGTATCGCTCTCAGTTATTCTAGTACCTTGGCCTTTAGAAGCTTTACCCTTCACTTGCAGGTCTAACCCCCGATGTGTCTGTGTCAGGAGATGGGGTCTTTTGGAAGGGTTAAATGAAGTCATAAGGGTGGGGTCTGATAGGACTCCAGCCTTATAAGAAGAAAGATCTGGCCCCGCTCCCCACTTCCCATGTGAGGACACAGTAAGACAGTGGCCATCTGCAAGTCAGGAAGAGAACCCTGGCTAGAACCTGACCATGATGGTACCCCAATCGTGGACTTTTAGCCTCCAGAACTGTGAGAAAATAAATTTCTGTCACTGAGCCACTCCGTCTGTGGTATTTTGTTATGGAAACCCGAACTGGCTCGTATACCAACTTTAAATGATTTAAGGAAAATAAGTTTTATCATAAGGATATTGTTGTTCAGAAGAAGAGCTCACAGAGTTGCTGGGAAAGCAGAAGGACCGACCTTAAAATGGGTAGGGATCCAAGCTGTTGCAGAGGGATAGAAGTTGGTGCTATAAGAACAAATTCCATTGCTGGATTGAATGAACAACTCTCTCACTTGTCCTTGTGGCATTTACTCAGGAGTCAAATTCTCACTCAGAAGTACCCAACTGGCTGAGTTTATGCAACTTACTTCCCCCTTGACAGTATAGGACAGTAAAAGGAAAGATATAGTCAAAGAAGCCTTTGGGGACCCCCTCAGCTTCTACAGTGGAAAAGCAAACAGCTGGTCTTACCACCTAACAAAACTGTACAGTAGGGAGAGCTGATACTCCAATAAACAAGTCAGAGTATTGTTAAGAAGAGGTAAAAAAAAAAATCGTACTGGGGCGCCTGGGTGGCTCAGTTGGTTAAGCGACTGCCTTCGGCTCAGGTCATCGTCCCGGAGTCCTGGGATCGAGTCCCGCATCGGGCTCCCTGCTCAGCAGGGAGTCTGCTTCTCCCTCTGACCCTCCTCCCTCTCATGCTCTCTGTCTCTCATTCTCTCTCTCTCAAATAAATAAATAAAATCTTTAAAAAAAAAAAAATCAAGCAGGGAGCACGATGTGGGGTTCGATCCCAGGACCCTGGGATCATGACCTGAGCCGAGGTACTAATGTCTACCACACTGTTATAAACAGAATTTGGATATGAGAGCAACAAATGGGGCATTCTGCATAAGGCAACATTATGAGCAATGGTGCAATGGTATATATGGAGGTGTATGTAGAAAACGGTTTTGTTCTTGACATTTCTCTTCCCACAAGTCTAAAATACTCTGTGACTTTATTCCCATGGCTTCCACTGCAACCTGTACACTAATGATTCTCAAATTTATCTCTTTTATAGACCATGACACTTACTTCCAAACTTGTGGTAGATTGTATTATTGTCTCAAATTATTTACTTCATTTCCCTGAAAGAGGTTCACATTTCCTGGCTTGTTTACCGTAAGAATTGCAATGCTCCCTCTGTGGGAGTACACTTCCTTACCCCACTGATGCTGACTTTGGCCGTGTGACTTGCTTCAGCTTATAGGATGTAAACTGATGTGACATCGGATGCATCTGAGCAAAAACTTGAAGAGTCATTGCAAGGTTGGCTCTGGGCATGCCTCTGATGAACACTGCTATCTAGGCTATGATCAGAGAATGAAGACAACAAATAGAACAGAGCTGCAGTTGATACATATTCTAAGCAAGAAACAAACTTTTCTTATTAAAAAAAACAAATTTGGGATTTGTTTCTTACCACAGTCTAACCTAATGAAATACGTTTCTCTTCAGTTTTCTACTGGACACACCTTCTGAATGTTCCATGTTTCCAAAGTACCTAAAATTGAACTCCTCGTTTAGTCTTTTGAATCTGTCCTCTTTTTCTCTGTTCCTTATTTCAAAGATCAGTAAGACTGGTGATTCAATTATCTTCATTTTCCCTCAGAAGCTACCCCGACCCCACGTATCTAATATTTAACCACGTGTTGCAGGTGCCACTTTTTTTCTTTCTGTCTCTTCCTCTCCAATCCCTGAAGCTACAAAACTAAAGTCAGACTCTTAGGCATGGCATAAAAGATCATCATCCTACCTAGCCTATCACTGTATACAAGTTGAGTGAATAAAACAAGAAGGAACAAACAAGCTGCTGAAATGAACACAAAGCACAGGTTTGAGAATAATGTGAGGTTATTCTATATAAATAAAATCTAGCCTGGATCTTGAAAACTATCAGCCTTTTAAAAAAGACTTCAATCATATTTCCATTGAAAGCTAAGGTTCTCATGACCTGGAGAACTTAAGACTGTGCAAAGATCACACTGGACTGAGTCAGCAGACTTTGGCAGTTCATGTTCTCTTGGGTGAGTTTCCCAACGTCTCCAATCCTATATTCTCATCTGAAGGTATAAATAATGTCTGTTTCACTTGCTTCCCAAGGCTGCTGTGGAGATCAAATGAAAGGATTCTTCTGGTAACATTTTGAAAATTATGAAGCCTGAAAAATATATTTAAAAATGTTTAGTCCCAGTATAGTTAACATACAGTGTTGTATTACTTTCAGGTATACAATATAGTGACTCAATAATTCTATACATTCATCGGTGCTCATCAAGATAAATATACGCTTTAATCCCCCTCACCTATTTCTCGCATCTCCCACCCACCTTCTCTCTGGTAACCATCAGTTTGTTCTCTATAATTAAGAGTCTGTTTCTTGGTTTATCTCTTTTTTCCTTTGTTCGTTTGTTTTGTTTCTTAAATTTTACATATGAGTGAAATCATATGGTATTTGTCTTTCTCTGACTTGTTTCGCTTAGCGTTATACTCTCTAGATCCATCCATGTTGCTGCAAATGGCAAGATGTCACTCTTCTTTATGGCTTAGTAATATTCCATCATCTATATATACCACATCTTCATCCATTCATCTATGGATGGACGCTTGGGTTGCTTCCATATCTTGGCTAGTATAAATAATGCTGCAATAAATATAGGGGGTGCATATATCTTTTCCAACTAGTGTTTTCATATTCTTTGGGTAAATACCCAGTAGTGGAATTACTGAATCATATGGTGATTCTTCTTTAATATTTTGAGGAACCTCCATACTGTCTTTCACAGTGGCTGTACCAGTTTGCATTCCCACCAATAGTGCATAAGGGTTCCTTTTTCAACACTTGTTGTTTCTTGTGTTGTTTTTAGCCATTCTGACAGGTGTGGTGCGGTATCTCATTGTGGTTTTGATTTGCATTTCCCTGATGATTAGTGATTTTGAGCATATTTTCACGTGTCTTTTGGCCATCTGTCTTCTTTGAAGAAATGTCTGTTCATGTCTTCTGCCCACTTTTAATTATTGTTTTTTTTTTTTACATTGAGTTGTATAATTTCTTTATATTTTTTGGATACTAACTTTTATCAAATATGTAATTTGCAAATATCTTCCCCCATTCAATAGGTTGTCCTTGAGTTTTGTTGATTGTTTCCTTCACTGTGCAGAAGTTTTTATTTTGATGTAGCCCCAATAGTTTATTTTTGCTTTTGTTTCCCTTGCCTCAGGAGACATATCTAGAAAAATGTTACTATGGCCAATGTCAGAGAAATTACTGCCTGTATTTTCTTCTAGGATTTGTATGGTTTCAGATATCAGATTTAAGTATGAAATATATTTTTAATTTAATTTTTTAAAGTTCATTTTGTTTTTTAGAACTGGGAATCTAAAGCAAAGTTTTTAATGAGGTCCTCAGGGAAAAGTCAAAGGCTAGAGCTAGGGAATGAGAACTAGACTCATCATCCTGGACTAGATAGGAGGAAATGTTGGTAGTTACAAATGAGGGGTGGGGGGAGTGGGGAAGGGGAAGAGTGAGAATGTGGCAATTCTGTGAATATCAAGCAGCTTAGCCCAGGAGTCTGAGATAAAATGGAAACTGAGGCAAACTTTTAAAAATGAGATCTTTGTTTTAAATTTTGAATGACCAATATTTGTGTTCTTGGAAGAAGAAAAAAGAGCCTTACGTTTATTTAATATATGTAGCCAGAGACTAACTTGTTATATATATATACGTAAAATTTTTATATATATATATACGTAAATGAAACATTTATGCATATTATCTTTTCACTCCATAGAGAAGTGGTGGCCCCTAAATGATGTTGGTCAGGTACTTTGAAATTTGGAGTTAAAAGATGAAGCATACCAGGTTTGTCAGTTAACTGCAAGGACTGACTCATGTAGCTCTGAGTAGCAGCTGCTTAAAAGAGATTTTGAAATTGCAATTCAGTGTCAGCTGCCTGCATCACCCACAGTTTTAAAGTATATTCATCGTCGTTCTCTCCTGTCAAAGATCAAGATATAAGCCTGAGCCCTCTCACTGAGTATGACTAAGCAACTTATTAAACAGGAAATTGAATCATTTGTGATTGAGTCAGTGTTTAATGATGATAATGAAGGACCCATATTCTTTGCCGTATAACCATCTTGAGCATAAACAAAAGTTGGTCTGTTCTACAGCAACATGTAGTGTTTTCCAGAGATAATTTAATCTTTGACTCAACGTGGGTGAATATTTATGAATTATTTCAAATAAAATAATCACTTGGGTTAGTAAATTAAAGGTCATGATCTTAACACCCAATCTTGATTAGGTTATAATAAAAACTTTTAAGGGGGGACAAGGCAATTTTTCTTCCCATTATATTATTCTATTTATTAATGTACATGTGATCTGGGTAAGGGTATGGCAGCTATGGAAATCCTCAATATTTTACATCCAGAAAGACTTCATTCCCCAAATATCTAGCTGTTATAATGTGTTACATTATATCAACAAAGCAATCAGTGGGTGGAAAATACCCAGTCTCTTGCTTAGCAAGTCTGCAAACAAGTTGATCTGGAATGTTCATGAACTCAAAGTAACTGTTGGTAATAAACTTTCTCTGTTATACATACTTCATAATTCACCTCTCAAGGGCAAGGCTTGGGTAAAATGGTAAAGTAGGTTGACTTGGTCATTAATAATCCCACCACCTAGCTCTACTCTGTCCTTTTCCTCAGCTCTTATATTAAGGACAATTTTATGTTCTTATTTTCAATGTCATAAATTCATTAAAAAAGGCATAGAATTTAGCCCTTCTTCAGTGTTTTTTTTTTTTTTTTCAATTTAATTTTATTTGTTTGTTTATTTTTAAGGATTTATTTATTTTAGAGAGAGAGTGTGCAGGGTGGGAGGACACAGGGGGAGAGGGAGAGAGAGTCCAAGCAGACTCCACACGGAGCATAGAGCCCGATGTGGGGCTCGATCTCAGGACCCTGTGATCATGACCTGAGCTGAAATCAAGAGTCAGCCGCTCAACCTCAACCGACTGTGCCACCCAGGGGCCCCAGCCCTCTTTCAGTTTAATACTCCTGATAGCTATCCTTTCCTCTATGCTTTGTGTCTCTTCTACCTCTTCTCTGCACTTTCTCCTCCTTTTTTTGTCTTTTATGCAGCTCCTTCCTTACTTTCTAAAGTGAGATAGAGCAGAATTGAAGACTGTGAGTGGTGGAGTTAACCACCTTGGATTTAGGTCCTACGCCTGCCATGTATTAGCTGTGGGACTTTAGCAACATACTTACCCTTGAAAAGTGGGGGTAAGAATAGCACTAATCCCCTAGGGTTGTTGTTGGGATTGAATTAGCATATGTAAAGTCCCTGGAACAGTAAATGCCATTTCCCCTAGAATGAATGCAGGTAGGGATTTTCCTTTATTTTGTTCACTGCAATTTAACTATTACTGCCCTATCCCTAATACCAGAATGGTGCCTGACATCATTGTTGAATTAACTAGTTGTCTATTTCTATCATATTTATCTTTCTTTCTCCCCACCCCCCCGCCCCGGCCCCACTTTAGAGCCCTGCTTCCTCTTTCTTTCCTCCTTGAGGACTCTTTGTTTCTACTTCCACATTCTTTGTCTCTCAGGTTCCCAGCATCTACTGCTGACCTAAACTGTCACCTATGTCTAGGTTTAAAGTTTTTGAGTAGAGTAAAACATTGCAAATTCAATATTTCTTAATAATTACTAGTCATGGATTTAACCAATGAGAAGGTAAAGAAGAAATCCTTAGTCGAGAAAAAATGAGAATAACATAACATCTTCAATGTAACATTTAGCATTAAAATATTATATTTAACAAATAAAATCTTTTAAAAAGATAAAATGTGATATTTAAATTTGTGGTGACTTTTGTCATTTGTACAGTTTGAGCTGCCTGTAAATCTGCCACCTTTTACCTGTAGTTTTGATTCTAACACAAAAATAGTTGAAAGAATAGTATAATAAACAACTGTACCCCTCACCTCGATTCACTAATATTTTATCATATTTGATCTCTCTTTCTCTGAGCTAGATTTTTTTTACGTCCCAAGTTCATACATAGTTTAAAAGGCAAAAGTATATAAATGGGATATATTCAGAGAAGTCTTATCCTCATTCCTATCCCTATTACTTAGAGGTCACTTAAAAAAAGTTAGTTTCTCATTTAATTTTCCTGTGTTTCTGTTTGCAAAATAAGCAGAGGTCTATGTTGATACATACTTTTCTCATTCTTTCTTGCTTGTGTGGTATAAGTTGTAAATAGTTTCTCCTCATTTGTATTTGATTATTTATCAAACTTAAAAATTTTTCTTTTATTACTTCTGAATTTGGAGTTTCTGAATTTCAGAAGGTTTTTCTCACAACCAGGTCATAAGGAAACTAAACCATGTTTTTTTCTAGTATTTGTGTGACTTTTCTTTTTAAAAAGTCTATTAATTAATTTTTTATTTATTTCAGATCCGTTTGGAATTTATTCTGGTATAAGGTGTGAGGTATGAATCCAACTTTATTTTACTTCTTTTCAAATTGCTATCCAGTTGTCCCTTTAAATATATTGCCATTTATTTAAAATTCCATCTTTAGCTCAGTGATTTAAAATGCCATTTTTGATTTTGTTTTAAACTTTCCTAGATACTTGTGGTTATTTCTGGACCTTTAAATTTTTTTCTATCTCATTGTTCTGTGTAATCATGTACCATTACTATACTATAAATTATATAATCTTTTTGTATGTTTTAATATTGGTGGGGTTAATCTCCCCTTTTACCCTGTTTTTTCAGGATTTGTATTGCTGTTCTCATGTATTTATTTTCCACATAAGCCCTAGAATACACTTGTCTGATCCAGGGAATGTGCTGAGAAGAAATAGAGCAAAATGCAACAAAACTTCTAATGAAACAACTAGAAACAATTCAAGGGCTCGCTCCTTGGGAAATCATCGAGAATTAAACTCTGACATCTAGCGTTCGCTGAAATCACTGCATGGTACTAATCCAACGTCTGATATTCCTATGAATATGAACAATGCTTCTTAACAATGTTTAAAACCTAGAGCATATTTTGCCTTGGAAAAATGTCGATCTGTTAGCAAAAGAGAAAGCTGAACGTAAGTCAGTAAGAGGAATACCCAGCTGTTAGCTATTCTTTTTTTGTGATTTTTCCCCACACAAGCGCAGGAATAAGAGGAAGTGAAAAAAAATTCATTAAAAAGTAAGAGTTCACTTGAGAAGTGAACGAAATTGCAACAGGTCTGATAACATACATGATGCCAGCACTGCTGAGGTAGGAGGGGGTGAAGAAAAGAGGAGGGTCTGAGAGCTGTTAGTTTCCCTCTTTTCTCTCATTCTTCAGGTATGGTAAGGGCCACGATGAGATAATAAAACAAAGGGGGTATCAGTAATTGGGTTTTAGAGTAGGAGCTAAGGTTTCTATGAGAGATTGAGAAACATGGGCTATTAGAAACTGGGGAAAAGCGAACAATGCTGTTATTTCTAGCGGTACTGAGATAGCAAAACCTTCCCTCTATATTTGATACTACTATGTTCATTTTCCCCACTGAAATAATTTTAATGCAAACATGCCAGCCTGGAAGAAAGGAATCATCTTTGTAGGTGGTGCTATGCTATTCCATCTTACATTCAGCTTTATTTCTTTTCCCTGTCCCTAGTGTTTACTAAGGGTAGAGGCAATGGATAACAAAACTTTTAAGTTTTGCCACAGACAACTTAAGGAAATTTAATTCATAGTTACTTCATGTTCTTTCTCAAAATTCAGATCACCCAACAAAAATTAGTGATTAAAAATGCAAAATAAATAGAATCAAAACTTATAATATTAAATGAGATTCTGTTTTAAAGGATGTGTAGATACCCCCTCCCCCAAATTGCACTGTCTTATCTTTCTCTCCAAATTTGAGCAGATTGAATTCTCCATTGTCCTTCTGTATTTCCCCCTAGTTGGTCGTAGGCTGAGTGAATATTCATTCTTGCAGAAATTCACAGACACTTGCAAAACAAGACAAGTACCTGCCTCAGGAGAGAGAGCTGAGCATGTTACCTATGCTGACTTATTTCATCATTGTGCATAGCCCTGGGCACACCATGAAATCCTTGCTGCCAGTTACCAAAGACTCCTCTCTTCCCAGTGAAAGCCTTTATGCTGCCTTCAGAACTATTTACCTCTATGCTTACTCTCTTCACAGTTGAATTTTAAATGGATGATGCAGACTTCACTGTAGTTGCTTTGCATTGCTTTGCATTTAGTATTACCACGTATATCTTTTCTACATCAGCAAGCAGGTTCCTGGTGTTCTGTAGAGTTTCACTGAATGGTTGCCCTGTCTTTAATCAATGAATTACTTAAAACATTTAGCTTATTTTTTAATCTTTATGAACAATGTGTAATTAAATCCTTTTATAGAAATCTCTGTGTACTTGCTATTATACCAAGAGGATGCATTTTTAGAAGTGGAGTTCTTGGGTCAAGAGAATATGCTTTTACTTTTTTCCCCCAGATTCCAGGCCTGCTTTGTTAATAGATATTTCATATTGCAGTCTAATGTCCATACAGAAGAGTGCATAAATCATAATCCTATAGCTTGCTGAGCTTTCCCAAAGTGAACATATTTGAATAAGCTACCAGGCCAAGAATCAGAATATTACCAAAACTAGAAGCCACTTCCATCCTTTTCTAATTACTATCCCCAAGGGTAACTGCTTTCTGATTTCTAAGGCTATAGATTAGTTTTGCCTCATTTTGAGCTTTATATAAACAGAATCATACAGCATATATTCTTGCTTCTGGCTTCTTTTTCGAACATGTACTGAAAATATTTGATAGTGCAATGTAAAGTTTTCATTCCTTACATACTCTTGGCCTCTCAGTGTAATTGGACACCGCTGACCATCTCTGTTTTGATATTTTTCTCCTTTCTGTTCTATGACATCATCTCCTGGCTTTCTTCCTTCACTCAACCTTAAATCGTTGATGTCCTCAAGGAAGTCCCAGGCAACCTCAGCCAAATACATGGCTTCTGTTACCATTTATATTCCTATGACTCCTGGATTTAAACCTCTCTCACAGACCATTTCCCTGAGACTCAGATATCCAACTTGACCCCATCACTTAATAGGTCTCAAAATTCAACATCCCCAAACTGAGCAAACAATCCCTTCTGCTCCTATTTCAGTATTTCTTACCTCAGTGGAAAAATACCACCAGCCACAGGTTTCACAACATGGATACCTGGGCATCATTCTTTTTTTTTTTTTTTTTTTAAAGATTTATTTATTTATTTGAGAGAGCGAGAGAGTACATGAGAGGGGGGAGGGTTAGAGGGAGAAGCAGACTCCCTGCCGAGCAGGGAGCCCGATGCGGGACGCGATTCCGGGACTCCAGGATCATGACCTGAGCCGAAGGCAGTCGCTCAACCAGCTGAGCCACCCAGGCGCCCCTGGGCATCATTCTTGACATCTCTCTTTCAATGTACCCTGTAGCCACGAAATCCTGACAACGTTTCCCCCAAAATACCTCTGGTAATGGTGCTCTTCTCACCAACATCATTACCAGCATTTAAATCCAGGCTAAACTTGGATCATCTCTTGCGTAGACTATTGCAATAGCCTCCTGACTAATTTCCAAACAAATGAATACTCTGCTTCCAACGCTTCAACTGTTTGTACATAATACTGAAGAAGTTCCTTAAATCAGCATTAAGGACCTAGTCTCTTCCTGTTTCTCAAGCCCCTCTTTTCTCCCCTTTCTCCAGAAATTGCTCCACACATTCCTTAAAAGGGTCAGGAATTATATCCAACACGGTTATCTGGAAGATAAAAGTAAAAAAAAATATAGGGAAATTTGATGGAAAAAAAAATTTCTTTCAAAATATGCAGTGCACTGTGGGGTGGTGGTGGTGGTGAAAAATTCAGAAAGCAATGAGATAAAGGAATAATTGCCCTCAAAGAGTTTCAAACTGCTTCAGAGGCCAATTAGCATCATGAGTAACAGTCCTGGCTTCAGAATCTGATGAAACCTGGTTCTGACCATGACGTGGCCACTTAAAATCTGCATAAGTTTTGGTGAGTCATATAACACGTCTGAGCCAGAATTCCCATGATAAGATAATTCCTATCTTTCATAAGGATTAAGCTACCTATATCTACTCTTTGGCACAATGATCAGCACATAGTTAAACTTTAAATAAACTGTATGCATGTTATTATTAAGAATAGAGTAAGGCTATAATATTATTGCCATATACCAGGCAGGAATAGCCAAGTTTAATCAATGCTAAAGATAATGAGCATCCCTGGGACAGAAACCAGACCATATTCTCCCAAGAGCTTTATGGACTCTGATTACTTGGTGTTCTTCCCTCTGGAACCAAGGATAAGTTTCTAGGTAACCAGTAGTCAGGATGACCTAAGCATATACTCACTCCCAAGGAGTCTTGTTTTTTTTTTATTAAAATGATTCTCTCCATCAGTTTGTTTACTTCTCTCAGAATAAATACCTATGGGGCGCCTGGGTGGCTCAGTCATTAAGCATCTGCCTTCGGCTCAGGTCATGATCCCTGGGGCCTGGGATGGAGCCCTGCATCGAGCCTGGCATCGGGCCCCGCATCAAGCCCCGCATCGAGCCTGGCATCGGGCTCCCTGCTCGGCGGGAGGCCTATTTCTCCGTCTCCCACTCCCCCTGTTTGTGTTCCCTCTCTTGCTGTCTCTCTTTCTGTCAAATAAATAAATAAAATCTTTAAGGAAAAAAAAAAGAAGAAATACCTAAAGTTGGATCTTCCCTTATCTTTGTAGTTGGGATTTTATGGCCTCTATTGGGATAAGAAAACAATATTTTCTCTATGGTTAAGTCAACTTTATACAAACTAGACCCATCAGACCATTGAGTCTGCACCTACTTTTATTGCAAATGGAAGAACACAGCTGGTGATGCTTATCTCTTCCTTTGCAGTCCTTGAAAGATATATATACACAAAAGCAATGGAAGCCCAAATTAAAAAAAAAACAACTCAGGATAAAAGACTGATGAAAGTACTTACTTGATTATTTAAGCATTTAAATCTCCTTTACAAAAGGGATACATGATTTAGTGACAAAAAAATAGATGGAAATCAAAATGACAGCATTCTGGCTCAACGTCTAACACCTATTATCTATAGTATCTTGAAAAGTCATTTATTTTCCCTGATCCTTAAATTTTTCAGATGCAATGAAAGAATTAAAGTTTATTATCTTATCAGAATTCTGAGTTTATACATATGCATATATAAAATATGAAAGGAATGTATATATATTTGTGTATCTATGAAAACACATTTATATGTGCATCTGCATACCCACATTCACACTTATATATGTATCTTAGTTTCTTATGAGAAAGCAGGTTACAAACAGGTGATAGGTAAGGTCTAGTCCTATGCTGACATCATCTGCTTTTAGCATTTAAAATGCCTGTATTTTCATTCCTCCATCCAAGACCACTGAGCAGTGGGAACTTTTTAGAAATGGCAGTTCTCAGGTCTTACCCCAGACTTACTGAATCAGGGATTGTGGGGAAGAGGCTCCACCATCTGTGTTGCAATCTGCCCTCCAGGTGATTCAGAAGTGCACTAAAATGTGAGAACCACTGCATTCGAACATTCCCAGGGAAGAACGATAGGCTAGAGTTGTAAGCAGAAGTGGAAAACCAGTAATTAAAGGGGGGAAAGCAGGATGGTCTACAGAGAACCTGGATCAGAAAGGGTAGGAAGAGTTTAGAGAGACATCGCAGCAGGCACAGGGGAGTGTTATTTTTGTTAGTGGGGAGCTGGTGTGGCTGTGAAAACCCAGAGCAGAAGCCCAAGCAGCAATAAGAAAGTGGTAGCCACATGCTCACGTGTTAAGTCATTGTTCTCATGCAGTCATTTCTAT
Source organism: Mirounga angustirostris (assembly GCF_029215605.1). Lineage (NCBI taxonomy): Eukaryota > Metazoa > Chordata > Mammalia > Carnivora > Phocidae > Mirounga > Mirounga angustirostris. The sequence continues at coordinate 44,935,346 of NW_026991716.1, read as the reverse complement.
AACTGGGCTGAGAACTGCTGGCTTTAGAACCTTTATCCTGCAGCGGATCCCAAAGGAAGGTAATTATCCTCTTCTCTGCAATTGCTGTCTCTGACCCCTAGTTATTTACTGTAGAACCCTGACGCAGGGAGAGTGAAGGCTTCTCAGGCTGATCCTACATGTCTTCTCCAGGCCCCTTTCAACCCAAGATTCTTCTGATTCCAGTTGGAATATTCCCCTCATTGCCGGCCAAAGAGTGTATGTATGTTCAGGGAAAGGAAGAAAAATTCCTGGAGTTTCAATGCGCTAGAGGTAAACTTAGCCAGAGAAAGCTGCAGGGGTGAGAATAAGCCTATGAAAGCGACAAGGCAAGAACTCAGCGCGGACATTCTTCAGGAGGCTTATGGATGCCATGTTGTCATCCAGGACATTGCCCTGACAGGGGAATCCCTGGCTTCGCAACTTCCTGGCCAGTGTGAGGGCCACCAGCTGGCTATAACCTTTCCTGCGATGCTCTGGCAGGGTATATCCATGGCACGTGGTGGCAAACTGGTCTGTGAGAGACCAAGAGACCGGGTTTCCCTTGTCATCACGGACACATACACTGGGGAAGCAAGAGATGAGTTTCGCGATGTAACGGAGACACTGTTCATTGCCACCCCGTGACCAAGTCCTGTTGAGTAGATCAGCATCAGCAACACTCAGGTAAGTTAGTCGTGGGGAAGAACCCTTTCTAGAAGAAAACAACGTGAGAAGAAATGTGAACTCGGGGTCATGTGACTACAAACAGCTACTTCTCTTTTTGCACTGATTCAAACTGAGAAACAATCCCAGGGATGTACTTAGCCAATACCAAAATATTTTCAATGAATTAGAATCTATCACTTCCCACTTATGAAAATCTTTCAGGGTTTACATTTCTGATAGGACAAAATACTCATTATATGAAATTTAAGTCTTTCCATCTAATTTTATTCCTATTACTTATTGCCTTCATATAGATGAGGGCAAATATTTCATTTTTCTGTAAAACAATTCTCAGACTTGCTCTTATTAAGTACTGAGTCTGTTGATACCCTCTCTGAAGACTTGAACAAGTCCAGATTCTTGGGTCCCTAATCTTTTCCTTGGTTAAAAAAAAAAAAGTATTGGGTTAGAACTTCTATCTTTATGCATCCATGGCCAGAAAAGAAATACAAACTGCTTAACATTCTAGGCATATTATAGATGCTCAAGAAATTCTAGCCTTCTAGACCTTCCCCTAAAAGGTCTGGAAAAAGTCTAAAAGCTCATTGTATTGAGATAAAGACAAAGTAAGAATTGCTGCAATTTCTAAGAACTGAGATGGATTACTTAGTTGAAAACCTATGGTGCTGGTTTTGCTTCAGAATTTGCTTTCATTCTTGAAATTATCAATGTCATAAGACCATCCCTGGTGACTGCTAATGCCATTCTTGCTACGATCTTTAAAAAGTACAGTTTGTGGGTTTTTTTGTATTAGTGGTTCTGCAGTGTTAGCTCACATTCTAGGCTTACTGTGTGGGCTCCGGCACTGGGCCAATAATCTAACCATCAAGCAGGGTAAAATAAATACAAGCAACAACTGTCTTGATAGAATTTTTAACTTAATTTTTGAAAACGAACTTGAAAACAAAGGCTGAGAAGCCCAAGGCAAAGAAGCCTCAAGCAGAAATGTCACCACAAATAACACCGTTGCTAAGGCAAGTGTTTCAGGAGTAGTTAGATTAGTAACTATGACCTTATATCAAGGGCAGGGTATCCAAAATAAAGGGTATACAAATTTGGGTAGCGACTTAGATGTTAAAGGCAGTATCTTCCTATGCAGAAGGAAGCAATTTAAAGCAAAATCTGATTTTCAAAGACCTGACCGGGGTAGAGAGCAATTTTAAATAACATCTCAGGGATATGACAGTAAAAGACTGGGAAACTCTCAAACTCTAAAGGACACATAGCCTGGTTTCTTCAACAAAAAGTAATACAAGAAATAACAAAATATGAAAGGGGAACCTGTATGTCAAAAGAAACTCAAGAGAGATATTAACCAATTGCAATGTGTGAACTTTATTTAGGTGCTTACTCAAAACCAACTGCTAAAAATATTATGCTAATTTGGGAAATGTAAGTACTGACTGGTTTAAGGAAATACTGTTAACAAAATTACAAGACATTCTGCAGCACAGATTTGATGCCACAGGCTTGAGGCCTCTATCTTTAGAAAAGCCTGCTTGGGGGCGCCTGGGTGGCTCAGTTGGCTCAGGTCATGATCCTGGAGTCCCGGGATCGAGTCCCGCATCGGGCTCCCTGCTCAGTGGGGAGCCTGCTTCTCCCTCTGACCCTCCCCCCTCTCATGTACTCTCTCTCATTCTCGCTCTCTCAAATAAATAAATAAATCTTTAAAAAAAAAAAAAAAAGAAAGAAAAGCCTGCTTGCCAGGTTGGCCCTTGGATGGCATCTGGCAATTTGGATTTCTGCAGGGGTCCTGCCATTCCCAGAACTGATATGAGGTTAGCACTTACCGCACCTACCTGTTTATACAGGCAGTGTGGTTTATGATGAACACCTGCTTTCCCTCTTTGGGTCTAGAAAATTGGTATATGCTAGGCAGAGGGTGCCTCCAATAAAAAATCCCAAACATTTTGTCACAATTTATTGTTGGGGAAATTCAGCGTGTCCTGTGTGACTCCATTGGGGAGGACTCTGGGAAGCTTGTGCCTGGTTTTCTCTGAACTTTGCTAATGCACCTTTTTCTTTGCTGATTTTGCTTTATAGCCTGTATATGCCGAGTTCTGTGGGTTCTTCTAGCCAATCAATGAGCCTGTGGATGGTCCTAGGGACCCCTGTATAGGAGTGATATTAGTACAGTGTTGTTGTTGTTGTTGTTTTTAAGAATCCTTATCTTTTAGAAATATATATTAAGATGTTTAAGAATAATGGGATAATGTCTGGGATATTTCCTTCAGAATAGTTAGTAGATAGGGGTATGGATGAAACAAGATTAGCCATATATTGATGGGGGAGGTTCATTATTCTAGTCTCTCACTCAGCCTTTGTATGTGCTTGAAAATTTTAATAACTGAAAAAAATAAAATAAAATAAAAATGAAGTCCAGGTGCTTTATTTGACTTAAAGTGCCCATTCTTCTTTAGGTTTAGTTTTTTTTGCTCAAAAATTCCTTCAACATATTCCATAGAAGAAAAATTAACATTCATTGAGGTGGGTACTTTTCAAGTATCATGTTTCATTTGTTTACAAAATTCATGTAAGAAAGATATTATAGGTTAATTTTCAAAAAAAGAAATTGATCAAGGCTCAGAAAGATTAAGCAGAAAGGAAGGTAACTAGCAAATGCCAGAGCAGGGACTCTCCAGTAAGAAGAAAAGAAGAATGCAGATATACACTAATAAGTCTTTGAAGATTGGATTCTGGACTCAGAATCAGGAATTATTTCTTGGCTCTACAATTTACTCCTATGTGTTACTTCAACTTTGCTCAAAAAGGTATTATACAGTACTTTATGGGGTTGTGGAAAGGGTTCAAGAGGCAATATATTTAAAACATTCAGTGCCTGGCATATAAGAGCTCCCTATAAGGTCAGTTATTTACCCTCATCCCTGAAACATGAAAAAACACTAACCACTTTGGGCTCAGACAACAGAGGTTATTTAGAATTATTTGGAGGAGAGGCATACCAAGGAATGATTTTTCTGTGTATACTGTGAAAATATAGGACTCCTAAAAATAAGACACTGATTTGATTTTGCAAGAAATTATGAGCAGTCAGGCGCAGCAGAAAAAAACACACACAGAACCCACAGACACATACGACTCTGTGACCCTACTCCAAGCTACCCAAATATTCCTTAATAATACTAAGTATTTCAGGTACTGCTATTTGTACTTCTGTATACTAAGTCCCATCCCACATGTAGAAACTTGGTTTACATACAGAGAATTGGTGTCCGGTAGAGCTGAATGGGGAGAAAATTGAACAGCCTTGAAGGAAGTTAACTTTATTCCTAACTGCTTTGAGTTGGCAACAGCATTGGAAACATCACATAATTCACTCTGCAGCCCTGTATATGGAAATACATAATGAAAAATGTGGATATTTTATTTGAAAGCACAAAAAGGAAATTTGTAGCAGTATTTTTGTACTAAGTATCATCAATGTCACCAGTTTGCCACCTTGTATTATCTTAACCTCTATGTATTTATATACGAATTATTACAGCTACTCCTGGCCTGATTTTCAAACATTGTGTGGGATTTTCAAATCCCCATCATGTTGTTTCTCACAATCATGATCTTCCATGAACATTTCTGATGGGAATATCCCTTAGGAATTTGGAATTGCTTGTGGGATTTTCCTGATTTTTCTGACTTCTCAGACTGATCTTAAACTCCTTAAAGTAAGAGAAATTTTATAACTCTAAAAGTCTACAATCTACCATACAGCTGGAAGCATAAAAGAGCTCAGATTTATCTGGCATGGCATTCTGACTTAAAGAGTCTTCCAGCCTCTTGCCTAGATGCCCATTTCAGAAACAGAAATATCAAGGTATAAATTTAGTGTTGGTGAGATTTATCCTAAACTTGACTCATTTGGATCCTGCTCATTTATCACAGCTATACTGTGTTATAGATAAATCTTTATTCAGTTCTTGTATGTAAAGCACTGTGCTTGCCACTGCATCACCGTGAGACCCAAGCATGGTACGGTCTCTGATAGAGCTTGCCGCATGGCGTGTTAGCTTCTGTTTAGTTAGAACTGACTTGCTCTGCAGAAACTCTTAATGTAATTCCGTCTTGGCCAAAAGTTCTTCCACTAGCATTGATAACCATGCAATTATCTCCTTGGATCTCAAATATACTCTTATCTCACTAAATCATGTCAGGATATCTGATGCAGATCAGTTAGTTACCTCTTTCCAGAATCACCTGCTTCAGAAAGAAGAAAAGACCTACCTATTGGCTTAAGTTAGAGTCACCTTAAAAGTTTGTGACAAGAAATGATTAAGAGTAATAAAGAAAAAATATGCTGTGATACTCACTGATATTACAATAACAGTGTGTGGGGGGGATGTCACTTGAAAGCAGTCCTATTTATTTATTTATTTATTTATTTATTTATTTATTTATTTATAAAAGCAGCCCAATTTAAATGGCCTCTACTTAACCCCAAAGGCCAAGCCTCATTAGGAGTAAAACAAGAGTTCTTACAAAACTGTAATACAAGAATTGTAACTATATAAGATGTATATATATGAATTTGTGCACTTAAGTGTATATATTATATACGTGAAATAGATATCATATCATATCTGATGTATATGACAAAAATGAGACAAGAAGACTGCCTAGTGTCTTGCGCTTCATCTCACCTTGTATTTGAAAAACTTGATCCCAGTTGATAACATCATGTTCTTCCAACAGCCGTTGGTAAGCCATGACATCCGTGTAGAACACAGCATAGGCATTAGTATAATGGTCCAGGTTATCTGTCTCAGCCTGGGACAGAAGACATAATTGTAAAAACATAAATATACCCTCTAGGTAACTCAAATCCTAGATAGATTAGATACATTGGCTGCATAGGTCTAGATCATTCCCATTACCAAAATTAGCCACCTATAAACAATGGCTAGATGGGAATGTGGCTAATATACAGGGGCTCCTGGGTGGCTCAGTTGGTTGGGTGTCTGCTTTGGCTCAGGTCATGATCCCAGGGTCCAGGGATGGAGCCCTATGTCAGGCTCCCTGCTCAGCAGGGAGTCTGCTTCTCCCTCTGCCCCTTCCCCCTTGGCTTTCTCTCTTATGCTCTCTCTCAAATAAATAAAAATCTTAAAAAAAAAAAAACTAATGGTGAAATACATAGCTTCTTAAGCTAATATATATATGGCTGTGATGGTTATAATATCCCCTTTACCTAATCTTTTCTTTCTAGTTGATGCCAACTCTTGGGTTTTCATGGGGTGTTTTTTTGTTTTGTTTTGTTTTTCTGGCCTTTCAAATATTACCTCTTTCTGTCGCCGTGTGATAACAGCTTTGAAGTCTGGCCATGAATCCACTACCACTTCCTTTTGAAAGGGATTCCCACGATTCATGTTCATCACTGCTCCATAAACCTGAGCCAGAGAACCCAGAGAGACAAGCCAATCACATTACTAACTCTTTCAGTTGCATATTATTGTGTTTTTTTTTTTTTTAAGATTGTATTTATTTATTTGACAGAGAGAGAGAGATCACAAGCAAGGGGGGATGCAGAGGGAGAGGGAGAAGCAGACTTCCCGCTGAGCAAGGAGCCCGACACGGGGCTCAATCCCAAGACCCTGGGATCATGACCTGAGCCAAAGCAGACACCCAACCAACTGAGCCACCCAGGAGCCCCTGCATATTACTGTTTTCCCTTCTTCTTCTACTGTATAGTTGCGGCCATGAGAGGGGAAATTATATATATGCACATATATGCAACATGCACACATACAAAGTTTTCTCTTCTTATTTCATCACTGTACATGAAAACTGGTAAAAAGTCTATGAAAGCCTATGAAAACTCTCTCCAAACTTAGGTTTTTACTGTACAACAGTGAGAGGTACCAAAACAGCAGGCTGACTAGATGGCACACAGCTCAGTAATAAGTACTTACAGAATGAATCAGAATCTGATGTATGGATTTAGGGCTCATAATATCTTTTACAAGTTCTACAGATAATTTTGGCAACCAGCTGCTTGTGAAGTTTATTAGACTCTCCAAAAATAACCTGTTTATGCAACTACTCCTTCAACCATGAATTACAATTAAACATCACTGAGGGTAACCGCCCTCCCCCAGAAAGCCCTCTGCATTTCAGATTTGTTGGAACAAGGCTCTCTAAGCATTCCCTGAGGGTCGTAACTATGTCTTATTCATTATTATGTTCACGGAGTCTGACATAGTGGATCAACTGGTTGTTGACTAAACAATATTGAGTATTAGAATTCTGATCTGTGGCCTTTCATATTTTTTTCTCTAGTAAGAATCAAAGATGCCTGCCCTATAAAACAACTTTCATATGCTATGGGTGCTTATAGAGAAGAGAAAGGTGTGGTGGTAACAAGGAGAGCTGACCTACAGGCTAGTGTTCTTAGCAGCATTTTCATAATAGATAGAAACTGAAAACAATCTAAGTGTCCATCAGCAGTGGAGAAAAAATGAATAAATTGTGGCATATTCACACTATGAATTACAAAACAGAAACTTAATGGTGAGCAAAAGAAGGTAGATACAAAAAGATATACTTTGTGATCCAATTGACATTATATCCAAAAACAGACAAAACCAAATTATGGCTTTAGATGTCAGGATAGTGGTTACTTTTGGGGAGCAGGAAAAGGTAATGACTGGAAAAGAGCATTGGTGGGCTGGGGATAAACTGTGTCTGAAGTAATGTTCTATCTTGATTGGAGTGCAGGTTATACAAATATCCGCTCTATGAAAATTCATTGAGCTGCATAATTATGTTATGTGCACTTTCTAGTATGTGTTATACTTCAATGAAAACCAATTAAATTTTAAGGGCATTGGAACCTACATTTTACCTCTTTTATCACATCTCGATTCAAATCACTCACCTCAATGCCTAGAACATTATTCAACTTTCTTCTCTCTTTCGTAACCTGGGACCTCATTCAAATCTTCTTATAGAATGTATCTTTCCAAATTTAGTCTGGCAAATACTAATGTGTGACATGGATCACACTTAGTGAAAATCCGAGAACTAAATTAATCTCAATGGGTCATGCTTGCTCTGTTTAATTATTAAATTTTGGGACTGCCGATCTTACATATACATAGTCATAAGTTTATTAAAATGTTTATTCCCATGAAGAAACCATACAGCCTTATTAAAAACTGGGGCTTAAATATGATTGGAATGTTGAGAATGTTAAAAGGAAAAAAAAGTCCTTCAAATTCAGATTGTGAAAGAAAAAAAAAAACATGACTTATTTGTAAGAGTTTTGCAACCAACTGAAAGATTTGGCATTGGTTAAAGACAACAAAACAAACTCTTTTAACAGCTATTTATTCAAAGGGTGAGTGTTGAGAGGAGATGGGAAGTAGCTAGGGGAAGTAAGGATGCTGGAGTTGGAGTTTGTGAAGGAAATTTGGAGGGATATTTAGTCACTGAAATACTAAGATGAGGTAGGTGGGGGGATGGTGAAATGGTGATGGGAATTAAGGGGTTCGCTTGTGATGAGGACTGGGTCATGTATGGAAGCACTGAATCACTAAATTGTACACCTGAAACTAGTATTACTGGAATTTAAATAAAAGCTTTAAAAAATGGGATTATAAAATACATAGCCATGCCTCCAAAAAAAATGGAGGAAATATGAACAACAAAACAATTTTTTCTTTATCTTTTTTATTCTCTAGAGGGCATAGTGTAACTGAAGAGGTATTTTTGAAAGTACGGTCAGAGAACCCAAGCCAGACATTATATAACAATGCAATAATTGAAGATAGACAGATTCAAAGATAAAGAGACTCCATGTACAGAAAATGAGAAATTGGGAGTGCCAAGCTAAGCAGCTATTAAAGAGAAGATGATATGAGGAAGGTGTTGATTTGTTCCTACACATTTCATTTCTTTAACTCTTACTTCAAGTGGTGTTATGAGAAGCAAACCTTTCAAAAAAAAAAAAAAAACAAAACCCCAAAAACCACAACCATGCAGTTTGGAATCTGATAGCTTGGTTTTAAATCTGAACTCTAGCACTTAGATATGGGGAAGGGATTTAGTAACATCATCTGTAAAATTATAATGTAAATAGCTGCCTATTTAGAGGTATTAATATTACAGAGGGATTAATAGGTTTTATAAAGCTCAAATGAGATAGTGTGAAAGGTAGTTTAAAAAATGATACATACTATTCTGATCAACTCAATCTGAATTCAGAGATCCTTAAAAATAAGATTTGAACAGGTGAGGGTTAATAAGTAATTATTTTATAACACAGCCAGTGACCAATCAACAACAGTTTATTGAGTAATTATGGGCAAAGCCCCATGGCAAACACTATGGGAGGTGTCAAAAAAGAAAAAAAAAAAATAGAAAGAAAAATCAACATCTACACCTGGGTATCTGGTAGCTAAGTTGCTGTAGGAGAAGCAGTAGATATGAAATCAAAGGAACTGAGATTTAACTGATTCTTTACTTGCTTTAACCTTTTTTGAACTCCAACTTAGTCATTTCTAAAATGGGTTAATAGACATCTTACAAAGTTGGAAGGATAAGATAAATTGAAATTATCTGTATGCTAAAGTACTATCCAAATATAATATTTATAATGTAAGAGCCCATCATTTGTCTTGACAATTATAAGATCTTAGGTGACCCCGTGAAGGTCACCAAAACCTTTTTAGTTCTCTCCGGCAAAAGAGTGGGCCAAACATTTATTCACCAGAGTGTCCACATTCAAAATGGGAAATTTCGAGTCAGATTGTCCATTTGGTACTCTTTTAGCCATATGATCCCAAATTATCACACAGATTTTCCCTACAACACATAGTTTAAGCATGATCCATAAGGCCAGATGACTAGATTTAATCAACCCAGTACAGTGCTCTAGATCGCTTTTGTTAAAGTTTAGAGTAAATAAGGATTATCCAGGGTGTGTGCTAAAAATACAGGTCTCTGGTCTCCATCTTTAGAAATTATGATTCATTATATTTCTTCTGGGTTATTAGCAGTCACTCACATTTGCAATCAAATGCTCTTACCACTGAGCTATACCCCCCGCCACTCACATTTGAAAATCACTGCTGTAGGGCTATCTCCTCTGTCAAGAATCTCAGCCCTCAAAGACAATTTCTTTGCATTTTGCATTTTTTTCTCCAGTGCTTAAAATATTTTTAATCTCATATTTATTTGTAATCTTTGATTAATGTCCTCCTTCCACAGTAGCTCTGAGTTGTCCGCAGGCCCTCATGGACTTTGAGGGGACTTCGACAGAGGCTTAATGACCAACATAGCCATTGAAAAAAACTTCAAAAATAAAGATGTTGAAATAGTCAGAAAAATTTTATAATGACTCCTGGACCTCAGCTCCATTGTGAACTTAGGTTATGTTCTTATGAGCAATGCTACTTAATCCATACTTTCTGCCATTAAAAATGTTTAAAACTTGAGTTTACCTTAGAAATGATGTAGTCCATCACCTCCTAAATTTTCCCAGAAGTCATCTAGAATGACTGTCAAAAAAATAATTATCACAGCTGTATCTACAATGCATGGAATCAGTCTCCAGCAGGAGGGGACTGGGAAACTAAGTTTAGTAAGTTTAATAACAGAGTCCTGACATCAGAAAAACTTGGAAAACAGCCACCAAGTCTGACATTATTTCGCAGATTAATAAAATAAAGGAATAAAAGAAAGCTCTTAAATGTAGAATACCTTGAGTGATTCAGGGAAGTGGCTCTTCAGCATTTTTTCCAGGATCAGTAATTTGGTAGAACAGTTGAGCACCAGCATCTTCTCCAGAGCTCTAGCAATCCCACACCTGATGAAAAACCTGAAGGGATAGGTTTAGTTTTTGCTTGTTAACATTTGAATCTCCTGAGGAACATCCTTGAGGTCCTGTTTTTACTGGGTGGAATTTGGAATGCCGTTGCTCCCTTTAATGAGGGAAGAAGACAGAAGATGAGAGATACTGGGGTAGGTAAACCAGAGGACATGTGGAAATAGAGAATGTTAATAACCTAATCCTGGAAAGAGCTGAGTATCCATACTGGGTTAAGTCTTTGTGTTCTATTATATCCCCAGCACCTACAGGGCCTGGCACAGAGTAAAAGGGCATTCTAAGTGGTTGTTGAATGGATGAGAGGAAGCGCAGAGTAAGAGTCTTAGGGTAAGCAAGGAAACTTCTTTTTACAATGCCCAAAGATGTGAGTGGGTCAGGTGTCAGGTGGTTATGGGGAACAACTTGCAGAGAAACACCTAGGTTGAAGGTGAAGAATCAGATGTGAGCAAAGGCTGAGGCTCATTTTATTTAGATAAAATTAAGGAACAAAAAAGGGACTTAATATAATGTATGCAAATTCAACCATTCATATGCAGTTATGTTTTGTAGATTTAGGGGCTCCATATCCCCTGCTTTTTGTCCCTAAGAAAACTTTTTCCCCAACATTCCAATCAGGTCTTGACTGAATGAAAAAAAAATTTGTTTCTCTCTATTCAATACAGTAGAGTTTATCCACTTACTCTCAGCAGCCAGGCATGAGGATGGCAGAGACAATTCAGCTAGACATGAGAACCTGGTGCTTCTGAGACTGTAGTGTATTCTTCCTGTACAGCACATCTCCCAGATAGAGAAAGCTACTACTTGATTTCACCATGTGGCAGCTCTGTGTGACTATAAGATACTCAGAGTGCTTGATTGTGATTTGCCTAAAATCCACCATAAAACTCCATCATATGGTTTATGTGAGTCTGAACTTCTACGAAGCATATTTCTTGTGATCCAGCCCTGTGGGTTCCAGTTTGCCGAGTGGTACACCTGAGGTGTTTGTAATTCTCTAATTCTCTCCGGGAGTCAGAAGAGATACTGGGGCCAGCACGAGAAAATCAGGCTCCTGGACCCTAGTACTCATAGTCTGGGCCAATATGAGAAGCTTTGCAAAGATGGAGTTTCCGGAGTTCAGGTTGAGCAAAGGAAGGAGAGATGTAGCCCTCATCTTTTCACGCTGGTATCTGCTTGACATTTCACTCGACTCATGCTATCTCTAAATAAAATGTTAACTTTTTATTTTTTTATTTTTTATTTTTTAAGATTTTATTTATTTATTTATTTGACAGTGAGAGACACAGCGAGAGAGGGAACACAAGCAGGGGGAGTGGGAGAGGGAGAAGCAGGCTTCCCACCGAGCAGGGAGCCCGATGCAGGGCTCGATCCCAGGAGCCTGGGATCATGACCTGAGCCAAAGGCAGACGTTTAACAACTGAGCCACCCAGGCGCCCCAGAATGTTAACTTTTTAGTAGATCCTCATGTTAAATACATTAATTTATTCTAATTCAATATTTTTGAAAAAATAAGATAAAATTATTTCATAGAGAAACTCATCATGTATCTCTTATTACATTTGGTACCTAGAGATGTTTTTATGTCCTGATACATAGCAAAGTAGATAGCTCAAACAGTAGGAATTCTAAGTACTTGTTGGTGATTTGCTTTATTGCCTGGTTGTTCCCCAAAGTTCCTAAAACCACTTATAAACATAGGTAAAATATATGAAGAAAAATTAAATTTAAATTAAAATTCAGGCAAGGGGAAAATGGAGGTGCAAACGTAATATGGGGTCAAGAGTAAGGCCAGCAGGCAAAGCATAAGGACTATAGTCCTACATACAGAGTTGATCCTCTTTATTTGTAGGATTCCATATTTGTGAATTCACCTACTTGCTAAAATTTACCTGGAACCCCCCAAATCAATACTGACCGTGCTTTCGCAGTCATTTGTGGACATATTTGAGTCTCTAATGCCAACGTTGTCAGCTGAAGTTGCAGAAGCTGACCTCTCATTCCAGCTTATACTCCAAACAAGCCCTTTATGCGATCTATTTGTGCCACGTTATTTTGCAGTGTTTGTGATTTGCCTAAAATTTGCTGGTGACTTCACGGCTTAAAATGGCCCCAAGCACAGTACTTAAGTGCTGTCTAGTGTTCCTATGTGCAAAAAGACTGTGATGTGTCTTACCGAGAAGATACATGTGTTACATAAACTTCCTTCAGGCATAAGTTATAATGCTCTTGACTGTGAGTTCAATGATAATAAAAAATCAACAAATGTATGAAATAGGGGCGCCTGAGTGGCTCAGTCATTAAGCGTCTGCCTTCGGCTCAGGTCATGATCCCAGGGTCCTGGGATTGAGCCCCACATCGGGTGCCCTGCTCAGCGGGAGGCCTGCTTCTCCCTCTCCCACTCCCCCTGCTTGTGTTCTCTCTCTCTCTCTGTCAAATAAATAAATAAAATCTTAAAAAAAACCCCATGTATTAAATAATGTGTCTTTAAACAGAAATACACATAAAAAAGGTTATGTGTTGGGGCGCCTGGGTGTCTCAGTCGGTTAAGTGACTGCCTTCAGCTCAGGTCATGATCCCAGGGGCCTGGGATGGAGTCCTGCACCGAGCTCCCTGCTCAGCAGGGAGTCTGCTTCTCCCTTTCCCTCCATCCCTCCCCCTGCTTCTGTGCGTGCTTTTTCTCTCTCAAATAAATTCATAAAATCTTTACAAGTAAATAAAAAAAAAAGAAAAGGTTATGTGTTGGTCTTCTGATGAAAACATTGTGACCAGAGGCTTTCAGGAACCTAATCTTATGTTTTCCCTACAGGCAGTGATCCCTGTGACTTTGTTGAACATAACCACCACAAACAATGAGGATCAAGCGATTTGCAGTAGGTGAGAGCACATTTTGTACTGTAAGCTTTCTAGCAGCCAACATAAGAGAAACAAACATGACTAGTTACGTGATTCAGTTTGTCCATAAAATTATTCTTATGCTCTTGGGGCGCCCAGGTTGCTCCGAGTGTTGAGCGCTGGCTCTTGATTTCAGCTCAGGTCATGATCTCAGGGTCCTGGGATCCAGCCCCACGTCAGGCTCTGTGCTCCATGGGGATTCTGCCTTGAGGATTTCTCTCCCTCTCTGTCTGCCCCTGCCCCTGTTCACACTCTCTCGCTCACTCTCACTCTCTTTCTCTAAAATAAATAAATCTTTAAAAAAAATATTCGTAGGCTCTTTACCATAGCATTTGCTTGACTTTTCACTTGTACTATCTCTAAATGAAATTCTCTAACTTCTAAATAATCAAAACCCTCCTTGATCTGGCTTCGATATACCTTTCTAGACTAAGAAGCTCTTTCAATTCACAAATTATGCAGAGTGACAAATATTGGTGACATTAAAATCAGAGAAACATTTCTCCCATGGGTTCACAGAGAGAGGGCACTATGATTAATGAACAACAATGGACAATGTTCTTCCAGTAAACAAAGATGAATTTCATAAGGACCTTTCTTTTATGAAATACAAAGATAGTTTTAAAGCCCACAAAGCAGAATGAAGAAATTCTCAAAGATGCAGAAAATATATTTCACAGATTTTTAAATTATATTAGAAAGTCATAATGACAATCATTAATTCTGAGAACTATAAGATCAGAGTGTCATAATCTCACCAATCAATTATGAATTCCCCATAATTCATATGTGTTCTAGAATTGGAAGGTGAAGATTTGTAATTCCTCTGGCTGAACAGTTATCAACAACAGACTCACTAACTGAAATCTTTGTCAAGGAATATAATTAATTATACTCATTTAAGTTTTAGGAACTCAAGTTTCTTTGGGGCACTGAAGCGTCCATCAGCACACAACAAGCACCTAAAATATTTTATTAACATTAATCAGACAATGAAAGCATAACACTCTCCTGAGAGACCTTTCTTATAAATAAATAAAGTATAAGATCTCTGCTTTTATAAGGTAACACAGCACTTACAGTACAATGGGGGACGTTTGTTAATGAGGAAGGAAATTTTTTTAAAGCACTTGTGATCCAGTGTTAGTAATTATTTTTCAGATAGGCTTTCCCTTCAGAGATTCCTGTCTTATCTGTTTCTCTAGTTGTGCTCCTATCAATGCAAATGATTTTATATTTTGTAATGCTTATTTTCCTCATATCAAAATTTAAAACGGATAAACAAAAACAAAAAGCAAACCTTTTCCCGTAAACCTAATTATGATTTATCCTTCCTGTATAATGCTGAAATTCGTCTCTCCTCTCTATTTCTCCCATTTCTTCTTGCAATTATAATTAATGATTTGAAATTTATTATTTTAATGAATAAATGCTTACCTGCTGTTGAGAGTTCAGTTTGTATCAGGTCAGTGGTTCCTTCTGTATAAATGGTGAGTTTATTCTTCAAGCCTACTTCCCTAATTAGTCCTTAGTGGAAAGAGGAGGGAGAGAAAAAAACAAAAAAGTGCCCACACCTGTAGATAGGGAGGAGTTTATGGTGTCAGGTGAAAATCATCATGCATACAGCACCAGTATTTTCACTGAATCTCTTCCTTTCTCTCAGATTTAGACTTATGGTGTAAAAAACAGTGAATACTAATCTTGATTTAAAGATAGACATTTTCTAGACCCCAAACCCACTATCTGTTAAGATCTCATGAAAGAGAATAAAAAGGAATGGGACCCAGGTGAATGGGGTACAATAAGAAAATGACAGAGAGGTAATGACCTCATATATTTTCTTTTTTTTTTTTTTTTAAGATTTTATTTATTTACTTGAGAGAGAAAGAGCAAGGCACAGGGAAAGAGCATGAACAGGAGGCAGAGGCAGAGGGAGAAGCAGACTCCCCACTGAGCAGGGAGACGGATGCGGGGCTCGATCCCAGGACCCTGAGATCAGCACCCTAGCCAAAGGCAGACGCTTAACAGACTGAGCCACCCAGGCACCCCTATACTTTCATCTATTTTGAAGAAAATTATTTTGCTACCCTAAACTTCCAAAGTTGACAAAGGGATACTCTCTAAAGAGTATACTTGTGGAATTGAGAGTATTTTTGATAATCTAATTCTCTTACCCTATTCTTTTAAATGAGAAGTCAGAGTTTACTTGCTTCCCTCAAATGGCTGCAATTTCAAGTGACATGTAGACACTTCCATGGGCATCTTGGCCCACAACACAATACCTGAGTTTCGGGATAAGAAGCAGTATGAATGTTTCAAGGGCATGTGAAGAGTGCTTCGATTTGAATGTGGTCACATGGAAGGATACTGTTTATCATCTTTATGTCCCATAAAGTCAAGATCAAATGAAGGGGAAAGTTAGGGCATTCTTTTTTTTTTTTTTTAAGATTTTATTTATTTGTCAGAGAGAGAGAGAGAGTGAGCACAAGCAGGGGGAGTGCCAGGCGGAGGGAGAAGCAGGCTCCCCGCTGAGCAGGGAACCTGATGAGGGACTCGATCCCAGGATCCTGGGATCATGACTGAGCCAAAGGCAGATGCTTAACCAACTGAGCCACCCAGGCATTCCTTCTTTTTTAAGATTTATTCATTTATTTTGAGAGAGAGAGAGAGAGGAAAAGAGAGAACAGGGGTGGGGAGGGGCAGAGGGAGAGGGAGAGAAACTCAAGCAGATTCCCCGCTGAACATGGAGGCCCAAGCTGGGCTTGAACTCTTGAACTCTTGAGGTTATGATCTGAGTTGAAATCAAGAGTCGGATGCTTAATCAACTTAGTCACCCTGGGGTCCCTGGGGCATTCTTTACTTGAAGTTGCTTGTTTAAGTAACACAGTGGGTAGCTGGTAGCTGAAAGTGACTGGAGAAATTGTATTAGATGACAATTACTGGATGTGAAAAGCAGACTGTTTTCTTTTTGATCCGGGTATATTGATAACTTTTTAAAAAATTTTATTTATTTGAGAGAGAGTGAGTGAGTGGGGGGAGGGGCGGGGGAAAGAGCCTGAGGTGGGGTTTAGTAGCAAAGAAATACATTCAGTGGCAGCAACTCTTAAGAAAAGCTAGTTAGGGGCGCCTGGGTGGCTCAGTCGGTCAAGCGTCTGCCTTCGACTCGGGTCATGATCCCAGGGTCCTGGGATCGAGCCCCGCATTGGGCTCCCTGCTCCGCGGGAAGCCTGCTTTTCCTCTCCCACTCCCCCTGCTTGTGTTCCCTCTCTCGCTGTGTCTCTCTCTGTCAAATAAATAAATAAAATCTTAAAAAAAAAAAAAAGCTAGTTAGAATACAAAAATGGCTCAGTTACTTTACACATGATAAAGCCCAAAAGGGAAATCTGAATTTTTCTATGCTCTTGCTTTCCTTCTTTCCTCTCCCTTCCTCAAAGCTGAGTATTTCTTGACAATGAATGAAACATGAGAGGATTTAGAAGGCTTATGTTTGGAAACTAAGCCAACCTGAATGATTTACATGCTAAGTTTGACAGGCGCACCTGCATAGTTTTGGTTGAGAATGCCAGGAAATTCTATCTAACCAAATAAAGGAAAGTAAATCCCTTAAGTTTAGGTTCCAGTTCAGGTGTCTAATATTTAAGCAAAACCTGTTTGTTAAACATATACCCAAATTAAAGTTGGGGAAAATGGAAGGGTTCCTAAAAAATAAGAATTTTAAACGACTGACAGTGTACTAAGTTCTGCCACATATCTGTACAGGATACCCATTCGCCTCCCAAATCACAAGTTACCTTCCTTCTTTTACACTATGTATTTATACTTTATGTCTTTCATTCCAAAATATATTTTTACACTTGAAAGTTGGTGGCAAGTGGCACTCTCCACTCGTGGAGAGGAGTTGGACTGTAGTTGGCATGACTTGTGCGTGTGAGAACTTAGGTGAGTGAAGATACTATGTAGGAGGATAGCCATCTGAATTATTGGGATCATGAGCACTTGAATTTTAATTTTATTTGGGTCTATAATTAACTCTTAAATTCTTCACAAAGGGTATACCAAAATTTAGCCTTTAAAGAAAATATTGTGTATGTTTTGGATTGCCTGCTATCTGCCAGAAGATACTGTAGATCTTTCAAAATTAGATCACATAGTTTTCAAAGCTGTAAGAGGGTAATATGACCAGTTCATGCACGGTGAAGAATATCACTCAGCAAAAGTGGAGAGTAAAAATTCCCGCTGAACAATAACTGTTGAGTAGATGTTCTGAGAGGAACAAGAGACTTTAATCTAACTCCTCCTTCCCCATCAAAACATCATGACTAATGATAAAAATCAGTGAGTTTGGGCTCTATTCATCACTCTACTTTTTTTAAGAGATTTTATTTATTTTTGACAGAGAGAGAGAGAGAGCACAAGTAGGCAGAGCGGCAGGCAGAGGGAGAGGGAGAAGCAGGCTCCCCGCTGAGGAGGGAGCCTGACGTGGGGCTCCATCCCAGGACCCTGGGATCATGACCTGAGCTGGAGGCAGCCGCTTAACTGACTGAGCCACCCAGGTGCCCCTCTTTTTCTTTTAAGATTTTATTTGTCACAGAGAGAAGAGAGTACAAGCAGGGGGAGTGGCAGGCAGAGGGAGAAGCAGGGTCCCTGCTGAGCAAGGAGCCCGAAGTGGGACTCAATCCCAGGACCCCAGGATCATGGCCCGAGCGGAAGGCTTAACCAACTGAGCCACCCAGGCGCCCCTATTCATCACTTTAAAAACAAGAAGTTCTAAGTTTCCAAGTGAGGGGTTTTATAGAGATTTTGTATTATCTTTTATTTCTATATGCTTTGCCTGGCATATAACAGGCAGTACAAAGTACACAAAAATATTTTCTTTAAATGCTGCACTACTAGTTTCCTTTCTTAAGACTTTTCCTCTAAAATCCTTTAATGTTCTCCTTAACTATTATTTCCTTTTTTTAAAAAAAAATATTTATTTCACAGAGAGACACAGCGAGAGAGGGAACACAAGCAGGGGGAGCGGGAGAGGGAGAAGCAGGCTTCCCGCGGAGCAGGGAGCCTGATGTGGGACTCGATCCTAGGGCCCTGGGATCATGACCTGAGCCAACGACTGAGCCACCCAGGCGCCCCTAACTATTATTTAAGAGGATATTGCTTCTGACCCTTTTACTAAGCTCCTCAGGGTTCCACATGATAATGTGGTCTCCCTCACTGCAATGAGCATTACACTGAACTTGTTTAACTAAAGCTGTGTTCTTGGTGGTTTCTGCCTGGAGGGTATCAACAGAATTATGGTACCTTCTATCATAACTGACAAGATATTCTAGGTTAGAAAGAAAAATAATTAGAAATTGCAGTTATTTTATTTTGCAAATAAATAAAAGCAAACCAGACAATATACTGTAGTGACTAGAAAAGATTTTTAATATATTTAAGTGATAATTTATTCACATGTATATACTTATTGTTTCAGGATTTTTCCTTTAGTGCCCACGGTTCTTGGTCATGCTGCTTTGAAGAATGAAGAGGTAGACCAGATGAAGAGTGGTGGGCAGCAAAGCAAAGTTTATTGAGCGATATAGTACAAAGCTCCCAAAGAGAGAGGGGACCCCAGAGGGTTGCATTGGAGTTTCAAAGTCTAGGGGTTTTTAATGAGCTCTTTTGCGGAACTATCTTAAGCAACCAGCGTGTACTTAGATATGCTAATCAGGGCTTTGATCACGATGGGCTGATGGTCTTTTGGGGCTGACATGTGGGGACTTATGTCTTAACTGCCCCAGCTTGTGATAGTGACAAATGCTTTGTGGTTAATTGTTTCATTTTAGGACGTTTTGCAGAGGTCATTTCTGCAAAGGCTGCAAAACAAAATGCCAGTGCAGTCTTGTCTAAGCTGCAAAACAGGATGTTAGTACTGTTTTGTCTTAGCTCTCCTGACTCCATGTTTTCTTGCTGGCCCAGACTACCTAACTGTCCAACTAACTCCGAACATTCCCCTCTCTGAAGAAGTGACCCTAACTGCCGTTAGGGAAAGGGAGTGATGACCTACCTGCTTCTTGCCAGTCAGGGGCGCTGCCAGGGTACCATCCCCAGAGGTCTGAGGGTCCCTGGTAGGTTGGTAGGTTTTTATTTGCATGACTGGACCCTCTAATAGTTCCTGGTACCACAGAAGGCAGCTCTCTGTGAGCCAGTGATTGCCATCGGTTGACAGGAGACCTTGAATTTTATGGGGGGTGTGTATGGTAAGATCCTCTTTCAAAAGGGCGCTGCCACCACTGCCTGGGTTAGGATACCCAAGGCCATTCCCTTTCTTTTCGTCACATACAAGTTGTTAGCCCTCCTGATAAGAAGACTTAAAGCTGGGGCACTGAGCAAGGCCCCCTTGAGGTGTTTAAAAGCTTTTTCTGACTCTGGGTTCCACATTAATAGGTGGGTACCGGCTGTCTGGGTGTCCCTGAGCAATCGATAAAAAGGGTGTGCTATTTCTCCATACCCTGGTATCCACAAGCAACAGTACCCTGTTATGCCCCCAAAACCCTTTGTTTTAGGGTTTTAGGGAGAGGGTAGGCGGTAATAGGCTGAACCCTAACTTCTCCCAGTCTCCTTGTCCCCTCTGTGAGGACAAAGCCCAGATACTTGTCAGATGTCTTGCATAATTGAGCCTTGGGCTGAGAAACCTTATATCCTCTTGTATCCAGGAAGTTGAGAAGTTTCTGGGGGCCAGTTTGAATGCTTTGCTCAGAGAAGGCACATAATAGATCATCCACATATCGTAGTAGGATGCAGTTTTCAGCTGAAAAATCTGAGAGATCTTGGGACAGGGCTTGCCCAAATAAATGGGGACTATCTCGGAATCCTTCAGGTAAAAGTGTCCATGTTAATTGGGTGGTCAGATTAGTGGGGTTTTCAAATGCAAACAGAAACCGAGAATCTGAATGAAGCAGAATGCAAAACAAGGCATCTCTTAAGTCTAAAACTGTCTGAGGGGACTTGAGCCAGTAGGGCATAAGGGTTTGGAACCACAGGTTTCTTTTTCTTTCCTTTCTTTCCTTTCCTTTTCTTTTTCTTTCTTCCTCCCTCCCTTCTTTCTTTTGTTTAAAGATTTTATTTGAGAGCTTGAGCAGGGGGAGGGGCAGAGGGAGAAGCAGACTCCCCGCTGAGTGGGGGAGCCCATGAGGGGGCTCAATCCCAGAATTCTGGGATCATGACCCGAACCTAAGGCAGATACTCAACTGACTGAGCCACACAGGTGCCCCCTTATTAGGTTTCTGTACCCCCAAAATTGGGGTGTTATATGGGCTGTTGCATTGTTTTAGGAGCCCCTGCTGCTTTAGATTATTTATGATTTTTATTAGGCCCTCCCTTGATTCTGGTTTACAGGGTATTGCTTCCGACAAGGGAAAGTTGTGGGGTCTTTAAGGTGTATGTGGACAGACACTGCAGTTAAGGCTTGACCCACTTCTTCTGAGTTGCCCAGGCCTGGGGATAAATATAAGCCTCTATTAAGGGGAGGCAATTGCCAGTCTGTCCGGGGGTTATCAACATGAGAATTCCCAGATTAGACATATTATCTCTATAGAATTATCATGTGTGGGGCTCTCAGTCATTATTAAGAAGGAGTGAGAGAAAATTAGATCTCCCTAGTGCATCCCAGTGGGTGAGAAAAAAATCTGGTTGTGGGTTGTCCAGTGACGCCCTTAACAACAACGTTGTGGTTAGACAGTTGGCCCAGGGTGGAGAGTAGAACAGGAAAGGTGTCTCCAGTATCAAGAAGGAAATTGACTGGCTTTGCTTCTATCTCCAGAATTACCTGAGGCTCTGGGTTCCCAATGGCAAACTGTTCAGGGGGAGCCACTGTGAAGAGCCCCAGGTCCCATCAGTCCCTGTCTGGGGTGCTGGTTGTCTGAGTCCTTGGAGACTGAGATCTCAAGGGCATTCAGATTCCTAGTGTCCTCCTCCACATGTAGGACAGGGGTTGCAGGGCTTTGATTTTTGCCTTTGAGGGCATTCTTGCTTCCAGTGCCCTGGGCGGCCACAGAAGTGGCATTTGGTATCAGCGCCTTGAGGGGCTGAGTTGGTAACAGTATATAAGGCCGAAACTAGGGCCTCGGACTTCTTAGTCTCTGTTCTTGTTCCTTACTCTCCTCTTGGTCCCATTGCAAAAGACCTGGTTAGCAGCTCATAAGAGCTCTTCTAGGGTCCCCCCTGGGCCAACTGCCAACCTTTTTCGAGTATTTGGGGCCGACTGGTTCACAGATTTGTCTTTGAGAATGATCTCGGCCTTGGGAGAACTGGGGGAGTTAGCTGTATTTACTGAGAGCCTCTCTCAACCTAAGAAGGCTGTTGGGTTTTCCTCTTGAGTTTGGGTGACAGTAGGCAACTTGGCATAATTCAGGGGCTTAACCTTTGACCTTTTTAATCCCTCTAGGATGCAAGCCTGGAAGTGACTGAGGTACCAGTTTCTGAGGGGATCATTAGGGTCCCAACTGGGGTCTTGTGGAGGGACAGCTTGGGCTCCAGTTGGGAATTGGAAGGCACCCAAGGGCTCACCCATGCCCTGGTAATGAAGTTGCTGTTCGTCCCCATATTTTTCAGTGGTGGCCAGGACCCCATGTTTCTCAGCCTCAGAGAGGGTTTGATTTAACAAGAGCATTAGGACATTTTGCAGAATCATTTCTACAAAGGCTGCAAAACAAAATGCTAGTACAGTCTTGTCTAAGCTGCAAAACAGGATGTTAGTACTGTTTTGTCTTAGCTGTCCTGACTCCATGTTTTCTTGTTGAGGACCCTGGCCCTGACTACCTAATTGTCCAACTAACTCCTAACATTATTACAATGAGACAAGGTTTATAGAAAGGGTTTTTTTGGTTTGATTTTTCTTTTAAGGGAATAAATGTGCTTAGGTTCCTTTTAAATAAAAGTATGCTTTGATGACAGTGGAAAATATTGAACATCTAGTCAATAATCCAACCAAAGAAATAAAATGTTCATGCTACCCCCAAAGGTAAAGACACCTGGCAAATCTTAATTATGTCACAAAAAGTCTAGAGGGTTATGTAAAAGAAATAAAGGCATTTGGGGATTTCTCAAGTTCCAGATGACTAGACGAAAATGCAAGTCATGAACTAAAGAATAATAATGATTGCAAACAATTATGTTTTTATGTACTGGGCACTATACACACTTCACATATATTACATTACAGTATCACAGTTCCTCTGCACTAACCAATAAATGAGCTCTATTCAGCCATTATAAATCATTAGACTGTGGCTCAAACAACCAGAGACACAATAGAAATGTGAGTTCCTAGATTTGGCAACTACTAAAAACAGTTTTTAGGACTATATTAGATGCTAATAGATCTACAGAAGCTAATTTTAAGTATATGTTGGAAATAAAACCTGAAGAAGCCTCAGCCTCTGCAGTATCATCATAGGCTAACAGTTTTACAAACTCATAAACATTAAATTAGTACAGAACAGTCTAAAAAAACTCTTTAAGAGGCATCCAGTCTCTTATAAGCTTCTTCGATGAAAGTTAACATATTCCTTGTCTGGGTTGAATTATGGAGAACATCCAAGTCCTTCAGAAGAGCGTTATGGTTTGGAATTAATGTCAAAATTTCTTTCTGTGGGTGTAATAGTACAATTAGTTTAAATTTTTTTTTTAAAACTGAGATATAATTGACATATAACATCATAACATCATATTAGCTTCAGGTACACAACACAATGATGTGATATTTGTGTACACTGCAAAATCACCACCACAATAAGTCTAGTTAACATCTAGATTCTTCTTGTGTTAAAAATTCTTCTTGTGATGTGAACTTTTAAGATTTACTCTCTTAACAACTTTGCAATATACAAGACAGTGTCATTGACTACAGTCACTGTGTTCTACATTACATCCCCAAGACTTTGATTTTATAACTGCAAGTTTGTACCTTTTGACCACATTGACCCATATAAATAGTTCTTAACCTTTTATTATGAGAAATGTCAAATGTATGTTATTTAGAGAGAATGGTACAATAAATCTCAAATACCCATCACCCAAGTTCAGTAATCATCAACTCATTCTTGTTCTTTCCAAACTGTATTATTCTGTTTTACCTCTGTCCATTCCCTTTCCTTTTACCCTAAGTGGACTACAGATAGGACTATTTTAAATTATTTTTGAGAAACTTGAAGACTTTCTACCACTATAAGCATTTACACTATAATAGCTACTGGGAACCTGTGAAAACAGATACCAGTATACAGTCAACTACAAATAACACAACACTATTTCATGAAGAGTTATAGGCCACTGTTAGACGCATAAATAAACTCAACTATTGGAATTTACTTCCAGAAATCTATCCTACAGTTACAACCACACAAATACCTAAAGATACATATACAAGGGTATACTGAGCATTTTATGTAACTGCAACAATCATTTATTTCTACCAGTAATTCACGAATTATAGTGTGATACCTTCATCAATGGAATGTTACAGTTATTGACAAGAACGAGAGATCCACATGAAAGAAGCTCACAAATAAAGATGTTCGAACTATTCTGTCAAGTGAGAAAAACAATGTTGCCTAAAAACTTGTATCTTGGATTTCATTTGTTTTAAAAGAGGAAAAGGACATTATGGTTTTATATATGTGCTTCATAACTGATGATATAGTTGATATGGAAAATTGGCATTTACCTGAAGTGTGGGTGCTTTGAGACTCTTCTGAGAAAGTTCTGGAAGACAGAGTACCCCACTACTATCTATGTGAAACATCTAAAGTAGAAAAAGAACGCTACAGATTATTTCAAAAGGCTGATTTCTCTCTTTTTACATTCAAAGTTGTCTTGCTGAGAGACAAGCATTAAAAAATTTATCCACTCTAGGAATGCATTATTAAACAATTACCTGTTTTACTTTCTTTTCTTCTTCTTCCACCTCACTTGTCAGAACTTGAATTTTGTTCTTTAGGCTCTGAATATTCCCAGTCATTGACTCTACGGTCTCTACTATTTTATCTATTTCTTCCTGAGTGAGAATCAGAAAGTTAATGTTTTAAACTAAATACATTATTAAATGAAACCCAAATAGGTATTAATATACATATACATATTTTTTAAATACCACATATATGGAAACATTTTTGGAAGAAACTGGTAATTTTTTTTTCTTTCACAAAACAGACTTCTGAGAAACTAATTTACCAACATAATAATTCATTATAAGGAAATTTAATTTCCATGGAACAAGGAGATACAACCCACGTACAAGCATATTTCCTCAAAAACTCAGCAAAACTGCTACAATCAGAGATCCTGGAAGACCGGTGAATGTAGCAGAGCCCAAGGACTGATGGCCTAAAAATCTCCTGTGCTTTGTCTATCCATCTCTAAATCACTATATACCCCTGGCAACCACTCATCTTTTTATTCTCCAGTTCTGCCTTTTCTAGCTTATCATATAGTTGCAATCATACAGTATGGGGCCTTTTCAGTTTGGCTTCTTCCACTTATGATTTATAATATGCACTTAAGGTTCCTCCATGTCTCTTAAGGGCCCAATAGCTCATTTCTTTTTAGTGGTGAATAATACTCCATTGTCTGAGGTACCACATTTATTTATCCATTCACCTAATGAAGGACATCTTGGTATTCCAACTTTTGGCGATTATGAATAAAGCTGTCACAAACATCCATGTGCAATATTCAAACATACATGTATAATATACCAAGGAGCATGATTGCTGTATCGTGTGGTAAGAGTAGGTTTCATTTTGTAAGACACTGCCAAACTGTATTCTAAACCGGTTGTACCATTTAGCATTCCCACCAGCTGTGAGAGTTCTTGCTCCACATCCTCATCTGCATTTGTTGTTGTCCATGTTCTAGATTTCGGCCATTCCAGTAAGTGCATATTAAGTCTCCTTTCATCTATAGTTTCCCACTCCAATTTTTTTGGTTCTTTCCAACTGATTTGTACAGGAAACTACATAGTTTGCTTTGCAGAATTTGCCAGTCAGGTTTAACCTATTCCTCAGTCCTGAATTTCCTGTGACTTGGTTTTTGGATTTAGAGTGCTGTCCAATACAAATGTGTGTTACCACATGTATTAGTTTACTGTGCCTGCCAAAACAAACTGCCACACACTTGGTGTCTGAAAACAGAAATTTATTCTCTCTCAGTTCTGGAGAGCAAATGTCCAAAGCAAGGTGTTGGCAAGGCAGTGCTCCCTCTGAAACCTCTGAGGGAGAATCCTCTCTTGCCTCTTCCAGCTTCTGATGGCTATCAGCATTCCTTGTGGCTGCTCACTCCAATTTCTGCATTTTTCACACAGCCTTTTCCTCCATGTCTCCTTCTCTTATTAAGGACATTTTTGTCTCTTTAAGGACACTAGTCTTTGTATTTAGGACCCACCCAAGATAATCCAGGATGATCTCTTGAGATCCTTAATTATATCTGGGAAGACTCTTTCCAAATAAGGGCACATTTGCAGGTTCCAGGGCTAGGACTTGGGGCCACTATTCAACCCACTATAGAGGGAATGAATAACAACAATGAATAAAGAAAACAGTTAATATAATAAGGACTAAAAATTTCCATTGTAGTTAAAAAAAATTATTTTGGTCCATTGCTTTGGTTATCTTCTTTGGGTATGCCTACCATACCTATGCCGTATTTTCTATGCTGAGCTTTTACTTTGTCACTTTTTCTCAACTTTAAAAAAATGTTTCTTTTTGATTCTTAAAATTTTCTCCTTTATTTTACTATTTATTTTAAGCATTTATCTGTTGCATTTGCTTTACTTCTTCTAATTTAGTCTGCATATCTGAAAAGTTTTTTCTTTTACTTCTAATTTTTTCCTGAATTCTGTAGCTTCAGTTTTTAGTATTTCTAATACCGATTTATGATTTTTTTCCATAACCTCTACTGTTTTTCTGAATTTCTTTCAGTTTGCTTAAGAATTAGGTTAGTGTTCATCTGTTTTGTGAACACATGTTTTTGGCATGCTTTTGTTACCTGTGGATTGCTATTTTTTGTCCTTATTTTTATATTTTCTTATGCTAACTCTGGTTATGAAATCCTATGGCTCTGTTCTTTTTTTTTTTTTTTTTTTAAAGATTTTATTTATTTATTTGAGAGAAAGAATGAGAGAGAGAGAGCACATGAGACGGGGGAGGGTCAGAGGGAGAAGCAGACTCCCTGCTGAGCAGGGAGCCCGATGCGGGACTCCATTCTGGGACTCCAGGATCATGACCTGAGCCAAAGGCAGTCGCTCAACTGAGCCACCCAGGCACCCCTATGGCTCTGTTCTTATGCAGAGGTCCATAGGGATTAAAAAATTAAGCCCCAGCAGTTCCTATACCATCTTCTCAGTCTCCGAGACTTTGCTCACCACTGCCTTTTCTGTAGCACCATCACTGAGTGACGGAGCTCAATTAATACAACTTCTGTTACTTATTAGCTGATACAGGTTTTGAAAAGTCACCACCAAGAATAACTCTAGGCTTCTGTGGGAAAAGGCAGTGGTTCTAAGTAAGGCACGTAACAGAAAACTGATGGATACAGACAAGACATACAAATTCCTAGTTCAAAGATTCTAGTAGGCCAGTGAAGAACTCTTATGCCCAAAATGCAAACAGTGCTTCCATTGAGTAACTGGCTGTCAAGCAAGCAAACCATAGACTGTTGTAATGCTGTGATATAAGAAATGTGTATTTGGTCTTCATCTCTGGTTTCTGGCACAGAGCTTCTAAAATCCTTGTAATTTGTTGAGTGATTTGGGTGACAGTGGCATCTTTTGCTATTCATAATAAGCCTCTTTCTGGGGCACCTGAGTGGCTCAGTCGGTTGAGTGTCTGCCTTCGGCTCGGGTCCTGCTATCAAGCCCCATGTTGGGCTCCTTGCTCAGCGGGAGCCTGCTTCTCCCTCTGCCTGATGCTCCCCCTGCTTGTTATCTCTGTCAAATAAATAAATAAAATCTTAAAAAAAAAATACGCCTCTTTCAACCTTACCTGAGTTTATGCTAATGAATGATTCAGAGAGGATGAGGGCTGGTTGCCAGAGCAATCAACCACGTGATTACAGGGTTGGAACTTTCAGCCCCACTCCTTGATCTCTTGAGAAGGGGAGATTTAGTTAATAATCAATTCTGCCTACCTGATGAAGCTTTCATAAAAATTCTAGACACTGGGTTCAGAGAGCTTCCAGGTTAGTGGAACACCTTGGGGCGCTGGTAGGACAACATATTTGAAGAGGCACAGAAGCTGTGTGCCCTTCCCCTATCCCCTGCCCTATGTATCTCTTCCATTTGGCTGTTCTTGAATGTATCCTTCATAAAAAACTGGTAAATAGTAAGTAAAGTGCCTTCCTGAATTCTGTGAGTTATTCTAGCAAATTACTGAACATGAGGAAGGGGTCACGGCAACACCTGATTTATACCTGGTTGGTTAGAAGTACAACTGGCATCTGAAGTGGGGGGCAGGCTTGTGGGACTGAGCCCTTCACCTGTGGGGTCTGCACTAAATCCAGGTACTTAGTGTCAGAATTGGATGAAATTGTAGGACACCTAGCTGGTGTCTCCAGAGAACTGGAAAAGTGCTTCGTGAAAAACCCACACATTTGGTGTCAGAAGTGTTGAGGATAGAAAAAGGTTTTTTTCATTTAACTATATTTATGCTTTTTTCTGGAATACAGAAATGCCCCTCGGTATTACAAAAATCACACTATCATTTACTATCTTTGACTACTTTCAAGTGATTTACATGAGTATTAAATATTAAGATAACTTTGCCATTATCACACTTGAAAACCTTTTAAAATCACCTAAAAAAAAAAAAGCCAAATTCACAAAAAAAGAGTAAGGAAGTGGTTACCAGGGGCTGGGGAGTGGAGAAAATAGGGAGCGGTTAGTAAAAGGTACAAATTTTCAGCTATAAGATGAATAAGTGTGATGATCTAATGTGAAAAACAAGGTCATTATAACCGGTAACACTGTATTGTATACTTAAAATTTGCTGAGAGAGAACTTAAATGTTCTTAACACACACAAAATAAAAAATAAATAATGTGAGGTGATGGATGTGTTAATTTACCAGATGAGGGAATTCTTCACAGTGTGTACATATATCAAATCACTACAGTGTACACTTTGAATATCTTATAATTATAGCCCAATAAAGCTGAAATTAAAAAAAAACCTATGTCAATGACATCCAACTGTTCATTACATGGTGGAACTAGAGTCAGTGCTGAAAATATACTCTTGAAAAGTAGTAACGGGGATAAAAATTCAATATAATCTCACACTAGGAAGAAAGTGAGTTTCTATTTATCATATATGGAATTTATTAATTTATAATATACATAAATTATAATATATGTAACTAATTTATAATATATGTAAATTTGTTGCTCAGAGTCTAATCCACCCAGTGTTATTCTCAATCATATGGAAAAACTGGAATAAATTGTGATTTTTGAATTCTTAGAAATCCTTGGGGATGCATTCCTTGCATAACCTACTACCAACTCTATATTTTCTAAATTGCTAACAAAGACCTAAGGACCATTATCTACAAACTACTTTGAAATGGCTAAGAGATATATGGTCTAATCTAGTTTGGTTTTAATAACTACTTAATAAGCCCTGTAAGTTTGTTTCTCCTAACTGTTCAAGTATCCACTAATTAAAAGCCTGAAGTTAATCATGATACCTAATGTTATCTCCCATTATCTTCCACAAGATAATGATCGAGAATCAGAATCTGCAGTTGGACTAAGATCTGCACTATAACTTTTTTTTTTTTTTTTAAGATTTTATTTATTTATTTGACAGAGAGAGACACAGCAAGAGAGGGAACACAAGCAGGGGGAGTGGGAGAGGGAGAAGCAGGCTCCCCACTGAGCAGAGAGCCCGATGCGGGGCTCGATCCCAGGACCCTGAGATCATGACCTGAGCCAAAGGCAGACGCTTAACGACTGAGCCACCCAGGCGCCCCTGCACTATAACTTTAAGCAATTTGTCTAAGGTTCAGCTAAAAATATGTCTCTTTTCACATTTGTATAATGAGATCATATAGCACAGACCTCCTTAAGTTGTTTTGAGAATTAAGGGATGTAGCTACAAGTGCCTAGAGCAGTACCTAGAACACAGAAAGCCCTCGTTACATGTTAGCCATATGATAATAACAACAACAATAAGGAGTATATGCTCTTCTTGTCAATATGTTTTGAAATTCTTTAGCATTTAGTGATGAGTTCCTATAATTTGATAATCAAGATTAGAAGTTCAGTTAAAGTCAGGTAAAAAAAAAAACAGAACTGCTACTTAATCACTAATATATTAGAAATACTTTTAACTTTAGAGGTTCAAAGTTTAGGTAAGGTTTTTACTCTGACAAAAAAAAAAAAAAAAAAGAAGAATTTAATGAAAACCCTGTTCTAAAATCTAGTATTTACTATTAGGAGAATATCATGATAATTTAAAAAATTTCTTATTCTCTTCCCCTTTCTCCTAACTCTCTAATTATGGACTCCCTGTTCAAATTTCATACCTGCAATAATGCCAGACCTTCTTCATTAGCTCTGTGCTGTGCCCTTTCCATTTTCAGTAGACTTGACACGTTAGTTAAATCATTCAGCTTTTTGGGAGGGACTTTAACGGTTTCACACAGTTGTAGCAATCTTAGGGATAAAAAAAAAAAATTATGTTTACCTTTTTAGAACCATTATTTTATTTTATTTTTTTGTTTTGTTGTGTTTGAAATACTGCTGCCATCTTTTTTCTGTCCTCATATTCCCAAGGGCTATTACATTCTTTTATTAACAGTAGCTAACATTAGCAGTGACACCCATAAAAAGCCATGATACATTATCTTTTAGCCTTTCGATTTATTAAGATTTATCTCAAATCACGGGGCGCCTAAGTTGTTTCATGAAAGGAAAAATTTCTATTTTATACACTTATCAATTTTATTATATATATTTATACAATTTCATTTGTATATATTTTAAAATAAAACTTTCCTTGTATCTTCTGAATGTGTTTCCTAGACTACTATAGCACATAATTCTATCTTTATTGTGAATAGCTGTGTAAGAGATGAAACACTATTCTGTAATGACACTGGACTCTATATTTCAGTTGTCTTAGACAATGTGTCCAATGAAAAGAATCTCTCTATCAGTTACTCTAACAATGGTTTTAAAGATAAGTGAGTCCCACAGAGTTTAAGGCAAATAAAATGTTAAGATTAAAGTGCTTTGTTTAAAAGTACAATCAACACGTCTACGACCCAGCCATTGCACTACTGGGTATCTACCCCAAAGATACAAATGTAGTGAACCGAAGGGGCACCTGCACCCTAATGTTTATAGCAGCAATGTCCACAATAGCCAAACTGTGGAAAGAGCCAAGATGTCCACTGACAGATAAATGAATAAAGAAGATGTGGTATATATATATATATATATATATATTATATATATATATATATATATATACACACAATGGAATATTATGCAACTATCAAAAATTGAAATCTCGCCATTTGCAAAGACCTGGATGGAACTAGAGGGTATTATGCTAAACAAAATAAGTCAATCAGAGAAAGACAAGTATCATATGATCTCACTGATATGTAGAATTTAAGAAAGAAGGCAGAGGATCATAGGGGAAGAGAGGAAAAAATGAAACAAGAAGAAACCAGAGAGGGAGACAAACCATAAGAGACTCTTAATCTTAGGAAACAAACTGAGGGTTGCTGGAGGGGAGGGGGCGGGGATAGGGTGGCTGGGTGATGGTCATTGGGGAGGGTATGTGTTGTGGTGAGCGCTGTGTGTTGTAGAAGACTGATGAATCACAGACCTGTATTCCTGAAACAAATAATACATTATATGTTAATTAAAAAAAAACTGCATACTAGGCAAACTAAAAAAAAAAAGACAATCAACATGAATACTGTGCAATATTAAAGTTAAGAAATCCTCTCTAAATATGTAAAAAAAGGAAAGAATAGAAGAAAAAAATAAAAAGAAAAAAAAACAAATTAAAAACAGAAAAGTTAACAAAACACAACAAGGTTACAAAATTTTCCTTCAAACCAGGTTGATTAGGTCGCCAATGGAAACTAACCTATTACTACCCTCACTGGTAGCAGGGAGCAATACAGCTTTCCTAAAAGCTTGTATTCTTGGATTCCAGGTGGAAGAGATCAAGGAGGAAAATCTAAATTTGGTTACTTCTTGCTAATAGCAACATTTTGGGGTTCTCAAAAACCCAACTACTTAAGATTTGCAGGCATAAATAGTGGAAAACAGAACACATCTTCCTGGGATCTTACTCAAAATATTACTTTTTGTAAAGAAAAAAAGTAGGCAATATAAAACGCACCAATCACAATTTTCATTAAACTGTTGGGATAAACTTCAGTTATCCAGTCATTAGGAAGGACATCACATTTAAGAATAAAAACCTAGGCACCTAGGTGGCTCAGTTGGTTAAGCACCCGAGCCTGGAGTTTGGTTCAGGTCATGATCTCAGGGTCCTGGGATCAAGCCCCCATGTCTGGCTCTGCACTCAGCATGGAGTCTGCTTGGGTTTCTCTCCCTCTGCCCCTATCCTCACTTGCTCTTGATCTCTCTCTCTCTCTCTCTAAAATAAATCTTTAAAAAAAAAAGAATAAAAACCTGTGTGTATAAGTACTCCTAAGAGGAATAAGTTCTTGATTTCTTAACTAAAATAAAGATCCATTTATGAACAATTTCTTCTAAAAGTTTATTAAGTTAATTCTGTGAAAGGGTCACTCACTATTCAACATGTTCTAAATAGTGGTTAGATTTGTAATATTCTTAAAAAATCTTATTAAAATAAAAGTGTAACATAAATACACCCTACTATGTCAAAAACACCTAATCATCATTCATAACAGTTTTCTATAGGGCAGACCTATGATCAGACAAACAAAACAGGGTTGCTAGTCAAACAAAATGGGTTAGCCACTACAGTTTTTAGAGAACATACTTTGGGAAAGTCTGCCCTATAGAAAAATTTTATGAATGATGATTAGGTGTTGTTGACATAGTAGAGTGTATTCATGTTACACTTTTATTTTAATAAGATTTTTTAAGAATCCTGCAAATCTAATTGTACTAAAATATTCTCATTTACACATCAAATAGGACTTACTTGTTTTCTATTAAAAGGCAATAAATAGCTTTTATTATGTATTATCTTATATACTGGCTTTTTAGTACACTCCTTCCTTTTTAATACTAGACTGTCATTCCTGTAAGTAGGTGGCAGGCCTGCTTCTAGCAGTCCTTTTTCTTTCTTTTTTTTTTTTTTTTAAAGATTTTATTTATTTATTTGACAGAGACAGAGACAGCGAGAGCAGGAACACAAGCAGGGGGAGTGGGAGAGGGAGAAGCAGGCCTCCCGCCGAGCAGGGAGCCCGATATGGGGCTCGATCCCAGGACCCCGAGATCATGACCCGAGCCGAAGGCAGTCGCTTAACCAACTGAGCCACCCAGGCGCCCCTCTAGCAGTCCTTTTTCAATCTCTTCAACCTCTCTACAAACTCCCACCCCCAACCACCCTTTCTGTTTTGCTACTATTGTTGAAACTATATTTAAAGTAAGCAGAATTTTTGCTTAGACTTCCCAAGAAGTCTACTAGCTCTAGTTCACTAGACTAAAAACTAGTAAACTAGACTAGACTAGAAATTAGTCTACTAGTTTCAGGCAAACCCAAAACTAAGATGTAGAACATTTTTCTATGAAAAGAAAAAGTTGGGTGCCTGGGTGGCTCAGTCAGTTAAGCGGCTTTGCTTTTGGCTCAGGTCATGATCTCAGGGTCCTGGGATCTACTCAGTGGGGAGTCTGCTTATCCCTCTCCTGCTGCCTCTTCCCCCACTCATGCTCTCTCTCTCAAATAAATAAATACAATCTTCAAAAGAAGAAAAAAAATTCTGTGCAAATAGTAGTTACTGAAAATTATTGGCAGTGGTGTGGCTTTAAGAGCACTTGAAAAGAAACTTCCATTTGTGACTTGCCATAAGATGAAGAGCAGTAATACCATGAAAATCACACTTGCTACTTATGAAAATAATATAATACAACATTGAAGTGAAAACACAGTAATGGAATAAATCTCAGATAAGAATGGTAAACCATTAACTTCAAATTGCTCAAAATGAAGATGGAGTTAAAGCAGACAAAATATTTTTTCAAATCCCACTACAAAAAAATGAACTGTAGAAGCAGGCATTTTGTGATTTTCAGACTTTATTTTTATAAATTCTCTTAACTGACTTCATAACTGCATGCAGCAGTTTAGAATATACATTTCCAAGTCATTCACCTTCTTAAAATTACAACAAAAATAACAACAAAAAACCCCCAAAATCAAAGAAAAACTTTTATATCCCACACATGTCTATTCTGGTAACCTAGAAACAGATTAGACTTCTACTAATTTTATTTTAAATATATTTTTATATTTATTTTATAGTTTATAAAAATATTCTATTGCATAACTACATTACCTTTTCTTCAGATAGTTAAGATGATACTGAACTCGTTCATTTTCTCCAATATTGTTACTCAAAATTGCTCTAGAAAAGAAAAAAAAAGATTGAATAAATACTAGTTTGAAACACAATGAATATAATGTGTTTACTTTTTCTCCCTGCTTTCTTTCAAGTGCCCCTCCTCACTAGCCAGGTAGAATCAATCACTTTTTATTTTTAAAGATTTTATTTATTTATTTA
Organism: Mirounga angustirostris; assembly: GCF_029215605.1. NCBI lineage: Eukaryota > Metazoa > Chordata > Mammalia > Carnivora > Phocidae > Mirounga > Mirounga angustirostris. Next base: position 44,901,116 of record NW_026991716.1, on the reverse strand, counting down.
TTTGACAGAGAGAGAGAGACAGTGAGAGAGGGAACACAAACAGGGGGAGTGGAAGAGGGAGAAGCAGGCTTCCTGCTGAGCAGGAAGCCCGATGCGGGGCTCGATCCCAGGACTCTGGGATCATGACCTGAGCCGGAGGCAGATCCTTAATGACTGAGCCACCCAGGTGCACCCACTTTTTATTTTATATCAAATACACTTTTTTTTCCCCCATGTTTTATTCCTGATTTTATTGGGAAAGCCTCTAGGATTTTGTCATTATGTATAATACTTGCTGTGGGTTCCAGGTAGACATTCTTTGTCATGTTAAGAAAGCATCCTTACATTTCTGTTCTTTAAAGAGTTTTATTTATTTTTGTTTTGTTTTGTTCTTAAATATGGAATTGGTATTGAATTCAGCAAATGGTTTAAAACAGATATTAAAATATCATATTATGTTTTCCTAATTTAATCTGTTATGTTGTTTTGACAGCTTTCCTAAAGTAATCTTTAGGTTCCTAAACTAAACTCTATTTGTTTAGTGTTAATTATTCTTTAGATATACATTTGGATTCTATTTCTAGTTTAGGAATTCTACATCTATATTATAAGTGAAAGGGGTTTAACAGTATTCAGGGTGTGTGCTTGTATGTACATTCTATTTTTTCAGGTTTTGATATCAGGATTATAATTTTATAAAATGAAAATAGTTTGCCACTATTTTTTGTCTGTTTGTTTCATACATTTATTTATTGAAATACGATTTTAAGCAAAGGTACAATCAAAGTTCTTCTTATTACATTCTATAATTATAATTAATTTAGATGAGTTCAGCTTCTTGATGGCAGAATCCTGTCTTATTTTCTTTGTATCCCCACCATGTTAGCTTATATATAAAGTGTCAATTGGAACTCAACTTCTTAAAGTATCCCTAGTGATAGAACAAGTTTAAAGTTTATAGATAGCAGGTCATGCCACATAGACTTCATTTTTCTTTCATTGATGGAATCCTAAGCTTCTGAAATTAACGACTTCCTGCAAAACACCCTATCACCATAAAATAAATAATGACATTTAAAAGGAAATGTTTCTAAGGAAATATGTTTCTATGGAAAACATATAAGTAGAAATCAAGGATGAAATGCAAAAATTTCATACTTACATTATTACTGAGTCCATCATAGTTTGTAAGTGCTCTCTACTACTCTCTGAAAGAGGCTGCCAGGTTTTTCTCTTGTTGGATGCTATCTTAACCCGTTTTAGATTAGTATGCTCTGTTTGTCTTGTTACTGGTGAAGGAAGAGACTCTGGTCAATCTTGAAATTTTATGTTTTTACTTAAAAAGTGATTCAAGTATAAATTTATTTTAAAAAGCTAATAGAAGTATGAGAACCAAAATATTATAAGACTGCATAAACTATTTAATTTCCTTTTTACTGCACAGACATAATATGCCAGTCATTGAATATGCTTATGCTGTCTAATATTATGTTAACTAAAATATTATTAGCTGATACTGCAGATACAAACCCAAGACAATTCTAAATGATGAAGCAGGCTACAATTATTAGGATTCAATATAAAAGTCTGATTCCCAGAAATGACCTAAATTAAAGAGCTTCATTGAGAAGACTAGAAAGCTATTTCTACCAAATGTTAAATGGCAACTGGAACAAAATACTCAGGGTCTACTTGGTTATTGGTATTGTTCTACTTATAAGAGATAAACAAAGGAGATACACTATTGGCTCATATATAGATTAGTTTTGGAGAGAAGGGAGACTAAGTAATTTTAATTACAGGTACGCAAAGCATTACAAAAGAAAAAGTGCACCATGAACTACGGAAGTATAAAACCAGGGAACCTAGCTTGGTGTTGGTGAGGAGAGAAAGGGAATTCTTAGATGAAGTGATGCCTAAGGAAAGATGACCACTCCATACTAATTTATTACAAACAAAATTAGACAGTAGCCCCAAACTAATCCATGCAATGGTGGTAGGACAGAAGCACATCTGTTTTAAAGAGAAATCAGTAGGGTGTCTATATATCTTAGATCAGTAATAATTCAGATTGTGGGACACTTTGATTTTCTCTAGTTCCTATCAATTTAGAACCTTACACAATATTTTGCTAGAGGCGGTAAGTGAAATTTCAGTTGACTAAAATTACTGACTAACCAGTACTACTTATTCTTGCAAAAATGAGAATGCAGCTGTTTATTACTTTCTTTTGCTTTTTTAAAAAAAGATTTATTTATTTGAGAGAGAGAGAGAGAGAACATACATGGGGTGGGGAGGGAGGGAGAGAGAGTGAAAGTCCCAAGCATACTCCTCGCTGAGCGCAGAGCTGACATGGAGCTGGATCTCACGACCCTGAGCCAAAATCAAGAGTCAGACACTCAACTGACTATGCCACCCAGGAGCCCCTAGTATCTTTTGCTTTTGTACAGCTCATAAACAAGATGCTGAGAATTTTTTTATGAGTACAGACATCTTGAGACAGACAAATTAAACAAGATATAGAAAATAAATACCTTCAGAAGGCAGATGCTTTGGATTTTTATTTTTTGCTATGTTTCTAACCTAGAGAGAAAAACGCACACATAATTAAACATCAGATAAAAAGATACTACCTTTGCAATATATTTGTCATGTATGTTGAAGAGTATTCATATATCTTCTGGCTAGATAGAAAAAGTATATTGCTACTTCTACAGAGAAAGAATATGTTAAAGAAATCATTAGTCATTTTGCCTATGAAATAGTCTTACATACTTTACCTGCAAAAAACATAGGCACTGCCTAATATAGGATAAATCACAACAGAATTTTTACATTTTAAATATTCTTTTGTAAGAGAGGGGCAAAATTATGGTAGAAAGAAGCTAATTCCTCCCAAGGTAATTTTTCTCTGTTAATAAAAATCTCTTTCACCAACTGACAGATTTTAAGTAAAGCGTACACACTTTACTCCTAGTCTTCACATTCAAACACCTTAGCAATGTCCCAGGACCCCCTCCTCAACAAAGAATTCTCTGATCAGTATCTTTAGAAATTGAAATAAACAATTTTCATCTGAGAATTTTTACAAATTATGTTGCAACAACTCCCACATAATGATATGAATTATTATAACTTGTACTCAAACTGACCTTTAGTCTTCACATACTCCTTTACATAGAACAAATGACATTTTTAATCAAAAAGTTCTGAATGATAAACTCAATATTTTCATTACCTTTTTCTCTGGTAACTCCATTTCCTCATCATCATTTTTTCTTTTTGGGTTTCTTTTTAACTGTTGAGACCTTTTCTTGGAAGAACTTGCTTTGCTAGACATCTTAATCTAAACAGAACAATTGTAACAGTGCTTCAAAAAATCTGTGAAGATAAAAAGGACACAAAAATAAGCTTAAGCTTGCAGAATATTTTGTTAAAAAGAACTACCTATAGGGACGCCTGGGTGGCTCAGCCGGTTAAGCGTCTGCCTTCGGCTCAGGTCATGATCCCAGGGTCCTGGGATCGAGTCCCACATCGCCTCCTTGCTCGGCGGGGAGACTGCTTCTCCCTCTGCCTGCCACTCCCCCTGCTTGTGCTCACTCTCTCTCTCCGATAAAAAAAAGAAAAAAGAACTACCTATAAATGTTCCAAGTTTGCTTTAAAAAAATCATAATGAAAGTTTTGGGGAAGTATTGTTTTTAGAACACTTAAACATATTTTAAAACAAGTAACACTGATTATTATTGAAGTATGTATCTAATTCAGTTTCATTCCTAGAAATTTCTATTTTTATGGCTTTAAAAAAATCATGTGAAAGTGCTTTTGCATCTCTTACTTTATACTCCACCATACAATAACATTATCTCCATGTTTAGACCCAAGAAAATGGAAATATAAAGTATTAAATTGTTTTACTCTGGTCACAGATAATATTAATTTGAAGAGTAATACTCAGGGCTTCTTATTTTAAGCCTAATGGATTTCTCATTCGACTTATGCCAAAGATGAAAGGAGATAATCTTTAGGGTCCATACTATGAATCTATGCTGTGGAAATTCAAGTGAAAAAGTCACTCATAAGGATTTAAGCTACAACTCTGCCTGAGCTATTTGCATTTTAAAAAAGCTCAGTAGTATAATGATTATTCTGTCCTTCCACAAATTACAAAACAGACACAGGAGTGTGGATGATTTCGATGACAAAATTTAAGTCCTTTATCACCAAATAGTCCTTTATCACCAAACTCATTACTGTTAAAAGGAACAGAGGAATAGAATGTTTATTCTTGCTTTAGGCCATAAGGAGTAGATAGCTTAGAAGTTAGGTACAGTATACATAGAGGAGTGTGTGTGTGTGTGTGTGTGTGTATGTATGTACAGGCATACCTCAGAGATACTGCAGGTTCCATTCTAGATGACAGCTAAAGCGAATATTGCAATAAAGTAAGTCAAATGAAATTTTTGGTTTCATTTGCATGTAAAAGTTATGTTTACGTTATAATGTAGTCTATTAAGTGTGCAATAGTATTATATCTAAAAAAACAATGTACATACCTTAATTAAAACAGCTTTATGGTTGAAAAATGCTAACTATCATCTGAGCTTTCAGCAAGTCAATCACTGATCACAGATCACCCTAACAAATATAATAATAATGGAAGAGTTTGAAATCTTGCAAGAATTCCCAAAATGTAACAGACAGAAAGTGAGCAAATGCTGTTGGAAACATGGAGCCAAAAGACTTGCTGAAGTGGGATTGCCACAAACCTTCAGTCTGTAAAAAACACAGTATCTGTGAAGCACGATAAAAATGAGGTATGCCCATATACACATACATACATATATGTAGTTTATACATCTTATTTATATATATATAAATGTTTTCTAGGCATATACAGCTAGATACATACCAGTCACCATTCCTTTTCTAAAAATTCAGAGTTAAATAGATTAATAGTTTATATATGCAGATTGAGAGACAATAAAGGAGTTACTTTGGATAAATCTATTTCTTCAAATTTTAAAAGGTAAAGGTTCAAGCTTTTTTTTCAGTAAGATTAACAAAAATGGAGGGAAATAATTAATTGAAAGATCACCACTATACTTGGGGACTACATGTAAGATCAGTTACAAAAAGCTCTGGTAAATTACACTTTACCCTGCTCTTGAACAATGTGGTACTCTACACCCAGTTAGTGTTAGATTCCTGAGATGCCTAATTCTTTCAACGTGACATCCATGCCCTTATCCTTCCCCGACTTAAAAACCAATCCACATGACAGTTTCACTTGTGGGCCTCTCCTGGAAGGGTTACGATACATATAGCAGTACAGGTTTTTCAATGAAGAAGGTGAGGGAGCAAGTGAGGGCTGAAATTTAGTCCTCACTCCATTTGGTAAATTAAAAATGGTGCAAATTCCTTCTTACTCCTGTTATTGAGAGATGGAGTCTATGTCCCTTTATCTTAAATCTTGGCAGACTCTGTAGCTGTTTGAGCAGTAGAATATGGTGGAAATGATTCTGTACTAGTTTACTGGCCTAAACATGAAAAGACCGGCAGCTGCAACATCGTCATGTTTGAAATATTTGCTCTTGGAACCCAGCTACCATGCTATGAGGAATGCCAACATGGAGAGGAACTGAAAGCCCCAGGCAAAAGCCCCAGCTGAACTCCCAACCAATAGCCAGTACCAACTTGCCAGCCTGGTACATGTACCTGAGCCAATATGCTGCAGCTGACCCTGCATGGAAAAGACATGAGTCAGCCCTACCAAGTTGTTTCTGATCCCGAATTCTGGAACAAATAAATAATTTTTTTAATTAAAAAAAATTTAAAAATCCTTCCCCAATACCTACTACACAACATCCAACTCTACCATGTCATTTATAGTTCTTAAAAATCTAGCCCTGCCTAGCTTTCCATACTTCTCTCCCACTACTCCTTATAAGACTCTCTCTAGCTAGATTTGATGATTTCCCAAACACACTTTGAGTAATGCATACACTATGCCCTCCACCCGAGCTGCTCTCCTCTCCTGTCTCTGCCCACCCTCCCAGAGCATGAGCCACCTGCTCTTCATGCCTCCTAACCACTCCACTCCACTCTAAAAGTCTGTGGGCGCTTCTGGTGTCTAACTCTCAGCTGGCACTTATTCATAGTTTGGTTCTATTAATCGGTTTTTCTTGATATTCTTTATTCAAAAACATGTAATTTAGTGCTACTTCAAATTTGACTCACAAACTACTATAGTGCCTTTAAATATAGAAACTGACAATATTCATTTAGAAACTTTTATCATAATTTGGCAAAAATTTTATGTTGAATCTGATCATAAAATAATTGGCTTTTTTTCTTTTTAAATGCCATTTTCCCAGTAATTTGTTAAAAAAAACACAACAACCCACCACCTTCTTTTTTAGAGATGTTTTAGGTTCACAGCAAAATCAAGCAGCAAGTATAGAGAGTTCCCATATACCCGCTGTACCTCCAGCTTTCTCCACTACCAACATCCCACACCAGAGTGGTATATTTGCCATAATTCATGAACTCCCACTGACATATCCTATCACCCAAAGTCTGTATTTTACAGTAGGGTTCATTCTTGGTGTTATATACTCTATGGGTTTGACTAGTAATTAATTTTTGGTTGTACTGTACGAAAGAATCAGTTGCAGCTGATTAAAAATTAAAAAAAAAAAGCTGTTTCTTTACTAGCGGCAATACGAGCTGCACCATTTTCACTGATACCTACTTAAGCCAATAAACCATAGCACAAAAAGTTTCTAAAGCTCGTTACTATCAACATTTTGGATGGAGTAACTCTTTGTTGTGAGGGCTGTCCCATGAACTGTATTCTGGTCTTTAGTTGCTAGTACCCTCCCTTCCCCAAGGTGTGACAACCAAAACTGTCCCCAGACATTATTAAATGTCTCCTGGTGTGAAGGTACCTCAGACTGAGAACCACTGCCAAGAGCAAGTCAGGAATAAAGATGAATGGCCTGGTTCCAAATCCTGGCTCTGCCATTTAACTAGCTGTACAACCTCAGGCAAGTAAATTTGTTCAATTCCCCACTGGTAGAATGGGTTAAAGTTAAAAGCACCAACATTAAAGGCTTTTGTGAAGCTAAAATTTTGTACAGAATACGTAAAGTGCCTAGAACAATACTTGGGACATAGTAAGAATTCAATAAATAAGTCACAATGTTCTATCACTACTGGGCCAGTTGTAAAGGAACTAGAATAGAAACTTTAATGTAAATGTAAAATGAATAGAAATTTTGCCCTGCTTTAGATCCACAGGAAACCATAGCCCAGTGACAGTGGGTAGAGACAGATATGAAAACAATTACTATAAAATTATGTATCATGTGACAAAAATTATAAAACAAAAATGAGTGGATGATTCAAATTGATGTGTATGCGTGTGTCTGGGGGGGAATGATATACGGTATTCAGAAAAAAAAAAAAAGTAACATGGTAATTACATTTTGAAATATTTAGCCAGAAGGATCGGGAATGAAGTATTTAAGAGAAAGCAGCAAAAGCCTGATGGCAGAACAGTTGGAAAGAAACTGGTCCGTTCGGGCACAGGGAAAATTCAGCGAGACTTGAATGTGTATGGGAGTAAGGGACAGAAACAAGATTGGAACAGTAGTTTGCGGCCAGACTATATACTACAGTGAAGAATTTACTCCTTATTCCGTAGGAAACAGGGAGGCATCCTAACTTGTCTTATTTTTCTTACCGGTTTGCTGAAATTCGTGGGAACCAAGTCTCTCAATCTAGGCCTCAGTGTAAGCACACGGGGCAAGCGCCAAGTCTGGCGAAACACAAATAACGCAATGTTTACCTCCTGACAAAGGCCTCGGGACTGCAACGCTGCCGGCCGCAGTTACGTCAATGCCCAAAGACACTAATCTCTAAGGCTGCACTTCGCACCACTATGGGCCACGGGAGATTAAGGAAAAAGAACTAGGATGAAGATGAATTGGGGAAAGGAGGGCGGAACCCAGGAACCAGGTGCGGCTTCACTACATCCTAGCAAATCAAATATTTCAATCCTTGGCCCCGAAGGGCAGATACGGAAAATCCATCTGGAAAATCACCTCACGCTCCTGAGATACAAGCCGCGGAGTCTGCCACAATCGCTTTGGCCGCAAAACTCGCGCCGCAAGATGGATCCACCAGCGGTTTAAAAGCTTTCACTGATCACCGACGACACCCCTTCAATCCTCCAGGGAGCCACTGCCAGAGCAATTCGCGCCCAAACCTTTGAAAAACAGAGGAGGCCCGGAAGTGGGCGGGTAGAAGCCGGAAATGCGGGTGGAAGAGGCGGGCATCTTGGTACAGTCCTAACGTCATCAAAAGCGCGCCCACGGGAGCGCGATGAGATTGGCTGCAGGGAGGGCGGTGTCGGTCTACGCCCCCTGCCTTCTCCAGCTGGCTTTTGCGCAAGGTCAGTGAGGGCTTCGGCTGTGTGGACCTCTGGCTGTCAGGGCTTGGAGCTCCGAAGCCCAGCCGCCCTCTCCACAGCCGAGGTCAGAGACAGGCCGGCCAGTGAGTAAGACTGCACGTCGAGATACGTCAGCCTTTCAACTCCTCCATTCTTCTGGCTCCTCTCTCCCCACTTACCCCGTCCTCTGAGCCTGTCCTTTTTCTCTTCCCACCTTCCTTATTTACCTTCCCACTATGACGGCACCCTGCTCTCCTCTGCCTTCTCCTTGGGTTTAGATTCTCCACCGACCTCTCACTTTCAGCGTGGTGTGTGGGAGTTAGGAGGTCCTGCTGGAAAGAAGGTGCTTGTTCGCCTCAGAGGCCATGTCGCCATCTTCCCTGGCCACCCGAGCACCCCGAGGTTCCGCTAGGCAGAGGGCGCTTGCAAGATGACGCGGGGGTGCTCTGGCTCCACAGCTGCCTCCCCTCTAGGCTGCGGCTCTTGTTACTGTGAGGTTTTTTTTGTAAGAGGTGGCAGGACTGAAGGTGACTTTCTGTATACAGGTGGCGGTGAGGGTGAGAGGTGAAATAGGAAAGACAGGTCTAAATTGATACAAAACTGTAAATTCCTAACTTGTTCTGTTTGATCTTGAAAGAGAGCAAGATGTCGTCATCTCCAACCCAAATTGGCTGAACATCGGAGGTGGCTAGCCTTTCCTGCAGTATTAATGTGAAACCACATTATTTGAAAAGTTATTTGATTCAGAACTGTGGGTATTTTACGCATATTTTGGGGGGCTGTGGGGGTGGGCTTCATCATTATTCTTTAACACATTCTAATCGTCAGTAACATATTTGTTTTACATTTTGCTTCCTTGGATGCTTGAAGCATCTTCATGGATCTTCTGAGAAAATTGAAGTGCTGTTGCCATCAGCAGTAGTTGTGTTCTTATCTAAAAATGCTGTCTGTTTTCAGCCTTTACCAATTTGCCATGTGATTTTCTGGAAGTCACCTAATAGAGGGCTCTTTCCTATCGTTTGTCCAGGTTTGGGGAACCAGTATTTTATGTCAATGAGTGTGATATGTCCTGTCTACAAATCTAGACTCAGGCAGTTTTCAGGTTACCTTTTATATCTTTACTACTGTAATGGTTCAGTCATAAATTAATTATTTTTCTCACCTACTTTTTAAGCTAGTACATGTAGTTTATGCTTGCAAGAAGATGGATGACAAGGACCCCATGGATATGATAGGATAAAAATCATAGTAGCTTTAAAAGAATAATGGGAATTGTTTTGTTGTATTTCTGTTTAGAGTTTGTTCTATGTACTTTTTACCCAGTTGAACATATTGCATTTACAATGTTTTATCCTCTTTCACGGAATACTTTTTTGAGCCTATTTCCTTTTTAAAGAAACTAAGCATAACATATTTTAAGTTTGACTTGTGTATAATATATTTACAGATAAATGCACATATCACAATTGTACAGTTTGACGAATTTCCACAAACTGAGTACCTCTTTATAATTAGTGTTTGGAGCAAGACCATCACCCCAAAGCTCCTCTTGCTCCCTTTCTGTCCTAGCCACCATAAATAACCACTCTTCTGACTTCTAACATTAAAGATTAGTTTTGTGTATTTCCTATATATGTATGTATATGTGTATATATATATATTTAAGATTTTATTTATTGGACAGAGAGAAAGAGCACAAGCAGGGAGAGCTGCAGGCAGAGGGAGAGGGAGAAGCAGGCTTCCTGATGAGCAGGGAGCCCGATGTGGGGCTCGATCCCAGAACCCTGGGATCATGACCTGAGTCGAAGGCAGACGCTTAACCGACTGAGCCACCCAGGTGCCCCCTCTAAATATATTTTAATAGCTACATGATATTCTATCACTTGTATGTACTATTCACTTATTCCTACATTGTTAGACATTGAAGATGTTTCTAAATTTTCTTTATTACAAGTAAAACTGTAGGAAACATGTATTTTTATGTAGTAACTTTCCCAGGAGTGTTGTTCCTCAGTGGAATGGCATAATCCGTTCTGACACTTTTTGTACGTACTGCCAATTTGCTTTCCAAAGTAGTAAAGGCAGTTAATATTCCCCCCAGGGGTTTATGTCTTTTGTTTCACAATCCCCTAACAAATGTTGGGTATTCTTATTTTCCTTTAAGCTTCATTAAATTGATAGGTAGGAGATGGTATGGGAAATACAATTTTAAGCTCACTTTACTTGTTGCTTTATACATTATATGGCATGATGAATATATTGATAAAATTTACATCTCAAAATCTTTTAAAATCCTAGGTTCTGTATGTTGAGGCTGTATGACGCTGACATATATTTAGTAATTCAGATGAAGAGTGGAATTTTGTTTAACCTTATTTATTCCTTTATTTCTCTGGATCTTAATTTCTACATCTGTAAAGTAATGAAATCAGACTTAGTCACTTAGTGTAACACCGTGCTAGTTATCAGGAATATACACCTCTAATGTAGAATCAGTTTATAAACCAGCAGAGAAATATATATATGCGTATGTATATATATTTATATAAAATTTTATACACATGTATTTGTATAAATATAAAATACATCTTAAATATATTTTATATAAACATAAAAAACAGTGTTCTAATATATTGTAGTGTGGGGGATGACAGATGTGTAAACAGAGAAAGTGCTGTGGTATGGATTACTAAAGAGCTCATTTAGACCAGCTTGTGAGTTCAGGGAGAGGCTGTGAATATATTATTTAAATGCAAGGACTCTCAAACCTAGTGCTGCCTGCAGTTTAAATGCTGGCTCTTCTGTGCCTTAGTTTCCTCATCTGTAAAATGGGGATAATATTAATACCTGTCTTGGTGGTATTGTGAGGATTAAAATGCTACTCTGTGTAAAGTCCTTACAGCAGTGCCTGGCACATAGAAAGCCCTGTGTATTGGAGATGATGCCTTAGCCACATTAGCCAAAGAGGAACATTCTAAGTAGATGAAAGAGCAAGAGCAAGTCACAGAACTTTGATATATGCAGGGAGCTGTAGGTTATCCAGTATTTCTAGAACAAAATGTGTAGAGGACAAAAGCAGTGATGAGTCTGAGAGGTATGCAGAGATCAAGTCATAGAGGCCTTGAATGCCTTTTTGTCTCGCTCACCACTTTTTTCTCCAGCACCGAACACAATGCATGTCATAAAGTAGGTATAAAAATATTTTCAATGAAAAAATTAGGAGGTTGTATTTTATCCTTTACATAATTCAGAGCCTTTGAAAAATCTTAAGTGAAGTATAACATGATCATATTTGCATTGGTGTCAGTATGTAGAATGGATTAGAGGGTCTAAGACTGGCGGTAAACCCAGCTAAGAAAGTACTGAGGAAAAAGACGAACAATGATAGTGGTTGTGGAGAAGAGGGGCCAAAGTTATAAAATACCAAATATAGGAACCAGAAAAGGAGAAGAGATACTAAAATGCCACCTTTATTCCCTTCTCACCAATAGTTCCCATTTTGCCTTTTGTAGATACATGTGTACTCTGCTTCTTTTTCTAGGCCAGTTCTTGTTCCTTTTGAGTGTTTTTCATGGTCCATCATGTTGAGGGCTAAGACTCGGCTTCTTTTGCTTTCACCACACCACCTGAAGCAGCTCAAAGAGTCACCAGGATCCAGGCTTATATGGCAGCGACTTCTGCATCAGCGACAACCCCTTCATCCAGAATGGGCTGCCCTGGCTAAAAAGCAGTTGAAAGGCAAAAACCCAGAAGACTTAATATGGCACACTCCAGAAGGGATCTCCATAAAGCCTTTATATTCTAGCAGGGATACCAAGGACTTCCCTGAAGAACTTCCAGGAGTGAAGCCATTCACACGTGGACCATATCCCACCATGTACACGTTTAGGCCCTGGACTATCCGCCAGTATGCTGGTTTTAGTACTGTGGAAGAAAGCAATAGGTTCTATAAAGATAATATTAAGGGTGAGATTTTAATGTAACACATAATATTTATAATCAAACATACATTTCCTGTTCTTGGCTTCTTTTGAAGGGAGACTAGTTAATCTCTATAAAGATGATAGTCACTTTATAATTTTGTAGTCAAGACTGTACTCTGAAAGATGAATGTTTTTCAACTTCCGTGGTCAAAAGAATGGGTGAGCCAGATTAAGGTGCTAAATTCTTGAATGCCAACAACAATTAACATGCAGGTTATGGACGCATCTGGATGGCACAGTCAGTTGAGCATCTGACTCTTGGTTTTGTCTCAGTTGTGAACTCAGGGTCTTGAGATCAAGCCCTGTGTTGGGCTCTGCGCTCAGTGCTCAGTGCAGAGTCTACTTAAAAAAGACTCTCTCCCTCTCCCTCTGTGCCCCCCCCAATAAATAAATAAATCTTAAAAAAAATGCACATTATGTAAAAGGAATTAGGTGAAGTTGTATGATAAAAACAGACCTTGGCTTTTTCTTTGAGAAGCTTTTAATTAACATTGTCAAGATAGGAATTGAAGGGGAAAATGGTTTAAAAGATGCCCAAATAAAGTAATAAACAATTGATAATGTACAAATATATTTAGTGCAGTCTGGCATTCATGTCTCTGAAAATTATATTAACTACTATTTCTTCTATGTGGTCTGTATTAAAATCATATTGTTTGAATGCTAATTTTGAGGACTTATAAATGTATATTGCACATGGAGTATTGACCTTATGTTTAGTCTAGACTATTTTAGTTTTTTTCATGGTGTTCCTAATTCTGTTTCCCAGAATATTTGAATAGCCAAGACATCTTGTTATGACCATATTAAATACAAAAACAAAAATAAGTAAGCATACAGATACAAATGATGTTAACTATTTGTAAACAGCCAGATCTTTTCATGAATCTTAAAAAGTATTTCTACTTTAAATTATTTAGATAAGGGCAAAATAGGTAAAGGGGATTAAGAAGTACAAACTTTCAGTTATTAAAAAAAATTGCTAAGATAAAAAAAAATCCTCAGACATGAGATAAGTGAGATGTTTTATTCTTTCTGTTCTGCAACTCATTTTGTGCATTTTACCACATAGTAAACAACTTAGGAAAATGAAGTATCTTAATTTGTTTTGACATGTATGAGCATAAAAATGTCTGTTTTAAAAGTATACAATGATGAGACGAATCAACACCTATAGTAGTGTTAATTTAAATTAGTTTACTTTGATGCCAGACTCCTTAAACCTACATTGTTTTTCTTTATGTATTTAGCTGGTCAGCAGGGATTATCAGTTGCTTTTGATCTGGCCACACATCGTGGATATGATTCAGACAACCCTCGAGTTCGTGGTGATGTTGGAATGGCTGGAGTTGCTATTGACACCGTGGAAGATACCAAAATTCTTTTTGATGGAATTCCTTTAGAAAAAATGTCAGTTTCCATGACCATGAATGGAGCAGTTATTCCAGTTCTTGCAACTTTTATAGTAACTGGAGAAGAACAAGGCGTACCTAAAGAGAAACTTACTGGTACAATCCAGAATGATATACTAAAGGAGTTTATGGTCAGAAATACTTATATTTTTCCTCCAGAACCATCCATGAGAATTATTGCTGACATCTTCCAATATACAGCACAGGTACTTTCTGCTTCTTATGGGTTTTGCTTTACTTCTTTGGATGTAGGAATTTTTATAAAATATTATAACCTAATTTGAATTTGATAAGTGAGTCTGAATAATAGTTTTAATATAAAGTCAGAGTATGGGTTTTATTTGTATGTGTGCTGTTAGTTTGTATTTTTTTGCTTTTAATGTACTCATTTTATACTCTGTTACCTATAGGATTCTGGGCATTAGACATTTACTGTATTTTTCTTTATTAAAATTTTTATCTTCTGATAATTGTTAGAATCAAGGAGGGCTCATAATTTATACTTTTTTAATTTCTTTCCAGAATTCGTATTCAGTTTTGAAGTATACACTGGTGTCAGACAGCTGGGGATCAAATTATCAGCTTAATAAGATATCACTTGTATCTGCATCTACAATGAGGTCCCTCATATTTCACCCCTGAATTAGGTTCATCTTCCCCATCAGAGTGGTGGGAAAAGAAGGTTCTTATAGTGTTCCTATGTTAGTAGTAATCCCTCCACAGGGAAACATAAAGCTTCATCTTCCTCTGAGTAATTAATATGTATTTTCCTGCATCACTCACATGTTGCTGCTTGCTGGCAATTCTCTGCTTCTCTTAACCTACCTTAAAATTAGACTATATTATTTCATGGCAAAGGCCCAATGTCTCCTCCACCATGAAACTTTTTTTTTAATCTCTTACTCTTATAATTGCTGTTGTCTCAGAACTCTTGCAAGCATTGCTTACTCTCCTTATTGATATTCAGCCTTTACACTTGGCAAATTTATTTCTTTTCATAGATCCTATTTGCCTATGTGAACTGTATTGTCTAGAATTGTATATTTTTATCCCCCTTTTCAATTTCAAGAACATATGCACAGGATTACATTTAGCAGCATGTGACAAACGCACATACACAAATAGCAGTAGCTTAAACTAAGTAGGAGTCGATTCTCTTTCATCTAAAAAAGTTGGACAGTAGGCTGTCAAGAGCTTGGTTGTATGGTAGCTCCACAGTCATTAGGGTTCCAGGCTCCTTTAATCTTGCTTGTCCTCTATTGTTAGTATGCCAGCTTATGGTTGAGGAAGTGGATGGGCTTGGATGTGTCCAAGCTCCTCTGATATAAGATAAACTTCCAGAAGGAAGAAGCCCTAATCTCATTTGTATCTCAGTGGACACCCATAGTAGTGAGAGAAGATTGGAAGTATAGTCCTTGTATATGCACTCTGCATTTATGGTTCAGGTATTACAGGAGGAGAGTGGAGAATTGAGTGGCTAGTAGCAGTTTGTACAGTTTGTGCTGTTATGTACTTGGGCATTTCACCTTTTGAAAGCTCCTAATGTCATCTTTAAGCTCAAAATTGCTTTATATAATCCTTCATATAAGTGATAAAAATGCTGGTTTCATATACTGATCTAATAAAGTTATACTGAAGTACTTTGTAAATTGTCAACTTCTATATTTTTTAAAATAATTTTAATTGTAGCAAAATACACATAACATAAAATTTCCTATCTTCACTGTTTTGAAGTGTACAGGTCATGGCATCAAGTACATTCACCCTGTTGTGCAACCATCACCACCATCCATCTCCAGAATTCTGCATCTTGCAGAACTGAAACTCTGTATCTGTTAAATAATGACTCCCCATCCTCCTTTCCCTCCAGCTCCTGGAAACTGTCTTTCCACTTCCTATCTCTGAATTTGACTACTCTAGCTACATCATCTGAGTGGAATCATACAATATTTGTCTTTTTGTGACTGGCTTATTTCACTTAGCATAGTGTCCTCAAGGTTCAGCCATGTTGTAGCATGTATCAGAATTAATTTCTTTTTTAAGGCTGAATAATATTCCAATATTCCAGTATTTCTATTATTTTTAAAGAAATTCTACTAAACTACTCTTTGTAGAGAAGCACCTGTTTGTTTTATTGCTTTTTATTTATAAACTCTACATATACTCAAGTAGTCTCTCACTTCCATGTAATTCAATCCCCTTATTTTTTTTGCGATGGAACATTTTTCAAGTGCTTTTGGTTAATTATAAATAAAATATTCAAAAATGTAAATTACAGATCTATAGCTTATGTTAACAACAAGTAACACTTTTTGAATGCTTACTGCATACTGGCATAATACTAAGTGTTTTAGGTGAATCATTTCATTTAATCCTACAACTCCATGAGGAAGGCATAATTACTACCTCTGTTTTATATTTTAGAAAGCCCGGAATAACAAAGGTGAGAAACTTGCCTAAAGTTATATGGCTAGTTAAGTGACACAGCTAGACTTCGAGCATTCTTTTTTTTTTTTTTTTTTTTCCATAGTGGCTACACCAAATTTTATTTCCATCAACAGTACATGAGGGTTCCCCTTTCTCGACATCCTTGCCAACACTTGTTATTTCATATACTTTCTTTCTTGCCCCAGGACCTTTGCCCAGACTGTTCATTTTTCTTAAACATTCTTTCCTACTCTCCTTTTTAAAACCTGACTGATTCTTGTTCATATTTCAGGTGACAGCTTTTTTTTTTTTAATTTTTTTATTCTTACGTTAATCCCCATACATTACATCATTAGTTTTAGATGTAGTGTTCCATGATTCATTGTTTGTGCCTAACACCCAGTGCTCCATGCAGAATGTGCCCTCCTCAATACCCACCACCAGGCTAACCCATCCTCCCACCCCCCTCCCCTCTAGAACCCTCAGTTTGTTTTTCAGAGTCCATCTAGACTTTGAGCATTCTGACTCTAGAGCCCGTGTTCTTAATTACCATATTGAATATCAATGATTTAGTTTTTATTATTTTATGTTTGGCACCTCTTGGGAAGGATAATAATTTGGGGGCTTGGGCAGAATATGTGTGATATGTACCCTACCTAATTAAAAGTTTTAGGAGAATGGTGGAAATGTCATCTTTTTTCTAATCTTTTTATTTTAGTTTTTTAAGTAATCCCTGCACCCAATGTGGGGCTCAAACTCACAATCCCAAGATTGAGAGTCACATGCTCCATCCACTGAGTCAGCCAGGTGCCCCCTGAAATGCCATTCTCTTAGTGATTTTGGCAGGAAAAAAACCTGTCTGGGATATGCTTAGCATTAAATGTCATGCTAAGCGAAATAATTCAGAGAAAGACAATTATATGATCTCACTGATATGTAGAATTTAAGAAACAAAACAGAGCATCATAGGGGAAGAGAGGAAAAAATAAAATGATGAAATCAGGGAGGGAGACAAACCATAAGAGATTCTTAAGCATAGGAAACAAATAGGGTTGCTGGAGGGGAAAGGGTTAGGAGGATGGGATAACTGGGGGATGGAAATTAAGGAGGGCACGTGATGTAATGAGCACTGGGTATTATATAAGACTGATGAATCACTGACCTCTACCTCTGAAACCAATAATACATTATATGTTAATTGAATTTAAATAAAAATAAATTTTAAAAATGTCACAGTAAATCAAATTGAAATCTTTGATTTTTAAGCCATGTATTTTATCCTGTTTTGTTTCAATATATAGTCCTAAGGATTGAATCATTTTCTCTCCCCTCCCCCCCACCATATACTTGACTTTACTCAAATAAGGAAATTGATAACTAATAAAATTTAATTTATATATTTTTAGCAGATTAGCCCAAAGTTATGAGATCTTAGGACCTCATGAGGTCATAGTCATTGGTTTAGAATTAAAGATGGCTTATTCAGTTCTCAGACTAAAGGTTGCATTCCTAACCTCAACTAACTAATTTCAGAGTTTAAACTTTGACTCTAAAGAATGGTTAGTGCAGATTCTTTTTCACTAGAAAAATAAAACAGGTGCAGTTTTTACGATGGTTCGTTGAATCACCACTTAAATTGAGGAGTGAGTTAAATGTAACAAAGTAAGCATTAAATATTTTCAGTTAATACTAAAGACTACTTAGTATATCTGAGTTGAATATCATTTAAAAATAATAGTCTTTTAGAAAATGGGTTTAATAGAGCCTTTTAAAATTTTTATTCACTGTTATATTTTTTATTATTTTATGTAGCACATGCCAAAATTTAATTCAATTTCAATTAGTGGATACCATATGCAGGAAGCAGGGGCTGATGCCATTCTGGAACTGGCCTATACTATAGCAGATGGGTTGGAATACTGTAGAACTGGACTCCAAGCTGGTCTGACAATTGATGAATTTGCACCAAGGTGAGTAAATTGACCTCAGACATTGTCTCAATACTAGGAAAATTTTCAGGACCAATTTACAGTAGATCTACTGATAAAATAAATTGGTATCTATAAATGTCATACCTAGATCCTCTTATGTTTTATTGGAGTAATAATGAGAAAATAAGCCAATACTGTGTATAATTAAAAATCAGAATTAAATTTGACTACTTTTTGGTAATTAGAAGAATCTTGTTTCCAGCTATTCAGAAAATACAATTACCTGACATATTTTGACAATTAAAATGTCAACATCATATTTCAGGCGTATTAGCTTTTATTCTTTTAATTTTCCATTTAAAAAAGTCATTTATTTCATTTTTTTCCTGTTGCACTTACATAATGTAAATGTTTTGGAATGCACAGTGCTATTTAAAACATTTTTGTTTCAAAATAGCTTGTTAATAAAGTTGTATGAAAAATACAGAAAAGCTTGGGGTGCCTGGGTGGCGCAGTTGGTTGAGCATCTAACTCTTGGTTTTGGCTCAGGTCATGATCTCGGGGTCCTGAGATCGAACCCTGTGTCAGGCTCTTTGCTCAGTGTGGAGTCAGCTTGAGATTCTCTCTCCCTTTCCCTCTCCCCCTCTTGCTCGTGCTCTCTTTCTCTCTCAAATAAATAAATAAATCTTAAAAAAATGTGGAAGAGCTTTGAAGTTCATGAAGTGCTAAAATTTGGTGATCAAAAATTGATCAGCTAAACAATAATTGCTAAGTTTTGCTCTGGGCTGAGTACCAGCTTATGTGCTGGGGGAAAAAAAAACTTGTGAAAAGACATGACTTCTGTCCTCAGATTGTTTATAGACTGGTGAATGCTCCTTTATACCTTTATACATATTATGACAGCATTTCTCAAAGTGTGGTCCAAGGACTCTTCAGGGTCACTACCCTTCCTGGGGTCTTTCAGGTTAAATTGTTTTCATGATTGTATTAAGACTTTATCTGCCTTTTTCACCTCCCTTCTTTCAAAAGTGTACACTGTTGTTTTCCAGAAGCTACATGATATGTGATGTTGCAACAGTTTGAATGTAGAAGCAGATATTGATTCCAGCTGTCTTCCCTGAAGCCACACATTAGATTTGCAAAAATGTAAAACAGTGACTGTTTTATTACAATTTTTTATTTTAGCAAAGTATAATTATTTTTCATAAAAGTGTTAATTATGTTAACATGTTTGTTGTTGTTTCTAAATGAATTAATATGTAAAATATTGATAGATATTATCCAAATAAAGATTTGTTGGGGTCTTTAGTAATTTTTAAGAATGAAAAGGTATCCTGAGACAGTATTTGAGAACAGCAGTGTTAAGAACTTCCCAGGGTATATCAAGAATTTTTACTAGTTTTTATTTATTTATTTTTATTTTTTTTTTAAAGATTTTATTTATTTATTCATGAGAGATAGAGAGAGGCAGAGGCAGAGGCAGAGGGAGAAGCAGGCTCCCCGCAGAGCGGGGAGCCCGATGCGGGACTCGATCCCAGGACCCTGGGATCATGACCTGAGCTGAAGGCAGACGCTTAACTGACTGAGCCACCCAGGCGTCCCTAATTTTTATTAGTTTTTAGTTTCTTTACTTAAGGCTCACCTTGTCTTATATAAAGAAACACAGTCTTTGTGCCTTTAGGCATAGGCAAGTAAACTAAATGTATAACTCAGCTGCAGAATATAAAATAAAAAGGAGTAGTGGGTTTGGGGGCAATTGGAGAGATAAATGCCTAGACCAAATATATAATTATTCTTTAAAAACAAAACAAAACAAAAAACAGGAAAACTTTCTTGATATCCAAAGAAAACAAGTTGGTGGTTTTAGTCCTTTCACAGGTGACCCCTGACTTACATACCAGGTATTCTTGAAGTATTTTATTTTTGGATAGTGATTCATTCTTTATTTGAGGGCACAAGAGGAACTTCTTTTCTAAAAACCAAAAAACCAATTTTTAAAGTGAATAATTCCTACCTGAAGCAAATAATCACAGCTCTTTCTTCTGTGTGCCTAAAACTGTACTTTTATCTGTTAGGTTTAAAGTTACTTAAGTATATATGCTTTGATTTTTTTAAATTAAATTTTTTATTGTTATGTTAATCACCATACATTACATCATTAGTTTTAAATGTAGTGTTCCATGATTCATTGTTTGTGCATAACACCCAGTGCTCCATGCAGAATGTGCCCTCTTTAATACCCATCACCAGGTTAACCCATTCTCCCACCCCCCACCCCAGAACCCTCAGTTTGTTTTTCAGAGTCCATCGTCTCTCATGGTTCGTCTCCCCCTCTGATTTCCCCCCCTTCATTCTTCCCCTCCTGCTATCTTCTTTTTTTTTTTCTTAACATATAATGTGTTATTTGTTTCAGAGGTACAGATCTGTGATTCAACAATCTTGCACAATTCACAGTGCTCACCATAGCACATACCCTCCCCAGTGTCTATCACCCAGCCATCCCATCCCTCCCACCCCAATCCCCACTCCAGCAACCCTCAGTTTGTTTCCTGAGATTAAGAATTCCTCATATCAGTGAGATCATATGATACATGTCTTTCTCTGATTGACTTATTTCGCTCAGCATAACACCCTCCAGTTCCATTCACGTCGTTGCAAATGGCAAGATCTCATTCCTTTTGATGGCTGCATAATATTCCATTGTGTATGTATATATATATATATATATATATATATATACCACATCTTCTTTATCCATTCATCTGTCGATGGACATCTTGGCTCTTTCCACAGTTTGGCTATTGTGGACATTGCTGCTATAAACATCGGGGTGCACGTACCCCTTCGGATCCCTACATTTGTATCTTTGGGGTAAATACCCAGTAGTGTAATTGCTGGATCAAATGGTAGCTCTATCTTCAACTTTTTGAGGAACCTCCATACTGTTTTCCAGAGTGGTTGCACCAGCTTGTATATGCTTTGATTTTAATTCAGATTAAATTGTTTGAAATTAAAATCTGGACACTATTTTCTTTAGTGTGTGATATAATTAGTTTTATTTTCCATTTTATATTGTTAAGCTTCATCAAATAATGGACTTAACATTACTATTTTAGGTTGTCTTTCTTCTGGGGAATTGGGATGAACTTTTATATGGAAATAGCAAAAATGAGAGCTGGGAGAAGACTCTGGGCTCACTTAATAGAGAAAATGTTTCAGCCTAAAAACTCTAAATCTCTTCTTCTGAGAGCACATTGTCAGACATCAGGATGGTCACTTACTGAGCAGGTATATATATATATTTTAAAGTATAGAGGTTTAGTAAAGTCATATATTGTCTTACAAGCAACATAGCGCAGTCAGGAAGTAGATTTAAGAACCCATCTGTTAATATTTGAAAATTATAAGTATTCTGATGCATAATGCACATTTAATGTTTTTTAACACGTATTATAATAAATAAAACTGGCTCCCTCTAGTGGTTAACAATATAAAATCATATAAATCAACTTAACCTGTATTGCTGTTTTACCTTTTTAAAAGTAAAAAAAAAACTGTGTTGATGAGGAAGAAGTAAAAACCATAATTTAGTTAATATCAGTCTTAAATAATTTTGAGTTAAAATTCTTAATATAAAATTGCCTGATTAAAATTTTGTGCATATATATTACTTATTTTAGTTATGTGTTCATGCATGCAAACAGACCCATTTAAAGACTATTATCATCTGAGTAATTTAATTTCATTCTATTAGAAAGTTGTGTGGTAATCTTTTTCCATGCATTTTATTTACATACTAAATTATTTTGATACATTAAAAATAATTTATAACTTTTTTTATTTTTATTTTTTTTAAAGATTTATTTGACAGAGAGAGATAAAGCAAGAGAGGGAACACAGCAGGGGGAGTGGGAGAAGGAAAAGCAGGCTTCCCGCGGAGCAGGGAGCCCGATGTGGGGCTCGATCCCAGAACCCTGGGATCATGACCTGAGCCGAAAGCAGGCGCTTAACGACTGAGCCACCCAGGCGCCCCAATTTATAACTTTAAAGTTACAATGCTTTTATACACTTAAAAGTGAATAAAAACTAATATAGCCATATTAAATATGACTTCAGGTACTTATAAATGGAGAAGTACAGTTTCAGGGTTGGAAGGAACTTTAATAATCATTTTTGTCTTAACCTCTTTTTACAGCTAATGAAGCTAAAGTTCAGAAAGGTCCAATGATTTACCCAAAGCACAATCAGAAACAGAATGAGTCGCAGATTTTTTATCTCATAGTACATTGTTCATCTGTTTCTTTGATCATTTATTAATAAATCATTTGTTGAGTGCCTGTTAAATCTGGCTTGTTTACTAATTTGTCTAAATTTATTGGATATTCTGAAGCCTAATATAGACATTGGCAAAATAAGTATGCAGAAGCCACTGCTTAATCATAGCATCTTTTATCAACTGTTGCCTTGTTTTGACTTTTTCTTTTTCACTAAATGTTTTAGGATCCTTACAATAACATTATTCGTACTACAGTAGAAGCAATGGCAGCAGTGTTTGGAGGGACTCAGTCTTTGCACACAAATTCTTTTGATGAAGCCTTGGGTTTGCCAACTGTGAAAAGTGCTCGAATTGCGAGGAATACACAAATCATTATTCAAGAAGAATCTGGGATTCCCAAAGTGGCTGATCCTTGGGGAGGTTCTTATATGATGGAATCTCTCACAAATGATGTTTATGATGCTGCCTTGAAGGTCAGTTTCTCTTCTTTGAAACTTTGGTTTTAAGATTTACAGATTTATAAAGATTTATAGGTATTTTGATTTATAAATCAAATCATTGATAGATTTATATCAAGATTTATAAAATGAGAGAAAAAGAATTTTAGATTCAACTTTAAGAGTATACAAATGGAAACATAATTTAAAAATATATTTGTATTTGTAATAAATATTTTGTTCAAAGAGTTAAAAAGACTATGAGTGTTAAAACGTTATAACATAAAAAAAACAGTTCTTTGTCTTCTGCTTGCTTTTTTCCTGCTTCCTTGAATCAGTACATCTTTTTTTGTTTGTATCTCCATATTTTAGAATTACACATATATACAAGGTCTAATTCCATCAATTTTAGGCATTATCTATTGCTTTGTAGTATGTAGTTTAGTATTTTAGCTGATTCTTACCTCTGCTTTTTCTTGTCTCATAATACTATACAATTATATCTGAATAGTATATATATCCTTCTGAAGTCCTCCAGTGCTCTCATTTGATATCGACTGGTTTCTCTTTAGACGTGCTGACCATTGCGGCCCTTTGACTGCCCTTTGCCATTATCCTGGGAATTCTTTTTACCTCTGCTATGTTGAATCTGTATCTTGAATCCTGTGTCTACCTCTGTTGATTTATCCCTTGTTATTTTGAAGCATACCTCATAGGAACCTCCTCTAAAAGTGGTAAATGGGAGATGACTTATATGGAACTTCGGATGTTTGAAAATGTCTTCGTTCTCCTCTGGTATTTGATGGATAGTCTAACTGTGTTTGAAATTACTTTCATTTGGAAGTGTGTAAGCGTGGATCTACTTTTTATCCTAACTTTTTATTCTAGCTTCCACTATTTCTGTTTAGAAATCTGATGCTATTTTCACTCTCAGGAACTTTCTAACAGTTTTAGGATCTCTTTATTTTTGAGTTGCTGGACTTTGGTGTGTGTATTTTTTCCTGCATTGTACTGGACCTTCGGTGGGCATTTTTTATCTCCCCCATTTTTCATGTTCTCATAGCCCTGGGAAATTGTCTTGTATTACTTTTTGGTAATTTCCTTCCTGCCATTTTTTTGTGGTTCCTCTTTCTAGAACTCCTAGTTATTGGATAAGGACCTCCTTAAAAGATACTCTGATGTTCTTATCTGTTCTATAACTCATCCATGAGATTCTGTTTTGTTTTCTTGGAGAGTCATCAACTTTAAATTTCTACTTACTTTAAAATTCATATATCATATTTTTAATTTCTAAAAGCTGGGTTTTGTTTTCTGATTTTCTCCCTTGTATATTATACTACTTGTTTAATTAAAACAGAATCTATTTTTTTCCTGAGGATATTAATTACATTTTTTGAAGTTTTCTTCTACATCCTGTATTGTCTGTTTTCTCTATGTGCCTTTTGTCTTTAGTGGTATTATTCAGAATGCAGGTTTTTATTTCAACAAGACATCTTGCCCTTGCCTCTTTCTGTACTTGATGTTTGATAGCCCATTGCTTTTCTGCCAAAGTAGACTTTGGTCCATTTTCTGCAGGCAGTAAACTTTGGTTCTCTTGACAGAATGGGAGAGGGGTAGTTACAAATTCTAAAGTAGTCCCCCATCTTTTTAGCTTCCTATCTTACCTTTGGCTTCTTTTGAATCCAACATGAATTCTTATTTCTTGAATTCTTCAGGAAAAAACAAGTTTAACTTTGTTCTTTTCTGCTAAGTCATATACTCTTCCACCATTCCTTTTCCCACCATCTCATGAATATATGAGGCTGTGATTAAAGGCTTAGATGTTTCCTAGTATCAGTAAAGCTGGAGTTATATCATTACTCTGCTGCTCAAATCAAAACTAAAATTGCATTTTGAAATATATTTTTAAAGAATATTTATTTATGTAACTGAAAATAAAGATGAGAGAATTGATGTTATTTTTAGTTTTTTTCCAAGACTTGAGTGAGACGTTCTGTGTTTTCCAGAATCTACATCTTAGTTTTTCTGTTTTCAAGTAACTTTAAGTACATAATTTCTTTTTTTTTTTTTAAAGATTTTATTTATTTATTTATTAGAGAGGGAACAAGAGAGAAACAGCATGAGAGGGGAAGGGTCAGTGGGAGAAGCAGGCTCCCCGCTGAGCCGGGAGCCTGATATGGGACTCGATCCCGGGACTCCAGGATCATGACCTGAGCCGAAGGCAGTCGCTTAACCAACTGAGCCACCCAGGCGCCCCCATAATTTCTTTTTTAAATTGAGATATAATTGACATATATTGTTGTGTTAGCTTAAGATATACAACATGATGCTTTGATATATGTATGAATTGTGAAGTGATTAACAGAATAAGTTTAGTTACTATCTATACCTCACTGTTATAAAATTGTTTTTCTTGTGATAAGAACTTTTAAGATCTACTGTCTTAGCAACTTTCAAATACACAATAGTGTATTGTTAACTCTGTAGAATTTTTTTCTTTCTTTTTTTTTTTTAGTTTTATTTATTCATTTAAGTAATCTCTGCACCCAACGTGGGGCTCAAACTCACCAACCCAAGATCAAGAGTTGCATGCTTCCCTTGACTGAGCCAGCCAGGCACCCCTAACTCTGTAGAATTTCTAATTAATGCTCTTGAAGTCAACTTAATTCTTTTCTTATGAAACATTAAACTTACAACTAAAATAGTTACGACTTTATTAATATTAGTAATTATGTGATGTAACTAATTTGTATAGTTTATAAAAAAATCTTTATATTCTTTTCCAGTTTTATTAATCTCTTTTTCTTATTAGCTCATTGATGAAATTGAAGAGATGGGTGGAATGGCCAAAGCTGTAGCGGAAGGAATACCTAAACTTCGAATTGAAGAATGTGCTGCCCGAAGGCAAGCAAGAATAGATTCTGGTAAGATAAAATGAAAACGTTTATATGTGAAATCCTTACTTAAAAAGAAATATTAATTTCTGTTTGAAGATAACATATGTAGTTAATAAAACAAAAATAATGGAAAAATGAAACTTGGATAAAATGTTTCTCATCTCTATCTACTTATCTATCTCTCTCTCTATCTCTCTGTCTCTCTATCCATCTCCCTGTTTGCATTTTTGCATGCATGGATGCACACAGGTAAGCATATGTAGAGTATGTGTGGAGGTATGCCCATTGTATATACATGTATAGGTGGGTATCTCCAGCATTTTAATTTTTTTTTTTTTTAAGATTTTATTTATTTATTTGACAGAGAGAGACACAGCGAGAGAGAGGGAACACAAGCAGGGGGAGTGGGAGAGGCAGGCTTCACGCTGAGCAGGGAGCCCGACGCGGGGCTCGATCCCAGGACCCTGGGATCATGACCTGAGCCGAAGGCAGATGCTAACGACTGAGCCACCCAGGCGCCCCAATCTCCAGCATTTTAAAGATGATATTATTATTGGTCATTGTGCTTTGCATTAGAGTATTTATTCATTCAGTCAGTCAACACTTTTTTAGTATTTAGCATTTGAGGAACTGTACTATGTCTGGGCATACAACTGTGAATAGGTCAGATAAGCTCTCTGCACCCTTAGAGCTTATATTTTAGTAAGAGAGAGAGAAAATGAGCAAGTAAACAAATAAATAAACAAGATAATTATAGATTGTGATGAGTTCTATAAAGGAAATAAGGGGAAGGGGTGGATGGCAGGATGTCTTTAGATACAGTAATAATCTGATAATTTGAGGCTAAATATATTCTTACTATGTTAAGGAAATGTCTTTATAATTCTGGTTTATTACTTACAAATTTTAAAAGTACTTTTTGTTAAAAGTGAGAATTCAAAAATACATTGGAAATACTTTTGGATGTGAATCCTCTTCCTTATAAATCTTGATGTAGCAGCTGCTATTATTATTTTAATTTTGTGGTGTTAGAAGAGGGTTTATCAGAAACTCTAGGGAAGCATATAGTTTGGGAGAATAATAAAAGTCCTCCCTTACAGAGATTCTGATACATACCTGTTCTTTTCTCCTCTCATCCCCATTTTATTGGGATTTGCTTTGCTGATCTATATTGAAGTTTCATTAAGATTTAAGAATACTACTTAAAAATTTTAAGCTTATAAGGAAAGTATTTGATGATCAGAGCATTACTATTAGGTAATTATTTGTGAATAGAATCTACATATTATTTTCCTCTGGAAAATTAATAGGTTCTGAAATAATTGTTGGAGTAAATAAGTACCAATTGGATAAAGAAGAATCTGTGGAAGTTCTGGCAATTGATAATACTTCAGTGCGTAACAAACAGATTGAAAAACTCAAGAAGGTAATAATAGTTATCATTTTTTGAGTGCTTTCTGTGTTCTGGGCACTGTAAGCCCTTACATTGTCTTGCTTAATCCTTATAACAACCACATGAGGTGGGTATTATTTCCCAACATTTTAAAGTTAAGGAAACTAAAGATAAGGGAGATTAAGAAACTTGCCCGGAATAATTGAATAGCCAAGACTCAAATCTAAGTCTGTTGACACCAAACACTGATGTTTTAAATCATTACAACTGCTTCTGTGAAACTTACATATTGTTATCAAAAACCACTATAATAATAATAATACCTCCCATAATTTACAGATTAAAACAAAGGCTTAAATGATTATGTAACTCGCTCAAAATTAAAAACAAATTAAGTTCAGAGTATCTGAACCCAGGGCTTCTCACTATAATTTGTTTCCACTAGACCATGGCTTCTGATACTACTATGAAAGAATCATTTGCTTTCGGTTTTTTTTTTTTAAGTCAAATATATCTTAATGGTGCCTTAGTAAGATAGTTTATAAATGAAAGATAATTATTTTGATTGAAACTACAGTACTATCCTAACTTTATTTCCAATTTCTTGCCAAGATGAATCAATGTATTTGAGATACCAAGATAGATAAAACATATTCTTATAGTTGTAACTTACATATTTCTATTGTATGACGCTACCGTGGTCTCTTAATCTCTGGCTTTTATAATTACTGTTATTTCTAAGGCAAGAAACTTGACATTTTTCAGTGATCTTTAATGGTTTTCCTCGGTTTACTTTCCCTGTGATAATTTTAAGATCTTTTTTCCCTCCTCAGTTCAGATGTTCTTTAGGAATCTAATAGACTTTGTTCAGTTAGACTGAATGCACGACTATTCTCTTCCATTTTTTTAAAATATATATATTTTTAAAGATTTTATTTATTTGAGACAGAATGAGAGAGAGAGAGAGCACATGAGAGAGGGGAGGGTCAGAGGGAGAAGCCGGCTCCCTCCCGAGCAGGGAGCCCGATGCAGGACTCGATCCAGGGACTCCAGGATCATGACCTGAGCCAAAGGCAGTCGCTTAACCAACTGAGCCACCCAGGTGTCCCGCTCTTCCATTTTTTTAAATGGCAGACGTTTAATGACATTATTTCTTTTTTCACCCTCAATCAGGAGATAATGACTCCTCTCTCACATTTTTGTCGTTTTTTAAAAAGGTACTATTTAGGATGTAGCATTTTATTTTCAGTCATCACAAAAGTCTCAACATTTATTATATTTGGAAAACTTTTCTTCTCTCTTATACTTTAGGCTTTTATTAACTCTGCACCCTCACAGCTTGAGGGGTTCCATTTGCCATAAGTGATGTTAAACTTTATTTTAGGCAAGAGAGAAATTCACTAGTGATGATGGAATTGGATTTTTCCTTGCCCTTAGTATAGGATTTCTGGTCCACTTCTGCTTATAGGTATTATATATTAGTAGCATCTTAAGCAGTATCATATTTTAGACTTTTTTATAGGTGGTGTAAACTTGTAAAAAATTGGATTTTAGATAACTTTGTTTAGGCAGGTTGTTGGCAGAGCAGAGTAGAGCTAGGACCTGAGGGGAAAAGTTTTTGACCATGCTTTTCATTGTCTTTTTGTCTCTGTTGAAGTATTTCTCATTATCTCTTTTCTCTCTTTTTGGATTATTTTTATTTTTATTTTTTAAGCCCAACACAGGGCTTAAACTCACAACCCAGAGATTAAGACCTGAGCTGAGATCAAGAGTCCGACGCTTAACTGACTGAGCCACCCAGGCAGGCGCCCCTCTTTGGATTATTTTTAACTAAAGAAAAATCATACACATACATATTATTACCAATATATTGTTAATTAGCTAAGGAAAACAACATATAACTGAACTATTCTTGAAGTTGTAATCTATTATTATTATTTTTTCATCCTTGTCACTATTATTCTTTAGTGTGCCTTTGAAATTACGCATGTAAAACATCTACCTGGTTTTGATGTCTTGTTACATTAGTAAAGCCTAAGTAGCATGTACTACTTGGGAGAGTCACCACTATTATTTATTGTTAACCTTGCTTGTTTCTGATTTATCAGGATTATGGAATTCAGTATTATTTTAGGAAGTCCTTAAATGTTTGTTGAATGAGTGAATGAATAAATTGAATGAGTATCAGACCTAGGATACATATTATTCTCTCCTTTTTTTTTCCTTTTGTTTTTGAGTTTAGGATTATGGAACAATTTCTGTGTGATGTATATCAGTGTCTGATTTCCTGATCTCTGTTTTATTCTCTGTTCATGTAAATTGTCCCTTTTCTTGACCTTTTTCATAAGGTCAAATGCAGCAGGGATCAAGATTTGGCTGAACGGTGTCTAGCTGCACTTACTGAATGTGCTGCCAGTGGAGATGGGAATATTCTGGCTCTTGCAGTGGATGCAGCTCGTGCGAGGTGAGGGTATTTAAGTTTGGAGATTTCCAAATACCAGAAGTTGACCAGTTTAACTTTTCAACGTGTACTTAAATAAAAGGTTGATCATATAAACCATGTGAGCTGAAACAAAAATATTGGAAACTCAAATGAAGTTAGTTTTTATTTTTCTTAAATATCTGTGCACTTACAGCATTCATGGTTTTTTAAACATATAAATATTAAGAGGCTTTAATCTTCTTAAATAAAATTTAAAAATGAAACGTTAACATTTAAAATATACCAAACATGAAGTCCTCAGGATTTGAGAAAGTCCATCTTATGAGGGAAAATACCTTCAGGTCATTAGTAACTAGCTAATGTAGACCTAAACATTTCTACAAATATATGAACAAAACAGGGCAAAAGTGATTGCTTTTGTCAAATTCAGTTACTGGCAAAATAAGGTAGTGAGAACTGTTTAGGTACATGTACTCATTTCCCATCTCCAGAGAAAAGCCAGAGGTTGGTCATTTTAGCAGCTAGATAGTAATGAATTATAAGTGAACTCACGTATGTTCTTAACCAAGGGCATCATGAAACCTTTCTGAGCAGGAAACATGCTTAAGCTTTTCCCTTTCCTTCACTGGATGAAAGGTAGCATGCTGAGCACCCCAGGAACCCATGTGCCAGAGCGCAGTGCAGGACACAGTGGAGCTGGGTGGCCAGCTAGCCAAACAGTGTCTTTCCCAAAGACATTTTATTCATGTACAGTAGTTGGATATCACCAGGGTTTGAGCAGATAGAGCTTTATTCATGATACTCTAGGGTCCACTGTCCTGTAAGCATGTGGAACTATTCTATAAGCATGTGGAGCTATTAAAGGTATATTAAAAAATCAACAAACAGATCCTGTAAACCACAGAAAATTTTCTCCCAATACATGATGTCACTAAATGAATTATTTTTGCTTTTGTTATTTATTGCTTAATATAATTAACTTTTTTTAAAACATGTTGTTTTAAGTGCTTAAGGGGTAGAGTAAATAGTATGTGGGTTGGGTTTTTGTTTTTTGGTTTTTTTTTTCCAGTTTTAATTTCTTAAAAATAAGAAAACTTCTCTGCTTACAGTCCTCTAATGGTCTCCCATGCCTTCTAAATTAAAACCTAATCTTAGCATGGCCTGCAAGATTGTGTGAGATATGACTCTGCTTCCTTCAAATGCTGCGTCCCCAGTGTCCTTCCTAGTTGTAGAACAAAGAGCATGTTTTTCTACCTCTCAAACTTTTGTATTTAGTACTTTCTTTTTCAGACAGTTTTCCCCCTTACGTTCCCTTGAGTTTCTCCTTCTCATCATTTAGGTCTTAGTTCAAAAGTTATATCTTCATATCTTCAATATCTTTGAATAGCTTTCCCAGAGACCCCATTTCACCTGTTTCACTGTGTTCGTAGTGCTTATTATCATATGAAATTCTTATTAATTCATTAATTGTTGAATGAATTAGTGAACAAATGGATGGAATATGCTAAAAGACTTACTTTCTATCAAAATGTATCAGCAGGAGGGGCCCCTGGGTGGGTCGGGCAGTTAAGCGTCTAACTCTTAATTCCACTTCAGGTCATGATCTCAGGGCTGTGAGATCAGGCCCTGCTTTGGGCTCCACGCTGGATGTGGAGCCTGCTTAAGATTCTTTCTCTCTCTCAAAAAAAAAAAAGTATCAGTGGGAATCTTGCTCTCTTTGCCTATTTGTATTGTTAAGTGGTGAATTATTCAGTAACCTTCACATGCTTATCTACTTATAGTTTTTAAGTCATTCAGTTATTTTTTAGTTAACAAATGTTAAAAAGTTTACTATGTATAAAGACATCCAGAATCATTTTTCATAAGTATTCTGAGGAAAGATGCTTTCATCAATGCAGTAAAAAAAATTCTTATTTAAGGGAAATAAGTCAATCAGAGAAAGACAAATACTATAAGATTTTTTTTTTTTTTAAGATTTTATTTATTTATTTGACAGAGAGAGACACAGGGAGAGAGGGAACACAAGTGAGGGAGAGGGAGAAGCGGCTTCCCGCCAAGCAGGGAGCCTGATGTGGGGCTCAATCCCAGGACCCCAGGATCATGACCTGAGCCGAAGGCAGACACTTAACGACTGAGCCACCCAGGTGCCCCCAATACCATAAGATTTTTGATGGCATAGTTCTTATTTAGGTAATAAAGTATGTCTAATTATATTGAATATTAAAGTCAGTAAATATTTTTATCTCAAATGATGTTAATAGAACCTCTATTTTATTATTTTAATATTTTAGATGTACAGTTGGAGAAATCACAGATGCTATGAAAAAGGTGTTTGGTGAACATAAAGCTAATGATCGTATGGTGAGTGGAGCCTATCGCCAGGAATTTGGAGAAAGTAAAGAGATATCATATGCTATCAAGAGGTAATATGTGAGATTTCTTTCACCAGAATGTCTTTTCTGTTAACATAATCCCCGTGAATCAACTGCAGGCTTAATTTTCTCACATACCGTTTGGAAAATATTTGAATTGACTTTCCTGTTAGTCTGTAGTTTTACTAATATAATACTTTGCATTTTCACCATAGTTCCCTTTAGGAGTTTCTCATTTAAAACAAATGTTTTTTTGGGCGCCTGGGTGGCTCAGTTGGTTAAGCGACTGCCTTCGGCTCAGGTCATGGTCCCGGCGTCCTGGGATCGAGTCCCACATCGGGCTCCCGGCTCGGCGGGGAGCCTGCTTCTCCCTCTGACCCTCTCCCCTCTCATGCTGTTTCTCTCTCTCTCAAATAAATAAATAAATAAAATCTTAAAAAAAAATAAAAAAAAATAAAAAAAAAATGTTTTTTTAACTAACATTGATATTGCTTCATATCCCATAGGTAGTTATATTTCAGTCTCCTTACTACAGTATACTTTCATATTTTCCTAAGTTTATTCAAATTGTTTAATTGCTCAAATAATTATAAAATAATTTCCTGTTTGAAAATAAGTATTTGGTTGCCATCTATGCATAAATTAAAATCAGGCTCTCCGAACTGACAATAAATAGCACTGTCAAACATGATTAGGAAATATAAATTAATATAAATTGATCATACTTCCCAGGTGTAAATGTAGCTTCCTGATGATTTTTTTTCTCAACCTTTGTAATAAATTTCCCTCTTTTTGTGTCACTAGTTATATATGAGATAAATATCAAAACATCCAAGTTGAAAGTCATCAGAATGGAACTTTTTTTTTCTTTTAACAAAAACAAGTGTAGTACTTTTTGATGTGGGGTGTAAATTTATTGATTTAAGCTGGCAGATATTTTGAGTATATGTCATTAGAAGACACCACATCGCAGTCAGCTTGGAGGAGTTCACATTTGTGATGAGTAGGTGAGATACAGACAGTTCAAAGCAACTAGTGAGTCACATTTGTATAAATAACTCTGAAAGCACCTTTTAATTTATATTTAAATATTTGTGCATATTATACTCTGGAGACTGGCTTACAAAGGTGAAAAGTTGTCATTTCCTCATCTTGCTTCACTGTGGTATTCTCAAGTGTTATGGGCTTATTGGCTGTGCCATCTTTCAGACTTTCCTCTAAGGGGAAGGTGGTAAGCATATCCAGGCTTTAATGGAATTCTCAGTTTAAATTAGAGATATTCACAAAATGTGAGTAAACAGATGTAAAGAGGTGTTTTTAAATAAACTTGAAAGATTTGCTGCGAATAAATTAGTTTTTATGTCTTACCTTTGGACAATTAATATAGAAATTGTATTTTATTATTACTTTTTAACAACTGCTGTGTTTTGAAATGTTCTTAGGGTTAATAAATTCATGGAACGTGAAGGTCGCAGACCTCGTCTTCTTGTGGCAAAAATGGGACAAGATGGACATGACAGAGGAGCAAAAGTTATCGCTACAGGATTTGCTGACCTTGGTTTTGATGTGGACATAGGTCCTCTTTTTCAGGTACTGAAAATTTTGGGGGGAATTTCAAAAGAATGTCATAAATTACTTATATTTTGAACGAATAATGATAAGATGATAAACCATGATGATGTCTTTCAAGTTGTAAAAGAAGAAAATGAATTCAACAAATTCCCCAATTTATTTTTGAATGCATATAAATCCAGTTAATTATGACAGAAATAGGAAAGTAGTGTAATTTATGTTAATGTGCTTGTTTCTCAGATTTTGTAAAAATCAGTAACTAAAATTGTTATTAGGCATCTGAAACTGAAGGTTACTTTCAATGATCTTTTTATATCATTTATTGAGATTTGATTAATAATTTGTTGGAAAGATAACCCACGTTGGATTGGTGGAAAGTGTTTTGAAGGGGAAATCAGGCATCAGAGTGAGAGAATATCATAATTAGATATCCTCTTCTTGTTATTCTCTAGTAGTATTTTATTTAATCACAGAATATTTGATCCAGCAGGCTAATAATTTGTTGGAAGTAAATGAAAGTGAAATTCTCTGTAGAGTGATACAACAGTCATTCTCTACAAAATATATTTGGTTGAGTACATTGTAATAACTTTCATATTACAAGCTTTATCCACTATATACTTATTGATCATCTACCAAATGCTAGGTTCTGAGTTGAGTAAGATACGATTTTGTCTTCAGGGAGATTACAGACTCCTAAACAGAAAGAGATTTACTTACCAGTAATCACAGCAGAGTAATAGTTAATGTAATTAAAGTTTGAACAAGGAACTTGTCCAAGTATTCTAGGAACTTACGGTTGAACTGTGCCTTTTGGAAGCCTAGAGAGCAAGCAGGGAAGGGCATGCTAAGAAGAGCTGGCTTGAGCAGAGGTGCAGATGTACAGCGTCATGAAGGCATGATGCCTTCCGGTGACTAAGAAGTTCAGTATGATTAGAATACAGAGCTTGGGACGGTATGTAGATTGTGATGAATAGCCTTATATGTGCCATTCTAAGACGTATGAACATTATCCCAAAGGTGTTTAGGCAGAGTGACTATCAAATATATACTTTAGAAAGCTCACTTTCCAGGAAAATCACTTTCTGAAGTGGATTGAGAGGAGCTGGGACTGGATGCAGGGAATCCAGTTAAGATGTTCAGTAATCTGAGTGAGAAACAAGGCAGGCCTTACCCACGGCAGTGTCAGGGTCTTAGCAGAAGTCGGCTAAGATTGAGAAGAAAATTTAAAGAAGGGACTATTTATGATAAGGAGGCAGGCTTAAGAGAACCAGCTTATGGAACATTCAGATGAAGATGACCATGTAAGTTGGATATGCATGTCTGGAGCATAGAAGAGAGGCCTCCATTACTTAAAACTGTGAAAACTGATTTAACTTCCCATCAAGAATGTATATCGCAAGATGAGAACTTGAACATTAAAAGAAAAAGAAGGAGGCAGCAAAGGAGGGAATGGGGTGAGAAGTGAGATAAAAACTGAGGAAGAAGGAGAGTTTCAGGGAAAAGGAAGTACTGTTATTCCACACTGTGGATGGGTCAACTAAGATGAAGACTTAAGAGTATTTGTTGCATTTTTACCAGCACAGAAGTAAACCTTCCTGAAGAGGCCCATCCCCTGTGGAATCTGTAAGACTTTTCCCTTTTTGAATTTTTTTTTAATTAATTAATTTTTTTATTATGTTCATTTAGCCAACATATAGTACATCATTAGTTTTTGATGTAGTGTTCAACAGTGAATTTTTAAATATTACTGTAGAGAATCTAGAAGAAGTTTTTATTATGAAGAGTTAGCCTGAACTTGTGGAGATAACATCTTTGAACTGTGTTGGTAGGCAAATTCATAAATACATTTAAGCTAGGTTTTGTTAAGAAGCTCAGATATAGGGGCGCCTGGGTGGCTCAGTCGTTAAGCGTCTGCCTTCGGCTCGGGTCATGATCCCAGGATCCTGGGATCGAGCCCCGCATCGGGCTCCCTGCTCAGTGGGAGGCCTGCTTCTCCCTCTCCCACTCCCCCTGCTTGTGTTCCCTCCCTTGCTGTGTCTCTCTGTGTCAAATAAATAAAATCTTTAAAAAAAAAAAAAAATCTCAGATATATTTTAGATTAAATAAAGATATATATTTAGATTGCTTTCATTCTTCCATTGAGTTGAATACTTTCCCATTCTAGTTTTTTACTTACATTCTACTACCCTTTTACTTTACTTTTTGTTTGTTTTAGAGAGGGGGGGAAAGAGAGAGAGGAGGGAGGGACAGAGAGAGAGGGAGACAAGCAGATTTCCCGCTCAGCGGGGAGCCCCATGTGGGGCTTGATCCCCAGGACCCTGATATCATGACCTGAGCTGAAATCAAGAGTCCAGTGCTTAACCGACTGAGCCACCCAGGTGCCCCTTTGTCTGTTTTAAATAATGACCAAATATAATACATTCCTGATATTTAGTAATTAGCTTTTGGGAAATATTTCTTATAAAATAAAAGTAATTAAAAACAATGGTTGTCATCCATTGGCACTTACAAGAATTTTTCAAAGAGCTGCAAGTTCATTTCCCCATTACATGCTATCTATAAAAATATAATTTGCCATTTAGTACCACCAACTTTGTTAACATAATACTTTGTCATTAAAAAAAAGAAAAGAAACACTTATCTATGGATGAAGGTACTTTCCTGCAGTTCTGTGTCTGACTTAAGTAAAATTAGATTTGAAGTTTTAAAATGTTCAATATTTGGTAACATAAAATACAGTTTAATGTATATAAGCATAAAGCACAGAACTGACTTGTTTAAATGGAATTTTAATCTAATAAATTTGGTAACATGGATGGTATGAATGATCAATCATGCATAAGTCAATTAAATTTCTTAATGCATTAGTACCAAGAATATGCACATTTTCTTAAAGGTTTTAATTTCATAGGTTATATTTTTCACAGACTGAAGGTTTTACCAATATGCTGTTTGATTTACTTAGAGATCTTGAATGTGGCTTCATTACTGAGAGCATAGGATCTTTTGTTTTCACACTGAAATTATGAGCCTTAAAATATTGCAAATTAAGGAAATCTTCAGATTTTAATAATTTTTTTGAGCTTATAATTGTTCAGTGGTTTCTGAGATAACTTTATCCTCCCCAAATTTCTCAATTTACATTATATTTACAATGGGAAACTTGTAGGTATCTTTTATATGAAGTTATTTAAATACATGCAAATTATCAAAGCAAATGTCACAGTCACTGCAGAGAATGAATATGATCCTGGGTAACTCAGTTCATAACTGAATACTTGAAAATATCCTTTATGATTCTGTATAGCATACTGGTTAAATCCAGTTAATAATGAAGAACAGCCTTCTTGACACCATTCCTTCTCTTGTTTATGTATTTGCCAGGGTGCTGTAGCCTCTTAACTAGTTTCTAGAGTTCTCATGTTATTTTGATTCATGTGTTGTTGTCAGTTCAGTGTCTTCATGGGAGACCGAGGTCCTCAGCTTCCTAGTGTGCCATCTTGCTAATGTCGCTCTTTCCCATTCTGTTTTAAAACCTAAGATTCACTTTTCACATTGAATTTTATTTTGTCTTTTACTTCTTCATAGATACTATAACATGTTGTCTTATACTTCTCAACCACTCAGTAAATGTTGATAAGACAACAGATGTATTTTTCAAAAATTGTAATGTGAGGAGATAATATATTTTGCCTGTATTCCTTATCCTAAAAGTTTTTTTGGGGAACTATATTTTGGTGTAACTTAAATCTAATTGATAAATTCTAGGGCTAGAAGCAAATGAAGCACTGGTGTTTATTTTATCAATTGGATGAGTTGGTATTTATGATTTAAGAATGATGAAATACGAAGTTATATTCACTTCAAGATTTTTAATGAGGAAAACCTTGGAATGTCAATCAAGTAAATAAGAGTTTTAAAATACTCTTTGGAATAAATGATGATTTGTTTCTTACTTTCTGATTGCTTAGACTCCCCGTGAAGTGGCCCAGCAGGCCGTGGATGCAGATGTGCATGCTGTGGGTGTGAGCACACTTGCTGCTGGTCAT
The DNA here is from genome assembly GCF_029215605.1 of Mirounga angustirostris. NCBI lineage: Eukaryota > Metazoa > Chordata > Mammalia > Carnivora > Phocidae > Mirounga > Mirounga angustirostris. The sequence goes on along the minus strand of NW_026991716.1, from coordinate 44,863,490 downwards.
AAAACCCTGGTTCCTGAGCTCATCAAAGAGCTCAACTCCCTGGGACGGCCAGATATTCTTGTCATGTGTGGAGGGGTGATACCACCACAGGTATTGTTCATCTCCTGTATTTTTCTAGTACTATGTTGGGAATCCTGAGTAATATTAGTTTATATGTAGTCCCCCTTTACTGTATACGTTTACTAAAGATAAATTTGCTGTAGATATTGATCTAAATTATTTCCTAGCGATTTTACTAAGTAAATTTTACTAAAAAAGTGGGCAATATTCTTTCCTATTCAAGCTATATTGTCATTCATTATGTGTAATTTAACAATTTACAAAGCTTCTATGAGGGAATTACTTCTTTGCAAACTAGTAACCTAGATAGAGATCTACTTTCTTCATATTCAGTAAAGAATGATGGAAAAGGAACAGGATAAAAGTAATAAATAGAGAAGAATGGTAAACACAGTGCATATATCAACCCCTAGCCACAGTGAGCACTCTTTGTCATGGTAAATGAAGTGAGTCCTTTGGTTAACCAGTCAGCACTTGCTTCTGTTGTTTAAAAGTGCTACCTTATTCAGTCCTTCCGTGTTTCCATCCATGACTGTTGTCCTAACTCAGAACTGTATCAGTTACATGGTTTTGTAAAACCTCATTAAAGCTGATTTGATTGGGGTATAGTTTTCTTAGAGCCCAAAATATCCTAATTCAGAAATAAATGGAATCAGCCTGTCCTGAAAATTCAATAGTTTGAATTTCACCTGATTGGGGAAGAGGTGGATTCTTGAACAAAAATGTGGATCATCTTAGAAAAGGAGAAATGAATGCTAGGTAACAATCAATGATGTCAGTTAATTTATTAATGGGGTGGGGGGATACCTTCCACATATTACCTATCAGTTAAAATAATTAGTTAAGATATAAATTTGGTCTACTTCCAATCCAGTTTTTAATTATATCAAGTTTTCTTTTTATATTGAGAATGGAAAAAATAGAAGAAGTGTATATGATATTGCTCAAAGAAAATAATCGATAGATGCTACAGTGACCCCTCCACTAGAGCAGGAATCAGTGAGGTGTGATCTTATGTTTCGGCCTATAATTTTTTTCCTCCATACCGCTCAGAAATTAAAATAGTGACTTATATACTACTTATGAAATCAGAAAATATATGTATGAAATGGTGAGTTTGATAGTAATATGGGGCTAGCAGGCAAACTATGTATTATTTATTCTTTCTAACAACACAGTACTTAAGGTGATATAGTCAACACAAAACTGCTTTTGTTAATGTACATGCCTATTTTCACAAATATAGTTTACTATATGGGACTATAAAGGGCGTTTATTGTCTATCTATGGAAACTTTTATCTGTATTGCAGTTTTAGAGTCTATAATATCTAAGCTCTTAGATGTGATGTTAAAATTTAAGAACCAAAATAATTAGGGTGCACAAAATATTGGAATTGAATATGAGTTGACAAAAAATACAGGTCTGTTACCTAAGTGAGCTGACATCTTCAAGAAATATATTTCACAGAAGTTGTATTAACCCTCTGGATATTTGAATTACTCAGAACATCTGTAGATGTTTTCCATACTTTTTTCCCTGTGAGTTTAAAGACTAAAGGTTATTTTTTGTAATGGCACACATGTGTGTTAATATGAGTATCCTTCATAATATAACTGTAGCAGTCAACATCAATGTGTACACATAGCATAATGTATAAACTTGAATCACTGTGTTGTACAACTGAAACCCTGTAGCACTGTGTGTCAACTATATTCGAATAAAAAAAAAGTAACAAAACAAAACACCCCCCAAAAGTATCACCATTCAGGGGCGCCTGTCGTTAAGTGTCTGCCTTTGGCTCAGGTCATGATCCCAGGGTCCTGGGATCGAGTCCCGCATCGGGCTGCCTGCTCCGTGGGAAGCCTGCTTCTCCCTCTCCCACTGTGTCTCTCTCTGTCAAATAAATAAATAAAATCTTTTAAAAAAAAAGAAAAGAAAAAGTATCACCATTTACTAACTGCAGACAAAATATCTTAGAGGAAGTAAATAGCTTCGTAAACTCAAACCTATAATGTGATACTACATTTAACACAAATAATGACAAGTAGTGATAATTTAGGTGAGAGAAAATTATATCGTTTTGGGCTTGGAAGTTCTTGATCAGTAGGTCATACTGCTTCTTACCACATATCACACACTGGGGTATTTGGAAAATGGGTGCTAGTGGTTATTATTGGCAATCCCGGGAAGGATTCTTTTCAGCTCCAAATGCGAATGGTATACCAGTTGAGAAAGCTGGGGGCATCAGTGACAAAGAATAAAGGACAGTGTTTGTTGTCCTAGTTTCATTTCCTTGAAATTAGAAATATTGCCTCTTCTATTAATTAAACAAATTCTTTCAACAGGATTATGAATTTCTTTTTGAAGTTGGAGTTTCCAATGTATTTGGTCCTGGGACTCGAATTCCAAAGGCTGCCGTTCAAGTGCTTGATGATATTGAGAAGTGTTTGGAAAAGAAGCAGCAATCTATGTAACATCCTGTTTTTGTGTTAGCTTTTTTCTAAAATAGTCTTTCAGTGACAATCAGAGAGTAAAACCATGTCTTCAATTTAATTCAACACTTGATATGTGCTTTCTTGAAAGCTTTACATTAAAATACCTGACTTATAAGAATTTTGTGATGCTCTAATTGTATATGTACAGTCTTACTTTAAAAATTTAAAAAACGTATATACCCTTAAAAACTTTACATGTTTAATACTTCATCAGAAACTCTAGACAAAGGTATTATTTTATTTTATTTTTTTATTTTTTTAAAGATTTTATTTATTTGAGAGAGAGAGAGCTCATGAGAGGGGGGAGGGTCAGAGGGAGAAGCAGACTCCCTGTTGAGCAGGAAGCCCGATGTGGGACTCCAGGATCATGACCTGAGCCGAAGGCAGTCGCCTAACCAACTGAGCCACCCAGGCGCCCGACAAAGGTATTATTTTAAAAAGTCATATTTATTTGAAGTATTTCTTATAAAACTATTTCTATTTTAAAAATTAAACTTTACCTAAAAAAAATCTGGCTAGTCCCAATTCTTCAGTTTAGCATTATATTGACTTGAGCACCAGAAAACAAAATCATATATGAACAAATAATTACACCTATCTTGGAAAAAGTATGAAGAGTATAGAGAAATATATTATGGTTGTGATCTTCAACCAAATTCTACTGGAATCACTTCAATAAGAATATTTAATCAGACCTAAACATTGGAATAAGGAAGAAATGGCAGAATATTTCTTCAAATCTGACTTTACTTTCTTCCTGGGCATGAGCATGTGACCTCCTTATGGCTGGGCTTGGCTCAAGATCCAGGAGAGTGGGTGTTTATGAATATTCCCTAAAATGAAAGTATTAGGTTGTTAATATGGCTTTCTCCAGAATGATGATGTAAGTTAGGAGTGTAGAAGGGCTATGATACCTGGAAAAGTTAGTGGTATAACTCAGTCCAAGTCTGAATACAGGCCTGAGAAGCAAGAGAGCCCATAGTGTAAATCATAGCCTAAGGGCCGGAAAAGGTGATATGACATGCCCCAGATCAATTAGTGAGGCAGAAGATAAAAGGGGTGGATTCCTCTTTCCTCTGCCTTTTGTTCCATTCAAACTCTCAACAGGTAGGATGATGCTCACAGACACTGGAGTGGGCAATCTATTTTACTAAATCCACTGATTCAAATGCTAATCTCATCCAGAAGCACCCTAACAGACACACCCGGAAATAATACACAATCAGGGCACCCCGTAGCCAGTCAAGTTGATTACCTATCATAGGTACCTATGACTTAAAATTATCACAGAGCCCTTGTACATTGCTGGTGGAAATGTACAGGGCTGTTGCTTCAGGGGAAAATGATAGGATTCCTCAAAAAAATTGAACAGTTACCAAATGGCCCAGTAATTCTCCTAGGTTTATATCCAAAAGAACTAAAGTGGGGTCTCACATAGATATTTGTGCACCCATGTTCATAGCAGCTTTATTCACAATAGCCAAGAGAGAAGTAACCCAAGTGTCCTTTGAAAGATGAATGGATAAATAAAATGTGGTATATACTTAGAATACTATTCAGCCTTAAAAAAGAAGGAAATTCTGACACATGCAGCAACATAGGTAAAACTTGAAGACAATATGCTAAGTGAAATCAGCCAGGCACAAAAGGACAAATATGATTTCATTTATATGAGATTCCTAGAATAGTAAAATTCATAGAGACAGAAAGTAGAATAGTGGTTGCCTTGGCCTAGGGAAAGGGAATGGGACATTAAGGAATTGAGTGGTTATAGCATTTGAGTTGGAGAAGATGAAAAGTTCCAGAGATGGATGGTGGTGATGGTTGTTCAGCAGTATGAATGAACTTAGAGCTGCAGAACTGCACACTTAAAAATGGTAAATAAGGTAAATTTTATGTTACAGGTATTTTACCACAATAAAAGTATTTAGGACAGTCTTGACAGGTAGTATTTATTTTATAAATGCTATTAATATTGTTACTGTATTATTACAATTGTTGAAAAAGAATGAATGGGAAGGCAGAAAACTGGGAAGGTGGGCAGGAGCCAGGTTATGTACAGAGGCAAGTTAAGGGATTTGTACTTCATCCTGAAGATAAGGACAGAATCATAAAAGGGTTTTCACTATGGAAATAATCTGATAAGATTTATATTTAGCACAACAGCTGTGTGGAACATGCCTTTTAATGGGGCAAGACTGGCAATGAGAGGACTGTTAGAATAATGTATTAGAGAAATTCTCTTATCTAAACTTTCCTGTCCTGGTGCTACTCAGAGATGACAAACATGGAGAGGATCAGATCTTATTTTGGGAGACTGAATTGACAGAATCTGTCTTGTATCTTTAAAAAAAAAAAAAAGGCTCTTGATCCTTGGGTATTCACTGTGTAGAATCTCCTATATCCCCTCACCTATTTTGGCTGTTCTTTTGTGGGCCGTTTTTGATGGGCAGTGATTTTGAGACTGGATATACTGGCATAATGTCAAAATCGGGGAAGGGTAAAATTATGGGATTTGTTTTCCAGTGATCCTTCTGTCAATACTAGAGTTTTTCTGGCTTTGGAAGCATATTAGGATGATGTGTTTAGGGTACCATGAAGACATCAAAATCCTTTCCCTGCAACTTAATGGAAATATCAGTGTTATATAAATATTATCATAGTATAGGAAGTAGAGGAGAGCTTTGAAGAGGCTTCCTTTCCAAACAAAACCTGCTCGAAAGTAGAAAAATTAAAGCAACAAAACCAAAGAAACAGGATGATTTATTCCTCTGATTTCCATTTCAGGGAGGGGGGATTCATACAACGGAGGGGAGAGCTGAGGGGGTTGTTAAATAGCTCTAGGTCTATCTACCCACAGAAAAGGTTATGCCATGGGTCCCTGCCGCCCTCCACTAGCATCTTTAAATTCCTATCCACTTCATACTACTCAAAATTTTTCCTTTACAAAAAAAAAAAAAAGTATCTAATAAAACCATTTATGTTAAGAGACTGCTAATGTAGAAGATGTTTATTTTACCAGGTATATTTTTATTTTAAATGCGGGAAAAAACTTATCAAAGTGATGAATATGTAAATATGCTTATTGCTATCTGGTAGACACCGTAAAAATGATGTTGATGATGGTAACAATTAATGTTATTTCTACCAATAGGCAAATCCCGACTCCATTTCTGAAGAATTATGACCCATCCTTTAGGTCATTAGGCAAAAATTTGTGCCTAACATTATGAAAAATTCAGCATTCAAAAATATTTTCAAAGAAAAATCATTTTGGTTTTCCTGAATAAACATAATGCTATTGTTTTGTTTCTCTGATCTTCCTTTTATTTTTTTTCTGCTGTACCTGTAGGTGTCTCCCTAAGTTCAGGATTATTCTATTTCCTTAAAAAATATTTGAAATGATGCGCATCTTAGAGACCCATGGGCTCTGTAAACACTGTCAGGAAAAGCACAACTCTTTAATAATCTGCTTAGATGCACCTAATGTCATCCTTTGTGATTGTGATTTGTGGTCAATACAACTACATGTTGATAATTGTTCATGAACTGTGCTGCATTTGTGCTAAAATGATCTGTTCTTTAGCAGTGAAGCTAGAATATGACCTTGGATATGAGATTCTTACTGAATTCTATTTAGTAAATTCATCTCTAATTCACATTAACTCATTTTAAGTTACTAATTCTTCATGGCCTATTTCCACCCTCTGCATTCAAACCTCTTGTTTTACTGACCTCCTCTTACCACTTAACATGAGATCAGGGCGTGATATTAAGAGTATTTACACACAACACAAAACACATATTTCCCTGAAGCCCCTTAAAAAAGAGCAAGGCAGAATTTAATAACTTCTTTCAGGATTATTCTTTTAATACCCTTTTGGTTCTGAGATCATGGGCAAAATATAATTAAGATAAATGTCATGAATTTATATAATATGTACTTTGGTTGGTTACCATTTGTTAAATTCTAACATGCTATTACTTTTGGAAAATTAAAACATGAGATTTCATTGTGTTTTAGCTGTGCTGCATATGGCCAGTTAGCATTACATATGTCTATAGCAAAACGACATTTTTGCTGTTTAATTCTTTTTGTGAATGAATAGCTTAGCCTACAGCTTGCTTGGGATGGGGGTTGGGGGAGGGGGTAGAAAAATAGAGTAACGGTGATGACATTCTTAGGTTTTCTGGACTGTTTTCACTTGACTGCAAACAGTCTGTCCTATTGTCTCCTTTAGTTTTGTCATTTTGTTAGACCATATGGTCATCAGAACAATTTAGTGACAATTTTCTGTCAGAATAAATGGTTATTTAGACAATAAGTTTAAAAGGACACTAAGCAGATGACCCTCCTTGCCTCGAACATGTTCTTCGGTTTAAGGCATCCAAGACCCCTAAACATACTTTTTAAAATTACAAATTCATCTGGTAAAAGCCTAATATTAAACTAAACGTTTACATTTTATTCTAAAACATTGAGAGGCCATTGCTAATTGTGCACAGCTTATGCACTGCCTAACTCCAGGGGGAGCCATTTACTTTGTAGTCTCCCGCGGTCCTAGTCTTGGAAGGATTCTGCTGCAATTTGCCGTCTTAAAAGAGGGATGATGATAGAGCCCACGTCAAATGTTTGTTTTAAGGATTAAATGCGATAATGCACGGAACCTGCTTTGAACTATGCGGCAGACAAAGACCAATAAATGTTTTCTATAGTAATTATTATTTTTACACTTTATGCTAGCGTCACTTCTAGCCCTTGGAAATAAAAATAATATATGCATTTGACATGCTTCTTATTCTCAAGGGGCTGGTAGCCAGTTTGCAGCAGATGAGCTCCTAAGGAGATTGTGACTGTGTGTTGTAAAGGAGGTCTCCAGGTAGTGCTGTGAGAACACTAAAGAAGTTGCCAATTTTCTCCTGTGGGGGAAATGAAAGCTTCGAAGAGGAGACTACACCTGGAGCCTAAAACAATGAGAGAGGTTAAGTGGGCAGAAGTGTGAGTATGTAAAACAGGTAGGTGGACACAGAGCTTATTCAGGGAAATGGGACAGTCAATGTGGTTGAAGCATGCAATTCATGATAAGGTTGAAAAAGGATAGGGATCTTATCATTTATTAACATCTTACTGTGAAATCTTTTTAAAAAATTGATTTCCTCCAGGTAGCTCATTGATTTCAGTAGAAGATAAATTTGTGTATTATTGAAGCAGCCACACAATTTTATATATTTTTTTCTTTTTATCTGAGCTATATGAATTTTTTTCTCTCACATCCTTTTTTATAACTAAGGCCTTTGTGATAGAAAATAGCTTTTCAAATGCCAATGAGATAGGAGGCGAGGAGACATTTTGCATCTCCCTTTTTGCCTAGGATTGGCCAAAGCGGCTGGTGATTAGGGAGATACCTCTTGTTTTGGAATCCTTATTGATTTCTCACTAAAAATGCAGTTTAGCTCACAATAGACCTCTTAGTTTCAATCCTTTTTGTAAACCTTCCACTCAAACCCAGGGTCGTTATAGTAAATATGTGTCACAAAGGAATCTGGCATCACTGGCAAATCATTCCATAGCTTGGGGGAGAAAGTAAAACTTTCAGATATGTGCTGTTATATATAAGTATGTTGGCAGCATCATTTAAATAAAATGGTTCAGAGGCCAAAAAAGGAAGACAAGCTGTGCTCCCTGCCTTTTTTAGGTGAGAGAAGTTAATCACTTCTTATTTGGCTTGCCCAAACAGAAAGACAGTTCCCCCGCCCCCAAACTCAGGCTTTTTGACTAGAATATTTATTTTGGTTACGAGGCAAAGAATAGAAAAGATTTCTTTCTTTTTTTTTTTTTTTTTTTTGTCTCAGGATTCCAAGTATCCTTTTTGCCCTCCAAAATGCTTATTATAGAAGACATTTGAGATAATTCTAGACTTACATTTGCTAAGAACTCAGCTAAGGGTTCTTTAAAAAGTGTTCTTTAGCGAATTTGTGAGTATGAATCACTCTTCACTTGAGTAAAAATTTTTCAGTAAGATATTTTTCCTGAGGATGTGGCTAATTTGGATTACCATGATTTACTTGATAAAAGATGTCATTTTACACATTCAAAATTTCTGTGTTCAAAGTTGCTATCCATTTGGACGATAAATTTGTAGTGCAAGAGAAGAAATAACTACTATGAATCCAAAGATGTTGCCCCAAAATACACTTTCCTGCGTGCTTGTACTAGAAATTCCTTTAACAGTAGACTGCATCTTTAATTCCAGTTAGGACTGAGAGTAAACTGCAAATAATTCTGGAAAAGTTATTGACAATCCATATCAGATCTTTTTACACACATGCATTTTGATCTGGAAGAGAATATAAAGGAGCTAAAGGAGTAAAAAGGGTATTTGTGTGAGTAATAGAAGGGGGGAGGGGCAGAGAAAAGGGGCAGATTGAGGTATATTCTTGCAGTGGATTTTCTGCACAACGGGAAATTTGCAGCCCAGGTATATTTTTAGTCACCTGTGCACAGCTTATGCTCTCATCTACCCTACCACCCACCCTTATTTCCAATGAAAGTATGGCTTTATGGAGACTAAGTTTAGTTGAAGAACCAGGAGAGTCCAACACGTGTATGATAGAACAGTTTCTGAAGAGAATGTTAACAGGAACTCTGCACTCCATAGGGAACCAAGAGTGGAAAGAAAATAGTGTGCTAAGGAATGCTGCATGTACCCTTTCTCTATATGGATACATTTCCTCTGTCAAGTTCTTTTTTTTATTATTATTATGTTATGTTAATCACCATACCTTACATCATTTGTTTTTGATATAGTGTTCCGTGATTCATTGTTTGTGTATAATACCCAGTGCTCCATTCAATATGTGCCCTCTTCAATACCCATCACCAGGCTAATCCATCCTCCCACCCCCCTCCCCTCTAGAACCCTCAGTTTGTTCCTCAGAGTCCATAGTCTCTCATGGTTCGTCTCCCCCTCCGATTTCCCCCCCCTTCATTTTTCCCTCCCTACTATCTTTTTTTCTTTTTTTAAAGATTTTATTTATTTGACAGAGAGAGAAACAGCTGCATGTACCCTTTCTCTATATGGATACATTTCCACTGTCAAGTTCTTTTTTTTTTTTTTAAGATTTTATTTATTTGACAGAGAGAGACACAGCAAGAGAGGGAACACAAGCAGGGGGAGTGGGAGAGGGAGAAGCAGACTCCCAGCTGAGCAGGGAGCCAGATGTGGGGCTCGATCCCAGGACCCTGGGATCATGACCTGAGCCGAAGGCAGACGCTTAATGACTGAGCCACCCAGGCGCCCCTCCTCTGTCAAGTTCTTTATTTCATTAAATAATTTGAGCATTTTTAACAGGTGCATATGCGTATATTTGTGTGTGCGTGCGCATGTGTGCATGCACAGGGCTAAAAGAAAACATTTTCACTTCTTGTGTCTGCTGAAGGTCCACTAGATGGTGGTGAAGAAGTGCAGGTGTTGTGGAACTAACCTAATTGTGGGTATTGATGGGTATAATGCTTCCTAAGATTCTGATTCCAATATGAATATATTTTCCTTTTTTGCTTTCTGTCCCATCGATCAAGCTTCCTCTGTAGGCTTTTATGGTTGTGTTTGCAGGATGTAGTAGCTCAGCTCAATCTCAGTGAATTGTATGGAGGTATGGAAAAAGCATGGACTTGGGCATTAGACTGACCTAGGTTCTAGTTCAGCCTCTTCCACTTGTTGGATTCTGGGCAAGTTATCTACTTGTCCTAATGAGCCTCAGTTTTCTTAGTACTTTAATACTCTTCTTGAGTGTTTTTTTATATGAATGTGTGTCTCAGACAGAGTAAACACTGAAGAATGTTAGTTTTATTTCCCTTAGAAAGAAAACAAATGTATGGTTTATCCAATAAGACAATGGACAAATTTTTCACTCAGTTAAGACTGGAATGAAAAAAAATCAGATTTTTTATTTTACCTTAACTACTACAGATATCGGAGGACACTAGTACATAAGGTATGATATTTAGTTTGTTTCCAAGGTGTGGATTTGTGATGTATAGAAATCTACAGCAGCACATCCAAAGTAAGTTCTGTAAATGGATTTGATTTGAGTCACCTTGTCAGTTTAGAAACAATATCATAAATACAAATGACAAAGTCCCAAGGAAAGGCAACAGACATGCCACTTTGCTAGCTTTCACAAAACCTAATTTTCCGTGCAATCTCTAGTGCATTAAAAAAAATGAAATGTAACATCAGTGTTGAAGGCTATCTCCAGATGGCCTTTTATTAGCTACTGAGGGGGCTGCTTCTATTCTCTATCAACTGTGCACACTGCAGCAACAATTTTCACCTTTATATGCAATAAGCTATCGTTGTATGAGACACTGAATGACACATGGAGGACTGGTCCCTGAAATATATTTTGAAATGCCACGTGCATGGCATAGTTCATATGACCACAAATCTGGATTTGCTCTATTTACTTGAAGGTCAGATAGTGTTGGTTTGTAATCTCAGGAGCTTCCTGGATGAAACATGAAATTGGCCCCTATTCTTGGAGGGCAGGGAGAGACTGAAGAAGAGGCAGACCACTTCAGATTGGTAGGTGGTAGTTTTAATAAGCAAGGGAACTTACTTATGAGGCTTGTTTTGGGTAGCTGCAAGATGGGTTGTTCTCCACACCTGACTGCCAGAATCTGAAAACTTTATATAGAGGTCTTAACTGGGTTCAGTCATGAAATTAGTCCAGAGAGTCTCAACAACATCTTAATCTCAAGGCTATGTCCTTGAAATGGCTCCAGCTATGGGAAAACAGGCATTCCAAGGACAGGGGAGGGGTGAGAAGCCTCAGATTGCCCAGGTCCTGCTCTCAAGTCAATTGGCAGTCACATCCTCTCCATGACCTCACCCAACAGACAATGTCAGTGCATGGCTTTTTGTTCAGTCGTGTGTATGGTTTTTTAAAAATTATTTCTGTTTCGACCTCTCTTATGAGAGTTCCATTGAATGGGATGTATCTCATAAGAATTTTAAATTGGAAAAAAAAATTATTGAGACTTTATTCAACGAAGCACATCCCAACTGTTTAAAACTAGAAGTTCCTTTGTAACAGCGGGTCAAGCTAATTTTATTAAGAACACCGAGGTTAAGGGAAACTCTTAGTTTCACTTTACATTAGCGTACAGAAAATCTTTCTGTACTTTCCATGAACTTCTCTGCCATTTTCCAGTGCCTTTCTACGTTTCTAGTTGTGTGACTTCTGTAAGGATCGGCTTAGAGCAAATTCATTCAGAGTTTCCTAGTGGTACAGATTTAAGGAAAAAAAAAAACTAGAAAGATAAAGAAGAATGAGAGCTTAATACATATATTTTAGGTAAATTTTTGGATAGAAACTAAATCCTGACAGTGTTGATTATATGGTTATTAAGGATGTGAAAGCCGGGTTATGGTAAGCCCTTGATCTAAATAGGAGGAATTAAAGATCATCAAGAACAACATACCTAATGAAATGGAGGGCAAGGACTCTTCTGACCAGCTCATTCAGTCCTCCAAGGGGCCTATATAAGACCATGGAATGTGGCTTTCTCATCTCATACTCTTTGGGAATTAAGACTATGGCATAGTGACCGATATCTATGCTGATTGGTTGGTGTTCACATCAAATGATCAGGGAAATAGAAAAATAGTTCTGTTGTAAGAGAATAAACTCTCCTTAACAATGAACATCTCGTGTGGAGGGAGAAGAGAGCTGAATAAAAGCCTGTGGTATCCTGTAAAGATGAAGCTCTTGATCAGAAAGAACAGACATGGAGGACACCCCGGGAGGAAGAACTGGAGCAGAGGTGGAAGAAATGGCACTTGTCCTGCAGGCCACTTGACATTTCATTCCGAGAAGCATGTGTTGGGATCCTTAATTACAGATGAGAAATGGGGCCCAGGGTGCTTAAAGGGCTTTTCAGCTGAGTGGTGGAATCAAGCCTTGAAACCAGTGGCAACACCAAAGTCCACTCCATTTCCGCAGACTGTCGCTCTGTTCTCCATGTCACTCCCATCCTCCTCCTTCTCCCTGCAGAACCATTCAGGACTCAGCCAGGCTATTTCAGCGGGAACCAGAGACACTTGCCTCTTAGCTAGTTTTGCTGTATTGATTCAATTGAGATTTGCCTCCCATTTGCCCCAAGTATATAGAGACTGTCGTCCCTCACCTACTGTGTTCTCTTGTTCCCTGCTCTAGATGACCCTTGTACCGAAAGCCTCTCATCCAAAACTAAAAATTATTGTCCATTTAGAGGCAAAAAAAAAAAAAAAAAAAAAAGCATTTGTCACTGATTCAGTTGCCAAAATGGAATTGACTCCTCTTGTCCATCAGGAATTAGGAGAAGGTGGGTGTTTGTTAGCAACTTTGGGAGTTCCCACGTTTATCATGGCGTATCCCAGGCTTATCTTATCCTGAGCAAGACTAGTAGATTTCTACTATCTGTCATCAAAATCTTAGGAGTTTATAGAGAATCCTTAATGGGATTCAGTCACATACACAGTCCAGATGGTCTCAGTAACGCATGATTTTCTCAAGGCTTCATCCTTGAAGTGATTCCTAGTATAGAAATAGTGGGTGAAAATGTACATTCTAAGGACAAGAGAGTGGGGAAGGAGCCTCTGATTGCCCGGGCCCATTTTATGGGTCAACTGGTGGTCATGTCTTCTCAATGACTTCCTCCAACGGGAGTAGAGTCCAGAAAATATAAGGAACTGACTAAAACACAGTGAAGAAAGCCCACGATACTCTGAATATCCTTAGAAGAAAAGAAAGTCCAGTTGTTTATTCAGGGAGCTGTGGATTGGGTACTACAAGGCCAGATGGAGCAACAGAGCTGAAATGAATAAGCACAGCTCCCTTGAATTCAACTTTACCAAGGTATGTGACATTTACTCTTAGTTGATCCTTTCCCCTTTCCTAACAGATAAGAAAACTGACACTTAGAAAGGCAAAGTAACTTCCTGAAAGTTTCACATCCCAGTTGTGGTGAAATAATGATTAGCCCCTCAGCTATCTGAGACCCTCAGCTGGCTAGGTAGATTAAGACAAACTGCTGCCAGTCTTTGCTTGGCACTCACCTCAGTGTCTTCTGTCCATCCTCGGAAATTCTCCCTTGTTCCCCTTCCATCCTCTCCCTAATCCTCCAGTTCAGCCTCTCCCATCTGAGTTCAGCCAAGCCAGTCTCCTGGATGTGGCCCTTCTGGGTCAGTCTTGCTATGCCACCACTTACGTACAGACACAGAACCTTTCTGAAGTCACACAGGAGACAGGTGATTATACACCATCAAATGCAAACAACATGGAAATGTGTAGAGAAAATGTGAAAATTCTACTTCATTCCAATCTCTAGATGTGCTCACTATAAAATGTTATATGTGTATCACTTATATATGTTTTTATGTTTTATAAGTGGGACAATTCTGTATTACGGTTTTGTGAATTGCTTTTTATAAAAATGTATTATGTCTTATGTCAGCATGTGTGGATCTACCCCATTCTTGTTCATTGTCCATGGCATTTCAGAACTATGGTTATGTAACAACTCTTCAATGGATGAGCATTTGGGTTGTTTCAATATGAGCACCAATCTTAATGTTTATTTCAAATTGAATTTCAGGATTGGAATTGTTAGTTCAATGCTTTTCAGCATAAATATTCGTTCTTCTACTAAATAATAGAAGCCTCCTCTCAGTGCTTTAAATTTGAAAGGAAAAGCGGCAATAGCATGCCAGCGTTGTCATTCATCTTGGTCATAGGAGAGGGGGTGAGATGGTCTTGCCTCAGGTGAGCCGTGGCCAGGTCATCTCCTTGGAGCTTTCTTTCAGATGGCTTTATCTGTGTCCACCTCTCCTGGGATAGGTAGGGTCTTTACTGCCCAGACCTTGGAAGTACAAGATACTTCACTTATGGAGGACCGAAAAACCAGAAAACCAGTGCAAGCCAAATATGATTATTCTTTCATAATACCTTGAGTTGGAAATAAAAAGGAATTGTTTTGGAAACACACTTTGATCTGATATTTGTCTTTTGGAGTTCTGCAACTTTTATTCTCTGCCTTATGGAAAGAATCAGTAAAACAACAAGACTGACAAAAATAAGGGAGTCTAGGCATTCCTGATATTTGGTCCAGGATTTCCCAAAACATCAAGATGATTTACTCATGATATTTTGAGCTTGTGTTAGAGACTTTATTTCATAAGGGAGACCCAAACTCTAAAGTCAGAGGCATTATTCAGAGAGTAAATGTAAGGGGAGAGAGTCACTATCTAAGTGGATTGACAGAATTCTCTAGGGCAGAGTTGAATGCCATCCAGCGTAATCCAACTCCTCAGCATCAGCTCCCAGGACCTCAGAGTTAGGGATAGTTAAATAACCCACTCCCTGTTTGGCTGTCTCTTTAGTTCCTGAAATTTTGTTCCATGGAATTGCCTCCCCCAGCCAGAGGGCTTGACTGTATGTCTGGGTCACTTATTTTCAAGAACATTAACTGATGTTTATGGTGGCACACACAAGATGCCATTCCCCAACCTCTCTCACTCATCAGTTTCTACCTGTCTAGTCTGCCTGTTCTCTTAGGTTCCCTTTTCTATTCTTCCAAATGCTCTAGTTCCTATTATTTCTGTGCTAATAAGTGTTGTGTCTACCTATAATACATGTTCTGATCTCTATTGTTTCTTCAATGTTACACAAAGATGCTGCTTCCTCTCTAAAACATGCCAATATTCTTCCATCTTTCCCTATTCCACTCATGGAATATTGAGCTGGAATATTGAGCTTCATATGCTATTGGAGCATTTACTAATTTGTATTGTATCAGACTCTGCTCTTACAGTGTAGGGACTAAGTCTAATTCACATTGATTTTCTCCACAGTCTAAAATTTGCACAGAGAGTAGAGGCCCAGTAAATACTGTGGAATTAAACTTCTTGGCTGATCTTGCATTTGTGGCCCCTGTCTTAGAATTTATACATTTATTGGGTGCTAATTTTTCTTGTTTGCTAATTTCCTCTTCTCCCAGACCATGAGCTAATCTTTGGTAGTGATCTGACTGTGCAGCGCCTGGTTTCCCTGGCTCAGTCTCTAGTTTTAGCATATCCATTCCAGTTCTAATTGATGTCCATGATTTCTAAGTTTGTATACTACTACATTTGCAAAGTTGAAGGAGGCTTAATATGTGTTATATGACTAGTCTTTTTCCATACTGAGATTCACTTTCTTCATTGAAAATATGGAAAGTGTAATTTAATTTACTTTGCTAGGTAATGTGAAGATAAGTGAGATAATTTATTTGAAAGTGCTTTGTGAAGGGTCAATCAGCATACAAAATGATGTTATTAGTAGCAGTCAATTGTAAGCTCTTTGAGAGTAAAATTATCTTATCCAGCTTTATGGCTGTATGATGGATTGTGTTGACTGCTCATCCAGCAGCTTTCTACACCCTACAAACTCCTTTGTGTTTCCTTGCCAGCAGAATCCTCATCCTGCTGTAGAGGTTGAAAATGCCTAAATACTCTCTCTGTTACATCTCTGGCAGCTAGGATTTGGGCAGTGGATACAGTTTCAGCCAATGAGGTCTGAATGGAAATCAGCTCTGTGATTTCTGGGAAATATTTAACCCCTGATATAAAAAAAAAAAAAAGCAGGAAAATAAAATCCCATTTTCTGCTTTGCCTTTCTGTGGTTGCTGGGAGGTATGATGGCTATCTTGCCATAGCAAGGAGAAAAGCCAAAAATGAGAGCCAGTAATCTAAGGATGGCAGAGTAGAAAGTGGTCAGGAACATGGGTCTCTGATTCTGTTGTTGAGCAACTACACAGACCTTACGTCCTACACTGCCTTAGCTCCAGGGCTTCTGCTATGGGGTAGAATAATTCTTATTCTTATCAATTAAACTGGTTTCACTGAATATTCTGTTCCTTGCTCCCACAGCATTCTAACTAATATATACTTCTGTTGTATCCTTCACATGTCAAGAGCAAGTTCAGGTTCTTAAATACTCCCTGTTTGATTATAATTATATTTATCTCCATCTCATGTTTTTGCGAAATAAGCTGTTCTAATGAAATGAAGTTCTTAGACTCCTTGCAAAGGCAAAGAAATTGCACCCCAGTAAAACAAAGACAGATTGTTCAGATTATCTGACCACGTTATTAGCAGCACTCCACAAGCCCAAGGCCTGAAATAAACGAGACTTAAATTGAAAGCAGACGTGCTGTAGGCAGGATACAAAGATTCACTGAAAATGAAAACTATGATCAAGGCCATTACTACCAACTGTGGCTCTGCAGACTAGCAATGCAATGTTTCAGAGCTTTTTGCTCAAAGAGCCCCCCCCACTCTTGCTTCATTGTGGTAATTGCTCGGTTCTTTACTTCTCTCTTCCCCTCTTTCTTATTCCTGGGGCCAGTGTATCAAATGTATATAATTTCATGAGCTATATAATAATTTAACTGAAACACTGACCGCCAATATGCTCAGAAACACTCAAATTTGTGTATATGCTTTTTAAGGAAACTGCCCTTAGAAAAATCCAAGGCTATTATTGAAATCCTGTGTCACCCAAAATAATCCATCTAAAATTGTTTATCAGTCTACAACCATAATATAAATGGCATCAAATGCATTTTACCAGTTGGATAACCTTCGTCATTAAAGCTTTGCTTTATAATTCTATCCTAGCCAGCGATTTACTCTCAGCATGAAGAGGAAATATTGCTTGAATGACTGACAAATGCCCTTATCAAGTGATTTTACTGGTCTGGCAAAAGAGCCGGCTGGTCATTAGTGGCTACAACAATTTTATGACCCGTGAAATTGCTTAGTAGTGGAGTGATGGTCCATAAGAACCGACCAAAGCGAAGGTTCTGTTTTTAACCACAGCCGGAGACCTCTGGAGCCTCTTTTCAGATATTACGACAGAGCCCCTTCTGCTGAAAGGTCCCTGCAGTGACTGACGCAATTTCAGTGCCCCGAGAGCCCAGGCTTCCTTCTCTCATAATTGGTATTGCTGCCGAATTCAGTTGTTTTATTGTCTAACATGGAGACTCACAATTATCCATTGAGTCTTACTGTTCAGTTAGGGGGAGGGAGGACACAGGTGTAAGCAGGAAGGTGTGAAACCAGGAAACATAGATGAGAGTGAGAAAAGACTCATTGACTTGAGTCTAAAAGCGCGCACAACAGAGCAATCTTCAGTGCCCAGGGCTGGGTGGTGAGAGAACTCTTGAGAGAACTTGCGAGAACTCCTACCGTTGTGAACTTGGATTTGCATATGGAAAGACTGACATCCAAGGGATTTGGGGTTACTGGCAGTGGGTCCCCAGTAGTGGTAGCCTCTCAGGCACCTCAGGTCATTTCAGCTCATCTGTGACAGTGAAGAGAACAGGTTGACTGCTGCCTTGATATGAAGTGTGCCGATGTTGGAAGACTCGCAGTTGCGGTAGCAGAAGTGGCCAGGAGAGGTCAGCATTCAAAAAGACATGGGAGGACTCAGCCCTGGGACAGCTGTGACAGCCCCAAGCAATTCAGAAAGGGTCGGTATCTATGACACCGACCAAAGGAAGAAAAGGTGTAGTTTTCTCTCACGGATTTAAGCATGAGATAATTTCTTTTGTAAGTACAGCATGGTGGGATTGCTGTGGGCCCAGTCTTTTCCTTCCTGGTCCAAGACTAGTTAAATTTGTTTTCTTTATAATCAGCTATTTCCCGCTACCTCTAATTCTCAAAATTTATAGTCTTTTCCTTATCTTTCTGTTATTAATGGCTAGCACTTTACATAGTATTTATGTATGTCTTCTGGCACACATATACGCACACATAATAAGACAAACATACAGAGAAGCACGTACCTGTTTGTACATAACACAATTAGATTTTTTTCTGACAGTGTTTATTCTAAAATTTCCAATTAATATCATGTTACTTTGTCATGCCATTAAATACTTTTGGAAAATCTGTTAACGACTGCTCCCTATTCTATTAACAGGATATAAGTAATTCATGTAACTACTCCACCATTGAGCTTTTCTATTGTTTAGTGTGGGGTCTGCTTGACCTCAGTGGCGTCTTCCTTAAGGAGAGGCAAGCTAACATGCTTTCTGTACTTTGAGGATGCAAGATCGAGGAAGAAACCTAGTATAGTAGAAACTGCCTGGGATCTATGCTTAGCAGATTTGTATTTCCATCCATACTCCACCTTTTCTTAGACAATCGTTTAACCTATTTTACCCAGCTTTCTCACATGTAAAAATAGGATTAATAATATATATAGTTTATATAGTTATTATTATTATAGTTGTAAGATTATAAGGTTATTATAGAAATGAGCTAAACCTTGAGAAAGTAATGGCACTTAGAAAGTGGTAAAAAAAGTATATTCTAAGAATTACAAGGACTTCTCCTTTCCTAAGCAAATCATTAGAAGAGGACAAAAACCAAGCAGCAATAATACCCACACCAGTGAGTGTTCCTGGTCACAAAAAAAAAAGAAAGAAAGAAAGAAAGAAAGAAAGCAACCAGCTCTAACTAAATGGAATTTATTGAGAGGCCACTGGACACTGGTCTCTAGGACATCAGTCCCTATTGTTACCAGCATCCTCATCCTTTGACACACTGCTCTTGACTCTCAACTTCACCCCAGCTGCTGTGAGTAAACACTAATTCTTTCTTTAATTGCTTTTTACAATGTTTCTGTAGTTTTTAAAGTGTATGTTTTGTACTTCTGTTAAATGTGCTCTGAAGTATTTTATTTTTATGATGCTATCTTAAATGAATTGTTTCCTTAATTTAATTTTCAGATTGTTTATTGCTAGTATATAGAAACTCACTTGGTTTTTGTATATTGATCCTGTTTGTACCTTGCAGAGTTGCTGAATGCATTTATTAGTTCATTTGTATTTTTAGTAGATTTCTTAGGAGTTTCTATATGCATGTTATCTGGAAATGGAGATAGTTTTATCTGTTCCTTTCCAATCTGGTTCCCTTCCCCCCCCCTTTTTCTTTCTTAGCTATCCTGGCTAGAACCCCCAATACAACATTAAATAGAAGTGGCAAGAGTGGACATATTCATCTTGTTCCTGTTCTTAGGGGAAATGCATTAAGTCTTTCACAATTAATTATTATAGTAGCTTAGTTTTTCCATAGATGCCATTTGTCAGCTTGAGACAGTTTCCTTCTATTCCTAGTTTGTTGAGTGTTTTTTTTTTTAATCAAAAAAGGTACTGGATTTTGTGAAATGTTTAGTTTTTGTTTGTTTTGTTTTGTTTTGTTTTTTCTTCCTCCATCTGTTGAGATGATCATATGGCTTTTGTCCTTTATTGATTTTGGTGTATTACATTGATTGATTTTCATGTGTCAAATTATTTGGTTATGGTGTACAATTCCTCTTATATATTGTGGATTCTATTTGCTAGGATTTTATTGAGATCCCAATTTTCTCTGAATTATTTTGTATTACTCTTTCAAGGTTCAGAGGCTCAAATTCTCATTTGGAATGTCTGTTGGCTGATGCTATGTCAGACGCATAAGCTGCAGCTGCCAGAGAGCTGGGAAACACGGTGCTTGTTTTTTGTTTTGTTTTTTTTTTAGGGAGTAAGAGCTAGAATTCCACCTCTTTGAGATTCCCCTCAAATAGGAAAAACTTTTTCTATACTAGCCATCCAAAAAATGACAAATGTTCATTGTAACATTCCCTCTAAACATCCACATGTGGAAGTTACTATTTTGTGTTATAAATTAATATTTATATTTATAAGCATACAGCATAAAATGCCATGAAAGGGGCAGGGTTTTTGTTGGAGACGGTGAATTGTTTTGCATTTTCACTTTGACGTGCAGCCTCTTCAGTACCTCTGGGCTAACGGTGTAGGCTCAGGGGGGTGCTTTTTGGTGGAATAAATATACTTCAAGTGCTGAAGAGCCTCTCTCTCTACTTTTCTTCTTAAAGCTATTTCCTGCTGCTGAGTGAAGAAGGTAACAACCTATCTCAAGAAAGTCAGAGGTCCCCTCTGTCCCCACTCGGCCCCATGCTTCTGTGTAATTCTTCCTACGTACACCATCCTTCCACTCTCAGCACACATACCCGCATGTACTGGCAGAGCAGGCCTGAGACTCTCACCAGGGAGTCAGAGAGAGGTAAGTGCCAATCCTGGGCCCCTCTCACACAGTGAGAAGTCACCAATCAAGGTGCTCAGTGCATGCCTGTGAATTGATTATACGGTCCATGATTTAACACAGGACTGCCTTCCCATAGCACCAAGGAGAGAGCATGACATTGCATACCATGTTGAGCAGAACTCACTTTTGGTCACGGAACTACCAGATCTCTGAGAAGAGATTGGTCAACCTTCAGTTTACGCTCTACTGAGGGCAAGGCATCGCTGATAATTGAACACATGTATCTCTTGACGACAGGCTGATGTTACTTACCAACTCGACTGTCTCCCAGTGTGCTATTCAGAGTGAATGAGCTCATTCTCTGATTGTAGAGGAATTCAAGCTAAACATGCTCTTACATTTTAAATTAAATCCTGCATTTTTTTCTTGGAAATTAATTTAAAATGATCAGATACATGTTTATTTGATATAGGAAATGCTTCTGAATCTTGCTGGAGGGACATCAGATGAGGATTTCATCATCAAGATGGAACAGGGGACAGGGTCATGACTCAACCAGGAAGTTGCTAGTGACAGCTGAGAGATGATGATCAGGACACTTACCCTCCGGGAACAGATGGTGGGATTTATTGGCATCATCACATTCTGAAGTGGAGAATAGGGAAGTGGGAGGTTGTGAAAAACTCTTTTATGGTAATTTTCAGTTTTTGCAAACAGAGCCAAGTTCATGTTCAGGCCAATAGGAGGAGCCTGTCCATGGTTTGGTATTGGAAAAAAGTGAAGTACGGTTTCTGAACTCTGTAAAACCCCATTAGCTCTCTTTATTAATGACTCTTATACCATCATTAAGAGCCATTTTTGTGGGTTTCAGGCATAGCTCTTCAGTAATTCTCTTTTAAAGTTAAAATATTCTTGGGAAAAGAGACATGTGAAACCATAGTCAGCTTTTCTCCACTTAACTTGAAACATTTTTTTCCCCTCATTTATTTAAGACATTATTTGGCACCTACCACATAGTATTTTCTTTGTAGTGTGTGTATGTGAGATAGAGGATACATAGACAAATTCTAGAGCTTTTCCTCTTTAGAGCTTAAAGTTTGGTTAAGAAAATAACACATGTGCATAAATCACTTTAATATAAGGCACACAGTGATGTATACCTTGAACAAAATGAAGGTAGATTTCAGAAAGGAGAAAAATTTCCTTTAGTTTTATATCCATTTACTAATTTAAAAACTTTATTCAATAAATATTTATTGAGCCATACTGTGTGCTAGGCACTGTGCTAGGCACATATGGAAAAAAATAGGCATAGTTTCTTTCTTCATGGAGTTTGCAGTCCAGATGGGGGACAGGGATTAAATATATAAGTTCATTAACACATATATAGCTACACTTAGTGTGTTAGCTCCAGATAAAGAAAACAAACTGCTCTACATAGGAGTAATAAGGTGGCCTCAGTTATCCTGGGATGTTGGGAAAGGCCTCTCTGCCAAAGTGACATGTAAGTGAAGATCCAATATTGAGGAAGAATTAGCTGGACAAAGACCAGGAGAAGAGCAGAGGGAACAAAAAAAGAAAAATAGAGGAGCAAAAACTCCATTGACACATTCTCTGAATATAGTAGAGATGTTGGAGAGATTAGGGCAAGATGAAGTAGGAGATGAGAAAGCCTAGGGAAGCAGGTACTGATGGACTGAGCAGTGTACATGGAATATTCTGGAAAGTGATAAAAAATACCCCACAAAAAACAGTGGAAGAACTTTTCCCTCATGACAATGAGGTATAATCACTAACCATGAGCCTAAAAATGGAAACTATGTTCTTATGAGGATATCATGAGGGTTTAATTAATGAATGTGGGTAAAGTGCCTACTAAGTGTCTTGATGTATAATATCTCCTCAATAAATCTTAGCTCTTTTTCTTTCTCCTCTCTTTTTTACCTCATTTCCTTGCTCTCATTTTTATTTCTGGATAAAAGAGGAGGCATAACTGGATGGCTTCAGGTGGGCATCAGGTGTTGGGTACCTAGAGTCAGAGAGGTACAAAAATGGGAGTGGGAGTCATTGAAGGCAAGGTGATCATCCTGTGACCTTGGGAGGCAGTATGTGCAGTGGTTAAGAGTGTGGAGGCCTTTGAAGTATGAAGCTTCACTATGGTTCCTGTGAGCCATGGGATTATGATTAACTAAGCCTCATGTGCAAATTTAGATGAATATCTACATCAATATGGTTGCTATGAGTAGAAATATAACAAGGTCATCTATGTCAAGTGTCTATCATGGTACCCAGCACAAGGTATAGTAACTATTTAGAGCTTTGCTGGGAATCGATCCTCCCTAATTGATGCCCTGCTTTTTGTGTGTGAACTGCGCATGCCATTTCTTCATGGATCCTTCTCCATGGGCGTCGGGAAACTCACATCTTAGTCTTACGGCTTCTAAGGTGCAATAGTCCCAGGAATTAAATTTGGGGAAAGAATGAGAAAGGAGAAGGAATAAACAGGTAGGGAAAGAAGGTGACTTCAGAAGAATTGCTTAACATCCCTGTTTCAAAATTGCAGGTGTTTTATTTAAATACATCTTTTATATACATTTTTTATTTTAAAACAGTTATAGATTTATAGAAAAATTGAGATGATAGTATAGAGGTTTCCCATATTTTCTTTATTATCAGCACCTTACATTATTATGATCCGTTAATTACAATGCGTGAACTATTATTGATAAATAATTATTGGCTAAAATCCATATTTTATTCATATTTCCTTGCTTTTACTGAATGCCTTTTTACAAAATTTTCTGGGATCCCATCCATGATACCACATCACATTCTTGGTCATGTCTCCTTAGGTTCCTCTAGATCGTGATAACTTCCCAGACTTTCCTTGTTTTTGATAAGCTTGCCACTTTTGAGGGCTACTGTTCAGACATTTTGAAGAATGTTCCTCAATGTCTGATACTTTTATCATGATTAAATTTGGGTTATATGTTTTTGGAAGGAATACTGCAGAAGTAAAGTATCATTTTCATTACATCATATCAAGGGTACATACTATCAACATGATTTATCACTGTTGTTGAGGACAGCAAGTACCCATTTGAGGGGACTGCAAGGGAACCAACTTTCATTGAGTAACTAGCTAGGTCTGTTTTATTTATTACCTATTTAATGTTCACAATCACTTTAAGAATTATGTTTTCATCATCATTATTTTGTAGTTGGGGAAACTGATATTTAGAGAAGTTGAAAAACTTTCCCACCCCAGCATTTAAAATATAGACATAGTATTCAGAAGGCTCAGGTGTCTGATGTTAAAGTCTACTTTCTTTCTACTGTACCAGCTTGTCTTCCTTGTAATTGGGCATTACTGACACTTGTTAGGCTTGAGATTTATCTGAATAGAATTAAAGGAGTTGTGTGATATGTCAATTAGTAAATTGAGTAGGAAACATGTGGCTTCTCTGATACTGGATTCAGATGCATATTTTACCTGGAGGCATTTGTTGGTGATTTAAAGGTACGCTTCATACTAATTTAGTCTCAAGTGAGATCTCCTTTATGAATTGAAGCTGGTGAGTTCTAATGAAATGTGAAAAGGCAGAGGTGAGCAAACATGTTTAGATATCATGTGCTATCCCCATAAATAGATGAACTTCCTTAGATTTGATCTAGAATTTTGATGAGCAGTTGATGAAACATTCAGAGGAAAATAGCCCTGTAATTTGCTCATGCCAATTCGTTCCTTTGGCTGAGGGATTTTTACGGTGTCAGGAGACAGAGTGAGAGGATTGACTGTGAGTCACTATTTAAATGTTCTCGGTGCAGTGACCTGTCTCCCTGCTGGTATTCGTTTAATCAGTGAGGCAGTCATGTCCAGGGAGCACATGTTAAATGAGTTTCTGAAACATTTCTTTCTAGGCCGGATGCGTGTGCCTTTAACAAATTTTAAAGTGTTGGTTACAAAATGGAAAGATATCTCATCACTACTAGTTACAAATTTTACATAAGCATTTAATAGAGATAGCCTAGAATAGATATCAGGGATATAGGAATTTAACTGACCTCAGAATGAATCAGGAACAACAATAAGAGACAAGATGCACATCTAAATTTTTGAATTGAAGCTAGGGTTTCACTAGATGATGCGCTGAGGGGGTTGATGTGTATAATTATGCCTAAGGACACTTGGAATTCTGTAGCAGACACCGTGTGGTCTACCAGTTATTTTCCCCTTACTTCTTGGTAATAATATCTCAGATTTCTTTTGGAGAACAACTTCTGCCCAGAATGCTGGTCTTCAAACTTGTGTTTTCAAGAGTAGATCCTGATTGGTCTGAACAAATCAAGATAGCCCTCTCCCTAGTCATACTAATTGGTTATGGATGAGCAAGTGATTTGAAAGGATCCAATTAGAAAGATAAAAAGGATCCAATGAGAGTAAATCTCAGGAATTTTATTTTGAAATGATGAGAATAAGATTCTTCTGGTATTGAGAGAATCTTAGAAGTGCTACAGCCTCAAGGGAAAGAGCTTGGATTTGTTGGGGGCCATGAGGTAGAATCCTAGAATGGAGCCAAATCTGAGGAAGAGAACATGTGGTAGATTCTGGAGATGTCTTTTGAATCCTAGATCAAGCTGGCGGTACCTGAAGTCAGATGTCAGACCTGAGCAAATTAATCTTTTTTGTTTGCTGAAGGCTATCATACACATCTATTTGTTTATTTGTTTGTTTGTTATTTACACCTGAAAGATTTATAAGTCTCCCTTTGAAATGGCACTGGCCTCCAATTCAGCCACAACACAAGGGTGAATTATGGGGAAAATGAGAAAAAAAAAATCACCATGAAAGTCACCATGAGTGAAAAGAATGCCTGGCCTGTGTGTACATGCTGCTGTCTTGATGGGTGAGACTCTACTAGAACACTCTAACCCGTATGCGTGCTTTGTGAACCATCCCTTCACCCATGGGGGAAGAAAAGTGGAGTGGTGAAACCTGTTCTCTAGGGCTCCTTACATTCTGCTGTGAATTTCCCTCCCACAGAGGCTGAGAGAGACTGAGGCAGAGAGTAGAAACCAGGGAGGTGGACAAGGTCAATCGTCAGAGTTGTTGCTCTGGAGGTGGCTGGGTCCTGAGAAGAAATGAAAGCAATCCATGCAGCAGTAGCAGAGGGGCTGCAACCCTGGTTCTGTGAGGAAGGAAACATGGGGGGTGTTGGAGGGAAGTTACCATTAGCTACAGTCAAAGCTGCTGGGACATGAGTGTCTTCCAGGCTATCCATGGAAGCGTCCCTGTGGCGACTGAAACTATTTTGGAAGTGAAAACCCTAAAAAGGGAAAGAATATATATGTGTCAGCAGGGTGGGTATGGGTATTTATCAGTGACAGAGCCTGGGACAGTGTATTTGGGGGCATAATCACTCAGGTTTACCAGACATGCTCTGTGGTTGATCATTTTCTTACATCAGAGCATTCAGTCTCCAGAGAAGAAAGATGGTGCATTCTCAGTATTGAAAATGTCCGTTTCAATCAATGATAGGAATGCTCTTTGGAGACTTTAAATTTGTAAGTCTATCAAGGGGTTAGATATTTACTTGAGCCCGCTGTGTGACACTAGTCTGCAAGTCAGGAACTTGGGTTTTATATTTGGATCTGCCTTTAATTAGCTGGTCATTCAGACTTCCTGGGTCCCTCTTTGCCACTAACTAGTTACAGATACTTGGATAAACTTTTAAGCCTCCTTGGTTTCTTTTTCTGCAAAATGTGACAAATATATCGCAGAGCTGCTGTGAGGATTGAATGTATTAATATATGTAAATCCTTTAGGACAGTGCCTAGAACACAGAAAAAAAGATCTCAAATAAGTCTATATATCTCCCCAAAGTTGTGATTTTGGGGTGGGAAAAAAGATATGTGAAATGACTTATTATTAAACTTCTTAGGAATAAGGACTCCAAAGTCTAATAATCTTCACCCTCCCTACTGATCTTCGACGGATGAACCCAATGCCATTCAAAGTAAAGTTTAGTTGGATGTCTTCCTAAGAAGGATGTAACAGTTAGTATTCATAGCAATAGGCTCCAGACAGAGCAATGACAGGGTGAGACATCTGTGGAAAGAATGTTAGAAAATAAAAATGGCCTATTTCATCATAGGTGATTTAGATCCATTTATCTTCTCTGCATCCTTTGTGGTGAATGTGGTGCTATCCTTATCCTTTGGTGCTAGAGATGAGATCTTTTTTTTTTTTTTCTTTAAAGCTAGGGGATGAGGGCAACATGATCTACTGGTTTGAGAAACTTCAAGTTTTAATAATACTACTATCCTCTCAACCCTATTATTAATTGGATATCGCTTATCAAAGTTTTCTGACAATGAGAAAAATATTCAGATCTAAACACAAAGTCAATGAGATACAAACAAGTAGCAAAATCTTCAATTAATAAAAGATATTAGAAAGAGTGCTCCTTTTACAAGACTCACCAAATGAAGTGCTTTTTCATCTCAAGCAATTAAAAAAATATTACAACTTGAGAGTAACTGTCAGTTTCAAGAAAATCAATGCCAATTAAACAAGAACAGGGTGTTCTTTCTAGGGTATTACCCTTGAGGAGGGAAAACATGACATTACCCTTTGTCACAGACTTACTGACAGCATGTCAAGCCTTAATATGGGATATGATTGCACAGGTATTTTGATAAGAAATTGAGGCTTAAATTCTTGTTTCCCCATGACGATATAAATATGTGGCTCCTTTGCTCCATTCCTGAGGGTTTGCTCCTTCAACTCTTCTACCTTTTAAGACCTCATCTTTTCATATCTCCCCTGGGGCATTACCTTTGTAGACACCTCTTTTCTGTATCTTCAATTTTTCCTTAATTTGGCCACCATGCACATCCGTGCTAAGGGGTTCTTTTTCTTCCCTTCTTATACAACCTTCTCTAAATCTTAATCACTTTCTGAAACCAGTTCTTTCTCACCCCTCATCTGCTTCATACGCATAGCACTCTGCTTCTGCCCTTTTTGCTCAAAGGAACTACTCTTCTCAAAGGCATTACTGATTTCCTGATTAGAATTCTATTGGACATTCTTGGTAATTGCCTTTCTAGGGTAGCCCTGTTTCATTTGCTACCATTAATCTCTTTTGACTTCTCAAAATGACGTTCTACTTTTTTAACAGTCATAACACCACCGTCTGTAGTTTCTCTACATACTTCTCTGACTTTTCCCTTTTGACTCTTTTGCATTAAAATTTTTTTTTATTTCCCAAAGTGTCTCATTCAACCCACAGCTCTTAGTCTACACATACATTGTCCATGTGACCACCAAAGGAATCCATTTAAAATTTGGGTTTGATCATACCACTTGATTACTTTAAATCCTTCAGTAACTCCCCAAGGATAAACTCCTCCATGTACAAATATTCTCATCTGTGGTTTGTCTGTTCCCTGCCTAACTCCATAGTCCCATATTATTCTCTGCTTTATAATTTATAATCCGTTATTTTTGAGCTACTCATATTTCCCCACTGTATTTTCTCACTGTTTTGCTTCTGTTCATATCCCCCCTTTTGCCTAGCTTGTCCTTTCCTCTTGTACTTCCCTCCACCCCACCCATTTACCTGGTTAGCACCTACACGGCTTGGTCTGAGCTCAAGTATATATTCAGGAAGCCCTCCCATTACCCCAATGGCCAGGTTAGGAGTCTCTCCCTAGTGCATATTTAACATGTGTGCATGTCTCCATCAGTATACCCACCTCAAAAATTTTATAATTGTCCATTTATGGGTCTGTATTCACTATAGATGGTAGGTTCTTTGTGAGCAGAAGCTATTTATTTATCTTTGTCTACCCCAAGCTCAGCAGCTCAGCAGAGTGCCTGGAACATCAGTTTAGTTATTCCCCTTAATACTCTCTCCCAAAAAGACTTCTCAGGAGAAAATCACCTTTCTTTGTTTCATTCTGGCAGAACTTCTCAAATTTGGTCACTTAAATTCTGCCAGACTTACTTATTTTGTGCTACTTGTAAGGATTTGAGGACCTAGATAAGAAAAAGAAATTAGGTAAAAAATAAAAGATATACTATTTTCTATGATTCATATTATGGGAATACAGGTATTTGTTTTACTCTGGAATGCCAAAACTTACTAACAGTCAAGATATGATGACATTTCTATTTATTAAGTACTATAGGTAGTACTTCTAATATTTGTGCCCCAAAGACTCATGATGTAGAAAAGAAGATCATGTTTTATTCTTTGGATGAAAGCCATGAGCCTGAGAAACATTCAAAGAATAAACAACCTGGATCCTCCCATTTTTCATCCCAACCTTCATACCTTAGACCTTAGGACCTTAGACCAAAGTCAGGGCAAACTTAGTCCTGTGTACTTAGATAATAGGTAACTCTAAATCATAATATTTGTTAGGGCTCTCTAACTGATATCCACATTCTTGAGTTATTGGCAAATGGTTTCATCAAACTTATTCTACATATCAGTACCAGAGAAGAGATCAACTACTTCATCTACACTTTTGGATAACCTGAGCTTGTCCTACTTTCTTAGTATACTCCAGCATTCACTTCTGGGTGTATCTTCTTTAATTAAAGATATCATAAAAGTTAAGCATAAGGCCCCAGAAATAATACTGATGGTATAATTTTTAACTATTAAAAAAACTCCACAAAACCTGTGGGACTGCATTGACATCCATAATTTTTGGCTAACATACTGCAACAAAGGGTCTCTCTCTTATGATTCGTTAGATCTTTCACTGCGGCTGAGTTTCCTCTGATACTGTTTCATTCATGGAACACTGGAATGCATTGCTGCCAAATGAAAGAGGATGTCCAAGGAACGAAACAATCTGTCCCTAAAAGTCACCTGGTGCCTTCACTAAAAAATCAAGAGACTGGCCCGAATAAGATATTCTAGGAGACCTAATTTGGAAAGGCCCTGGTGTCACCTAAGAGCATCTCCACTCAAGACAGCAATCTCTACTTCAGCTGTCTCAAGTGCTA
Organism: Mirounga angustirostris; assembly: GCF_029215605.1. NCBI lineage: Eukaryota > Metazoa > Chordata > Mammalia > Carnivora > Phocidae > Mirounga > Mirounga angustirostris. The sequence continues at coordinate 44,833,777 of NW_026991716.1, read as the reverse complement.
GTAATTTAGCTCCCACGTGCATATATCAATGAGGGAGAACATTCTTGCTCATGATGTGTATATTTTCTATGCATATTTTAAAGGATTGCTTCTTATGAATTTTATATTCTATTCATTTGTTTTACATTATAACTTTAAACTTTTCCTAGGTCTTCATGGTTTGCCCCTCTTCTTCCTTCCTGTGTCCCATTCATCAGGCATCAACTTCTAACACCAACATTAATTTGGGGTCAGACAGATGTGCACCTGAATCTTAGCCCTAGCACTTCTTAACTGAAAGACATTCGCTATGTTACCTAGTATCTCTAAGCTTTCATTTCTTGTCTGTAAAATCAGAGATCATAATGATTACAGAGTTGTTACAATAATTGAGTTTGATAAGCACCTACATGTTAATTATACTTCTTTCCTTTTTTTTTTTTGAAATTGGATATCCAGAGGTATAATAGATTGTGTCCCTGACCTCAAGTTTCCCAGAGTTTACTGAAGAAGAGACAAATGTTGATTAGTATGTTTGTTACTAGAGCTATACATAGTAAAGCCCTAATGAACATGTGATGGTTCATCAGACTATCCATAATTATTTCAACAAAACTTTAAAAATTTTAAAAATGCTATCAATAATTATGTATCATAAATTTTAGAAATTAAAATAATCAAAAAGAGACAATAAAATTGTATTCCACTCTAAGCACTGATGACATCTTGTGGTATTTATTTTCAGATATTTTTCTTCTGTGTGTTATATTTATATAGATATATCTATATCCACATATTATACTTCTGTAAATAAAGGAGCACACATTAAATACTGCATTTTGGGACCTTATTTTGTCTTTCAATAATGGACTATGATTTGCTTTCCAGAGCCACAGTTTTTAATTAATTAATTTTTTTTATTCTTATGTTAATCCCCATACATTACATCATTAGTTTTGGATGAAGTGTTCCATGATTCATTGTTTGTGCATAACACCCAGTGCTCCATGCAGAATGTGCCCTCCTCAATACCCACCACCAGGCTAACCCATCCTCCCACCCCCCTCCCCTCTAGAACCCTGTTTGTTTTTCAGAGTCCATCGTCTCTCATGGTTCATCTACCCCTCCGATTTCCCCCGTTTCATTCTTCCCCTCCTGCTACCTTCTTCTTCTTTTTTTTTTTCTTAACATATATTGCATTATTTGTTTCAGAGGTAGAGATCTGAGATTCAACAGTCTTGCACAATTCACAGCGCTTACCAGAGCACATACCCTCCCCAGTGTCTATCACCCAGTCACCCCATCCCTCCCACCCCACCCCCCACTCCAGCAACCCTCAGTTTGTTTCCTGCAATTAAGAATTCCTCATATAGAAACATCGCCAAAGGCAAGGGAAGCAAGGGCAAAAATGAACTATTGGGACTTCATCAAGATAAAAAGCTTTTGCAAAGCAAAGGAAACAGTCAACAAAACCAAAAGACAGCCGACAGAATGGGAGAAGATATTTGCAAATGACATATCAGATAAAGGGCTAGTATCCAAAATCTATAAAGAACTTATCAAACTCAACACCCAAAGAACAAAGAATCCAATCAAGAAATGGGCAGAAGACATGAACAGACATTTTTCCAAAGAAGACATCCAAATGGCCAACAGACACATGAAAAAGTGCTCAATATCGCTCGGCATCAGGGAAATCCAAATCAAAATCTCAATGAGATACCATCTCACACCAGTCAGAATGGCTAAAATTAACAAGTCAGGAAAGGACAGATGTTGGTGGGAATGCGGAGAAAGGGGAACCCTCCTACACTGTTGGTGGGAATGCAAGCTGGTGCAGCCACTCTGGAAAACAGTATGGAGGTTCCTCAAAAAGTTGAAAATAGAGCTACCATATGATCCAGCAATTGCACTACTGGGTATTTACCCCAAAGATACAAAAGTAGGGATCCGAAGGGGTACATGCACCCCGATGTTTATAGCAGCAATGTCCACAATAGCCAAACTGTGGAAAGAGCCAAGATGTCCATCGACAGATGAATGGATAAAGAAGATGTGGTATATATATACAATGGAATATTATGCAGCCATCAAAAGGAATGAGATCTTGCCATTTGCAACGACGTGGATGGAACTGGAGGGTATTATGTTGAGTGAAATAAGTCAAACAGAGAAAGACATGTATCATATGATCTCACTGATATGAGGAATTCTTAATTGCAGGAAACAAACTGAGGGTTGCTGGAGTGGGGGGTGGGGTGGGAGGGATGGGGTGACTGGGTGATAGACACTGGGGAGGGTATGTGCTCTGGTAAGCGCTGTGAATTGTGCAAGACTGTTGAATCTCAGATCTGTACCTCTGAAACAAATAATGCAATATATGTTAAGAAAAAAAAAGAAGAAGAAGAAGAAGGTAGCGGGAGGGGAAGAATGAAGCGGGGGAAATCGGAGGGGTAGACGAACCATGAGAGACGATGGACTCTGAAAAACAAACAGGGTTCTAGAGGGGAGGGGGGTGGGAGGATGGGTTAGCCTGGTGGTGGGTATTGAGGAGGGCACATTCTGCATGGAGCACTGGGTGTTATGCACAAACAATGAATCATGGAACACTTCATCCAAAACTAATGATGTAATGTATGGGGATTAACATAAGAATAAAAAAATAAATAAATATCAGGACTTTAAAAAAAAAAAAGAATTCCTCATATCAGTGAGATCATATGATACATGTCTTTCTCTGTTTGACTTATTTCGCTCAACATAACACCCTCCAGTTCCATCCACATCATTGCAAATGGCAAGATCTCATTCCTTTTGATGGCTGCATAATATTCCATTGTATATATATACCACATCTTCTTTATCCATTCATCTGTCAATGGACATCTTGCAGAGCCACAGTTTTTAAACACCCTTTTCTTTTAGCCAAAATGCTACATTTTGGATATTTCATCCCCTACTTTATAAGTGTTTCTGTTTTCTTTTTCAAGGCATCCCTGGGGGAATTCAGTGTTCTCTTTACAGAGGTAACTCTTGCCAGGAATTGGTGATGGCATATTGTGGTAGCAGCATCAAGTTTTGTTCCCAGAACTCTAAATGTCACTTTTAACATCTGCTTTTTTGGTGGACCCTTGCCAGAAAAAGAAATATATAGGACAAGGTTGTTCTTCATTCCCCAAGGCCTCACCATTTTTAGTACTGTAGCACTTAAAACAGAACACAGTGAGAAAAAAAAAAAAGTAACCTCTTTAATCTACAGTGTTTTAAATATTTATTTTATGTATGTATGTATGTATGTATGTATTTATTTATGTATTTATTATGGGGGAAGGGGCAGAGAGAGAGGGAAAAGAGTCTTAAGCAGACATCGTGCTGAGCATGGAGCCCAACTCAGGGCTCGATCTCATAATCCTGAGATCACAATCCTGAGATCACACACTGAGTCGAAACCAAGAGTCGGGCGCTCAGCTGACTGTGCCACCCAGGTGCCCCACTTTAATCTACAGTTTAAAAAAAGTCTTATTAACTGACCCCACTTATGTTCTAAATGAATTCAGACAGAAACAGGGCAGAAATGTTCTTTTTCAGAGTCTATTCGAAAAAGGTTTTACAGAAAAAATTAATAACATTAATAACATGCCCAGAAAAGGGTTGTTTAGATTCTTGAAAAGAAAATTATTTTTGTATTTTTTGAGACATTATTTAGGTGCAAACATCATTTATATAGTACATGTATTTTGGACACCTCAATTTCCCATCTTATGTGTCTACTTTCAGTGGATTCCCATTTCCCTCTTCTGATTTAGAGTGGGCTAGAGAAAGGGGTGTGGAGTTATTTGCAAAGGTCTTTGGTGGAGCTGTATGTTCACCATGCAGTTTTCCTAGATGCTTCAGGGAGTGCTTCTCTTATAGGTCCAGCACAGAGCAGAGGGAGTCAGTGGGGACAAGGATTAGGGTTCTCTTTTTCATTCTTGCTGTTCACCTTAGGTTCTGCTCAACATGAGAGTAGGAAATATACTAGCAAGATCTGAGACTTAGGTGTATTTATAAAAGCCAGGCTGTTGGTCAATGGATATAAAGTTTCAGCTATGCAGGATGAACAAACTTTAGAGATCTACAATACAATGTAGTGCCTACAGTTAAGAATACTGTATTTGTTAAGTTTGTAGATCTCATGTTAAGTGGTCTTACCACAGTAAGAAAGAGAGAAGGAAGGAAAGAGAGAAACAGGAAGGAGAGAGGGAAGGAAAGAAGGTAGGAAAGAAGGTAGGAAGGAAGGAAGGAAGGAAAAGACTTGGGGGAAGTGGGATTTAAGGTTGAGGGAAGATGATTCCCCTTCCTTGCTTTGATTAATAGGGATATTTCAAACACTAAATTTGGATAGTTTACTTTCTAATTTTCTACTTTCCCAATTATTTTACAGAGCTGTTCAAGTAATTGACAAGCTGTTGCTTCAAATTGACCTTCCCTCAAGTGACCTTATTGTTACAACATTTACTTTTACTGTCAAATGCAACTATTCTTTCTCTTTCTCTAGTGGTGGGAGATGGAAGAGGATCTTCCTGTCTATTTCCATACCTTCCCCTTTGGTATTCTTTCTGACTTGCCATTATCTTATTGATGAAGGATTTTTCTAGGTCTATCTGTGTTTAGATTAGGAGCTTTCTTAAAAGCCAGTATCTGATCTTTTGATTGTTTTTTGTTTCTCTGACTGTGCTTTACACAGAAGGGGTTCAGTGTATTTTGGTTGAAAATACTGACTGACAGACCGAAGTTTTCAATGTCAAAGACAATATTCTATTGTATAGTACATAATTCAAAAGGCCTTTGAAGACCAGAAATAGCAAACAAGCAAAATCACAGAAGCCTCTTCGATTCCCACACAGAAGTCAGAGCCGCATTAGATATTCCCAACTGTCAGAGAAACATCTGGGATTCTGTGCAATGCTTTTCTTTCTCACCACTAACTGTAGAACAAATCTGGACTATTTCTGTCATATATGAAGGTAACAAATAGACAAGATAAAATATGCAAGGTCTATCCACCCTCCCTCCCCTGAAATCCAGGTATTTTATTTACAGGCAAAGGCATACAGCTGTCAAGAGAAGAATGCAAACAAAAAACTGAAAGATTAAGGATGTTGACTCATAAATAAACTTCAGAATCTTTTCCCAGTTTGGGCTGCATATTCAGAATCCCCAGTAAGTTATGTGTGTTGAAATATATTCCAAAAAGCAAATCATGGTTCTTCAGTATTTCCCTCCCTTTACTTTGGCTTAAGCTACTTCCTAAAAATCAGAAAAAGAGTTTCAAAAGCCCCAGATTTCATTCATCAATCCAAATGAAATGTTTCACCATGTGTGTTAGTTTGCTGGGGCTGCCTTAACAAAGTATTACAGACTGGGTGGCTTGAAGAGTAGAAATTAACTTTCTTGCAGTTATGGAGACTAGAATTCTGAGATCAAGGTGTTAGCAAGATTAGTTTCTTCTGAGGCCTCTCTCCTTGCCTTATGGATGGCTGTCCTCTCCCTGTGTGTTCACATGGTCTTCCCTCTGTATATGTTCTAATCTTTTTTTATAAACCATATTGGATTACAGTTTACACTAATAACCTCATTTCAACTTAATTACCTTTTTAAAGACCCTATCTCCAAATACAATCACATTCTGAGGCACTAGGGATTAGGACTTCAACATATGAATTTTTGGAGAACACAATTCAGCCCATAACACCATGTTTGATGATACATATACAAAATAGCAAAAGGTCTCTGGAGTTTGTTCATAATGATTGTTATTTAGAGGATTTATTTCAAAAAGTAAGTAAGTAATCTTCTTATTCTTCATAAAAGTACCTCTGGTTAAAGCAAAGCTTTAAAAATCCTGGATGAATTTTGAATAATCAAAGCCTTTTTTCTCATTTATTGAGGCAAAGTTAGTATTTTTGTTTTTTGTTCTGTTAATATGATGAGTTACATGGGTTGATTTTCAAATGTTAAAACAATACTTTCTTGTGGTTAATCCATTTTGATCATTATTTAAATATTGCTAGAATTTGCTGTTAATATTTTTGTTATGAGGGATGTTGCTGTTCATTTTCTTTTAATATTCATTTCAGGTTTTGAGATCAAGATTATTCTGGCTTTACAAAATGAGTTTGGAAGTATTTTTTCTCCTACCTTTCTGTTGAGCACTTGTTTAGAATAATTTTTTTTTTTTCCTAAATGTTTGATAAAATTCACCAGTGAAGTATCTGGGCTGGAAGTATTTTGTATTTTGTATTTTTACATATTCAGTTTCTTTAACTGATATAGGACTGTTGGCATTTTTCTATTTCTTCCTATATAAATTTAGTTAATTTAGTTCTTTCAATGAATAAACATTACTGGTTGTTAAATTTGGATTACTGTTTTTAATTGTGTGTTACTTTTTAACTGCTATTGTCTATATATAATAGTGTTTCCTCTTTCATTTGTAACATTGATAGACTGTGCTTCTTTTTTTCTTACATATTAAGCCAGAAGGGCTATAAATTTTATCTTTTCAAAAACCAAACTTAGTTCCATTAATTTTTTCTCTATTATTTTTCTGTTTTCTTTCATTTGTTCGTATTTTTATTACTTTCTTTCAACTTAGTTTGTGTTTATCTTACTCTTTTTTTCTACTCATAAAATAAAAGGCTATATAGTTGGTTTCAAATTATGTTTCTCTTCTAATATTAGTTTTTCTGTATCAGTTTCCCTCTAAGCTCTGCTTTAGCGGCATACCACAAAATTTGATATGTTGTGTTTTCATTATCATTTATTTTGAATAATTTTTAAAGTTTCCACTGTGATTTTTGAATCATTTATGATGATTTAGAATTGTATTGCTTAATATTTTTATTATTAATATCAAATTTACATTTAGGTTAGAAAATTTTATGTAATGAATTTAATTCTTTGAAATTTACTGATTTTTTTTCTAAAAAGCCTGATTTATTGTCATTCTGGTGAATGTTTCATCAGCTTTTGAGAAGAATGTGCCCTCTGCAATTATTAGATGTAGAATTCTATGACTGTCAAATAATTTGGTCAATTTGCTTTTTAACATTCCATATTTCATATTTACTTGTTCTATAAATTAGTAAGGCTGGAATATTAAAATTGCTAACTACAATTGTATTTTTTGCTTTTCCCTTTACTTTTATAATTATTACTTTATGATTTAAAACCTGTGTTACTAGGTACATACCTGATTTAGGTTTATTATGTGTTGCTGAGGAATTGACCCTTTAATATTATGAAATATTCCCCTTTATATTTGATAATATTCTTTCTCTTGAAGTCTACATAGCCTGATATTATAGCCACTACAATATTTTTATGTTTAATATTTATAAGATATAATTTTTTCTGTTTTTTAATTTTTAATTTTTTTGCATTTCATCTCTCTCTCTCTCTTTTTTTTTTTTAAAGATTCCATTTATTTATTTGACAGAGAGAGAGATTGTGAGAGAGGGAACACAAGCAGGGGGAGTGGGAGAGGGAGAAGCAGGCTTCCCGCGGAGCAGGGAGCCCGATGCGGGGCTCGATCCCAGGACCCCGGGATCGTGACCTGAGCCGAAGGCAGACGCTTAATGACTGAGCCACTCAGGTTCCCCTCATCTCTGTCTTTACACTTAAAGTATATATTTTTTATTTTTTAAAAATATTTTATTTATTTGAGAGAGAGAGAGAGGGACTACAAGTAGGCAGAACAGCAGGCAGAGTCAGAAGGAGAAGCAAACTCCCCGCTGAGCAGGGACCCCTCCACCCCCATTGCGGGGCTCAATCACAGGACCCTGGGATCATGACCTGAGCCAAAAGCAGACACTTAACTGATTGAGCCACCCAAATGCCCCAAAGTATATATCTGGTAAACAGAATTTGGTTTGGTCTTGCTTTTTTTATCCAGTCTTATGGTATCTTCCTTTTAATTAGAAACTTAGATCTTTTAAATTTAATTAAATTACTTACACGAGTAGTTTTTAAGTTTTAACATTTTGCTATTTGTTTTCATTTTGTCACATTTGCTCTTTCTTCTCCTTTTCCTTTTTTACTCTCTTATTCTGGATTGTTAAATTTTTAATCCTTAATTTTTTTCTATTTTGGCTTTTTAACTATAATTCCTTATTTGTTTCCTGTTTTATGGCTATGCTAGGGATTGAAATATGCATATTAGTTTATTACAGTTTATGTTACATTCCTACCAGCAATGAATGAGAATTCCTGTTGTTCCACTGGAGAAGCGATTACATTAATCTTCTGACAATTTTGTGGTTAGCACTGATTAATTTTCCTTTTAGTGTGTTTTCAGTGTTGATCTATGTGTATTTTACTTCTCTATCAGATAAACTTTCGCCTTTCTATAATTTATTTTTTCTTCACCATCATTGTTAGATTTTTTTTTTAAGATTTTATTTATTTATTTGAGAGGGAGAGAGTGAGCACGAGAGAGAGAGAGAGAGAGAACATGCACACACATGAGCTAGGGTGAGGGAAGGGCAGAGGGAGAGGGAGAAGTAGGCTCTCTGCTGAGCAGGGAGCCAAATGCTGGGCTTGATAACAGGACCCTGGGATCATGACCTGAGCCGAAGGCTTAACCAACTGAGCCACCCAGATGCCCCTTAGATACTTTTATTTGGGTTTTTATTTACCACACACCTAATAAACTGGCTAATCCAGTATTTTGGTAGGTTATGATCTAATACAAGGAATAGTATGTTTCTTTTATGTGCTAAAGATTGTTAGAAAGTTGAGCTGGAAAATTCCAATTTATTTTTAAATTCCAATATATTTCTTAGTTGAGGAAAATAATTTCTGATTAAGTATGTCTGGATTGCAAACCCTTCTGATTGACTTTAAATTCTTTAAGAATATCAATTCTAGGGGCGCCTGGGTGGCTCGGTCGTTAAGCATCTGCCTTCGGCTCAGGTCATGATCCCAGGATCCTGGGATTGAGCCCCACATCGGTCTCCCTGCTCCGCGGGAGGCCTGCTTCTCCCTCTCCCACTCACCCTGCTTGTGTTCCTTCTCTCGCTGTGTCTCTCTCTGTCAAATAAATAAATAAAATCTTAAAAAAAAAAAAGAGTATCAATTCTATAACCCTAGGGGTCCAGCACAATCCTGGACACCTTGGGATGGCTCAACAAAAGTGTTGGTAAAGAAAGGATTAATGTCTGGAAAAATATTACCAGCATTGCAATCTTGTACTATATCATCACACACATTAAGAGCCAAATGAGAAAGTCGGATTTGAGATATTAAAGTTAGATATTAAGAATTGATATCATGGTCTTAGCTAGGGGATATGTTCAAGCAGAAGGAGAATATTGGACAAGAATTAAGTATAGCAGTCACAAACATAATTCAAGAAGAGAGTTGGGGCTATAACCAAAGGCAAGGCAGTCAGATTCACATTTCTCTAGACTTTACCATTAATCCCAGCCAAATATAAATCTATCCTTGCTTGTTGTTGGCTCTGAATATCAATATCAATTTTGTTTCATTGCACTAATTTGTAGTATCCTATATTTCAATAACAGTCTCTCCCTGTTTCAAATGTATCAGTTACGAAGTTTCTCAGGGTTTGGAAGTGAAGAGATGATATCTCATTCTTGCTAGCCTCTCAAGACTTGGTGTAATGCTTAAACATAGGAGTCCCTTCTCATGTGATTATTTTATGTGATTAAATTATCAAACTGGAATTAGAGGTGAAAAGTTATGGCACAATTCAGATGTGAAAGTGTTTTGCAAATTATGAAGGGCTTTGCAAGTATGAGATATCATCATTATCATTTCGGCAACCTGTAAAAGAAAAGATTACTGTTGGCAAATAATTTACCTACAAAGTAGTAGAAAATAAATATTTGTCACTTACTGTGTTTTCAACAAATTACACAGAACAGCATAACTTAGAGTATTGAGCAAAAATAATTTTGTGAAAACAAGTCTCTTGGGGCTCATCTTATTTAATAAGGAGAATTATTCAACATTCCAGATGTATGGGTGATTTGCACTTGGGAGGTGTGTGTGAATAAGAGGAGGGATTCTGCCTCAAAAGAATCAAGTGACCTTACCTGAAATTCATGCATTGTCCTGCCCTGAGGGGCATGAGATGTAGTTATTATAAAATGGCACCAGATTTTCTGAAATTAAACAGAAACATTGCTAAGAATTTAACTATTATCTAATGACAACAATCTTAAAACCTCAAATACACCAAGGATAGGAAAACAGCAATAAAAAGACAATTTGAAAATAGATAAATAAAATCTTGAAATAAACAGCAGTAAAAAGGTTGATATTGGGAAAATAAAATTGGAGATGTGCTGAGTAAAACACCTTTTGGATTGAGTGGAGCTATTAGTGGAAAAACCCAATAAGATGATAATGTGAATGAGGCTCATAAGAGCTGGAATGCATGGTTTTAAAAGCTGAGGAAAAGAGAGGCCTTTATTTTCTTCTTAAGTAGCTGATTATGAACTAAAGAAGAAACAATACATTGAATCCACAACAGCCTGAATAATTTTTTTCTGAAAGGGCTGAAAGCTTAACAAATGAGTATTAATAAATAAACTGAATGATTGAATTAAGGCCAAGGCCTTATACACAGGAATAATTCTAAATATCTGCAAGGATTAGTTTATCAAGGCTGGTGAAATTGCAAACTTTTTGAAATTGTTAAGCTATCTTTTTTTTTTTTTTCAAAACCTGATTTTCCTCTCATCCATTTTATATGACTTTTTAAAAAATCAGACTTTTTTAAAGAATCTAAGATTTCAGATAATAACAGTTAAATAATAAATTCACTCAAGATTTATCCATTTGACAAATATTTTCTGAGTATCTATCACATGCCTGATATTGTTCCTACTTTTAGATATATATATAATTGTGAGCAAAATAGATATGGGCCCTGACCTCATGGAGCTCACAGGTTAGTTGAAGAGATGAACAGAAAACACATCATTTCCCAAATGAACATACAGTTATAAACATGATAAGAACTATAGAGGAATATGATTTCTTTGAGAGCATATGACTCGATTGACTAGAGAATCTTTTATGAGAAGATGGTATATAAGTGAGATTTGAAGAATTAGTAGATAATAACTTGATGGGGAGTCAGGCATGGGGTAGTAGTTCTATAAGTGTTTCAGGCAGAGGGAACAAATAATATGAGCTGAGAAGATGTTAAGATATTGGTTGTTAATGAATAATATTGTATTCCTTCAAGGATTTTCTTTATGTGAACAGAGAACCCCTCTGCCCTCATGGGCTTTATTATTATGATAATAGAAGTGGTCTATAAAGTTTTTCTAATTATCAATGATTCATACTACCTAGAATTATATACATTTATATTTGCTTAAATCACTCTCTCATCTTCCCAGTGGTAATTATTATTAAATTTTTATGAATTTATACATGAATTTTATACATGTGCATACATGCTTTTTACTTTTTTTTTTATAAAATGGGCTTATACTACACATATTCAACTGCAACTTGCTTTTTTTTACTTAACAGTATGCCTTGAGAGCTCTCCTTGCCAGTACATCTAGTACACATACCATTTATTGAATATATGCATAATACTCATGTGAAATATGTGATATATAGATATAAATATATAATGACTATATCATAATCTCTATATTCTCCTATAAATGCATATCTAGATTGTTTCCAAGATTTTGCTACTTTGAATAATGCAGCCAAACACATTTTTTGTACATAAAAGTTATACCTATATGAGTATTTCTTTAGAAAAATATTCCTTAGATTTAGAATTATAGAGTCAAAGGTAAACATTTTTAAAATTTGAGAGCTATTATAACCAAACTGCATTCCTTTCCAAAAAGGCTTTCTTTTAGCTAAAATGTACAAAGGTAGCTGTTTTTCTGCATATTTGCCAAAACTAGATCTCATTAATCTTTAAAATTTTGGCAGAGAATTCTTGAAATCTGAATTATCATCTTCTACCCCAAATCAATTGCTTTTAGAGTACAGTAGGGAGTATCAGGATATAAGACAATACCACATGGTATGCATTGTGTCAAAGTGGAGAGGGCCTGGCTAGCATGAAAGCATTCAAATTCAAATCAAAACACTGTGTCAGGCAGATAAAATTCAGGTTTGAGGTGGAATCCACTAGCTTGAATTCGCTAATATAAAAGGTCTCCAGTGGAAAGATATTTGGCCCCAATGTTCTTGTCTTCCAAATCATTCTAATTGGTTATCTATTCAACACCACATATACAAAAAATGGGCTTGGTCTCTTAATAGGCTTTTAGACCCACACATATGAAGTCTCCTCGTTGAGGATTGAGATGTTGGAATTTCACTCTCTGACACATTAGGATGTGGTGAATTTCTTCATACACTTGAGGACTAGCCAGTCCTCATGCATCATGGTCAGTCAATATAATAGAGGAAACATAGAACATATTTAAAGGAATTTCTTGTGATTTTATTAAGTTTCATGTACAATAATGAAGGAAACATTTCAATAACACTATATGCTCTGTACAGATCCAACATATTAGCTAAAAGCAGGAATTAATTACCCTTACAGTAAAACTCTATGAAACCGGTGAGGTTTTAAAAAAGGAATTCTAATACTTTTTGTTTCACAGAAACATCATTTAATAAAGTTTCAAATGACAGTGTTTTTCGTTATGAACTGATCAAAGTCATAACATTGTAAAGTAGAGCAGGTTTTGTAGATCAATCAGAAAGAAAATGTTTTCAATACACAAATGTTTTCTCAGCCTGGAAGATTTTCTTTCTTTTCCCAAACCTAATCTAAACTATATAGTTGACATATGTTGACATATCTGAAGGCCATGAATATGAAGAAGAACAGCTGGGCAAGTTACTAATCTCAGTGAACATTTTTTCTGGCTTGTACCCTAGTGCTTTTCATGTCAATGAGCCTTGAAATTTTCTTTAGCTAGAGGAATCAAGGATAAAATTTAATTTTCTCCAACTCAGCATATATCTACTTTAATGAGCTCTCCAGGCCTCTCTTAGACTTAAGACATTCCAGGTTTGCCTAGATAACTGCATGACAACAAGAATTCTTAAAGAATGTCTTTTATGGTTAAAATGCATTTCAGCCCCAGGTGAAGTGAAGTCAGCAAAATTGAATGGGAAAGTGACATGGTAGGGGCAGTGTGAACTTCAGAGTTAGTAGGTCTGTGTTTCAAATTTATGTCAGTCATTTATTTGTGACTGCTGGGCAATTAATTAAAACTGGTTTGTTATGTGCATTTGATGAGATCAAGTGTGTAGGGCACCCAGTAGTGGGCCAGCACATAAGTCTCAGTAAATGTTATGAATGTTCTGTGGATAACGGCCGTTGAATGGTTGTTCTGTCTCTGCAGCTGCCCCTCCCTCCTTTTCTGTTTCCTTTGTGGCTTTTCAAAAGTATGGACTTCTTAGAGAAAAATGGTCTTCTGTCAAAGATCCATGAAGACTGCATCCAAAATAACCTCATCCCCATGCTTGCCATCCAACATTGCCTCATTTGATTAAACTCCTTTCACTCTTCATCTTGTTTGATACCAATCATCATCATTACCATCATCTGCTGCAAGTTTAGAGTAACTCCAACCTTTCTCTCTTTCCTTCCTATTTCCTCCAGTCAATTAAAAAGCAGCTCTTGGATTGGTACATAGTCAAGTGATTATGTCTGTATTGAACTGGAACTTACCTGTTTGACAGACCCATACAACTCAACATGCACAGCAGTATTCCAGTATAAAATAGAAATGATGTAATGGGACTGGATCTGAGCAAATCCAGAAGGTAGAGAAGTAAAAACCGGTGATTCAGACTCACATTGTACTATTTCCTACTGCTCCCTTGCTTTTCCCCCTGCCTTCAGCTGTGGGAAAGTAAGGTCAAGCTTACTTGACCTTACAGTTTCTGCATTAATCTATTAGCAGGATTGGTCCTGGAAGTAGTGAAAGAAATCCTTCAAATGGGTAGCACTTTGGGTTGTGCCTTCAGTCATTTACTCCAAGGAGGAGGACAACTTGAGGTACAAATCTATAGTGATTCAAGGATAGAGACTTACAGTTCATCAAATGGCCAAGGACATGGGAAAAACAAGATTGTAAAATTGACAATGAGGATGTCTGGGTGGGATAGTAGAGGCACAGAGTATGATGAGCTTATATTTCATATGAATGTTTCCCAAAAGTCTTCAACAGATAAGAAGGGTTTTGCAGGTTCACTGTCCAGACCCTCCTCCAGGTCAAGACACTCATTCCTCCAACTACTCGGAGTGTTGGCTGCTGATGGATCTCAGCTGCTTCCTTCTCTCAGATTTACCTGAGTTGATGGGAGTGGACTGATGCAAGAACAGTTACCCTCTCCAGGGTAGACCGCATCCGATTACTAGTAGATATAGTTGTAAAGCCTCACCCTTCACCTCAATTTAGGAAAACTTTGAAGGTTCTCAAATACACAGTTCCCTGTAGAATCTGCTGAGGCCTCTGCTTAAACTGTAGTTTCTTTCTTCAGAATTATCAAAGTAAAGGTCCCACAGATAAAATGATTCAAATATTTTTTCCCAAGAGGTTTTTTATTTTGTTTGCATTAATTACTTCATGTCAAGTTAGCAGATAACACATATATTTGGCCATTTGATTGAGTATGGATACATGGGTCTTATAATTTGGGTAAGGCTGATCTAATGGTTCAAAAGGGATGAGTCTACCTGTAAATGATTAGCTTTTAGTTTATGAATTGCAACATAGTTTGTAAGCATCGATTTTGCAAAGTTGGCAAAATAAACGAGGGAAGTTTTAAATAATCTTAAAGGAGGTTGTTGCAAATGTAGTAAGAATTGTTGATTCTAATCTGGCTGAGAAATAGGGATCATAACAAATCCATCTGACTATTTGGAAAGTAGACCTACTTGCCCCTTCACTGTCATTGCCTATGATCAACATTCCCAGGACTTCTGAGAAGTGCCTGTATTGTTACGGTTAGCATAGACTCTCAGAGCTGCTGAGATCCAGATGTTTGTCATATATGTATGTAATTAGCTGAAGAAGCATTTTATGAAAAAGTTTGGAAGAAATATAAGTCATGACCACTTAAGATGTTTCATTAGGGTGTCTCTCTCTCTCTTTTTTTTTTAAAGATTTATTTATTTATTTGAGAGACCGAGAATGAGAGAGAGAGAGTACATGAGAGGGGGGAGGGTTAGAGGGAGAAGCAGGCTCCCTGCTGAGCAGGGAGCCCGATGCGGGACTCGATCCAGGGACTCCAGGATCATGACCTGAGCCGAAGGCAGTCGCTTAACCAACTGAGCCACCCAGGCGCCCCTAGGGTGTCTCTTCATTACTTTGGCACTATAGCAAATGCACCTGGGGCATCTGCTGGGAGGGATTTTCATTTTACATTAACTTATCCTAATTTATTTATTGCATAATAGATTCTATAACATTCTCCACAAAAATCAGAGGAGAATACCATTGCGGAAGCTCATGATTTTCTTATGGATGGCATTTTGTTCCACCAATATGACTTGAGATCCAGGATAAATGCCCACATGAATAGCTGTCCTCATTTGAGGTGTTTGTTATAATTTTTTTAGTAGTTACACTAAGGTGGTTCTCAATTAGGGATTGCATTTGGCACGACATAACAGAAATCTGCATACAGTGCTTTAGCCAAAAAAGAATTTATTTTTTGCATAATATGACAATTATTGAGGCAAGTGGTCCAGGCCTCTTGAAAACACGCATGTCTCAGTCTTCCTATAGCCTTATGCCCCATCATTCTTGGTATGTGGCTCTCATACTTAGGCTTTCATGATGGTTGCTTCAGATGCAGACCATATACCAGGCATAAAGAAGGAAGGAACAAGAAAGAGTGGGGGAATTGTTTATCTCAGTAATACAAAGTATTTCTGGAAACCCCTAGCAGAATATGGCTTATCTCTCATTGACCAGAAATGTGTCACATAGCTATCATTGCTGCAAGGGAAGCTGAAAAACGCTGATTTTAGTTAGCAAATTGCCAGTATCTACAAAGTCTGTGAGTAAGAATGAAGGGGAAAAGGATATTAGATAGGCAAATGGTGGTTCTAACAAAATGGGTTTCCACTGATACTTTACCTTTCTTCCCCAAACTATGCCCACCGTTGCTAGATTTTTTTTTTTTTTTGACCTGCATCATTGCCTACTTAAACACTAAAGAGTTAGTGGTATATTTCTCTAGAGTAATTCTTTGCATATGAAATAGAATTAGAGTGTGCATAAAAATCTCTCTGGGTACTCATTTTTATGAGAGGAGCCATTTTCAATGAAGAGGTTGCCAAATTATCTCCCTAATAGTACTGCCAAATATATAATAATATTTCACTACTAAGAAAATTACTGTATTAAGCATGATCCCTGATTAACTAACTTTGAAAGGTCACCTTTTGATTAATGCCATGTAAATGATTTTTTTCTTGGACCAGAGAAATCATCCTTACCATATATGATTATATACCTATTTTTAAAAATAGATGAAATGTATTTTTTTCTTGCATCTGATAATGCTCAGGTTGGTTTGGGCAATCTTAACTTCCTGTAGTTCAGTTATAAAAATGATATCTCTGGAAGGACTTATTATTATTTTTTTTTATGGCTAATTCCTTGCTGAATTTCCTAAAGAGGAAAGTTACAAAGGACAAACTTCCCAGATGGCTAAATTTCATTAAAAAGAGTCGTCTGGGAAGGAGACAACTTGAAAAGAAGTTCAATATTTATTTACTGTCATCATCAACTTCTGTCAGATGGAAATTAAAAAAAAAATCAAATGGATGCTCATGGCATTTTCAAATCCAAAGATGAGACTGTCATTGATTTCTTATTTACCAAAGGAAAAAAAATTCTAGGGGCAAAATATTATAGCAATGGAAACAATATAATTTTAAAATTAGTTTATTATTATCAATCAAGTAGAAAATTTTTGGATGTGTCCTGATGGACATTTTAACAGAAGATTATAATGTTGATTTATTTTTTATAAAGAAAGTCATTAGCACTGTTGTTAAATAAAGTGGTACTTATTTTTTATTTTTTATTTTATTTTTTTAAAGTGGTATTTAAAAGTACAGAGGAATAGTAGATGTAAGAAAATGCAGCAGGAGATAAAGGAAAAACGATAGAGAAAAAAGACATCTTAGGTGAATTTTGATTTACTTTGTGCTTAATAAGCAATTTAAATTTATACAGCTTTTTGTTTTTTCACAGTCATTTCTTGACATTGACTAGCAGTATATTTAACTGAGGAGAAAGACTGATATATGGGGACAGACACTGGAAACATTTTTAAAAAGGAATAACTTATAAAATCCTCAGGCACTTAGAATTAACATAGTGAGTTAAATAAAATGAACCACTTAGTTACTCTCTCCCTGAACAGCTATTTAATGCATAGTGTGGTCCAATAGATCTTTTAGTTGAGAGCATCAAAATAACTTGTCAATTAAGACTTTTTGCTAGAGGTAAAGTCTTCATTGTCAAAAGGAAGTAAGTAATTGAAATAGCTCTTGAGATAATTAACACAGACAGACACACACATATAGTAGCAGATGCTGGACAAATTCCTGGCCTCGACTGAGTAGGAGATGTTAGGAGTCCAGTGATAAATCCCTCAGTCTCCTTGGGTGTGATTAATCAGTTTACACTTTCTTCCAGAGTTTCCCTAAGATAATCAAGGCCAAGCTGCCAAGAGTAGTTACTGGTTCGTTAGTACATATTT
This sequence comes from Mirounga angustirostris, assembly GCF_029215605.1. Lineage (NCBI taxonomy): Eukaryota > Metazoa > Chordata > Mammalia > Carnivora > Phocidae > Mirounga > Mirounga angustirostris. The sequence goes on along the minus strand of NW_026991716.1, from coordinate 44,816,002 downwards.
TACTGACTCCCTTCCCTTCCTGGTTTCCCTTTCCTTCTCCTATCCTGGTGCTTCTGAAGATCACATGACAAACTACTTATCCTCAAATTCTTGTTGCAGGGTCTACTTGTGGGATAACTGCTCTTAATACATATCATCCCATTTAATTTCAATTACTTGACTTTTATAGAAAAAAATACTGTATTTTTAAACTTTCTGACTGCCATGATTTTATTTTTATCGAAATTATTCAATTAAATTAATTCTTCATTTTGGTTTTAGAGTCCCAACTTTTATGTGCAATATTTGTTTATATATATTCATTTTCTATTCAGTGAAAAAAAGTTGAGAGCTTGGGTAAATGCCTATGAAGAATAAAATAAAATGAAATATTTCCACCATTTTTATTTTATTTGTTTACCATTTTGTCTAATCAAATAATTTGAGTAGCAGTATCTATGAAAAAAATAAAATGTCACTATGAAATAAATTGATGTGATTATATTCATTTAAGAGATATAAGCATTCCCACTTAATGGTTTATCATCCATTTTTCTGCCATGTAAACTAGGTAATCAGAATAAGAACTTTCCCCCACAAAATTAGACATTGTATAAAGTTTGTGTTCATTGTTAATACCCCCAAATTCTTTTTTGGGGTTCCTATCATATTGTAGTTTCATATCTTCTGCCTGCTAGTTGCCCAGTGATCCCCACAGAAGAGTCTCTTCCTAGCAGATGCTTCATAAATATTCATTGAATAAATGATTGTAGGGGTCGCTTCCTGATCTTGCATCACAGCAGAATGTGAAATCTTGAGGCAGATTTTGGGATGGAGGCAGCCTAATTGTGGCAGAGTAGAAGTCTATTCATCAGCTGGTTCTGCATTAATTTCCTGGAAGTCATTTCTAAAAGTGTACCACAGACGACTCTTCCAATCCTCCCAATCATTTTGTAAACACCTAATTCCCTATATTATACTCCATGCTGTTTAAAATACCCAGAGTGCCCTCTGTTACACTGAACCAATACAGTCTCTGGCAGCAGAGGACATTATAAGTAACAGATCTCAGGGGCGCCTGGGTGGCTCAGATGGTTAAGCATCTGCCTTCGGCTCAGGTCATGATCCCAGCGTCCTGGGATCGAGTCCCGCATCGGGCTCCCTGCTCCTTGGGAGCCTGCTTCTCCCTCTGCCTCTCTCTCTCTCTGTCTCTCATGAATAAATAAATAAAATCTTAAAAAAAAAAAAAAAGTAACAGATCTCAGGCGCCTGGGTGGCACAGTGGGTTGGGCAGCTGACTCTTGGTTTTAGCTCAGGTCTTGGTCTCAGGGTCATGAGGTTGAGCCCTGCATCAGGCTCCATGTTCAGCATGGAGTTCCCTGGAGATTTTCTCTCCCATCCCTCTGCACCTCCCACTCCTGCTCTCTCTCACTTTCTCAAATCAATCAATCAATCTTTAAAAAATTAAGCAACAGGCCTCAAATAATAGAAATAGAAATTTGTTGTTTGACTCAGTTGGATTTGAAGGCAGGCGTATGACATATTAATTCATGACATCATTAAAATATTAAAGACAAAATAGTGATTGCCACAGAATATTATGATAAGCATAAAAATATACAAGGACTATAGAGTGAAATAATTTCTCCAAACTCTGCTAGAGAGAAAACAATAGAATTAGGGCTTTCAATTCCACACTTAAGGCAGTATAAAAGAACCAGAGATTTTCTATGATGACCCTAAAAATCTCTTTTATCATAGCCATGGTGTTTAGGTAGGTAATTCTCAGGTATGGAATCTGATTTTGTCATTTCCTAAATTTAAACATAGATTAATTTTACAATCTCAACATATCTCTTGTGAACTTAAAATTCATTGGGAGGGTGGGACGATGAGATATGGAAAGAGGTATTTTGGATGATTCAGATACATCTGAGTACTTCAAACTCCAAGATTTCACAGAACTTTCCATGTCAGTAGAAGCTATTCTTCATCTGTTTGAGCACCTGGTCTACATTGCTTGGAGACCTTCTATTAAACTCACATGAGCTTGTTATCTGGCAGGCAGATGCCCATTGACATTTCCAGTCCTCATCAACTCCTTATTGCCTTCTCCTATAGCAAGAGTCAGAACGCCTGTTTTTGCAAACTGGCCCCCATACTGAGGGCAAGGAGAGACTGAAGAAAGAGGCAGGCCACTCCAGATTGGTAGATGACAGATTTAATAAGCAAGGAACTTAACATACAAGGCTTGCCTTGGCAGCTGCAAGATAAGTAAATCTCCACACCTGCCTGCCTGCCTGAATCTTAAAACTTTACACAGAGGTCTTAATAGGCCTGAGTCATGTATAATATCCAGATGATCTCACTACCACATTGCTTTTTCAAGGTTGTGTCCTTGAAAATGGCTCCAGCTGTGGGAACAGTGGGCAGAGCATATATTCCAAGAAGAGGGGAGGGGTTGAGGAGCTTCCGATTTCCTGGATTCAGCTTGAGAGTCAGTGGGCGATCATATCGTCTTGATGACCTCCAACAATCCCTATAGTGAACAAAGTCAACTGTAAGTTCAAACCCCAGAGGAAAGAGTTACACAAGAAAATATTTGTAAAATTTTTAAAATCTAGCAGATTTGTGTTGCAATAGATGCTGAGAGTGCTAGAAGAGGAAGAAGGAAACATGATTTTAAATAAGTCTGGATTTATTAATCTGCGGGTCTTAAAAGAGACTCTGCCCTAGTTCGAGCAGTTGAGAGAAGCTTGGTTTGTTAACTAAAACTAGACCAAAGAGAAGCCTAGGTTTAATGAAGTCTGAGATGCCAGAAATTACTAACATAATGTACAGGAAGGAATCCAAATGTTTAAAAAGAGAAGGCTCAGAAGACTTTTTCTTCAAGAAAACAAGAACTACATTGATTAGGAGGACACCACCTTCTCTGAAGAATTCTGTACTGGTTGTGTTGGACCTGGAAAGAGGGAAAAAGGTAAGAGTTGCTGCCAGTAAAATGAATTACCTGATTTAAAGAACCCTTAACTTATACTGATTAGGCAGACATGCTTACACTGATAGGGTATAATCTGAGGAATCAGAATGACTTGGATTTCACTGACTTCTGGAGATAGTAATTGATCATGCAGTATCGAGGACTGAAAAAGAGGGACAATCCACAAAGTTCCTATCGTGGTCTGTTTAAAGTACTCTAAGCTGACTTTAGTCATCAAAATTGAATTATGGTCTCTCTTCAAACTAAAATGAGACCCAGGTCTATGAACTTTTACCGATTTCTTTACAGATCTAACACTTTTTTGCCAAAGTAACAGATTCAGAATTCTACTGAGTACTACTGTTCAGAGTTGGGAAATTAAGGTATTCAGGTAAATGGAGTTTTGGTTCAAATCCATGTCTCAGTGGCCTAGTGTCTGGGAAAACTTTTGATGGTTATTTTTATCAGTTTCAGAGTTAATATTAGGAATGAAGATATTCAGCAACTGACAGAATCCACTCACTGAGTAACTAGTGAAGGCTCTTTTTTTTAAAAAAAAATTATTTAAATTCAATTTAGTTAACATATAGTGTATTACTAGTTTCAGGGGTAGAATTCAATGATTCATTAGTTGTGCTCATTATATCAAGTACCCTCCTTAATGCCCATCACCCAATGACCCCATCCCCCCCATCAACCCTCACTTTGTTTCCTATAGTTAAGAGTCTCCTACGATTTGCCTCCCTTTCTGTTTTCCTCTTATTTTATTTTTCTTTCCCTTCCTCTTTGTTCCTCTGTTTGTTTCTTAAATTCCACATATGAGTGAAATCATGATAATTGTCTTTCTCTGGCTTGTTTTGCTTAGCATAATACCCTCTAGTTCCATCCACGACATTGCAAATGACAAGATTTCATTCTTTTTGATGGCTGAGTAATATTCCATTGTGTGTATATACCACATCTTCTTTATCCATTCATCTGTTGATGGACCTCTGGGCTCTTTCCATATTTGGGCTATTGTGGACATTGCTGTTATAAACATTAGGGTGCATGTACCCCTTTGAATCACTATATTTTTATTCTTTGGATAAATACCTAGAAGTGCCAATTGCTGGGTCATAGTGTAGTTCTAGTTTTAACTTTCTGAGGAACCTCCATACTGTTTACCAGAGTGGCTGCACCAGTTTGCATTCCCACCAACAGTGTGAAAGGGTTCCCCTTTTTCCACATCCTCGCCAACATCTGTTGTATCCTGAGTTGTTAATTTTAACCATTCTGACTGGTGTGAGGTAGTATCTCATTGTGGTTTTGATTTGTATTTCCCTGATGCTGAGTGATGTTGAGCACTTTTTCATGTGTCTGTTTACCACTTATATGTTTTCTTTGGAGAAATGTCTGTTCATGTTCTTCTGTCCATTTCCTGACTGGATTTTTTGGTTTATGGGTGTTGAGTTTGATAAGATCTTTAGAGATTTTGGATACTAGCCCTTTATCTGATAAGACATTTGCAAATATCTTCTTCCATTCTGTAGGTTGCCTTTTGCTTTTGCTGTTTCCTTTGCTGTGAAAAAGCTTTTTTTTTTGAGCAGAAGGAAACTTTTATTATTTTCAGAATTCTAAGGTATTGTAAACATGAGAGAAAAACAGGATGCTATAAAAAATAAACATTTAGAAAACCAAAGAGAAGTTATACAGATATCCCGTATTTTCTTATAAACCTTTATAGTTTACTTTTTACATTTGTATCTCAAATTCCATGGAATTTTTCTATATGGTATAAGTTGGGTATCTGAATATATTTCCTTAAAAATTGACAGATGGCTGCCCCAATATCAATTTATTGAATAACCCATACACATAAATCTTTGTTCACATTGATCTTTCTTTTCCTTTCTTTTTTCTTTTCCTTTCTTTTCTCTTCTTTTCTTTGGGGGGGCATAATACATTATCTATCAATACAGAGTTAAGGAACTGGGTGAAGGCTTGTATGTAAGGAAAGAATAATAAAAGGAATATAAGGAATAATAAAAAAAAGTCAATATCTGATCCTTGTGGGAATTAGGTTAGTGACACCAACAAAGTCTTAAAAGATGTGTAGAAGGATGAGAACCTTTTTATACACCCATTTAAACTGACAACTTGGCTTTTACAGAAGACAGATACTGTAGGAGAGTGGATTATATAATAAACTTAATCAAGAGATGAATGCAATTGCATATGCTCGTCCAGATGTATATTTAGTGAGAAAAATAAATATTGCCAGTGGTAACTATGTGACTTGATCTGGTGGAAACTTTAAAAAAATTTATTTTATTTTATTATGTTATGTTAATCATCATGCATTACATCATTTGTTTTTGATGTAGTGTTCCATGATTCATTGTTTTTTATCGGAGTTAATAAGCACTTTGTATTCCTCTTATTGGCATAGCAGTATGCCTTCATCTTGCCTTAAAGTTAGAGCAACTTTCCAATTATCTGCTATATTTTTAATTATTTTGATGATATGTTGATAGTTCTCTGGTGAGGAAGATATAGCAAGATAAATTGATTAAATAAATATGTAAAAGGAGATGTGAATAAAGTCCTCTTAGGCTATGTTGGGTATGGTTAATTTTATAATATGGTCAAAGAGTTGGCAATTTTTTCTATAAAGGACCAGATAGCAAAATATTTTAGGCTTTGCAGGCCAAGAGACCAAATCAAGGGTGTTAGATAGGTACTTATACAATAAAAATAAATTTTTGTAATATCTCAATTGATGAAATGACACTTATAACTAGAAGTTTGTACCTCTTAATCTCCTTCACCTATTTTGCACATCCCTCTACGCTTCTCCCTTCTGGCAGCCACCAGTTTGTTCTCTGTATTTATGAGTCTATTTCTATTTCTGTTTGTTTATTTTATTTTTCAGATGCACATATCAGTGAAATCATATGGCATTTGTCTTTCTCTGTCTGACTTAATTCACTTAGCCTAATACATTCTAGGTCTATCCATGCTGTTGCAAAAATCAAGATCTTATTCTTTTTTATGACTGAGCAATATTCCTTTTTCTATGTACATGATATCTTCTTTATCCATTCATTAATCTATGGACACAGGTTGCTTCCATATCTTGGCTATTGTAAATGATGCTGAAATAAACATAGGGGTGCATATATCTTTTTGAATTAGTGTTTTCATTTGCTTTGGGTAAATAATAGTGGAATTACTGGATCATATAGTATTTCTATTTTTAGGTTTTTGAGCAACCTTCGTACTGTTTTCCACAGTGGCTGTATCAATTTCCATTCCCACCAACAGTGCACAGGGGTGCCTTTTTTTTCCATATCCTTGCCAACATTGTTATTTCTTCTCTTTTTGATTCTAGCCATTCTGACAGGTATAAGGTGATAGCTTATTGTGATTTTGATTTGCTCAACTGTACTGTGACCTCATAAAATAAACTAACTGCAACTTTGTGTGGAAATGGATATCTCTCTTTTTGTTTTAAATTTTGACAGCATGGGAAGTATATAAAACAGCCTGACATTATATGTGATTCCAAAAACTTTATCTGTCATTATAATGATTTTATCATAGTATAAGTTTGCATATAAATATTGTATGCCTTGTAATTTTAGGTTGAATTCATGAAGAGAAAGATCAAATCTATAGCAAAATCCATTCAGTGTTCAATAATAATGGTTGAGGCTAGTTCTCATTTAGAAAAAACTTTCATCTTGTCCTGAATTTTTTTAAAAAAATTACAATAAAACTTTAGGCCATCAAATTCTGTATAATATTTGGCTTTTATTTCTGACAAAAATTCATAGAACTGATGACTGTTAAGTTGACAAAAAGTCAGTAAAGTTTACTGTTGACCTATTGGTTCAGTAACATGACTAATCCAAATGTGTTCTGCAAAGTACTTGCTGATGAATAATACAATGAATAACCATCGATTTTAAACACTTCACATTTTTTTAAGACTTTAAATTTTTACAAGCTTTGTAAATTTGTCCAACTAAACGTGTTTTTCACTCCAGACATATTTTTACTACCATCAATTGCAACACATCTTAGCAGATTCCATTTCAGTTTGTTCCAAATTAGTGTTTTCTCAACTTCTTTTAAAATAGTCTCATTGGCAGTTTTCCACTCAGTTTATTCACAGAAGCTGATTTTTAAAGCCACTTTAAACTCAGCATTGACATCTTAAACAACTGAGTAGTATGGCAACATGTCTCCTTTTTAAGACATTGACTATTTGATTCTGCTCCTAATGTCTTCTGCTCTTTTGAACAAGTGTTTTTACAGAAAGACCAATAGTCACAAAGAAGTTTATTTTCTCTTGACACATTTCTGCTGCTGCTGCAATCAATGATGCAACCAATAATGTATAAGTACTTAGTTTGATGATGTCAACATATATTGTAATATTTTGGCACAGCTACAATGTCATTGCATAATAAACACAATTCTTGGTGACCTAAAACACTGCACACTTGACCTGTGCCTTAAAAATACAAAGCCTGCTTTTCTTTTTTGTTTTTACATGGATAAATATGCAGTAGTAGTAAAAAATAAAATAAAATCCCAACATGGTGATATGTATGGCATATAAAGAGCTGTCAAGTTATAACTATGTTATTGTGATTTGTGCACCGAGGTGCAGTGAAAAGTAGCATGAGTACCACCTGTGGTCTCTGTGGCATGCACTCAGCTCCACTGTTATAGTACAAAGGCAGCCAGAGATAATGCATAAATAATGAGCATGGCTGTGTTTCAGTAAAACTTTTTTGTGGGCATTGAAGTTTGAATTTCACATAATTTTTATTTTGTAATTTTTGGCAAGAATACAAAACTGTACCCTAAATACATGGAGGTATTCAGGTTAAGTAATGAAAACCTAGAGCAGGATCATCAGTTGGTTTAAAAGAATCATAGTATGTGCCATCTTTTTAAAAAATTTTTTATTGTTATATTAATCACCATACATTGCATCATTAGTTTTAGATGTAGTGTTCCATGATTCATTGTTTGTGCATAACACCCAGTGCTCCATGCAGGACATGCCCTCTTTAATACCCATCACCAGGCTTACCCATCCTCCCAGCCCCCTCCCCTCTAGAACCCTCAGTTTGTTTTTCAGAGTCCATCGTCTCTCATGGTTCCTCTCCCCCTCCGATTTCCCCCCCTTCATTCTTCCCCTCCTGCTATCTTATTTTTTTTTTCTTAACATATATTGCATTATTTGTTTCAGAGGTACAGATCTGTGATTCAACAGTCTTGCACAATTCACAGCGCTCACCATAGCACATACCCTCCCCAATGTCTATCACCCAGCCACCCCATCCCTCCCACCCCCCACCACTCCAGCAACACTCAGTTTGTTTGCTGAGATTAAGAATTCCTCATATCAGTGAGGTCATATGATACATGTCTTTCTCTGATTGACTTATTTCACTCACCATAACACCTTCCAGTTCCATCCACATCATTGCAAATGGCAAGCTCTCATTCCTTTTGATGGCTGCATAATATTCCATTGTGTGTGTGTGTGTGTGTGTGTATATATATATATACCACATCTTCTTTATCCATTCATCTGTCGATGGACATCTGTGCCACTATATCTTAAAGAATATTGAATCTAACTCAGTTAATTTATTAAAAATTGAACTGAGACTCTGAAATGTTAAGTTACTCATACAAGCCCTGCAATTAATGACAGTAGAGGCTAGAAACCTTTGATTTCAAATTTCCTATGTAAATCATTTCCCTAGGTACAACATGAACTTTATATATACAGTTAACGAATACACATTTTTATTTGCTTTAAAGTATTTTTTTACTTTTTAAGCTAAAATACATCATAGGCATAAAAGTGTTCAAAATACAATGTACACATTATATAGTAATAATAATAAGGCAAACACCAAGATACCTATTAAGTTTAAAAACAAATGATGATATCCACACACCTGACTTTTCTTTCTTTTTTTAAGATTTTATTTTATTTATTTTTTGACAGAGAGACACACAGCGAGAGGGAACACAAGCAGGGGGAATGGGAGAGGAACAGGCTTCCTGTGGAGCAGGGAGCCCAATGAGGGGCTTGATCCTAGGACCCTGGGATCACGACCAGAGCCGAAGGCAGATGCCTAAGGACTGAGGTACCCAGGTGCCCCAGACCTGACTTTTTAAACTTAAATGTAATGCTTTTAACATTTTATAATTTTCTGTGATATTTGCTGTAACTACTTTTTCTTTTTAAACATAGATTCCCTTTCTCAGGAAGGGAAGGAAGGAAGTTCCCTAAAAGATTCTCTGGTACTTCTCTTTTTGGCCTTCTGGCCTAGAGCTAGGGGTTTGCTTATCCTGCTCTGTTGTCACCTCTGGCCACTGTGCCTGTATCTGGACCCAAGTACTGGGAAGGCAAAGAAGGAAGAAAAGCAAGGAGGCTTACCTGCTTTATCATGTTAAGACCATCACTCCTTCTAATGAGAGAAAGGTTCCCATTCTTCACATCTTAGGCACCCACGGGCTCTGGCTATTGCCAATGGCACTCTTGTTCATACCAATGCAGTGGTATTGTCTGGGGGCTGGGATAGGAGTGAACACAGATTGGGAGATTTCCCCTTCCTGAACTTTCTGAGTATTAGGAGTTTCTTTTCCCGTTCTTCAAGACCGGACTTGAGAGTTTCTTGAACTCTCTCTGTTGCTCCTGTGCTCCTGCTCTTTGGTGTGTTGGGCTGCTTTGTATCTAGATTGGGTCATACCTTAGGACAAAAAGGAGAAACCACCATCAGTGTGGTGGTATTTCATATTTTGGTCTTCTTTTCCAATCTACCTGCTAATTATTTATTCTTCAGACTCCATGAATTTTGTCCAAGTTTTATAGCTGCATTCAGTGTGAAAGACAGGATACAGAGTGCCTACTCTTCCTTATCCAGAGTTGGAACCTCAGGCTGAACTCATTTTTCCAGCTCATCCCAGAGTAAAGGTCTAGATAGGCAAATACATTTACCTTCTTCTTCTTCTACTTCTTCTACTTCTACTACTACTACTACTTCTTCTTTCTTCTTCTTTCTTCTTTCTTCTTTCTTCTTCTTTCTTCTTCTTTCTTCTTTCTTCTTCTTCTTTCTTCTTCTTTCTTCTTTCTTCTTCTTCTTTCTTCTTCTTCTTTCTTCTTCTTCTTTCTTCTTCTTCCTCCTCCTCCTCCTCCTCCATGGGCCAGTATTTAGCTAGTAGACCTTGTGCAAGTATTGTCCTTCCCTTCAAGGATCTTTCATTTATATGAGGGTATTCACCATGATCTTCTCCCCTGCTTTGTCTCTAGACTTTGTCTCTTGCCCTCTATACTTAAACGGGAAAATGACTGTTTCAATGTTCTTGTTGATTTGAAACCTTCTTGGCAGCATCTCCGGTGTATACTGAAACCGACCCCCATATGTGGAAAGCAGGAGACTAAAGAAAGAGGCAGACCACTCTAGATTGGTAGGTGGCAGTTTTAATAAACAAGGAAGCTTATGAGGCTTGTCTTGGATGGCAGTAGGATGAGTAGACCTTAGCACCTGCCTACTAGAATCTTAAAAGTTTATACAGAGGCCTTAACTGGGTTCAGTCATGTACACCAGCCAGATGCTCTTGACATGACTTTACTAGCCAAGGCTATGTCCTTAGGGCAGCTTCTAAGAGTGGAGAAGACGAGCAGAATGTACATTTCAAGTATAGGGGAAGGGATGAAGAGCTTCTGACTGCCCAGGATCCAGCTCACAGGTCAATAAGCAGTGACATCTTCTTGATGACCTCCCCCAACACTCCAACCCTCATGGTCAGCTCTTACAATTTCACACATCTCCTTCTTTCACATTGTGCCCTGAGCAGTCAGCAGGGAATTTCACTAGCATGAAAATAGTTCCTTTGGTGGCTTTTTGGCTGCCTTGGAGGCAGATGCCACAGTAACAATATAGGCACACAAGAGAAAACAGATTAAGACAATGATTCCCAAAGTCAGTGACAATTTTTTCTATCAAGAGCCCCATGATTCAAACCATTGATTTACTAAGTCCTCTAGGTGGGGGATCAGGACACTCACGGTATTCACCAGTGTCCTCATGTGATCTAATAAAGATAATCATTAGCAGGCTCATCACGTATGAACACACAACCTTCTGTTTGAATAATGGCTTAGGTGCCTTTTTGAGAAGCAGTAATAATGTTCAAGGCCATCCTATTTTGGAGGATTACTTTTCTCACTAGAGATATTACAGTGTTCATTAAAGGCAGGCTATGTTGGCTATTGTTTAAGGCTGGCTGCGTGAATTTAGTAAGGGCTTCTATTGTGCTATGATGTCCTCCAGGCCAGTGGAGGTGACAAAGATGGTGGCCAAATGATCCTACCGGTAGAAAACAGAACATGCCTGCCTGGCCTCGGGGAGAGGGAGGCTGGCAGTTATAGGAACTTGACCTGGGTGTGCATATGATACATATTGGCTGGAAGAGGCAGCCCCATCAGGCATGAGAAGATGAAATGGAGATGGGATATGCCAGACAGGGACCTCCACCTTCTCCACTCTTTCAGTGGTGCATGTTCCATCAGGTATAGTGTGTTTCAACAGGTCCAGTTTGAAGCTGGACAATGAGATCTCAGGGGAGATTGAGTAGTTCCCTCTTACCGAAGGGTGTGAAGTAACTCACCCATTCCAGTGAGTTGCAAATTCCAGTAGATATTTCCTTTTTCAGGCCTCATAGTGCTCAATGTTCTCAGCAGCATAGCACATTGATCCACAGTGAGAGTTGGGGGCAAGGCACTTTTACAGTGTTAGGTGTCTTGGCAGGGGTCCCTGGTTTGGCATATGGGGTAACAAGCCCTACTGGTTGATCATTCAAATGTATTAAAGCCACAAAAAGGACTTTAATCCACTTGGCCAAGGTGGTTTTACCTGTTCATAAATTTTTTTTTTAAGATTTTATTTATTTGCGAGAGAGAGAATGAGAGAGAGCATGAGAGGGGAGGGTCAGAGGGAGAAGCAGACTCCGTGCTGAGCAGGGAGCCCGATGTGGGACTCGATCCCGTGACTCCAGGATCACGACCTGAGCCGAAGGCATTCACTCAACCAACTGAGCCACCCAGGCGCCCCTACCTGTTCATAAATTAAAGTGCTGCTTTAATATTCTAATTTTCCTTTCTGCCAACCCTGCTCCTTGCAGGTTATAGATGAAATGGAACCTCCATGCAATGTCATGTTCTTTTGCCCAGCCTTGCAAACCATAGCCTTTGAAATGTGACCTCCACTCATTGTCTAGTTGATGAGTACATGGCACTCAGCTTCTTTAATTCCATTATGTTGGCAGCCTGGTTTGCACAGTGACAGAATAAAGCTTGGGTTAGGCCAAACATGTTGTCCATGTAAAGCAAAGCATTTAGAACTCTCACTTGGAGGCAGGAGGCCAATATCATCAATTTGATGATCCCTAACTGGTTGGAAACTCCAGCGGATGGTCCCAGACTCCTTTGGCAGTTGCCTTGTGTGTTATTTAGAATATACAACACCTGTTGTTACTACATTAACCAAGTCGCAGTGTTTCAAGGGCAATCCAGCATCCTTGGCAATTGCCATCCCACCTGGGCTATACAGGTGTTTTTTCTATGCATTTACTCTACTGTATTTATTGAAGGGTCAGTTGCTAGATCTTACACCCAAGAAAGGGCATCAGCTTCCTGACTGCCAGGGGGTGTCAGTGCTTTATGAATTCAGGATATGGAAAATAGTGGAATGCTTCAGGCTCTTATAGGCACATCCAAAAATCTTTGACCCCACATAGCCTGACCTCCACAAGGGCTCATTCATGTTCAACTACCCCTTGGCCTCCTATTGTCCAAGCTATAGGATTAATCTCTTCAGAATGGTCCAATTGTCAGTGTAAAAGTTTAACTGCTCATGAGTGATTACCAGCCAAAGCAGTCTGAGTTCATCCCACTAGCTGCTTGTGGTTATTCCTTCCTAAGAGGCTCTATCTGGAGGAGTGCTGTGTATACTGCTAGGAGCTGTTGCTTTATAGGGGCGTATTGGGGCATTCTACCCACTTCTAGAGCTGGGACTAAAATCCTTGTGGTACTCTTTGTTGTCTTTGTCATAGTGTCTGACCCTTATCTTCCAGAGTTATAGGCACATCTAACTCAAATGTTAGCCCTGATTGGAAGATGCTCAGAATTTTAATCTTCTTCACTAGTATTTTTGCCTTCCCAAGATGACTCACTGCTCTCATCTCCAGTCCCACACATGCCCTTTCTTTACTAGGAGACATAAGGGACAGAGGCACTATGCCAAGTGGGGAATAAAAGTCCTTCCAACTCCAATATCCCTACAAAGACTTGCATCTCTTTTACATTACCTTGGACAAACTTATCTCTTATCAATCAACATCTGGGACAATATGTGTCTTATATAACCAAATGACTCCCAAATCCTTTTGGTGGTGCCTGGGCCTTGAATTTTCTGTGAGTTCAGCACCTATCCTCTTCCCATGCAGATGTTCCAGCAAAACCTGCAGAATTTCCTGCAGCAGACAACAAGTCATATGTTAACAGAATATTATTGATGTAATGAGTCTGGTTTTTTTTTTAAAGATTTTATTTATTTATTTGACAGAGAGAGACACAGCGAGAGAGGGAACACAAGCAGGGGGAGTGGGAGAGGGAGAAGCAGGCTCCCCACTGAGCAGGGAGCCCGATGCGGGGCTTGATCCCAGGACTCCGGGATCATGGCCTGAGCCAAAGGCAGACGCTTAACGACTGAGCCACCAGGCGCCCCAATAATGAGTCTGTTTTACTGATGTGGAGAAGAACAGAGAAGGAGCTTGAGCTACTATCCCACAACATGGTGGGGCTGTGCAGGTAACCTTGGGGAAGCAATTGGAAGTTACATTGTTGACCCTTACATGTGAAAGAAAACTGCTCTTGTGACTCAGTAGTCAAAAGTATAATTAAAAAAGCATTTGCTAAGTCCAGCACAGCATGGTACACTCCTAGGACTGTGGCTAAGGTGTCTAAGATGGTGGCAGAATTGGGCACAGCTACATGAATGAGGGTACTACCTTGTTCAGTTTTTGGTAGTCCATCATTATTTGCCATGAGCCATCTGGCTTTTTTTTTTCCCTGTTCATATTAGGCTATTGAAGGCATTATGAGCAAGAAGTATAATACCTACTTGGTACAGTTCTTCGATAGTTTCTTCTATCTCCTCATGTACCCCAGGCAATTTATGTTGTTTGACAGTTATCACTTTACAAGGGGTGGCAGGCTTACCAATTCCCAGTTGGTGTTTCCCCTCAGCACTATTTGACTACTCTAACCCAGAGGTAGAATTCACTGATAGTTTGCAGAGTTTGACCTTGTGGATATCAATGTCCAATATGTTCTCTGGTGTTGGAGAGATAAAAACTTCATATTCTTGGAAGCAGGATGCCCACTTTGCAATGTTAAAAGGACCTTCCTGACCATAACTGCTTGCCCGCCATTATCATCAATGGTGCTGAGGGGGCCAGGGAACCTTGGAGGATTATCATTTTTAGTGTATATTCAGGTCCAGTATCCACCAGAGCTCTTGTTTATTCCTGGAGGACCAGTGAAGAGTGATGTTGACATGAGGCCTCTGATTACCTGCAATGGCCTTCACCTGGAGGCAATATTGGACTGTATCCTCTACCTGGGGTGTGGGAGATACCCACTACAAATACGACTGTATCCCTGAGGCCTCTGCTGAAGAAGGTGGGGCATCAGGGATGGTAGGACCAGATGGGTCAGGTCTAAACTGTTGTTCAAGTTTTAAGGCTTTCCACAGGTTGACCAACACAGCCTTGGGTTGTCAATCTATCTGTTTGGGTGGGGTCCCTACAGCAATGAGATCAAATTATATTTGCTTCCAGGTTACATTTATTGAACAATTTATAGCCCACTGGGATAGCATTTTTGCTCTCCGAGTTCCTCCCTTTCAGGTCTTTCCCATAGCCTGTCCCTGTCCCTGTCCCTGTCCCTGGGATTTGTCAGTTTCTCCCACATAATCAATGGCTTATCCAACACCATAAATGTCTTGTCCCACTGTTGGGCTCACATAGATCTCAGCATCCCATACCAGGAGTGAGGGCACACTGGAGTATCTTGGCTTTCATTTCTGCAGTGAATGTGGCCTGATCAGGAACTTTAAAGACAGGCGCATAGATTCCCTGTCTCATATTCAATTCCCTAAGAATTTGTTTTACTTCTTGTATAGATTTTTAGGGTTCCACATGTTCAGAAAGTTCTTCCTCATTGGGCCAAGCCTCCCTGAAGGCTAGAATATTCGAATATATAAGGGAATGAATACTTGAACCAATTCTCCATCCCTGAGCCCCATGTAGTTGCTGCTCTGCCTCTTGCCCAGTCAGAGAAATGGCATCACCCCCTTTATCCCATAGCTGCATTAATCATGTGTGGATACTTTTGCTGGACTTTCCTTAGAACGTGACAACTATATCAATAAGCTCAGTGGGAATATATTCTCTCATCATGAACATTTTTTGAACTGGGGGCGGACATCCTGGCAGGATTGCTGTTGTTGTACTTTGTTTTTTGCCTTTTTTTAGTATTTTTTTTTATTTGAGTATAGTTTATATACAATGTTACATTAGTTTCAGGTGTACAACTTAGTGATTTGATGAGTTTATGCATTATTTTATGTTCAATATAAGTGAACATAATCATCTGTCCCCTTATATCACTATTACAATATCATTGACTGTATTCCTTACACTCTGCCTTTTATTTGTGACTTATTTATTCAATAACTGGAAGTCTGTATTTTCCTCTTGTCTTCACTCACTTTGCCCAACTCACCACCCCCCTCCCATCTGGTAATCAGTTTGTTCCTGTATTTATAGATCTGATTCTACTTTTTGTTTGTTTATTCATTTTTTTTTTTAGATTCCTGTTATGAGTAGAATCACATAATACTTGCCTTTCTCATTCTGACTTGTTTCACTTAGCATAATACCCTCTAGATCTGTCTATGTTGTCTCAAATGGCACCATCTAATCCTTTTCTATGGTTGCATAATATTGCATTATATATATATTTTCTTTATCTATTTATCTATTGATGGACACTGAGGTTGCTTCCATGTCTTTGTTATTGTAAATAATGCTGCAATAAGCAACACAGGAATGCATATATCTTTTTGAATTAGTGTTTTTGTTTTCTTTGGGTAAATAGTAGTGGAATTATGGGATCATATAATATTACTATTTTTAATTTTTTGAGGAACTTCCATACTGTTTCTACAGTAGCTATACCAATTTACATTCCCACCAACAGTACACAAGCATTTCTTTTTCTTCACATCCTCCCCAAAACTTGTTCTTTCTTGTGTTTTTGTTTTTAGACATTCTAACTGGTATAAGGTGATATCTCATTGTGGTTTTGATTTGTATTTCTCTGATTATAAGTGATGTTGAGCATCTTTTCATGTGTCTGTGGCCATCCATATGTCGTCTTTGGAGAAATGTCTGTTCATCTCTTCAGCCCATTTTAAAATTGGATTATTTGTGGGGTTTTTGGTTTAGTTTTGGTTTTGGTGTTGAGTTATATAAGTTCTTTATATATTTTGGATACTAACCCTTTATTGGATATGTCATTTGCAAATATATTCTCCCACTCAGTAGGTTGCCTTTTTGTTTTGTTGGTGGTTTCCTTTGCTGTATAAAGCTTTTTATTTGATGAAGTTCCAATAGTTTATTTTTGCTTTTGTTTCCCTTGCCTTAGAAGACCTATCTAGAAAAATGTTACTATGGCCAATATCAGAGAAATTACTGCCTATAATCTCTTTTAGGATTTTTATGGTTTCAGTGCTCTCATATTTAGGTCTTTAATTCAGTTTATTTTTGTGTATGGTATTAGAAAGTAGTTTGGTTTCATTCTTTTACATGTAGCTGTCCAATTTTCCCAGTATCATTTATTGAAGATACTGTCTTTTTCCTGTTGTATATTCTTGCCTCCTCTGCCATAGATTAATTGACCATATAATTGTGGGTTTATTTCTGGGGTCTCTATTTGTTCTATTAATTATGTGTCTATTTTTGTGCTAGTACCATATTGTTTCAATTATACAGTTTTTTAACCTATCTTGAAATGTGGAATTGTGATACTTCCAGCTTTTTTGTTCTTTCTCAGGATTTCTTTGGCTATTCAGGGTGTATTGTGGTTCCATACAAATTTTAGTATTCTAGTTTTGTAGAAAATGCTGTTGGTATTTTGATAGGGATTGCATTGAATCTGTAGATTGCTTTGAATAGTATGGCTATTTTACCAATATTAATTCTTCCAATCCATGAGCATGGATTTTATTTCCATCAGTTTGTTTCATCTTTGATCTCTTTCATCAGTGTTTTATAGTTTTCAGCATACAGGTCTTTCTCCTCTTTGGTCAGGTTTATTCCTAGGTATTTTATTCTTTTTTTGTGTAATTAAACTTTTTAAAAGAATTTTCTTTCACCTACTTTGTTATTAGTGTATAAAAATGCTACCAATTTCTGGATATTAATTTTGTATCCTGCCACTTTATTGAATACATTTATTACTTCTAATAGTTTTTTGTTGGAGTCTGTAGAATTTTCTATATGCAACATCATGTCACCTGCAAATAGTTATAGTTTAACTTCTTCTTTACTGATGTGAATGCCTTTTATTTCTTTTTGTCTGATTGCTGAGGCTAGAACTTCCAGTACTATTTTGAATAAAAGTGGCAAGACTGGACATCTTATCTTATTCCTGATCTTAGAGGGAAAGCTCAGTTTTTCACCAATGAGTATGAGGTTATCTATGGGATTTTCATTTATGGCCTTTATTATGTTGAGGTGTTTCCTTTAACCCCACTTTGTTGAGAATTTTTTAACATAAATGGATGTTGAATCTTGCCAAATGCTTTTTCTGAATCAATTGCAATGATCATATAATTTTTATTCTTTTTTTGTTGGTGTGGTGTTTGATGTTGACTGATTTGTGAATTTGAACTATCCTTGCATCCTTGGAATAAATTCCACCTGATCATTGTGAATGATCTTCTTAATGTATTGTTGTATGTGGTTTGCTAACATTTTGTTGAGAATTTTTTCATCTATGTTCATCAGGGGTATTAGCATGGAGTTTGTGTGTGTTTGTGTGTGCGTCTTATTTTGGTATCAGGGTAATGCTGGACTCATAGAATGTATTTGGAAGCTTTTCTTTCTCTTCTATGTTTTGGAATAGTTTGAGGAGAATAGATGTTAAGTCTTTAAATGTCTGGTAGAATTCCCTTGTGAATCCATCTAGTCCTGGACTTTTGGCAGTTTTTTGATTACTGATTCGATTTTGTTACTTGTGTTGGTCTGTTCAGATTTTCTATTTCTTCCTGGTTCAGAAACACAATCTTTCTAGGAATTTATCCATTTCTTCCAGGTTGTCCAGTTTGTTGGCTTATAATTTTTTAATTTTTCATAGTATTCTCTTATAATCCTTTGTATTTCTGTGGTGTCAGCTGTTACTTCTCTCTCATTTCTGGTTTTATTTATTTGGGTCCTTTCTCTTTTTTTCTTGATGAATCTGGGTAAGGGTTTGTCAATTATTTTTTATTCTTTTCAAAAAACCCAGCTCTTCATTGATTCTCTCTCTCTCTCTCTACTTTTTTTTTTTAATTTCTGCTCTCATCTTTATTATTTCCTTTCTTCTATTCTCCTTGGACTTTCTTTGTTCTTCTTTTGCTAGTTCCTTTAGGTGTAAGGTTAGATTGTTTATTTGAGCTTTTTTTATTTCTTGAGGTAGCCCTCTTCAAACTAGTTTTGCTGTGTCTCAAAGATTTTGGACTGTTGTGTTTTCATTTTCATTTGTCTTCATGTATTTATTTATTTCCTCTTTGTTTGCTTTGTTGACCCATTGGTTGTTTAGTACCATATTATTTAGTCTCCATGAGTTTGTGTTTTTTCCAGTTTTTTCCTTGTGCTTTATTTCTAGTTTCATATTGTTATGATTGGAAAATATGCATGGTATGAATTCAATCTTCTTGAATTTCTTTAGGCTTCTTTTACGGCCTACTCTGTGATCTATTCTGGAGAATGTTCCATGTGTACTTGAAAAGAATGTGTATTCTGTTGTTTTTGAGTGGAATGTTCTGTATATATCTGTTATGTCCATCTGTTCTAATATGTCATTCGAAGACAAGTTTCCTTATTGATTTTCTGTCTGGATGATCTATCCATTGGTGTAAGTGGAGTATTAAAGTCCCCTACTGCTATTTTATTACCATCAGTTTCTCTTTAACAGATGTCTGTTAATATTTGCTTTATGTATTTAGATGCTCCGGTGTTGGGTGCATAGATATTTACAATTGTTACATCCTCTTGTTGGATTGATCCCCTTATCATTATGTGATGTCCTTTGTCTCTTGCTACAGTCTTTGTTTTAAAGTCTATTTTGTCTGATATAAGTATTGTTACTTCAGCTTTTTTTCCCCCTTCCATTTGCATGGTGAGTGTTTTTCCATCACTTCATTTTCCATCTGTATGTGTCTTTAGGTCTGAGATGAGTCTCTTGTAGGCAGCATATAGATGGGTCTTGTTTTCTTGTTTTTGTAGTTCTTCTTTCCTCTCTTCTTTCTTCTTTCCTTCTTCTCTTTCTCTCTTTTTTTGTGATTGATGAGCTTCTAGTGTCATGTTTGACTTTCTCTTTTTTTGTGTATATATCCTAGGTTTTGGGTTTGTGGTTACCAAGACACTTATGTATAACATTCTAAAGTAAATATCAAGCCATATTAATTTGATGGTCATTTAAATTCAAGCACATTCTAGGAAAAAAAGAAAAAACAGAAAATGAGTAAGTTTTTCTTTTGCTCTTTCTCTTTCCTTTTACTCTCTTCTCCACATTTTTATGATTATGTTGTCATATTTTACATTTTTTTATTTGTAATTTTCTTGGTTTTAATTATGGCCTTTTCTTTTTCCCTTAAAGAACTCCCTTTAACATTTGTCATATGGCTGGTTTAGTGGTGATAAACTCCTTTATCTTTTTTTTTATTCTTTCTTTCTTTTTTTTATTATTATTTTATGTTAATCACCATACATTACATCATTAGTTTTTGATGTAGTGTTCCATGATCCATTGTTTGCGTATAACACCCACTGCTCCATGCAGAACGTGCCCTCTTTAATACCCATCACCAGGCTAATCCATCCTCCCACCCCCCTCCCCTCTAGAACCCTCAGTTTGTTTTTCAGAGTTCATCATCTCTCATGGTTCATCTCCCTCACCAATTTCACCCCCTTTATTCTTCCCCTCCTGCTAAACTCCTTTATCTTTTGTTTGCCTTGGAAACCATTTATCTCACCTTCCAATCTGAATGATAACCTTGCTAAGTAATGTATTCTTGGTTATAGGGTTTTTGTTTTTGTTTTTGTTTTTGTTTTTTCCTTTTAGCACCTTGAATATATCATGCCACTCTCTCTGGCTTGTAAAGTTTCTTCTGAAAAAATCAGCTTATAACATTATAGGTTTTCCTTTGCAGGTAACTTTTTGTTTCTCTTACTGCTTGTAAGATTTTCTTGTTATCTTTAACCATTGACATTGTAATTATTATATGCCATAATGTGGACCTCTTTGCGTTCATCTTGTTTGGAACTCTGTTTCTTGGATGAGGGTGTCAATTTTCTCTCCTAGGTTAGGGAAATTTTCAGTTATTATTTCTTCAAATAAGTTTTTTATACCTTTCTCTCTCTTCTTCTGGGACCCCTATAATGTGAATACTTGTTTGTTTGATGTTATCAAAGAGATTTCTTAATCTAGCCTCATTTTTTTTCTTTTTTCCAACTTTTTATTTAAATTCTAGCTAGTTAACATACCATGCAATATGAGTTTTAGGTATAGAATTTAGTGATTCTTCACTTACATACAACACCCAGGGCTCATCACAAGTGCCCTCACCTATTTAACTCATCCCTCCACCCATCTCCCCTCCAGTAACCATCAGTTTGTTCTCTGTAGTTAAGACTCTGTTTCTTGGTTTCTCTCTCTTGCCCCCCAACAACATTAATTTGTTTTGTTTCTTCAATTCCACATATAAGTCAAATTATATGATAATTGTCTTTCTCTGACTGACTTATTTTGGTTAGGATAATACTCTCTAGCTCCATCCACATCATTGCAAATGGCAAGATTTCATTCTTTTTTTAATGACTGAGTAATATTCTATTGTGTATGTATACCACATCTTCTTTATCCATTCAGCAGTCAGTGGACATTTGGGCTCTTTCCATAATTTAGCTATTATAGATAATATTGCTATAAACTTTGAATCAGCATTTTTTTTAACCCTTTCGGTAAATACCTAGTAGTGCATTTGCTGGGTCATAGGGTAGTTCTATTTTTAACTTTTTGAGGAACCTCCATACTGTTTTCCAGAGTGGCTGCACAAGTTTACATTCCCACCAACATTGTAAGAGGGTACCTACCCCTTTCCCCTCATCCTCACCAACATCTGTTGTTTCTTGTCTTGTTAATTTTAGCCATTTTGACAGGTGTGAGGTGATTGCTTATTGTAGTTTTGATTTGTATTTCCCTGATGACCAATGATGTTGTACATCTTTTCATGTGTCATGGCCATCTATACGTCTTCTTTGAAAAAATGTCTATTCATGTGTTCTGCCCATTTGTTAATTGCATTATTTATTTTGGGGGTGTTAAGTTTTTTTCTTTTAAATATTTTATTTATTTATTTGAGAGAGAGAGAGAGAGAACACAGAGGGGGTAGGTCAGAGGGAGAAGCAACCAACTCTGATTGGTTCTTCTTAATATATTCTATCTCTTTACTGAAGTTCTCACTGAGATCTTCCATTCATTTCTTCAGTCCAGTAAGTATCTTTGCAATCATTACTTTAAAATTCTTTATTTTCTGAGTTTTTCTTATTCTTTCTTTTGAAGTGTATTCCTCTGTTCTTCATTTTTCTTTTTTCTCTGTGTTTGTTTTTATAGATTAGGCAGAATGGCTACTTCTCCTAAACTTGAAAGAGTGGTCTTGTGTATGATGTCTCCTATGCAGACTGTATGTGCTTGGTGACTTTTGCTGGCTAGTTGGAGCTGTGGCTATATATGCTAGTTACTCTTTTAAACCATGCTCTTTTCAGAAAGAAGAAAATAACAATACTAAAATTTAAAAAAAAGAAAAAAGAAGAAAACAGGAAAAAAAGAAGGTAGAAGAACAAAACAGAAAAATTAAAAGGCAAGACAAATTAGAAAAATTTTATAAATACGTCTATAAATAAATAAATAAATAACAAAACAAAAAAAAATAAGCAAACTGTGGCTTATTTTCCGTGTCCCAGCACCATAGAGGCTTATGTGGGCTTGAGGACACTGGGCCTGCTGAAGTTACAAGCTCACTGTGAGCCAGACCCTGTTCCAATTTGACCTTTTGAGGTAGAGAGCAAGAGAGCATCCCTGCAGCTCCTCGGTCCTTTTAAACCCTGGCTTTTTTCCTATCACAGTGTGACCCAGGCTAATGTGGGCTTACAGACCCTGGGATTTCTGAGGTCACAAATTCCTTGTGATAACCATACCTGCCTGTTGGGGTTAATGTAGAGCATGAAATCAGCCATAATACCTGGCTTGCTAAAATGTAACACAGAGGCTGCTGGAAGCGATGGAAGGTTTCAGAGAAGGTTATGGGCCTTTGGAATGCCAGGACGGTGTGACTGACCACTCTGCCATAGGAATACTGTGGGGAGTTACCTTCCCCGAAGCTCTCTCAGCCCAGTCACCCTGTGATC
The DNA here is from genome assembly GCF_029215605.1 of Mirounga angustirostris. Lineage (NCBI taxonomy): Eukaryota > Metazoa > Chordata > Mammalia > Carnivora > Phocidae > Mirounga > Mirounga angustirostris. Next base: position 44,793,228 of record NW_026991716.1, on the reverse strand, counting down.
TAAGAGGTGTGTACACTGTCCCTTAGGCTATGTTTAGGAGAACATGCACATTAGCATATCTTATCTTTCCCATAATCCTCTCAGTTTCAGTAAGACCTCGTGTCACACATCACATACTTGAGAAACAGTGATAAGGATATCCTGAAGGACCAATAAAAGCAGGAGCACAGAAGAGCAAAGGGTCTTGTCTCTGAGCTTTGACCCCCTTGCCTTTTCTCTTTCCCGGCAAAGTTTGGAGTCATCTTTCATCTGTCGGTACAGGGATTGCTGGCCATTCCTGGCACCTGCCAGTTATGGCATCCAGATCTGTCTGCTATGGTGTCCAGACCCTGCTCCAGTCTAGGCTTCTAAGTTTGAGTGGGACTATAAACTGTCATTCTCCAGTCCCTCTGACCTGGAGAGTGTTCCTGCAGCTCTTCTGCCTCTTAGCAGAATTCTAGTATTGTCTCTTTTACATGCTAGTTGTTCCTTTAAACTGGCTTTTTTTCTGTGCCCAAGGACAGGGGAATTTGTTCTGGGTTCCTCAGTAGTATCCCTGCCCATTGCCATTTGCAGCACAGGGAGTTGGGGTTCCTTTTATTACTGTGTCTTTAGCTCTCCTCTTGTTCTCTTGCCATTCTTTCTAGTTTTGGTTGTTCAACAGTTGTTCAGCCAACCCTCAGTTCTTCTTCAGGAGGAATTGTTTTTATTGATAGGTGTAATTTGGTGTGTTCCATGGAGGAGGTGATTTCAGGGTCTTCTTATGTTGCCATCTTGGACCAGAACTCACTGTGCTGTGTTTCTGCTCTCCTTTGTATTAGGGATTGGATGTCAGAGTGTTTTGTCCATTTCACTGTCAATCATCACAACATCTTCCTCTTCACTATCCTCACTTTTCCAAGGATTCTTTTTGCCACAGTGCACTACACCCAGTTTCTCAAAGAAGCACGTAACTGCAGCCATCATTTCTGAGATGTCCCCTTACTCATGGAGTAGTCCACAAATACATAAAATATGGGCCATCCCTCTCCACGTAGAGGTTACTGGCCAACTCTGGATTTTCCCCAAAGATGCCTGAGACCCTAAGATCCATTTCTTTCAATCTCCAGGCTGGCTCACCAACTCTTAGTTTACCACCTCCTGGGATGCTCCCTGGGTGTAATCTGGAACCAGCCTTCATGAAGAAAGCTGGTACATACTGAAGAAAGAAGCAGGCCACTCAGATTGGTAGGTAGCAGGTTTAATAAGCAAGGGAACTTACATACAAGCCTTGTCTTAGGTGGCCACAAGATGAGTAGATCTTGGTATCTGCCCACCAGAATCTTAACAGTTTTTATAGAGGCCTTAATTGGGTTTAGACATGTATACCATCCACATGGTGTTCACATCACGTCATATTTCAAGTCTATGTCCTTGGGACAGCTTCTGGGAACTGGGAAGGCAAATAGAATGTACATTCCAATGACAGGGGAGATCAGAAGCTTCAGATTACCAGGTTCCAGCTCATGGGTCAACCAATCGTCTTGTCCTCCTGATGACTAATCCCCAACAATTCTACATAGCTCACTGGATTCAGTTTTTCCTTACTGTTTCTCACCTGAGGATATTCCTTATTTTAAAGTGAACTCAGCCATGCACTGAGAGAAGGTAGATTGTTTTTAATATTTTACATAGCATTATAAATGTTCTCAATGTGGAGGATTTTTCTTTTTAGTACTGATAGCTTATCAGTTATAGCTGTTATAGAAGTTTTGATTAATTTAAAAAAAATTGGTCGTTTTTGAAATGACGTGGGTACTATTCTAGGGAACTGCCCTGGAATGTTAACCTCCAGTTATAATAAATTAATAAATTAAGGACTCATCAGCTTTATCTCTAGATCTAATATTTCTATCTTTTTTTATTTATGTCTCTGGTATATTTTTCTGGGACATTTTGTAAATATTTAAGACAAAGCAAAGTCAAACTGACTTGATTTCAGGTATTAATTTATTACATGGATGTACCCCCACTAGATTATAATTCATCCCTAGTGCTTGGATAATGCCTTTCTGAGTCTAAGAACTTAATTAATATATTTAATATAATGTAAATATAAATATTATAATTAATATAAATTTCCTGGGATTTGTTACTTTCATTAAGAAGTAACAACTTTGATATAAATAGCTTTCTTATCCTGTACCCTATATCCTTATGTCCTCTCCTTGTATTGACTTTCAGAATCTTCTCTCTGCTCCTACAAAACAAAACCCAAAATAAATAAATAAATGAACTGTTAGAACAAAGTGTTTCTTCTCCTAGGAATATTTGCATTTTACTATGATTAAAACCTTCAGTTATGAACCTATGATAATCAAATTTCAGGAATTGGAGAGGATTTGGAGAAAAAATTCACTCTAAAAATAAGGCTATGTTTGTGGCATAATACAAAAAGAATGGCTTTCAGATTTTTAAATTTTGGGTTGATTTGTTGAAGATTTTAGATGGAAAAGGTGGTTATTTTCTCTTATGCCTGGAGGTTAGCAGTACATTTCAGTTCCCTAATAAAAGCCAGTGATGCTCAGTGAGATTTACAACAAGAGTATTTCAGGAACGTGAAACACATAAAGACAGCATATTTTAGGACAACTCCATCATAGCAGTATGACTCCCTATGGCAAAATTTCTTTCAAAGGCTTATGAGCCTGATAATTCTTCAGTAAGAAGTTTCTACCAGACAGGGGGATTAGGTATATCTAGAAGGCCCAAAGGGGCAAGTGCTGAATAAGATGTAATTTTAGGGTTTTAAATTAGGTTTAACAAAGCCTATAAGGTAATTTAGTCTAGTATTCTCTGAGCACTGCAAACTTGATGTTTGTGGCTTTAAAATATCTGTGTAGAGACTAGTCTCTCTTCAGTGTAGAAGTCATTACAACAGTAGATACATAGCTAGAGAGAGAAATTGAACTTTATGGGTATGTTCCAGTCCAGATAGGTAGTTTAGAGTTATTGCAGTAACTTCTCTAGCTTAGGTACTCCATGAGGAAGACTTGGAATCCCCGGTACATTTGGCTTCCTAAGTAACATGTCTGATCCTGATGAAAGCCAGGTCTCCCTATACTTGAAGAGTGAACTCATCTGAGTTGTTGAAAGTGAAAGTCAACAGCATCTCTGCTGTGTGAATTGGAGATATTTATGAGAGCAAAGAAATTATATGCATATGGAACAAAGTAGGTGTCCTTAGGTCTAAAATAATGATCAAGCCTATGCTGGACATGTCACACAGTCACTGACCCAATTTTGTTTGATCTAGGGATGCAGTGAGACTTGGGCTTAGATGGAATTTTGCTGTGCATTTTAGAATGAGGTCTATGGGTTGCCATGAAACAAAGATTTCAGATTGTGACTACAGTGGCTCATTGATTTGTTTAGCTTCCCTTAAGCTGTAGTAATAAACATGCAGTGAGCCAGTGAATGTTGAAAAATCCTCTCTAGGGTTGCTCATTAGTCGAACCAGAGATTTAAACATTGTACAAAGCATATGAGCTTCATATGACTCAATTGTCCATTACATGCATTTCCCCCCCAAATCAAGCAGCCTTTACAAATTTCTCTCCTACAGGCCTTTACTAAAAAAGTCATCTAGAGAATGGCTACCCTCTTGTTATCTCTCCTAGTAGATGTAGGGCATTCAGACTGTTTTCTACCATTACTGTTTCTGCACTCCACATAGCATCGTGTCTGGCTGCATTCTAACTTCTGGTGTTCCAAATGATGCTCGGTTAATATGCTACCACAGGTGCATGACCAGAACTTCATATAATGGTGTCTGGTGTCTCCTTACTGCCCAAGTCTCATGTTTAAGAATTAAAACACAGTTATCACTTGACAACTGCCCTCACCAAATGTTCCTATTTTCTTCCATCAGACCTACTCTCAAGCTAGAGTTTCACAAAGAAGGGGGTATGGACCCAAATTTTACAGTAATGTGACAGAGGCTATGCATTCAAAATTTGATACCTAAAATGCTTCATTTTTCTTTCTCTCATAACTGCTCTCTAGTTTACATACCCCCAAATTATCCTTAATTGCTCTTCTTCCTGTATTTAATCTAAAGAGGGAAGTTGAAGGGGGACACACAATGTTGTGAAGAGAGGTCCTTAATAATAAGGTCCGATAGACCTTAAGGTGACCCTGCATTACCCTTGCCTTCTGGTATGCATGCCCTTTTATAATCTGTGGGGCAGGAAGTGTGACTTGCTGCTAATCAATAAAATATGGCAAAAGTGGTGGGATGTTACCCCCCTGGATTGAATTATGTTATACGACAAAGGTGAAGATATTTTGCATAGGTGATTAAGGTCCCAAACCAGTGACTGAAATAATCAAAAGGGAGATTATCAGGTGAAATCAGGGGAAAGCCCTTGAAAATGAGACTGGGACTTCTCTGAGCAACAAACTCTCCTACTGGTCTTGAAGAAGCACACAGCTAAGATGTGAACTACTATGGAGAGGGCTATGTGGCAGGCAACTGATGGTCGCCTCCAGAAGCTGAGAACCTCCGTACTTCAGTCGTAAGGAACTGAATTCTGCCAACAACTTCATGTGCTTGGAAGACGACCCCTAGCTTCAAATGAGAATGACACCTGGATTGCAGCTGGTGAGACCCTCAGCAGAAGACACACAGTTAAGCCATTCCCAAACTCCTGGCTCACAGAAACTCTGAGATAATAAATGTATGTTCTAAACTGCTTATTTTGTGGTAGTTTGTTATATGTCCTGGCAAACAAACAAGCAAACAACAAAACAAAGAAAAAACCTGATACAGAAGTAAGATTAGGCTTAGGATTTTATTTGATTATAGATCTGTACCTAAATGAGAGGTGAGCACAGACTTACTGCTCACATAAAACCTGTGAAGGACTCCTTTCTTAACATTTGCACCTGTGATGGGGGATTTGTGGCCAGGTTGGCTCTGCCATTTACTAGCCAAATGATTTGGGGCAAGTTCTTTAACTTTTCAAAATCAGTCCCTCTATTAGAAAATGGGGCTTATAATAGTAATAATGACTTTATAGTATTGTTTTGGGATAAAGTAATATATGTAAAGTGCCTAACCCATAGTTGCTGTACAAAAAACTGCTATTCACCAAACTGTTCCTTGAACTTGCAATGCTCCTCTCTCTTTTGTGTATATACTTAAATGTCACATATACTTTTAGACTCTGCTCGCATTATTTTGTGGTTACATTTTGCCAGTCCACGGACTAGACTGGAAGCTCCTGGAATCCTGGAAGCTCTTCTTGTATTCCTGGCATATAGCATAATCCTTCGCATCAAGCAGATGCTCCTATATAACACTCCAGCTCAGATGGATCTACCCACTCTGTACCACTTACTTAGCAATTAAGAACTACCTTTCCTTCTTTTCTTTTTTTTTTGTTTTGTTGAACTTTTTTTTAAACTATGTTATGTTAATCACCATACATTACATCATTAGTTTTTGATGTAGTGTTCCTTTCCTACTTTTCTAATGTCAATTCTACTCTTGGTATTTGATTTTCACATGCAGGTCTAGCTCACAAACAGATTGTAAATTCCTTTGGGGTGGAAATCAAGCATATTATTTCTTTATATGCCATACATTGCCTTTAACAATGAAAACACACATATCAAAAGGAATGAGATCTTGCCATTTGCAACGACGTGGATGGAACTGGAGGGTATTATGTTGAGTGAAATAAGTCAAACAGAGAAAGACATGTATCATATGATCTCACTGATATGAGGAATTCTTAATTGCAGGAAACAAACTGAGGGTTGCTGGAGTGGGGGGTGGGGTGGGAGGGATGGGGTGACTGGGTGATAGACACTGGGGAGGGTATGTGCTCTGGTAAGCGCTGTGAATTGTGCAAGACTGTTGAATCTCAGATCTGTACCTCTGAAACAAATAATGCAATATATGTTAAGAAAAAAAAAAGAAGAAGAAGGTAGCAGGAGGGGAAGAATGAAGCGGGGGAAATCGGAGGGGTAGACGAACCATGAGAGACGATGGACTCTGAAAAACAAACTGAGGGTTCTAGAGGGGAGGGGGGTGGGGGGATGGGTTAGCCTGGTGGTGGGTATTGAGGAGGGCACATTCTGCATGGAGCATTGGGTGTTATGCGCAAACAATGAATCATGGAACACTTCATCTAAAACTAATGATGTAATGTATGGGGATTAACATAAGAATAAAAAAAAAGAAAAAAGAAAACACACATAGCATGTGTTAAAAGATTGAGGGACTTGGGTGGGGACATTAAGAGTAGAATCTGGACCTAAATTAAATGTCTATGGGGTAAAATAATTGGAACTTTTACTTCTAGTCTAAATACTTTGAAGTTATGATGTTTGCTATTATTAAGTAGGATTATTATTGTCCTATTTTTTTTTTTTTTGGTACACTGAAGTATGGTTTTACTTTAATGTCATGAATCAAACCATTATATAGTTTTATAAAGTGTGAAATCTGGCCTGAGGATTGTAATGAAAAAATTAGTGTTGGAGAACTTGTTAAATTTGCATTTTAATTAGAATTCATCTTATTTGCATTATATTGTAAATTAATTTTGAACTAATTCAGTATTAAATAAATGAGAACAATCTTGAAATCAAGAAACTAACTTATCCATAAGAAATAACTGTTTCTTGGGGTGCCTGAGTGGCTCAGTTGACTAAGCATCTGACTCTTGACTGGGGTCATGATCTCAGGGTTGTGAGATCGAGTCCACCATTGGACCCATGTTGGGCCTGCCTTGGCTTGCACACTCAGCACAGAGTCAGCTTGGGATTCTCTCTCTCCCTCTGCCCCTCTCCCTGCTCTCACATGCTCTCTCTCTCACACAGATCAATCAATCAATAAAATCTTAAAAAAAGAAATAGCTATTTATCACTATGAAATGAGAAACAAAACATTAGTTTTATCGGTTAGCTAAGAAAAAATAATAAAAGACATTTGGGGAGGAAATTGCTAATTTATATTGAAGCTAAAATCAAGAACATATGTTAATTTAAATACTGATAAGGAAAGGTTGTAGCTTAGTTTTCTAACTGAGGAGAAGTTATCAAAAATCTAGCAACTGAAGGTAAGATTTATCTTCATGATTCATCTCCAATTATTGTCCAATGTATTTTTGTTTTCTGTTATAGCAATTAGATTTCTTTACATGTTATATTGCTTATTCATAAATTTTGTTAGAAAGCTATTAAGATTTAATGAAGTTTTCTCTTTGATAATTCTGTATAATATCTTTTCATAGCTATGTTTTTTGGGGTGCCTGGTGGCTCAGTCAGTTGAGCAACTGACTTGTGATTTCGGCTCAGATCGTGATGTCAGGGTCGTGAGATCAAGCCTCACATCGGGGTCTGTTTGAGATTCTCTCTCACCCTCCCCTTCTGCTCCTCCCCCTGCTTGCATGCTCTCTCTTTCTCTCTCTCTAAAATAAATAAATCTTAAAACAAACAAAAAACCATAGCTATGCTGTTTGGCTAAATGTCTTTCTTCTTTTGACTTCTCAACTGTCCACCTTGTTTTCATTTCCCTCTCCTTTGCCACTGTCATAATCTACATGAACTACATTTCTTTCTTTCTCCAATTTATGCACTGTGTTTCTATGAAGATTTCGGGTTTTATTACATTTTATTCTATAGCCTAAATGTAACAAATTTGTTTTATTTCCACAATAAGTAGATTGAGGTGTAAGATATCCCATTTCACAGTTTCACATCATGCAGATTATTCAGTTGCTTAATTTTTTCTCAGCAGTGGTGCCATGAGTAAAGGTGCCTTTAAATACACACCCACACACACACCCACACACATACACACCCACCCACACCCACACCCACACACACCCACATACACACACCCACACACCCACACCCACACACCCACATACACATACACACCCACACACACCCACATACACCCACCCACACCCACACCCATACACACCCACATACACACGCACACACACACACCCCACACACACCCACATACACACACCCACACACACACCCACACACAAACACCCACATACACACACACAGACACCCCCCCACACACATACACACACATACACCCACCCACACACCCACATACACACATACACACACATACATACACATACACACCCCCCCACACACATACACAAACACACCCACACCCACACACACCCACATACACACGCACACACACATACACACGCACACACATACACACACCCACCCACTCACCCACACCCACATACACACACCAACACCCACACACATACACCCCCACACACCCACATACACACGCATACACACACCCACACACACCCACACACATACCCACATACACACACACAAACACCCACATACACACACACATACACACCCACACCCACATACACACCCACACACACCCCCCACACACCCCCCACACCCATATACACACACTGACACACACACACACCCACAAAACCTACACACCCCCCCCACACAGACATACACACACACATACACACAGACACATACACACACACCCACATACACACCCACATATACCCACACACACACCCACACACACCCACATAAACACCCCCACCCCCCCCCACACCCACATACACCCCACACCCACATACCCACCCACATACACACACATACACACACACATACACTCCCCCCCACACACCCACATACACCCACATACACCCACACACACCCACATACACCCACACCCACACACATACACACACATACACCCACACCCACCCATACCCACATACACCCACACCCAAACACACCCACATACACACGCACACAGACATACACACACCCACACACCCACACCCACACACACATAAACACACACACACCCACATACACACCCACATACACACCCACACACCCACATACACACCCACACACATACCCACACACACCCACACACACATATACACCCCCCCACACACACCCACATACACACCTACACCCACACACACACCCCCACACAACCCACACACAGCCACACACACACACATACACACACACCCTCATACACACACACATACACACCCACACACCCACATACACACACCCACACCCCCCCACACACCCACATACACCCCACACCCACATACCCACACACATACACACACCCATACACACACACACCCACATACACACACACCCCACATACACACACAGAAACATGCACCAAACTAATAAACTTAGCAAGTAAAAACACACTGTGGGATTGAATACAGTTAAATAATTACGTGATGTGAAAAATAATGTTTGTCCCTACACTATCTCAGTGAATTTCTTTATAACACACAGCTTCATATATTTTCTTAGTTTTAACTCTGTGCACATTAATGTCCACAGAAAGGTCTAAAAACTAAGGTATAATAACTGGAATGATTTTACCTAGAATTGTTAGGGAGTGAATGTATGCTTTTCTCCTCCTTGTTCTGTAGTAATGTAATACAAAATGGTTAATCCATTCAACTCATTTCAATACTATTATGTCCTTTTTGGTGGTCCATTTTAAGTTTTTTCCTCTGAGGAAGTCCATTTTTCTCTGCTGACATGGATATTTAGGCAACATTTTTGGAGACAACAAAGCACATATCCATTCAGCATATTGGTACATTTTAAAATAAATCATTTTTTTACTGTAGAGCACAGATTGACTCTCTTTACATTATAGGAAAGCCAGTTTCAACTTCTTCAGTATGATCCTATACATATCATAAGTCTACATTTGATTCTAAAAGCCTACAAATGTATTTACAATTTATTAAATGATTTGGGTCTTATAACATTCTTGGGTGGCTTATATTAATTACTAAGTCTATTTTGCAGACATAAACCTTAGGCATAGAGAGCATGACCAAGGATAGAACTTGGCAAAAGGGGGACTCCAGGATAGGAATTCTTATTCATGCCATTACATCTTGCTACATCTTAGTAATAACTTATGACTGAACATTTTTGAGTTTTTAATTTCTCAGTTTTCCTTATATTTTCCTCTTTTCACTTTCACCATTCAAGTAGGTAAGAAGTTCTAAGCTTCCTTGTTTAACTTCTTCAGAAACTGCCAAACTGTTTTTCAAAGTGGATGTTCCATTTTGTATTCCCATCAGCAATGTCTGAAAGTTCCAGTTTCCCTTCATTCTCACCAGAACTTGGTATTATATTTTTTTTAATTTTAGGCATTCTAATATATGCATAATGGTATCTCATTTTGATGTTAATTTTCACTTCCCTCATAATTAATGATGTTGAACATGTTTTTATGTGCTTATTAACATCAATATATCTTCCTTTCTGAAGTAGCATTTGATATTGGTCATTTAAAAAAATGGATTATTTGTTTTCTTGAGTTTTGAAAGTTCTCTATGTATTCTGGGTACAAGTGCTTTGTCAGATAAGTGATTTGCGCATATTTTTCTATGAATCTTGTCTTTTCTTTGCTCTTAATAGGGTTTTTCACAGAACAAAAGTTTTTTTTTTTTAATCAAGTTCCCCTTACCAATTTTTTCTTTTATGGGTTGTGATTTGTTGTATTTAAGAATACCTTGCTTAACCCAAGGTCATCAAGGATTTTTTATATTTTTTTCCTAAAAGTTCTGTATTTCTATGTTTTATACTTAAGCCTATGATTCGAGTTAATTTTTGTACAAGTTTTTAGGTATAGGTTGAGGTCATTTTTCTTTTTATGCTTAAGGATGTACATTGTTTGCACAACATTTGTTGAAAAGATTATTCTTTCTCTTTTGAATTGCTTTTGTAACTTTGTCAGAAGTAATTTGACCATATTTATGTGGTCTGTTTCTAGACCCTCCGTTTGGTTCCATTCATCTATGTCTGTCTTTCCACGATACCACACTGTCTCAATTGCTGAAGCTTTATAGTATGTATTGGAATCAGGTAGTGTTAGTCTCCCAACTGCATTCTTTTCTTAAAGAATTATTTTGGTATTCAAGTTCTTTTTCTTGTCCATATATTTTAGAATCAGCTTGTAGATATCTACAAAGAATCTTAGTAGGATATTGACTGAGATTATATCAAATCTATAAATCAATGTGGCAATACCTGACATCATAATAATACTGAGATTTCCATTCAATGAATATTATATATGTCTTTATTTATTTAGATCTGCTTTGATTTCTTTCTTTAGTGTTCTGTAATTTTCAGCATAGAGAACCTTTAAATGTATTGTTAGATGTTTACCTATTTAAGTTTTGGGTGCTTTTATAAATAGCTCTTAGAGGATCTTCTTTTAGGATCCCTTATGATTCTTCACAACATGGACCTCTCCATTGGGTTCCTCATGATATGACATCCTGCTTCCTCCAAAGCAAATGATCTAGGATATAGAAGAACCTAGATGGAAGCCATGATATCTGTTATAGCCTAATATCAGAAGTGATATATCATCAATTCTTCCATGTGCTATTGATCACACAGAACAACAATGGTACAATGTGGACAGGGATTATACAAGGATATGACTATGAAGAGGCAGGCATTATTTAGGTCCATCTTGTAGGAGGCTATCACATAGGTGTTGGATTAAGATTACTAGTTTTAAGTTTTCATTTATTAGTTATACCCTTATGTACGTATGCCCTTAAAGAGGTCATTTTTACCTCTTTGCTTCTCAGCTATGATTTCTAGCTATGTACTTTCTAAAATATTTGCCTACCAATCTGTCCTTTCTTTGACCCTTTTGTCCTTGGCCTAATAGCAATCACATTATGGCAGGAGTGGCAGCATCTGAGTATGGGAACAGGCCAAACAATGCTTAGAAACATAGGCATTTGAAACCTAAAATGAGTTATGAGAGAAGATTGCATACATTTCCAAAAAGTAGTCATGAATCTTCAATAAGGCCCTTGTCCTATAGCTGACTTTCAGCCTTGGATATTTCTCTTGTAAATTTTCCAGTTTTATAAATTTTGTCCATTAACTCAAATATTATTCATTACACATGTTTTGCTGAGTTCAGATTTCTTTTGAAAATAGCCCTCATATTGGGGCGCCTGGGTGACTCAGTCGTTAAGCGTCTGCCTTCGGCTCAGGTCATGATCCCAGGGTCCTGGGATCGAGCCCCGCATCAGGCTCCCTGCTCGGCGGGAAGCCTGCTTCTCCCTCTCTCACTCCCCCTGCTTGTGTTCCCTCTCTCTCTGTGTCTCTCTCTGTTGAATAAATAAAATCTTTAAAAAAAAAAATAGCCCTCATATTTAACAAAGGGCAGAACATACTAGTTATAAGTGGCAATTAATAGTTAATGAAGTTAAAATAAAAAAATCATATTTTAAACTTTTATTGTATTTTATTATCTTTTGTGCATGATTGAGTGCATTTTCTGGAAATTTTTGATACAAAAATCTGTTCAGCCTGTTATTTTTCCCAAGAACACAATTCTCAGATCATGTCTCCTTCAGCGAGACCCATGAGATTTTGTTTAATGGACAAATGGAGGAGCCATTGAGCTCCTAATTATAATCACTCAGTTTCGTGCAAAATTGAAATAATAAACTTTGAGGTGTTTTTTATGGATAATAATAACAAATGGACAGAAATTATAGGATACTCCATGCCTTGTTGATATGCTCTTGTTAATTGCATTTATCACTCTGAAATCTTATTGCTACAACATATGTATGAACTAAATTCACTCAATTAATTTGTACATCTTTTAGAAATTGCATTTATTAAGCAAAACAATGTCAAGACTCTCTGGTAGAGTTGAAATGGCCGTGCTCAGCAGATAACAGCATTTCTTTAATTATATTTATTCCTGAAGCTTTAAAGTGATGTGTATATGGGAAACCCTTCCTCCCTTTTAGTAATATCTTTATGGGGATAAAGATTAACTAGTCTGGTTAAGAAGTAATGAAAATGCCACTTGGTTTTTATTTATTGTCATTTTATGCTAATTTTTGATGCTGAAATAACAAGGAAATTTGAAATGTAAAATTAAGGTTGGTGCCATCAAGAGTAGTCAATATTGAAATGAAGGAAATAAGAGAATATGTGGAAAATAAACCCTGGGTTCTTGATCTATCTCTCTTAAGAAATTTATAATCCAACATTAGCATTATTTATGCATATCTCTATTTTCTCCAGTAGATTTTGAACCGTCTGGGCAAGGACTGATCTCTGTTTATATTTTATCTGTTATTTATATTACTGAATATAATATATAGGCCATATTAAGTGACTTAAAAATAATGATGAATAATGGAAACTCTTTATGACCTTGGGTCAAAATAAACAGAAATATTGCCTTTAAGTAGTAAAAAAATTATAAAATATATAGTATTATCATTAGAAGGTGGAGCATTGAATCCAACTAAAGGTTATAAAAATGTATTTCAGATCCAGGGATCTTCCATTCAGCCTCAGAAGAAAAAAAGTTGTGGTCACAATTAGAACTATATTTCTATCTATAGGAGGTAACTGAATGTGTTTTGAAAGTGGATGGTATGAAGGCAGTGTCCTGCTAGCTTCTTCTGAGCTCCCAATAGAGTTGTCCTAGTAATATTAAACATGTCTAGCCCTTCATATTGGGAAGAAGTCATCTAGGCACTCCTGGTGTGCATGAAGGATTGGTAAAACTAAATATGTTTACTAAGGTTTCAAAAGGCTTTTTCCAAAATAGCCAAGATACTCTTGACTTTCACAGCCATACAGGTTGATTGACATTTCATAAGGTAAAACTAAGAATCCATTTCTGCTAACCATGCATTTTAAAATCTAGATTTAGTACATGGTGCTGAGAATGACAAAGTGACAGTAGGAACTCCATAGGAGATGTGAAATGCAATGTAGTGGGATGAAAATTACACAGATTTTGGATTAAGGTTACTAGCATCAAGTCCTAGCTTTTTAATGTACTGGTTCTATGAACTTAGAAGAGGTCATTTTTGCCCCTTTGCTCCTTAGTGTCTTCATTTGCATAATGGAGATTTTATTGGTGGCAGTGAAGAACTAGGAATAGGGCTTTTGAGTATTTGAAATGTCAACAAATGTTAACTATAGGAGATAAGGACCCTTCTGGAGAAGAAAAGAATATGGTCTGTGAGGAATCCTTGATCCCTCTGGTGGTAGGAAATAGATGGAGAGAGACAGACAGAGACAGAGACATGGAGTTGTCACAGAATTAATAAATTTAAATGTTTTGTGGTAATTCAATGGGCTAAAGTGAAATTGTCTTTAAGTTATCACCTAAGAAAGATTAATTTAGGCTCATTTCTCTGAGGAGTAAGTGAAGCAGTATGTTGTATAATTATCTGGTGAATATGATTTTTATTATAAAACATGTAAGTACCATTTTCCAACTATTTGATTTAATTTTAGATTATTTTTAAAGCTTTAACCTTATTGTACTCTCAATTACCAGTTTTGTTTTTCATTTGTTTCTTCCTATCACTAAACCTGTGTCCAGTGCATTTCCTCTAAGTGTTTTGTCTGAGCCCATGAACTGGTGTTGCTGGTTATGGATATGCAATCTCTGTGATAATCAGTCTGGGAAGTTTCTACTGACATATCTTTAAGCTCTCTGATTCTTTCCTTAGCTATGTCCAGTCTACTGATAGTGCATCAAAGCACTTTTCATTTCTTTCTTTCTTTCTTTCTTTTTTTAAGATTTGATTTATTTATTTGAGAGAGAGTGAAAGCGAGAGAGATCACAAAGGGAGAGGGAGAAGCAGGCTCCTCAGTGAGCAGAGAGCCCGACATGGGGCTTGATCCCGGGACCCTGGGATCATGACCTGAGCCGAAGGCAGACGGTTAACTGACTGAGTCACCCAGGCGCCCCAGCACTTTTCATTTCTGTTAGTGTTTTTGATTTGTAGCATTTCCTTTCTATTGTTTCATAGTTTCTGTCTCTCTGCTTATATTATCCAGCTGTTCTTGGCTGTTGTTTACTTTTTCCATTAGAGACCTGACACATGAACCATAGTGAATTTAAAGTCCCTATCCAATAATTCCAAAATGTGTGACATATCTGAGTTTGGTTCTGATGGTTGTTTGTTTTTTGTTTGTTTGTTTGTTTGTTTTTTCAGGCTGTGCCTTTTCTTGCATTTTCATATGCTTCCACTACATCTATTCCATTCCCTGCTCCCAGGGCATAGCCTCCAGGGGCTCCAGTTGATAATCTGTGTGTTTACTGGTGTCCATTTCCTTAGGAGGTCTT
This sequence comes from Mirounga angustirostris, assembly GCF_029215605.1. Lineage (NCBI taxonomy): Eukaryota > Metazoa > Chordata > Mammalia > Carnivora > Phocidae > Mirounga > Mirounga angustirostris. The sequence continues at coordinate 44,778,029 of NW_026991716.1, read as the reverse complement.
TGTCTTAGTGCCCTGAGACTGTGGAAAATTCCATTCTGCTTTTCAGAGTTTTTTTCCTGTTTGTTTGAGCTCATTTCTTTAAACCCTTGTTTTGCATAGCTGAGTAATTCAGCAAATTTCTTGAGAAGCCTGCCACATGTTAAGATCTCTCAGCTCCACAGTTACGTCATTCTGGCTTCCCAAGATCATCAAAACTTTGTTGGTTTTTATGTCCTTTAGAGGCAGTCCTATTCCCAAGCAGTCTGAGTTTTCCGGCGCTAGCCCATTTTCAGAACTGGTAAATGCTCAGGGGGAAAAGGTAGTTGTCCATTTGATAATTGCTCTGAGGCTCCTCTTTTTTTTTTTTGTAATTTTAGCCCCTCTGTTCCTTATTACTTCTGCAGCTCCATGGTGCCTTGAAACTGATGAATTTTTAAAGTTGTATCTGGAGTTTTTGGTTGTCCTTGGCAATAGTTGGTTTGCTACAAACTACTTGATCCCACTTTGAAAAGGAAGTTCTCCAAATCATATTATTTAAACTGACAGCTTTGTGAAAATTGTTCTCAATATGACCTATTCTGCAGCAATAACACTGTGAAATGTGGAAAAAAAATATATTGTGTAATAAATTTCTTTAGGTTAAATAAAATATAAATTCTAATAAAATTGAAATATTTCTCTAAACAGAAATTATTTATGAATAATGAAATCATAGAGTTTACCTAAATGGTCATTACCCATAATGTTCTAATTTTATAATTGAGAGTTTTGAGGTCTACAATAATGCATTTTGTTCATTTACTTATTTTTCTACTAATGATTAGAACTGATTTTGTGCACCAGTTGCTGAGATTACAGGTAAAATTCCTGCCCTTGAATGAAAACTTTAACTGTGAAAGGGATATAAACAGAAAATAAGCAAGTCTAGAGCTACGTATATACTATGTATGAGCATATTGGAAGTAGTAACTGATTGGAGCATTTTGAGTGAGATTCATAGAATATTTTACCTGAGTCTTCATGACTAAGAATTTATTTTGAAAAGGTAAGGTTTAAGGGCATCTTAAGTGAAGGATGGCATGTGAAGGATCATAAATATGAAACAGCAAATGGTTTACAGTTTGAGTGTGAGATGGGTTGTTGTTGGTATGTCACAGTGGTATGAAAGTAGAAAGTCAAGGCTCATATTATTAAGGGCCTTTCACACCTTGTATAGGAATTTGGACTTTAATGTGCTGGCAGGGGAGTGCTATAAAAGTGTTTGCGCAGGTGAAGCTTGATTAGAGTCAGGGTGGCCAAACAGAGGTTAAGTGACTTGTATATCATTCCACAGGGAATAGAGTTAAAATCTTGATTGAAATCCAATGTTCTTGTCCTTACAATAAGTTGACTGTTTATAACAATGAGTATAATAATATATAATGATGACAATAATATTTATTACACATTTACTGTATGCTAGGTTCCGAGTGCTTTATTTTTTTCGTAGTTAATCTACACCATGAGGCTATGGAATAGAGAAGAGTTCTGCCCAGAATGACTTGATGATTATAAGTAGAAAACAACACTTTTGAAAGAGCTAGTGTTGGGAGCTGGAGTTTATATTTGGGAGCTGGAAGAGTGAGTAAAAAGAATTGTACCTTTATCCCTTCAAGAACTGAGAGACCATTTTGTAACTTATAACCAAACCCATTATACTATCAAGACACCTCAGCTAGAATAAAGTCCATGGCAAGGGGGAAAATGGCATATGACAGAATAAAGACATTGAAGAAATAACATGAACATCTTGGGTAAGGTTATTACATAGACCAAAACCATGCCAATGTCAGTCCACATCATGCTGGAGCCATCACAGAGTAATAGGGCTTAGGGTGCAGGGATGTAAGGAAAGGATGTCAGCCTGTGCAACAATAGGGAAAGATTTTAGTAGCCATCCAGGAGATTAAATGAACCATCTTGAGACTCTGCCAGGAGTAGGGGGGCTTTTGCAGCATGAAATGAAGAAAACTTTGATTCTATTAATTTCTCTAGTGGGCCTCCAAAATATCAAAGTACTGTTAATACGATCCATACAGTTTGGGTTGTATTCTCTAAGGTTGCATAGAAATTAGAAAGACAGGGACAGTTGAGTTTGGTTAGATGAAAAGATAACAAATTATACTCAGAAAACAGGAGCAGTATGAGCCCATTAGTTGAATGCTGTGAATATGACTTTTCTTTAGCTGAGAGTCTCTATTTCACTTATTATTAAAAGTTTCCTTTGAAACCTCAGGATAAGAAGTCACCTAGAACTAATTTTTTTTTTTTTTTTTTTTACAGAGTCAATGATTAAGGCTGAGGGTATAGCAAAGCATTTTGTTATAAATAGTTTGGTCTGCAAGATGATATCCTTTTCCTTTTCTTCCATGGTTTTAACCAACTAATCATTTCAGCAAAGACTTGAACTCAAAAGCACTAGAATTTGTTTTGATCATACACTGCATTACTGTAAAATGCCCAGGTAAATAAAAGTCATCCATTCTGCCTTCCTGGAATATTAAATTGATGGAAGAATTTTGAGTTTTGGTAGAATGCTCATCCATTTGAGGTTACATTCTCAGATGTGTGCAGTTATTTATCTATCTATTTATTTATTTATTTATTTAAGATTTTATTTATTTATTTGACAGAGAGAGACACAACGAGAGAGGGAACACAAGCAGGTGGAGTGGCAGAGGGAGAAGCAGGCTCCCCGCTGAGCAAGGAGCCTGATGCCGGGCTCGATCCCAGGACCCTGAGAGAATGACCTGAGCCGAAGGCATACGCTTAATGACTGAGTCACCCAGGCGCCCCTCAGATGTGTGCATTTAAAAGCAACCTTCGCGGGTGCCTGGGTTAAGCTCAGTTGGTTAAGCCACTGCCTTGGGCTCAAGTCATGATCCTGGAGTCCTGGGATTGAGTCCCGCATCGGGCTCCCTGCTCAGCAGGGAGTCTGCTTCTCCCTCTGACCCTCCCCCTTCTCATGCTCTATCTCATTCTCTCTCTCAAATAAATAAAATATTTAAAAAATAAAAAATAAAAAATAAAAGCAACCTTCGTGCACTCACATTATGGATATTGACCAATAGAATATAAAAAGTCTGTCTCCTTAGAGGGAAGAAGGATGACATCTCTAGATGCTCCCAGTCTTTCTCTAGGTTTCTCCTGTTTTTCTGGGACTAGAGGTCAGGGCACTGGACTAACCCAACTCTGGTCTTTCAACATTTTCCTATTGGCAGGTTATAATCAGTCAACCTGCCTGCATTTCCAAAAACTACTCTGATTATCTTCACTTCCCAAAGGAACAGAAACAAATCACTCTAGGGTATTAAAGATTAAATACAACTGATGTATCAGGATTCTATTGATAGGGCTACTCTCTAGTGAGCAAGCCTTTGAGGTGCATGCAGCCTTGTTAGAACACTGAAAGCCTAAAATAAATCAGCTTGGCAAAATTGTTCCTAACACATAACCTTATGGATATCCTAAATATTTGTTCCATTAATAGTCAAAAGGAGATAAGACAATGGGGAGAGTAAGATTAGAGAAAGAATGAGGGAAGAAGCAGAGGGAGACAGAGAGGAAGTTTAAATCAGGTTGATTTATGGGAGGCATGGATTTCAATCCATAGATGATAAGGGTCCTGACAGCAGATTAGAGATAAATTATTTCTCAAAAACAAATGGCACTGAGGATTTCCCACTGAGAAAGAGAAATGGACAACATAAAAAATAAAAAATTGAAGGAGTTGCCTACAAGAAATAAAACCCCACAGAAAATAGCTTTGGTGTTCACAATTGCTATTCAAAGATACACATCTTTTAGAGATAAAATGAGAGTAGTGTAAACATCAGTAGGGATTTTACTATTTCATCTATTTCATGTATTTTACTATTTCATCTTCTAGTTAAACAGACTTCAAATAAAAGAGGTAAGGAAACACTATACTATTGAATCTGGTATGAAAAGTCAAGAGAATATAAATCACAGTATGCAGCTGAGTACTTGCTTATTCAGGAATGGATGATAACTTCTGAATTATTTATGCTTCTCTGTGAATAAAACCCCTGCCTTTCAACACATATTATCTTTGTGTTTTTGAAGATTGGCTGCCAGCTTCTGTTTATTACGGCTACGTGATTGCTTTTGCATTTGTCTAAAGAATTAAGTTTGGAGTTTATAGGTGATGGATCATTCAGGTCTCCAACAGAAAGCAGATGGTACATTCAGTTATCTGGAAATAATTTAATACAAAGCTATGTACAAAGGTGTTTCAGAGTGATGGGAACCAGCAATGGTTCAAAAGGCAGCCCGATACTGCCAGTAATGCAGCCTGTTACAATCTTAAGGAGGAAGCAGCCAGAGCTCCTGCAGGGTCATTGCCAGAATTAAGCTGGGAGCACGACGGTATTTGGGTCAGTAGGTACTCCAACCCCTCTTCTTCCTTCCTCCACTTTGATCTCCTTTTAGAGACTCTTATTGATTAAACCCAGCAGGAAGTCAGAGGCAAGAAAGGCTTCGTAATGTAGTTGGTAGAGGTTACAGCCTCTGAAATAGAACATGAAGGAAGATGATTCATTTGGTACATTAGGTAATTAATTAAATTTGGGAAATAATTTACTTAATGCATCTACAGAAATCCAGATGGATATTTTTACTTGGAGCTGAAAAAAAATAGTCAAACCTAGGGAAATAGATTTAGAAGCAATCAAGTATTTGCCCTTACATTCAGGTTCAAACTTAGGGTTCTGACTAAAACTTCCTTCTTTTTTTTTCCTATCTCTCTATATATTGGGTGAGTCTATTCACTCCCATTGATTACATTTCCATTATTACACACTATTATGTGGTCACTTTATGTGTACTTGATATAAATGTATATTTTATTGTATTTGGGTGTGATGCTTATATGCACAATAGTAACATATTCACATCAATTACTTCAACGTTTTCTAATTTTTGTGGTTCAATTCATTGATATTATTGATGATTTTTAAACTGATTACTGTATCAATTACTGATATGTAGTTTCAAAAATTCTCCAATGGGTTGTAATTTGTCAATTTATTCTTACGGGTTCGTTTTTTTCATTTTTTTCTTTATATGTTTTGAAGTTATGTTACGGGGTATAAACCTTTAGATTTTTGTATCTTCCTGGTGAATTAAACCTTTTTTTCATTGTGGAAAACTTCATTATGTCTAACATTTTTTTTTTTAACTTTAAAGTTCCCTTTAATGCTAATACAGTTTTTTAATCAGATTTGTCTGATCTCATTTTCTATATTTTCAGTGTCAATTTTTTTCCTTTATATTTTAGGTATATTTCTTATAATCTACATATTATTAGGGTTTTTGGAAACTTGCTCTGATTATCTTTTTCTATTAACTGCAGAGTTTTAGTCCATTTCTTCTTTTTTTTTTTTTAAGATTTTATTTATTTATTTGACAGAGAGAGACACAGCGAGAGAGGGAACACAAGCAGGGAGAGTGGGAGAGGGAGAAGCAGGCTTCCTGCCGAGCAGGGAGCCCATTGCGGGGCTCGATCCCAGGACCCTGGGACCATGACCTGAGCCGAAGGCAGACGCTTAACGAATGAGCCACCCAGGTGCCCCTAGTCCATTTATTCTTATCAGGTTACTGACATAGTACAGTATGTCTTAGAACAATTATATTTGGCCCTTCCTTTCCTTTCCTTCCCTTTCTCTCTTCCTCCCTTCCTTCCTTCTTTCTTCTGTTCTATTTTTTCCTCCTCTGTTTTCACTCTTTTAATGCTTTCTATGAATTTAACATACACCCTTAACTTCACAAAGTATAAAAATTAATCAGTGCATTTACCTTTATCCCAAACAATGTGAGTGCAGGAAAATTTAATCCCAATTACCCCAGTGCCAATGCATATAATGCTTTTATCTTTCAATTCTATCTCTTCAGCATCTTGAGCTAGACATTGTAGCAGACAGACTCTGGAGTGGCCCCTGATTCATTATCTATGCCTTTGTATAATCCCCTCCCCTTGAGTGTGGGTGGGACCAGTGGCCTATTTCTAGTCAATAGAATATAGCAAAGATAATGAGATGTCACTTCCATGATTACTTTATGTTCTATAAGACCTGTTTTCACAGCAGACTTGCTTTAGAGATTCTCCTTGCTGGCTTGAAAGTTCTCCTCGCTGGGGAAGGCCAGGCAGCAAGGAACTGTGGGAAGTCTCTAGGAGCTGCAAGCAAGAAACTTAAGACTTCAGTGCAAAGAAATGAAATTTTCCAGTCACTAGAATAAGCTTGGGAGCAGATCTAGTTGAGCCTCAGATGAGACTGAAGCTCTGACTCATACCTTAATTATATCCTTATGAGATCCTGCATCCAAGAACCCAGCTAAACTATGCCCAGACTTCTGACTTATAGAAACTGTGTGATACAATAGCCAAACTGTGGAAAGAGCCAAGATGTCCATCGACAGATGAATGGATAAAGAAGATGTGGTATATATATATACAATGGAATATTATGCAGCCATCAAAAGGAATGAGATCTTGCCATTTGCAATGACGTGGATGGAACTGGAGGGTATTATGTTGAGTGAAATAAGTCAAACAGAGAAAGACATGTATCATATGACCTCACTGATATGAGGAATTCTTAATCGCAGGAAACAAACTGAGTGTTGTTGGAGTGGGGGGTGGGGTGGGAGGGATGGGGTGACTGGGTGATAGACACTGGGGAGGGTATGTGCTCTGGTAAGCGCTGTGAATTGTGCAAGACTGTTGAATCTCAGATCTGTACCTCTGAAACAAATAATGCAATATATGTTAAGAAAAAAAAAAAGAAGAAGAAGAAGAAGGTAGCGGGAGGGGAAGAATGAAGCGGGGGAAATCGGAGGGGTAGACGAACCATGAGAGACGATGGACTCTGAAAAACAAACAGGGTTCTAGAGGGGAGGGGGGTGGGAGGATGGGTTAGCCTGGTGGTGGGTATTGAGGAGGGCACATTCTGCATGGAGCACTGGGTGTTATGCGCAAACAATGAATCATGGAACACTTCATCTAAAACTAATAATGTAATGTATGGGGATTAACATAAGAATAAAAAAAAAAAAGAAACTGTGTGATAATAAATGTATGTTGTTTTAAGACCATGTTAGTGGTACTTTGTTACACAGCAATAGAAAACGAATACAGACATTAATATTGCTTTAATTTTATTTACCGGTATCTACTGATGAACCGAGCAAAGTTGTTCTTCATTTTTCTTACGTTATTTTTATTTCTAGCATTTCATTTTGATTCCTTCTTGAAATTTTCATCTCTCTGCTTACATTACCCATCTGTTCTTGCATACCATCCACTTTGTCTATTGGAGTCCTTATCACATTAATCAGTTATTTTTTATTAGGGCTTGATAGTTCCAAAATCTCTGCCATATCTGAGTCAGGTTCTGACGCTCGATTTGTCTCTTTATTCTGTTTTTTTGCCTTTTAGCATACCTTAAAAGTTTTTTGTTGAAAGCTGGACAGGGTATATTAGCTATAAGGAACTGAGGTAAATAAGCCTTTAGTGTAAGTTTTTATGTTCATCTGTCTAGGAGTTAGGCTGTGCTTACTGTTTGCTGTAGCTGTAGGCATCAGAGGCTAAAATTTCCTCCAGTGTCTTTCTTTTTATGTCTTCTGTTGTCTTTGGGTTTCCCCAGAGATTTTTTTTAAAATGGGCCTGGGCCTTTCAGTGCTTTTAGCTGTAATTCTCTGTTTACTATATAGGAGTCTGATTGATATGATGATAGTAAAGCGTGAGAGGGTGAAGTTATATAATCCCGTGATTAGGTCTCAGTCTTGTGGTGGGCCTGGGCTTCTGGGCTGTGACCTTCACAAGAGCTTCTTAGATTTTTTTCCCCTCTCAGTTGAGACTGGAAGACTAGAGGGACGTAGGGTTGGGTATTTCTCTTCCTCCAGGACAGTTAGTTAGGCTCTTGTGAAATTCAAGTTCAGCTAGACTCTGGTAAAATAATCTCATTGAGAGCAGACCTTTATTAAGGCATCAGGACAGATTATTCTCTGATCTTCACCCTGAGAATGTGGTGGGGCTTCAAGGGGTAAAACTCAGAAAAGTGAGGGGGCCCCTAAGGCTGGGAGCTCTGGATATTTATCTTTTAAGCTTGCCCATACTATCCCTCCAGGATTAGTCAGTGACTCCTTAAATGTTCCTATGAGTGGCTGGCTCTAGTAGCAGTTTCTGTTCCCTTCTTTTCCTGGTAAACTGGGGTCCTCTCTCTGCCCGTGTCTCTTCAGGCAGCAATTTGCCCTGTGACCTTGATTCTCAATGGATCCAAGCAGAGTGGTTGATTTTCAGTCAGTTCAGATTTTTGCAGGTTGTGAGGCGATAATGACAACTTCTTATCTCTTTACATATCGGACCAGAAATGGGAGGTTTCAATTTTTTTTTTTTCCTCAACATTCATTCTGGAATTTGAGAGTGCAGATTGTATGTGTCGCTTTCCTCCAGTGCAGGATGTCATTGTCCTTCAGCTTGCCAAATCAGCTTTTGTCTCTCCACGAAGTTTTACTTCATCCTAGTTCTTGAAGAATAGTTTTGCTGGATATAGAATTCTCTATCAGATTTTAAAAATTTATCCTACTTGGAATTTAACAGCTTCATAGATCCATGCTTTCATAGTGTCAGAAATTCTCAGCTATTATCTGGTCAGATTCTGCATCTCCCCATTTCTCTGTTATTACCTTCCAGTGCTCCCATTCCCAGACGTTAGAACATTTTATGCCACTTCCCTGTTTCATCGCCTCTCATATCTGCCCCCTCTTTTCTCTGTCCCTCATCTTTGATCATCTCTTCAGGTCTAACTTCCTATTCATTAATACCTTTCCATTTTTCTCCCATTGGTATTTATCCATTGTGTTTTCAAATTCAGTATTAATTTCTAATAATTATATTTGTTTGGTCAATAATATATATATTTGGTCAATTTTTGTAGTTATGTATTTCTCATTCATATTTATAGTTCTTCCTTTTGTTTCTTTAAATATATTTGCCACATTTACTTTATGTTCTTCGAGTGGTGATTTGAATATCTGAAATGTTGCAGATCTAATTCTGTTGTCTGTTATTTTCAAAAGCTCTTTTTCATGATATTATGTTTTATGATTTTTTAAAAATTGTGCATCCTTAGAATTAGAAGGATAATTTTTTGAAGCTGTTTTTGAAGATGAATTCCTTCAGAGGACATGGATTTTTTGGCATGTGCCTATAGGTACTTCTATTCAACATCCCTTCAAATAAATAAAACCTATCGCTTTTTTTTTATTATGTTATGTTAATCACCATACATTACATCATTAGTTTTTGATGTAGTGTTCCATGATTCACTGTTTGCGTATAACACCCAGTGCTCCATGCAGAACGTGCCCTCTTTAATACCCATCATCAGGCTAACCCATCCCCCCAACCCCCTCCCCTCTAGAACCTTCAGTTTGTTTCTCAGAGTCCATAGTCTCTCATGGTTCGTCTCCCCCTCCGATTCTCCCCCTTCATTGTTCCCCTCCTGCTATCTTCTTCTTCTTCTTTTTTTTTTTTTTTTTTTACCATATAATGTATTATTTGTTTCAGAGGTACAGGGTCTGTGATTCAACAGTCTTACACAGTTTGGTTTTGTGGGGGGCAGGGGTGAAGGGCTTGAAGGAACAAAGAAGCACTACCATTCTGAACTACTTTATGATAAATTCTGACTGAGATTCATAGGATTACACAAGTATTATGAATAATTTTAGGCAACAAATATGCATAGGGCCTGAGGCTCAAGGTAGAACCTACCTCTTACTACTCAGTGCTGGCAAGGTTTAAATATAATTTATTTGATGTACCCGTATATATGTCAGGTTATTTCTAGTTTACTCTTATTTACTCTTCACTGAGGCTACCAACTTTATTTATGGATTTCCAATTAGGTCTCACCATATTGGACACAGGTTTTATATATGGTTTCCCATGTCATATGTGGCTATAAAAACAGAAACTTCAGCTAGCTTGTTTTCTAACTCTCTGGATTCCATATTCATTATTTGCACTTTTAGTTGGTTTTATGAGGAAGGTGTTTGAGTTCTCTAAACTTCTGCCCAGAATAAGGTCCTCTCAATTTTTTAATAGGGATTTTTGTAAAAGGAGTACCTTCTAAACTCACAGACATTTCTAAAATGAGAAAATTTTTAAAACAGACTTCCATTTTCTTAAATTAAATTATCAGTCTGATAGGACTAAAAAGAAATTTCAATAAGAATATCAATGAGCATTCTTTACAAAACATTTCTCTCTCTCGCTCTCTCTCTTTTCCTCATGGAAAAGAATCAAGAGAAACAAGGACAGAAAAAAATAACAAAATCATTTAGGAGGTTGCTGCACTTACCCAGGCAGAGGTGTTAGTGGTGTGGGTCCGAGTGTGGATGTTGGCTGAGGGAAACATTGCAAATAGGACATATTTTAAAAATAGAGCCAACAAGATTTTCTGATGTACTTGGTGCATTAGGTGTGAAAAAGAAGAGATTCAGGTATGACTTCAGGATTATATGTAAGGCAAAAAGAACAACTTTGTTATACAACAAAGCTGCAGGTAATCCTGTGCCCTCCTACCACCCTGACTCTAAATCTTTTTTTTCTTTTTTTTTTTTAAGATTTTATTTTTAAGTAGTCTTTACACCCATTATGGGGCTCAAACTCACAACCCTGAGATCAAGAGTTGCACAGTCCACTGACTGAGCCAGCTAGGACCCCCAAAACTGGCTCTAAATCTTTTAACTTGAAAAGCAAATATATTTACCTTTGGTTATAACCATAATACTTTTCAGAGATTTGGGGAAATTTTCTTCAAATGTTCTCTAAAATCAGCTGACTGATTCTCTTTAATTTTTCTAACAAAAATATTAGATTATTCTCAACATAGAAATTTGTTAGGGTAAAGTTCCCTTTCCCTGAACCTGGGACTAAGTAGAAAGTTAAAGAAAATATCATGCTACATTTTCACATTGTAAGTCCATATAAATTCCCACACTCAGGTTTCTTTGTTCTGTGATCTGCTTCCCTTAGCTCTTGCCATTTGAAGTGCTGTTTATTTTATTACTGATTTAAAACATATCAGTGTAATGTTTTATAGTCTATTTTAGAGTGAATCTACCCCCTTGTGCAAAATGTATTTTTTCCCCACTTTTGACCAAGACATTATAAAGGTTTCTAAATACAACTACATTTATTTGAAAAAGTTCTGCTGAGCACTTACTATAAGCATTGAGCTTGATGGGGTTAAAAAAGATAATATCTGAAAGAAAAAAAAAAGACTATCTCTGACTTCAGAATGTGAGGCATGATTTAATATAAAAACATAAATACAAGAAAATGCAAAAACTGACACAGAGAAATTAATGAATTGTGATTAATAATATGGTTAAATTTTATAAAAAGCATTTGCTATGTATTAGTCACTATTCCCATTTGATCCTCGGGACCCTCTGAGTAAATGCATTATTATATTTATTTAACATATAAAGGAACTAAGGCACATGAAGGTTAAGTTCAAGGTTTTATAGCTGAGAGTTTCTAGAGCCAGAATGTACACCTGGGGACTTCTATTCCTGAGTCTGTGTTTTCTACCACATTTCTGCCTCTGAAAGATACAAAAAAATAGGTACTATGATTTTTCAAAAAAGGATGAGTCACAACAGACCCTGGAATATTTAGTCATACCTGTGTGGTGAAGTTGGGGCTTGAGGCATCACTATGAGATGAATAAGTCTAAATTATTGCTTTCCTAAAATTTGATGTCTTAGACACTTTCTGACAAGAAAATGGTTTTAATGATATCTTAAGGTTTCAAATTCTATAATTTTGTGATCTTTCCCTTTGAAGTAGGAAGCAATTTTCCCTTTGTCATTCACATGCCAGAGACATAATGTAATCTTTTTTCTTACTGGAATATCTTATGCATCTGCATAACCACACGATGCTCTGACAATATTAAATATTCCCTTCTGCAGCGTACAAAATGAAGTAAAGTTTGTTCTTCCCATTTCTAGCCAAACAAAAATAAAGGATAGCAAGCATAGAGAGTTATACATTCTAGATAGTGATGGATAATTAATGGATCTCACTGTTTTAATTGTACAATGCACAAGAAAGACATCAATTGTACATTACAAATGTTTTATCTTAATTGTTCTTCAGAGGCTTTAATAAAAATTGGAGTGTATCTTTTAACAGTCAGTTTGCTCTCTTAATAATAAATTAATAGCACCTGGTATGCTGGCTTTTCTGCAAACACAGAAAATTGTAGCCTTTAATTTTTTCCCAATTTAATTTATTTTTGTACTGCAGTAATAAAATGACTTGCTCAGTGATTGTGCTTATAGGTTTATAATATATTTGATTCCATCCAATGTTAAATGAAGAACATTTAATCTTTCATCAAAATTGTTATGATAGCTTTGTTTCTATTTCCTGAAACTTTCCTGCCAAGATCTCAACATGTGTATTCAATATTTCAATCTAAAATTTTATATGCAGTTCGAAGACAAACCATTTGGGTAGGAGTAAAAAATAAGCCTAAACTGTCACCAAACTTACAAACTACCTCCGTCTGTAATCATCTTTTTTTTTTTTTTTAAGATTTTTTTATTTATTTGGCAGAGAGAGACACAGCGAGAGCGGGAACACAAGCAGGGGGGAGTTGGAGAGGGAGAAGCAGGCTTCCCACCGAGCAGGGAGCCCGATGTGGGGCTCGATCCCAGGACCCTGGGACCATGCCCTTAGCCGAAGGCAGACGCTTAACCGACTGAGCCACCCAGGCACCCCCTGTAATCATCTTTTATTCCTGTCTTCTTATTAGGTGGGAGGGAAAATCTCTCTTCTTAACCATGGCTAACTCTTCTTCCTCTGCTCTGAATCCCAAACACTAGCTGATCTTCAATAAATTAAGTCGGATGTATGTATGTTGGATGTATAAATGCATTCTTTATTGCCCTTGAAAAAGGAAACTAATTTGTGACTGTGTAACTTTGGCTAAGACCCCAAATACCAAGAACCACACAACCGATATCAAAATTCCCACTTTCAAAGCAAGGTGCAAGATTACTTAAGCTTATTTACAAAGGAAGTGGCTTAAGACCAGAGTTGGAAGCTTCTCTGGGAGAATACAAAATCGTGTACTTAAAGAGATTGGAGCATTAGAGCACCCCTGGTCCAAGAGGGCTGCCTTAGGAGGCAGTGAGGTCCTGTTACAGTGTCTGTCTGTGCAGAAATGAACCACCAAGAATCAAGGGCAGAAGTAGGCACTATAAATGTTCACTTGGAGAGTAAACCAACCCTTTCAGGTATTTGCAGGTGAAAGAGCACCAGCAATGGGATGGGAGATGATTCTGAAAGGGTCTCACAGAGAGATAGGACAAATTATACAGTGATCTAAACTCAGCCTTTTTAGTTAACACCCCAATAACACATTGTTCTAGCAACCACTCCCCATTATCAAGTAAGTTCTTTATATGTGGGAGATGGTTAACTACTATGGTTGCAGTTGACTTCGTGTTTAAAAGTTGTCTATGTTTTCCTGATACAGTGATTCAATTTTTTGAGCACTTTTTTTTTTTTTTACAGAGATACATTTTTTTTTTTCTATAGGGATACTGTAGGAATTTATACTATCAATGTAAATGAAAGTTTTTAGTTCTATAGATCTGGTCATGAGTTGATCTTTAATATGTATAATATTTAAAATCTTTAATATTTGAGATTAAAAGTATAAGCCTAACTGACCTATTTAAGTCAAAAGTAGGAATTATTATCATTGGACTTTTCACTGAAACACAACATGCACGATGTAGCAGCATGTAATTTGCTCAGTTGCTCCTCACTGGTCTATGATTTAGATCCCTTCCAAGCTCATCTTTAGAATCCCTACCAAAATTTGTTATCCAAGAATCATCTATATGAAGAGTTAACTTAATGATATTATACTTGCTTTCCAATTTAATTTAGCTTTTCTGGAGACAGAGAAAATAAGAATCAAATAGTTATCTATACAGTTGCTAGGTCATCACTTATTTGTGTGTCACTGTGATATCAAAATTGACAAAAATTGAGCATTTTAACTGACTGTATTATACTCATAAAATCAAACACAGTGTTTAAAATTCTGCTTTTTACTAATTACATAAATATGATGATATCAAAGATAAACAGCATCAGGAAGGGAATGGTGAGATGCCTACTTTCCCTTCTTTGACATATTGTCAGTTTATAATCCCTTGTTATTATGCATAGAATGCATTAAAAATACATTCACTCTTGAATATTCAGACTTTTGTTTTTACAGATGACACTGGGTCTCAGAATAGCTCAGCAATTGTTACCGCACATAAGCCAAAGGATATTGTTACTTTTAATCTGGCAGAATTTGCCATATAGCATTAATCTCCTAAGGCTGAAAAACTTGAAGAATTGCAGTGTATGCCAAAAAAAAAAAATAGATAAGGAGAAGAAATCATTGAAATTTTATTTAAAAGGCATGAAGTTTAAAGGACCTATTGCTCTATTTTATTTTACTGTGATGAAGGACTTTCCTATTTCACATTTGAGAATATTTACAGCTTGAGAGTTTGTGACTTTGCTCATGCATTGTCACAATTAAATCTCCCAATAATCCACGAGGTAGAAACTATTACCCATATGTACAAAGGAGGAAGTTGTAGCTCAAAAGAAGTTAGATAACATGTACAATGTTGCACAAATAGATACTAGCTAAAATGGAACAAGCTCAGGTTTGTCTTCTACAGAACCTGTACTTTTCCCTACTATACTGAATAGAAAAATAATATATGAAAAACACCAAATACAGAGTTTGGGCCACCAATTTTCAATAAATAAATAAACATAGTTCTTTCCTTCTTAACTCATGTGCAGGTCTTAAGAACTTTCTAAGTTCATAATCAATATTCACCAGGAAGTTTTTGATATATTTTCAATATGATGGTGGACAGGAAACATATATATGAACTGACACTTAGATTCTCTATGATTTTCACCCTCTTATCCCTTCCGCTCTGGAAACAGCTCTCCCATATTGACCTCATCTTACACATATAAATGGTAATGAAACAATTTATGGCTTAACTCCCAGGAAAGTCATCTATAAGGAAGGCCATTTCTAATTCTGTTACAACAGTGGCTCTCAACCAAGGGTGATTTTGTGCACAGCACCCCCTCAGAGGACATTTGGCAGTATCTGAAGACATTTTTTGGTTGTTAAAACTGGGAGTGTATATGTGCTATTGGTATCTTGAGGGTAGAGGACAAGAAAGGTGCCAAATCTTCCACAAGCACAGGATAGCCCCCAATAACAAAGATTTATCCTGCCCAAAATGCCGACAGTGCTTCAGTTGAGAACCTTGTGTGAGATGAAAGGAGAACAAGTGGAACGTAAGCAGTCTGGACACTAGCCACACAATACATTTTCTGTTCATCAAAAAAACCTTGGCCATAAATATAATAATGTTTTAGAATGGCTCTTACATCAAAGATGTGTGGGGTGTGTGTGTTTGTATTTTTATACAGTATTTTTATTAAAATATAAATAGAAAACCGAAGTCATGAATAATTAGGCCGGGTCTAGGCTCTTCGGAGTCAGGGCAGATAGGGAAACAAATGTTGCCCCTTTCCCATAGCAATCTTAATACAAATCTGTATGTGGGCACATCTTACTTATATTTTCTTTTTTTTTTTCACATTATCACTGTGAAAGTTCAGAGGGAGATGGGAAAATTGAGACACAGGAACACAATTACATTCTGTAAAGCAGTTGTTGCTACACAGGGGCAGAAATATGACTTTCTGACTCCCAGTGTGTTTTCCACCTCCTTACTCTGAGATATAGAGTTTGTATATACATTGTATTTTATAAATCAAAGTTGACAGCTCTATAATTTTGAACATGAAAAAAAGAATGAAAAACAAGCATCCAGAAAGTAAGCACAATTTAGAACTCAGAAAAACCAAAAAAAAAAAGAACTCAGAAAAACCAAAACCAACAAATTATAACTTTGTGTTGATTGTATCATTGTTGGAACACCACCACCACCCCTCCCATCACCCAACACAGAAAACAACCTGGAAACAAAGTGAATACCCATTAAATAGTGAATAGGGTAAAACTAAGAGAAAGAGAGAGTGTGTGTATGTGTTGATTTATCTGGAGAGTTTTAAAGTGAGTGGCACGCTGTATTCTCTGATGTGATCTCAAACCTTCTCCTTCATTCTATTTCCCAGAACAAGCAGCATGGGCAGGGCCATCTGATCTGCATATACTCACATAAAGCTTTATCTGCAACATCAATAAGATATTGACATATCAACAATAGATATAATACTGAATAAGCCTATGATGGGAAAAATGGACTCTCCTCCCCTTAGTGTGATATCTCTTGCAACCTTCATTTATTGAATCTTACTCATGTAATGGTGGCAGTATTGAGAAAGTTTATATTAGAAGAATGGCCTGGAAAAGAGGCCAAATAAGTTAGCCTGATTTTTACCTAAGTTAATGCCTGCCTCTAATTTGGTCAAAAAGTGTCTATGAACCTCTTATGCAGTCTAGTCCAATTAGCCAGATTCCTACAGTGCTATTAAGTTGAATGAAAAAGAAGAATCAAGAATAATCTCTGCATATTTGGCTTCAAATAATGCAGGTAAGGTGAAAGTATTTATTGAGAAGGAAAGACTAGTTGTTGGTGATGGAGGATAGGAGTCCTGTGGCCATGTTAAGTCAGAAATAGGAAGTTTTAGAAAGATTCTGACATGTCATGAAGCATCTGTGCTAGAGAGAATAATTTGGGGTTCATTGATGTGGAGGTAGCATTTAAAATAAGAAAAATAGGCTTTCTTAGATGGGTAATATATGGAGAGAAGAGAAAGAGACCCAGGACAGCTTTGGACACATCCCAAAATTAATATGTCAAGCAGAGGAGAAGGTGGTAGAGGAAGCAAAATAGGTAATATAAAAAACAGCAGAGATGGTTTTAAATCTGCCATGAGAAGAGTATTTTTCAGTTAAATTTATTCACTAGCTGTCTTAAAAAATTGAGATGGTAGCTGGATGTGCTATGAAAAGAATAATTTTTGTGCTTGTTTTTTTTTTCTTTAAGGAGGAAGTTAATAATTATGTATGCAGTGATTGAGAAGGATCCACTAGGGACAGAGAAATTGGTATTGTAGGACAGAAGGAAGAAAATTGAAAGAGGTTCCTGGGCAGAGGAATGGGATTTTAATCAGAGAGGATATGTGAGACTTTGAGGGGAGCACACACTGCACTCATCTGTGTGCGTGGAAGCAGAGCTGTTACAGATGAAGAAAGATACGGATGGGTTGGTAGGTGTGTGGTTACTAGTTGTGGTGCTTCATTTTGTCTAATGAAAAGAGAGACAAAGCCATTTGCTGGGGCAGGGGAGGGGGAAATGCGTGGTGGACTTGTTAACAGAAGAGTTTGAAATGTTCATTCTGGACAGTGGAAAACCAAGCATACTAGGAAAATGTGCAACATTGCTAGGCAACGTGTGATCTTTGGTGATCTGTGGATATTGTTGAATGGAAGAACATTTCATTGGTAGTGATGACATCCAGAAATCAGGAACCCTACTCTATTTTCCTAAGAGAGATGAATAGATAGAAGTAAGTGTCTATGGCTGTACTACTTTCCTCCCTTGCCCTTCTGCCCCCCCATTGTAACTAAATCTGAGTTTCCGTTTCCTGTGTTTGCCATGCTTGGATCTGAATCTGCCATACATTTTCTATGTGTAGGATTTAATGTAAGAAATCTGTTACATTGCTGGATGTGATTAAAGATCAAGGATATATCTGACAGTATGGATGGATAGATGCAAAGACCCTTAGAAGTAATACACTAAGCCCATCAAGAGATACTATTTTTGCTTTATTTAAAGAAAATCTGTGAGATAACAAAACTCAGGTTTCTTCGAAATGACCTAAACATCACAAACAAACAAAGCAAAATAAAAAAACATCACCAACATTAAAGCGAATAAATAAACTCTGCATGTCAGGTTTTGATTTTCATTCTCTTTTTTTTTTAAAAAGCTCTCTATGAAAGCTTTAAAAGAGAATCATAACAGAATTCTAGGAGCTTTTAATTTTATCTCACATTATATATGAATGCTCTTTTTCCTTAAAGAACAAATGTGTCTGTGGGAATCTCTAGAGAAGGTCTTGGGGAAGTTGGGAACTCCCTTATTTGGAGATGTTGGATTTTTCCTATTTTCCATAATAGAAGTAAATGTGCCAATTATTCACTGCAGCTTTGTCTTTAAGATTTATAAAATAAAAAACTCTGTAAAAAGTATCCTATTCCTCCAATTCTAATCAAGCATATCTGAGACATCACTGCTTCAACTTGTGACAAGATAAGCTAGGGGCGCCTGGGTGACAGTCTGGTTAAGCATCTGTCTTCGCCTCAGGTCATGATCTCCAGGTCCTGGGATCAAGCCCCATATCAGACTCCCTGCTCAGTGGGGAGTTTGCTTCTGCCCCTCCCCACCCCGCTCGCTTGTGTGCTCTCTCTCTGTCTCTCTCAAATAAAGAAATAAAATCTTTAAAAAGATAAGCTAATTTTGTTGTTGCTGCTTCTATCTCTGTGAGTTGTTACTACTGCTGTTTAGACTTCCTTCTATGTTGCTTGTAAAAAACCCACTCTGTCAAAATATGAAACTTGTCTGAGGAAGAGAATAACAATTAGGAAAAGAGGCACTACCACTAAACTCTACATTAATATATATATAACATAGCCATATGTAACAATACATTTTAATATATAAATATATATCTACTAATTATATAATATGTAAGTGTAAATCTCCATTAAAATTGTAAATCTCCATTAAAATTTCTCTTCTAGCTCCTAGTGTTTCCATAGATGAGGTGCCTCTCTATCTCCTCTTATAAATTATTTCATTTTATAAGGATGCTCTTAGGAATATAGAGGTAACAAACTTCTGTGTAAAATACTTTTTTGCCCTGCTTTTCGCATGGGCGGCAACTCTGCTGATAATCATTTTTATATCTAAGTCTTCTCTACATATTTCTATGGACTCTGTTTTGCCCTAAAAATAGGGCACAAGTTCTCTTTTAGGAATAACAAAAGAAACAAATTACAACAAATAAGTATGATGAATAGTTGTATTATATTATCTACTTTCCCTGGCTGGTAGCACCTAAATCCATGGCTCAATTTTCACCCACATGCTGATGACCATCTAGCCAAAATGTGCCAGACTTTTGGTTGAACAGTACCCTTAAGAATCTGTTGGAACATTTCATAAGTCAGTTGTTCCTGCTTTCCCAAGATGGGAGTCAGAAACACTTTCCTTGCTTCCTTAGCAGCTGGGGCACAAGTTTGTGTGGCCCAGGCTCTATCCATCAAACACAGGCATGTGAGACTTCGATTCAGAAATGAGTGTGAAGAAGCAGATGCCTTGACATCCATTCTTCTTGGACTGGCCTCAGAATCGTTCAGAGGCAGTCTGGATTATACTGTTAATATCTAATGTCCAACATCAGTGGTGCAAGTTGTGGTGTCTAAGCTAACATCAACAGCATTGGATCAGTTATGGAGTAATTCGGGGGAAAATCTTGGCTGCATAACTTTTTGCCTGGTCATTTCATCTCCCTAGAGCACCTGTATTTCTTTAAAATTTGATGTTATCGTTCCTTGGAGCTACTGATTTAAAATTTAAGTCTGTAGCAAATATCCATGGAGAATCCTGAACTATCAATTGCGAGAACCTTAGCAGTGAATGCACATCTTAGTCTCTACTGGTTGTGTTTGCGTAAGGATCTGATAGCCTCCAAAACAAAAACAAAAAATGAGCAAGTTTTGCAATTAACAATCCATTTGCCAAAGACTAGATATTGACACTAAGGGGGTAAAATATGTCCCTTATAAGCCCCAAGAAATGCCTTTGTAATGCAGATTCATGAAGCAGATGACTCTTAAGTCAATTCATTTGTGTTTAACAGTATTAATTAATTTTCCTCAGGGGAGGCTGCTTTGTAGTTAGATGATTTTTAATATCAGTTCTGAAGGAATTTGTCCAAAAATTTTCAACAAACTAAACGCACTTATCAAGTAAAATGCGACTAATACTAGAGGTCCAACGAAAATAAAGCAGCTTGGGAGAAGAGATATGTAACCTACAAGGGTAGAAACATTAGATTGGCAACAGACCTATCCACAGAGACCTGGCAGGCCAGAAAGGACTGGCAGGATATATTCAGAGCACTAAATGAGAAAAATATGCAGCCAAGAATACTCTATCCAGCTAGGCTGTCATTGAAAATTGAAGGAGAGATAAAAAGCTTCCAGGACAAACAAAAACTAAAGGAATTTGCAAACACAAAACCAGCCCTACAGGAAATCTTGAAAGGGGTCCTCTAAGCAAAGAGAGACCCTAAAAGCAACATAGACCAGAAAGGAACACAGACAATATATGGTAACAGTCACCTTACAGGCAATACAATGGCACTAAATTCCTATCTTTCAATAATTATGCTGAATGTAAATGGGATAAATGCCCCAATCAAAAGACACAGGCTATCAGATTGGATTAAAAAACAAGACCCATTGATATGCTATCTGCAAGAGACTCATTTTAGACTCAAAGACACCCCCAGATTGAAAGTGAGGGGGTGGAAAACCATTTACCATGCTAATGGACACCAAAAGAAAGCTGGGGTGGCAATCCTTATATCAGACAAATTAGATTTTAAACCAAAGACTGTAATAAGAGATGAGGAAGGACATTATATCCTACTTAAAGGGTCTATCCAACAAGAAGATCTAACAATTGTAAATATCTATGCCCCTAACATGGGAGCAGCTCACTATATAAGGCAATTAATAACAAAAGCAGAGAAACACATTGACAACAATACAATAATAGTGGGGGACTTTAACACCCCCCTCACTGAAATGGACAGATCGTCTAAGCAAAAGATCAACAAGGAAATAAAGACTTTAAATGACACACTGGACCAAATGGACTTCACAGACATATTCAGAACATTCCACCCCAAAGCAACGGAATACACATTCTTCTCTAGTCCCCATGGAACATTCTCCAGAATAGATCACATCCTAGGTCATAAATCAGGTCTCAACCAGTACCAAGAGACTGGGATCATTCCCTGCGTATTTTCAGACCATAATGCTTTGAAACTAGAACTCAATCACAAGAGGAAAGTCAGAAAGAACTCAAATACATGGAGGCTAAAGAGCATCCTACTGAAGAATGAATGGGTCAACCAGGAAATTAAAGAAGAATTAAAGAAATACATGGAAACCAATGAAAATGAAAACACAACTATTCAAAATCTTTGGGATGCAGCAAAGGCAGTCCTAAGAGGAAAGTATATAGCAATACAAGCCTTTCTCAAGAAACAAGAAAGGTCTCAAGTACACAACCAAACCCTCCACCTAAAGGAGCTGGAGAAAGAACAGCAAATAAAGCCTAAACCCAGCAGGAGAAGAGAAATAATAAAGATCAGAGCAGAAATCAATGAAATAGAAACTAAAAGAACAGTAGAACAGATCAACGAAACTAGGACCTGGTTCTTTGGAAGAATTAACAAGATTGATAAACCCCTGGCCAGACTTATCAAAAAGAGAAGAGAAATGACCCAAATCAACAAAATCATGAATGAAAGAGGAGAGATCACAACCAACACCAAAGAAATACAAACAATTATAAGAACATATTATGAGCAACTCTATGCCATCAAATTAGATAACCTGGAAGAAATGGATGCATTCCTAGAGATGTATCAACTACCAGAACTGAACCAGGAAGAAATAGAAAACCTGAACAGACCTGTAACCACTAAGGAAATTGAAGCAGTCATCAAAAATCTCCCAACAAACAAAAGCCCAGGGCCAGATGGCTTCCCAGGGGAATTCTACCAAACATTTAAAGGAGAATTAATGGCTATTCTTCTGAAACTGTTCCAAAAAATAGAAATGGAAGGAAAACTTCCAAACTCATTTTATGAGGCCAGCATTACCTTGATCCCAAAACCAGACAAAGACCGCATCATAAAGGAGAATTACAGACCAATATCCGTGATGAACATGGATGCAAAAATTCTCACCAAAATATTAGCCAATAGGATCCAACAGTTATTAAAAGGATTATTCACCACGACCAAGTGGGATTTTCCCTGGGCTGCAAGGTTGGTTCAACATCCACAAATCAATCAATGTGATACAATACATTAACAAAAGAAAGAGCAAGAATCATATGATCCTCTCAATAGATGCAGAAAAAGCATTTGACAAAGTACAGCATCCTTTCTTGATCAAAACTCTTCAGAGTATAGGCATAGAGGTACATACCTCAATATCATAAAAGCCATCTATGAAAAACCTACAGCGAATATCATTCTCAATGGGGAAAAACTGAGAGCTTTCCCCCTAAGGTCAGGAACATGGCAGGGATGTCCACTATCACCACTGCTATTCAACATAGTACAAGAAGTCCTAGCCACAGCAATCAGACAACAAAAAGAAATCAAAGGCATCCAAATTGGTAAAGAAGAAGTCAAACTCTCACTCTTTGCAGATGATATGATACTTTATGTGGAAAACCCAAAAGACTCCACCCCAAAACTGCTAGAACTCATACAGGAATTCAGTAAAGTGGCAGGATATAAAATCAATGTACAGAAGTCAGTGGCATTCCTATACACCAACAACAAGACAGAAGAAAGAGAAATTAAGGAGTCGATCCCATTTACAATTGCACCCAAAACCATAAGATACCTAGGAATAAATCTAACCAAAGAGACAAAGGATCTGTACTCAGAAAACTATAAAATACTCATGAGAGAAATTGAGGAAGACACAAAGAAATGGAAAAACGTGCCATGCTCATGGATTGGAAGAACAAATATTGTGAAGATGTCAATGCTACCTAGAGCAATCTACACATTCAATGCAATCCCCATCAAAATACCATCCACTTTTTTCAAAGAAATGGAACAAATCATCCTAAAATTTGTATGGAACCAGAAAAGACTGCGAATAGCCAGAGGAATGTTGAAAAAGAAAAGCAAAGCTGGTGGCATCACAATTCCAGACTTCCAGCTCTATTACAAAGCTGTCATCATCAAGACAGTATGGTACTGGCACAAAAGCAGACACATAGATCAATGGAACAGAATAGAGAGCCCAGAAATGGACCCTCAACTCTATGGTCAACTGATCTTCAACAAAGCAGGAAAGAATGGCCAATGGAAAAAAGACAGTCTCTTCAACAAATGGTGTTGGGAAAATTGGATAGCCACATGCAGAAGAATGAAACTGGACCATTTCCTTACACCACACACAAAAATAGACTCCACATGGTTGAAAGACCTAAATGTGAGACAGGAGTCCATCAAAATCCTAAAGGAGAACACAGGCAGCAACCTCTTTGACCTCAGCCAAAGCAACTTCTTCCTAGAAACATCGCCAAAGGCAAGGGAAGCAAGGGCAAAAATGAACTATTGGGACTTCATCAAGATAAAAAGCTTTTGCACAGCAAAAGAAACAGTCCACAAAACCAAAAGACAACGGACAGAATGGGAGAAGATATTTGCAAATGACATATCAGATAAAGGGCTAGTATCCAAAATCTATAAAGAACTCAACAAACTCAACACCCAAAGAACAAAGAATCCAATCAAGAAATGGGCAGAAGACATGAACAGACATTTTCCCAAAGAAGACATCCAAATGGCCAACAGACACAAGAAAAAGTGCTCAATATCGCTCAGCATCAGGGAAATCCAAATCAAAACCTCAATGAGATGCAACCTCACACCAGTCAGAATGGCTAAAATTAACAAGTCAGGAAATGACAGATGTTGGCGGGGATGCAGAGAAAGGGGAACCCTCCTCACTGTTGGTGGGAATGCAAGCTGGTGCAGCCACTCTGGAAAACAGTATGGAGGTTCCTCAAAAAGTTGAAAATAGAGCTACCATATGATCCAGCCATTGCACTACTGGGTATTTACCCCAAAGATACAAAGATACGAAGGGGTACGTGCACCCCGATGTTTATAGCAGCAATGTCCACAATAGCCAAACTGTGGAAAGAGCCAAGATGTCCATCGACAGATGAATGGATAAAGAAGATGTGGTATATATACACAATGGAATATTATGCAGCCACCAAAAGGAATGAGATCTTGCCCTTTGCAACGACATGGATGGAACTGGAGGGTATTATGTTGAGTGAAATAAGTCAAAAAGAGAAAGACATGTATCATATGACCTCACTGATATGAGGAATTCTTAATTGCAGCAAACAAACTGAGGGTTGCTGGAGTGGGGGGTGGGGTGGGAGGGATGGGGTGCCTGGGTGATAGACACTGGGGAGGGTATGGGCTCTGGTAAGCGCTGTGAATTGTGCAAGACTGTTGAATCTCAGATCTCTACCTCTGAAACAAATAATGCAATATATGTTAAGAAAAAAAAAGAAGAAGGTAGCAGGAGGGGAAGAATGAAGCAGGGGAAATCGGAGGGGTAGACGAACCATGTGAGAGGATGGACTCTGAAAAACAAACTGAGGGTTCTAGAGGGGAGGGGGGTGGGAGGATGGGTTAGCCTGGTAATGGGTATTGAGGAGGGCACATTCTGCATGGAGCATTGAGTGTTATGCACAAACAATGAATCATGGAACACTACATCTAAAACTAATGATGTAATGTATGGGGATTAACATAAGAATAAAAAAATTTCAAAAAAAAAAATTCAGCTGGAGACAGCAGAAGTGAGAATCCGTGAAATCAAAGATAGATCAATGGAAATGATCCAATCTGAAATATTAGTAAAAAATTGAAAAAAAATGAAGAGAGACAAAAGACCCATAAGCAATCTAAAATACATACTTTTTAAAAGTTTTTTATTTGAATTCCAGGTAGCTAACATACAGCGCGATATTCGTTTCAGGTGTACAATATAGTGATTCAACACATCCATATATCACCCAGTGCTCATTACAAGTGCACTCCTTCATCCCCCTCACCTATTTCACTCATCCCCTCACCCTCTGATAACTGTCTTCTGATAACTATCAGTTTGTTCTCTACAGTTAAGAGTCTGTTTCTTTGTTTTTCTCTCTCTTTTTCTCCCTATGCTCAGTTGTTTTGATTTTTTCCCCTGGGGCTTACCAGAGACCACACGTGGAGTTCATATTTACCACACATATTTCTAGCACAATTAGACATATGAGAACATACAAAATAAACGACAGAGCATCTTGTTCTTCAGCCTGGATCTGATACAAAGCCCTGTCATTTTTAGAACCCCATTAAAAATTGGTACCCTTTTGAGTCACTGGATAAACGGTTGGAGCAGTAATGTTACGTTTGAAATATATTGTCATGGGAGTCATTTTAAAATACTGACACTTGTTTTATGTAGTTAGTTTTTGTAAATGATTCATCTGTGCTTGAGAAGAATGAATAAATATTTACTTATTACACAAATTAACATTTTTTTTTTTTTTTTTTTTATTTTTATTTTTATTTTTATTTTTTTTTTTTTTAAAGATTTTATTTATTTATTTGAGACAGAGAGAATGAGAGAGACAGAGAGCACATGAGAGGGGGGAGGGTCAGAGGGAGAAGCAGGCTCCCTGCCGAGCAGGGAGCCCGATGCGGGACTCGATCCCGGGACTCCAGGATCATGACCTGAGCCGAAGGCAGTCGCTTAACCAACTGAGCCACCCAGGCGCCCACAAATTAACATTTTTTAAAAGATTTTATTTATTTATCTGAGAGAGAATATGAGAGAGAGAGAGCACATGAGAGGGGGGAGGGTCAGAGGGAGAAGCAGACTCCCCGCTGAGCAGGGAGCCCGATGTGGGACTCGATCCCGGGACTCCAGGATCATGACCTGAGCCGAAGGCAGTCGCTTAACCAACTGAGCCACCCAGGTGCCCCACAAACTAACATTTTTAGTTCTATTCTTTATGTTCTCATTTTTTTTTTTACTGTCATGCAGTTATTTATAGGAGTATATCAAAACTTTTACAAAGACGCTGGATCAGTTTACTGAACTGAACTTTTGTAATTTCTTTCTTTCTATATTTTCAGGCTCTTATTAGTTAATCACAAGTTTAGATTTTTTTATGGTTTATATTTCTTATATTATTTTACTGAATCAGATCATTTCTCAATATAGGCTGACATCAAATATTACATAATTTTTTTTAAAGATTTTATTTATTTATTTGACAGAGAGAGACACAGTGAGTAAGGGAACACAAGGGAACACAAGGGCAGAGGGAGAGGGAAAAGCAGGCTTCCCGCTGAGCAGGGAACCCAATGTGGGGCTTGATCCCAGAACCCTGGGATCATGACCTGAGCCGAAGGCAGACGCTTAACGACTGAGCCACCCAGGTGTCTGTTATATAGTATTTTTTTGATATAAAATCTATTTTATGTGATACATAGGATTCTAGTTTTATTTTCCAGTTTTCAGTCTTTAAAATATTTACTCCTTTATTGTCAAACTTTCAATGTATTTATGCTTGAGGTATGTCTCATAAATGTATATGGCTGAATTAATTTTTAAAACCCAATTTGAGAATTTGTGGAGTGACATCAGCAATATGGCCAAATGAGACCTTCGTCACTCATGTCCCACATTCAACAATAACAGTTTGCTCTGTTCATGTACAAAAGTGACTTTGTGGGAGACATGGGATTTAGCACCATATACCAAGGGACCCAGGACAAGTCTCACGAACTAGTGAGTCAAATATTAGGCATACAGACCTCGGTCCCATCTCTGAACTGTACCGTGGCCTGCAAACTAGCTCTAGCCCCTATTGGCCGTAGTCTAGGAGCTCCTGGAGAATACTTTTTTAGACAATCACAGATGAGGGAACCTCTGGGGAAATCCACAGTCTACATGTCTAGTGGAATAACTCTTGCACACTGTTGGAGGAAAAAAAAAAATGTGAGTTTGGATGCATGGGAGAGGGTAAGAGGAACATTTGACTTTACCTGCATCACCTCTTCCACGAGATGTCACAGCTAAGTGCCAGGGGTTCTTGGCCTGTGATTTCTCTTATGGGGGAGAATAAGGGCATGTGAATGGGTGCCTGCTTCCTTATCTGTGCGTGGTGCTGCCAAAGAGCCCATTTCTTCATCCAGAATATTGAGTCATGAGTTGCATCACTGTGGGGTGGAAAGAGGCCGGCAAAGCAGCAGATAGGTCTCTCAGAGGGCCTTAAAGGGATGCAGATCCTACTAGTCATACCACAGACTCTATCAAGAAGCCCACTCATGAGCTTTCTGGGATACATTTGGTAATAGCATTAAATATTAATGGACTGAGCATGCTAATTTAATTTAGAAGTTGTTAGAATGGATAAAAATTGAAACAAAATCCAATTATTTGTTATCTAAAAGAAATGTTCTTTAAGTATAATGATAGAAAGGTCAAAAGTAAATAGATAGAAAAATATATAGAATGCAAAAAGTAAAAATATGAAGCTTTGCTTGCATATAATATCAGATGAAATACATTTCAAAATTAGGTGCATTATCAGAAATAAAGAGGGACTCTTCATAATGATAAAAGAGTCAATTCAATAGGAAAACATTGTAACCATAAAGGTTTGTGCCCAATGACAAAGCTTTAGGATTTATTTACATCTTCCTTTATTTCCATATTATTCAATATGAATTTTTATTTTTTAAAAACCGCTAACTACAATGTCTTTCCTAAAGCCCTTCCTAGAACTCTCCCAGCTTTGTTAGAGGGGGCAATACACTCACTGTCTGTGCCTTGACTGATGGCTTGCCAGACTTACTTCCTTCTTCCCTTTACAAAACTGGTATTTGTGCTCCAATGGGGTGTTTTCACCTTCCCCTTGTCTTCCATTACTATAGTCCTTGTCACCATGCTCTGGCTATCTTTGGGGACAGACCCATATATTAGATTGTATTTCCTAGTTCCAACAACCAGCACAAATCACTACCCTTTTACTTTGTCTTATGCTTAGAAAATAATAATTTTGATGCTGGATTAGTCTTTTTTCTAGTTACTTCATCTTCACTTAAATGTTTATTTGTAGCCCTGCATACAAGCCCCTTTTAGTATGTGCCATGAAGGTAATCCCTTCTACTGCCTGAAATATAAAATAACTGGATCCAGTTTATATTATTTTGAAATATAAAATAACTGACATGGATCACATACTGTTTGACTAGTTTGCAAATAGTATAAATATGTAATACTCACTGTCCTGAATGACTGAGTCAATCAATAAATCAATAATATTTATTTTTTGCTATTATATATATAATATCATGGTATGAACTATAATATATTCATTACAATATTACCAGTATTGAACATTCCATTCATAAGATTTACAATGTACTGAGGGAACGAAAATAATTGATCATGGTAAAATTAGATAACAATTAAAAAATAAAAAATAAAAAATAAAAAATAAAATTAAATAACAATAAAACAGATTAGTATTGTCCAAAACTACACTAAGGATTTTTAAGAAAGGAACAATTAATGTGAATGAAGTTGTTAGATTACTTCATAGAAAAATTATAAATGAAATGTAGGAGTGAGGATTGATCTCTAGCTCATCATGATCCTTACATACATGTATACCTGGAGTATAAAACCTATAACTTGGCTATATTAGCTATAGAATGCTTTTTCTTTAGGAAAATATTTCCCTTAGCCAAATTGTTCTTTGGATGCTTTTTTTCCTTAGCCATGAGGACCTGTAAGAGTTGTCAAATTGCCTTATTATAAAGGTAGCTATGTTATGTTGGGGAAAAGATACTTTATATTTGTATAGCTTTGTATAAAACACTCACTTTTCTGAGACTTAGCTTTCTTATCTATGTAATGACACAATAATACATTCTTTCTAAGCCATAAAGCACTTTTAAAGTGTGAGCTGTGATCTTCATTAGCTAACTGACTCAAATCTTTTCAATTATATGCAGAGCCAAAAATAGTGGCTAGGTCCTAAGTTCTAGGACAGCCTTGAGGTGTGAAGCCAAATATTAAATGAGGAAAAGACATAATGAATTTTTAACTTAATGTTATTTCAAACAAATATTGAATTTTACCATTTCTTTTTGTTTAAAAACACATCTTTTTGAGAGAATATTCCAAATTATTTCATACTGTAAAGAATGATGAGTAAATTTATTTTGAATAATAACAAATGATACCTCAAGCTTATTGTGATGTTTAGAATAATATAATTATTGTAGCTTTTATATAATTAACACAAAATTAATACAAAAGGAAAGGAAGATGACATTTTCCTAATATGCAGCTATGTTGAATTAATAAAATTAATCGAATTAATTGATAATTGTATTTATGTTCTCCAGTACGTAAATAATACTAAATTGATGTTTCACACAGCTAAGCCATTAAAGAACTTGCAAGTTGATTTTTACATAGAAATTACAAAGATTGATGAGGGCAAGAGGGGAAAAACTAATGGCAAAGAGTGGAATAAAACATGATTATTATTTTACAGTTAAACAATGTTATGCCATGAAATGGAAAAGGCCATTATCAGCTGGTTGTTAATATCCTAAAAATGCTTTTGTGCAATAATTGAAATGCAAAAGCCAGTCATTCCCATTTTATTGGGTAGAGGATGCCATAATGTAGATTTTTATAGGAACATTCAGTTACTGCTGTTATCCATAACTCTTCTATCTTTTAAAAATGTAACCAACAAATGTGAATTGTTTTCAGTTATGCTGATTTATGACATAAGCATAGCAATTAGAGCAGGGCAAGTCCTATTGGACAAGTCAGTCAAGCCCTCTTAGCCTGATGCTGTTGAATTACAGCTTTCAAAATGCACCCCTGGGTCCTTAGAGTGTGTATCACCAAACCTTGAATGAAA
Organism: Mirounga angustirostris; assembly: GCF_029215605.1. Taxonomy (NCBI): domain Eukaryota; kingdom Metazoa; phylum Chordata; class Mammalia; order Carnivora; family Phocidae; genus Mirounga; species Mirounga angustirostris. The sequence goes on along the minus strand of NW_026991716.1, from coordinate 44,748,035 downwards.
CCAATTTTATAAAGATAGCAGAAATTATGGGTGCTACCACACTTGAAGCGGTCACTTTAGAAGTCTGTGCATCAATTCCAACACATCTCTCATTGCTCGAACATATTTTGTGACTTTAAGAATTATTGCAGTGGACTTGCTTTAAATATCTTCAAGGGCAGAAAATCTCTACTTTGTGGATGATCATAATATTTAAAACCAGATGTAATTGTTTTGGAACAAGGTGGTGGAATGAATATATGAATATAAATGTTTCTATCTATCATCTATTCGTCTACCATCTATTTTTCTATTATCTATCATCTATCTATCTATCTATCCTATCTGGATAATAGTGAAAAAATATCCAACTTTTAAAATAAAGTAATTAATATTCTCATTGGCACCAGATCTACTTTTGTGGCAATTCCAGCAAAAGTATTTGAGAGGCATTTAAAAAAAAGAATTGTTACTGAAATCATCTCCAAAGAAGATATTTCTGTGAAATATAAAACACAATTTAATATGTAATTTATGGTATGCTTATTAAAAGATCTTTCTCACTCTTTTGTAGCTATTATTTTCGCTAAAAAGAGCTTTGATTAATTGTAAAAATGATTTGCTTTTTGTTTATTTTTAAATTTCATTTTGAAATAATTTTGGACATACACAAGAGGGAACTGAAAGAGAACTGAAAAGTTGAAAAAATAGAACTACAAATTTTTGCCCAAAAATTAATAGTTTAATTAACACAAGGATGAAAATCAAAATTAACACTGATGCAACAATACTATTAACTAATCTATAAACCTTATTCAACTGCCAGTTGTCCAAATTGTCCAATTCAGGATCCCATATTGCATTTAGTTGTCATGTCAATCCTTTTTTTTTTGTCTTTCATGACCCTATGGTTGAAGAGAAATGACCAATTATTTTGTAGAACGTCTCTCCCAATTTGGATTTCTTTTGTTTCCTGGATGATTAAATTCAGATTATGCATTCTTTGTAAGAGGACCACAAATGTTAATGCTATGTCTAAGAGGAGGCATGTAATGTTGATACGTGTTATTAAGGGTGATGCTAACTTTGACAACTTGGTTTAGGTGGTGCCTAAAAAGTTTCTCCATTGTAATGCTACTGTTTTCTCTTTGTAATTAATAATTATCTTATGGAAAGGTACTGTCAAATTATGTAAATAACCTGTTTCATATCATACTTTTCCCTACTAATTTTAGTGTTTGTTGATGAATCTTGCCTGCAACAGTTTTTACTGTGGTGTTTGCCAAACAGTAACTTTTATTTCCATCATGCCTTGTACCTATATTAATTGGAATTTTACTATAAGGAAGAACTGCCCATTTCCCTCCTTTATTACATGGAAATGGTGTATCTATATTGGCATGGACTCATGGCTATTTTAGTCTAGGATTTATAGTTCATTATTATTATTTATCTTTTGGCTCAACTTATCCCCGATTTTGTCATTGGAAATTCCTTCAGATTTATTCCTTTCTATATCTCCAATAATTTGTTTTAAGCATTTGCATCCTTCTGGCAACATAAAGTGTTCCACTCTCATCTGGTACTTTTCCTGAAATCAGCCATCTCCTCAGAGCTCTTTCATTTTTATTGCAGAATGGTGTTTAGAAACCAAAATACAGGAACTAGTTATGTCCATTGTTACTGAGGTGTTACTCTGCTAGTTCTTCTCAGTGGATATACACAGACATCTAGAACAGTATCTATATTGAGTCTATGTACTTTTCTATGTATTTGTTAAGAAATGTTAGTACATACTGATTCATCCAATTATAGTTCAACACCCAAGGGTTCAATCTAGCCTTCCTCCATTCATATTTGTAATTCCTTTCTCCTACAGTAAGAGACCTGCATCTCATTATTCGTATTTATTTGTTCCATTCTAAAAATCCTAATTTTATAATTACTGATCATATTCTGTGACAAATATGCTAAGAATTAAAACGTTTCCCAACGGGGGAACACAAAATGAGGTACAAGCAGTAATAAAGTAACCTAACTGTATTACAAATGCATAACAAAACCACACAAAACTGTGTGGGGAGTAAAAGAACTAATCTATTAACTCAGAAAAACATTGTTTGACTGCATGCTGACATGTTAATGACAAAATGAACTGTATGCAAATATTCTACTCTTAGTATACTTGTCACAGAGTGTGATCAGTAATTATAAAATTAGGATTTTTAGATTTTTAGGGTTAATTTTAATGATTTAAAAATTATTTTTGCCAAGTGTATATCAAGTTTTACTGTGGTACTAAATATAATCAGAGGCAACCTCAGAGCCATCCTTCCAACCCCATTTTAATTGCACTGATTTTCTACCATATTACCACCTATATCCTGTAACTTAACTATTAATTTCTGATTGATCTTTATGCCTTTTATTTGTTTTCTTATCTTTTTTCCTTCAGCAATCTTCTTTGTAGTTGCCTATTTCTTCCTGGAGTCTCAGTGTTATCAGTTTGCCTATATCAAGATAAGATACCAGCTAGAGCAATCAATCAACTGTCAAAAACAAAGATTTAAGTTAACATTGCTCCAAGGATGACATCATTTTTAGCAAAAATGAAGAAACTTGCACTTATATGAAAACATCATGAGAATGACTTGTTAAAATGCAAAAGCATATTATCTGCAGCAAGATGAAAAATGAGCAGAAACAAATGATGAAAATTAAGACAATTATGTCTTTATAGCAGTTGCACAGTGCTATGATATTTACCCTTCTCTGCCCCTTTTCTAACTCTCTCTCCTTTAAAGCCTTCACCCAGTGCTTGAAATCGTCACCTAGATACTAATGGAGATCTGAAATCTTGAAAGGCTTTCAAAACAAAATAGTTCAAAGATAAGACTAAAATTGGTTGTTATTATAGTAGCAATGTCCACAATAGCCACACTATGGAAAGAGCCCATAAGAAGATGTGGTATACACACACACACACACACACACACACACACACAATGGAACACCACGCAGCCATTGAAAAAAATGAAATCTTGCCATTTGCAATGATGTAGAAGGAACTAGAGGGTATTATGCTAAGTGAAATAAGTCAATCAGAGAAAGGCAATTATCATATGATCTCACTGATATGTGGAATTTAAGAAACAAAACAGGATCATAGGGGCCCCTGGGTGACTCAGTCAGTTAAGCGTCTGCCTTCAGCTCAGGTCATGATCCCAGGGTCCTAGGATGGAGCCCCTTAACAGGCTCCCTGCTCTGTGGGGAGCCTACTTCTCCTTCTCCCTCTGCCTGCCTCTCCCCCTTCTTGTCCCCTCTCTCTCTCTGTCAAATAAATAAATAAATAAAATCTTAAAAAAAACCCCACAAGACCCAGAGGATCATAGGGGAAGAGAGGGAAAAATAAAACAAGATGAAATCAGAGAGGGAGACAAACCATAAGAGACTCAATCATAGGAAAAAAACTGAGGGTTGCTGGAGGGGAGGGGGTGGGGAAGGATGGGGTAACTGGGTGATGGGCATTGGGGAGGGCATGTGACATAATGAGCACTAGGTATTATATAAGACTGATGAATCACTGACCTCCAACTCTGTTACGAATAATACACTATATGTTAGTTAATTGAATTTAAATTAAAAAATAAATAAAAAATATTTATGGGAAAAAATTTCCTAGAAAATTGGTTGTTATTAATTTTTCACAATTTCATTTTTAATAGACTTATTTTTTAGAGCAATTGGAGAGGAAGATAAAGAGTTTTCCCATATATCCTCTGCCCGTACACATGTATCATCTCCCCTATTATCAAAATCACTAATCAAAATGCTGTTTGTTTGTTTGTTTATTTAAATCAAGGATGAACAGGGGCACCTGGGTGGCTGGTCGTTAAGCGCCTGCCTTCAGCTCAGGTCACGGTCCCAGGGTCCTGGGATCGAGCCCCGCATCGGGCTCCCTGCTCGGCGGGAAGCCTGCTTCTCCCTCTCCCACTCCCCCTGCTTGTGTTCCCTCTCTCGCTGTGTCTCTCTGTCAAATAAATAAATAAAATCTTTAAAAAAAAATCAAGGATGAACATATATTGAAACATAATCACCCAAAGTCCATAGTTTACCTTAACGTTCATTCTTGATGTTGTACATTCAATGCATTTGGATAAAAAGTATAATGACATATATCCATCATTAAAATATTATATAGAGTATTTTCACTGTCCTAAAAATCATCCTTGCTCTGCCTATTCATCTCTGCTCGCATCGCCACCACACCCCTGACATTCACTCATCTTTTTAGTGTCTTCACAATTTTGCCCTTTCCAGAATTTTATATAATTGGGATCATACAAGATGTAGTCTTTTCAGATTGGCTTCTTTCACCTAGTAATACGCATTGAAGTTTCTCCATGTCTTTCTATGGCTTAATAGCCCATTTCTTAGCATTGGATAATATTCCATTATCTGGATACCCCATAGCTTATTTATCTATTTGTTTACTGAAGGACATCTTATTTTTTCCCAAGTTTTGGCAATTACAAATAAAGCTGTTATAAATAACTGTGTGCTGATTTTTGTGTGGATGTATTTTCAATCTCTTCGGGTAAATAACAAGAAACATAGTTGAAGAATCGTATGGTAAGAATATGTTTAGTTTTGTAAGAAACTGCCAAACTGTTTTCCAAAGTGGCTGTAACATTTTATACTCCCACCAGCAATGAAGGAGAGTCCCTATTGCTCTACACTCTCACCAGCATTTGGTGTTGGCAGTGTTCCAGATTTTGGCCATTCTAATGGGAATGTAGTGGTATTTTATTATTGTTTTAATTTACATTTCATTGATGATATATATTGTTGTATATCTTTTCAAATCCTTTTTTTCAGTCTGTGTATCTTCTTAAGTGAGATGTCTATTAAGATCTTTGGCTCATCTTGTAATTGAGTTGTATGTTTTCTTATGTTGAGTTTCATATTTCTTTGTATATTTTGGATAACAAGACTATCAGATGTGTCTTTTAGAAAATTTTCTCCCAGTTTATGGCTTGTCTTCTAATTCTCTTGATACTGTCTTTCACAGAGCAGAAGTTTTTAATTTTAATAAAGTCCAGCATATCAACTGTTTCTTCATGGATAGGTGTTTTATTTATTTATTTATTTAGATTTTTTTTATTCTTATGTTAATCCGCATACATTACATCATTAGTTTTAGATGAAGTGTTCCATGATTCATTGTTTGTGCACAACACCCAGTGCTCCATGCAGAATGTGCCCTCCTCAATACCCACCACCAGGCTAACCCATCTTCCCACCCCTGGATAGGTGTTTTATTTAAAAAGGCCAAGGTCATCTAGGTTTTCTCCTATGTTATCTTCTAGGATTTTTGTAGTTTTGCATTTTACAGTTAGGCCCATAATCCTTTTTGAGTTCATTTTTATGAAGGGTGTACGTCTGTGTCTAGATTCATTTTTGGAATGTGGATGTCCAGTTGTTCCAGCACTATTTTTTGTGAAAGATGATCTTTGTAGCAATGTATTGCCTTTGTTCTTTTGTCAAAGATTAGTTGATTATATTTATGATGATCTAGTTCTGGGCTTTATATTCTTTTTCATTGATCTGTTTATTCTTTCACTAATATCATATTCTCTTGATAACTGTAGCTTTACATTAAGTCTTGAAGTCAGGTCATGTCAGTCCTCTGACTGTTCTCCTTTAATACTGTTTTGGCTATTCTGGGTCTTTTGCCTATCCACCTTTAGAATCAGTTGTCTCTATCCATAAGACACCTTGCTGGGACTTGGGATTGTATCAAATCTATAGATCAAGTTGGGAAGAACTGATATCTTGACAATATTGAATCTTCCTCATCTGTATACATAGGATATCTCTCCATTTATTTTGTCCTTTGATTTCATTCATTGAGTTTTGTAGTTTTCCTCAGATAAAGCTTAAACATATTTTGTTAGATTTATCACTAAGTATTTCATTTTCAGTGTGCTAATGTACATGGAATTGTGTTTTTAATTTCAGATTCCACTTGTTTGTTATTAGTCTTTAGGAAAACAATAGACTTCTGTGCAATAACCTTGTATCCTGCGAACTTGCTGTAATGCTTATTAGTTCCAGGTATTCTTTTGTCAATTCTTTCAGATTTTCTACATAGAAAATTATGTCATCTGTGAACAGAGACAATTTTATGTCTTCTTTCCCAATCTGTCTACATTTTATTTTCTTGAATTATTGCATTAGAAAGGACTCTAGTTTGATGGTGAAAAGGTGAAATAAGAGGGACATCCTTACCTTGTACCTGGTCTTAGCAGGAAAGCTTTGAATTTCTCACCATTAAGTATAACGTTAGCTATAGATTTTCTGTGGATAGTCTATCAAGTTGAGAAAATTACCCTCTAGTCCTAGCTTATTGAGAATTTCTTTGTGAATGAATGTTGTATTTTGTCAAATGCTTTTTCTGCATCTATTGATATGATTATATGTGATTTTTCTTTTTTAGCTTGTTGACATATGGAATTCAGTTCTATTAGTTTTTGCCTTACATAGTTTGATGCTGTGTTGTTAGACACATACATATTAAGAATTGTTATGCCATCTTCCAGAATTTACTCCTGGATTATGTGAAGACCTCTTTTATCCCTGGTAATTTCCTTACTTTAAAGTCTGCTCTGTCTGAAATTAATATATCTACTCTGACTTTATTTTGATTAGTGTTAATATGGTATATTTTCCTCCATCCATTTACTTTTCATCTATATGTATCTTTGTATTTAAGCCGGAGATGTTTTCTGATGCACTCTGACAATTTCTGTCTTTTATTTGTACATTTAGACCATTCACATTCAAAGTGATTTTTGATATTGTTGGATTAATGTCTACCATATTTGTTACTGTTTTCTATTTGTTACCCTTGTTCTTTTGTCTTGTTTTTGTCTTCCACTCTTTTTCTTCCTCTTGTAGTTTTAATTGAGCATATTGTATGATTCCATTTCTTTTTTTTTTAGCATATCAGTTATACTTTTTAAAAACCTTTTTTAGTGGTTGCTCTTCATAATTCAAATTTATTTCTCATTTCCATAGAAGAGACCAGACTACTTATAAGACTCAGTCTGAAAAATTTTATGAAAAGGAAAAAAATTCTGTTATTATGGAAATCTCTTTTAGTACACCACTTCCATGAAGAATCATTTTTGCTGATCTAAGATGATAAGGGTGGAAGAGAGAGGATTGATTTATCTTCAAAGAATAGGAAATTTGGCAGGTGTGAAAGAATTCAGTGAATTTTAAATAGGAGGAAGAGGTCAACTATCACTTGGCCTATGGAGGGTTAGAATTAAAGATATAATGCCTTCCTATGAATAAATAATCCCATCCACGGGGGAAATAAGCACGAAAACTTCCATTTCAGGGGCCATAACTACTCTGAAATGAAAATATTGACTTCACTATATCAATTTTTTCATAATTTTTTACATTAAGTTCCAGAGTTAGTGGATCATTGGTTGCTTCCTGCAGTGAAATAATTGTCATTATTAATGTAGATACATTCAAGATACATAGTAAAGACATAGCTCTATACGTAAACTTAGAAAATTCTGAGAGCTATAACTTCCTATAGAAATCTAAAGAATTTTATTTTTCCAGCTCACAGGACCAGTTCTTGTCAGACACATTGAAGTATATTCCACAAAACTACATATATGTGTGTGTATACATGTATAACATATATATATATCTCATATTTAAAGTGAAAAGATTACATTGTTGTATATATTTATATAGATATTGCATATTATTGTGTCATTTGTTTATTATTCTTAGGTTAAGGAATGGAAAGCATCTGTCCATCATTCACATTTGCATTTTGCAGATTATATAAGTACTTAAGAAGCTGAATCAGTTATCTATATGTTCAGTGCTATTTTAGTCACTGCCTATAATCAGTTCCAATCACTTGAGTTGAAATCATATTTCTAAAGTGTCATTGCCTGTTTTTCAAGGATTTGATGAAAGTATTTAGCTGAGTACCAAGCTATCAAGATGCCAGTATCTGATTTTGTTTCAATATTAAGTACACCTTCTTGCTGTTTGTTAACCATAATTAACCCAAATGTTGTTTGTTTCATCTCTCCTGCCTTTTAAAAAACTAATGAAATATTTATTAGTGCTCCTTTTTAATTTTTATTGATCTTTTAGCTATGCTTCTGTGTTTCTTATAGTGGTTAAACTACAGATTACAATATACATACTTAATTTATGACAGGGTAACTTAATTAGCCTTATGTTATTTCATTAACAATGCAAAAATCTTAAAATCATATAGTTCCATTTATTTCCCCAAATATCTTTATTTTATTGTCATATAATTTACTTATAATATGTATTAATATTTACTGTAGTTCAGGTCTTCTGCTAATAAATTTTCTGAGCTTTTGTTTGTTTGAAAGTGACTATTTTGTAGTTATTTGTGAAAGATACAGCAGATTAGAATTATAGGTTGCACTTTTTTCTTTCTACTCTCCAGAGCTGTCAATCAATTACCTTTTTTATGTCTATTATTTTTTATGAGAAATAGACATCTAATTTTTTTCTCATTAATGTAATATGCCTGGTTGCTGGTTACCTTCAAGGTTTTCCAATTTTATTTTATTTTCAGCAGCTTAGCTGTGATGTGCCTAACTATGATTATCTTTGTACTTATCCTGCTTGATTCTTGAACATGTGGCTGATGTCTTTCATGAATTTTACAAAAACCTTCAGCCATTTTCTCTTGTAACCATTTCTTCTTTCTCCCTGGATTCTATTACACATACTCTAGATATTGATGATTTCAAACAGGTGTCTGACTCAGTGGTCATTTATTCTTCTGTGAGCATTCTATTGTAAGTCCATCCAATAAATTCTTAATTTCAAATATTATGTATTTCTCAATTCTAAATTTCCATTTGGTTCTTTCTTAGAGTTTCTATTTATTTTTATAAACACTCCAACTCCTCCCTCATTTTGTTTTTTCTCTAAATCCTTTAATATATAAAGGATTTTAAAGTCCTTATCTGCTGCTTTGGACACTTGAGTCATTTATTTGTCTGTCTGCTTCCATTGATTGCTTTATTCCATGACTATGGGGAACATATTTTTGCTTCAAGTATCTTGCATTTTTTAAGGTTTTATGTCAAATATTGTGCATAAGATATTATTAGAGATGGAAATGTATACTGCTTTTTCTGTGAGAAAGTACTCACTATTTTAACTGTCAGACATTCCAGGGTAAAGGATGATCTCTTTGATCAAATTAGTATTGAACTGTCTTGGACTTGGGTTGTACCCTTACTTAGTTTGGTTCACCTCTATTAATATTAAATATCTTTAGGATGGGATCAGGACATTTCTCCCAGCATTGCTTTGGATCCTTAGCATTGTAAGACAAAAAAATATTTTGCTGTTTTTCATTCCAGTTCTCAGTTTCCCATCTTGATGTTCTTGACTTCTCAATAACAACAACAACAAAAATGTCCTATGGGAGAAAATTGTTGATTGAGGAGAATAAGCTTTGTGTTTAGGGCTTCTTCAACTTCAATTTATCATGTCAATCCACACACAAAAAATTTTTTAAGTTTTTATTTAAATTCCAGTTAGTTAACACAAAATGTAATATTAGCTTCAGCTGTACAATATAGTGATTCAACACTTCCATACAACACCTGGTGTGCATCACAAGTGCCCTCCTAATCCCCATCATCTATTTAATCTCATTCCCCCACCCCGCCCCAACCTCTGGTAACCATCAGTTTGTTCTCTATAGTTAAGAATCTGTTTCTCAGTTTGCCTCTCTCTCTCTTTTTTCCCTTATGATCATTTTTATTTCTTAAATTCCACATATGAGTGAAATCATATGGTATTTGTCTTTCTCTGACACTTACTTCACTTAGCATAATACTCTCTAGATCCACTATTTTTTTTTAATCAGCTCATTTTTCCTTGTTACAGCAAAATCCTCTAACCTTCTTAAGTGCTAATATCCAGACAAGTATTTAACTCCAGAAACAAAAGTTCCACTCTTCTCTGCACATCATTCTCATCAATGACTTTAATAAAAATTATGTTTGTAAAAAGATTGTTTCTGGTTCTTACAGTAAGAGCAATGCTATTTGCAATTTTCTATATTATAACTGGAAATGAAATACTGATTCTTTTAATCTGAATTTTGAATTGTTGCTTTTGTTGCATTACTTCTATATTTGGGGAAGCAATATTGTCAGTAGTGAGGTCTTACTAACATTGAGCTATGGCAGAGATAGTGTGCTATGAAACATTTAAAAAACTATTGCTGCAAAGGTATTATATTAGGCAAGAAAGTGGTTTTAATTTATTAAATCATCCCGAAGTCTAACCTCATTAAACATGTAGACCTTGTAAATCAAGTAGACCTTGTTTCATGGTTTGCATTATAAACTCTAGCTGTTTGGATTTTTGTTTGTACTTAATAGCACTGTCAGGAATGGCAAAATGTATTACAAGTAAATATCATTGCTGGCATTGATGGGTAATTAGGGCACCCTGAGAATATGAGGACTTGATAAACAAAATTCATTTTAGAGCCTTGGTAGAATGATGGCAGATGAAATTAGGCAATTGTTTAACAAATACTCATTGATTGGTGACTACTTCCAAGACACCATGGCAAGAATTGTAACTAGGAAATACATTAAAATTTATATGCCTGTGTATACTTGGAAGCCAAATATAAACTAGGAACTCCTGGTACTGGAGATATAGATGGGATAGAATCTTAAAGCTGACCTTGTTGTCTTTCTCTTTGTTCTTTGAAGATTACTTCCTCCTCTTTTTCTTCAAGGACTGTATAAGAAAATGTAAATGTCATCAGAAATAAATCAAAACATTTCTGTTCTATTTGTGAAGTACCTATTTTTTAAAAGATCATTTTTATGGCCATATTAAAAGGCAATTGAGAATATATCATTAGAAATTTTTGACTCTTGCATTCGATCCTGTGTTCTCTAAAGGGAAAAATACAAGGAAGATCTAACAAAGATCAATAGAAAAAAAAAGTAAGTGACTTGAGGAAGTGGTTTGAAAAATAGAAAATATTCATGTGCATTTATTTTAGGACACTTTAATGTCAATGCTTTTTGAATGCTATAAGTGAAGACCTCACTATTTTAGAAAATTGTGACCCTACTCATCAGATATGCAGATTGATGTGACTTTTAAGATTGAGCAATTAGTAACCTTAAAAAGGACATTAGAGTAATTCCTTCACAAAAAAGCATAAACTGTCTTGCTTTAATGCTGCAATTATAACATACTACTTATTATTTCAAATGTCATTCTCTATTACAGACCTAATGATTGATAAAATGAGTGTTTCAACAGATATCTATTTTTTTTTTTTACCAATTAAGTATGTCCCAGATACTGCTTGAGTTGCTAGAGATATAATAATACTGAGAAGGGTGACCAAATACTTCATCACCAAAATGAGATCCTTTTGAAAGTGACACTAAATAATTATACCTGAATAATAAATGTTAACTCTGACTATTGTCACTTAAAAGGCACTTTAAAAAAAGGCTTAGTCTCTTTAAAGGTTGTTAACATAAAAGAGGAACTAAAGTAATGGATGTGTACAATACTATGTAATAACTTCTAAATTAAAGACTTGTGGGTGGGGTGTAAGAGCAGAAAGCTGACTGTCATGGTTAGCTTATAGGTTGACCCTCCCTTCCAATAATCCTTGTCTCTGGGTATTTATACCCCTGTGGAGTCCCATTTTCTCATTGAATTAGTGCTGGCCCTGTGTCACAAAGGGTACTTCTTAAAAGAACTTACAGTATTCTGCTTGGTCCGTTGGAATACTTGTTCTTGGGGCCCTGAACAGCCATGGAGGGAGTTAAACCACTCTAAATGGCGGATAGAAAGAACATGTGGAGAGACCTCATGGAGAGGCCTTGAGACCACATGATGAGAGAGATTCCCAGGAAGCCCCAAGTTGTTCTGGCCTGGCCATTTCACATGCAGCTGAGGCAAGTCCTCCTCGCTGACTTCTGCCAGGCTACAGATTTGTGAGATTAAACAAATAAATAAATAAATAAGTAAAAAATTTACTTCTGATTTAACTAAGTTTGGAACAATTTGTTCTATAACAATAGATAACTGGAACAGAATTTGGGATGCTGCCATAAAGTAGAACACTGTTATAACACAAAACTAATATATGTGGCATTGGTTTGGGGACCAGTGGCAGAAAAATCTGGAAGAGCCACAACGTGTTAATTAGAGAAAGCTAGAAGGGCCTTGAAAAGAAGACTGGTGAAAATTTGAAGGACAGTGAGAAAACTGTTATTCTAGCCCAGAGAAAACTTACATACTGGCAAAACAGTGAAACTCTTGTCTGCAGTACCATAGGAAAGAGAAAATATTATCTAATGATGTCTGGTTCTTGCTGAAGATGTTTCTAGATAGAATGCTAAGATTGCCAACTCTCTGTGATAGAATATGAGAAGAGCCAGATGGACTAAAGATGAAATATTTAGTTTTCAAACAGAACTTAGTGTTGGCTGGGTAGCACAGTTGGTTAAGCATCAGACTCTTGATTTCAGCTCAGGTCATGATCTCAGGGCCATGAGATCCAGCCCATTGTCGGGCTCCATGCTGTGTTCAGAGCCTGCATGGGATTCTCTCTTCCTCTCTGTCTGCCCCTCTCCCACCCAACATGCTCTCGTTCTCTCTCAAATAAATAAACAAACAACAGAACTTAGAGGAAATACAGAAGTGCCAGAATAGTTTTTCAAACACAAATGCTCTTAAAGAGAAATAGCTTCAGGGCAAAGATCAAAATATAAGGTATACCTACAAAACCTTTTGGTAGGTCATCAGAAAGATTTAAGTTTGAGCCTCCAGTTAAACAATAGAGCCACTAATTATATTTAAGACATGCCTTACTGTGCTTCTGAAGAATCTTAGGGCATTTCCTCATAGCAGCCACACATACAACCCAGACATAGAGGAACATGTCTCAGAAAGGATGTGGGTGTGGTTTTTGTCTGATGATGTGAATTACAGTTTGATACATAGGAAGCCTACAATGTTTTTAAAAGAATAATGTTATCTTGGACTTTGGGTTTTTTATTTTCCAGTGATTAATAACCAGACTAGCAATCTGAATAGGAATCCTTTCCTTCTATCTTCAATTCCAAACACCTCTCCTCTCATGAGCCCAGGAGTTAGAGACCTTCTAACTTCTATGTTTAGATGAGTTTCCTTTTCTTTGTTGAATGGGTTTAGGGATTGTTCACCTGTGTGCTGAAAACTTGATTGGAGACAGATGCAAAGTCTAAAGGCACAGACCATAAGTTTAACCATAGGAAGTTCTTGTCCTTTGGATCTATGTGTGTGGGAGGGGGCTGGGGGGAGGAAGAGAAGTTGTTTGATAATGGCCTAGATGTGAGTGCCAGTTGCCCCTGAGGCACAAATGGGTAGTGGGAAACTGAACAGTAGTATCAGTCTTCCCTGCCTTATAGGCTTGGGAGGGCATGACACTTAAAAGCAGACAGCTTCAGATAGAATAATAGTGCACAAGATTAGAGAGTGTGTTGTCTTTCTCCACTGCATTATTCTATTTATTAAGGATATCCCAGCTATCAGATATAAATCCAATTGGCACTCAGAGAAAACAATCATCCATCTAAACGGATCCATCTTTCAAAAAAAGGAGATCTACATTGAATAATTGGAATATGAGAACAATCAAATAAAATCTGCCATAAGAAGGAGATGAACGTGAAAATAAAAAAGAAAAATAAGATCACATAAGAAGAGCCAAATATAATGCAAAATAAGTCTGGATTCAAAATCATGATTTTTAAAATATAACATTTAGTAAATCATAGGAGATAACCACTTGTCAGAAGTTCATGGGCAACAAACAGCTCCTAGCAGAGTGTTGAAAGGTAAACAGAAAGAATTCATAAATAAAAAGATGAAGTACTTGGGAGATCACTATAGGAGACGTGATATGAGTAAAATAGGTGATCCAGATTGAAAAGGAAAAAGGATAGGGCGCCTGGGTGGCTCAGTTGGTTAAGCGACTGCCTTCGGCTCAGGTCATGATCCTGGAGTCCCTGGATCAAGTCCCGCATCGGGCTCCCTACTTGGCGGGGAGTCTGCTTCTCCCTCTGACCCTCCTCCCTCTCATGCTCTCTGTCTCTCATTCTCTCTGTCTCAAATAAATAAATAAAATCTTTAAAAAAAAAAAAAAAAAAAAAAAAAGAAAAGGAAAAAGGATAAAGAAGGGACAATAATTTAAACAATTAGAGGGAAAGAAACTTCCCTAAACTGAAAAAAGATCTGAATGTAAAATTTAATAGTTTCACCAATTTCCATTCTGTGTGATAAAAAAAATTATTATAGCCTGACACATGAATTGGACATCTGTGCATGAATTCAAAGGATGAAGAGAAAATTTATACATTTCAAGATAAAAAACTACAAGCTTTTGCATAGAGAAAAATACCTGATTGTGGTGGGCATGTTATTTGCAATGCCAGAATCTAAAATAGTGGAATAAATCAGAAGTCTGCTGAGGTAAAAGGACCCAGAAGTCCTTTACTCAGCCAAAATATTATTTATCCTTTCTATGAGAAAGACATTAAAGATGTGCAAAGAAACTGAGACTATATTATTCACATTTTCATGTACAGAGAACACCTGTGAAATGACTATGTAAATAAATGAATAAATAGAGGTAACAAAGTGGGGGAAGATAAAGAAAAAGTAAATAATCTTGTGAAATAAGCTTGGTGACATAAGTAATTTGCCGATAATAATAAACTCACTTGGAGTGTGTAATATGAATGCCAATTAAGAGCTATTTAAATAGATGAGAAAATTTCTAGTAGTTCTTAAATTGACTCAGAAAGACCTGGGAATGTGGGGACTATGGGTGGGGAGGAAGAGGAAGGAAGTAAAAGTGTTCCAGATGTCTTAGCTGGGAGTGGGGCAAAAGAAAAGAGAAGGTAGAATAAAATATTCTAAAAATCTAATTTTATTGGGAAAAAAATAAGACTGGGGAGAATTCTGCACTATCGTGGAGAAAACAGTGATTCCCAATGCAGGAAACAGTAGGTAACTTGTTTATGAAATATTAAAGCCATTAGTTTCTTATTAAAAAGTAATATAAGTGAACTGGAGAATAATAAAAAAGGGAAGAATAAAATCATGTACCTGTATTTTTATAACCAATGTGAAAAAAAAAAGGGCTGTAACACTGGGTTCAAGAAAAAAGTGCTAATCTCAGCTGTTCAAACAAATGTGCACAAACACACATACACACACACACACTTAATACAAAGTGGCATTTAGTTTTAAATGTTAAAACTAATGGGATGGGTAAAGGGATACCCAGTCCGTATAAACAACAAAAAAGCAGGAATGATGATATAATCAGAAATGATAGAATTTACATTTAAGGATATTAAACAAGATAAAAACATTGTGCAATGATAAGATACAAACTAAAAAAAAAGTTTAATAGTGTTTATGTTAGGTTATTAGCTGTGATTTCATTCAGCATGTACATACTTACTGAAGTTAAACTGTTTTTTCAGTTTTGCCTTTTATCATGTGTCATAAAGCAGAAGATGGGTGTCTCAGCTCAAAGAGAGGGTAAATTCATTCTTCCTCCATCTTTTCATTCTTTTCTCATCCTTAATGGATTGGATGAAGCCCACACAAACTGAAGAGGGCCACCTGCTCTACTTCATTCACTAATGACAATGCTGATTTCTTCTAGAAACACCTTCACAGACACTACAAGAATAATGTTTTACCAGCTATCTAGGCATCCCTTGGCCCAGTCAAGTTGACACATAAAATCAACCATCACAATCATGTTTATTCAGTTCTAGGACTTATTGTAAAATGCACTATTCTTTTAATTACAGCTTCTTGGATGAAGGGGGAAAATCTTTATTAAATGCACACATTTCAAAAACAATGTGTGGAAAATATGCCTTACAATGGAATAATACAGCAATCCCATAAGTCTTCATGTAAAATGAATTAATGCAATGATTTTGTGTATAATGCTGAAGGGTGGAGTTATAAAGATTTGTTTGGAGATAGAATCTCAAATGTTGAGAGTAAAGATGAAAGGCTATAAACAGTTGTTTCTGAAGTTTCTAACAGAAGCAACTGTGCAAATGGTAATATCATTAACCAAGTTGAAAGATACATGAAGAGAGGTGATTTGAAAGGAAGGAAGTTCACTTTGGGGCCCCCCTTTTTTTTGGTAAAGATTTAATTTATTTGAGAGAGAGAGAGCACATGGGGGAGAGGCAGAGGGAGAGTGAGAGAGAGAGAGAGAATCTCAAGCAGGCTCTTTGCTGAGTGCAGAGCCGGATGCAGGGCTGGATCCCAGGACCCTTAGATAAATGACCTGAGCCTAACTCAAGAGTTGGATGCTTAACTGACTGAGCCACCCAGGTGCCGCAGCTTTGGGACCCTTTTAATTTGAGGTGCTTGAATAACTTTTGAGTGGATATATCCAATTGCATATAAAAAGAGTTATCTGGAATGCAGGGTAGAATTTTTGCTTTGGCCAAAATTTGGAAGGGCATATGCAATATTAATACTTACTATGTTACTTGGGGCACCTGGGTAGCCACCCAGTCGTTAAGCGTCTGCCTTCAGCTCAGGTCATGATGCCGGGGTCCTGAGGTCAAGCCCCAGGTCAGGCTCCCTGCTCAGCGGGGAGCCTGCTTCTCCTTCTCCCTCTGCTGCTCCCCCTACTTGTACTCTCTCCACCTCTCTCTGTCAAATAAAAAAATAAAATCTTTAAAAAAAATACTATGTTACAATTAGTGGATACTGAATTCGTGGTTTTTGTTTTATTCAAATTAGTATTGTGCAGGAATATTTTATAAATATAGACCACAATTTGTTGATTTAAGATGCTGATATTTGAGCATTTCTGAAATCAGGATATACCTAACAGTATCAGCTAAGTGCAGTAGTGACAAAGTCATCATAGTCAGAACGTATGCACGTTTAGTCAATTGGTATTCATATTGTCATCACTGAAGTGAAAAAATTGGATTCTGTGTACTATTGATTGAGGTTGACATTTAAAATGTTTTCAAAAAATCACACTATGGTTTCTTATTAAATCACAAAGTTTTGTGCCCTGAAAAATATGGAAATAGAGCAGGAGTGTGTAAAGTTGTCACTATTTGACAATGTTTTACGTATTAATAGTACCCACCTATGAAGTATCTACTTAAGTTGACAATATTTATATTGTTGAAATATAGTATATCATTTTTCCAATTAACCCAGAAAAATCCTGGCATCATTTTCATTAACATGTCAGATAAAACTTGAATGGAATTTCTAAGTTCAATCTTATCAAAAGAGCTAGTCATTCTATATATTGGGGAAAAAAATTCTTGACTGCACTGGTGCTGTAAAGACTCTAATAAGAAACGTTTTTTTAAAGAACTTTCAATATAAGACAGTAAGGTACGTTTGCTTGGGAATTATATTATTTGCTGCAATGCAGAGAGTAACAAGTGCAATGTCTGAGCATTATATTCAAATCATGTGCTTCATGTAGATAGTCTAGGGCATCAAAGCGGTAACAGAACATAATCAAGTCAAATTCCACATTATAAATTCTGCATGTGTATAAAAGAATAGAAAACAATCATCATGTATAAAGTGTCAAAAATGTTCTGTTTTTCTCTAATTTTCATGAGAATTCTAGTTATTTTGGTGAGGCTCTCTGCTGTGTCCTCTTCAGTCAATTATAAAATAAGTCCCTCTGTTTTACCATTGACTCTTAGTCAAGAAGAAAGTGAACACACAACATTTCTTTTGATTGCTAATGAGGGAAAAACATTTGACTCAGAATCACAGCTTTCAGAGCTGGAAGAAACCCCCTAAGTCAGTTAGCCCAATCCTCACTATTTGCAGATGAGTAAATCACCATGCAGAGATTGCTTTGCCTGAAGATCTGGAGCCATTTAATGGCAAAGTGAAGACTCGAGTCTATGTTTTCATGATCCTCAGTCTAGACACTCCATTAGAACCTGTTGCAATGAACATCCAAGAGTTAACAATATTGCTTCTATGTGTCATGAAGGGCAAATAAGATACTTTTCAACCCATAAATTGACATACACCCTCATTTATGATTGTCATGTGTATGTCTGAAATGCTCAGAAGTTTTAGAGACTAAAAGTTCCACAAGAAAGCCTAATACCATGTTATATACATAAATGCATTCTTTGTACGATATGAATTAAAATACTAATGATTACATTCATAACCTTAATTTTAAAAAAGATGATAATGTCTGCGATAGTGATGATTCATGGGGCTCACACAAAATCAGAAGTATAAATCAAGTATGTCATTAAAGACAAAATAAAGATTATTTAGTACCCTCAGTGGCAGTGATTACACAGGGTGTTTCTGTTGCTTGAAATGCTGAACTAATTCTTTGTGGCATCCGTCCTTTGTGATTTTACTATCTCTTGTTATTTTTTTGGCTAGGAATCAATATATAATATGAGAAGAATGTCTGCTATGCTCAAAGGAAATTGATACTGACAATCAGAAACTCGAAAGAGAAAGGGCACTCTAATAAAAACTCATTTCAGTAATAAAACAAAACTGTAAATTTGTTTTAATACCAGCAAATTTTTCAAGGTCAAAATCCAACAAAACAAAAGCATCTAATGAATGTACAAAAAATTATTTATAAATAGCATGTGATGCCAAGGAAATTACTTTTTTTTCCAAAAGAAAATGGTGATTTCATCATAGATATATTTCTAATAAAACCTTATTTTACTCTGGTAAAATAAACTCATAGATTTCAAGTACATGTCAGAAAATCTATACTATGAAAATATATAGAATGAGTTTTACTCTATTTCTTTTTAATTAATTCACCTAAAAACAATTTTTACCTCTATCATGGGTTTTATAACTTTTGGTTATAAAACATTCTGACCTCGATTTCTGAATTAGAAGTTCTCAAAACATTGATAATTTGGTTTCTGTGCTGAGGTATTAAATGTGTGAATAAGCTGAGGTTAAATTGTGTCCCATATTCAGCTTACAAAACAAAACAAAAAAACTTCTCACAAAAACATTCAGATCAGCTTCTTCTGGCCCTTGGGCCAATGGAAAGTGTTGAAGTAGTGTCAGGTAGAATTCTGAAGCAGAGCCCCAAGGAAGGAATGAGGGGTCATTTTAAACAGGTCATTGTCAACTGTTTTCTCAAGCCACAAGTTGTACTACATATTTGAACCATTTCTTAGCTTGGGGACAACTTTTTTTCTTGGACAGATAACGTCAAAGTATGTCTTATCAATCATCACTTTCTCTTTTCAACAAAATACCTGTTTCAATACACCAGGTAAGAAAGACACATAGGCCTAATAAATACAACCTAAAGAAAAATTTGAACCTGCACACTCTCATCTCTCCCCCCACTCTAGCAGTCTCCCCCTACCCCTTCACACCCTTGTAACTATAAGAGTACCTTGCAGTTAAGTGCTACTTGTAATTCTTTTGCATTCTTTTTTAAAAATTATTATCATTGAAGTATTAACATATAATGTTGTATTAGTTTCAGGTGTACAACATAGTGAATGGACATTTATATTCATTACTCAATGCTCACCATGATAAGGTTAGTTACTGTTTGTCACTATATAAAGTTATTACAATATTATTAACTATATTCCCTATGCTGTACTCCTTTTTCTCCGTGACTTATTTCTTTTCTAACTGAAAGTTTGGACTTCATAATCCTCTTCAGCGATTTCATCCATCCCTGCCCTCTGCTTTTGCATTCTTAAAAATAATTAAGAGGCAACCTTAGTAAAAAGTTACTATAGGCAAGGAATTAATTTTGTGTCCTTTCTCTCCACCTGTCATTCAGTGTCACTTTATGTGTGACTGGGACCCCAGAAAGAGGACTCCAAAATGATTATATCCAAACAGTGAGAGAATAATGTCAGAATTGAAAGTCAGAGTAGCAAAGGATTATGGGACTGGGATAGAGAAAAGCTAATGGATCAATAGGTCTGTACATAGAAGTAGGGCTTGGGAAGGGAAGAAATGAGGATTAAATTACAGGAAGAGGAGATTAGGATGTGGTAATAAATGGGGTAGATAAACTTGACACACTTGAAAATCTTATCAGTACATCAGTTCCTTCCTGGAAAAGTTCTGAAAATGTATGCAAGGTAGAAATCCTCTATGGTATTTTGGCATAGTTTAGCGAATGATGCCTCCTCTATGGTTACTTTGGCCTTAAGTAAGAGATGCATCTCTTTAGGGTCAAAGTGCTTTTAAGGAGATTTCATGCCAAATCTCCCTTGGTGGGTTTTAAGCAGGGGTGCCACCTATTTCCACCAGGTTACTTTAGACACTGTTGCTCTTATTAAAATCCATATCCTGCTTCTG
Source organism: Mirounga angustirostris (assembly GCF_029215605.1). Lineage (NCBI taxonomy): Eukaryota > Metazoa > Chordata > Mammalia > Carnivora > Phocidae > Mirounga > Mirounga angustirostris. Next base: position 44,727,557 of record NW_026991716.1, on the reverse strand, counting down.
TAGTGGTTATTTGTAATCTCTGGGGAGAATTCTGCTGGCTAAGAAATCATTCTCACATCATTGTCCTGTTGCATATATCCTAAGTGGATGGCTTTCACACTCTTTTGAAACTTGCAGAAAACAAAAGATACATTTTACATCTTAACCCAATACACACACACATGCAGATAACACACACACGTATACACACATGTATGTATTTTATTTTAAAAATAACAATAAATGCTTACTTTTACTTCGTGCAACACACCTTGATATTTTCTTTTCTATTATATTTCATTAAAAATTTTCCAAACTGACTTCAATATCCACTAATGTATAGAAGCATGCCTGCAATTTGAAACACTGCCCTAAATTATTTTTTTAAATAAATTTGTGATTTTTTTCTTTGAAGCTCTAAATGCGTTTGAGCCAGGAGTTTTGGGTGCAAGTAAAAATCATGTACCATTGATACTGGAACAAAGAATGAAATACACACATGGGAAAAACCATTTCAGGCCAACAAATAGTGACTCAAACAAGTTATTTAATAAATGTCTTGGGACTCTATTCTGAGCCAGATACTGCTAGGAGCTCAGAATACCACAACAAATAAGAGGTAGAAGATTTCTGCTCTTAGACAATTTAGTCTTTTAGAGAAAAAAGACAATTTAATAAGCAAGCAGTGTATGATGAGTCTTATTAATAGAGAAAGTATATTCTCTTATGGACACAGAACATAAAGGCTTCATTTAGTCTACAGAAGGGGAGAGTTCCTGTAGGAGGAAAGGCTTGAAAAATAAGTAGGACCTGAACAGTATGTTGGAGCCCTTAGGAAAAGAGGGACAAGCGAGGAGGATTAGAAAAACATTTTAATCACAGTCAGGACAATGTATTATATTGCCTGGAAGTGAGAATCTGATTTCAAAGACTGATGGTAAGTGGTGAAAGTTTATGCTTTAAATATTCTCCATTGTTGATACAGAGTGCAGAGAAAGGGCCTCATCGGGGCCAGGAGTCAACAGATAATTATGGTGGAACAGCTTGAATCATAGGAGAAAAGCCAGGAGAATAGACTGTCACAGAGCCAATGGTGGGAAATGTTGCAAAGAAGGAAATGAATAAAAGGAGTAGATAAGATAAAAAGTTAAACATAATAAGGACTAACTAAGAAAGAGCCACTGAATTTAAGTATATGCAGGTCTTTGCTAAGATTAGAAAGTACAGATCAAGTGTGGTAGTAAGAGTGGAAGCCAGTTTATGAAAGATTGGAGACTAAAGGTAAGGGAATGGTAGTCTTAGTCTGGATTACTTATTCAATCATTTGTTATGATGGAAATGCAGGATAGAGGCTATTTGCTGGAGATATGGGGAAAATCAAAGGAAGATTTATTAAAAATATAATATGGAGGGGGGGAAATCGGAGGGGGAGACAAACCATGAGGGACTATGGACTCTGGGAAACAAACTGAGGGTTCTAGAGGCGAGGGGGGTGGGGGGATGGGTTAGCCTGGTGATGGGTATTAAAGAGGGCACATACTGAATGGAGCACTGGGTGTTATGGTGATTAATATAACATAATAAAAAATAAAAAATATATAATATGGCAAATTTCAATTATATACAAAAAATATATAAAATATTAGACTCCCATGTAATCATCATTAAGCTTAACCAGTATCAGTTTTCTGATATTGCTTCATTTGTACTTAAACCAATTCCTCCTTCCCTCTGCATTATTTTAAAGCAAATCCTAAACACTTCATTAACATATAATTTAGCCTATGTCCCTAAGAAATAATCTGCTTTTTAAACTAATCACAATATGATTATACTACCCAAAACTTAATACTAATAATTGCTTGGTATTACTAAATATCCATTCAGTGTTCAAATTGTTTCAATTGTTCCATAGTTCATTTTACCATTTGTTTATTTAATTTGGGATTGAAATAAATTATTGTGAGATAAAACAAAATATAAGTTTGTCTCTGTCCCTAGTTCCTAGCACAGGGCTCCTAAAACCCTTGTCGTTTACAAAGTGATAACGGCACTAGAAGCATCTTTTGTTCTACTGTCTAGGTGACTCTGGGTGAGCTCCTGGATGGAGGCTTGTCTCCAGACACGTCATGCCACGACTAGAAGCTTGGAATTTTCAGGCCGCCCCCCTATCTACTAGAAAGGGGAAAAGGGCTCAAAATGAAGTTAATAATTGATCATGCTTATGTGAGGAAGCCTCCATAAAATGCCAATAGTAGAGGATTTAGACAGCTTCCAGATTAGTGAACAAGTAGAAGTATGGAGAGAGTGGTATGCCCAGAGAGGCAATGGAAGCTCCCTGCCCTTTCCCGCCTATCTTACCCTATGAACCTCTTCATTTGGCTGTTTTCATCTGTATCCTTTGTCATATCTTTTAATAAACTGGTAAATTTAGGTAAGTGTTTCCCTGAGTTCTGTGAGTCACTCAAGCAAATTAATGAAACCCAAGGAGGGGGTCATTGAAACCTCCCACGTATAGCCAGTTGGTCAGAAGTACCTGGGCTTGTGACTGGTGTCTCAAGTCGAGGTGGAGGGGGGCAGCCCTGTGGGACTAGCCCTTAACCCGTGGAATTTGACAGTACCTCCATGTAGTGTCAGAATCGATACAAATTGTAGGACACTCAGCTGGTGTCATAGGTAATTGTTGTTGGTGGGGGGGGAACCTTCGCACACACACCGTGGAACTGAATCCCAGCGTCACCCATTAATAATGTTCTTTTATTTTATTTATTTTTTATTAAAGTACAGTTGACACACAATGTTACATTAGTTTCAGGTGTACAAAGTAGTGACTTGATAAGTCAGTGCATTATCCTATGCTCACCCCAAGTGTAGCTACCATCTGTCACTATATTCACCGTATAATGCTGTTATAGTACAATTGACTATTTGCCAATCCTGTACCTTTTATCCCCGTGACTTATTCATTCTATAACTAGAAGACTGTATTGCCCACTCCCCTTTACCCATTTTGCCCATTTACCACCCCCTTCCCTCTGGCAACCATCAATTTGTTGTCTGATTCTGCTTTTTGTTTATTCATTTGCTTTGTCTTTTAGATTTCACTTATAAGTGAAATCATACGGTATTTGTCTTTCTCTTTCTGACTTATTTCATGATACTCTCTAGGTCCATCCATGTTGTCACAGATGGCAAGATCTCATCCTTTTTTTTATGGCTGAGTAATAGTCCGTTGTATGTATATTACTACATCTTCTTTGGCCATTTACTCTATCCATGGACACTCAGGCTGCTTCCATATAATTGGCTATTGTAAATAATGCTGCAATAAACATAGGGGTGCCTATATCTTTTTGATTTAGTGTTTTTGTTTTCTTGGAATAAATACCCAGTAGAGGAATTACTGGATCATATGGTATTTCTATTTTTAATTTTTTGAGGAAGCTCCATACTGTTTTCCATGGCGGTGGTACCAATTTACATTCCAACAGTGCATGAGGGTTCCTTTTTCTCCACATCCCCACCAACACTTGTTATTCTTGGCTTTTTGATTCTAGCTATTCTGACAAGTGTTAGGTGATATCTCATTGTGGTTTTGATTTGCATTTTCCAGAAGACTAGTGATGTTGAGTATTTGTTTATGTGTCTGTTGGCCATCTGTATGTCTTCTTTGAAAAAATGTCTATTCAGGTCCTCTGCCCATTTTAAATCAGATTATTAGTGTTTTTTTGGTGTTGAGTTGTGTAAGTTCTTTATATATTTTGGATATGAACCCCTTATCAGATATATCATTTGCAAATATCTTCTCCTATTCAGTATGTTGCCTTTTCATTTTATTGATGGTTTCCTTCACTCTGCAAAAGCTTTTTATTTTGGTGTAGTCCTAGTAGTTTAGTTTTGTTTTTGTTTACCTTGCCTGAGGAGACATATGTAGAAAAATGCTGCTATACCCAATGTCAAAGAAATCACTGCCTATCTTTTCTTCTAGGGGTTTTATGGTTTCATGTCTCACCTTTAGGTCTTTAATTCATTTGGAGTTTATTTTGGTGTACAGTGTAGGAAAGCGTTCCAGTTCTACTCTTTTGCATGTAGCTGTCTAATTTTCTGAGGACACTTTCAAAAGACTGTCTGCAGCCACTCTGAAAAACGGTATGGAGATTTCTCAAAAAGTTAAAAATAGGGGCGCCTGGGTGGCTCAGCTGGTTAAGCAACTGCATTCGGCTCAGGTCATGATTCCGGAGTCCTGGGATCGAGTCCCACATTGGGTTCCCGGCTCAGCGGAGAGCCTGCTTCTCCCTCTGACCCTCTCCCCTCTCTTGCTGTTTCTCTCTCTCTCTCAAATAAATAAATAAATAAAATCTTTAAAAAAAAAGTTAAAAATAGAACTATCAGAAATTACACAACTAGGTACTTACCCAAAGAATACAAAGTACCAATTCAAAGGAATACGTGCATGCTAATGTTTATAGATAGCAGCATTATCTACAATATCCAAATTAGGGAAACATTCCTAGTGTCCATCAACTGATGAATGGATAAGGAAGATGTGGTATATATAGATATATATCTATATATATCTATATATATATCTATATTTTATATAGATATATATACAATGGAATATCTCAACCATAACAAAAAATGAACCCTTGCCATTTGCAATGACATGGATGGAGATAGAGAGTATAATGCTAAGCAAAATAAGTCAGAGAAAGGCAAATACCATATGATTTCACTGATAAGTGGAATTTAAGAAACAGAACAAATGAACATGGTGGGGGGGGAGGGGAAGAGAGGCAAACCAAGAAATGTACTCTTAACTATAGAGAACAAACTGATAGTTACCAGAGGGGAGGGGGCTGGAGAAATGGGGGAAATAGGTGGATGGAGATTAAGGAGTGCACTTGCTGTGATGATCACCAGGTGTTGTAAGGAAGTGTTGAATCACTATATTGTACACCTGAAACTAATATTACACTGTATGTTAACTAACTGGAATTTAAATAAAAATTAAAAAAAATAAAAACATCTACATCTTAAAAAAAAAAGTCTATATTTTCCCAATAGTATATTCTTGCTTCTTTTGTTGTGGCTTAATTAACTATACAAATGTGGGTTTATTTCTGGGTTCTCTATTTTGTTTCATTAATCTATGTGTTGATTTCTGTGCCAGTACCATATTGTTTTGATTACTACAGCTTTGTAATATATCTTGAATATGGAATTGTGAGACCTCCAGCTTTGTTCTTCTTTCTTAGGATTTCTTTAGCTACTCATGATCTTTTGTGGTTCCATACAAATTTAGTATTATTTGTTCCAGTTATGTAAAAAATGCTGATAGCATTTTGATAGAGATTTCATTGAATCTGTAGACTGCTTTGGGTAGGATTGACATTTTAACAATATCAATTATTCCAGTCCATGAGTATGGAATATCTTTCCATTTGTTTGTGCTGTCTTCAGCTTCTTTTATCAATGTTTTATAGTTTTCAGAATATGTCTTTTACCTCCTTGTTAATTTTATTCCTAGGTATTTTATTGTTTTGGGTGAATTATAAATGGGAATGGTTTCTTAATTTCTCTTTCTGCTACTTTGTTATTAGTGTATAGAAATGCAACTGATTTCTGGGTATTATTTTTTTTTTAAGATTTTTAATTTATTTATTTAAAGAAAGCCCAACAGGAGGGGAGGAGCAGAGGCAGAGGGAGAAGCAGACTCCCTGCTCAGCAGGGATTCCCATGCAGGGCTCAATCCCAGGACCCCAGGATCATGACTGAGCCAAAGCCAGTGCCCCTCTGGGTATTAATTTTGTATCATGCAACTTTTTATTGAATTCATTTATTAGTTCTAGTAGTTCTTTGGTGGAGTCTTTAGGGTTTTCTAGGTATAGTATCACACCTGTAAATAGTGTGTAACTTTTTTCTTACCAACCTGGATGCTTTTTATTTATTTTTCTTGTCTGTTTTTACTGACTAGGCCTTCTAGTACTATTTTAATAAAAGGGCAAGAGTGGACATCCTTGTCTTGTTCCTGATCTTAGAGGAAAAGCTCTCAGTTTTTCCCCATTGTGTATGATATTAGCTGTGGGCTTTTCATATATGGCCTTTATCATGTTGATGTATGTTCCCTTTAAACCCATTGTATTGACAGTTTTAATCATGAATGAATGTTGAATTTTGTCAAATGCTTTCTCTGCATCTCAGATGGTCATAATGATTTTCATCCTTTGTTTAGTTGATGTGGTGTATCGCATTAATTGATTTGGAAATATTGAACCATTCTTGCACCCCAGAATAAACCCCACCTAATTATGGTGAATGAACCTTCTAATGTATTTTTGAATGTGGTTTGCTAATATTTTGTTTAGGATTTTTGCATCTATGTTCATCAGGCATATTGGCCTGTGGTTTTTGATGTTGTGTCTTTGTCTCATTTTGGTATTGGGGTAATTCTGGCCTCTTAGAATGTATTTGGAAGTTTTCTTCTTCCTCTTTAATTTTTTTAATAGTATCAAGAGAATAGGTATTAACTCTTCTTTAAATATTTGGCACAATTTACCTGCTAATTCATATGGTCCTGAACTTTTGTTTCTTGGGAATTTTTCTTATTTCTGATTCAATTTTGTTACAGATTGGTTTGTTCAGATTTTCTAATTCTTCCTGATTCAGTTTTTGGAGATCATCATCTACATTTTTAGAACTGTACCATTTCTTTTAGGTTGTCCAATTTGTTGGCATATCATTTTTCATAGTAGTCTCTTATGATAATTTGTTTCCTGTGGTGTTGGTTATTACTTCTCTTTCTTTTTTAATTTAAATTCAATTAGCCAACATATAGTACATCATTAGTTTTAGATGTAGAGTTCAGTTATTCATCAGTTGCATTAATACCCAGTGCTTATCACTGTGCCTTCCTTAATGCCCATCACCCAGTTACCCCATCCCTCAACCCATCAACCCTCCAGCAACCCTCAATTTTTTTCCTATAGTTAAGAGTCTCTCATGGTTTGTCTCCCTCTCTGATTTCTTCCCATTCAGTTTTCCCTCCCTTCCCCTATGTTCCTCTGTACTGTTTCTTATATTCTGCATATGAGTGAAACCATGACAATTGTCTTTCTCTGACTGACTTATTTCACTCAGTAAATATTTCACAATTGCATCCATATGGATGTAAATGGTAAGATTTCATCCTTTTTGATGGCTGGGTATAATCCCATTGTATATGTATGTATACCACATCTTCCTTATCCATCTGTCAATGGATATCAACTCTTTCCACAGTTTGGCTATTGTGGACATTACTGCTATAAATATTGGGCTGAACGTGCCCCTTCAGGTCACTACATTTGTATCTTTGGGGTAAGTATCTAATAGTGCAATTGTTCGGTCATAGGGTAGCTCTATTTTTAACTTCTTGAGGAACATCTATACCGTTTTCCAGAGTAGCTATACCAGTGTGCATTCCCACCAACAGTGTAAAGGATTCCCCTTTCTCCACATCCTTGCCAACATTTGTTGCTTCCTGTCTTGTTAATTTTAGTGCTTCAAGCTGGTGTCAGGTGGTATCTCATCGTGGTTTTGATTTGTATTTCTCTGATGCCAAGTGATGTGGAATATTTTTTCATGTGTCTGTTGGCCATTTGTAGGTCTTTTTGGAGAAATGTCTGTTCATGTCTTCTGCCCATTTCTTTTTTTTTTTTTTAAGATTTTATTTATTTATTTGACAGAAAGAGAGTGGGAGAGGGAACACAAGCAGGGGGAGTAGGAGAGGGAGAAGCAGGCTTCCTGCTGAGCAGGGAGCCTGACATGGGGCTTGATCTCAGAACCCTGGGATCATGACCTGAGCTGAAGGCAGATGCTTAATGACTGAGCCACCCAGGTGCCCTCTTCTGCCCATTTCTTGACTGAATTCTTTGTTTTTTAGTTGTTGAGTTTGATAAGATCTTTATAGGTCTGGGGTACTAACCCTTTATCTGATACGTTGTTTGCAAATGTCTTCTCCCATTCCATAGGTTGTCTTTTGGTTTTATTGACTGTTTCCTTTACTGTGCAAAAGCTTTTTATCTTGATGAAGTCTCAATAGTTCATTTTTGCTTTTATTTCCCTTGCCTTTGGAGACATGTCTAGCAGGAAGTTGCTTCGGCTGAAGTCTAAGAGGTTGCTGCCTGTGTTCTCCTCTAGGATTTTGATGGATTCCTGTCTCACACTGAGGTCTTTCATCCATTTTCCATTTATCTTTGTGTAAGAAAATAGTCCAGTTTCATTCTTCTACATGTGGCTGTCCAATTTTCCCAACACCATTTGTTGAAGAGACTCTCTTTTTTCCATTGGAGATTCTTTCCTGCTTTGTCGAAGATTAGTTGACCATAGAGTTGAGGGTCCATTTCTGGGCTCTCTATTCTGTTCCATTGATCTATGTGTCTGTTTTTGTGCCAGTACCATACTGTCTTGATGATTACAGCTTTGTAATAGAGCTTGAAGTCTGGAGTTTCGATGCCACCAGCTTTGGTTTTCTTTTTCAACATTCCTTTGGCTATTTAGGGTCCTTTCTGGTTCCATACAAATTTTAGGATTGTTTGTTCCAGCTCTGTGAAAAATGTCAATGGTATTTTGATAGGGATTGTATTGAATGTGTAGATTGCTCTGGGTAGCATAGATATTTTAACAATATTTATTCTTCCAATCCATGAATGTTTTTCCATTTCTTTGTGTCTTCCTCAAATTCTTTCATAAGTGTTCTGTAATTTCTAGAGTACAAATCCTTACCTCTTTTGTTGGGTTTATTCTGAGGTATCTTATGGTTTTTGGTGCAATTGTAAATGGGATTGATTCCTTAATTTCTCTTTCTTCTGTCTCATTGTTAGTGTATAGAAATGCAACTGATTTCTGTGCATTGATTTTATATCCTGCTACATTGCTGAATTCTGTATGAGTTCTAGCAATTTTGGGGTGGAGTCTTTTGGGTTTTCCACATGAAGTGTATGTTATCTGTGAAGAGTGAGAGTTTGACTTCTTTGTGAATTTGAATGCCTTTTATTTCTTTTTGTTGTCAGATTGCTGTGGCTAGGACTTCTAGTACTATGTTGAATAGCCGTGGTGATAGTGGACATCCCTGCTGTGTTCCTGACCTTAGGGAAAAGCTCTCAGTTTTTCCCCATTGGGAATGATATTGGCTGTGGGTTTTTCATAGATGGCTTTTATGATATTGAGGAATATTCTCTGTATCCCTACACTGTGGAGATTTTTGATCAAGAAAGGATGCTGTACTTTGTTAAATGCTTTTTCTGCATCTATTGAGAGGATCATATGATTCTTGTCCTTTCTTTTATTAATGTAGTATATCACATTGATTGATTTGTGGTTGTTGAACCACATTTGCAGCCCAGGAATAAATCCCACTTGGTCATGGTGAATAATCCTTTTAATGTACTGTTGGATCCTATTGGCTAGTATTTTGGTGAGAATTTTGGCATCCATGTTCATCAGGGATATTGGTCTGTAATTTTACGTTTTGGTGGGGTCTTTGTTTGGTTTTGGGATCAAGATAATACCAGCCTCCTAGAAAGAGTTTGGAAATATTCCTTCCATTTCTATTTTTTTGAAACAGCTTCAGAGTAGGTGTTAATTATTCTTTAAATGTATGGTAGAATTCCTTTGGGAAGCCATCCTGGATTCTTGTTTGTTGGGGGATTTTTGATTACTGCTTCAATTTCCTTGCCAGTTATGGGTCTGTTCAGGTTTTCTGTTTCTTCCTGTTTCAATTTTGGTAGTTTATACATTTCCAGGAATACCTCCATTTCTTCCAGATTGCCTACATTGTTGGCATATAGTTGCTCTTAATATGTTCTTATAATTGTTTGTATTTCCTTGGTGTTGGTTGTGATCTCTCCTCTTTCATTCATAATTTTATTAATTTGGGTCCTTTTTCTTTTCTTTTTGATAAGTCTGGCTAGGGTTATCAATCTTATTAATTATTTCAAAGAACCAGCTCCTAGTTTTGTTGATCTCTTCTACTGTTCTTCTGGTTTTTATTTCATCGATTTCTGCTCTACTATTTATTAATTATCATCTCCTGCTTGGTTTAGGCTTTATTTGCTGTTCTTTATCCAGCTCTTTTAAGTGTAAGGTTAGCTTGTGTACTTGAGACTTCTTGTTTCTTGAGAAAGGCTTGTATTGCTATGTACTTCCCTCTGAGGACTGCCTTTGCTGCATCCCAAAGGTTTTGAACAGTTGTGTTTTCATTTTCATTTGTTTCTATGAATTTTTTCATTCTTCTTTAATTTCCTGATTGCCCAGTTCATTCTTCAGTAGGATGCTCTTTAACCTCCAAGTATTTCAGTTCCTTCCAATTTCCTCTTGTGATTGACTTCAAGTTTCAAAACATTGTGTTCTGAAAATATATAGGGAATAATCCCAATCTTTTGGTACCAGTTGAGGCCTGATTTGTGAACTAATATGTGATCTATTCTGAAGAGATCTATTCTCCATGTGCACTCGAGAAGAATGTGTATTCTGTTGCATTAGGATAGAATGCTCTGAATATATCTCTGAAATCCATCTGGTCAAGTGTGTCATTCAAAGTCCTGTTTCCTTGTTGATCTTCTGCTTAGATGTTCTCTCCATTGCAGTGAGTGAGGTGTTAAAGTCCCCCACTATTATTGTATTATTAATGTATTTCTTTATTTTTGTTATTTATTGGTTTATATAATTGGCTTCTCCCATTTTAGGGTCATAAATATTTATAATTATTAGATCTTATTGGATAAACCCTTTAATTATGATATAGTGTCCTTCCTCACCTCTTATTACAGTCTTTGGTTTAAAATCTAATTCGTCTGATATGAAGATTGCTACCATAGCTTTCTTTTGATGTCCATTAGCATGGTAAATGATTTTCCACCCCCTTACTTTAAATGTGGAGGTGCCTTTGGGTCTAAAATGGGTCTCTTGTAGATAGCATATTGAAGGCCTTTCTTTTTTATCCAATCTGATACCCTGTGTCTTTTGATTGGAGCATTTAGCCCATTTACATTCAGAATAACTATTGAAAGATATGAATTTAGTGTCACTGTATTACCTGTAAAGTCACTGTTTCTGTATGTTGTCTCTGTTCCTGTCTGGTCTATATTACTTTTGGGCTCTCTTTTTGCTTAATGGATCCCCTTTAATATTTCTTGGAGGGCTGGTTTAGTGATCACAAATTCTTTTACTTTCTGTTTGTCCTGAATGCTCTTTATCTCTCCTATTCTGAATGAAAGTCTTGCTGGACAAAGTATTCCTGGCTGCATATATTTCTCATTTACCACCCTGAATATATCATGCCAGTCCTTTCTGGCTGCCAGGTCTCTGTGGATAGGTCAGCTGCCAGCCTTATGTTTCTACCTCTGTAGGTTAAGGACCTCTTGTCCCCGAGCTGCTTTCAGGATTTTCTCTGAAATTCGCAAGTTTCACTATTATATGTCGGGGTGTTGGTCTATTTCTATTGATTTTGAGGGGGGCTCTCTGTGCCTCCGGGCCTTGAATGCCTGTTTCCTTCCCCAGATTAGGGAAGTTCTGAGCTATGATTTGCTCCAATATACCTTCTTCCTCTCTCTCTCTCTTTCTCTTTCTCCTCCCCTGGAACCCCAATTATTCTAATATTGTTTCACTTTATGGTATCACTGATCCCTTGAATCCTCCCCTCGGTATCCAGTAGCTGTTTATCTCTCTTTTCCTCAGTTTCTTTATTCTCCACCTTTTAATGTTCTCTATTACTGATTCTTTCTTCTGCCTCATTTATCCTAGCAGGAAGAGCCTCCATTTTTTATTGCATCTCATTAATAACCTTTTTTATTTTGACCTGATTAAATTTGAGCTCTTTTATTTCTTCAGAAAGTGATTTTTCTAGTGTCTTCTATGCTTGTTTCAAGCCCAGTTATTATCTTTATAATCGTTGTTCTGAATTCTAGCTCTGACATTTTACTGATATCCATATTTATTAAGTCTCTGTCAGTTCATACTGCCTCTTGTTCTTTTTTCTGGGAATTTTTCCATCTTGTCATTTTGTCCAAATAAAAATAGATGAATGAGAAAACAAAACAAAAATATCAATGACGACTCCAGCAAATATACACTGGACATATCAGAAGAGTTCAGAAACCAAAAAAGAAAAAAAAAAAAAAAAGGAGAAAAGAGAGAATATAATCAAACAAGTGGGCAGAACAGGGTGAGATAATAGGTCCTGGATTTATTTTGGTCTGTTTTTTCAAAGACACTAGATCCCAAATTTGTAAAGAAAGAAAAACTTATGTGAAAGGAAGCCAAAAATGAAGGATATAGTTTTAAAATATAAATGTAAAAAGGAAAATTAAAAGTCTTAAAAAATTTGATAAAATAAGAAACTAGTTGAAAAGTAAAAAAAAAAAAAAAGAAAAAGGAAAAAGGAAATTTTAAACTGAAATACTAAAGAATCATGAGAAAAAACCTCAAATTCTATATATCATTACCCAGTAGCACTGGAGTTTTGCAGTTCTGTGTGATCAATAATCTTGGTCTTAGCAAGGTGTTCTTGCTGATCTTCTAGGGGAGCAGCCCTTTGCCCTGATTCTCAAGTGTCTTTGTGGAGTTGCACCTGGGCAGAGTTGTACCTCCCTTGTCAGGGGCTGGGCTAAGTGTAAGCTGTTAGGGATTGCTCTATGTGGCTTTTGTTCCATGAAGGCTTTCTGCCCCGTTTTAGAGGATGAAAATAAAAATGGCAGTGTCCCAATCTCCAGCCCCAGAACTGAAAGATTGTGGCCTCTTCCATGTACCCTCAGGGAAAGGTAGTCAATCACTTTTGTCTCCCTGGTTTCTGTCCTCACTCTGTGTTCACCCACGCTGTGACCAAACACTTTTATCTGAGGTACACAACCCCCTTTCAGGTCTACATACTTTGCAGACTCCTGCAGAGTGTACCCATGCCCCTCCTCCCAGGGAAGGAGGAGGGTCTTGCTATGCTTTTGCTGCTTGCTGGGCCCCTGCTTGGAGAGCAATCACCTGATTCTACTGCGGTTCACAGTTTATAGCAACACCAAGCTGAAAGCTCACTCCATGGCTTGCTGATTGTAGCCTGCTTCCTCACTCCGATGCCTGGGAACTCTGCCACACTTAGGCACCTCCAGTCTTTCTGTGACCCTGGAGATCCTGAGACCACACTCTCCCACCTAGGATTCTGCCCCACTTTGCCACCTGAGCACCTTTCAGGCAGGGATGTCCCTAACAAAAGCAGACTTCTAAAAGTTCTGATTTTTGTGCTTTGCTGCTATATCACTTTCAGTGCTGGCTTTCAGAGGCTCCCTCCCTCCATGGTTTATCTTCCAGTATATCCCCTCAGATTCACTGCTCTGCACCTCCTATTTTGCAAATATGGTTGCTTTCCTTTTATAGAATTGCAGCAATTCTTTTCTTAGATCTCAGGTTGAGTTAACAGGTGTTTAGAATGACTTGATAGCTATCCAGCTGAATTCAAGGGACCAGATGAGACAAGGGTCCCCTACTCTTCCATCATCTTCTCTCTTCCTATTACTTCTCTTTCACTGCTGATTTTATTTATTTATATCTTTGTTTTTGATGAGTCTGGCTGAAGGTTTATCAATTTTGTTGATAAAGAATGAGCTCTTGATTTCATTGGTCTTTTCTTTTCTTTAGTCTCTATTTCATTTCTTTTTGTTCTGATCTTTATTATTTCCTTCTTTCTACTCACCTTGGGCTTTGTTCTTTTTATAATTTCTCTAAGCATAAAATTAGATTATTCACTTGGGAATTTTCTTGGTTTTTGTATCACCATAAGCTTCCATCTTAGAACTGCTTTTGCTGTGTCCCAAAGATTCTGGACCATTGTGTTTTCATTTTCACTTTTCCCCACATATTTTTTTGAATTCCTCTGATTTCTTTGTTGACACACTGGCTGTTTAGTGATATGCTGTTTAGTCTCCACATTTTTATGTTTTTCTCAGGCTTTTCCTTGTGTTTGATTTCTAGTGTCATACTGTTGTGGTCAGAAAGATGCATGATATGATTTTCATCTTCTTAAATTTATTGAGACTAGCTTTGTGGCATAATATGTGATCTATCCTGGAGGATGTTCCATGTGCATTGAAAAAAGTGTGTTCTGACCACTTGTATATATCTAATTCCATCTGATTAAAATGTCATTCAAAGATAATATTTCCTTATTGGTTTTCTGCCTGGATTATCTATCCATTGGTGTAAGTGGGGTGTTAAAATGCCCTACTATTATTGTATTACTGTCAATTTCCCCCTTTATGTCTGTGAATATTTGTTTTATATATTTAGGTTCTCAAAGAGCAGAGATATTATGTACAGAGATATTTATAACTGTTATATTCTAGTAGGGTAGCTGGAACCAAGGCAGATACAGGCTGGGGATTCCTGGGTTGCACTGCACAGGGGGCACCTTGGTGGGGCAGTTGGAGGTGATGCAGGCATGAACCAGATCTCAGAGTGCTGAGAGTTACCTAGCTAGTCATCTGGAATAGAAGTGCTATGGGCCTGGAGTGTTCCAGGGTGCTTAGCACCTGCATTACCTTGGCGTGATGGTTGGAAATACATTGAGTGCTGACTAGGGGTGTCCTTGTGTGCCCCATGCTGGGGATGCTTTGATGGATGGCTGGGGCTGGTGTGGGCTAGGGGCCTGGGGCTCACTGAGGGAGTAGGCTGGCTATGGCACCTGTACTTTTCTCTCATTCATTCCATCAAGATGGATGAGGAATATAAACCTTGGCACTCACCAGCCCTTCCGATGCAGAGTTTCAGCAGCTCTGCTGCCATTTGGCAAAGTTCTAGAACTAGTTCCTTTATATTCTAGTTGTTCTTTTAAACCCTGCCTTTTTTTCTGTGCCCCAGGGCATCCAGCGTTAGTTGCACCAGGGCCCTGGGGCTCACTAAGGTGGCAGGCCAGCTATGACATCCGGACCCTACTCCCATCTGTGCTATCACGATGGAGGAGGATCATAAACTGTGGTGCTCACCAGCCACTTCAAATTGGAGAGAGTTCCAGCAGCTGTTTCCCCTGTTTGGTAGAGTCCTAAGGCTGGATCTTTACACACCAGTTGCTCTTTTAAACCCTGGCTTTTTCTCTGTCCCAGAACAGATGAATCTGCTTACAGTCCTTCAGTACTATTCCTCCCCACTGCAGTTCACAGTGTCAGAGGTTCTTTTAATCACCATGTCTTTGTCTCTCTTGTCATTTTCTGTGTGGTCTCTCTATCTTTTATTATACAGAAGCTGTTTAGTCAGCCCTCAGTTCTTCTTCAGAAGGAACTGCTCTATAAATAGGTATCAATTTGGTGTGTCTGTGGAGGAGGTGAGGCCTTCCCACATTGCCATCTTGAACCAGAACCAGGCCATGGTCTATACTGTGACCAGCCCTTCAGATACACCACCAATGCGCAAGAGGCTTCCAGTTGGGAAAAGGATGTGTTCTCCTTTGGAGCATAGAAGGAATTCTCCCATATCTTTTTTAAAGTTTAGGTTTCTTCTCCCTGACCCCTTCTTCTTTTTCTTGTTATTGAATTTTTTGAGAAAATGGACCATTTGTCCTGAAAAATGTTTCGTGGTTTAGATATTGCTGGTTACTGAATTGTGCCATGTAATACACTCCTCTATACTCTACATTTTCTTTAGATTGGTACTTAGAACTGGACTCTTGAGCCTATTGCATTTCAATTATTTTTTTAAAGACTGCTTCAAGTGTTGTGTTTTTCTTCTTTCATCTGGAGGCACAAAACGTCTCATTGTCCTTTTTGTTGTGAAATCACCAGCCTTTGAGAACTTTTGCCTAGATCTATTAAGAGTTGCAGAATGTGATATTCCAATTCTGTATTCCTTTTTCATTCATTAACTGGAATAAGTCTGTAAATGAGACTTTTCCCCCTTAACTATTTGGTTACTCTGAGGTATCGTTTGTATAAATAGGGAACAAGTGATGAGTTTCATTTATTGACCAGCTTAAAAATTATTAGTTAATTATCTGACGTCCTTCAAAGGTGACCAGGGGATTTTGAATTTTTTTTCAAAAATGATTATTATGAACACAAGGATTTTAAATGGCTTCACAAGTTTCTACCCATTGCAGCTATTACTCTCATTGATGCTTAAACTGTACCATGTTTGGACCATGGAAACCTCTTAAAGTTACTGTCATTTTGACAAGTCCTCAGTAGTTTTTGATAAATTTTTTTTGTTGTTTTCAGATATGCAAAATGTTACAGACTCATTTTCTACATTTTCCAGCCCAGACTTGGATTTAAAAAAAAAAAAAAAAAGATTTATAGGTAAGGACTAATTAAAACAACAACAACAAACAGCCCAAAGAGGGATAAGTTGAGGATGTGAAATGAGAAGGAGGGGTAATACATAGAAGGCATTTCCTGAGAAGGAGCGGTGTGTGTTGAATCTCAGAGTTTGTGGTGAGGGTTTAGCTGTAGATGGAGGAAAAGAGGAATGTGTGGAAACAAGCTTAAGTTTATAGGCACAGAAGTAGGAAGTTGGGGAATTTCAATCCACTAATTACTATTTTCTCTCTAAAGGGGGTGGTAAATTTATCTGTTGAATTTGAAGGAGAAGTGAAGGTAGAGTTTGCTAAAGGAAAAAGGGGGAACCTAGTCCATCTTAATCCCTATTTTCTTAGAATTCTAGAAGAACGGATGTTTCTCCACTCACTGATGATTTCATTTTTTTTCATGATTCTTTTCTTTTTTGTTAATGTCTGTTATATTTGTCTAGAACATACGATATTCTAGGTATGGTCACAACCTTTATTCTATACCAAAGTGACCATGTTGCTATTTTAATTTTTTGATTTAAACATATTCATAAATATTTGTATTTAAATAAATAAATATAATTTTACATGAATGCACACTTAGTGGCAGATCATTAGTGATATTTTTCTTTTTCTTTTTTACTTGATTAAGTGCTATATCCTCCCACTCTTCACCTAGATCACCCCTCAACTCTGTCACATATGTTACCAACATATCTTCTTACACATTTTCTTCACATTTATAAAATTATATATAAACATATACATGTGTATACACAACAGTCTACTTATGCAGATATATATTTACTCTTGTTCACTATTGTTAATAATGCTATTGTTAATATATATTAATTTTTACAGACCTTTTATTTTAATTTATAGTCAATTATTTAATGTACATAAAGTTTACTTTTTTAAAAAAATGTGGCAGATTCTGTGGGTTGGCTTCTTCTATAATAATGCCACAAATCCCATCTCCTGGCATTTCTCTTTTATCAAGGATAGGAGCTAATATTTGATATCTCCTTTGCTCCTTTGCAGTTTTGGGGCCATATGACCTTGGCTGGGCTATTGGCAAAAGTCCCTGGTGAAGGCACTTTTCTGAGTAAAATCAAAAGCTTGTTAAAAGCAAACAAAAAACCCCATGAAACCTCTTCTTTATACCCTTTTACCCTTCTTGCTGCCTGTAATTTGGATATTATGCCTTCAGTTTCTGTAGCTATCTTGCCATGATGAGAATGAAAACCACACTGAGGATAGTGGAGCAGAAAGCTAAATAGAAAGGAGATTGTGTCCTTGAGTTGCTGGCATGGGCAGCTCCACCAGAGTTATGTGAAAAAATAACCCTACATATGTTTAAGCTACTGTATCACAAGGCTTCTGTTACTTAAAGCTGAAAAACAATCCTAACAGGTATAGGGGCCAACATATATTTTCTTCCAAAGGTTTATAGCCAGTTCTGCTAATCTATCTTTTCCCATTAAAATCCCATCTGTATCATTTATTAAATTACCATATATATTGAGATCTATTTTTGGATTCTTTATTCTGTTCCACTGAGTTGTCTTTCTAGCCCTATATCATTAACACATTGATTTGACTACAACAATTTTATTTATACACACACACACACGCACACACACATACACATTCACACACACACAGAATATGCCATTGCCTTCAATGTAGGGAGAGTGCTTTAAAACTATTCCCTCTTCCAAGAAAGTCCCAAAGAGTTCAACAAAGTAGTTTGCAGAGCTCAGACCTATGTATTACTAGGGTGGTGCTCCTGAAGACGTGAGTTAAAGAGAGTAGTGTAACTAAGACAGCACTGCTTTGTGGTCAAGAAATTTTTATTTTAGTTTTAATCTGTCAAGTTTTTGCCCTTATACATGTTCTTTCACTTTCCCAGTCTCTTATCAGCTCATCCAGAACATTCGGGTTGACAGTGGGTGATCCCTGGTGTCCCATTAAGCAGTAACAGGCTACAACATCATGAATTTCCAGGCGAGGGTGTTTCTCTGTAACTGTTACATTCTTTCTCCATATAATAATGAAAATTTCTGTATTTGGAATCCATCATCTTCAAATACAATGAGTTACCTGTCTACGTCTGTTTAGTCTTAAAAATCAAAATGCATACATTAACTTTTTTCTTCTCTCATTTGTTGGGAGGGCAATTGGAGAACTTCTGAAAAAGGACATACATTTAATGTGGTTTGGCTCACCTAGGGGCAAGTTCTTACAGGCTTCACCCTTGGCAAGAGAGAATGGACAGGCAGCTAGAAGGACCTGTATTTCTGAGAACTACTATATTTAAGAAAATGTTGGGTTCTTCCTGGGGTGAGAGTAAACATCAGGGATTAGAATTTACATGGTTACACACAGATAGCTGTACCACTCAGGCATTGCCATTTTTGGTTGTCCTTCATACTGTCAAAGTAACATTTAAGCTATTTTCTCACATATGCAATCAATAGTTTTTTGAGCATATAAAGATGCAAAAGGTCAAATCATATACCCTCCCAACAGTCCTTTTCATCTATAGTATAAAAAAAATTATAGTCAGATGTTGGCTTAAAACAAATGTAAAAAAAATCATCAAGAATTAAATGGGGTACTCTTTCGCCCTCCTTCCAAATAATGTCACAAGTTGATTCTGGCTTTCTAGGTCATGGTTCTTCCCCAGGGTTAAGACAAATGGATTGACCAGGAGATTGAGTCATTTGAAATTTATTTTCCTTTGTTTAACTTTAGGTTAGCTGAGAAATTTTGGCCATCCTAATTCATCTTCAAATTTAATTTAAAATATGATAACTAATGACCTCAATTCAAATCATTTGCAGAACCTCACAGCCATATAAATATGGATTATAGTAAGAATAATGATTTATAGATAATGGGCTTTTTGTCTTTCTCTTGACCTTTCTTATGGCTGAAGGAGTATGAAAGGTCAGTCCTGCTGTGTTCTATTCCTTTCTTTCTTTATGTCTCTCACTTTACCTGTGACTTTAAGTCCTTAATGTTACCACTATCCTAAGAAAATGTAATCCAGGATAGATGGCATGACAAGTGGAAATATCAGGATACAAACTTGATTATATTTTTCTCTTATTACAAGGTTAAAAACCATGGGAATGATTTTCTGGTTCTCCTTTTCTGAGTTTCATTAAAAGCAATAAAAAGGATCTAATGCCTTTCTTTATCTTCCACCAGGTATGTGAAAGTCTGGAAATACCTGCTAATATGTACCATTTGAAAAGGAGGAAACAGGACGCTGAAAGTGAACAAAGTATAAAATTGATAGATAGGATGTTCACACAACTGCCTGACTGTTGTCATTTATGTCATCTTTAGACAACTTTCAGAGAATTAAACAAAATATACTGCAAAGTTAAGGAAATCATTTAATGGGACCGGTGGACAATGATGCCTTTCTGTACCTTCTGGCAGGTAGGAGCATCCTGGGTGTGTACCACATAGCTAAGACCCTAGACTTTGGATTCTTCATGCTATTACTTAATTGTTTTGTGGCATTAGATGGGTAACGTGACTTCTCCTAACTCATTTTCCTTATCTGTGAAATGAGGTTAAAATGAGACTAATAATGGTGTCTACTTTATGGGGAGCTTATGAAGGGCAAATAAGAGTGCCTGTATATATATAGCACATAGCACAATGTCTACAGAGAGTTAATACTGAATAAGTGTTGGCCACCATCATCAGATCCAGACATACTTGTCTCAGTGAGTTAGAAACAGGTCCAGTAGAAGTTAGCAAGAAGATTTCTCATTAGCAGTGAAACTGCAGATTTTGCTTTCCCTCTTGGGAAAACAGTACAATCTTCCCTATATTCCCAGGTTCTTGCTAGTCCATGAAAAAATAAGAAAAACAGAGAGTACTTGTTCTAATGTTTTCTCCTCCAACCAACAGGAGCTTCCACTAGGGTGAATAGTAGTCTATCTAAGGTATAATAAATGAGTCATAAGCTGTACTTCCTCCTTTCTATTCCAAGCTTTTCAAAGCTTCTGAAGTGGATTAAACAATGCATAATATATGCAGAAGCAAAAAAAAATCATAAATATTGTTATTATCAAATGACATGACCACTACTTTAATTAGTCACAGCTCTCTCCTAGAAAGCCTATATACAAAGTGCTACATTCTTTGAAGCTTTTTTGGAAGCATTGTATGTATGATTTATGCTTAAGAAAACATAAAACATGAAGCAGAGACTTAACATATCTTGCCCAATAGCACAGAATTATTGAGATTCAAATAACAGTTCCATTAATCAGCACTGCCTCTAATGAGAAGCTAATACTTTAATAATTGTTATGTCTGTTTGATATTCCTTGTGAAGGATGTTGTCTAGGAAGTTTCTTTAATCATTTACCTTTCCTTGGCATAAGTACCTTAATGATGCATAGAATGTCTTTAAAATTTCAGAGGCTTAGGAAAAAAATTCATAACTGAACACAAAGAAAAGCACATATTCTTCTTATTCTCCACCTATTCCACCAAAATTCTTACTCTTTCCAGTTTTTAGGAGTCTGCTTTTGATTGATACATTTCTAGACTTTAATTTATTCAAAGAATAAATTTATTCTAAGAATGAGATTCCCTATGTCCACTGATTGTAGGAAAAAGGGTCATAAATTATATTGTGGAAATTGGGACTGGGTCAGGAATGTAGGAAAAAAGTTGTCAATAATTTGAGACATTTTAAAACATCCTACTATGTTTATACTGATAACATAAAATCCAAATAAGGTAATTTGACTATTTTAATTGCCTTAGAAATCAGTATTAGAGAAGTTCCTTTTTCACTACCTTTTTTTAAGAATAACAACTTTATGTAGTCTACAAAAGAGGTGGATCCATTAATATTCCAATTATAATCAATAAATGAGTGACTGTTTATGTGCAACTAATTTTTACTTATAGATTGATGAGATATAATATTTACTTAAGGTGGATTTGAAGTACCTCAAAACTATTTTTTTTTAGTTATCTCTAAGCAATTCCTGAGGAAAGTGACATTTGTTGACAAAAAATGATCAGTGAAGTTGGCAATACTTATTGAAATTATTCTCTAATCAGCTGTTAAAAATGAGTGTGAGTTCAGAAATGCTAGGTTAATAGCATTGCTACAGGTAATTAACTTGAAGGTTCTACACCTTCTGTTAAGTATTGTTTAATACTGCCTAACTCTGTAATGCTTACACGACAAATAACAAGTAAAATTAATATGTGAGGTGTTATTATTCTACGACATAACAGAACAGATAAAACAGAAATAAACAACTTGTTTGAGGGGAAAAAGCCCAGAGATTTCAATGAGAGTATACAAAGAATATCATTGTTACAAATGGGCCAAGAATCAGGGCCTAATTTGGTAAATATCCTTTAAATGGCCAAATCCTTTATGAAATATATTCTAAGTTTTTCTTCCATTTTTTGAGAAATAATTGATATAGAATACTGTATAAGTTTAAGGTGAACAGCATGATGGTTTGATTTACATATATTGTGCACTGAGTACCAAAATAGGTTCAGCTAACATCCATTTTCTCATACAGATACAATAAAAAGAAAAGACAGGGGGCGGAGCAAGATGGCGGAGGAGTAGGAGACCTGGATTTCGTCTGGTCTCAGGAATTCAGCTGGATAGGGATCAAACCATTCTGAACACCTACAAACTCAACAGGAGATCAAAGAAAAGAAGAGCAACAACTCTCTCATCAGAAAAGCGACCACTTTCTGGAAGGTAGGACGTGCGGAGAAGTGAATCTGAGGCAATATTCAGGAGGATAGATGGCGGGGGAGGGGCCTCTGTCGGCCGCTTCTGGCAAGTGATAAAGCCCTGGAGCACAAAATCAGAACTTTTAGAAGTCTGATCCGCTGAGGGATGTCACTCTGATGGCTAAGCTGGGGGTGGAACCCTTATGGGACCGCGTGGTCTCAGGACCCTCGAGGTCACAGAAAGACCGGGGGTGCCTGATCCATAGCAGTTGGGCCACTGCTCCTCCAGCAGGGACCCAACAAGCGGCAGATCCGGGGAGACTCACCTTCTTCCCCCGGGAGGAGACGAGCGGGAGCGCACCGCAGGGATCTGCGGGGTTTGGAGACTCCATGCGGGGTCGGGTGCCAGAGATAGAAACACGCAGTCAGAGGCCAGGTGAGCTCGGAGTGCGGCCGGAAACTTGGGAGACGGGAGTGACTGACTGCTTTTCTCTGGGGACTCACTGAGGAGTGGGGCCCCGAGTTCTCAGCTCTTCCGGAGCGGAGATTGGGAGGCCGCCATTTTCACTCTCTGCCTCCAAAGCTGTACAGAAAGCTTGCAGAGAACAAAAGCTCCGGAGAGCAAATCCTAGCAGATTACTTAGCCCGGACTGGGCAAGGGCGGGGCAATTCCACCTCCGGCAAAGACATTTGGAAACCACGGCAACAGGCCCCTCCCCAGAAGATCAGCGAGAACAGCCAGCCAAGACGAAGTTTACCGATCAATGAGAATGGCAGAACTCCAGCGCTAGGGGAATACTGCACATAGAATCCATGGCTTTTTTACCATGATTCTGTAGTCTTTCAAAGTTAATTTTTTTTTTAACTGTCTTTTTTATTTTTTTTGAATTTTTCGTTTTCCCTTTTACAACCAACATCTTATCCCTTTTTTAAAAAAAGATTTTTATTTTTCATTTTTAGTGTCATATTCTATCACTTCCTAGTAGTTATGTGTATTTTTGGCATATATAGATGTTGTTCTCTTTTTAAAATTTTGAGATAGTTTCTTCTAACAGGTCAAAATATACCCTAAATTTCTAGTGTATGGTTTTTTTCTACTCCCCTGCCTGATCACATTCTCTCCTTTTTCTTTTATTTTTTTTTAAATCCTCTTCTTTCTTTTTTCAAACAACTTCTTATCAATTCCTTTTATAGAATTTTTTATAATTTCCATCTTTACAGTCATATTCCATCCCTTCATCATATCAACCCTTATTTTTGTATATATATAAGTTTTTCTTTCTTTAAAATTTTGGGAGGCATTTTCTTCTAACAGACCAAAATACACCCAAAATCTAGTGTGTGGCACTGATCTATATACCAGCCTGATCATATTTGATCATATTCTGTTTTTTTTTGTTTTGTTCTGTTTTTGTTTGTTTTTATCTTTATCTTTTTTTTTCTTTTTCCTTTTTTCTCTCTTTCCCTTTCTTTTCCCTCTGCTTCAGGTCTTTTCTGATTTGTTTAGAGTATATTTTCTGGGGACGTGGTTACTCTGCTAGCATTTTGTTCTCTCATTAATCTATTCTCCTCTGGACAAAATGACAATACAGAAAAAAATCACCTCAACAAAAAGAACAAGAGGTAGTACCGACTACCAGGGACCTACTCAATATGGACATTAGTACGATGTCAGATCTAGAGTTCAGAATCATCACTTTAGAGATACTAGCTGGGCTTGAAAAAAACATGGAAGTTATTAGAGAAACACTTCCTGGAGAAGTAAAACAACTAAAATCTAACCAAGTTGAAATAAAAAAGGCTATTAATGAGGTGCAATAAAAAATGGGGGCACTACCTGCTAGGATAAAGGAGGCAGAAGAGAGAATCAGTGATATAGAAGACCAAATGATGGAAAATAAAGAAGCTGAAAAAAAGAGAGATAAACAACTACTGGATCACGAGGGCAGAATTCGAGAGATAAGCGATACCATAAGACAAAACAACATTAGAATAATTGGGATCCCAGAAGAAGAAGAAAGAGAGAGAGGGGCAGAAGGTATAATGGAGCAAATTATAGCAGAGAACTTCCCTAATTTGGGGAAGGAAACAGGCCTCAAAATCCAGGAAGCACAGAGAACCCCTCTCAAAATCAATAAAAATAGGTCAACACCCCACATCTAATAGCAAAACTTATGAGTCTCAGAGATAAAGAGAAAATCCTGAAAGCAGCTTGGGAGAAGAGATATGTAACCTACAATGGTAGAAACATTAGATTGGCAACAGACCTATCCACAGAGACCTGGTAGGCCAGAAAGGACTGGCAGGATATGTTCAGAGCACTAAATGAGAAAAATGTGCAGCCAAGAATACTATATCCAGCTAGGCTGTCATTGAAAATAGAAGTAGAGATAAAAAGCTTCCAGGACAAACAAAAACTAAAGGAATTTGCAAACATGAAACCAGCCCTACAAGAAATCTTGAAAGGGGTCCTCTAAGCAAAGAGAAAGCCTAAAAGCAACATAGACCAGAAAGGAACACAGACAATATACAGTAACAGTCACCCTACAGGCAATACAATGGCACTAAATTCTTATCTTTCAATAGTTACCCTGCATGTAAATGGGCTAAATGCCCCAATCAAAAGACACAGGCTCTCAGATTGGATTAAAAAACAAGACCCATCGATATGCTGTCTGCAAGAGACTCATTTTAGACCCAAAGACACCCCCAGATTAAAAGTGAGGGGGTGGAAAACCATATACAATGCTAATGGACACCGAAAGAAAGCTGGGGTGGCAATCCTTATATCAGACAAATTAGATTTTAAACCAAAGACTGTAATAAGAGATGAGGAAGGACACTATATCCTACTGAAAGGGTCTATCCAACAAGAAGATCTAACAATTGTAAATATCTATGCCCCTAACATGGGAGCAGCCAATTATATAAGGCAATTAATAACAAAAGCAAAGAAACACATCGACAACAATACAATAATAGTGAGGGACTTTAACACCCCCCTCACTGAAATGGACAGATCGTCTAAGCAAAAGATCAACAAGGAAATAAAGACTTTAAATGACACACTGGACCAAATGGACTTCACAGACATATTCAGAACATTCCACCCCAAAGCAATGGAATACACATTCTTCTCTAGTGCCCATGGAACATTCTCCAGAACGATCACATCCTAGGTCATAACTCAGGTCTCAACCAGTACCAAAAGACTGGGATCATTCCCTGCATATTTACAAACCACAATGCTTTGTAACTAGAACTCAATCACAAGAGGAAAGTCAGAAAGAACTCAAATACATGGAGGCTAAAGAGCATCTTATTAAAGAACGAATGGGTCAACCAGGAAATTAAAGAATTAAAAAAATTCATGGAAACCAATGAAAATGAAAACACAACTATTCAAAATCTTTGGGATGCAGCAAAGACAGTCCTAAGAGGAAAGTATATAGCAATATGAGCCTTTCTCAAGAAACAAGGAAGGTCTCAAGGACACAACCTAACCCTACACTAAAGGAGCTGGAGAAAGAACAGCAAATAAAGCCTAAACCCAGCAGGAGAAGAGAAATAATAAAGATCAGAGCAGAAATCAATGAAATAGAAACTAAAAGAACAGTAGAACAAATCAACAAAACTCGGAGCTGGTTCTTTGAAAGAATTAATAAGATTGATAAACCCCTGGCCAGATTTATCAAAAGAAAAGAGAAATGACCCAAATCAACAGAATCATGAATGAAAGAGGAGAGATCACAACCAACACCAAAGAAATACGAACAATTATAAGAACATATTATGAGCAACTCTATGCCAGCAAATTAGATAACCTGGAAGAAATGGAGGCATTCCTAGAGATGTATCAACTACCAAAACTGAACCAGGAAGAAATAGAAAACCTGAACAGACCTATAACCACTAAGGAAATTGAAGCAGTCATCAAAAATCTCCCAACAAACAAAAGCCCAGGGCCAGATGGCTTCCCAGGGGAATTCTACCAAACATTTAAAGGAGAATTAATACCTAGTCTTCTGAAACTGTTCCAAGAAATAGAAATGGAAGGAAAACTTCCAAACTCACTTTATGAGGCCAGCATTACCTTGATCCCCAAACCAGACAAAGACCCCATCAAAAAGGAGAATTACAGACCAATATCCCTGATGAACATGGATGCAAAAATTCTCACCAAAATACTAGCCAATAGGATCCAACAGTACATTAAAAGGATTATTCACCACGACCAAGTGGGATTTATCCCTGGGCTGCAAGGTTGGTTCAACATCTGCATATCAATCAACGTGATACAATACATTAACAAAAGAAAGAACAAGAACCATATGATCCTCTCAATAGATGCAGAAAAAGCATTTGACAAAGTACAGCATCCTTTCTTGATCAAAACTCTTCAGAGTATAGGGATCGAGGGTACATACCTCAATATCATAAAAGCCATCTATGAAAAACCCACAGCAAATATCATTCTCAATGGGGAAAAACTGAGAGCTTTCCCCCTAAGGTCAGGAACGCGGCAGGGATGTCCACTATCACCACTGCTATTCAACATAGTATTAGAAGTCCTAGCCACAGCAATCAGACAACAACAAAAAAATCAAAGGCATCCAAATCGACAAAGAAGAAGTCAAATTCTCACTCTTTGCAGATGATATGATACTTTTTGTGGAAAACCCAAAAGACTCCACCCCAAAACTGCTAGAACTCATACAGGAATTCAGTAAAGTGGCAGTATAGAAAATCAATGCACAGAAATCAGTGGCATTCCTATACACCAACAACAAGACAGAAGAAAGAGAAATTAAGGAGTCGATCCCATTTACAATTGCACCCAAAACCATAAGATACCTAGGAATAACTCTAACCAAAGAGAGAAAGGATCTGTACTCAGAAAACTATAAAATACTCATGAAAGAAATTGAGGAAGACACAAAGAAATGGAAAAACGTTCCATGCTCATGGATTGGAAGAACAAATATTGTGAAGATGTCAATGCTACCTAGAGCAATCTACACATTCAATGCAATCCCCATCAAAATACCATCCATTTTTTTCAAAGAAATGGAACAAATCATCCTAAAATTTGTATGGAACCAGAAAAGTCCGTGAATAGCCAGAGGAATGTTGAAAAAGAAAAGCAAAGCTGGTGTCATCACAATTCTGGACTTCCAGCTCTATTACAAAACTGTCATCATCAAGACAATATGGTACTGGCACAAAAACAGACACATAGATAAATGGAACAGAATAGAGAGCCCAGAAATGGACCCTCAACTCTATGGTCAACTCATCTTGACAAAGCAGGAAAGAATGTCCAATGGAAAAAAGACAGTCTTTTCAACAAACGGTGTTGGGAAAACTGGATAGCCACATGCAGAAGAATGAAACTGGACCATTTCCTTACACCACGCACAAAAATAAACTCCAAATGGTTGAAAGACCTCAATGTGAGACAGGAGTCCATCCAAATCCTAAAGGAGAACACAGGCAGCAACCTTTTTGACCTCAGCCGCAGCAACTTCTTCCTAGAAATGTCACCAAGGCAAGGGAAGCAAGGGCAAAAATGAACTATTGGGACTTCTTCAAGATAAAAAGCTTTTGCACAGCAAAAGAAAGAGTCAATGAAACCAAAAGACAACCGACAGAATGGGAGAAGATATTTGCAAATGACATGTCAGATAAAGGGCTAGTATCCAAAATCTATAAAGAACTCATCAAACTCAACACCCGGAGAACAAAGAATCCAATCAAGAAATGGGCAGAAGACATGAACAGACATTTTTCCAAAGAAGACATCCAAATGGCCAACAGACACATGAAAAAGTGCTCAACATTGCTCGGCATCAGGGAAATCCAAACCTCAATGAGATACCACCTCACACCAGTCAGAATGGCTAAAATTAACAAGT
Organism: Mirounga angustirostris; assembly: GCF_029215605.1. Lineage (NCBI taxonomy): Eukaryota > Metazoa > Chordata > Mammalia > Carnivora > Phocidae > Mirounga > Mirounga angustirostris. The sequence continues at coordinate 44,699,615 of NW_026991716.1, read as the reverse complement.
CAGGAAATGATAGATGTTGGTGGAGATGCAGAGAAAGGGGAACCCTCCTATACTGTTGGTCGGAATGCAAGCTGGTGCAGCCACTCTGGAAAGCAGTATGGAGGTTCCTCAAAAAGTTGAAAATAGAGCTACCATATGATCCAGCCATTGCACTACTGGGTATTTACCCCAAAGATACAAAAGTAGGGATCCGAAAGGGTACGTGCACCCTGATGTTTATAGCAGCAATGTCCACAATAGCCAAACTGTGGAAAGAGCCAAGATGTCCATCGACAGATGAATGGATAAAGAAGATGTGTGTATATATATAATACACAATGGAATATCATGCAGCCATCAAAAGGAATGAGATCTTGCCATTTGAAATGACGTGGATGGAACTGGAGGGTATTATGCTGAGCGAAACAAGTCAATCAGAGAAAGACATGTATCATATGACCTCACTGATATGAGGAATTCTTAATCTCAGGAAACAAACTGAGGGTTGCTGGAGTGGGGGGTGGGCTGACTGGGCGTTAGACACTGGGGAGGGTATGTGCTCTGGTAAGCGCTGTGAATTGTGCAAGACTGTTGAATCTCAGATCTGTACCTCTGAAACAAATAATGCAATATATGTTAAGAGAAAAAAAAAGAAGATAGTAGGAGGGGAAGAATGGAGGGGGGGAAAGTGGAGGGATAGATGAACCATGAGAGATGATGGACTCTAAAAAACAAACTGAAGGTTCTAGAGGGGAGGGGGGGAGGATGGGTAGCCTGGTGATGGGTATTAAAGAGGGCACATTCTGCATGGAGCACTGGGTGTTATGCACAAACAATGAATCATGGAAAACTACATCCAAAACTAATGATGTAATGTATGGGGATTAACATAACAATAAAAAAAATTTAAGGGCGCCTGGGTGGCTCAGTTGGTTAAGCGACTGCCTTCAGCTCAGGTCATGATCCTGGCGTCCCGGGATCAAGTCTGGCATCGGGCTCCTTGCTTAGCAGGGCGTCTGCTTCTCCCTCTGATCCTCCCCCCTCTCATGTGCTCTCTCTCTCTCTCATTCTCTCTCTCAAATAAATAAATAAAATCTTTAAAAAAAAATTTAAAAAAAAGAAAAGAAAAATAAATAGAAAAATGTTTTTTCCTTGTGATGAGAACTCTTAGGATTTACTCTCTTAACATCTTTCCCGTATATCATACAGCAATGTTAGCTGTAGTCATCATGTTGTACATTACATCTTTAGTACTTATTGGTCTTAGAACTTGATGTTTGTATCTTTGAACCACCTTCCTCCAATTGTCCCTCACCACCTCCTCCACCTCTGGTAACTGCAAGTCTGATCTCTTTTTTTATGAGTTTGTTTGGTTCTTTTCTTTTTTTTTTTGGATTCTACATATAAATGAGATCACATAGTATTTGTCTTTGTCTGACTTATTTCACTTAGCATAATGCCTTTAAGTTGATCCATGTTATCACAAACAGTAAAATTTCCTCATTTTTTTATGACTGAATTATATACCATTATAAATATATAGCACAACTTCATTATCCATTCATCCATTGATGGATACTCAGGTTGTTTGCATGTCTTGGCTCTTGTAAATAATGCTGCTATGAACACAAGGACACAGATATCTTTTTGAATTAGTGTTTTCATTTTCTTTGGATATATTCCCAGAAATGGAATTGCTGACTCATATAGTAGATCTTTTTAAAATTTTTTGAGGATCCTCCATACTATTTCCCATGGTGGCTATACCAATTTACAATTCCACCAGTGTACAGGTTTCCTTTCCTCCACATTCACACAAGCATTTGTTATATTCTGTCTTTTTGATAATGGCCATTTTTCAGGTGCAAGGTCATATCTCACTGTGGTTTTAATTTGCATTTCCCTCATGACAAATGATGTTGAGCATATTTTCATGCACTTGTTTGCCTTTTATATATCTTCTTTGGAGAAATGTCTTCAGGTTCTTTGCCCAGTTTTTAAATTGGGTTATTTCTTTCGTTGCTATTGAGTTATATGAGTTATTTATGTTTTTGATATTAACCCTTTATCAGATATATGGTTTGCAAAATTTTTTTTCCTATTCTGTAGGTTGTCTTTTTGCCTTGTCAGTTGTTTCTTTTGCTGTGAAAAAGATTTTAGCTTAATATGGTCTCATTGATTTTTATTTTGTTGCTGGTGCTTTAGGTGTCATATCAAAAAAACAAAAACAAAAAACCCAAAACATTACCAAGACCACATCAAGAAGCTTTATTATGTTTTCTTCTAGGAATTTTATGGTTTCATTTCTTACATTTTATTCTGTTTGGAATTAATTTTTTAATCCATTTGGAGTACATTTAATCCATTTGGAATTAATTTTTGTGAGTGATATAAGATATGGGTCCAGTTTCATTCTTTTACATGTGAGTATCCAATTATCCCAGCACCATTTTTTGAAGTGTCTTTTCTCTATTAAATATTTTTGGCTCCCTTGTCAAATATTAATTGACTGTATATGCTTGGAATTATTTCTGGGCTCTTGATTCTGTTCCATTGATCTATTTATCTGTTTTTATATCAGTACCGTTCTGTTTTTATGACTATGGCTTTATGACATAGCTTGCAATGAAGAAGTGTGATGTCCCCTGCTTCATTCTTATTTCTCAGGATTTCTTTGATTATTCAGGGTTTTTTGTGGCTCCACATAAATTTTAGGAGTGTTTTACATCTGTAAAAACTGTCACTGGAACCTTGATAGAAATTGTAATAAATCAGTAGATGGCTTTTGGCAGTATTGTTATTTTTTTTATTAAAGCTTTTTTTTTTTAAGATTTTATTTATTTATTTGACAGAAAGAGACACAGCGAGAGAGGGAACACATGCAGTGGGAGTGAGAGAGGGAGAAGCAGGCTTCCCGCTGAGCAGGGAGCCCAATGCGGGGCTCGATCCCAGGACCCTGAGATCATGACCTGAGCTGAAGGCAGATGCTTAATGGCTGAGGCACCCAGGTGCCACGGCAGTATTGTTATTTTCAAAATATTCATTCTTGGGGTGCCTAGGTGGCTCAGTCATTAAGCGTCTGCCTTCGGCTCAGGTCATGGTCCCAGGGTCCTGGGATCGAGCACCGCATCGGGCTCCCTGCTCAGCAGGAAGCCTGCTTCTCCCTCTCCCACTCCCCTCGCTTGTGTTCCCTCTCTCGCTGTATCTCTCACTGTCAAATAAATAAAATCTTTAAAAAAAATGAAAATAAAACAAAAAATAAAAAATAAAAATAAAATAAAATATTCATTTTCTAATCCAGGAACATGGGGTACCTTCCCACTTATTTGTATCTTCTTTGATTTCTTTCATCACTGTCTTCTTAAATTTATTTCTATGTATCTTATTGTTTTTGATATTCTTGTAAATGGGATCAATTTCTTTATTTCTTTTTCAGAAAATTTGTTGTTAGTGTATAGAAATGCTACTGATTTTGTATGTTAATTTTGTATCCTGCAAGTTTACTGAATTCATTGATTAGATGTACAGTCTTTTGGTTGAGTCGTTAGGATTTTCTCTCTATAAAATGATGTCATTTGCAAATAGGGATAATTTTACTTCTTCCTTTACAATTCTGATATCTTTTATTTCTTTTTCTTGCCTGACTACTTTAACTATAAGACCTTCTGGTGCTATGGTGAAGAGAGGTAGTAAAAATGGACATCCCTGTTTTGTTCCTGATCTTAGAGGAAAAGCTTTCAATCTTTCACCATTGAGTATGATGTTAACTGTGGGCTTGTCATATATGGACTTTATTATGTTGAGATATGTTTCTCGTATGATGAATTTCTTAAGTTTTTTTTTTTTAATTATAAATGGTTGTTGAATTTAGTCAAACTTTTTTTCTGTATTTATTGTGACAATTGTATTATTTGTTTCTTTCATTTTATTAATGTAATTTATTATGTTGATTGATTTGCATATGTTGAGCCATTCTTGCATTCCAGGGATAAATTCCCCTGGATCACGAGGAATAATCTTTTTTTTGTGCTGTTGAATTCACTTTACTGGTATTTTGTTGAGGATTTTTACATCTATATACATCAGGATATTGGTCTATAGTTGTTTGTTTGATTGTTTCCTAGTGTTGTCCTTTTCTGGTTTTGGTATCAGGATAATACTGACCTTATAAAACGAGTTTGGTAGTATTCCTTCTTCTTCAAATTTCTGGAAGACTTTGAGAAAGATTGGTGTTAATTCTTTAAATTTTTGGTAAAATTCACCTGTGAAGTCATCTGGTCCTGGGCTTTCCTCCACTGGGAGATTTTTTATTACCAATTCAATCTCCTTACTAGTAATTGGTCTATTAAGATTTTCTATTTCTTCCTGATTCAGTTTTAGTAAGTTGTTTGTTTTTAAGATTTAAAAATTTTTTTCCTAGGTTGTTGTCTGTTAGTATATAATTGTTCATAGAAGCCTCTTATGAGCCTTTGAATTTTTGTGTTACTAGTTGCAATATCTCCTTTTTCATTTATAATTCTGATGATTTTGGTCCTTCTTTTTTTTTCCTTGGATGGTCTAATGAAGGATTTGCCATTTTTGTTTATTTATTTGTTTTTTTCAAAAAACTAAATCTTAGTTTGGTTAATCTTTTCTTTGTTTTTCTGTTTCCTTTCTTCTGCTAACTTTGGGCTCAGTTTGCTCTTTCTCTTTTTTCTCCTAGTTCCTTAAGGTGTAGAGTTGGGTTGTTTATTTGGGATATTTCTTAATTTTTAATGTAGGTGTATATCACTATGAACTTCCATCTTAGAACTGCTTTCATAGCACCCAAGTTCTGGTATGTTGTGTTTCCATTTTTATTAAAAATTCTCTAGAAACTTTGTCTCCCCTTAATTTCTTCTTTGATCCATTGATTGTTTAGAAATGTTATTTCATTTCCATGTGTTCATGAATTCTCCAACTTTCATCTTGTTTTGATTTCTAGTTTCATGCCATTGTTCTTAAGTTACTTGATATGATTTCAATCTTTTTGAATTGCTAAGACCTGTTTTGTGGCCCAACACATAGTTTACCTTAAAACAAAAAGTTCCATGTATGCTGGAGAAGAATATATATTCTGCCGTTGTTGGATAAAGTGTTCTATATATGTCTGTTCTGTATATGTCCCTTTGGCTTACAGTGTTGTTCAAATCCACTGTTTCCTTATTGATTCTCTGTCTGCATGATCTGTTATTGAGAATGGACTAAAGCACCCAACTGTTATTGTATTACTGTTTATTCCTCCTTTTAGCTCTATTAATTTTTGATTTATATATTTAGGTGCTCCAATTTTGAGCACATAAATATTTACAACTGTTATATCTTCTTTATGTTTTGACCTTTTTGTTATTATATAATGATCTTTGTCTCTTTTTACCATTTTTTCATTTAAAGTCTCTTTTGTCTGATATAAGTATATAGCTACTCCTGCTTCCTTTTGGTTACCATTTGCTTGAAATATCTTTTCATTCCTTTGCTCTAAGACTATGTGTGTCTTTAAGAAATAAGTGAATCTCTTGTAGGCAGCATATTGTTGGATCTTGTTTTTTTTTTTTTTTTTCTTTAATCCATTCAGGCATTCTATGTCCTTAATTGGATAATTTAATAATTTTATATTTAAAGCAATTATTGATAAGTAAGGATTTACTATTGCTATATTAATTGTTTTCTGGCTGTTTTGTAGATCCATTGTTCCTTGTTTCTTACCCTGCTGTCTTTTTTTGTGTGTTTTGATGTCTTTTGGTATTAGCATGCTTTGATTTATCATGTTCTTTTGTGTAATAACTACAGGATTTTCCCTTGTGTTTACCTGAGGCTAACACAAATGTCTCAAATTTATAACACCTTATTTATACTGATAATAATTTCTATACTGATAATAATTTCAATAAAATTCATACACTTTACACTTTTACTTCTCACTCTCATATTTTGGGTTATTACTGTTATAACTTACATGATTTAAAAAATATTGTATAACTAATAACAGATTATTATCTTTTGGAGTCATATTTACCTGATTTTTCATGATCTTTGATTCCTTACATTGGTATCTGCATATTTGAGTAATCGAACTCCTCTTCCAGACTTGACAGATTTCTTTTGGCAGAGACAGCTTTTCACCAGTCAGCTATTAGTTTCTGGGTGTGTCTGCTGGTCATGTCCTTGGGTAGGTGGGTCCTGCTATTATGGCCTGTTTTTGGGAGAGGCAACTGTTCAAACTCTGAAGATGGAGATGGGAGAGTGTGCCACTGGCTGTAAATAGTTGGCTAGGATGGCTAGCTTGGTTCCTTACTCACGCGAGGCTGAAGGATGGGCTTCATGGTTGCCTAGATTGTTTTGGTCAGCCTTACTAGGTGGTTGGGACTAACTACTATATTCAGTAGTAGATGGGGCTATGAATTAGTTTCCCTGCCCTGGCAGGGTGGCTGGATGGGACACAGGACCTGTACGGCTTGTTGTTTGGGGACCCAAATCAGTCCAGAGTGCTGAATTCTCTGGTTAGGTGAGGCCACTGGCTTTACTTCATAGGAAGAGGAAGCTATGGGCTGTACTCTCTGTTCAAGTGCTACTGTACCTCGGGCTTTTGAATGGGCTATGCAGCTTCTCATATGCTCTGGTTAGGTTTCCTGGTTGAATAGGCTGAAGGCTGTATTCAGCAATGAGTGGAACTATGAATTAAACTCCCTGCTGGGGTGCAGCAGAAGCAACTGTAAAGCTGGTAAAGCTCTTTATTGTCTTAACTCAAGCTGACCTGCATTCCAAGGTCCTTGACCAAATGGGGCCATGGCTTTGCTCTGCAAATTATTAGCTCTACGCACCTTTTAGCTCAAGTACCAGCATCACAGCTTCCAGGTGGTTTTGGCAGCCCATCTGGTCAGATGGGGCCAGAACACACTCTCCACAGTGAGTGAGGCTATATCTCAGCTGTTTTGCCTGGGCAGGAGGGAGCAGAGCCACTCCTGGCTACTCTCAATTTCCCAAGCAGGCTCTCCAGTCAGAAGGAGCCAGGAGCTATCCTCAGCCTTGGCTATGAATCATCCCTCTTCCTGTGCATAGTGTGGGAACACTCTGCACCTGATACTGATCATTTGCTCTGCAGATGATCAGCCCTGCTTGCCCATCTCTCAGCTCAAGTGCCACTGGGCCTCACAGCATCCAGGATTTATCTCTAGCCCTTCCTGTCACATGGGGCAGTTTTCATAGCGGGTGGGGCTGTGATTTAGCTCCTTGCCCAGGCATGGAAAACCAGGTTCTATTGCTAGCAAAACTCCTTATTTGAGGATCTGAATCAGGCAGATCTGCACCCAGCTGAGTTCCTTGGTCAGAGTATGCTCCTAATTTGGTTCTGCAGATAAGCAAAGCAGCTGGTTGGGATTACTACCTGAGCACTGCTGGTATGAAGTCAGTCTACCAAGAACTTTGTGCTGGTTGTTGCAAGCCCTTTCCCCTTCTCCATCACAGTCAGATTCCCAGTAGTTGAGCCCCACAGTTTCCCCTACAATTTCCATGACGTGAGATCATTGTAGGGGGTTCTTGCAAAGCAACACACAATGCTAGGCGGGGGCTGCTGTTTGTCCCTTCAGAGTTCTCTTTCTCACTGGAGGAACCAGAGTCTCAGAAAACTCTCCACATGGTGCCATGCTGTTTGGGGAAGGAGCAATGAAGTCAATGTGTAGCCACTTCTCTAACCCTTCTAATACTGTCTGTCTTGATCTCTGTGGTGCGGGGACGAGGGGGGTGGTGAGGAGGAGGTGCTTCTAGGATTCTCTCAGGGATGTTTTATTCTTGAATAGCTGTTAGTTGTTCTTATGAGGGAGAGTTAAGTCAGGAACAACATATGTCACCACATCACTCCTGGTCTCCGTTTAAACAAATTTTTCCTATTTTCCTCTTTCGCAGCACTGCCTATACCTCTATTTATCACTTGATTAATTTGGCTTTGGGTGTTAATGCCTGCTTGAGATTCTCTCTCCCTCTCTCCCTCTGCCCCTCCCACCTTTCTCTCCCTCTCTCTGAAAAAAATTTATGTTTAGCCTATATTCTAATTAAGAGAAAATTGTTTATATGCTTAATTATATTAGTATTTTCCCCCAATATTCATACATTCCAGTTGCTTCTCATGTGAGCTGGAAAGGCTGGGGTCTGTTTCCCAAGTGTCATTAATAAGGGATATACAATTACGCAATGAAGAGGAATTATCAAAAATAACTGAGATGCTCACACAAAAGGTCAAACTACCTAATTTGAATTCTTGTGTAATGAAACTGTAAGAAACAATATTATCAGGACTTTCTATAAGCAAGATACTGGTAGTAGACACTGAGTATAAGAAGGTGTCAAGGATTCTGCCCTTTTTCTCAAGAAGCTAACATTTCTAGGAAGGGAGATTGATACATATAAATAGGCCAATGACACAGTGCACTAAAGGTTGTAATTGTAATTGCAAAAACTTAAGCTGATGATGAATTGAAGAAAGACTCAAGTGCATTCATTAATCATACACATTTCTTAAAGTCTATAAAAGGTTTGATGAATTACTGCAGGAATGTAGAGAAAGCAATGGAGAATCATGCCCGAGCAAGGAAGTCTGGGAAAGTTTCAGTGAAAAGAAGAACGTTGAGTTAGGATTTTCATGGTGGCATGGATTTTATTAAGTCAGAGGGGTGGAATTTCAGGCAGAAGAAATCTCATCAACAATGGTGCTGTGACATGAATATATCAAGAACAGTAACTAGAGATCTGGTGCAACTGGCAAAGAGCAGAGCTATAGGTGACTTCTGAGCAGATGTGTAGGATGATATGGAAAGGATTATAGAAATATAATTCTGATGCCCAGGAATGGATACATTGGTGTTGAGGGAGACAGGAAGCAGGGACAAGTGTTAGATGCAATTGTGCTGGTGTGAAAATATAGGGAATGGAATAGACCAGAAGCAGTGAAAATAGACGGAAGAGGAAATGAGTGACTCTAAGAGGATAAAAATCATTTCAGTGTTAGCGGCAAATAACTATGATAATTTATACAGTTTTAGGAAGCACAGGAGAGGGAAAATTTTTAGGGAGTGGGGATAAAAATGTTCAGTTTGGTGGAAATTGACTTTGAGATGACTGAAAACTTTGAGAAAGTGATTGAAGACATTTATCTATATGGGCCTGGGCCTTTGTAGAGGTTTGGGGACTAGAGACAGATTTGCAGGCTCCTAATGGAGATGGCCATTGAATTGCTGGTGGTGAATAAGCCCACAAAGGGGAGAGTCTGAAGAGAAGGGAAGGAAAGAAGGTCTATAGGCACTATGTCAGGCTCTTCATCCACATTATTTAAACAGGGTTACGATTGGACTCCTAGAGAAAATTAGTATTTACTGGGTGAAATCAATGCAAATAAAGGAGAAATGTGCAGAAGAGAAGAGTCTTTCAAAGGACAGAGTAAGAGAAAATTTCAAAGGGAAAAGTGTCAAATGCTGCAGTAGGATGAAGACCATGTATTTATCCTTTAGGGGGGTCATAAACACTTTTCATTTTTATGTGAAAACATAAACTGACTATTCCCTTTTATATCACTGTTGTTTCTCTAGTCAGTCTGGAACCATGAAATAATCTTCAGTACTAAACAGCCCACGCAGGATTGGAAAAGAACATTTCGTTGATTGCTGCATCCTGTGTCAACTGATTACCTCCTTTTCTATGCAGATCAGCTTCTGGGGACTCCAATTACTCACAGTAGCAGCTGTTGCCACTGATTCTGCCCCAAGCAGTAGCTGAGCAGGAGTCAAAACATGCTGGGGAGAAGGCAAAGGGACATAGAAACTGTAGGGGAGGCACGATTTTACCTCTACCTTCTTAGGTTTTGCAGCTGAGCCAAAGAATTCAACAGACAGAAGATAAACAGGAGAAAAGCTGACAAATTCATGTAAGTGTTAGGGTGCCCTCACAAGGAAATGAGTACCCAAAGGAATGGTGAAACCTAGAGATCTTTATGCTGGGTTTAACAAAGGGAAGTAATGGTGAAAAGGTAACTAAAATAAGATGAAATTAGTTCAACAAGTTCTGTTTGTACAGAATTCTCTCAGCTTTGACTTGCCCTCAAAGAATGTTCCTTTCCTCTTGGTACAGAAAGAATGTCTTTCACATGGGAGTTTTTAATCTTCTGCTTTCAGGAAGAAGAGGGAAATCACAATGGCCTTCTTGTATCTGCTGATTTTTAAGTGCTTTCAGCTCAAAATATCCTTATGCCAAAGTGGTGTATTTTGGGGTGGCATATTCTGCTATCCTTCAAGCTCATTTCTTATTTAGTAGACTCACTGCCTGTTAGATAAATAAAAGAGTGGACCTGAAAATCTGAGGGGGGTTTCCTCATGCTCTTCTCTGAAATTCAAGATAGGTTTGTGTTCAGTTAAAGAGGAGTGTTGATAGTCAAGGTATTCTTAATTATTTCATTGAAAATCATATATTTGAGATATTTTAAAAGATAATTGTTGGGTTGCTATATTATAGGTCTTTTCTGTTGGGATGAGGGGTGGGAGGTGAAGGACCATGTAGAGAATCTCCTGCTTGCTCCAAGGAGTGGAGTTGGAGAATCGAGAGGGTTGTAAATCCCATTACATTCCTTTCCCAAGAAACAAACCGGAGACAAACAGAAAAAAACACACAAAGAAGCTAACCAGCTTTACAAGCCCCATCTCTTGTCTTGTTCTAGAATCAGTAAATGGAGTTTATTATCTTTTGTAAAAAGTTCTTACTGTCCTTTAGAATCACATGTTTTATTTCTGCCTTTGTTGAGTGGATGATTATCCTTGTTTCAACAACCATCCCTCTGACCACCAGGGGCTAGCCTCTTCTAGTGTTTCTTGGAAAAGTAAAAGACATCAAACTTGCAAAAGAAATCGTATTTTTCTTTCCTGCTAAGAGTATTTATTAATAGATGCATTGCTTTGCTCTGAATTATCTTGCTCTCCCAATAACGTGAAAGTAGACATTATTTATGTTTGTTTGTTTGTTTTTTTGCCCAGGCCCTATCAAGTTATTGGTTCTTATTGCTTATAACAATATTCCAGCTCACTTTAATTTAGAATGCTAGGATTCTTAATCCCCAAAGTAACACTTTTCTTTAGGAAGACAAAAAGAGTAAAATGATAAGCCTCCCTATCTAAAAATACAAGTAAAACATAATCGTTGTTGCCCAGTTTCCCTAGAAGAGAGAGCCTGAGGCAATGATAAAAGTAACAATGCTGCAATTTCACAGGTGAAACCCAGTCCAGTGCAGCACAGGTGAAGAAAACAGAGTGAAGCAATGAGAGAGGTGAAGCCACAGAATGCTGGGCCACACTGGTGTCCACTTCATGGCCCGCTGCACAGAGACATAGGAGCTTCTTAGCAAGAACGTTGCTGGATACAGGGGCTGCTCTGGAGGATGACAAGGAGAAATAGACTATGACTTTGAGCATCCATGGAAGGGAGGCAGGAGAGAGAACTCACTTGCCTCATTCTCTAAATTTTTGCTTCCCCTAAGTCAGTTTGGCCATGGTGGTGGTGAACTCCCTCATATTCTGGGATGCGTCATTTGGCTCTTTCTATAGAAACTCAGAATATCAAGTCCTCTCTTGTGATGTGGTGTTTTATCAGATTTGAAAGTAGGAGGGGGCAGAAGTTCTGGCCATGTAGCAGCTTTACCTAGATGTGCTCAGTCAAAGGTACAGGGTGTGGCATTCCCAGGGCAAGTGACCAGTTGGCCCCATGAGGACTGAGAAGATCACAACAAACTCTCTTCAGCATGGCAGTTTCTGAAGTGAGCCAGTGCCAAGGAGGCTGCCATCATTGAGGGAGTCTGAGGAAGTACATAAGATTTGTGTCTCATAAAATAACCTGGATCTTAAAAAAATAAAAATGAAGCAATAGAGAGATGAGTAAGAGAGATTTATCAGGAATTCTGTCAAATGTAGGTGAACACACACAAAATGATTATCTTAAGCTGCCTTTGAAAAACAGGCATCTTCTCTTAGACTGTCAAGATTTAGTTTTGCTCTCATCAAGGTTTTGTGCAATGTGACACTTTGTGGTGTTATTTAGATCCCTTTTCCTACATTGGCATTCATTTTGTAAACTCTGCAATTAACATGGTGAAGACTTTTGTGCTTCAAGTGGTGCACTGACCACACACTGAGTGAAAAATGATGGCAACACAAAAATCCAGTAGAGCTTTCATAGCTCAGTTGCAAATTTTTCAGGAAGTCGTGTATATGATTAATGCTTTTGTATTTTTTCTTATTCCAACTAACAATCAGCTTAATTTAGACCCTTGAGAGTCTGTGATGTGTTCGTTGAAACCAGATCTAAAATTACTATCATGCTGTTGGTAAGAAAATGTCCTTTAAATAGATGGTGATGTCATAATTCAAGGACTCATTCTTTCAGCTACTCCGTATTAACTAACAGAGTTCAATTATGGAAGAAAGAAAGAATGCTCACAAAGTAAGATTCTTTTCCTGTCCATTTTACTGTTAAAAATGTTGTAGCAAAGTTAATAGATTTGTAATTTACAAACAGTAATTTACTGTTGCAAACACTAATTTACAAACAGTATGGAAGCTGAAAATTATTTTTCCTCTTAACTTTACACCATCAGGATATTCTGGGGATAGGGAAGCAGACTCCTCTATTAATTCCTTGCTAATTTGTTATAGAAAGAGTAGATCCATTTCTCCTTCTTGACCTAATTCACCCCACTGGAGAGAAATAGCAAAATAGCATCAAGGACATTGCAAATAATCTACCCCATGGACACAAATTAATGGTAAATTTACTTAAAGGTGGGTTTGCCTAACAAAGTTAATTTTTGGTCTCACCTTTGATTAAAAAAGAAAGATGTTCCACTTATTGTGGGCTTTCTATGTTCCAGACACTGTTCTAAGTATTTTTAAAAATAATTTTAACTACTTCACAACAGGCCGAAGGGGTAAGTACTACTCTCATCCTTATCATATGGAGAGGGAAACTGAGAATCACTCTGCTTATGTAAACTGCCCAGGGTCACACAGGTAGCAAAGGACATGGCAAAGCTGGGATCTGTGCAGTCAGGGCTAACCAATTTCCTTGTAGCTAAAAATGATTGTTTTCTTACTTCTAGAACTTTAAATGATATATGGGTGCACGTCTGTGTGTGTGTGTGTGTGTGTGTGTGTGAGATACGAATATGAATGTATATGACTTCTTGTTTCTATTGCTCAATAGCAAATATGGAACCTATTTTCTAGATAGGTCTAATTTTTCTCTGCTTTGTCATAGATTAAATGCAAATCAGGAAAGACATCTGAGATACCCTGAAATTATCCTTTTCTTAACTCTCATAAGCTTTATATCAAATACATTAAGGAATCTACCTCCTTGTGCTTCATAAATGTGCTCAGGTTTATGAAACATGAAAAGTGACAGATTGTTTATTAAGTCATTTAATCACTAACATATCTCCTCTCTTTCTCAAATAGTGAGATATTACTCCAGATGCTAGGAAAGTTAATAAGCTCATAACTAAGTGATTGAGAGGAGTTGTAATACATCTGTAACTGTCTCATAATGCAAGGTAAATAAGCTAGGATTTATCTCCTAATACTCATAGGGCTGCCAGGAGACAGAAAGCTTCTCCAGTTCTACCAGATTTGTTTCATGTAAATTTTTCTGGCCTTTGCCAGAGAATATAAATTTAGGGGGCAAGGTGGTTGAGGGCTTCAGAACACTCTACTCTTGGGATTCTGCCCCCAGAACAACTCCAAGCATGAAACAGGTAACTCTTCCAATTTAAGATGTAATATGTGTACAAATTCACAGTAATTTCATCTTTGTCTCTTTCCATCAGGCATTCAGTCTTTTCCAATGCATATCTAATTTTTAGACCAGCATGAGGGCATCTGGAATCCAACTTTTGATCACTGGAGTTATAAAGATATAGTCTCACATTACATCACTTGGTTCAGGTCTAAACTCCTTTTTAAAATTTTTATACCTTTTTTCTGGATCCTTTTTCTTACCTTCAACCTCTAGCTGAGGGTTCAGTCTTTCTGGTCCCTGCAATTTGTATAGTGTACAGTTCTAGGAGCTGCCTAGACTTCTGTATAGCTGTGCCGGGAGCTTAGTTGCTCCCAGTTACCAGCATGGGAGGCCCTGCTCAAAGTGTATTATCATGTTAGATTAACAATACACAGGACTGCAATTCAATTGGGCAATATCAGAATCAAGCTGATTGTTTTCTTTTACATTTTTTGTCACAAGGGTAACTACTGATCTCACTAACACATAGGAGATTATAAACGTAGAGTAGTCCTAGCACGTCCATTCATGGTGACGATACCTTTCCCAGATTGTAAATTCTAGTTCAGAATAAGAAGTTCAGCTACATTATATGTCTACAGTAAAATAAGCCATTCTACCAACTTTTATGAGCAGTTGCTTCATGCCAGGTGTTGTGCTTGTTCTCATACTGCTAATACTTGCAGAAATGCAAATTACTGATTTTGTATGAGATCATTAGTCCTGAAAGGAGGCCCTCAGAGTCTTGGAATTAATCTTTCAGCAAGTAGGAGTGCCAGCCTAAGCCTTGGCTTAGCCACATTGCTGAAATCTTAACCATCCCAAGGGCTTTGACTTTTTTTTGTTTGTTTTGATACTTAATGTATTTAACTTAAAATATATATTAAATTATTCCTCTAAATATTTACTACTCTTATATAATTAATAAAAACTAATATTTTACAAAGCGAAATCTCTTAAGAATTTAAACATTGAAAACTTAACCAGTCAAATTCTTCCAGACATATCAATAACATTGAGTCCCACATGCCTACTTCTCCCAAGTGCTTTTAGCAACATAAACTCAGATAAAACAAACAAAAATCATGACAATAGTCACAAAATTTGTCTTCATACATATGCTTAACTTTTACAAAACACTAATACTATATTCAACTGATTCCTCATACTACATAAATTTATTTTGTGCCAAGTTGGAGTAACAAAATCATTTATTTTTGTGATTTCAGAAGAAATAGATTCAAAAGAAAAAAGAACATTGTTTTGCATTAGTCAAGGTTGCAGTATCAGGAATGGGTCACTGACTGCTGTATTGGTTTCCTTGTCTTGGTAACAATTCACTGGTTATGTCAATGGGATTATTTGATCTATGCTTTGCTTGGAATCTTTGCCACCTTCTTCCTTCCCGCTATCCATCCAACTACTCCTAGTCCCAGGGTATTTCACCTCAGTTTTCTATGGCTGCATATGTCTTACTGGAATTTTATTAGAGATCTGAGAAGATTTGCAGATAACATTTTTGATATATATTTGCAGACAACACATTTCATGTATATATATATATATATATTTGATAATTGCAGATTTACATGCAGCTGTAAGAAATAAAACAGAGTAATACCATGTCCACTTTACCCAGTTTCCCACAATGCTAATATCTTGCGAAGTTATACTTTAACATAACAACCAGGATATTACATTGATACCATTGAGATAAAGAACATTTCCACCACAAGGATCTGTCCTGTTGCCCTTTTATAGACACATCCACTTCCCTCCTGCTCCCCTTCCCCTTTTTAAACCCTGGCAACAACTAATCTGTTCTCTATTTCTATAATTCTGTAGTATCAAGAATGTTAATGAAGGTGGTCAAAAGGTATAAACTCCCAGTTAGAAGATAAATCTCACTCTTTTTCTGGCTGGAACCATGGAGGGTGCGGAAGAGAAGAAAAAGAAGGTTCCTGCTGTGCCAGAAACCCTTAAGAAGAAGCAAAGGAATTTCGCAGAGTTGAAGATCAAGCGCCTGAGGAAGAAGTTTGCTCAGAAGATGCTTCGAAAGGCAAGAAGGAAGCTTATCTATGAAAAAGCTAAGCATTATCACAAGGAATATAGGCAGATGTACAGAACTGAGATTCGAATGGCAAGGATGGCAAGAAAAGCTGGCAACTTCTACGTACCTGCGGAACCCAAATTGGCATTTGTCATTAGGATCAGAGGTATCAATGGTGTGAGCCCAAAGGTTCGAAAGGTGTTGCAGCTTCTTCGCCTTCGCCAGATCTTCAATGGCACCTTTGTTAAGCTCAACAAGGCTTCAGTTAACATGCTAAGGATTGTGGAACCTTATATAGCATGGGGGTACCCAAACCTGAAGTCGGTGAATGAATTGATCTATAAGCGTGGTTATGGCAAAATCAACAAGAAGCGAATTGCCCTGACAGATAACACATTGATTGCCCGATCTCTTGGTAAATATGGCATCATCTGCATGGAGGATCTGATTCACGAGATCTATACTGTTGGAAAACGTTTCAAAGAAGCAAACAACTTTTTATGGCCCTTCAAATTATCTTCTCCACGAGGGAGAATGAAGAAAAAGACCACCCATTTTGTAGAAGGTGGAGATGCTGGTAACAGGGAAGACCAGATCAATAGGCTTATTAGAAGGATGAACTAAGGTATCTACCATGATTATTTTTGTAATCTGGTCAGTTAATAAATGGCTACTCTCAAATGGAAAAAAAAAAAAAAAAGAAGATAAATCTCAGGGATGTAATGTCCCACATGGTGGCTATAGTTACCAATACTGTATTACACATTTTAAAATAGCTAAGAGAGCACATCTTAAATGTTTCCACCACAAAAAAAGAAATGGTAATTCTGTGACATGATGGAGATGTTAACCAATGCTATTGTGTTAATCATTTCTCAATATATTGAGTATAACAAATCAACCTATTGTACCCTTTAAACTTACCCAATGTTATATGACAATTGTATCTTAATAAAGTTGAAAAAAGACATTTTTACAAAAGAATAAAGTGCATATTTGTAACATTATTATTCATAATAACAAACCACTTTTCAATATATATATTTGAATAAAAAGAGAATTTTCATTACCAGTTTAGTGAGATAAACTAAAATGCATTAATAAAAACCCATTGGAAAATACAATTATCTGTAATGTTTCCTTCTTTATTTAAAACGTTACTCTGTTTAAAATTATAGGGACTGAAAAACCAAGGTCAAATGAATTTCTGCAAAGAAGTGGTTTTTCAAACAATGCTGAATTATATTTATTATGACTACAACAAAGAGTATGATGGTTGCCAGTAAACAAACAGAACTCACTATCCCACATCTTCTGATAGTTAAGCAAGAGATATATTACCTGCCTGAAAGTCCTGAACAGTGACTGTAATGGTATGATCACTGAATGGAGAATCGGAACACCTGAGCTCTGTCAATAACAATAACAAGCTGTAAGTATGACCTCAGGCAAATCACATTACTAATCTGTCCATTGGTGGGAAAATTGGATCAGATGACCTCTAAATACCTGCCACTTCAAGCAGAGTTTGTGGTTACATTTTTTACACTATTGTGCATAAAAAATGTAAATTTATTACTCATCCAAATGCAGCAGGAAAGTCAACAGTTAAATTAATTTAGTTAAAAAAAATCAATGTGCGATGATATGAAGAAGGAATCTGCCCCAGGTCCTGTCTTAAGACAGGAGAACAATTATTTAAAGTGGATATCTAGATGTAAGGACCTCCAGGATCTTACCTGCTACAGTCCAGTGAAAAATGAGCATTCATAAGATTCACCCAGTATATGGTTCACCCTTGAACAACACGTTTGAACATGTGTCCACTTGTATGCAGATTTTTTCGATAAATATATTGGAAATTTTTTTGGAGATTTGTGACAGTCGGAAAAAAAAACCTTGCAGATGAGCTTCATAGCCTAGAAATACTGAAAAAATGAAGAAAAAAATTAGGTATTCTAAAGAATACAGTATAACATACAAAATATGTGTTAATTGTTTATATTACTGGTAAGGCTGCTGGTCAACAGTAGGCTACTAATGGTTAACTTTTGGGAACCAAAAGTTACACACAGATTTTCAACTGTATAGGGGGTCTGCACCCCTAACCCCCATATTTTTCAAGGGTCAACTGTACTGATGGGGTTCAGGGGCAGACAGCCATAAAATGTGCCACTTTGACATATGGATTATTTCAAGCTAAAGTCAATCAAGGCCCAAAAGACTCAGGAAGAATTTTACCTGCCCCCAGCTTCCCTTCCCCTCCCCTGCCCCTGCCTGAAAGGCCTAAAAAGAGCCTGGGTGGCTCAGTCAGTTGGTTAAGCATCTGCCTTTGGCTCAGGTCATGATCTCAGGGTCCTGGGATCAAGCCCAGCATCGGACTCTCTGCTCAGTGGGGGAGTTTGCTTCTCCCTCGCACTCTACCTCTGTGCTCAATCTCTCTCTCAAATAAATAAATAAAATCTTAAAAAAAAAAAAAAAAGTGAAAGGCCTAGAAAGAAATAGAGGTCCAGGAAGAAATTATCACTAGAAATAATTACAAAGATGATGGGCTAGGTGTTGTTGGGCTCAGCAGGGGAGAAGCGCTGCAGGGCCCAGAGATCAAATTTGTTTGTGTGTCCCACTGTCTGCATGGTATGGCACACACTGTTTACCAAACATTTGCTCTTCCCATCTTCCTATGAACTGCCTTCCCCTTCTTTGAAGTCTCAGACCTCTACCCCCTTTTCCTTAGCTCAGGTTGGCATATAAGCCTCAATTGCTTGACTACCTGTGGGGCACATAATCTTATGGGGCTCCCATTTGTATGTAATTAAATTTATTTTTCTCCTTTAATCTGTTTTATGTCAGTTTATTTTTTATTTAAATTCAATTAGCCAACATATAGTGCATCATTAGTTTCAGATGTAGTGTTCAATAATTTATCAGTTGCGTATAACACCCAGTGCTCATCGCATCAGGGCCCTCCTTAATGCCCATCACCCAATTGTTTTATGTCAGTTTAATTAATAGAATAGCCAAAAGAACCTAGAAGGGTAGAGTAAAAATTTTTTCTCTGCTACAATACTAATAGGTAGTCACAAGTTTCTTTTGGACTGTAAGTTATCCTGGTGACCAGGGAAGTTTATCTTTACATCTTACCCATTTGGTACACTGTCAGATTCATAATAAGCACTCAATAAATTTATCTTGACAAATGAAATAGTATGAGAGGTAGTTGGGCTGTTCATGGAATTATGAATTGTTAGCACTAAAAAGGACCTCATCCATCATGGAACTATTTATTTATGTGATCTAATAATTCGCTACCTTGGCTGCTAAATAGCAAAAGCTGAAGAGCTTTTTAATACAATCCACACCCAGTTTCTGATTATATTGATTTGGAGTGGGACCCAGCATAGTGTTTTGTAAAAGCTTTCCAGGTGATTCAGCTAGGGTGGTGGAAAAAGAAAACAGATCTTGCCTATTGCGGTCATTTTCAAGGAGCCAATCACAGAAATTTGAGGTGATCAGTACATGCATGTTTGTGGCAGAACACAGCTGGACCCTGTTCTCCTGACTGGTGGAGCAGAGTATTTACATTACAGTGGGTGATTTCTACAGGAGGGGATTTTGCATACAAAAGGCAATGACTTACACAAATATGGAACAGATCTTTAGAAGTTGCTTAGAATACTTTTTTTAATTGTAGAAAAAGAGCCTGGAATTCCTTTTTAGCATTTGAATGATTTATACTTGTCACTCATTCCATTGTGGGCTATTTTTTATCTAAAGAAAGATGTCCTGGTGGTAATTAGCCTAGTCAGTAATTAGATAATTTTGGGTTTGACCCTTACCTCCACAATTACTGTTTGTCCTTGGCCATGTTGCTCAAGTATTTTGAAGTGAAATTTCCTCATCTGTAAAATGAAAATAATAGCATTGCCTCCACAGAGTTACTGTAAGGATTAAACGAAGCCCTATCTTTTAGAGAAGCCTCAATATAATCCTTAATAAAGAGAAAGCATTTTCTAAGTGGTACTTCTGTATTTTTATTCTCTTCCTTGAACCAGAAAACAGAAATTATTAGAAGAAATTTTTGTTAGAAGGCAAAGATGTTGCTGTCAATACATACTTTTTTTCCCCCAGTATTAAACCTACCTCATTTACTTCCCTGCTTGTTTAATTGCTGCAAGAAAGTAAATCCCTGAAATTTCCCTTGATGGGGAAAAAAAAATTCAGTTTGTGACTACTGAGAGAGCTCAGAATGAAGTGAGGGTAAATATTGAGTTAAAATTAAAGCTTTTTTTTTTTTAACCAAAGAAATCCAACCTACACAGCTCTCAGCAAACTTACCCAGACCTAAGAAAGGGTCTGGAGCCCCCAGCAATGGTTACTTTCTCCCTCGCCACCCCTGGGTTGCTGCTTCTGTCCCGCTGAATCTCATGGGGAAGAAAAGCCTGGCACCAAGCTCGCATGTGAGCAGTAGAGCTAGTCCTCCAAGAGCCTGTTGTTACAGGCAGCCTCCACCACCAGAGTCCTATGAACACCACACCTCGGCACCGCCTGTTGAGTGTAGCCACTCACGCAAGGGGAACAATTCCTTGTGGAGGCAAAACCTTAGGGGCCAGAGGAACTAGTTAGCAAGTGAGAGGCGAGGCCATTCCTTATTTGCCTCAAAGCAGGATATAATGCCAAAAAGCCCTTACCTTCCTCTAGTCTCATGAAAGAAACAAACAAACAAAAAATTAGAAAATTTTGAAACAATGAAGAGGTAAGGAAGTGATAAGTCACTTTTCCTACTGGAATTTAAAAAAAAAGCAAAAGAGGAGAAGAATGTAAAAGGGAGGATTTACATTAAAGTGTATATAGAAATTCCCAATCAACTTTAAAGATAAAAATTAAAAAAATTAAAAAAAATGAGGCTTAATTCTTCCTATGAAGAATAAGGGAAGAGATGTTCCTTCTCTCTTAGAATATTTTCTTTTGTAAACTTGTAATCGTAAGTTCTTTCTCTACCCCTCTGAGATGTATGTACATCTTTAAAAACAATTGTTGCAAGTTTTACAACTCAGGAATGTCTTGCACAGGGAGCTGAAGGTCATTTCTTTGAAATGTAAGCATCCAGGGAGATAGCACCCTGTCTCCCAGTGTCTGTGAAAGGGTAGGGGCCTAACTTTGTAGGCATCTTGCTTTCTCCTCTGCACTCACTACTGCAATGTCTGACGCAGAGCCAACCACATTTCTAATAATGTAGCTTTGGACACTGCTTTAATACTCACATTATGGCGTCACCTCAGCTTGTATATACAGCAATTTTTTTTCCCACATGAATTTGCCAAACCGGATATCATCCATTCTGAATTAAGAAAATTGATTTTCTTTTTGCAGCCATGTGCAAATTATTTAATTCCCTGCAATTGGGCTTAGTATTCCAATAATTAGCCTAGTGCAATTGGGCTTATTATACCAGAGTTTGTTTTGAAGCTTCATTTTATTCCCCAGTGGGTTAATCATGCCTCCCAGCTCTGTACCACTCTGTGCTTATGTAGTGAGCATAACTTATACTCATTGTACTTGGATAAAGATGTTGAACAAGGTCAGTAACATTTTTCAGCCTGTGACATGAAGCCCTCTGCCAGGTAGAGCAACTTTCTCTTTAATATACATATTTTGGGGAACAGTGGTACCACCAGCTGTAAATCTCATTGACTGTATTATTTTTCAGCTGATATTTATTCGTCTTCAAAAGTAAAGAAACATATCCTTTTCTAACATCTTTCTAAATGAAGACCCTCCTGCCTATATTTCCTGTACGAATAGGAAGCAGATAAGCTAGAAATTATTTATTCTTGATGAAATCCTATTATTGCTAATGATTTTTATCTTGTGTGTTTTCAGCTGTTTTAAAATGCATTCTAGAATATTTCATGAGAAGATGTCAAGCTTACTTGTCTAACTACATTTATTTTCTCCCTCCATGAAAACTGGAGTATTTAACACCTTAAACTTCTACTTAACTATTATTCTTCATGGACTCTGAGTGACTGCCAATGGTGGTTCAGTATTTGCAAGTTATTTTAGTATCTTGAAGGACTGGATGTTTAGCTTCACATCTCAGGATTTTTGTCTGTTTCACTCACTGTGGGTCCACCTGGTGTCTAGAACAGAGCTTAGCACCAAGTAGGTACTCAGATGCTATGTGCTGAACTTAAACAGTAGAAGGATGGTGGACTTTGGCATTATGTAGATCTGGGTTCAGACTTGAATTCTTGTCACTTACCACCAAAGTGGATTTTTAAAAGTGCTTTAAGCCATTGTTTTTATTTATACAGATCTCTATTGTGCTGTCAAGATGTTGTTCCTGACCTCTGGAATTGAATATCATTGTGGATTGTGGTAGATATGGACAAGCATTGCTCAGATCCTTGTTCAGGAAAGTACTCCTTGCCCAGCTATTAGGAACATGAGAACCTCAGCTGTTACCATCTGGTCTGCTTCAGCTATCAGGCCATGGTCACACTCTTCTTGGGGGCAGCCCCTGCTAATGATAAGCCAGAGGTGGGAAAAGAGCCTCACCATTATTCTCAATGCAGGACTTCTCTAACAAGCAATCTTGGCTTCAGAGTTCTGGTGGGGTTGAAGGGAGACTTTAATGTACATTGCACCATACATGATGCTCCTCCTGCCGGGAAATTTCTTTCTTCCTTTCTGCTCCTGAGTAACTCATCCTCTTTAAGCTCACAGATCAAGCATCACACCCTGAGGATGACCTTCCTGATTAGCCCCGATTTCCCTGTTAAAAACTCCGACAGCATTTTACCTTAGTTGACTCTTATTTTTGCAATTTTTTGATTAATGTATGGGTAATTTAACACTTGTCCTTTTGCTCTTTAGCCTGCAAGCATCATTGTATCTATTTTTGCTTGCTATTGTATTGCTTTGGCCTGGCACAATGAGTGATAATTATTAAAATAATCAATAAACATTTGGGGGGGTTTGAGAAAGTAGTATGTAGATATTACAAGAGATTTGACCTATAACTTCATACACCAACTAGTCATTAAAGCTTTGGTGTTTAGAATGAAATATTTCAATGCATTTAGGACTATAGATTTGATGATAATGCAAAAGATTGTATAGAAGTTTGGGGTGATGAAGATCAAGAATTTAGATAGGACAGTAATAGGAATGAAGGAAAGGGAATGGAAATATAAGAAATTTGAGAAGATACATTGGAGCCTAATGAGGATTGAATGTGAGAGGCTAACAAAGTGTTTTATTACTAGAAAAAGGATAAATACACAAGTTACTGCTAGTGAAGTTTCTCCTTGATGAGCTTTAACCACCTACTGGGTTTTTATTTACCCTGGTATCCTCCGTTGTGCTGAAAATAGCCAGAGAACCAGGGCAATTTAACACTTGTCCTTTTGCTCAAGGCTACATCTAGCAACTTAATTATTTCTTCAGTGGAAGGTAGAAATAGTTCAATTTATTTGCTTAGTGATTTTAATGAAAAACAGTTCATCTTAAAGAGATCTTGTTCTACTCTCCTAAAAGTTAAGAATAGAGCAGGCAGTAAGTTATCTGTTATACTCTACACCAATTTACTTGTATTTTCAACATGCAACTTACTTCTTTGAAGAAATACACAATGCTTAACCTCTTGAAAAATAATGTTCACTATCAGGTATACCTGAGACTAATTACTGCTTTATGCACATAAACGTCCATGGGCTGGCTTTTTCCCACTCTAAACCTGTTAAACTTTTCCCTTACATAAGAGCATAGAAAGTGTGCTGTGACATTGTTAAGAGAAAAGGCCATGTGTTATTTCTCTTTGTAGCTGTTAAGTACCTGAAAAATATTAGTAAGTGTCCAAAGAAGGGAGATAACAAGGAAGGAAATAAGATCCAGCATAGAAAAAAGATATAAGGAAATGTAAAGAAGATATCATGAATAGAAAAGAAGAAGAAAATGAACAGGAGATGAAATGCTCTGGATAAAATAACTTTGTCTAAATATATATTGTAAGAGAGAAGAGGGAATAATGGAACAACAGAAGGGAGGAAAGAAAGTAGAGTAGAGAGTGATGAGTGGGGAAGAGAGCAGGAAGCCTGGGTCATGTTTAAGTATCTAGTTTGAGTGACCTTGAAATCTACTAGGCTTATGTATGACCAATAGTGATCTCGAGAGGCACTAAGTGCAATTGGCAACTCATTTAGAAATTGATATCTACTTATGCTACTTAAAAATTTATACATTGCTAAGCTATGGGTACTGGGGTACTGACTAGAGTACAGTAGCCCCCCCCCGACCCCTTATCTGCAGAAGATACATTCCAAGACCCCCAGTGCATGCCTGAAATCATGGATACTATTGATGCCAGCAGGCTGGGTGACCACAGGTTTCCTGCAGGACCATACAAGAAGGTCCTTGACTTCGTGCAGGATGGAAATCAAAAGTGAAACAGCAGGAAGTAAGAGCAAAGTTTATTGAAGATATAGTGAGAGGAAAAAATAGATGGAGTATCTGGGAAACTCAGAAAGGAAATGGAGGATGGGTCTCATCTTTGCTTGGGGTCTGGGGTTTTTATTGATGATTGTGGTCTAGTGCACATGTCCTCTCAGTATTCAGAAACTGGCCAGAACAACGACAGGGTTTGGGGATCCATCATAAGTCACTTATTTCCTGGAGCCAGGGGGTTTTGGCATCAAGATGTCTTGAGCCAGTGGTCTGGAATATGCACATGATGACCTTGCCTGTCCTTTCTTAGATGTTTTCTGTTATGCTGAAACACTCCAAAGAAATCATTAACTCCTTGTTCCTTATAAGAAGGACATACTTTATGGCATGGTAGGGGAGGGTGCAGATCCTAGCAAGAATAGAAGCAGGAGGGAGAGCAAAGAGCAGATTTTTATGGAGTCCTTCATTTTCTTTATCTCACTACTGAACCCTAGATATGCTATATTTTTTCCTATACATACATAATTAGATTAAGTTTAATTTATAAATTAGACACAGGAAGAGTTTAACAACAACAATTCTTAATAAAATAGAACAATTATACCAGGATAAAAGTTATGTAAATGTAGTCTCCTTCTCTCAAAATATCTTATTGTCTTGTATTCACCCTTCTTGTGATGATTTGAGATGAGAAAATGCCTATGTGATGAGATGAAGTGAAGGGAATGGTATAGGCAGTGTGATGTACCGTTTTGATGATTTGTAGGAAGGAGGCTCATCTTCTTCAGGACCATGGTTGACCATGGGTAACTGAAACCTTGGAAGGTTAGACTGTGGGTAAGGGGGCACTACTGTTACCCTCTAAGTAGAAAAGGGATGGAAAATTTCACAAGAGACATAAAATTGTGCAGTTTGGAGCAGAGAGTGAAGATGGAAGTCCACTACCACTTAAGATGACTGAGCCCATGTCCTCTTTTCCAGATGAAGCATGGAGCCCAAAGGCCTTCTCATCATGGTGTCTAAGACAGTAGGCAATAGTCTCAGGGCACTTGCATGAATGAGAATGGGCAACCCTGCCTGCGAGGTTGTTAGAATGCTGAAAGTTGGTTTAACATGGTTTTATCCAGAATTCAATGTTTGAATTTTGTCTTTTTTTCCTCTCACTTTTTCTCAAATGCTTTTCATATGATAAGGAACGGACAAAATCCCAGTCACTCTTTGTAGACCTTGTGACATCTTATTTAGTGACTTACACTCTAGGCTCAAATTCACGTGTTTGTTATGCATATATCAGTATAGAGGACTTAAACACTCAGTCTTCACACCTGAATTCCTATTGTGAGACATTCCTTCTGAAACAAATTGCTGTTATAGTTTTCTACTATATTTGCAAACAAAATAACAGTTTTCCTTTGCTCTTTATTAAAATATGAATATTTTTAATAATGCAACTCAGTTTAGCCTCCAAATAGTTACAATTTCTGTATTTTAGTTTTTATTTTTATTTATTTACTTATTTTTTTAATTTTTTTTAAAGATTTTATTTATTTATTTGAGAGAGAGAGAATGAGAGACAGAGAGCATGAGAGGGAGGAGGGTCAGAGGGAGAAGCAGACTCCCTGCTGAGCAGGGAGCCTGATGCGGGACTTGATCCTGGGACTCCAGGATCATGACCTGAGCCGAAGACAGTCGCTTAACCAACTGAGCCACCCAGGCGCCCCTGTATTTTAGTTTTTAAAACTACAGGGGATATCATATATCTACTTAAAGGCAAAAAAGAGTAGTTTATGAATTTAAAAATTGAATATATCATGCCTTTATTTACATAATACAAAACTAAAGGATATAAGAAAATTTTAGAAATGATTTACTTAGACATATGCCACATAAATTAGCAAAATGCATAAATTCCACTAAGTCTCTCTTTTTGTAAGTTTTTTATTCAAATTCTAGTTAGTTAACATACAGTGTAATATTAGTTTTAGATATAGAATTTAGGTATTCATTACTTACTTACAACACCCGGTGCTCATCAGGAGTGCCCTCCTTAATACCCATTACCTATTTAGCTCATTTCCCCACCCACCTCTCCTCCAGCAACTCTCAGTTTGTTCTCTAGAGTTATGAGTCTCTTTTGGTTTCCTTCTCTTTTTTTTTCCCCTCTAAGGCTCTTAAATAGGGACTTTCATAAGATACTTCCCTCAGTTACAAATGAAAGGTTACAAAGAAAAGGAATGAAAAATAGTGACAGAAAATCTGTTTGCTAAAACTGGGATAAAGGAACAATAACACTGAAAAATGGGAATATCCATTGTGTTAATTTTGAATGGAAGGTGATTTGGGCATTGGTAAGCACTTTTTTTTTTTTTTTTATCCCTGCCTTTTCAAACATTTGTGTGATTTACCAAATATGAAATCAGGATGACACTGAAAAACTGACGCAGATTTACCGCTGTTTTGCTAGAGAAACCACTATTAGAAACAGCATTATCATAAATCATTATGGTTTCGTATCATAGAGGACCAAATAAAAATGAAAACGGTATATTTTCAAATTAAATATCTTCTCTGATGGCTATTTATTTTCTATTTCATAGACAGAATTGCAATAAATAAAAAAATGGAAATTAGTCCTTATAAATTAGTTGTTTATCAACTGGCTAAAGTATTTTTGGAGAGCAGTGACAACTGGTTTTATTCTGATTGCTTCTATAAAATAGCTGAGGACAGAGAGCCAAAGAAACACAACAGGGCCCAGTTGTTTTGTTTTGTTGTTGTGTTTATAGCTTTTCTTTATTTTTAAAACCCATTTTCTACTTTATCAAACTTTAATTTACATACAATAAAACTCATATCTTTCAGTTGTCTGGTTCAGTGAGTTGGAGGAATGTAAACATCCATGAAACTAGACCATCAAGATACCCAACATTTCCATCAACCGGAAAGTTTTCAGGTAGGGGGCAAAAATTTTGAGAGACAATTATGATTTTATATTTGCTAAGTAAGCAATCATTTGAAAAAGTAAAGTTTAAAGAATGTGCTTGCCGGTCCCCAAAGTACTTTTTTTTAATTGTGTTATGTCAATCACCATACATCACTAGTTTTTGATGTAGTGTTCCATGGTTCATTGTTTGTGCATAACACCCAGTGCTCCATGCAGTACATGCCCTTTTTCATACCCATCACCAGGCTAACCCATTCTCCCACGACCCTCCGCTCTAGAACCCTCAGTTCGTTTCTCAGAGTCCACAGTCTCTCATGGTTCGTCTCCCCATCCAAAGTACTTTTTATAGAAAATTCCTAAATATTTTAACAGAACCAAGGGCGTGGTGGATCTGAGTCTGGTAGTGGCAGCAGTACTCTAGAGACATAAATAGACTAGATGCACACCGGTGTGTCACCATTCTGTTGGTATAAAATAAGATCCAGTCCCTACAAAAGCAAATACTAAACATTACAGTGAATTGCAAACGCTATTAGATATTATCATTCCAACACTCCAAAGGGCCAAACCTGTGAAAGAAAAATTGCACTGGACAGAGTTCAGCACTTAAAGAAGACTTTACCAAAGCAATTATAACAAAGGAGAGAGATCAGAACTCAATCTGAGCTCAACTCTACAGAAACAAAGGGCAGGGCAGGAGCGTTTTAGAGCTGGGGAAGGGGCTGCCATAGGCCATCTGCATTTGCTAATTGGCCTTACCCAAAAGGAAAGTAAACTTTCTCCTGTCTTCATGATGGAAGGTAGTTTTAAAATTTGAAGTGAAGCATCCACAGAAGTTAAGTTCTTACCCTCCCACACACTGCGGTAAAAGGGAGATATTTTTCTTGATTGATAACATTTCAAAAGGATGGTTCCCAGGTCCTTAAGAAAGATAGTCCTGGGATGTATAACAACTAGGAGGCTTTTGAAACATTTTCATCTCAGAAAGGCAGAGAAAGAATATCCAATTACAAGTTTTCTAAAGTAAATCCTCTAAAAAAAAGAGAGAGGGGAGACCTAGGATCTGGGCGAAGCCTGTCTGAAGTTTAGTCAGGCTGAGGGGAATGTTAAGTCCCTCTTAGTCAAACCTGACCTTGGAGTTCTTTAAGAGTTCACCTCCCTTTCTGTTCTTGATTTGCTTTCAGCTGAAGGTCAGCACATTCTAACAATCAAAAATGCTTCCAACATCTTTACACCTAAGAGACCTGGCTCAACTGTTCCAAATCAGCAATGGAAAAAGGAAATTATTTTCTTCCTTAGTCAGATGTTTATTTTCTGCCTCATAATTCAACTTTTCTGAGGATGACTGATGGCAAAAATATCTTTTCTTTCTCAGAGAAATCCAAAGTCTATCCTTCATCACTGTGAGTTCCCAATGACCCAGAAAGAATAATCACTGTGGTACATTTTATAAGTCTAGGCTATTCAGCCTTTGAGGACAACATTGCAGTTAGAATCTTCAGAGTCGAGCCAAGGAAATTCCTTTTTACATACTTCTTTCAGTATCTGTACCCCCAATCTTCAGTGAGTAATCATTTTGTATAAGAATCATAGAACCTATCAAGAAAAGAAAAAAATTGTAGGCAATTGCAAGTTATCATCCAGGTTTGGAAAAACAAATCTGTAATCAAATGCATTACAATTCTGTCAAAGCTCTTTAATTCATAGTATTAAATGCACTTTAGAGCATTATTATTTGGATTTCTCCACTGCATATGAAGGTTTCCCCAAAATAATGAGTAGGTACTTATTTGTATTACTAAAAAAAGCCCTCTCAGAACAGATGAGTCTTCCCCAAAGGCAAATTTTAGTTTGTTTCCTGGCTGGCAGAAACTGCTAGACATCCCCTAAATGTTAGTTCTTTTCCAGTCTAATAAAAACTTTACTATCCTATCTGTACCAAGTGCCCTGCTGCAATTAGGTTATGATAATTGACCAGCATCTGCCCTCTTCCCATATCCCTTCAGGTGATTCAGTTAGATGATTGCCTACGGCTGCTAAGACTGAATTTGGAATGTATTCTGTATCTAGGAGCATTCTAATAATTCCCATTAGCATTTAAAATTAATGTTTTGAGACTATTAGGAAAATAGAGAGACAACTCTAAATAATGAAGGATTCATATTTCCCCTGATATGTAGAAAGAGTTATATTCTCCGGATGTGGCTATATATCTCCTGTTCAGGTTAATTATTGTTTGTATGCATTTACCAAGAGAAAAATATATCAGGCAAATGCAAATTTTCTCTAATTCCAGAACCAAATTTTAAAAAAAAGAATCAAAGAAATGAGCTATATTCTTTGAAAATCAAAATCAAGTAGCATCCTAACAGGATACATGCCTCAATTCATCAGAATTCTAAGGGAGAAAATGTTCATTTCAATTACAGGAAGCTAACATCAGATGTAGTCTATGACTGGACATTAAACTTGGCAACACAGAACAAATGAAGGAGATTATTTTAATTTTAAACAAAAGTTTATTGAAAATCTGAGGTTGATAACAATAATCCCCAAAGTCAAGTACCATGAAATAGGCTATTTCATTACAGGATATAACTGAGCAAACCAGAGAGCTCAGTCTCATCTCCAGGAACATCTGTGGTTTAAATGGTGCTATTTTCTAAGTGTAATGAGTAAGGAAATTTCTTCCATCGGAAGAGTATTGTCGGATCTCAGTACCAAATCAGGTAACAACTATTTAATGAGGTTAACAGTGGGACAGAAGAAGGTATTCAAGCAGAGGGAACACAAGGGCAAAGGCCATGGGGGAGTAAAAAACTAAGTGGTTTTGGCCATCCTATTGGAAGACCAATGTGGTCCAGTGTCATGAGTGAAAAAAAGAAAGTGGTGGGAAATAATATGAAAGAGGTTGATAGCAGAGACCAGAGCTTTCAGAGCCTACGTGACTACAAAGGTGTAATCCTGATTAGGTGTCAGTGTTAGAGCCTTACCAGGTGAGCAATATTACAGTAATCTCCCCTTATCCAAAGTCTCGGTTCCCCTTTCATTGGTTTTCTTGGAGTCAACTGCTGTCTGCAAGCAGATGATCCTCCTCCTGATGTATGGTCAGAAGGTCAGGAGTAACCCTACACTACGTCCCAGTGCTCACATCATCCCCCTCACTTCATCTCATCAGGTAGGCATCATATCATATCATATCATATCATATCATATCATCACAAGAAGGGTGAGTACAGCACAATAAGATAGTCTGAGAGGGAGAGAGGGAAAGACCACATTCACAAAACTTCTATTACAGTATATCATTATAATTGTTCTGTTTTTTATTAATTATTGTTAATCTCTTATTGTGCCTAATTTATGAATTAAAATTTATCCTAGGTATGTATGTATAGGAAAAAAACAGAGGGTTCGGTACTCTCCTTGTTTTGAGACATCCACTAGGGGCCTGGGAGGGTATCCTGCACAGTGGGGAGACTATGGTCTGAGGGAACAGCCCAGGCAGGTCATGCTCAAGAATTAGCTGGCAAGAACAGTGGGATATATGTGTGTTAATAGCTGTCATTTTTGTGAGAAAAAAGTGAGCATTTGAAACTTTCAGAAAAAGGGCAGGAAAAACAGCATATAGTGGCTTGTTCAGTTAGGGGTAACCTCTAGAAGAAAAAAATCATGTGTAACTTTTAAGCTATGCAATGGATGTTAGGAAAGAGAAGGAAGAAGGGGAGAAAAAAGAACTAGATGATAGTAAGATTAAGTTACATGGTAGATACAAATCTCTAGGTGATGTTAGTGAAAAATGGTTGAGTAAGGACATCTAAAAATTCTCTCCATAAAAGCAACAAAAAAATCTTGCAAAAATGATCAGAATTGACTTTATCAGAACTTCAGACATCAACCAAAGACTTGCCGCAATCAAGGGAGCATTTATTGAAGAAAAGGGATTGAATCGGGATAAAAACAGTGAGCACTGTGGTGTTTTAAGGAGCCCAATGTCCATCTCATGCTTTGTTTTTTTAATAGCCTCAAAAAGTAATAGCCAACATTTGTGGTGAAAACTAGCAGCCTGAAAGCCGCTGGAGGGAGCAGAACCAAACTCGAGCTTCCTCAATGCCTCATTCTCAGAGAATTATTATTATTTGATCCCTCTTGTGGGTCCCTGGAAGACCCTGTTTGCAATGCTGTCTGTGTTTGGACACAGAACTCACCACTATGAAATGCCTTTTCTTCCAGGGGCGGGGAGAAGGGGTAATTGCAGGTAAGCATGAGACAAAGATGAATGCGGTTTCACCCCACCCTGCTGGGACCGCAGTTACGGTGATCAGGGAAGCTCTCCTCTTTCTGTTTTAGGTTCCTGTGAGTCCTTGTTGCTGCTGCTGTCACTGCTTCCACTGCCTAAAGACTGCTGGGGGGCTGAGGCACTAGAGAATGGGGGAAAGAAAAATGAAAGAGAGATCCCCCACTGGCGCTTCTGAGTGCTAAGGGATCCCTTTCCTCCTCCTGAAGCCAGAACCAAAGTGCTGCTCTTGAGGCTCTCCCTAGACACTGATGCCCACTGTGGGTTTTAGCATGTGTTGAGTGCAAGCCTCAGGATTCTGGAGGAAAGATAAAAAGAGTAAACACACCACTGGCCCAGTGGTACTTAGAAATCTGCTCTTCTTCACCTACCCGCCTGCCATTATTTACTTCGTTCACAGTCCTCAGGGTGCCGTTCCAAACATTCTCTGCAGGTTTCAGAGCTGCATTCAGTGGCAGAGGCAGGGCAATGTGTGTTTACTCCTTACCCAGAACCAGACCCCAATCTATTTTCCCTTCTTTCTCTTTCTGGCCCACTGCAATTGTGCAGTCTGGTCATCTTTGGCATAATTTTTTATGTGTTCATTCAGAAACAAGATAGACAAAATGGAAAAGAGGAAAAGGAAGAGGAGTGGGGGCGGGGAGAGTAAAAGTAAGAACAGGAAGGAAGGAGGGATCTCCTATAGATTTTCTAAAACATTTGGTGTCTGGAAACATTATACCACCTATATGACAGATGAAGCAAAGTTCTCATACGGTAATGGACACTTAAAGGAAGAGGAATTGGGTCATAAACTTAAAACTGTGTTTTGTCTTTTTTTTTCTTGTCAAGCTGTTACGTGTAGAACTGTGTGATTTATTTATATTTGGGGATGTCCAGTAATAGATCTGACATCTCTAATGTCAATTCCACTACAGAAATAAAACAATTGGAGGTTGCCCATCACATACTGCTAAATAACAGTGTTTTCTGATACTGTGAAGTAAAGGATGTTTCCTGGCCTTTCTGGAAGAGGATCTGTCCTGTGCTTCAATCTTACTCTATATGAGTTGTAGGCATCTGAGTTCTATTCACATTCATTTTTGTCAAAATGAAAAGGTATATTTTTCTTGGAAATTGGGCTTGTTGTTTTGCTTTGTAATAAGTTTTATAATTCTTTTTGGCTTTTATGTATGGAGGATCAGTATTTGGAATGGGACCAGAATTCTGCTTTTTCCCTTTCTAGGTTCAGCTGGTTGATGCAGCTATCTTACTGTGAATGTAAATTATGAAATCTGAAGACTGAGAGGAGCACTAGATGATGTATTCATTTAAGTGTTATTTCCATTTTGACTGCATACAAAAGGGATAAGCGTATTGGAACAAAGATATTAAAGTATACTGAAGTAATGAATCATTCTGTACTCACTGTAAATGTAGGGATGCCCAGGGATGTTTGGGAAGATCTCAGGATAGGTCCCCTAATCATTTTTTTTTTTTTGAGAGAAATCTGGAAAGAAATTCTTCTGAGCCAGAATGGAAACTGTAAGCTTGATTGATGCTATATGCATTATAGTTTAGGCCATAAAACTTAGCCTAGAGAAGGACCCATGTTGACTATAGAGTATTGTGTGTGACTCAGATTACTTGCCAACCAAGCTCTCCCTTGAATCATCCTGAGTCCTCAGGAGAGTATTCTTCAGAAAAGACTAAAAGAGCCACATCTTTAGTATTTTTGTAAGATCTGAGTAATCTAGACAACAAAGCTCTCTCAGCCACATTTATAAATAGAGGTTGATCATATTTGCTCTGTCTCAAAGAAGTAAATTAAGATGTAGAAGGGAGGAGTGGTAGGACTTGTTTTGAACCACAGAGAGAAAGGAATTGTGAGAATGATGTAGGTGTGGCAACTCGTTGGTTAGGTTTCCACAAAGCCATCAGGATCAAAAAAAGAAAAATGGTAGATGCCATGGGGCCACCAGGAGGCTGGTGATCATCTGGAGATGACCTCTGGAGTCTTCTTGAGCTAGTTCAGAAGAATGCCAGCTCTGTAAAAGTTCTCATAACTGGTGCCAGAAACAGAAAAATCTCATTGTTATGTCATTGTTATGACACTTCTGTATCTGCAAACTGGTTTCATATGAAGAACATGAGTTACTTATGTGTTTCTTTTCCTTTTACCTGAAAGAATGGGATAGGATTTAGAACTTGTAAAAACCAAAGATATCACTCAAGAGCGTAAGCAAAAATTTTGTTGATATGTTTCCATCACTTCTTATGCCCTTTTACAATTGAAGATTTACATCAGCAAAAATAAATAATTATGATAATGATGATGTTAACAATAATAATAAAATCAAAAGGCAGAGAAGCATTGCAGATGAGAGGTGACAGCATAGTTTTCTGTGCTATATGTGAATATAAGGAGATAGAGTTTTGATTCCTATTCCTGTTTTAACCTGATCCTATGATCCTAGCAATTCCTTGAAAAATGTTTGCATCATCCTATTGGCTCTATAAAGCTATTCATGATCAGCTATGAATAAGACGGGCTTTTCTGAAAAAGAATGTTTTTAAAATGTTCTTGAAGGTGTTTTAGATATAAATGTTACTTTTTCCTCTCTTTTAAAAATTTTATTAATCTAGGAAGTGCTACACTTTGGGAAACCTTAGAACTCTGTTGTTAAGAAAAGCATGTTAAACGGAGTTTAGGGATATCTGCCTTCTTAATTCGGATTTCACGGAAGGGGATCTTAGCCATTATGTAAGCCAGTGATTTTCAGTGTGGGAAGAGGAGTATCAGAATCATATAGATGGTCCTATTTCTGGACAGAAGACAATGGAGAAACAGGGCATTCCGATCAATAAATTGGTTGATTACCCAAAACAAACAGTTTCCAGAATACTAGTAATTGACTGAAATATTTCAGGTAACTGTTTCTCGGATATTGGTGCTGGTTCTGCCTGGAATGTGAGCACATCTCCAGATGCAAAAGTAGACAGCTGCCTAAAACCACATGGCACCCATGAAGCAAGGCAGTTTAACAGTGGGTGTATTTCTTCACTAATGTTTATATAATATCCATGGCTATAAGCATTCTGAGATATTTGAATAGAAACACTGTTATCAACTTAAAAACCAAAAAGCCACATTGAACTGCTCGGAGTTGTGATTCCTAAATAAGCACGGCATTGGAAGATATGAGAAATGGGAATGACTTGGTGCAAATGAATCCATCAGAGTGCTGGATTAAATGCTGCAATGCCAAGACTGTGAGCTCCGTGAGAGCACAAGCTATAGGTCTTCACTTATGTGGCTTCTTCAGTCAGCATTAATTCACTGAATTATTGAGGACACACTAAAGTCCAATGGTAGCTAAGTATGGAAATTGTGATGAGTAGGTTAATGTGATACCTCTGCTTAATGCAGTGTTGACAACAAGGTAAATTTTAATAACCTTTTACTAAGTGGAACTCTCTTTATTTTCTTTTCTTCCCTTTATTCTGTAAACATTCATTTATTCACTGATGATGTTTCAGTATTAATAATTGCATATCTGTTGACACAAAATGAACAAACCTTTTAGAGTTTCTTTAAAAGAAAAGGGAAGACAGTTTTATTGGACAAATGAGGGCAGCTACCTGGGATACACAATCTTCACACAGAAAAGCATGCTCTGGAGAGGAATGTTTAATACAGAGGTATATATATATATATATATTTTTATTATATCAAGAGTTACCAATCATCATGAGGAAGGACATTCCAGAAAATTACAAACATGGTTTTGTAAGATTGCAGGCTCCGGAGGTATGGGAATGGAACTTAGGGAGGTTTTTACTCTTATCTTTAGATTGAAATATTTCTTTTAAGTTATTTACTAATGAAGCAAATGTACATTGTGGGCAGAAATAGAGCCCATGTTTTGAAGTTTGGTGAAGTCATTTTGACCTTCGTAAAAGTTAAAGTATAACTTGCCTGAGAGCCAAGAGCACCACCCACAAATATTAAAAGTTGAAAATTTGCTTTATCATATCTAATTTGTACACTTTGAAAACATATTTAATGGTAGTTCTTCCTTGGTTGTTTGGCTCTTTTTAAATAGCTTTCCTGATCTTTACTCATTACCAAGAACGTTTTTATAATGTGTGGTGAAAGGCTTAACATCCTTTTCAATCATTTCCTTTCTTCAGACCTTCTTATATTACATCCTGACTAATTTACCATTTTGTTTTTGTTTTAATCAGTAGCAAATCTTTCCCCCCATTCTCTTTTAAATCTACATTGTAACAAGAATCATTAGTTTAGTTTGTAGCCATTGTTTTCTATATTTTCTATAAAATATAACCCCCTGGCACTAGGATTTTGTCTCTATGATGAGCTATCTTCCATTTGATAGATTGCATTTGCATTTTTAGGTCCTTTTTACATTCTCTTATTGTCAGAATTAGTGATGTATCTATCTTCATGTATATTTATTTTATCTTCCATAACATCAAAAACAGATGTTATTTACTTTTTAAAAGAATAGATAATTTGAATAATATCATCTATTTTTTTTCCCTGACTTTCAATAGTGACATTTGTTTTCATACTGGCTAGTGAGTTTGTGTTTATTTGGTGGTGGTGTATTATCTAAATAAGTATACATTAAATCTCATTATTTTGCAAGGAAAACATGGCCTTAATATACTTAGCTTGTACTCTGATTATATTGTTCTTCTCTTTTTGCATTGTCTTCACAGTGTCTCATGTACTTTGTACTGCTATTTCTGGTTACCATTGAAATGGTTGGTGAATCATTGATTATCATAAAAGAGAGTAGATCATATAGGTCAATTTTCTAGGGCCTAATTGCTTTTTATAGCAATTTTTTTGTTTTTTTGTTTTTGCTTTTTATAGCAATCACAATTTGAGTGATTCTAAATCCTAATTAATTTACATTGTCGGGTAGAACTCCTGCCATCATAGATAATCTGGGAATATCACCAATGATCATGGGATAGAAGAGTTAAAAAAATGTCAGAGAAGAAGGGCAACTTTAAGTCAATTCCAGTAACCCCCTGAAATTAGGCGGTATGAAATTAAATGCATATGTGAAGGCATACCATTTACGGGCAGAAGGATCCCCAGTTTTCCGTAGACTCTTAAAGGTATCCTTGATTGCTACAAACTAAGGAACAACTATTCCGGTTCAACCTCTTAATTTTTGGATAAGAAAGCAAACCATTAATTGTAGTTACTGAGTTTGATGCTGGGTCTGTTTCATGTTTTATTTTCTTTAAAAGAGTTACTCTAAGGAGGAAAAAGTTGCTATTTATATTTCTTGTGGTTTTCTTAAATATAGGGTCTACAAACACATGACCACTTGATCTTAGAGCATCCAATGTCTGTAGCCAGGACCAGCTCCAGGGACCCTGTGGGAGCTGTGGGGCCAATAAGCATAGTTTACTGGTTTCCCAGGATAAAATGATGATGATAGGAAAAAACTCATAGTTCTCATGCACATGCCCCACTGGTGACCATCCTAAGGAAGGACTGGATATCAGATTCTCCACTTTCCCCAGGGTTTGCTGTTTTTGTTATTGTTTGTGTTTATTGTTTGTGATTTTTTGATTGTTGTAGGCTATCTCTGTCCCTAGGATCAGCCTAAAATATAAACTTAAGGTCTTCTCTGGTCTTTTCTGAGCCTTTCCCTGGGTATGTGTTGTCATTCTCAAATTTTCCCTGTTTGCAGTGTTTTTTAAATCTTGTAGTCTTTAATGTCTAGTTCTCAAAAGGGAAAAAAGAGAAAAATAAAGGGAGTTAAAAAACAAAAACCAAAAAACCAAAAAACAACATGTTGGCCCTTTAAATCCCTTGGGAGCCCTTTCAGCCAGAAAGGGGGAGATTTGCAACAGTGGATGGGTAGAGCCAAACTACCTCTTTGCATCTCTGTGATCAGAAGTAGCAATCAGCATTAGAGCACAGATCCTGGATATTTGGAGGACTGGGTCCTTTTTCCTCACCTTGATTCCCACAAACTGCATATAGTTTGCTCCAGAGCAAGTACACAGCTGCCTGTTACAGGGCTGGGGTGGGAGATAGTAGCTGCCACTATGGGAAGAGCTGAAATTGGCCAAAACTAATTAACAATTTACTGTCCAAGCCTTTCCCTAGAAGTTACAAAACAGTTACATCAGACAGATTCTGCCAGTGCAGTTGTTGTCTATGTGGGAAGACAGATTCCTGGTGCTTCCTGCTCTGCCATCTTCTGAGAATTCCAACATTGTAACATTTTAAACCGGTCAATCTGGGGGCTCTGTAAAGAATGGTTTGGAAACACCTGGGGGTATTGATGGAAGACTGGGAGCAGGAGTACATGAGAAGGCTCTTACAAAAATCCAAGTGTAAATTACTGAAAGTTTGGACTTAGCAGGAACAGGAATGTTAGAAGAATATCAGAGGCATTAAATAGACCAGGTAAAACATTTAATGAAGCAAGGTTTGGAAGGAAAGAGAGGAATTAAGGATAACAACAAAAGAAAAGAGAGGAACATGTTTATTCACTGGACAGAAATGAAGCCTTTTGGAGTAGGAAAGACAAGTTTTATTTAGAAATAAAGACACTTAGTTGGAGATGAGAATCAGGATCCTGACAAAAGTTATTGATATGTATCTGTTAAGTCATTCTAACTAGAGGGGATAATTGATGGCAGTGAGGAGCAGGGTCCTTCTGCACCTTCTGGTGGCAACAATAATGCAATTTAATTCTTATTTTAAATATATTCTTAGAAGCTTATCAGAACTCCAGGAACTGACTCAAGAAGAAAGGGTTATTGTTCAAATCTTAGCTTTTCCTGAATTTTCCTTTACTTTGTCCTATTTACTGAAGTCAGACCAGTACAAATTTATGGGGCACCTTTTAATTTTCAAGAATACAGTAAATTGGCATGGACAATACAACGCAAAGTTCAGTCATCCTAAATGTATGCATTGATGGGGAAGCCTCATGGTTTGCTGCCTCAGAAGGGACACTTAGGGGTTAGCAGTGTAGATCTCATCATACTCTCCTTGATATGCAAACAGAGGGTATAGGAGAGTTGCTAACAATCCACAGCACAGGTATTGGGAAAAGGTAGATACAAATTGATCATCTGCATATTAATTACCATGGAAAATATAAATATTAATTCAAATAATTACATTAGGGATTTTGTATAATTCTTTTACCAAAACCTTAATAAAAAATAAAAATAAAAGTTTAAATGGTCTTAACTTGAAACTACGTAGCATTTGCTAACATTCTTTCCATCCCTGTGTTTTCCCTGACAACTATTTAAATGTTTCCTTTCCCCTACTGACCTGTGGAGATAGCTTTCTCAGCAAAGTTGCCATTTTACACAAATAACATGGTCTTGCTTCAGCGATTCCATAGATTAAAACAGCTGCTCATCTTCTATTAGTCTGCGAAGTGAAGCTGGGCTCTAGAACTATTAGAATATCCCTCTGGTTTCTCAGTATGCCAGTGTGATGAGTGGTGGGTGACTGGCCTCAGCATTTGGCTGCCAGCATGCATCCCTAAATTTAGAGACATTTATACATCTTACTTAGCTAGTAGAAAAGCCTTTCCTTGCTCATCCAGGTAAGGCAATGATGAGGAGATGTCTAGGGGAGGAGGGGAAGCACTGAAATGAGAAGATATGAGACTTCTATCTGCTTTTAACCCTTCATGTGACACTGCACATACCTTTTAACTCTGTAGATCTCATTTGTTTCTTTGCTCCTGTAAAATTTGGAGTGGGGTTGGACCAATAAATAATCCATCATTTCTGTAAATTTATTTTCTCCATTGAAGTGATAAAAAGTAATATGAATTAAATTTTATTTTTAAAAAATTTATTGTACAGGGGCACCTGGGTGGCTCAGTCATTAAGCGTCTGCCTTCGGCTCAGGTCATGATCCAGGGGTCCTGGGATCGAGCCCCGCATCGGGCTCCCTGCTCGGCGGGAGGCCTGCTTCTCCCTCTCCCACTCCCCCTGCTTGTGTTCCCTCTCTAGCTGTCTCTCTCTCTGTCAAATAAATAAATAAAATCTTAAAAAAAAAATTATTGTACAATGAAATACAGTTAGAGAAAACCACTCAGGGTGCCTGGGTGGCTCAGTCGTTAAGCGTCTGCCTTTGGCTCAGGTCATGACCCCAGGGTCCTGGGATCGAGCCTGCATCGGGCTCCCTGCTCCGCGGGAAGCCTGCTTCTCCCTCTCCCACTCCCCCTGCTTGTGTTCCCTCTCTTGCTGTGTCTCTCTCTGTCAAATAAATAAAATCTTAAAAAAAAAAAAAAAAAACTCAGAACAAATTTATAGCTTAAGTATTTAAAAATAATTTCTCTTATAACCACCACCCAGGTCAAGAAATTTACTTTTACCAGCCACCCCAATTCCTCTTCATATTCCATCTTAACCGTACCATTCCTTTTATCCTCCCAAAATAATTACAGGTTTACCCAACTATCTGAAAGTAGAGTGCTCCTATGAAAACTTTGCGAAGCTGAAATGGAATAAGCCTATATACTATGCTGACCTGTATGCTAATCAATTTCATTTGTTTCTTTAAAGTTTTATCACATAAATGTGAATTCCCAGATGCTATGGTTTTTCCCATTTTTGTATTTGATATGTCTTTTAAGTATCATTAATGGGTAGGTTTCTCCTCCATCTCTTTTCTTTGTCTTACAATTTATCTGTTGAAAACAGAGCTTTTGGACCTGTGGAGTTTCCCATAGTCTAGATATTTTTGATTACATACTTATTGTGTATTTTACCATGTTTCTTTTATGGAAGAGAAAAAATAATTTTATCTGTACCCTTCTAAGGTTCTTGAATGAGACACCCTTGTAATAAAAAGACAGATTAACAGGAGAAAAACAAAAAGAAGTTTAATGACCTATATACCTCCTGTATACATGGGAGAGACCCGGGAAAACAACTAACTCTCCCCAAATGGCCAAACCACCACCTTAAATAACATATCCAGTTAAAGACAAAAGATTTGGGGTGGGGGAGCCAGTTATGGGAGCTTTAAGGTAAAGCATAGTAAAGAAGGATATGGTTGTTATACAGATTTAGGTTGTTGTCTTCTTCACAGATAAATTTCTAGGGATTGAGTCATCCCCTTCCTGATACAGGAAGGGAGACCCTTTTCCTTATAAATGTAAATGTCACTTAGCAAAGGGTAACTTCTTGGTTTTCAGTGCTGCTTCTTCGTTTACTTAAAAACAATAAGCCTTATGGCAATGCAGCATATTTTGGGGTGGCACACTTTGCTCCCCCTCACTGTGTTTACTCTACTTTACAAACTAGGCAATGGTAGTTTGCTGGCAATCTTTATTGATTCCCTGGTTTGTAGAGGCATCACCCCAGGCTTTGCTTTCCTCTTCACATGGCACCTGTCCTCTGTGTGTCTCTTTTTGTGTCCAAATTTCCTCATTTTATATGGACACAGTCCTATTGGATTAAGACCCATCCTAATGAATTCATGTTAACTTGGTCATCTGCAAAGATGCTGTTTCCAAATAAGCCACATTCACAGATACTGGGGGTTAGGAATTCAACCTATTTGGAGAAAATACAATTCAGTCCTTAACATTAGATAAATACTTGACCTTGTGAATCTCAAAGCTTATTGTGAAAGTTTCAAAGTTGTTTTTCAGAGACTAGCCAAGATGTAGGAGGAGGGTGGGGCACACTGTATTTTATAGCTGCTGTGTGTGTACTAAGAACTCTAAGTAGTAAAGAAACTGATACTCTGGAGAGAAAACTAGTTTAGGACAATTTGACAAATGTCTGTCATCCTTATTTCCTAATCAGATAACCCATCATAGATAATGATCTTAAAATATCTTAAACTAATAAAAATCAAGGCAGGTCAGAATTTTAATGGGATTTCTCTAGGGTAAACTCAAGTATACTAAAATTTTCAGCTAGAAATAGCAGCATGAACATTATTTCCATGACTGCAGGTTTTAATTCTGAGTATAAAATGGACATATTAGCACCCTAGAAGTAACTGTAGCTAAATATTTACTCTTAATTTTTTTGAAAAATGAATGGCCTGAGAATTTTGATGATTAAAATTCACATGGACATTTACTTCAAACAGGAGCCATCTTATTCCAATTGTAAGCATATTTCTGTTATTTTAAGAAAAACTTGTCATCTTCCCACCCCTCTAAATCAGGATAGAAAAAGTATCCTTTTGTCATGTTCTCACTCTTCATTCTGAGATTTTTCTTATATATATTTTTTGTATTTTTTAAGTTATGTAGTAAATCCATAAAGTTTTTCCACTTCAGAGATTATTATAGAGATACTGAATTCCCCTCCCATTCCTCTATCCAACATCCTCTGCCAGAAATGCTTAAATCTTACTGGAAGTATTGCCAGGCAAATACACACATCTAGAAAAGAGCCTTCCAATCTGAATATTGATAATTGATGCAGGCCTTCTAAAAATGTTTCTCCTGTTTAGGTACAAATTTGAACAGATATCATGAGAATGCAGAGGGAACAGAAATTGTCTTTATTTTTATTTTTTGTGTGTTTACATAAAGTATAATTGACATATAATATTATATTAGTTGCAGGTGTACAAGATAATTATTCAATATTTGATATATGCAAAATGATCACCACAATAAGTGTAGTTAACATTCATCACCATACCTAGTTATAAAATCTTTTTTTTCTAGTGATGAGAACTTTTAAGGTTTACTATCTTAGCAACTTTCAAATATGCAATGTAATATTAACTGTAGTCACCATGCTGTGCATTCCATTCCATTACTTATTATATAACTAGAAGTTTGTACCTTTTGATCTCCTTCATCCACTTGCCTATACCATAGCCCCAGAAATAATTGTTTTTAAATCAACTGCATTGTCTTAAAGATCACAAAATCTAGAATATTACATTTATTTTCAGGTTTTTAATCTTAGTTATCTGGGAAAATCCATTGTGTTTGAGTTGTATGAGTAAAACTAATTCCTAATTGTTTTCCTAAACTGTCATTCTACGAATGTATGTCTGATAAAAATTTATCTTTTCCTGATTTAAACATTAAAAAAATCTTTCCATTGTGCAATTATGTTGAAATGAAAATATTACTCTATTGGAAAATTTACGCATGACTAGACCATTTTAGTTTTCATGCAAACATTTCTGTCCCCCTTCTAAAAAGATACCTTAAAATTTAGAGTAATACAGAAACTGGAAGATGCACAGAAGTCGTCTGCAACAGTAATTCTCCACCTGGAAATATTCTTTCATTGTGCAGCCGGAATCCATTTCCAACGCCTATCAATTCATTTAGCCATAACATTTGACCACCTGTTTTTCATGAGGAGTAACTGTACAAAAGCAAGACTATAAAAATACAAGCTTATTTTTATTGGATCTTTGCTCTGATATTCATAGGAGTTTTAGGAAAATTATAGTATTGGATCTATATTATTAAGAGATTTGTTTTTTTTATCAGTGTAATCCAATCCTGCTCCATTGAAATGAGCATTTATTGATCACATAGATGAGAAGACATCTGTATAGATGACCTTCTCGTAAACCTTCTTATGAGTTTATTAAAAAGCATCCTCTAAAGTCTTTAAAAGTGTTTTATTCATCAGGTTTCTATTACAAAATTAAAAAATCAGAAAGCACTTTTGGGTTCATTTTGCCCTGAAACACCAAGTGGCAGGAAGAAAGGTCCTGGCCACATCCCTGTGACCTGATTTATTATTTTTCCTTCTGAGCAAAAGTAACACTGATAATGCTTTATAATTACACAGTGCTTCATTCCCTTTTCTTTACTTATTTTTTTAATTATGTTCAATTAGCCAGCATA
Source organism: Mirounga angustirostris (assembly GCF_029215605.1). NCBI lineage: Eukaryota > Metazoa > Chordata > Mammalia > Carnivora > Phocidae > Mirounga > Mirounga angustirostris. Next base: position 44,656,224 of record NW_026991716.1, on the reverse strand, counting down.
TAATACATCATTAGTTTTTGATGTAGTGTTCAACGATTCATTGGTTGCATATAACACCCGGTGCTCATCACCACATGTGCCCTCCTTAATACCTATCACCCTGTTTCCCCATCACCCCACCCCCCTTCCCTTCTGTAACACTCAGTTTGGTTCCTGGAGTCCAGAGTCTCTAATGGTTTGTCTCCTTCTCTGATTTCTTCCCATTCAGTTTTCCCTCCCTTCCCCTGTGGTCCTTCATGTTGTTCCTTATTTCCACATATGAGTGAAACCATATAATTGTCTTTCTCTGCTTGACTTACTTCACTCAGCCACCATTTGCATCGACATGGATGGAACTGTAGGGGATTATGATTTGCATTGGAACTTGGAAGTAAAACATGCCACTTGTTTATACGCTTAGTGTCTTGTTATAATACTTTGACCTTGTTTATACTTATGCATAGTTAGACCAGATATTTTGCTTGATGTTTTAATATTTGTTTTTCTGTATTCTGCAGTCAATAAATATAAGCCAAATAATATTCGGCCTGAATTAATTAAATAGTAATGTCCTTAGTTATTATTAGGCATTCAAGGAGAAAAGTAAAGCAACAGAAATTCTATTTTCTTAATCATAATGATTAAAGATTTTTAGGGAAAAAATAGGAGATTGGTATCAGAATCTACTGTATATTCTTAGATATAAGTATATATATAATTTGATGCCTCCTGGGACATTTTCTATTTGGAAATTTGAGCTAAAGCCCAAAGTTGAGGTCATTATGTTCCCATTCTAAAATGAGGTTTTAGATATGTCAATGAATGATGTGTAAAAATAGAGCAAAGCTGGGCCAAGTGCTATTAATTTCATCAGAACTATGTAAGAGAAATTAGAAATGGAGAAAATAATATATTTCAAGGAGAAGGAAGAAATTGATTTAGAAAGTTGAAAGCTAATTAAGGAATGACAAAAGGGAGAGAACTGTAAACTTATCTGGTCATAACTCTATTGGAATTTAGTCTTTTCCATTGGGATATCCTGTTGAGTTGTTGACTCTTCTTTATTTTCAGAAGTTGTGCATATATTAAGGACAATAATTATTTTCCATAGTAAGATTTGATTGAATTTCACAGGTTGTCATTTTTTTTAACTTGTGGTAATTTTATTTTTAAAATTTTTTTATTTTAGTATAGTTAACACACGATGCTATATTAGTTTCAAGTATACAACATGGTGATTTGATAACTTTATACATTGTGCTACGTCTACCACAAGTATAGCTAACATCCGTCCCATTGTATCACTATTACGATATCACTGACTGTATTCCTTATGCTGCTTTTTATTCCCATGACTTACTCATGCTGTAATTGGAGGGCTGTATTTCCCTTTCCCCTTCACCCATTTTGCCAAACCCCCAACTATCCTCTTGCAACCATCAGTTTGTTTTCTGTCTTCATAGTTCTGAGTCTGCTTATTGTTTGTTTGTTCATTTTTTAAAGATTCCATTTATGAGTAGAATCATATGGCATTTGTCTTTCCCACTCTGACTTATTTCAATTAGCATAATACCCTCTAGGTCCATCCACTTTGTCTTAAATGGCATGATCTCCTCCCTTTTGATGGCTGTGTAATATTCCATTTTCTCTCTCTCTTTCTCTCTCTCACAACTTTATTGTCCATTCCTCTATTGAAGGACACTTAGATTGCTTCCATGTCTTGGCTATTGTAAATAATGCTGCAGTAAACATAGGGGTGCATATATCTTTTTGAGTTAGTGTTCTTGGATTACCTGGGTAAATACCCAATAATGGAGTTATTGGATCTTATCATATTTCTATTTTTAAATTTTTGAGGAATTTCCATGTTGTTTTCCACAGTGTCTGTACCAATTTACATTCTCACCAACAGTGCTCAAGGTTTCTTTTTTATTCATATCCTTGCCGGCATTTGTTGTTTCTTGTTTTCTTGATTTTAGGCATTCTTATAGGTGTGAAGTGACATCTCCATTGTGGTTTTGATTTGAATTTCTATGAGGATTAGTGGAGTTGAGTATATTTTCATGTGTCTGTTGTCCATCTGTATTTTCTTTTTTTTTGGAAAATTGTCTATTCAAGTCCTCTGCCCATTGTTTTTTTAAATGGATTATTTGTTTCTTTGGTGTTGAGTTGTAAAAGTTCTTTATATATTTTTGATAGCAGCCCCTTATCAAATATATCATTTGCAAATATCTTTTCCCATTCAGTAGGTTGTCTTTTAGTTTTGTTAATGGCTTCCTTTGCTGTGCAAAATCTTTTTATTTTAATGTAGTGAGAAAGTACTGTCTTTGTTCTCTTTTAGGATTTTTATGGTTTTAGGTATCACATTTAGGTCTTTAATCCATTTTGAGTTATTTTTGTGTATAGTGTTAGAAAGTAGTCTAGTTTCATCCTTTCACATGTAACTGTCCAGTTTTTCCGGCACCATTTGTTGAAAAGACTGTTTTTTTTCCCCATTGTATACTCTTGCCTCCTTTGTCATAGATTAATTAACCATGTAAATGTGGGTTTGTTTCTGGAGTCTCTATTCTGTTCCATTGATCTATGTGTCTATTTTTGTGCCAGTGCTATACTATTTTGATTACTATAGCTTTGTAGTATATCTTTAAATCTGGGATTCTGATTCTTTCAGCTTTGTTGTTTTTTCTCGGGATTGCTTTGCTATGTGGGGTCTTCGTGGTTCCATGCAAATTTTAGTATTATTTGTTCTGGTTTTGTGAAAAATGTTGTTGGTATTTTGATGGGGATTGTATTGAACCTATAGATTGCTTTGGGTTATATGGACATTTTGAAAATATTAATTCTTTGAATCCATGAGCATAGAATATCTTTCCATCTGTTGGTGTCATCTTCACTCACTTTCATCAGTGTTTATAGTTTTCAGAATACAGGTCTTTCATTTCATTGGTTAAATTTCTTCTTAGGTATTTTATTCTTTTTGATGCAGTTGTGAATGGTGATGTTTTTAAAAATTTCTCTTTGTGTGACCTCATAGTTAGTGTATAAAAATGCTACCAATTTCTGGGTATTAATTTTGTATCCTGCCACTTTACTGAGTTTGTTTATTACTTCTCATAGTTTTTATGGAGTCTTGAGAATTTTATATATATAATAACATGTCATTTGCAAAGAGTGACAGTTTAACTTCTTCTTTGCCAATATGGATGCCTCTTATTTCTTTTTCTTCTCTGATTGCTGTGGTTAGGACTTCCAATACTAGGTTGGATAAAAGTGGTAAGAGTGGGTATCCTTGTCTTGTTCCTAACCTTAGGGTGAAAACTCTCAGGTTTTCACCATTGAGGATGACGTTAGCAGTGGGTATTTCATATATTGCTGTTATTACATTGAGATATGTTCCCTCTAACCCCATTTTGTTGAGAGTTTTTGTCATGAATGGATGTCGAACTTTGTCAAATTGTGCTTTCATTTTCATTTGTCTCTATGTATTTTAAATTTTTTTCTTTGCTTCTTTGACCCATTGGCTGTTTAGTATCATGTTGTTTACTCTTTACATGTTTATATTTTTTTTCCAGTTTTTTTCCTTTTTATTTATTTTTTTAATTTTTAAAAAAAAATTTATTTATATGTCAGAGAAAGAGAGTGTGAGAGAGAGCACAAGCATGGGAAGTGGCAGGCATAGGGAGAAGCAGACTCCCTGCCGAGCAAGGAGCCTGATGCAGGACTTGACCCCAGGACCCTGGATTCATGACCTGAGCCAAAGGCAGATGCTTAACTGACTGAGCCACACAGGCACCCTATTTATTCTTTATTATAGTATCTATTTATTTGGTGAGACATTGCTTTCATACTTTAATTCTTTAGACATGATTTTCTTTAGTTCTTTGAATATACTTTTAATAGATAATTTAAATCTTTGTTTAGTAAGTCCAACATTTGGCTTACTTAGGGTCAATTTTATTGACTATTTTTTCCCCTGTATGTGAATTATAATTTCATGTTTCTTTGTGTGTCTCATAACTTTGTGTGGAATATTGGATGTTTAAATAATATAATGTTGCAACTCTGGAAATCATATTTTCTAGAATTTCCAAAGTTTGTTGTTGCTAATGTTTGTAGGTATGTTGTTGTTGTTGCTATTGTTATTGCTTGTGGAGTACTTTTCTGGACTAATTCTGTTTTTTCTTTTTAATTTTTAATTTTTTGTCATGGACAGATATTGATGTATCTATTTGTGTAGCTTAAGAGTAAGAGATTACATACCAGGTCTTCTCAGATCTTTCCTGAGTATGTGCATAGTAGTCTTGGACCTATACATCGTTTTCTTGACTACCAAAAACATGTTGTTTTTCAAAGCTTCTGTGGACATTTCATTTCTCAGATCTTCCTTTTAAGTTTTTTTGTCCAGCTTCATGTTACTCCAACAGATATCACCAACTTAAGTAGTTATGACATTAAATAATTGCATAGATTTTTTCCATAAATGCTCTGATATTAGTCAAGTCAATGAAGACTAGCTCGGTGAATATAGTTTATCCAGTGAGCTGTCAGTTCAAATAGTGATGCGTTTTTGAGAATGGGCCTTTTGGGGGAGTTTAAAAACCATTTTGTCCCCTCCAATGGTGTTTAGACTGCTCTTTTTTGTTATTGTTGTGCTGCTGCTGGTTTTCAAGCTTCCATGAAGCTAGGAGAAGGGGATGGGGCTAAGCAAATGAAAACGCACACTGTTCTTACTAAAAATCAGCTTTTCTTCTTGAATTGCTTGAAGTCTGAAATAAAAACTTTGGCATATTAAACTTGGTAAAATGAAGGGCTTTTTAATAGTTTATAGGAAATTACATACTTTTACAGTGGATTTTAACAAGAAAATTTATTAGATATTCTTTGGAATTCTTTATTAGATATTCTTTGCTATTCTTAGCAAGACAGTACTGAAGTCATACTAAAGTATTAATATTACTTGGAATAATTCTGACCTCATAAAGATGACTTAATTTCATAGGAAATAAAATGTACCCCAGGACACCTGGGTGGCTCAGTCAGTTAAGCGTCTGCCTTCAGCTCAGGTCATGAGCCTTATTTATACAGGTAAAATAAAATGGCCTGATGTAGGAAAAAAAAACCCCAAAAACTACGTATCAAGAAACAAATGGATGAAGTTGTTTGGGTACATTTTATTTATATTTTTTTAAGATTTTATTTATTTGGGCGCCTGGGTGGCTCAGTTGGTTAAGCGACTGCCTTTGGCTCAGGTCATGATCCCAGGGTCCTGGGATTGAGTCCCACATCGGGCTCCCAGCTCAGCGGGAAGCCTGCTTCTCCCTCTCCCACTCCCCCTGCTTGTGTTCCTGCTCTCGCTGTCTCTGTCTCTGTCAAATAAATAAATAAAATCTTTAAAAAAAAAAAAGATTTTATTTATTTAACCTGACAAATAAATAAAATCTTAAAAAAAAAAAAAAGATTGTACCCAAACAACTTCATCCATTTGTTTTTTGATATGTAGTTTTTTTCTCCCCCCCCACATCAGGCCATTTTTTTAATTGTATAAATAAAGATTAAATTGAATGTAGATATACTCTACAAAATTGGGAGCATAGTAAAACTCTATAGTTAAGTGTATATTATTGTCCTGATCACAGATTATTATGGAAATTTTGCACAAAAAATTACCAATCATATCTAAAGAGAGTCAGAGGCCAGTAAGAATAAAAATTGGTAGGAAAGAGTTAACGTCCTTTGGAATTTTATTCCTCCTTTCAGACTCTGATGTTTTAGATGCTATACTTCTTCAGTTAATTCTGTGAGCAATTACTGTTTTCATGCCTGCTACATGAACCAAATAATTATTGGTTTTGTATATTCTCCTTTGGGTTTTTGTCACAATTAAAAGATTCTTGACATATATCAATCAAGAAAAAGATAAATCAGAATTATAAACTGATTCAAAGGATCCTGCAACCTTTCGTAATGATTCTTTGTCTGAGGGACAGAACACAGGAAGTGATTTGAGTGACTAGGTTCTTGATTTATTATAAAAATGAAACATAATTAGTATATTCTAAACAGATAGAAGTAAATTCATCACATCAATGAATGCCTTGGAGTTTTAAGGTTTAATTCCTCAGTAAATATCAATTCCAATTGAATGGCTAAACTGATTTTTCTCCTCTATTTTGTTATTTATTTACATTTTTATAGAAGTGTAATTAACATACAGTGTTATATTAATTTCAGGTGTACAATATAATGCTTCAGCATTTCTACACATTACTCAGTTCTCATTACAATAAGGGTACTCTTAATACTTTTAATCTATTTTGCCCATCCCCCCCACCCACCTCCCCTTTAGCAACCACCAGTTTGTTCTCTGTATTTAAGAGTCTGGTTTCTGTTGGTTTCTTTTCTTTTCTTTTCTTTCCTTGTTTGTTAAACTCCATATATGAGTGAAATCATATGGTATTTGTCTTTCTTTGACTTATTTCACTTAGTATAATACCTTGGAGGTCCATACACATTGTTGCAAATGGCAATACTTCATTCTTATTTGTGGCTGAGTAATATTCCATTGTGTATATATGTACCACACCTTCTTTATCCATTCATCTATCAGTGGATACTTGGGCTGCTTCCATATCTTGGCTATTGCAAATAATGCTGCTATAAACGTAGGGGTGCATGTATCCCTTTGAATTACTGTTTTTGTTTTCTTTGGGTAAGTACTCAGTAGTAGAATTACTGAATCATGTGATAATTCTATTTTTAATTTTTTTTAAAGATTTTATTTATTTATTTGACAGAGAGAGACAGCGAGAGAGGGAACACAAGCAGGAGGAGTGGGAGAGGGAGAAGCAGGCTTCCCATGGAGCATAGAACCTGATGTGGGACTCGATTCCAGGACCCTGGGATCATGATCTGAGCCGAAGACAGACGCTTAACGACGGAGCCACCCAGGTGCCCCTCTATTTTTAATTTTTTGAGGAATGTCCATACTGTTTTCCACAGTGGCTGCACCAGCTTGCATTCTCACCAACAGTGCATGAGCATTCCTTTTTCTCTACATTCTCACCAACACTTTTTATTTCTTGTCTTTTTGATTCTAGCCATTTTGACAGGTGTAGGGTTATATTTCACTATGAAGTATGATATTAATCCCTTATTGGATATATCATTTACAAATATTTTTTTTCCTATTCAGTGGGTAACCTTTTTGTTTTATTGATGGTTTCCTTTGCTATGCAAAAAAAAAATTTTGTTTTGGCATAGTCCCAATAGTTTATTTTGCTTTTGTTTTCCTTGCCTGAGGAGACATATCTAGACAAATAATTCTGTGACTGATATCAAAGAAATTACTGCTTACGTTTTCTTCTAAGAGTTTTATGGTTTCATGTCCACATTTAGGTCTTTAATCCATTTTGAATTTATTTTATGCTGTAAGAAAGTAGTCCAGTTTTATCCTTTTGCATGTAACTGTCCAGTTTTCCCATCACCATTTATTGAAGAGACTGTGCCCCATTGTATATTGTTGCCTCCTTTGTTGTAAGTTAATTGGCTACATAAATGTGCGTTTATTTCTGGACTTTCTATTCTGTTCCGTCAGTCTATATTTATGCCAGTGCCCCAGTTTTGATTACTATAGTTTTGTAATATATCTTAAAGTCTGGTACTGTGACACTTCCAGCTTTGTTATTCCTTCTCAGGATTGCTTTGGCTAGTCAGGATGTTTTGTGGTTCCACACAAGATTTTAGTATTATTTGTTCCAAATCTGTGAAAAATGTTGGTATTCTGATAGAGATTACATTAAATTAATAGATTGCTTTGGGTTGTATAGACATTTAAAAAATATTTGTTCTTCGAATCCATGAGCATGGAATATCTTTCCATTTGTTTGTGTTGTCTTCAATTTCTTTCAAAAATGTTTTATAGTTTTCAAAGTATATGTCTTTTACCTTCTTGTTAGCTCTATTTCTGGGTATTTTATTCTTTTTGTTGCAGTTGTAAGTGGGATTGTTTTCTTAATTTCTCTTTCTGCTACTTCATTATTAGTGTGTAAAATGCAACATATTTCTGTATACTAAGCTGATTTTTTAAAATAACTCCCCAGATCTATTAGTTTACTTTTTATTTTTCCTCCATGAGGCAGTGTCACATGATGTGTAATCTCTGAAACTTGACTACTTAATTTCAAATCAGACCACATAACTATGTGACCTTGTATAGATTTAACTTATCTGTGCCTCAGTTTCCTCTTATGAGAAACATGGGTAGTAATGACACTTATCTGATAAGGCTGTTGTGAAGATGAAACAAATATGTGATTAGAAAAGACAGGGACAGCTGGCTTGCTCAGTTGGTTAAGCATCTGCCTTTGGCTCAGGTCATGATCCCACAGGGCCTGGGATTGAGCCCCGCATTGGTCTCCTTGCTCAGCAGGGAGACTGTTTCTCCCTTTCCCTCTGCCTGCCACTCCTCCTGCGTGTGCTCTCTCTTTCCCTCTTTCTCTGACAATAAAGAAATAAAATCTTAAAAAAAAAAAAAAAAGGAAAAGTTCCTGGCACATGGTAAGAAAAGAAGTTGCTGCTATTGTCGTTGTTAACATTCTTCCTCCCTGCCCCCCCTTTTTCCTTCTCCCTCTCCCACTGTTTCTCCCCAGCTTCCTCCTCCTCTTCCTTTTCTTCTTAAATATATACTATTTTATTTTTAATATAGATGATTTTGTTTAATAAAATTATTTATCTTTACACTGAATTTTTAGGTTTATTTGCTCACTAATATGTAATCTATAATGTGTAATGTATAATATATAATGTATACAGATTGTTCTTTTTCATGTAATTTAGCAATCATTAACATTTCAGTCAGTTAAAGCTTTAAGCACCCATTTAAATAGAATTGAAGAATCATACTGATTTCCTGTGGCTTTGATTTAATATATAGAAATGAGTATTCCAGTTTTGTTTGGAATATATAATCATTCATTAGAGCAGAGGAAGAAGGATCACAGTATTTTGGGTTGGACTACAGGAATTTTGGGTTTATATTTTATAGAATACTTCTGAATCCTGAATAATCTCTCAGGACCTAACATTAAGCAATAGCCATTGACTTATATAGAATGGAGGGAAATCTATTTCCAACTTGTTTTTAGCTCTTGGATCTTAAAAATAAATCAGAATTTATTAGCAGCATTGAGAACTAATATTTAAATTGGTAGAATTAAAATAGAATAGGCATTAAGCTTATGCCGGTATTGCCCTCCCAATGATTACACTAGGTAAATAATTCAGATAATATTATTTTTTGCAACATGTCTTATCATATGAAAGCAGAAACAATGTAAAGGCTTAACAAAAGAATTATTTTAGTTATATATTGGAAGAAAGTAGCAAGAAGGATAAATATTGAATAAAAGAATAAATGCACATCAACTAAAGCAATTTTTTTTCTATGCTGTGGATCAGAAACACAAGTTTCACTAGTCCAAAATAAAATTGAGCTAGCAATTTCCCATGTGAAGTTTGTGGGATGTTTTACCTGTGATGCTCCTTTATTGCAGTGTCTGAATTATAGCCCAATTCCTCTCTACAGGAGAAAATATTTACCTAAGGAAATCCATTCTAAACATCACCCAGCAGGCCCATGCTGAGACAGCTGGCACAGCATAAATGACAGTTTTTGACATCTCCTTTCACTTTTTGTCTTGATCCACCCAGTGAAACTTTGTGTTACATCCCATTCCTGGTGAATACCCTACCTCATTGACATACCTTCTACAACACTAAGAGAAGCACAGGTTTGGGAGAGAGTATCAGAGTTAACTGAATTTATTCTTTTACTAATAAAATATTTCTTGAATGTATCAAGAGAGGGCACTTAAATCTGGGTATTCAAATTTGTCTTGCTTGATGATTACAGAATCACTTTTCTAATTTGTTTTAACAACTCATAGCCCAGTCAGAAAGTTATCATGTATTCCCTACGTAGCCCTTACTGATGTCAAAGACATTTGTGTTTTTTTTTTTTTTAAAGATTTTATTTATTTATTTGACAGAGAGATAGAGAGAGAGCACAAGTAGGCAAAGAAGCAGGCAGATGGAGAGGGAGAAGCAGGCTCCCCGCAGAGCAGGGAGCCTGATGTGGGACTCGATCCCAGGACCCTGGGATCATGACCTGAGCTGAAGGCAGCTGCTTAACCGACTGAGCCACCCAGGCGCCCCGACATTTGTGTTCTATTAATAAATGTAGTAGTACATTTGTATTACATTCATTAGAAGAATATTAGGATGTTTAAATATCCTGTACCAGTTACTATTGCTGCATAACAAGGTAACCTAGAATTAACAATTTAAGACTGACATTTTTGTCAGGCTCACTGATTCTGAGGCAACAAGAATCAGAGCAAACCAAGGATTGCCTGTTTCTGCTCTACAATGACTGGGATCTCCATTTGGAAGACTTGAAGGTGGGGGTTATTTAGCACCTGGAAGATGAGATGATCTGAAGGCTCACTCACTCATAAGTCTGGCACCTGGCGTAGCATGACTCAAAGGCTAGTAATGCTGACCAGAACACCCATACAACTGTATGTGGCTTCCCCACTGTATGGTGGCCTCAGGATAACCCCATGGGGGTTATGATTCCAAGATAGATGTTTCAGTGGAAGACATTGTCCTTTTATGACCTAGTTTCATAAATCATATAGTATCATTTCCACTTTACTCAAAGTAGCTACAAGCCTACCCAGATTCAAAAAGGTAGGGCCTAAACTCCCCGTTTTGATGGGGCTGAGTGAAGGTCACATTGTAAAGTAACATGTGAGATAGAAGTTATTGTCGTGGGTTTTTTGAAACTACCATCTACTACATATATTAAGAGTGTAAAATAGGGCGTCTGGGTGGCTCAGTCGGTTAAGCGACTGCCTTCGGCTCAGGTCATGATCCTGGAGTCCCGGGATCGAGTCCCTGGATTGAGTCCTGCATCGGGCTCCCTGCTCGGCAGGGAGCCTGCTTCTCCCTCTGACCCTCCCCCCTCTCATGTGCTCTCCCTCATTCTCTCTGTCTCAAATAAATAAATAAATAAAAAATCTTAAAAAGAAAGTGTAAAATAGAATGAAGAGATATACAAATGCACTTACTTATATGCTTCATTTAAAATTATATTTGTGCATAAAGAACTACAGTAGTATATAATAAAATATGGTCTTCTAAAACATATTAATATTCCCCTTCTCTTATAGTACTACAAGAGCCCCAGAAAAGGGAGTGACTTAAAGAAAAATGTTATGGAACCCAAATATATAAAATGTAGAAATTTATTGAACTTTATCTAAATTCCAATTACTATGCAATTTAAAACATTATGGATAAAATTAACATATTCATATAGTAATATCCAATTAACAAAGACTTTCCTATTTCTTATTTCAGATTGACAACAGCCCTCAGAGTTAAATATTATCATTACCATTCTACCGATAAAAAATTACCAATAAAGAATCACCATTTTACCAATAAAGAGACTCAGATGTTGTGTGAGCTCTTATGTGGCAAAGCCAAAACACTAAGCTCATTTCCCTGCTATTCCTATCTCAGTTTCAGAAAAACATTTTCCATGTTGAATCTCATTTACTGAATTTTTCTCTTCTTAGTTTGCTAGGCATATATTGGCCATTTACATTTTTCTGATACTCTGCAGTAGCGTTACATATTATAATAGAATTTGCTGACAGAAGCCTCTATCTGATTATATGATCATTAGACTAAAAAATGGGAAAATACCACTTATTTATACACAGTGCAGTGTATCTGGCACTGATCAAAATGTCTTCGCATATATTATTGCAGGTCTCAAATGATAGGTTTTTTTCTGTCCTTTTTATGGATGATGAGACTGAAGCCAAGTGTCAAGAACTTCTGGGTTGGAATATGTGAGTTTCTATCCCAACAGCCCAAGTTTGATCTTTTTAGCATAGCATGTTCGGGTGAGTCCAAATTGTGTAAACATTATACTAGAAGTGGACTTTTAAAGATTTGTTAAATTTTCAAACAAGTTTTAGTTATTAAACTTGCAGTTGTTAGAGGAGCTACTTTCTTTCAAAAGGAGCAGTGCCCTTGATAAAAATATTTTTACTTTTTACCTTTACTATCTTTTGTGAACTTGTTACTTACTAAATTGCTAAAATGATTCATACATATTTTCTCATTTTAGTCTCAAGGATTCAAGTTGGCAAATTATTACCTATTTTACACAGTGAAAAGCACTACTATCAATGACTTGTACAAAATGACACTGTATTGACCAGAAAACATACTTTTTAGTCTAGGTTCATTGCTTTTTCCATACCCACATCATGATAGCCATCTGTTTATTGGGAGTCTTACATAAAAAAGCTTTTACGTCACATTTCCTTACCACAGCATATCCCTTCTCAGTATTGTTCTACAGACTTCCACCTAACAGGTATTTACTGTAGATCTAACACATGAGTAAACATCTGCCTATCATGCGTTTAAAACCTACGATGTTTCATTCCTGGTCTGTTTACTAATCCTATAATCCCAGAAGATACAGTTGAATCTGGACCTCTAGTAAATGGGAGGAATTTCAGATAGCAGTAAGAAACAGGCTTAGGAAGGCTTTCGAATTTAAGTAGAAACAAAATCAAATTTTAAATATTCCTCAATGCATCATGCCCTTAACACAATATTTGGGATGAGCTCTGACCAGCATAGAGTATGCTAAAACTAGTACTATCTTATTCTGTTATATGATTACAGTTTCTCTTTCAGGAATTTTTTAGTATTTTCTACAGTTATTTTCCCTTTATGATGTAAGTAAGCAACATCTAAGAGAATGAACATATCAATCAACAGGTTCCAGATCTGAGTGGATAAGTTAATATAAAACCCCATCAGAAGCTAGGGCTGACACCTTGGTAATTCCTATCTGTCAGAATTGGCTCAGGACCCACTGTGCAGCCAGTCGTACAGGTTGTAGGGTATGAATGGGCATCAGCTGGTGCAGCTACCAGAGGCTGAAGAACCCATGTTTTATATTTACCTTCAAGGATTCATAATCACTCCTCAGAACTTAACCAGCTTAGATATTTCTTCATTAGGTTTTATAGAGTATCTCAGTGGTCTCTAAAAATGAGCTAAACGTTTCTGTTTATAGAAGTCAAGCCTCCGTTGGATCATAGTAAAGGTTTTCTGTTGTAATCTCATCAATTCCTTATGGATTAAGTTCCACTTTATCAAATTCCATCATGTAACTCACTAGTATTTAGCTATTCTAATCTCCAGCTTCCATCCCCTCACCGTAAGCAAATATGTAGTACAGAAGGGATTCTAGTGCTCTAAGCCTGGGCATATTATTAAAGTCCCTTAAACTAATTAGTAAGTTATTACATAATTTTTAGTTTTAAATACATATCTCAGGATATGACATTTGATACCCTGACAAGATCCCTAGGGGATGGTGTGAACTCACTCCTAGGCTCGCCCCTGGGGGCCTGGAGAAAGTGATAAGCCATGGTAAATGAAAGAGAACTTCATGAATTGCTTTTGTAGATGGTGGAGGAAGGATTAAAAAGCTGCAGAGAGTGGGCATTCTGAAACGGATATAGTATGTGAGACCAAGAGACCCATCAGAACATTATATTCTAGAAGAAGGCCCAGAGTTCGAACCATTTACCAAGGACATTAGTGATACACTGGTGAGAGGGGCCCTAGTATCACCAAAATGCTCAGTGATGATTCTTCTATGTGAGCCAACCTACAAATGACTTGTTTTTGTATTAATTCTGGTGAAATAGCTCCCACTAAGATAAAAAAAGAAACATATCTCAATGGAATGACAATAAAATTTCCCATTCACAAAATGTCAAATCAGTGGTTGGGGTAGGGGTTAGAGAAGCTCTAATTCACACCATCATCCATAAAATGATTCAGAGTCTCTGGCACCTTTCACATTTGCCTTTTGAGGTTACCTTGGTCATCAGCATCTACCAGTAGGTGCAGAAAAGAGAGAATATGGAGGAACAAGTAGGTGCTTGTACAGGCTGATGTGGAAATGGTATATATCACTTCAGTCCATATTCCAGTTGATAGATCTCATTCCAGGTACATCTTACTATAAGACAAACTGAAAAATGTGGTCAAGTGCTGTGCCCAGGAGAGAATGGAAATTATTTTGTGATTAACTGGCCAATTTCTTCCTCAGCCCACCTTTTTGGTATCTTATTTATTTTCTCTTCAGACAAAAACCACTCATTTATTTTCCTGAAAGATTATCTTCAACTTCCCATGTAGTTAGTGCATCTGGATTGAAGGCCAACATCTCTTAGTGAATGTGAAGTTCTCTTTCTCTGACTTGGAAGTGTTTCTTCATGGTCCTATACTCTTCAATTTATAAAGAGAATAGCTTGTCCACCCCATCATGTCAATATCTGAGCTTGATCAATATCTGAAATATCATGTCAGTATCTGAAGGGGAAGAAACCCTTCCTGCAGGCTACACAGCTTTCTAATCCTATGTCCTCTCAGGAATTTTTCAAGGCTCCAACATCATAAGCCTTATTTAGTTCATGTGTGTGGTTTCTATATTGATAAAATTCCCTGAAATAGGGACGCCTGGGTGGCTCAGTCGTTAAGCATCTGTCTTCGGCTCAGGTCATGATCCCAGGGTCCTGGGATCGAGTCCCACATCAGGCTCCTTGCTCAACAAGGAGCCTACTTCTCCCTCTCCCTCTGCTGTTCCCCCTGCTTGTGCTCTCTTTCTCTCTGACAAATAAATAAAAATCTTAAAAAAAAAATTTCCTGAAATACTTATTTGGCTTTTGATTTATTTCCTTCTAGATAGTTACATGTGCAAAATGCATAATCAAAGTTCATCTCTACAGATTTCTCAAATCTCATTTATTTCCTCTTTGTCACGCCTTCCTCTCCCACAAGCTACCATAGCCGTAACAACTTTCTACAAATAGGTGGAAAGGTCTTATTCTTTAGTTTTGCTAGAGAACTGGGTCTTAATGGATTTTTATCACTCATAACATTGCTCAGTCTTATTGATTACTGTCTGGAGTCTTAAAGGAATCAGCTTTAGTAACTCTCAAGGCATCACTTTTTATCAATGGGTTCCAACCCATTTGTAAATGAATATTTTTCATCATTGGAAAACCTTCAAGATTGTAATCTGTCATACCTTTAGAAAAGCAGAGAGTGAAATAAAACAGCCTTAAATACACTTGATTAATAAAGTCCCTTTTCTTTTATGGACTTAAGCTTAATTGATCTACTGGCATTGCTGAGAAGAGATGGAGTGCCCTTAGATCAATCTGCAATGGCTTCAATGTGAGTGCACATCATAAGGTCACTAATGGCCAAGATCAATTACATCTTGTGCTTTCCTGGGCCAGGTTTTTCCTCCTCTGTTATTCAGCAAATTTGAAAACCTATCTCTTTTAAAGAATAGGCCTATCATAATCTCAACTGAGAATATGATTACAAAGCATCTCGTCATTCAGGCAACCCACTCATTCGTTAATGACAACCCAGGAAAAGTGTAACAAAGGAATTTTTCATAGTTAGGATTCAGAATATGTTTTTTCAAATATGGCATATGCATAAGAAGAGTATAGGTATGTTAGCTATATCACAGGACATTCATTCTATAAATTCATTTACATAAGCCTACTTCTGTCATTTTGATTTTGTGATCCTGATCTTAGTTTCATCAAGAATATTTTATGGCTTATGAATAGTTGCTAATTTAAAATGAATTATAATTCACTTGGTATGGAGGAATTTCAGGAAAATTAAAATAGCCTTTGCGAGAAAACATAACGGGATTTACCAAACTAGAATTGAAAACCTCCACCCATTATTGGCTTTCTATTCATCTGAATAAATTTGCATTTTTCTTTCTTATTTCAATCTATTACATATTAGCTTTTGAAATGGGGTATGTCCTTTAATCCTTCATTACTTTTCACATTCAAATACATCATATTGTTCCCCAAAATAAAATTTCAAAATTTTAGCTTTACTTACAGAACTATATAAAAAATGCTTTTAAAAATTCTAAACTTACTTTTACGTAAACATTGTAAAAAAGACAATTAGTCAATGTTTACTAGCGAAAGATAACTAGTGAGAAGTTGGGATCATTAGGAGACATCTTACCACACTTATTTTTTCATTCTTTTTCATTCACCCCAAATTTTAGAGCCCTTATAATTGTAATATATTATACCTTTTTTGCTCTGAACATTTGGAAACATGTTTCTAGGATATTTAAATTATGAAGCAGAGAAAAATCCTGTTGTTCCAATTGAGGAGAACAAATGAGTGTTTAAAAATGAAGCGGGGGAAATAGGAGGGGTAGACGAACCATGAGAGACGATGGACTCTGAAAAACAAACAGGGTTCTAGAGGGGAGGGGGGTGGGAGGATGGGTTAGCCTGGTGGTGGGTATTGAGGAGGGCACATTCTGCATGGAGCACTGGGTGTTATGCACAAACAATGAATCATGGAACACTTCATCTAAAACTAATGTTGTAATGTATGGGGATTAACATAAGAATAAAAAAATGAAAAAAAAAAAAAAAAAACTCCATCAGCTATAATTAACTTAAAAATTCCTAGTTAACAGATTTCTTTAGCAATTTAAGTGCTATTTAAATTCATTTTATATTATGTAAGGATATTTAAAAACCATTGGCCAAAAAATAATGGACAATAACAATCCTGTTAACTTTTGAGAAATTATAGTCATTTATAGGTAAGTTTGCTTTGGCAGAGCCATTTCGTGAATTATCTGCAGAAAAGTTAATGTTTTCTATCTTGTATGTTTGATTTTGCATCTTTTTTTCTACAATTTTTATGCCATGCATGACTTCTATTGACACCCAAATTAGATTTTGATTTCCATAGGCATTCCAGTTTTAGCTGGAGGTCACTTTGAAACAGACCAATTTAGAGATGTCAAAAAAAAAAAAAAAAGACAAAATAGAAGGCATACTCTATACATTCCCAGTATCTATTTATCTGCTACACATTCTTCTCCTTTGGCTCCTCATTATCATCATCATGATTAATATAATTTTTTAGTATTTACAGGTATCTTCTAACTTACCTTCTCATACATCTTCTCTTTTGAAACTTTTGAGATGACCACATACACATTTTGTAGATGAGGCAAAGGGGCCTTACAGGAAGTAGGTAACTTGCCCAAGATCCTAAAATTAGCAAGAGGCAGAAGCTGTTTTTGCATCCAATAATAGCCTTTTCCTTACTAAACAATATTAGGAAAATAAAGAGATCTTTCTTAGGAATAACTGAAACAAACAAAAGGTACAATTAATATATAAAAAAAGAAAAATATCAATCTCAATCTCACCTCAAACCAAAATTCAGTTAGGTGGAAAGTGCTGGACTTAACCAATGGGCAAGCTCTTCTTACCTTTGACTCTGTGGGGCCTTTTGTTCTGTAACCCAGCTTGATGGGGGTGGAGGATAGGGAGAAAACATCTACAATGGAGTGAATATAGTGGTTCTTGCACAATTTTAAGACAAGCAGACCCACTTCCAGTATGACAGATGTTGACCTGATGCATAGCCAATAAATATTTTAGACATTGAACTGACAGCTCTGAAGTGAAACAGGAAGAAACGTTCTATCTCGTGCACTTATTATGTGGCATTTGTCACCAAACCTGCTTGGGCCCTCTTTTTTTCCCCTTACTTGTAAAATTCAATGATACATTTGAAATTACTTTCTTCTGCAGTTTTTCTGCAAATTTTAAACAAAAAAAATCATGTTAAATTACCATTATAAACTTAAAAGCACAATACAAATACCAGGCATTACTTAGTATTGCCTGGCGATGATACATAGCATTGTACTGGTACATGGAATAATTAGCAATCTCCATGTCAGGAAACTTGAGCTTTCTCAATAGTTAATTGTGCTACCTTGTAAAATTGGCCAAATTGTCTTCCCTACTTTTCTTTTTCTGTTAAATAATCTGTAAAAATCTGAGTTTAGCTAGGCCTAGAAGATTAAGACTTAAAAATAAAAAGTCCTTTAATGTAATACATTTTTCTAAAGTTCCTGATAACCTTTAGACTTAGTTCTTGGTAAATCTGCCCCCAAAGCCTGTAGTTTTTATGCTTTTCCCTCGAGAGAACTTTGGTAAAAGAAAGCGGGGGGTCGGGGGGAGAGTGCAACTTCCCAGTCCTTAAGTAGGGAAATGTAGAGTTAATTAGAACGTTCAGAAGTTTCATAGCTACAGGAAGGGAACTTACTGAGAACAACATTCCCCCCCCCATTATAGGCTTTAAAGTAGAGGAATTAAAACAAATCAGGCTTCTGTGAAATTACTGCTAATATATTTGTGCTTTCAACATTTATTTCCAGCAGGCATGCAGTTCTAGTGTTGGTTAAATACAGTCAGAAATCTGGTGGTCTCTGAGACTCTAGGCATCTTTGCCAAGAAAGACTAGACCATTGTCTATGTTGTTAAAAAAAAACAAAACCAAAAACCAAAAATCCAAAAAACAAAACAAGAAAGAGTTTTCAAATAACTGTCAGAAGAAATATTTTCAGTACTAGCAATTCATTCACAATAGCCATTTTTAGATCTTACCTTTTCCCTTTTCTATCAATTCCATTGGCCTTAAAAAACTAAGTTTACTGGGTAGTTGCTCTTATCTGAATTACATAGTTTTCCCCTAGTGAAATTGGGGGAGAAAAGCTATATATTCATATACATTCTACATTTTGTTTAATGTCTGTGTCTATATCAACATTCCCAAGTGTCTTTAGTAGTTTATTATTCAGAGTCTGGGTATCAAGAAAAAAGAATGTGGGCCAAAGACATGACTACTGTGTGTCTTGAAATAGTTGTGAAGTTAGAATGGGAGAATTTGAAATTCTTGGACCTTCAATCTAGCTAGCCCTCACCCCATGGTTAAGTGCATAGTCCTTTATCTCAACTATTTCACAAAACTGTAAATACTAAAGGGTCAGATGCCAGATTGGTCATTTGGTCTCCTAACACCAGAGACTAGACTGGGAACCATGTAATTATTAGATGTGTGATACTAAATAAATTAGTAAATCCTTCACTTTATTTTCACAGTTCTGTGATCTGAAGTTCATTTAGAACAGTAAATCCCTGTGAATTCTGGTTCACACTCTGCCTGTTTATAAAAATGATTTGACCTCTTTGAGGTAAAGTATGTTCACACCTCCTGAGGTTTTAATAAACTGGGTCCTTCATGCCTCTGACCAAATCCACATACCTAGGGCTACCATTGGGTGGAAAAGTGAGGTTTCTTTCATCCTACTTTGCATTTCTTAGGGGAAATCATTCAAACGTTTGCGTTCTTTGGATTCATCTCGTTTGGCACAATATGACAATACAAATGTTGGCATCACTTAGAATGATGCAATGTTTGAAGATATAACATTGATGCTCAGCTTACCTACTCAGAGAAACAGACATGGAGCTTGAGAGGGTTCATTTCATTAGGAAGAAGAAGGAATATTTGTAAAAATTCTATGAAAGTAATAATTACTGTTGTGAGAGCCTTACATATCATTTACCCTTGTATTTACATCTGGGCTCAAAATTCCTGTCAACAATGAGAATGTAGGTATTTTGGTGAACAGGAAAGATATGAGCACATCTATGCCAAACAAAGCACAAGAGGGAAAAAAGTTCTTATGTTATATCTAGCAATCCACAGAATGGACCATATAGACTGTATCATCTTATCCAGAAAAAACGGAAACTTTCACTTAGTTTCTCCTGGAAACCCCAAGGTGAAATCCAAGACTTAATGTTGTACAGAAATTAAAAAAAGATAGTTTCTGAGATGCATATGTATATACATATATCTGAATAATAACACTGGATCTTAACTCAGTATCAGAAAAATCTCAACAGCCCTCTACTTTCCTTGGTAAATTTATTTATCTAAAGCCTTGACTCTCTTTTGAATTATTTAAACCTCTTATTTATCTCATCTCTTTCTTTACAAACGAAACCTAGTATTTTCTGAAAGATGTCTCACTAATCATTGCCACTCTGGACAGGGAAAGGCTAAGCTTCAACTCTGTTATCAACTAAACTCATTATGTTTCTAGCTCTAACCAGAGGAATAATAACAGTAGTAAAAGAACAGCAGGATGCAACCCTCACTGGATTATTTTTCTATTGCAGATATTTAACTCTCAGCCCTTTACCATTTCTCAGAATAATCAATGACTTATCAATCAGTTCTTGCATGAAAGTGTCCTGTAATTAGGAGTGGCTCAACACAAGGTGATATATATTCCATATATGTGAATGGAATTCATAATGGAGAAATCAAGCTGATGGATCTCAGCACTCAACTCTGTTTCATATATAATAGTTACATTGATGTAAAGGAAACTCAGAATTTCATTTTATTATCAAATAGCCATGTCTGGCAAATGAAGGAGAACACAATTTTTAAATAATGAGACAGTATTGCTTCCTGATAAGAATGTAAAACCTTGTTAAAGTTACCCTTCGGTAGAATGGCAAAGAAAAAAAATTCTTTATATGTTTGTGTATTTTAAATACATGTTCCCATATTCATTCTTTATCCAATCATTCTACAGATGCTAGTTAATTAACAATAATTATGGGCTAGACTTTTCAGCACCCACCCTCTCTTATAATAGAGAAGACAGAAAATAAAATGCAATACAATCTTCTAATAAAGCACTGTGTGGGTTACGTGAGGAAAGTACAGGGTCTTATGAATGTAAATATGAGTCCATCTGCAGCCAGGGAGCAAAGGATCAGATTAAATGTCATGGCAGACTGGTGTATATGCGATAGTTGTGGTCTAAACAGGAGTCTGCAAACTTTTTCTTCAGAAGACCGGATGGTAAACATTTTAGGCTTTTCAGGCCACATGGTCTCTGATGCAATTACTAACGCTTCCTTTTGTAGTGAGAAAATAGTTGTAGAATAGGAAATATGTAAAGGAAAGAGTGTGGCTGTGTGCTCATAAACTTTATTTATGGACATTGAATTTTGAATTTCATATAATTTTCATGTGTCATTACTCTTTGATTATTTTCAATCATTTAAAAATGTAAAATCTGTTCTTAGCTCTCAGACTACACAAACAGGCAGTGGTCAAGATTTGGCCTGTAGGCTGTATTTTGCCAACCCTGGCCTAAGTAACAGGGGATAAAAGAAAAGAATAACTTTTAGGTCTAGTAAACAGAGAAGAAAAAACAGATGATAAGATTTATTCACTGAACCTTTCCTGCATTTTATTTCATTAACACAAATATTCTGGAAGGGGAATAATTTAGTTTTGTTAGACCCCTTTTACAGCTGAGTAAATGGGCTCATCTAATATCCCAGAAGTAGTGGTATATAGTTGCAACTTACTTTATTGACCAGTAAATGTCCTCATTGGGGTATGCAAAAAATTTGTCTATGATGATCAACGTACTGAGAATTTTACCTTATTCCAGGTATTTTTCCAGCTTTGAAGCCTGCCAAAGAAAAATAACATGAACTTCATGCTCAAAGAACTGTTAATTCAGTGGAGAATGTTGATATATAGATAATAAAAGGATAGCATTAAAACTTTATATATTTCAACAAATATTTATTGAGCAGTTTTTATGTGCTGTGTTCTATTGTAAGTATTGAGGAAATAGTTCTGCAGACATGCCAGGTCCTGGCTGTCCTTCTAATGGCATGTGACATGATAAACACAGGAATATATAAAATAATTTCTACTAATTATTAAGTATGAAGAGAATAAAATGGTAATATAATACACAATGACTGGCATTAACCCAGATTGAGTAGTCAAGAAAGTTTTCTCTTCAAAAGTGGCGCTGAAACTGATGAGCAGGGCCCACCGTGTGCAAATTTAGGAGAGAGGCCGTTAAATTTGGAGGACCGATGGTCACTGTCCTTGGCATGAAATAAGCAAGAGAGAGGTAAGTCAGAGATATACATGAGATAAGATCAGAAAAGTAGGCAGGGTCTGGGTGATCTAGGAGATTTTAGCTTATGGTAGGAAGTTTTTACTTTATATTATATATAATGGTCACATTTGCAATAGTTATTTTTGGGAGAGTTATATTTAATTTTGAAAATCCTACTTTCATTTTGATTAGTCTATTAAACCCCTTTCCTCCTTTTTATAATCACCTTAATTCGCTTTCACAAATCCCCTTTTAGAAACTTCCACTCCGGGGCGCCTGGGTGGCTCAGTCGGTTAAGCGACTGCCTTCGGCTCAGGTCATGATCCTGGAGTCCTGGGATCGAGTCCCGCATCGGGCTCCCTGCTTGGCGGGGAGTCTGCTTCTCCCCCTGACCCTCTCATGTGCTCTCTCTCTGTCTCTCTCTCTCAAATAAATAAATAAATCTTAAAAAAAAAAAAAAGATTATGTTCTGTTCAGGGGCGCCTGGGTGGCTCAGTTGGTTAAGCAACTGCCTTCGGCTCGGGTGGTGATCCCGGAGTCCTGGGATCGAGTCCCGCATCGGGCTCCCTGCTCGGCGGGGAGTCTGCTTCTCCCTCTGAACCTCCTCCCTCTCATGCTCTCTGTCTCTCATTCTCTCTGTCTGAAATAAATAAAATCTTAAAAAAAAAAAAGAAACTTCCACTCCAAGAGGAACTCACATAAATACCCTTAACATATCCCTTCTTTACTTCCTTTGACCCTTAATATAGAGATATTAAATTTTTTTTATTGAAGACAGTCTTTCTCTATAATGTCTCATTTTCATAATTTATTTTCTTTGACAGCTTTAATTAGATCTTTCTTATTTTGAAAGCATGCCTATGGAGACTGAGCATAAACCTCTTGTCTTCCAAAGTTTTATCACTTGGCAACTCTGGGTCAATCAGTTGCTTTTCATGTCCCTTGAAGCAGTAGTTCTTAATCTTTAGCTTGTAT
Organism: Mirounga angustirostris; assembly: GCF_029215605.1. NCBI lineage: Eukaryota > Metazoa > Chordata > Mammalia > Carnivora > Phocidae > Mirounga > Mirounga angustirostris. The sequence continues at coordinate 44,633,285 of NW_026991716.1, read as the reverse complement.
CAGAGTTATCAAGAGAGCTTGTTAAAACACAGACTGCTGGGTCCCACTCCCAAGATTTTGATTCAGTGCTGCCCATGGTTTTGCATTTCTAACAAATTCCTAGTTAATGGAGGGCTAGTGACCATGCTTTATGTTGCATTGGCTTATGCAACATTTTGTTGTTCAGAAGACTTTTGATCTTAATTATCTTGATATTCCCATATGCTTAGCTACTCGCTTCTCCAAATTTCTTGCCTTTATTTAACATATATCCTCCTGCATTTCTTATACTTTGAATTTCTGTGAAATTCATGTTATGGCTTATTTACATAGAAAAAACTTTTGAAATGGACAATTAAGTACATATGGCTCTTTGTCATTATTGAAGTCATGCAACTGTATGGATGCAAAGAAAGCAAATGCCACTATAACACAAAGGCATGAGCTGGCTGTAAATTTATTTTCTACCCAAATACCAGCTCTGAGTTTAACACTAGCTCTTAGACTCTTGTGGCTACCCTGTAAAGGAAACAGAGACTCCTTCAATTAGTGGTGTGTATGTTGATACACTTGGAAAGAAGTTTATCATTCACACAAATAACTTCAAGGGAGAGAAGGACCTGCACAAGCTGGTCCAAAATGGCTTTAAGGAAAGGAATAGTGCGTTGGTTTTGGCTTGAATTGTGTCTAGAAGAGGGTATCTGTGTGGGGTTTTCCACACATGGGAATAACTTCCCTTGGCAGAGAGAGAGGGAGAATGTGGGAGGGGTGGCTTTCTTATTGACCTGCTCAGACATGGGGCAAAAAGGGATGGGAGAAGTGGTGGGACTTGAGAGCCTTCAGTGGTCAAATATCAAAAGTGAAGTCAAACTCTTTATTATATAAACCTATTGGGTTGAAGTCCATGCCAGTCAGCCACTAATTTTTCATGCATGTTTTAAACATCTGGTAATACAATATAAATTAACTAATTTCAGGACAAAATTTTCCATTGTTTAAAAAATATAGAATCTGATGAAATCTGTAGAGTGATGTTGGGATACTTTAAGCATGAAAAAACACTGATAAGTGAGCATCTGGCAGAGTTAAATGAGTTGAGAGTTGAAACAAAAAAGAAAAGTAACAAAAATGATGACATAAAACATATTTCAAAAGATGATTTTGTACAAGCACTTTAGAAAAATGGTTAGGCAGTTTTTTATAAAATTTCAAACATATATCTACAATATGTCCTTAAAATTCCATTCCTAGGTATTTACACAAGAGAATGGGAACATATGACCATACAAGGAGTTGTTCATAAATGCTTATATCAGCTTTATTCATAATAGTCAAAAATTGAAAACCTACCAAATGTCCATTACCAGATAAACAAGCAAGCAGAAATTGTGCTATAGGCATAGGATTGAATATTACTCATCAATAAATAGGAAGAAATTGCTAATGTATGCCTTAATGTGGATGAATCTCAAAGATACTATGCTGTATAGAATAACACAGACACAAAAAGTCCATACTATATGATTCTGTTTATGTGAAATTCTACAACAGATAAAAATAACTTATGGACCTATAGAAACCAGTAGTTGCCTGTGGCAGAGGAATGGATTGGGGAAATAAATGCAGATGAGCAGAGAGAATTTTTGGTGGTAACAAAAAAGTTCTGCATCTTGACTGTGGTGGTGGTGACGTGAATATATGTATTTGTCAAGACTCAATGAATTATATATTTAAAACAGGTGTATGTATGTAAATTATACCTCAAAGAGTTTGATTAAAACAAAGAGACAATAATTTAAAAACCAAAAGATTAAGAGAACCCTCTAGGAAAATGATGGCAACATTAAATATTAAAGAGGTGAAATTGCTGGAAAGAGGAGATGGGTGGGCATGAAAAATGTGGGAGAGGGGACTTCCAGATTTAGGGCTTGCATGATTGGAGGAATGGTGGTGCCATTCTCTGGGAGGGGACACAGAAAGGGGATTGATTTGAAAGTCTGAATTTCCTTTGATACATCCAAGCAAACATATTATATAGTCTATTGTTGTACACCTTTAAAAGTGAAATGACTTTGATTTTGACATGCATCATTATTTTATGTACCTCTTAAAAGGAATAATAACATAGGTTTAAACATTCACCCAGATTTTAGAGCTGTTAAAATGTGAAAAATGTTTCTCAGAATCAATAATATAGGGTAGATACCAGGTTTTGGCATTAAAAGAGTAACTTTTAGATTCATCAGTGTGATTGAAAATAGAATAGACTGAGGGCAGTAAAAGAAAAAAATAAAGCTTGTTTCCTACTTACACATTTTGGACACCAAACATGTAGAGGTTTTACCCACAACAACCCATTTTCCAACTGTCTGGACACCAAATGGATGTCCCACACATCAGTTAGAGTTAGTGCAAATCCCACAGGCTAGGGCTCAGTCCCATAAGATTGTCATCTACTTCAGACTCCAGTTGCAAGTCTCAGGTTGTCATCTTTACATCTGGTCATCCAGCTGTAAATCAAGGGTTCTCACAATCCACTCCTCAGGTTTGATAATTTGCTGTAATGGTTCACAGGAACTCAGAGAAATAGTTATTTACATTCGCTGGTTTATTATGAAGGATAAAATCAAGGATACAGATGAACAGCCAGATGAAGAGATACATAGAATGAGGTCTGGAAGGGTTCCAAGTGCAGGAGCTTCTGTCCCCGTGGACTTGGGGTGCACTACCCTCCTGGCATGTTGCTGTGTTCACTACCTGGGAAGCTCTCTGAAACCCATAGTTTAGGGCTGTTTTATGGAGGCTTCATCACGTAGACATGATCAATAATTAACTCGATATTTAGCCCCTCTCCACTCCCTCGAGTCTTGGGATGTGTCTGAAAGTTCTCAGCTTCTAATCATGCTTAGTCTTCCTGGAGACCCAGCCCCAACCAGGAGGCCAACAAGAGCCACCTCTTTAAAACAAAAGATGTTTCTATTACCTGGGAAATACCAAGATACTTCAGAGTTCTGTGTTAAGATACTTCTATCACCCCCGCACTCAGGAGATTATAAGGGTTTTAGCATCTCTGTGTCAGAAACTGGTGACAGAGACCAAATATATTTTTCTTATTATGTCACAGGCAGAGACTTGAGGATGCCCCTCCCTTCACTTAATGGTTTAGGAGATCAGGGGACCCAGAAAAACCTAGAGTCATTGCTTAGGTCAAATGTACACTGTCTCTGTGGGATGCTCTTATCTACTCAGAACTTTTCACGAAGCATTATAATTGAGATATTTTCTCTGGAACCTAGGTTGTGGGAGGGGATTTACTACTTTCATGCCAGAATTAAGGAACTCAATCTGAAATTCAGGAGGGGCAGGCTCAGTGGGTAGAGCATGTGGCCCTTGATCTCAGGGTCATGAGTTCAAGCCTGACTTGGGCATAGAGCTAACTAAAAAAACACCAAAAACCTGCCCCCCCCAATAAAAACCTCCAAAAGAACAAAAAAAGAAATTCAGGAAAGAAACAAATGTTAGGAGAGGAGGTGAGGGCACCTGGGTGGCTCAGTTGATTAAGCGACTGCCTTCGGCTCAGGTCATGATCCTGGAGTCCCTGGATCGAGTCCCGCATCAGGCTCCCTGCTCGGCAGGGAGTCTGCTTCTCCCTCTGACCTTCCCCCCTCTCATGTGCTCTCTCTTTCATTCTCTCTCTCTCAAATAAATAAATAAAATCTTTAAAAAAAAAGGAGAGGAGGTGATATTCATTGTCTCATTCTATAAGGGGTTTCATCAATGAACACGTAGGATAATGCCCTCTTATTTATTCAACCAGGGGGTCACCTGTCTCACTATTGTGATTGCTCTTTCACAGATGCCTTTGAAGTCCCTATTAACACAACATCTGTGCCTAAAAAGCCCTCACAACTCTCCCTCCTAGAGATGACCAGCCTCCGATGATTCCCTCTGGTTACTATAAATTTTCTTTCAACCCTCTATTTTTTGTTCATGATTGCAGCTAATTCAGCTTTAAAGTCACTTCTTCATATCAATTTGGTTGAGGAAGGCAGGAAAATAAGATAATCAAGTTGGATTCCCATTTTAAATGGCTGGTGTCCATGAGCAGGAGGAGGGTAGTATTCTAATTTCATTGTCGACAGAACTAGTTTGGAAATCCACAAGGGGTGGAAAACCTATGCAAGGTAAACAGAAAGAAAACAGGGACTGAAATCAAGCCTGGTGAGCAGCAAGCATATTCACAAACTTAGAATTAGGTAAGGCTGAGGTCGGGCTGTAGGGGGATTGCACCCCAGGGAGATTTCTTCAGGAAGCCAGGCTTATTCAGCCTCTGTAGTTCCTGGCAGATATTCACTCGGCATCCCCATATTATGCATAGGTTTGAGGGCAAAGCTCTTGTTCAGGAAGGAGCTGACGTCTAAGTAGAGACAAGACAAGCTCACAGTAAGTCAACACAGAAAGGGCACTGCCTTAGACAGACTGTTCCAGGGTTATATAGTAATCAAAGTGAAATAATATTTTCTAAGTAAAAAAGTGTAGACTCTTCTTATCAAGCCCACGGGCAATTTACTGCCTGTAAGAAACATAATCTGGCAGCTGCCTTGCTGTTAGAGCAGTAGCCAGGGGCCACAGGCAAGGATCCCCGAGCTTCCCCTCTTTTCCCTTTGATCCTACCCCTATGGAAGAGCAGCATGGATACTTGAACCAAACTGAAGTGGCACAGGAAAACATGAGGGCTGCCCCTGTCTCCTTCGAGGGCTCTGTTTCCTTTCTCAGCTTCCATGCAAAAGAAGGAGGGAATGGAACTCTGATGCAAAGGAAAAAGGCCAGCCACTGTGACAGATCCTGATTTCAGACGTTTGAAATGTGAAGTAATAGATTGGATCTGCAGAATTTATAGGAGTTCAACAAGTGTGAAAACCTATAGCTCATATACTCCTTCTTGAATTTAAATTCAATTATTTTTTTGTAAAAACTGGGAAACTTTAAGTATTCTTATTTATAGATAAATTGAAATATGCCTTCTTTGTGTTATATCCCACTAAGCGTATTTAAAGAACTAAGACGGAAAGACCTGGTTTGCATCCCCAGCTTACCTCTCATTAGCTTCACTGTCTTTTGCAAATTACTTATTTGAGCCTTAGTCATTTCACCTGAAAATGGAGATCAGACCTGTTTGTACCTCATACATTTTGGAGAAGATTTTATTTCATTCAACCGAATTAATTAATTTTATTATTCTCCTTTAATTAATTAATGAATTAAGCCATGTAAAACCCTTCATGTAGTATCATGCATTAAGCTTTTAATTTAAATTACCTTTTTCATTTCTAGAGATTCTATTTCTTTACTTTTGAAATTTGTTCTGATTACAGTCCTTTATTTCTTTACCTTAATTTCAATGTATTATTTTCTTTAAACAAAACATACATTTAATAATCTTTATCTGATAAACCCCAGATCTGCCATCTTTGTGTGTGTAGTTCTGTTATATTTTGCAGTCTTTCACAGCAGCTTATTTTCTTATGTATTAACCATTAACTGAATAGCCCTTCTCAATTACATTTATATTTCTGCATAATAAATTATTACAAATGTAGTGGCTTAAAGTTATACACATTTTATTTTATTTATTTATTTATTTAAAAGATTTTATTTATTTATTTGACAGAGAGAGACACAGCGAGAGAGGGAACACAAGCAGGGGGAGAGGGAGAGGGAGAAGCAGGCTTCCCGTGGAGCAGGGAGCCCGATGTGGGGCTCGATCCCAGGACCTTGGGATCGTGACCTGAGCCGAAGGCCGACGCTTAATGACTGAGCCACCCAGGTGCCCCAAGTTATACACAGTAACTTACATTTTCTTTGGTCAGGGGTGGTCTTCTTCCAAGCCCATTCCAACTGTTGGCAGAATTCAGTTCCTTGTGGTTGTCAGATTGATATTCTGTCTCTTTGCTGAAGAGCTGATCTCAGGTCCTACTGGTTGCCCACAGTTTCTTGGTATGTGGTGCCATTACAGTTCACAAGATGGATATTTGTTTTCCTCCAGGTCAGACAAAGTACATCTTGCTGATTTCCTCAGCAATTGGAAATCAGTTGACCAATTGGAAATAATACCTTGCTTTTAAAGGGCTCATATGGTTAGGTAAGGCCAACCCATAACTTAAGGTCAACCAATTTGGAACCTTGATTACATCTGAAAAATCCCTTCACAGCAGCACCTAGATCAGTGTTGAACTGAATAACTGGAAGAAGGCATGTGTACTCCAGGGGCTGGGGATCTTGAATTCTATCTTGGAATTCTGCCTACCATACCTTCTTCGAGTATCTGCAATAAAATTTATCACAAATCAAGTTTTTATGTGTGTCTGTACTCCCTAGTGTTTTTCACTGACATGTTAATCTATCACTGTGCTAATATCACATACTTAATTTTTATAACAAATACTATCTAGTGGAACAAGGTCCGCTCTCTGAAATCTTGGTTTCACACACACAAGAAAAAAAAAGAAAGAAAAGAAAATTTTAAGAGCAGAGTAATGTAACATCAAGGTAATCTTGGTGAGTCATCTGACCAGTCAGCTAGAATTTATTTTTTATTTCTCCTGATTAAGGATAGAATCAGACAAAGTCTGTAGGAAAAGACATAATTGCTACCATGATGAAGATGGATCGAGGGTAACAGAATTGGATAGGACCTAAATAAGAAGAATGTGGCTTTGCAATTGCCTTAAACTTAAGCTTATAGGTTCAGAACTTAGATATAAGCTGGAAGAGAAAGTAGGAATATTAGAATGTTTGGAGAACTTCAAGGGGTGGGAAAGAAAAAAACACAAACCTAAGTAAATTTGAGAATGGTATTTTAACTGGTTATTGTAAAGCAAAAGACAAAATGATCTATATGAAAGTTAATTTCTTTTTCACAGGGGTAGGGTTAGCAATTCTGAAACTATGCGTATGCTAAAGTTATGCAAATAAGTAAATATATTATAGCTAATGATAGCTGAGTTGCACTGATGATGAATGATAATGAATATGAGATGTCAGAGAAGGAGGTTGCAAATAAGGAGAAGAAAGCTAAATGATCCATGGAGTATTGAATTAGAATCAGATATATTAATATGAATTCATTATATATATATATATACACACACACACATATACAGATAAAAATAGATGCTTATGTGTATGCATGTGCTATTATACAAAGATATACTTTCTAGCTTCGCCAACAGGGAGAGCCTAGCAACAATAATATCCTAGTAACAATGAGCACAACTAGTACTTAGATAGATCTTGGTTTGTAAACACTATTCCTCAATTAAAGGAATCAAGGCTCTTTGGAGAAATAAAGTAGTTGATTCTGGTGTCAGAGCAGGAAAAATACAAGATAAGCCCAGGATATATTGTGGTTCCAGAAAGTAAGAAGTGTTCAAAAAGCATGGGAACAGGTCAAAAGGATCCAACCTGCAAGAGCTCCTAATGTGCAAATGTGGAATGATTTGGTCAAGAAAGTAATGATAATGTTGGATTATAGCCCATAGAATGAATATAATATCCATGAGTCAAAACTGATATAACAAACAATTGAAGAAATAAATGGGAGAGAGGAACAGCTCTTCTTTACAGGAGAATTTTAATTAATAATGTAAAAGAAAATATAAAATAAAAAGTTGCCTTTAGATAAACACCACAGTAATAATTGTTGTAGATATTTTCCAGTGGATGTTAAATTAGTGAATGTTTGAGAAGAAACAGGATATTTGCATCATCTCAAAGCCTCTCCCCCAAGAGATTTATTAATTATAAGAGGAAAAATAGTAACTTTTATTTATTTCTTTTCGAGAGAGAGTGTGTGTGAGTGGGGGTGCAGTGCAGAGGGAGAGAGAATCTCAAGCAGAGTCCCTGCTGAGCACAGAACCTGATCTTATGACCCTGAGATCATGGCCTGAGCTGAAATCAAGAATTGGACCCTGAACCAACTGAGCCACCCACGCACCCCCAAAATGGTGATTTTTAGTGGAGAAACCATTCAAATGGAGCGATCAAGCTTAACATCAGCAGTAGTAAGATATTGAGATTATATATTCTAATATAATTAATATACAGAGAAGGGCATATTTCTTCTGTGTTATTCTTGCAAAAATATATTACCTCAATCTAATCATGATAAAACCTTTTACAAACCCAAATTCAGGAACATTCTACAAAATAACTAACCAGTGATTTTCAAATGTGTCAAGGTCATGAGAGACAAGGAAAACTGTCATGTATGAAGGAAACTAAGAAGGTGTGACAACTAAATGCAATGTATAATCCTGAATTGGTCCTGAAACAGGGAAAGGATGTTGCCTCAAATTCTAATAAGGTGCATACCTTTCAGTTAATAATATTGTGCCCCTGATAATCTTCTGCCCCTGATAATTGTAGTATGATTATGTAAGATGTCATCAACATTAGAGTGGCTTAGGAGTATGTGGTAATTCTTGGTATTATTTTTGTGATTTTATTCTTATGACTGAGACTATTTAAAAATAAAATAAGAAAAGACAGTGCAGATGAATAGAGAAGGTGGTGAAAAATTCTAATCCTTAGCATTCATGGGGTTGATTATAGAATGGGGAAAAAAAAGTTTTAAAGCTTTTATTAGGGATGAAAGAAAGCAATTAAATCCCATGGAACACCAAAAACAAAAGATAACTCTGTTATAATAGGAGCTCAATAAACATTAAATAAGTGAACAAATGAATGAATGGTGAGAGAACTTTTAAAATGGCTTGGAACAAGATAAATCATCCCGGGATACTATGGTATATTCAGTAGGTTTTGAACAAAATTAAGGGACAAGACAGGATGTGTGACCATAGTAGTGACTCAAGAAGTGTTTGATAAATTCATAAACATTATGCGAATTCTTTTATTACATAAAACAGATAAAGATAGAAGGATTCATGTGGGCATTAAGCAGAGCACAGAATGAGAGATAAGAATACCACCTTCTTTGCCTTACCTTTAGCCTGAGGTGCCTCTATTTAATATTTGGGATCCAGGAGAAACTAACCAATAATCATTTGGAGTCAACAGACAATGACCAAAGATCACTGAGCTATTTTAAAGAAATGGTTTGCTTTATTAGGTGTTAATTGCATGTTAAGTGAATGAAGAATCTAGTGAGACCTAACCTGAGTTTACTTCTAAGTTATACATTGTGATGTCCTTGGTCAGTGTTGTATTCCTGAGATGGTGCTGCCACTAATTCTTCAGAAATTCTTCATCTAAAAGGAGAAATGTCTTATTTTTTTAATTAACATATAATATATTATTTGTTTCAGGGGTACAAGTCTGTGATTCATCAGTCTTACACAATTCACAGCGCTCACCATAGCACATGGACCCCAATGTCCATCACCCAGAAATGTCTTATTTTTTAAAATAATTTACAGAAAGTATTAATATTTCTTCTGCCAGGATACCCTATAATTGGACAATAAAATAAAACCATAGCAGGAGCGCCTGGGTGGCTCAGTCGTTAAGCATCGGCCTTTGGCTCAGGTCATGATCCCAGGATCCTGGGATCGAGCCCTGCATCGGGCTCCCTGCTTGGTGGGAAGCCTGCTTCTCCCTCTCCCACTCCCCCTGCTTGTGTTCTCTCTCTCGCTATGTCTCTCTCTGTCAAATAAATAAATAAAATCTTAAAAAAAATAAATAAAGCGATAGCATAACAAGCCATTAATAAAATCTTGATTGAGCCAAATCAGGCTTTGGGGTACATATTTTAAGTTGTCATTTTCCCTTATCATATATGATCTACTGGTTGGAATGATATTCATTACTTATTACTGTATGGGTTTGAAATAGTTTTCCTCCTTCTCTATCACCAATGTTGTTATAGTTATAGCTTTCATGAAAAACAAAATAAAAAAATTTAAACTATAAATATTTAAAGATTTTAGATTCAATTATAGAGGCTGAAGTACTATTCTCTACATACCATTTGTATTCTACCTCACTCTATCGATGTGATTCAATGTAATTTATACTGTCTTTAGGACACTTACATGTTTAGGCACTTAATTTTCCTAATGCCAACTCCACAAAGATAGTCAGACTGAAATAGTTTGATTGCTGTGCAATGTTGTATGCATTTCAAATGAAGCTTTTTTTTTCAGGCAGATAACATAGATTTTTCAAGTTGTCCTTCAAGGCTGTCCCTTCTCTTGTCCCTTTCTTGCCTTATTCACAATAACCACGTAACATCACCTTTTCAGTTTTTTCTTTTTCTTTCTTTCTTTTTTTAAATGAACTCAGATTTAAAGAAATTCTGAGAATGGAAAGAAACAAATTTTTATTTATATATGAAACATAAACTACAGCTACTAATTAATGTGCCTAGGCATTTATTTAATAAAACCATTTATCCAGCATTATGGGGTTTAATCAGTATTCTTGATTCAAAACATTAATTTCCATAATAATGTAAACAGAGTTGCATTCTAAGTTCTTGCTAACTTGCCTGAAATTATTTTTAAATATTTCAACATGTTAATTTTTTTTTTTAAAGATTTTATTTATTTATTTGACAGAGAGAGACACAGCGAGAGAGGGAACACAAGCAGGGGGAGTGGGAGAGGGAGAAGCAGGCTCCCCGCAGAGCAGGGAGCCCGATGCGGGACTCGATCCCAGGACCCTGGGATCATGACCTGAGCTGAAGGCAGTCGCTTAACCAACTGAGCCACCCAGGCGCCCTCAACATGTTAATTTTAATTTATGTCTTATGAATGGTTAATTAACCCTTGATGTTCCCTAATTTAGAATACAGAATCTGGGATGTGTGTTGGAGGCATTCAAAGTTCAACAATTGAGTAGTGGCTCTTAACCAAAATTTTCAATTATGTTTATCTCTAATCAATGCCAACAGGTTCATTAATTAGCATAATGGATGAAAAAATAGTTTTGTTGGCTAAAAATATTGCACACGTAGTGTCAATCTTGTATAAACCAGGTGTCAGAATCTAGGAGATTCTATATAGTAGCCTATATAGGTTGGAATGGTTTCCTAGGCTTAGGATTCTGATTGGTCCTCTGAACAGAGGATAGCCTACAGAGGATTCTGTTACATGACTAAATCCTGACACCAAAGCATTGTGCACTGGCCTTTATTACATCTTTCATGCCTAGAAGGACAGATTATTGATATTACACTGAATTTGCAGAACAGGTTGTAAGACTGTTTTTGTAACATTTGCATGAAATCCCTGTATTCACATAGGAATTTGTGAATTTTTTCTTTCATTGTCATAGGTGGAGGTCATATTGGAACATCTGCATACCTCTAATTACTGGAGGCAATACATATACTGATGGGAACTTAATAATAAATGACCAAGTTGAATTTATCAGTTTGCAACACCAAAGGTCCTATCTTGAAATACAGAGAATGCAAATTGATAAGTTATATAAAACACATATGGTTTATTGTAAAATGTAATTTCAAAAGTAAAGGAAAGCCAATATTTTTAAGCACATGAGAATATTTAAATACTCTCATATACAAAGCAGTTTACTTGGTGCCTTTTCCTATTTGAATATATCCATCTTAAACATGAAGAGGTATCAATTCAGGCTGCAGCTAAAGAAAACAAGTGCTGGATACCCTGGAAGAGAAAAGGCACCCACAATAACTGTCTGCCTAGAGTTGTTTGTTAAAGTTAATATTTTCTAGAACAAGGAGGAAAGCTTATTTCCCAAGAAAGAGAGATTTTTAAAAATCCCTTCGAAATTCTTTTCTGTCTCTGTACTTTGCCAGGATACCAGAGACAGAATAACTGTTTAGTCCTTTCTAGGCACCTGAAATTATCAAGAAAGAGAAATATTCTAACCACTTTACAAAGCTCCAGTGACTATGACTTTCCTTTGAGAAAATTGCTTAGTTATCAGGGGTGAAGTAGTTACTTACAGCTGCTCTTCTAGTCCTCTTTGCCCACCCTGCCCCCTTCCAACCATAATTTAACCTCTACCTCCTAATAATCTAAATATGTAACAGTTTCCCTTAAGGTATTAATTTTGAGAAATGGGGGAAATACTTAGACAAGAATTTTTCTTACAAGTTGATGGGACACACGTTTTCTTAAAAAGATAAAAATACCAAAATATTATAAAAATAGCCCAACTAATCTATCCCATCATAATAGGAATAGCCATACATTTATGTTATGGAACTAGAAAACGGTACTTGAACAAGAATATAAACAACTGACTTTTTCTCCCATGCCAGGAATATTTTTGGAGCTATGAAAATTCTACCAGTAACTTTTTTATTCAGGTGGAACATTTCATATTTCCTGTTACTCCATTTTTAAGATCCATAATGGGTGGTAATTATTACATCAATTGTCTTCATGCAGCCCACGTTGATTTTGCAGCAATTTCAGGATAAACTTGGGGTAGGATAGTGAATCTAAATGAAAAAGCTCTAACGTGGTGTGTGTATGTGTGTGTGTGTGTTGTATGTGTGTGTGTGCGCTTGCATTTGAGAAATGAGGACAGTTTACCCGAGTTTTTGCAACGAACATTTAACATATATGATTTTTTTGTTTCGATGTAAAATTGTGTTTTAGCTATATTTACAAATAGAAGCTTTATTACAGTTATATTGCATTTTAGCAGAAATTTGCTTTCCATATTAACTCTAGACTTAACATAAAATATATGATTGATCCATAAAGGGTATTAATAATGTACTTAGGTCATATTCCTTTACTGCTGAGAGTGTCTTCCTGTTTTTCCTCATTACAAAAATTGCAACAATTTATCTTATCTAAACTAGATACATATATCTCCCTTGATTTTGTTTTTTTCCCCTCTTTTTTCTGGAATTATTAAATAGAAAGCCACTACTACTATGTAAATAAGTTTTATGAATATATAAGTAGAGAATATCAAGCTAGATGTTCAGAGCATAGAGCTCTAGATTCATTCTCCTCTCTCTGTTTTGATGAAGACTGAAATAAGAGAATCATTTCTTACAAAATTACAACATAATAGATGAATGGTCTGTTAAGATAGCGTATTTTAGAAGCCTAAAGGCACTATATTGCCTTCATCACATAGAAATGATCTGTGAACTTATTACTATATCTTACTCTTTTTTTTTTGAAGATTTTATTTATTTATTTGACAGAGAGAGACACGGTGAGAGAGGGAACACAAGCAGGGGGAGTGGGAGAGGGAGAAGCAGGCTTCCTGCTGAGCAGGGAGCCCGATGTGGGACTCGACCCCAGGACCCTGGGACCATGACTTGAGCCCAAGGCGGACGTTTAACGACTGAGCCACCCAGGCTCCTATACTATATCTTACTCTTAAGTCCATTTTGTAGGACCTACACACTATAATCCAATCTGGTTTAGTCAGAAGTACCATACATATAAGCTCATCCATTTAGAATTGTTATGTGGTGTTGTGAAATGCCCTATGATTTGCTGCTAGTCCTTAAAATGTAAAGCATTTATTTTCTTTACCTCTAGATTATTAAACTGTATATCTGCTCAAATGAAATTCACTTGGGTAATAGCTTCATAAATTATACAATGCTGGCCATGTACATAATTACTTGTATAGATCATATAAATCTTAAAGATTCTGAGATGCCCAGAGCTAACATTTAGGAGAAGTAAGCATCCACCTGACACAGACTGGTAAAAGGCCATTGTTAAAATTCTACTTAAAAGATACTGAAGTACTCTTCAAGTCTTCCCTGAATCAGAGGTTTTAAGATGAAAATCACTTTTAGAATCATGATTAATTTGGTGGCTGGATAACATGTACAATAAATTAGGGCAGCTGAGCCAAAGTCAACATTTAAAATCATGCAAAATTTGAAAACCTTGCTTTAGTTACAAAATAAAGAGAATATGGATCTACGGCTATTCATTCATTTCTTTAGCATGTATGTCGTCACTAAATTGGGAGGTACAAACAGGTTTTCACTTTTCCCCATGCAGAGAAAAGCTGAGTTAGCATACAGAGTTAGATTGTTAAATTCGCCTCAGAACTCTTATCCAGTATTAGACTTTACTAATACTTTAAATGATTCGGATACCCAAAATCATAGGCAATGGAGGGCATTTAGGCTTATCAAATCATCAGCCTGTAAACTTTAAATATATATAATTTGTATTTGTCAACCTCAAAAAGCTAGAACAAGATATGTAAATTATACATATATGAATTATATTATATGTAATATATGGATGCATTTTAATATATTTGGTATGATGTTGGATGAGTAATCAAAAAAAGATTTGCCTTAATAGCATGATGGCCAAGGAAATACTGCCTTTCTTAAAAAAAAATTGTCTTGATTATGTGTCATATTGTAACTTTTCTATTAGGTTTCTTTTTTTTTTTAATTCTTATGTTAATCCCCATACATTACATCATTAGTTTTATTTATTTTTATTTTTATTTTTATTTTTTTTAAAGATTTTATTTATTTATTTGAGATAGAGAGAATGAGAGAGACAGAGAGCACATGAGAGGGGGGAGGGTCAGAGGGAGAAGCAGGCTCCCTGCCGAGCAGGGAGCCTGATGCGGGACTCGATCCAGGGACTCCAGGATCATGACCTGAGCCGAAGGCAGTCGCTTAACCAACTAAGCCACCCAGGCGCCCCTACATCATTAGTTTTAGATGTAGTGTTCCATGATTCATTGTTTGTGCATAACACCCAGTTCTCCATGCAGAATGTGCCCTCCTCAATACCCATTACCAGGCTAACCCATCCTCCCATGCCCCTCCCCTCTAGAACCCTCAGTTTGTTTTTCAGAGTCCATCATCTCTCATGGTTCGTCTACCCCTCTGATTTCCCCCGCTTCATTCTTCCCCTCCTGCTACCTTCTTTTTCTTCTTTTTTTTTTTCTTAACATATATTGCATTATTTGTTTCAGAGGTAGAGATCTGAGATTCAACAGTCTTGCACAATTCACAGCGCTTACCAGAGCACATACCCTCCCCAGTGTCTATCACCCAGTCACCCTCTCCCTCCCACCCCAACCCCCACTCCAGCAACCCTCAGTTTGTTTCCTGCGATTAAGAATTCCTCATATCAGTGAGGTCATATGATACATGTCTTTCTCTTTTTGACTTATTTCGCTCAACATAATACCCTCCACTTTTCTATTAGGTTTCTAACTCCCTCTTTCTTTTTAGGGAAAAAAAGCCAATAACTAATCTTTGAGAATAAGACTGTTAAGTATTATGTCTCATTAAAAAAGTTACTTTTCTTGTATACTTTCTAGCAAAGGAGATGTTAATGATGGGTATGAACTAATGCAAAAATTAGTGTATCTGACTCACAAAAAGTTTAACTCACAATCTGAGAAGTTTGCCTCCTACAGCTCTCTGTTTTTGGAATAGTCTACTAGTATAATTCAGAAAGTAATTAAATCTGAAAAAATAATCTTGTTGTAATGTAGTCACAGATATCACTTTAATAATTAAACTGCAGGGGGGATTAAAATTGTTTTTTTTCCTATCACAGTTTTATGGAATGAAAAATAAAATACGTTGCATCTAATTTTAAAAATACTCTACTCATGAGAAAGATAGTTTCTCTGGTCCAAGAAAAAAAATTCTCCTATATGGGCAATGATCAAAAATAAGTATATCGAGGTATTTAGTACTACATCAAACTTGTCATTATACTTATATTGGCTATGTGATTACATTGAACTGTTTTAGAAGAATTATTAAGTAAATATTTTGGCAAAGCTTTCACTGAAAAAATTGTTACTGTCTTAAAAATGGGTCTCTGAAAAGAAGATATATATTCAGTAATTCCATTTTTGAAGGCAAAGCCATTACCTCCTCAGAAATGTATCACTAATTTTTGTGCATCAACAAAATTAATCAAAACAGCATCTGTATTTTGGAGAAGAAATGTAGGGAAACAGAAATGGAATAGAAATAGAACGTTGTGGCAGACCCTGCTTAAGACTTTACAATATTCATTCTTTCTATCTTGCTTATTAAAAGAACCAATTTTATCCAAAGTTTGTGACAAAACAGGTTAAAACAAAAAATAACTATATTTCCAGATTACTCTATCCAAACAAGGTGAAGATTTGAATGCTGGGATTCCTTTTCTGATAAAGGCTCCACCAGGGTCTCCTTAATCTGTCCTTCTTCCAGCAATGCAGACAGGAGCTAGTTGTGGGCAGGCATCTTCATGGATACGAGATTATTATGGGCATGGCAGCTCTATGCTAATGGTGGTGGAAGAGAAAGACAAAAGGAGTGTAGGACATTGAGGATATTATAAAGCTGCTTACCAGTGCTGGTCTGACTATCTTTGGATTTCATGTTATCATATAAAAAGAAATCCTTTTTGGTCAAGATATTGTAAATAAATTCCAACTAATGCAGCAGATCACCAGTCCTATTTGATAAACCCATCAAATGCAAAAATACAACAAACCTTTTATGGTAGACAATGAATCATCTTTGAGATATAATAGGTTCTGAATACATCCTTGCAGATGATTGGTTATAAATAACTGAACGTTTTATTTGTATATAAACAGAAAGGTGGTCTATGCATTACTTTACAGAACACTTCCTATAACAAAATGCTAAAAGTTCTAGAAATGTATGTATATGTATGTATTCAAATTGATGAGAAAACATAGTAACAAATATATTGGAGTTAAATGTAAAGATTAGTCTTTGAAACGCTCTATTTCAAATATGATCATATATGCCTGACTCCCTTTGTTTTACAGATAGCATTGATCCAACCACTGTTTTCGGAAGTACAATGTATTATGAGATAGTTGGCAAACCCTCCCTATCTGCAGAGCCCCAGACTCTAAAATGGGGTTTCTCAGTGCTTTCCATGTTTGGAGGCATGTGGTGGTATAGAATAAATTTTCCAGTGACTAAATTGTTGTACGATGTTACGTAAAATGTCAATGCCTCCTGGAGATGCCTGTACTTCAAATCTAAAATGTCTTTTATTGTACAATTAAGAAATAAACTTTTATACTCATCGATAGTATTTTTTAGATGTATTTAGACATAGATTTTGTATTATCATCTATCACTATTATCCTTATATAAAAAGGAAAATATAGATGAAATAAATTGGTTCACAAATTTCCCAAATTTATTCCCATTTAGAATTCAGTTCTTCTGAATCACTTCTCAAATCCGAGCCTTTGGTTTTTAGACTTTTTCTTTTATTTTTTCTTGAAGCATCTAGAGTGTTTCACTATTGTCTCTTAATCATCATTTTGAAAAATTTAATCTGGTATTTCTTAAAGGGCTGCCCTACCATTGTCACTGGGTTCTCTTCTAGTTTACTGACATCCATTCTATAAGTTTTGCTGCTGTTGCATTTTTTGCTCATATCACAGTTTGTCAGACCATGAAAACTACATAACAACCACCACTGTGCTAGCTATGATGATAAAACAACAGAAATTGTAAAAATACTTAAGTCAACTGCAATATAGTGCTAGAGAAACTTTCAAAATTCAGAATGAAACATACATGATGGAAAATATTAAGTATCCAGAGATATAAAAGATAAAATGAGACAGAATAATATATTGTATGTATAATCAATATAAAAAGACAAAAATAGTGGGAAAGGAGAGTTGTATATTTAGTTAACTATCTTTTAAGGTAATGTAAAAATATCAATTCATCAGGTGACTAATGAATGGATAAAGAATATGGTATATATATGCAATGGAATATTACTCAGCCATCAAAAAGAATGAAATCTTGCCATTTGCAACAACATAGATGAAGATAGAGAACATCATGCTAAATGAAATAAGTCAGCCAGAGAAAGACAAATACCATATGATTTCAATCATATGTGGAATTTAAGAAATAAAACAGATGAACCTGGGGGTGGAAAAAGAGAGGCAAACATGAAAACAGACTCTCAACTATAGAGAACAAACTGAGGGTGACTGGAGAGGAGTTGGGTGGGGGATGGATGAGTAAATGTGTGATGGGGATTAAGGATTGCATTTGTTGTGATGAGCACTGGGTGTTGTAGTAAGTGATGAATCACTAAATTCTACACCTGAAACTAATATTACACTGAATGTTAACAGGAATTTAAATAAAAACTTGAAAAAGGAAAAAAAAGATAATGTAAAAATAAAGGTATGTGCAAGAAATGGAAACTGAGAGAATTACCTTCACAAAAGAAAATCCTAATCTTGAAATATTTTCAAGAAAAAGGAAAAATTCCCTAAATCAGGGCTTGGAATACAATAGAGAATTGTAAATAAAGGAATTGGTAAATTAATAAAATAATGATTATCAATAATGTGTATGTTAAATACTAAAGATTAAGATATGTATTTAAACATATTACATTTGCATGGTAAAACTTTAAGCTCAAACATTAAATTATTGAAACACAAAAAAGGAAAATCAAGAAAAAATTCTGAATTAAAAAAATTTAAAAAATGCCTGATATGTGAGTCAGTACAATCATAAGATGGTAGAAACAGTCCAGATATAGCAATAGCAAAAATAAATGTAAATATAAACCCATTGAGTAGAAGATATTTTCCAGTTGGATTTTTAACACTAATCACTACCACCACCAAGCAAAATAAGTCAGGATAATATAATGGCTCCCTAGAGTGGATGGAAGAGAAAATGTAGTCACATGTCACTGACCAAATATCACACATCACTTGTGAACTCTGAGGAGCTAATGGAGTCAAAATTGCAGCAGAACAGTGACCCATCCACAACACACTGGGCAGCTTTGGTGTGCCCAAGTGACTGGTTGAAAATCACCCAACAGCCATGGAGGAAAATAGCAATTCACCATATGTGACATCAGCGATTGATTTTTAACACTATTTACAAAAATATTTTAAAGCATTTCATAGGGTCTTATAATTGGATGGGTTCATTGCTATCATCTCTTCCTCTTATTTGACAAGTAAAGACATCAAGATCCTATGTCCAACGAGGTAATTTTCCTTCCTACTTTTGATTATCACATAAAAGGTATGCAGATAATGAATCAAAAGTCAAGCACATCCTTTTGTTATCAGACTCAAGTCCAAGGAGAAATATAAGGGTGCTACAGATTAATGCAGAAGAATCGTTCTATCTAATTTCAGACTGGGGTGAAGGAAGGAAGGGGAGAACATACCTAGCTATCCAGAGTAACGGAATAATCTCTGAATTATGCCGAGAAAAGGGAAGATGAGGAAGGTAATTAATGGATTCTTTCTTCAAGCTAATGGTATTTACTA
This sequence comes from Mirounga angustirostris, assembly GCF_029215605.1. Lineage (NCBI taxonomy): Eukaryota > Metazoa > Chordata > Mammalia > Carnivora > Phocidae > Mirounga > Mirounga angustirostris. The sequence goes on along the minus strand of NW_026991716.1, from coordinate 44,614,019 downwards.
AGAAACAATATGGTGGTATTGTGTTTGATGCAATCAACACATCAAACCAGTGAGGTAAAGTACAGTTGTTTTTCTCGGAAACTGAGGCGCAGTTAGGTTACATTAATTGTTCATTAGTTAGCCATTTATACATTATTTATTTAATACGTGCTGAGATTGTAATTCAAACAAGACTTCTTTGACTCAAAGCTCATGCTGACACCCCAGATGTCACTCTTATCCAACTCTACTTTATAATTTTGCCTGGAATTTGCTTGACTCCAATTGTAAGAAAATACTCTTAGTCTACAGTGCTTGTTAATAGCTTAATTTGGACAGTCTTCAATTTCTGAGATGTGGAAGAAATAGAAAATAGAAAATATTTAGGGAATATAATTGTATCAGACAAGGGCCTTTCAGGAAATAAATGACACCCTCAAATGGAGTAGCTAAGTATTAAAAAAAGGTTTTGGTAGAGTTAAACATTTTTTTAAAGAGATGCAGAAGCATCTCTGATGTAGCAGAGAAGGAGTTACCACCTCCATGACTAGCTAGGTAGAGGGACCCTTATCCAGAGAGAAAGCTATAAGAAAAGCATCCAGTGGGAGTTATGACTTTTGATAAGGTTTGACTTTTGATAACCACTATCAACCCATGTCCTAGCAGGGAAGGAGCTTGAGGAATTAAGACTCTGACCCTACTCTTCTGACTTCTTGCCTCTGCCAGGAGCCTCTCAATGGCTGGACCTAAAAGGAATCAGAAGGCAAAGGAACAGACTATTTATGCCATCTGCACTTGTCAGCCTCCTGGGTAGAGATCAAGATGGACACATTAGATGCAATTAGAATCTAAACATTAGATGCAAGTCAGAAAGAGTTTTAATTGTAATTAGTAATTAGGCCAGGTTTCTTCATCAGGCTCATAACTATGCTCATACCTATCACTACTTACTATACTTACTGAGTTTATAGAGGACTGAGGAGAAATTTTTCAGGCCAGGAGAATATTTCTGTAGAAAGAAGATTTTTCTTTTTAAATTATCTGTAATTTTAGAACAAAATTCAAATTTATAAATTTATTCAACTCATGTGGCAAACATTAACACTTAGTTTACTTAATGAAATATCTGCCAAGTTTAAATGTTTACCGCTTAATAATTTTTTTTTCTTTTCGAAGGACAATAATTAAAAATTAGTAGAAATCTGGGAAGAGACTGGGGGTCCAGTTTATTTGAAAAATGAAAATGTCTTTTCCTATCTAAGATACCAAAACAAACATATATTATGCATGAAAATAGAAACTGTAATATACCTTTTGTCCAAGGTTTTATTTTCTATTATCTTTCTTTTTTATTTTTATTTATTTTTTTAAAAAGCTTTTATTTATTTATTTGAGAGAGAGAGCATGAGAAGGGGGGGAAGGTCAGAGGAAGGGGCAGGCTTCCCACTGAGCAGGGAGCCAGACATGGGACTCGATCCCAGGACTCCAGGATCATGACCTGAGCCAAAGGCAGTTGCTTAACCGACTGAGCCATCCAGGCACCCTATCTTTCTTATTTTAAAGATTTTATTTATTGATTTGACAGAGAGACCAGCAAGAGAGGGAACACAAGCAGGGAGAGTGGGAGAGGGAGAAGCAGACTTCCCGCGAAGCAGGAAGCTGAGCTGAAGGGAGACACTTAATGACTGAGCCACCCAGGCACCCCTATTTTCTTTTATCTTGACTCTGTGTCTTGGTCTTCAATATCATGATGAAATAACTTACCCCTTTATAAAGTGGATTTATTGTCTGCATCTTTTCTTAACAAGGAAGTTCACCTTTGAGGATAAATAGAATCGAAGTATAATTGAGGGAGGGGGAAGAAAACATAAACTGGGCCCAAGAACTTCACATTCCTTTAGAATCCAAACAAGATTGTCAGGCCAGGTCAAATTTTGTCTGAACAGCCTGGTGGTTTTACAAAGTTTGAATCTAAATTCCTTGAGACATGCTATGCATTCTTCAGTTTGTCACAGACTATTACTTATTTTCTTATATCTTGGTTTGAGCATTTTTTCAAATTTGCCCTATAAGAATTCTATCAAACATTTAAAGAAGAATTAATACCTATTCTCCTCAGACTGTTCCAAAAAACAGAAATGGAAGGAAAACTTCTAAACTCATTCTTGGAGAGCTGTCCATGGGAGTTGGTGAAATTCACCTGGGGCAGTGGGAGTTAATCAGAGTACTCTACCTACAGAGACTCCAGTGTCTACACTTGCCAATCTTCTACCGGTATACCGTAATTGGTATGCAATACAATAATTATAGCAAATTATACTATTTTCCTGAAGTGGTAAATGAAACACAATAAAGAGTAAGAAGTTAGCTGTGATGTAAGAGCTACACTTCATAAAATCATGCACAAAACCATACCCAAATCTAGAAAAACAAAATTACTCTCCTGGAGAGTAAGGAAAAGCCATTATCTGGAGGCCCTGGAAAATTGAATATGTTTATGATGAGATGGCACCATACACTGTGGGCCAGCAATACATAGGATGAAAAATTAATAAGAATCTGTCACAAAATTCAGAAGGTCGATACTGTCTTTTGAAAAACAAAATGTGCAACTATGGTTTTGGATGATAAAATACATTAGAATAGATTGGTAGCACTGATTTTAAATGCTTTACTTTTAAAGTTATACTTTATACAACTAAAATATTTTATTGAGTACTGGCAGATACAGAAAAATTCAAATTAATTTTAAATAAAATGCTATGTTACATTTTTAATTTTTTGAACTATGTTAAAATCCAGATTATAGGTCAGAAAATACTCAGCGAAAGTTGAGGAATTCTTACTAGCTCTGTGAAACATAAAAGGATAGATTTCATTTTTCTTGAGGTTTTTGATTCAGTGCTAGTCTCTGAACTGTGCAGAAACAGGTTTTAGGGATCAAAATCATGCTTTTAAGACTGTTTGTGGGCGCCTGGGTGGCTCAGTTGGTTGGGCGGCTGCCTTCCGCTCGGGTCAGGATCCTGGAGTCCCGGGATCAAGTCCCGCATCGGACTCCCTGCTCAGCGGGGGGTCTGCTTCTCCCTCTGACCCTCCCCACTCTCATGCTCTCTCTATCTCATTCTCTCTCTCAAATAAATAAATAAGATCTTTAAAAAAAAAAAAAAGACTATTTGTAAGTTAAGCAACAGTACTAACAATATTAGTCTTTGACATCCAGACATCATAGTGCAGGAATTAAGATAGAGATGACCAGGGGACAATGGAGGATAGCCCTCTCTGTGTCCCTGGAAAGAAAGCTGTTCTGTGGAGCACAATGACCCTAAATTCACTCACCACAAGCTTCCAGTCTGTTAATCTGCTGTAAGGAAAATGCTTCTGAGTTAGATTAATGGACATTTTTATATCAGGAATTTGGAAGAGATGGCCATGCTGCGAAACTGCTTACACTCAGCCCTACAGACACAAGTTAGACTTGTTGAAACAACCAGGCTTATCAAGGTGTGAGGAGAGTTATACATAATTCAACTGTTTAAAGACCAAAGAGCTTCAGTTCCTAAACAAAGTTGTAATCTACCAACTATTGATATGCTATATAAAATGTTATATTATGTAATATGTCAGGTTGTATAATATGCATTATGGTACATTAAATGGGGTCAAAAGAGGAAATAATTTCAAAAAACACTGGCTTAAATAAAATTTAACAGACTATTTAGTTTTAGAACTAGTCAGAGCATTTGCTCTTATAATTGGCTCTGTGCCTTAAATGAAAAAACACATCAACAGTCTTTCTCAAAAATTAGTAAGCTCAGAATACTTTTTTTCTATTTATTTTTTTTATTCTTATGTTAATCCCCATACATTACATCATTAGTTTTAGATGTAGTGTTCCATGATTCATTGTTTGTGCATAACACCCTGTGCTCCATGCAGAATATGCCCTCCACCACCAGGCTAACCCATCCTCCCACCCCCCTCCCCTCTAGAACCCTCAGTTTGTTTTTCAGAGTCCATCATCTCTCATGGTTCGTCTACTCCTCCGATTTCCCCCGCTTCATTCTTCCCCTCCTGCTACCTTCTCCTTCTCCTTCTTCTTTTTTTCTTAACATATATTGCATTATTTGTTTCAGAGGTAGAGATCTGAGATTCAACAGTCTTGCACAATTCACAGTGCTTACCAGAGCACATACCCTCCCCAGTGTCTATCACCCAGTCACCCTCTCCCTCCCACCCCAACTCCCACTCCAGCAACCCTCAGTTTGTTTCCTGCGATTAAGAATTCCTCATATCAGTGAGGTCATATGATACATGTCTTTCTCTTTTTGACTTATTTCGCTCAACATAATACCCTCCAGTTCCATCCACGTCGTTGCAAATGGCAAGATCTCATTCCTTTTGATGGCTGCATAATATTCCATTGTGTATATATACCACCTCTTCTTTATCCATTCATCTGTCGATGGACATCTTGGCTCTTTCCACAGTTTGGCTCTTGTGGACATTGCTGCTATAAACATCGGGGTGCATGTACCCTTTCGGATCCCTACTTTTGTATCTTTGGGGTAAATACCCAGTAGTGCAATTGCTGGATCATATGGTAGCTCTATTTTCAACTTTTTGAGGAACCTCCATACTGTTTTCCAGAGTGGCTGCACCAGCTTGTATTCCCACCAACAGTGTAGGAGGGTTCCCCTTTTTCCGCACCCCGCCAACATCTGTCGTTTCCTGACTTGTTAATTTTAGCCATTCTGACTGGTGTGAGGTGGTATCTCATTGAGGTTTTGATTTGGATTTCCCTGATGCCGAGCGATATTGAGCACTTTTTCATGTGTCTGTTGGCCATTTGGATGTCTTCTTTGGAAAAATGTCTATTCATGTCTTCTGCCCATTTCTTGATTGGATTCTTTGTTCTTTGGGTGTTGAGTTTGATGAGTTCTTTATAGATTTTGGATACTAGCCCTTTATCTGATATGTCATTTGCAAATATCTTCTCCCATTCTGTCGGTTGTCTTTTGGTTTTATTGACTGTTTCCTTTGCTTTGCAAAAGCTTTTTATCTTGATGAAGTCCCAATAGTTCATTTTTGCCCTCGCTTCCCTTGCCTTTGGCGATGTTTCTAGGAAGAAGTTGCTTTGGCTGAGGTCAAAGAGGTTGCTGCCTGTGTTCTCCTTTAGGATTTTGATGGACTCCTGTCTCACATTGAGGTCTTTCAACCATTTGGAGTCTATTTTTGTGTGTGGTGTAAGGAAATGGTCCAGTTTCATTCTTCTGCATGTGGCTATCCAATTTTCCCAACACCATTTGTTGAAGAGACTGTCTTTTTTCCACTGGACATTCTTTCCTGCTTTGTCAAAGATGAGTTGACCATAGAGTTGAGGGTCCATTTCTGGGCTCTCTATTCTGTTCCATTGATCTATGTGTCTGTTTTTGTGCCAGTACCATACTGTCTTGATGACGACAGCTTTGTAATAGAGCTGGAAGTCCGGAATTGTGATGCCGCCAGCTTTGCTTTTCTTTTTCAACATTCCTCTGGCTATGGGGGGTCTTTTCTGGTTCCATACAAATTTTAGGATTATTTGTTCCATTTCTTTGAAAAAAGTGGATGGTATTTTGATGGGGATTGCATTGAATGTGTAGATTGCTCTAGGTAGCATTGACATCTTCACAATATTTGGTCTTCTAATCCATGAGCATGGCACATTTTTCCATTTCTTTGTGTCTTTCTCAATTTCTTTCATGAGTATTTTATAGTTTTCTGAGTCCAGATTCTTTGCCTCTTTGGTTAGATTTATTCCTAGGTATCTTATGGTTTTGGGTGCAATTGTAAATGGGATTGACTCCTTAATTTCTCTTTCTTCTGTCTTGTTGTTGGTGTATAGGAATGCCACTGACTTCTGTGCATTGATTTTATATCCTGCCACTTTACTGAATTCCTGTATGAGTTCTAGCAGTTTTGGGGTGGAGTCTTTGGGGTTTTCCACATAAAGTATCATATCATCTGCAAAGAGTGAGAGTTTGACTTCTTCTTTGCCGATTTGGATGCCTTTTATTTCTTTTTGTTGTCTGATTGCTGTGGCTAGGACTTCCAATACTATGTTGAATAGCAGTGGTGATAGTGGATATCCCTGCCGCGTTCCTGACCTTAGGGGAAAAGCTCTCAGTTTTTCCCCATTGAGAATGATATTCACTGTGGGTTTTTCATAGATGGCTTCTATGATATTGAGGTATGTACCCTCTATCCCTATACTCTGAAGAGTTTTGATCAAGAAAGGATGCTGTACTTTGTCAAATGCTTTTTCTGCATCTATTGAGAGGATCATATGATTCTTGTTCTTTCTTTTGTTAATGTATTGTATCACGTTGATTGATTTGCGGATGTTGAACCAACCTTGCAGCCCAGGTATAAATTCCACTTGGTCGTGGTGAATAATCCTTTTAATGTGCTGTTGGATCCTATTGGCTAGTATTTTGGTGAGAATTTTTGCATCCATGTTCATCAGGGATATTGGTCTGTAATTCTCCTTTTTGATGGGGTCTTTGTCTGGTTTGGGGGTCAAGGTAATGCTGGCCTCATAAAATTAGTTTGGGAGTTTTCCTTCCATTTCTATTTTTTGGAACAGTTTCAGAAGAATAGGTATTAATTCTTGAAATGTTTGGTAGAATTCCCCTGGGAAGCCATCTGGCCCTGGGCTTTTGTTTTTTGGGGGATTTTTGATGACTGCTTCAATTTCCTTAGTGGTTATAGGTCTGTTCAGGTTTTCTATTTCATCCTGGTTCAGTTTGGGTAGTTGATACATCTCTAGGAATGCCTCCATTTCTTCCAGGTTATCTAATTTGCTGGCATAGAGTTGCTCATAATATGTTCTTAGAATTGTTTGTATTTCTTTGGTGTTGGTTGTGATCGCTCCTCTTTCATTCATGATTTTGTTGATTTGGGTCATTTCTCTTTTCTTTTTGATAAGTCTGGCCAGGGGTTTATCAATCTTGTTAATTCTTTCAAAGAACCAGCTCCTAGTTTCATTGATCTGTTCTACTGTTCTTTTAGTTTCTATTTCATTGATTTCTGCTCTGATCTTTATTATTTCTCTTCTCCTGCTGGGTTTAGGCTTTATTTGCTGTTCCTTCTCCAGCTCCTTTAGGTGGAGGGTTAGGTTGTGTACTTGAGACCTTTCTTATTTCTTGAGAAAGGCTTATATTGCTATATACTTTCCTCTTAGGACTGCCTTTGCTGTATCCCAAAGATTTTGAATAGTTGTGTTTTCATTTTCATTGCTTTCCATGTATTTTTTTAATTCTTCTTTAATTTTCTGGTTGACCCATTCATTCTTCAGTAGGATGCTCTTTAGCCTCCATGTATTTGAGTTCTTTCCGACTTTCCTCTTGTGATTGAGTTCTAGTTTCAAAGCATTGTGGTCTGAAAATAGGCAGGGAATGATCCCAATCTTTTGGTACCGGTTGAGACCTGACTTATGACCTAGGATGTGATCTATTCTGGAGAATGTTCCATGGGGACTAGAGAAGAATGTGTATTCCGTTGCTTTGGGATGCAATGTTCTGAATATGTCTGTGAAGTCCATTTGGTCCAGTGTGTCATTTAATGTCTTTATTTCCTTGTTGATCTTTTGCTTAGACGATCTGTCCATTTCAGTGAGGGGGGTGTTAAAGTCCCCCACTATTATTGTATTGTTGTCAATGTGTTTCTTTGCTTTTGTTATTAATTGCCTTATATAATTGGCTGCTCCCATGTTAGGGGCATAGATATTTACAATTGTTAGATCTTCTTGTTGGATAGACCCTTTAAGTAGGATATAATGTCCTTCCTCATCTCTTATTACAGTCTTTGGTTTAAAATCTAATTTGTCTGATATAAGGATTGCCACCCCAGCTTTCTTTTGGTGTCCATTAGCATGGTAAATGGTTTTCCACCCCCTCACTTTCAATCTGGGCATGTCTTTGGGTCTAAAATGAGTCTCTTGCAGACAGCATATCGATGGGTCTTGTTTTTTAATCCAATCTGATAGCTTGTGTCTTCTGATTGGGGCATTTAGCCCATTTACATTCAGGGTAACTATTGAAAGATAGGAATTTAGTGCCATTGTATTTCCTGTAAGGTGACTGTTACCGTATATTGTCTGTGTTCGTTTCTGGTCTATGTTGCTTTTAGGCTCTCTCTTTGCTGAGAGGACCCCTTTCAAGATTTCTTGTAGGGCTGGTTTTGTGTTTGCAAATTCCTTTAGTTTTTGTTTGTCCTGGAAGCTTTTATCTCTCCTTCAATTTTCAGTGACAGCCTAGCTGGATAGAGTATTCTTTGCTGCATATTTTTCTCATTTAGTGCTCTGAATATATCCTGCCAGTCCTTTCTGGCCCGCCAGGTCTCTGTGGATAGGTCTGTTGCCAATCTAATGTTTCTACCATTGTAGGTTACATATCTCTTCTCCCGAGCTGCTCTCAGGATTTTCTCTTTGTTTATGAGACTCGTAAGTTTTACTATTAGATGTCGGGGTGTTGACCTCTTTTTACTGATTTTGAGAGGGGTTCTCTGTGCCTCCTGGATTTTGATGCCTGTTTCCTTCCCCAAATTAGGGAAGTTCTCTGCTATAATTTGCTCCATTATACCTTCTGCCCCTCTCTCTCTTTCTTCTTCTTCTGGGATCCCAATTATTTTAATATTGTTTCGTCTTATGGTATCGCTTATCTCTCGAATTCTGCCCTCGTGATCCGTAGTTGTTTATCTCTCTTTTTCTCAGCTTCTTTATTTTCCATCATTTGGTCTTCTATATTACTGATTCTCTCTTCTGCCTCATTTATCCTAGCAGTTAGTGCCCTCATTTTTGATTGCACCTCATTAATAGCCTTTTTGATTTCTACTTGGTTAGATTTTAGTTGTTTTACTTCTCCAGAAAGGGTTTCTCTAATAACTTCCATATTTTTTTCAAGCCCAGCTAGTATCTTTAAAGTGATGATTCTGAACTCTAGATCTGACATCGTACTAATGTCCATATTGAGTAGGTCCCTGGCAATCAGTACTACCTCTTGTTCTTTTTGTTGAGGTGATTTTTTCCATCTTGTCATTTTGTGCAGAGGAGAATAGATTAATGAGAGAAAAAAATGCTAGCAGAGTAACAACATCCCCAGAAAATATACTCTAAACAAATCAGAAGAGACCTGAAGCAGTGGAAAAAGAAATGGAAAGAGAGAAAAAAGAAAAAGAAAAAAAAGAAAAAGAAAAAGATAAAGATAAAAACAAACAAAAACAAACAAAACAGAACAACAACAACAACAAAAACCAGAATGTGATCAAATATGATCAGGCTGGTATATAGATCAGTGCCACACTCTAGATTTTGGGTGTATTTTGGTCTTTTAGAAGAAAGTGCCTCCCAAAATTTTGAAAGAAATTGAAAGAAAGAAAAACTTATATATGTACAAAAATAAGGGTTGATATGATGAAGGGATGGAATATGACTGTAAAGATGGAAATTATAAAAAAATTTTATAAAAGGAATTGATAAGAAGTTTGAAAAAAGATAGAAGAGGATTTAAAAAAAGAAAAAAAGAAAAAAAAGGGAGAGAATGTGATCACGCAGGGGAGTAGAAAAAAACATACACTAGAGAATTGGGGTATATTTTAATCTGTTAGAAGAAACTATCTCAAAATTTTAAAAAGAGAACAACTTATATATATATGCCAAAAATACGGGTAACTACTATGAAGGGATAGAATATGACTCTAAAAATGAAAAATAAAAATGGTTTTTAAAAAAAGGGATTGATAAGATGTTGGTTGAAAAAGGGAAGAAGAAAAACTCAAAAAAAAAAAAGAAAAAGAAAAAAAGACAGTTAAAAAAAATTAACTTTGAAAGACTAAAGAATCATGGTAAAAAAGCCATTGAATTCTATGTGCAGTATTCCCCTAGTGCTGGAGTTCTGCCATTCTCATTGATCGGTAAACTTGGTCTTGGCCGGCTGTTCTCGCTGATATTCTGGGGAGGGGCCTGTTGCCGTGGTTTCCAAATGTCTCTGCCGGAGGCGGAATTGCCGTGCCCTTGCCCCCTCCCGGCCAAGTAATCTGCTCGGGTTTGCTCTCGGGAGCTTTTGTTCCCTGCAACCTTTCCGTACAGCTTTGGAGGACGAGAGTGAAAATGGTGGCCTCCCAATCTCTGCCCCGGAGGAGCCAAGAACTTGGGTCCCCACTCCTCAGGGCGACCCCAGAGAAAAGCAGTCAGTCACTCTCGTCTCCCTGGTCTCCGGCCGCACTTCATGCTCACCCGGCCTGTGACCGCGCGTTTCTATCTCTGGCACCCGACCCCGGGTGGAGTCTCCAAACCCAGCAGATCCCTGCGGTGCACTCCCGTGCGGCTCCTCCCGGGGGAGGAAGGTGAGTCTCCCTGGATCTGCCACTTGTTGGGTCCCTGCTGGAGGAGCAGTGGCCCGACTGTGCCATGGATCACGGTTTATGGCAACCCCGAGCTGAGAGCCCGTGCCTGGGCTCTGCCTTTGCAGCCGGCTTCCCTGCTCGGTTACCTGGGAGCTCTGCCACACTCAGGCACCCCCGGTCTTTCTGTGACCCCGAGGGTCCTGAGACCACACTGTCCCAGAGGGGTCCACCCCCCGCTTAGCCACCAGAGTGATGTCCCTCAGTGGAGTAGACTTTTAAAAGTTCCGATTTTGTGCTCCATGGTTCTATCACTTGCCAGAAGTGGCCTACGGAGGCCCCTCCCCCGCCATCTATGCTCCGGAATATCGCCTCTGATTCACTTCTCCGCCTGTCCTACCTTCCAGAAAGTGGTCGCTTTTCTGATGAGAGAGTTGTTGCTATTCTTTTCTTCAATCTCCTGTTGAGTTTGTAGGTGTTCAGAATGGTTTGATCCCTATCCAGCTGAATTCCTGAGAGGAGACGAAATCCAAGTCTCCTACTCCTCTGCCATCTTGCTCCGCCCCCCGCTCAGAATACTTTTGATCCATTTAATTGATCTTCCACAAATAATCATTTAGAAAATATTGATTCAGATTAATAAAGAAGACATCTTTTTCTCTGTGTATCAGATCAATCCTAAATAGCAATTAATTGTGAAGCAAGTGTGGGATATAGACTGATCTCATAAATTAATACATTTCTTATTTTGAAGATAAAGAAATGGGGAGGCAGAGGTAAGTTCACTTACCAAATGTCATAATTAACATAATATGTGTACATGTCTTCATAAAGTAAGCATTAGCAAACAGAATCTTGAAAAAAATATAACACTAATATAAAAAATAAAGTTTTACAACCTTGAATTAAGGATAAGTATTGGCATAAGTTATTACCATCTTTAAAATGACAATATATACAGACAGCTTTATTTTTGTATGTTGACCAACTTATATTACTTAATTTTATTAGAGTATCTTCTTTTTTAGGTGCTAAGTTATGAAAAAAGAAAGGAAAAATAACATCATTTCTAGCAGTGATTTCCAGGTTTCTTGAAATATTATAAATGTAAAACTTAGCACAAGTGAGAAATATATATATATTTCCTTCCCAATGGCCAACATGACAATCTATGCTGTACATATTAGAAAAGAAGACATCCAGGTGGCCAACAGACCCATGAAAAGATGCTCAACATCACTAATCATCAAAAAATGCAAATTAAAACCACAGTGAGCTATCACCTCACATCTGTCAGAATGACTAAAATCAAAAACATAAGAAATAACAAGTGAAGGTAAGGATGTGGAGAAAAAAGGACCCTTCATGCACTGTTGGTGGGAATGCAAACTAGTGCAGCCATTGTAGAAAACAGTATGGAAGTTCCTAGGAAAATTAAGTGCAAAACTACCTTAGTATCTAGGAATCACACTACTGGGTATTTACCCTCAAAATACAAAAACACTAATTCAATGGGATACATGCTCCCCTATGTTTATGGCAGCATTATTTACAATAGCCAAAATAAGGAAGCGACCCAAGCATACATTGACAGATAATGGATAAAGAAGATATGGTGTATATACATACACACACATTGAAATATTACTCAGCCATAAAAAAGAATGAAATCTTGTTGTTTGCGGCAACATGGATTGACCTAGGGTATAATGCTAAGTAAAATAAGTCAGTCAGAGAAAGACAAATACCATGACTTCACTCATATGTGGAGTTTAAGAAACAAAACAAATGAACAAACAAAGAAAAGAGACAAAACAACAACAACAAAAACAAAAAAACAAACAAAAAAACTCAGGCTCTTAAATACAAAGAACAAACTGGTGGTTGCCCGAGGGGAGGAGGTGAGGGAATGGGTAAAATAGAGAAGATAAAGAGTATACTTATCTTGATGAACACTGAGAAATGTTGAATCATTGTATTGTACACCTAAAACTAATATAACACTGTATGTTAATTATACTTGAATAAAAAGTTAATTAAATAGAAATATATGCATCATTGGGGCGCCTGGGTGGCTCAGTCAGTTAAACATCTACCTTCAGCTCAGGTCATGATCCCAGGGTCCTGGGATCAAGCCCTGCATCAGGCTCCTTGCTCGGCGGGGAGCCTGCTTCTCCCTCTCCCTCTGCCTGCCATTCCCATTGCTTGTGCTCGCTCTCTCTCTCTGCCAAATAAATTAAAAAAAAAATCTAAAAAAAAAAAAAAGAAATATATGCATCATTGAGTAAATGTAGGTTTTCCTTTGTTAACTATGTATAAAATCAGTATGTTATGTAAAATCACCACTATTAAATAATATATAAAATTAAATTAGACATGTTAATCATTGAATATAACAGATGGGATGATTATGGATAATTATTTTCATGAATTTCAACTTTTATAGAGTAAGCATATATTTGTAGCTCTTTATCATAATTTTAATTATTCTGAACATTTTTATTATACATACATTCTAATTTTGTGAGATAAAAAATAATGTATCAAAAAAGCCTAAATGCTAATAGTCGCCTGTGGATTCATTCATTTATTCAACAAATATTTATTGAGCATATGTTGTATGCCAGATAAATTCTGGACATAGACCTTGCCCTCATAATGCCAGTAAGGTAAGAGAGACAGATTCAATCAAACAACTACACAAATTAATTATTCTGAAAAAGCTGGAAGGAGAGGTTCTTGATTCTGTGGCAGATGCTAATAGTGGATTTTAACCCAGCTGCAGAGGTCAAGGAATGCTTCCAGAAGAAGTGTGATATTAACTGAGATCTTGGAAGAGTAGAAGTTAACCAGGTAAAGATGGAGAGGTAAGAGCATTCCAGGCAAACAGAATAGCATGTGCAAATGCACCAGTCTAGGCAGTTACACAAAGACTACAAGAGATTAAAAACTGTTGAAGTGGACCAGTTTCTAGGGAAAGATGGTATTGGAGGAGTATGGTGGTGAGAGTGAGCCATACAAAAAAGATATTATGTAAGCCATTGGGGAAGTAAAGGGTTTGAGTTAGCTTGTGACTCACTCCTTGCCTTCCTAGGGCTAGTTCAGTGGTTCAGGTGGAAGATGATGGTAGCTTGGAATCTGGAAGTGGTGATGAAGATGAAAAGTATACCAGTTCAAGGGACAAGAGGTAAAACTGACAAGACAGATTTGATGAATCTGACAAGGAGGCAAGGGTGGAATAAAATCACGTGATTATTCTATTTTTGAGGCTGGAATTAGATTAATGGGTTGGCTATTTACTGAGATAGCAGAAGAAAGAAAATGGTGAGGTTGTGAAAAACCAATTGTGGGTCCTCTTTGGAACACATGGATTTGGAGGTGCCTTTGAGGTATATAGGAGAAAATATCAATCTAGGTTAGAGTTCAAATGGGGGCTCTAAGAGAGAAATACCTATTACAGGTCCTATGTGTAGAGAAATATTTGGAGTTATGGATGTGGATGAGAATGCATGGGGAGTGGGCGCCTGGGTGGCTCTGTGGGTTAAGTGACAGACTCTTGATTTCAGCTCAGGTCATGATCTCAGGGTGGTGAGATCAAGCCCTGCGTCTGGCTTCCTGCTCAGCGGGAACTCTGCTTGAGATTCTCTCCCTCTCCCTCTGCTTCTACCCCTTCCACCTCCCTCACGTGAGCACATAAAACAGTGAAGTATATGGTATCTGTCTAGTAAGGCTTTTCTAAATATGCTTTATACAAGTGGAAGCTCTTACCAGTGTTCTTAACTAGTTCCAGTTAATCTGCACGAAGTAAACTATAGTTGATTTATAGCTTTATGCATTTCAGATGTACTCTCCATTTTTTTGAAGAATAATCAATATACAACATTGTGTTAATTTTAAGTGTACAACTGTACTCTCCATTTGGGAGGAATCTTGCCATTGAAAGAATTTGTAAAGTTATATTCATTTTTGGCAATATAATTATATGTGTTTCTCTAGCATTTCTTCTTAACAAATGTCTTTCTCACCAGGAAACATCCCTACTTTCCTGAATGTATCATAGGCAAATTAAGGCAGGAATAGGTCCTGGGCAGTGGAGTAATTGAGGAAGAGACAGAATGAAGACCAAACTTTACAATGACTCTCTCTCTCTATTTGCTCTCAGTGGTTTCTGATTCAGAGTGGGCTGCAGAAATGTGTGATTGCTTAACTCTGTAAGGTCTTCAGGGGAGCACCATTTTTCTGGAACCTGTAATGCCAGATAACTCAAATATGGCTTCTCATGTGGGTCCTGTGCATGATTTAGTAGAGTGGTTCTCAAACAGGGAGTATTTTGCCTGTAAATGTAAATGTCTGAACACGTTTTTGGTTTTCACAATTTGAGAGGTTTTTATTAGCATCTGATAAAACTAATACAAAAAATTTTAAAAATTGAAAAACCTTATTAAATACATTATACTTTGTGACTTCCAATGTCTTAAGTTGAAATTATTTTTGTTCTCTCTCTCTCTCTTTTTTTTAATTAAGAAGTTAAAGCTCAAAGAACTTAAGTGGCTTGTCCCAGGATGTGTGCATGCATGCCCAGGTGTATGTGTGTGTGTATGAAGAGGACAGCAGAGTTGAGATTTGAACTCAGATGTTTAGACTATTAAGTACATGTTAAAAAGTGGCATCAAGTAGAAAGTACTGAGGAGCCTGATTTTATAAAAATTCATGACTGATCATAATTAGCATATCAATTTTTACATAAATGACATATATCGAGAACCTGAAACTATTTTCATTTTTTTAAGATTTTATTTATTTGAGAGAGAGTACAAGTGGAGGGAATAGCAGAGGGACCAGCAGATTCCCTGCTGAGCGCAGAGATTAACATGGGGCTTGCTCCCAGGACCCTGAGATCATGACTTGAGCCAAGGTCAGATGCTCAACCAGTTGAGCCACCCAGGCGCACAAACTATTTTCTTTATAAGGGAATGAAGCTGGCTTTTTATAGTCATGTTTGCATTGGTAACTTGCTCTGTAAACCCTTTTAATTTGTAGACTTTAAAAGCTGAAAAAAATTATAGTATCTGTCTACATCATTTCAGATTTAGTGGGAGGAGACTAGTGGAAATATTTCCTGTACAGAAGGAGATCATATTCTTTTTCAGCCCATGTTTAAGTGCTACAGGGGGAAAAAAAAAAAAAAACTAAGAAAAAGAAAAAAAAAACAAAAACTTTGCCCTTCAGTTTATTCTCCTGGCAGGGACACAATAGCAGAGCAGATGTCAAGAGTCATATTCAGCATTTTAGGAAGAAAATTTATTAGTCAGCTGGTATCTGTGGGGAGCAGTAGCAGGGCTTGAAATCTGGCAAAAACAGTGCTTGGAAATCTCCAGTGAATTTGCCAGGCAGACTTTAATCAGAAGGTAGGAGGTTGGTTACAGGGCAAAAAGGTGGCAGATCTATCCCAAATGATGCTAGTCATAGTGTCTCATGACTTAAAACAAGTTAAATATAATTGTGACATTTACCATGAAAGTAGTTTAGGTCCATTGGTAAGCGGGGAAAGCAGATCACAAATCATTAAAATTCTTTTTATTTAATTATATGTATACCTACAGGCATCTTTATTCCCAGAGAGAAGACAATGTATTTCCAGAGAAGGGTAAAGATGAAAAAGTTGGGGCACCTGGGTGGCTCAGTCGTTAAGCGTCTGCCTTTGGCTCAGGTCATGATCCCAGGGTCCTGGGATCGAGCCCCACATCGGGCTCCCTGCTCTGTGGGAAGCCTGCTTCTCCCTCTCCCACTCCCCCTGCTTGTGTTCCCTCTCTCGCTGTGTCTCTCTCTGTCAAATAAATAAATAAAATCTTTAAAAAAAAAAGATGAAAAAGTTAATCATGATGTCTGTGGAGAGGGGTGGAAGTACAGTGGGGATGATTTCTGGTTCCTTCTTTTTGCCTATCAGTTGTTTCTGAGTTTCTTTACAACCAACATTTACTACATATGAGATATTTTACAGTATTGGTTAAGTTACTGATGAACCAGGTTATAGAAAGAAGGACAAACACCCTGATCTGACATTTGTGTCATTAGAGTCCTAGAGAAGGAAAGAGAGGCCAAAAAAGTACTCAAAGAAATAATAGCTAAAAACTCACCAAATTTGGCAAAATATATAAAAGTAGAAATTCAGGATGCTGAGTGAACCCAAACAGGAGAAATTCAAATAAATTCAGACCAAACCACATCATTGTGAAACTTCTGATTAATGGCAAAGAAAAAAATCTTGAAATCAGTGAGAGCAAAATGACACCTTGCCTATATATGGGAAAAACAGTGTGAATGACAACAGATTTCTCCTCAGAAACCATGGAGTCCAGAAGAAAGCAGCATGACATTTTTCAATTGCTGAAAGAGAACTGTCAACTTGGAATTCTACATCCAGTGAAAACAACCTTCTGGAATGAAGACAAAAATCAACTTATTCTGGGAAGAAAAAAAGCTAAGAGAATTTGTCAACAGACTATCTTAAAAAGAATGACCAACGGAATTTCTTTAATGAGAAAGAAAATTATAAAAGCAGGAATCTTAGAATGGTCAAAAGTGAAGAAAATAATGCAAATAATAAAAAAATATGGGTAAATATAATACATTTTCCTTTATCTTTTGAGTTTTCTAAAGATTTTAACACTGTATGATGTCATAATTATATGTAAAGGAGATATTTAAGACAATTATATGGTAATGGGATATAAAGAAAGGTAAAGTTTCAAACTTTGCTTAAATTATAGAGACAACAGCAGAAGAACATCCACTAAAAAGTGAGTTCAACATTGTCACTAATTACATAAAAGGAATAAAAATGTCAATTGTATTTTTATATATGAGTAATGAATATGTAGACAGAAATTAAAAATACAGTACCATTTACAGTCAAAAAAATGAAATAGTTTAGTTATTTTTTAAATAGATTTATTAAAATGTCAGTCACATGTCAGATAATTCATTCACTAAAGCGTACATACAATTCAATAGTTTTTAGTATGTTCACAGTTATGTGCAAACACCACAATCAATTTTAGAACATTTTTGTCACTCCACAAAACAATTCCGTACCCTTTAGTTACCAACCCTTTTTCCCTTGCATCCTTAGCCCCCACTCCACTCTTAACCACTAATTTACTATCTGTCCCTATAGATGTCCCTGTTCTGGATTTTCATATGAGAGGAATCATACAATATGTGGTCTTTTGTGACTGGCTTCTTTTGTTTAGCATGACATTTCATGCTAAAGGTTCATCCTTGTTACATGTATTAGTGCTTCACTTATTTTTATGACTAAATAATATCCCACTGTATAAATTTACATTTGCTTATCCAGTCATCAGTTGATTATTTGGATTATTTCCATGTTAATATGAACAGTGCTGTTATAAACAATTTTGTACAGGTTTTTGTGGGGACATGTTTTCCTTTCTCTTGGGTGTACACCTAGGAGCAGAATTGCTTGGTCAGGTCTACTGATGAGTTGGCTGAAAGCATTCTTTAGCTTAGTCATTATTTCTTCTTTCATTTCTAATATTTTCAGTCAATTCTTTCTTCTAATTTATTTTAATTTAATGAATGAAATTAACATATTTTAATAGATTTTTTTGATCATTTTACTTATTGTTATTTATTTCGTAGTTACCTTAAATTCTGTTTTATAGTTCCAGTATCCATGTCATATCTGAGTCTGGTTCTGGAGATTTCTTTGTTGTATGGCGGTATAGTGTTTTGTCCTTGCCTTTTTGCATGCTTCTTAATTTCTTGTTGAAACTTGGACATCTTGAGTAAGACATAAGTCTGAGTTAAATACACTTTCTTCCTAGAAATGAGCATACCTTTTTTTCTTCTACAACTTTAATTTAGGGTTTAAATTAATCTAGGCAGGAATTGGGCTGAGTCTGTGGTTACTATGGATACATTCAGTATTCTATACTTTTCAAATTCTTCTAACAATATGTTGTGTTTAGAGTAGCGGCTAATTTGTAGGTGGATGTTTCTCAGAATCTGCTCCAACCTCAGCTTTAGGTCTTCCCTTTGCCTCAGACAGGCAGTTCCTAATGCTTTTGCAACTAACTGACAGAATTAAACTATCAGTAGCTGATATATATTTACTCTGTGTTGAGCCTCTGAGAGAAAAATGTTCACTGTTCTCATAGCACTGGGTCTTAGGCAAGCACATGTCACTAGGCCTTGAGGGTGTGCCCTTCTCAGCATTCCTGTCCCTCTTTCAGCTGTAATTCTAGAACACAACATATTATTGTCCCTGCACCTGAAGAAAAGATACCATTCACTTCCCTTCTCCCTGCTGCAACAGGTCTTTGCCAGAAACCTGAGTGACAGTATTTGTTTCCCTTTCCTCCTCATATTGAAATTTTTGTTCTGTAGGGAACACATGGGAGAAAGGTTCACCCAGAATTTCATTTCCATCCTTCAGCTATTAATATTCCTCTCTACCAGGGCTACACTATGATGGACCCTTTCTTAGGACTCCTGCCAATCTTTTTTGCTGAGTATCTGTTGGAGTCCAAGGAACAAAAGCTTGCATCCTCTTGGTCTGCTTCACACTTTATCAGCAGCCCTCATTCAGTCTCTACCAATTCATTAACTATTCTAGCTGAAATCTTCTTACTGGTATTCAGATGTTCATGCTCCAAATAAGCAAGTGCCAAGCTTGTATTCCATCTTTCTCAGCAGGTATCTGTCTTTAGATTTGGGCTAGTTCCTTGCCCTGAGACTTTAACTCTCTGGTTGGTCTGTAGTGTGCCAGCCCTGCTTTAGAATCTAGCACAGTGCCCAGGTCTTTGGTACTGAGAAGAAAAGAAAACAAAATAAAATGGGATTAAAAGTGGGCCAGAGATACAGGTTTGAGGAAAGAATTTAAAGGACAGACTCTGAAAAGTAGGATAAAACTGATACAGTGTCATTGAAAAACAACTTATATTTCTCTATTAATAATAATTATTAAATTATTGGAACTTAACCACACATAAAGCTTCTTGCCTTAACTTTAACTGACTTATTTTTTATTGCCACAATTGCAGGATGGGAGAAAGGAAGCAAGACTTAATAAGGAACTTGTCATAGGAATATTAAATTTCCCTACTCGCCTCTTGGGATATGACTGCCAACATTTGATAAATGTGTCCTAAATATCTAAATTCAAATAGTTGATTTAGTAACAGTAGTTTAGCAAATCCAAGCCTCTATGGGTTTTGAAGCAATGGATCCAACTTCTGATGTAGAAAATATTACTGAAACATATAGATCCCTATATCATTAAGGAACCTTAGCAATAACCTTGTATGACTTTAGTAGTAGTAGTCTAAGTAGTGATCCAAATTAATTCTAAACAATAGCTAGGTTTTCCTGCCTAGAGAGGATTTCTGAATAAAATACAGAACTCCCAATTAAATCTGAATTTTAGATAAACAATGAATAATGTCTATAATAAAAGTGTGTATGTCACAAATATTGCATGGGACATACTTATACTTTAAAAATACTCATTGTTTTTCTGAAATTCAAATTTTACTGGTGTTCTGTAATTTTATTTGCTAAATCTTACAACCTTATACCCATAACTTTTCTTATAATTAATGTTATATCTTTAAAATGTAGGAGTAAACACATAGTATATCCTTAAGTTGTTAACCATAGCCCTTAACCAATCATACTGATTTTTTTTTTTTTTGAGAGAGAGTGCATGAGTGGGGTGGGGGGGGGTGAAGGAGGGGTAGAGGGAGAGGGAGAGAGAATCCCAAGCAGACTCCCTACAGAGGACGGAGCCTGACACAGGGCTGAATCTCATAACCCCAAGATCATGAAGTGAACTAAAATCAAGAGTCCGAATCTCAACCAACTGAGACACACAGGTGCCCTAAGGGAGAGAGAATCTTAAGCAGGCTCTCATGCCCTGCACGGAGCCTGACACGGGGTTTGATCTCATGCCCCTGAGATCATGACCTGGGCTGAAATCAAGAGTCAAGGGCTGGATGCTTAACTGACTGAGCCACCTAGGTGCCCCAATCATACTGATCTTTCTACACACTCTGCCTCCTTCTTTACTCAAATATGCTTTTTGAAGACAGAGACAAACCACCTACAAGGAATCATCTGGAGGAGAAGTGGTTGTTAAAATTTGTACCTCAGACTGTTTGAATTCTGAGGTTGAATCAGTTCCAGCATCTGCATTTCAAAAAACACCATGGATGATTTTTATGCACAAATGAAATTGAGGATGATTATATTAAAGAGATGCAACAAAGCCTTTGAAACCAATAAATTTCTAGGAGAGTGTGGATCATAATAAGCCTTAAGCTTAAGTGGTGATACATCTTTGGCAATGTTAAGAGGAGGAAAGACAAGGCCAGTGTAGCAGGTGCCTAGGCTGTCTGCAATTCACTTGTCACTTCAGCTGGAACTATTCAGAACAGGTTTCTCTGGCCTGACATCTGGAAGATGACTTCCAGAATCTCCAGCTGTGACTGCAAATGGACTGACCTTAGCTTGGCTGGCTGCTGTGGACAACCATTATGCTCCTAATCAATTCTATGTGTCATAAAACCATTTTAGCCACTGAACAATCAGCTGGCTTTCCTGCCAGCAATGCATCCAACATCCTGCAATCATTTGGGAAGAGAATTCATCAGTCATTCAAGAAACATTGTGTCTTCTTGCTGAGAGCTAAATTGCTGGCTAGGATAGAATTGGAAAGCAATACTTCAGCACTCTTGATTGCTCACCTGGTAAAATTTATTTGATGTAATTTATATCATGATCACAGCCTGAAAAACAATTTCTGAAGCCCTCATGATGAACTGATTTAAGTAACTTAGATTATAATGATAAAGTTGAGATTATCTAAGGACTCATCCCAGGAAAGCATTACTCATAAATCTGAGTATTCCTGAGCATGTATTAGGTCAGTGTTTCTGATTTAAATTCACTATGGGTCAGAATTTTCTTACATTTGGTAGTGTGGTCCTTGGCAAGTAAAAGATGTCAGATGGAAAAATATAAAATAGAGAAAGCCTGAGTAGTAACCACAATCGGGGGAGAGAACTGTTCACTATGAAACTAAGGAACTTTGCTGGTCTGCAAAACTCCTATTACAAAACTCCACTCTAGAGCAGTTTTTTTTTTTTTTTTTTTTTTTTTTAATTTCTGCTTTATTTTTCTCACTTAGAGCATGTCTTCTTTTAATTTAAATCTTGTTTACTTCAAGTCTTGGGCTTGTGAAATTCCATTAAGCATATTGCCATATAGCCTGGATAATGTTTCTTTAGTGTCCTAAGATTTTACTTCTTTGCCTCACAGAATGAGTAAGCATATTGGCTTCTTTACCATTAAATGAGTATAACATAAAGAGTAACATAATTGTAATCAATCTATGAAAATGTTAAGCATCTATTCTGGGCCAGGTGAAGGAAATAGTTGAAGGAACATTAGTTAGGATGCTTCTGCCAGCAAATAGCAAAATACTGGCTTACTCAATAAAGAAATTTATCTTCTTACTTGAGATTTGAAAGCAAGGCAGAATTAGAATTTTAATTGGATTAGAATTACTATAGTGATTTAAATCATCAAGGAGCCAAAGTCTATTCTTCTTTCCACTGTAGCAACAACTGCCTTTTGGCCTTTCTTCTGGGCAAATCTTTGTGTTGGCAAGGTGCCAAAACAGCCCAGGACATCTTACATTCCTATGATCATGGCTACAGGCATGCACACACAAACAAGGTTGTTTTTCTTTGCTCATCTCCTCTAAAGGGAGAGAATCTTTTCCTCAACTCTCCCAAGGGCCTTTCTCTTAGGCTCCTCATCCAGAACAACTGTATCACTCCCTGTACTGGGGGACAGGCCCTATTAGCCAGAAGTAATGGCAACACTGGCTGTGGGATTCAGATAACTGTTGAGTAAGCAATAAACATGTAACTGCCACAAAGCAGAAGACTTTTTCTTAACGTCAAAGGCTTACAAGTTGCTTATAGCTATTAGACATATAATTTAATTACGTTTTTGTATGCTGATTTATATTTGCAAATTATCTCATTATAAAATACATATTACTGCAATCTCTTTCTGTAAATAAGAAAATTGAGTCACAGAATGAAAAAAATAATTAAAATTTAAGTTTTCTCATATGTCATAGTATAAAAAATCTCAGTGCTCAACAACTAGAGATAATAATAATGCGTTTGGAGGCAATACACCTTACATCAGAATAACAGGAAACATTTACTCCATGATATCAACCCTACTGTAAAACGGCTGCTATTGTAGATAGAAAAAACAAAGAAAGTAGCAGATCAGCACATATTGGAAATTAATGAAATGCGAAATTCTGTGGTATTTACTATTAGTGTGTGTAGTGGGTATTTTTTTTATTGAGGTATAACTGATATACAACATTATATTAGTTTCAGGTATGCAACATAGTGATTCAATATTTGTATATATTGTGAAATGATCACTGCAATGAGTCTAGCTATCATCTGTCACCATGCATAGTTATAAATTTTTTTTCTTTCTGGTGATGAGGACTTTTAATATCTACACTCTTTAACTTTGCAATAGAGTATTATTAATTATAGTCACCATGCTGTACATTACATCCCCATGACTTAATTAATTATTAACTGGAAGTTATAAAAATTGAAATAAAAACTTTGTACCTTTTGACCCCCTTCACCTATTTCTTCCACTCTCCCACCTCCTGCCTCTGGCAACCACCAGTCTGTTCTCTATATGTATGACTTAGGTTTTGTTATTTTTCAATTCCACATATATGTGAGATCATGAAGTATAACTTTCTCTTACTTATATTTTATATGTTTTATTTTTAGCTACTGTGTTAGAATTCTTGGATTCCAAAAATACAGGATTCTTATTTTATATACCACTGTTTCCCTGTTTCTAAAACAGTCTATTGGTGCAAAATACTTGAATGAATGGATGAGTGAATTAATGAATAAAATAAATATTACAATAAGAAATGCCTATATATGAACTTTAGTTTCCACGTTACTAAGCACGGTGACCAGTACCTCATAAGTTATTTAAATATTTTTGAATAATTGGATGACTAATTAAATGAATGAGGACTATAATAAATTAAAACACAATGAAATATAATGCATTTTAATAAATTCAGAAGTAACATGGAAGTAAGAAAAGGAACATGTTTTTCTGAAGCTTCAAAGAAGAAAATACTTGAATACTGGATTAATTTGTCACATAGCCAAGCTCATTCAGATGAAAATAATACTTTCTCTCTAAAATACATTAGGTGTTATGCCAATCTTCAGGCCATTGTAAAGTCTTAATTAATTCTGAAAAATAAATGTCAATGTCACCTTTCAATTTTTCCTCTTGGGTGTATTTTCCCAAACATTAGGAAAATATAGTGCCTTAGACATTTATGGAAGTTCCCTTTAGACAAATTTCATTGAACAAAACAGACAAAAGACACATCAGAAGGAAGTAGGGAATGTGGACATAAAGTTCCACATCCCGCTCTGGTCATATTGAGGGCCAATGTGGCATCCATGATGGAAGTTGAATGGTTTGCAAACTCTCTGTACATTTGAGAGAGGACCTCTCATACTGGGTGTACACTTTGTCTATTTCTCTCTGACTTTAGAGCTACTTGAAGCTCTAAAAAAATAAAGCTTAGAATAGCTCAAAACTTGTAAGTGGTATTTTATGAGTTTTTGGCTTGATATTGGGGAGATCCTTTTCTCTAAAGTCTATTTTTCACTGAGTTCTTTATATAAGATAACAAGTGAAAGCTTTCAAAGTTTGAAGACACCTATCAATCATTTTTCATTGTTTTTTTCCTGTTTTTAACATGTCATTTTTATTATTTTTGACTTAAGTAATGTTAGGTAAATGATATATATTACCTTTAATGGTTACTCAGACAGCCCTGTATAAGGAGTTCCTGTCCTGTGTTTCTACTTTCCAGGTAGTACAGACTCTTCCCATCTGAAGAAGGGTAGATAGGGAGAAGTCCAGTTCTGGTCAGGATCCAGGGCTCACAAAGGGGTGAGTTGACCCAAGTATCTCTTTCATAATAAGATGATTAAACATTATGGCATCAAATTACGGCTGTTCATTTTTCACTTGGGACCCTGAGAGATGAGTTCTTTAATCCCTAATGGAAATGAGAAGTAAACAAGCATGATTTCTCAAGGCAGAGAACAAGCTATACACATGCTGCATGATATATTTTGTTTCTGTTCCCTTCACTTACTAAAACCTACACTTATCTTTTTGGCATGCCCTGGCCCAGGTCATTGTGGGACCATGCTCCAGGGACACTCTTGATGACTTCTCATCCCTGTGGCCCTCAAGATAAAGTAAGAACTGGACCAGGGCCAATGACTACATGTCTTATCTGTGGAGGCAGGGTTTTCTAAGAGTGTGCTGGCAATTTAAGGAAATAAGTTTCATTCTCGTTGCAAGAGAGTTTATCACCATGGCTAAGATCATAAGCACCCAGAGCCACCAATTCCTGTGTTAAAAATTACTATGTCTAACAGTGTTGTTGCAGAGAGTAAGTTAATGTCACTCAGGGCTCAATTCTGGCTTGGCTGGTCTGGCTGAGACAATAATTGGGGAGATTTAGTTATGGTAGAGTTTGTGTGGGAAGAAGAGAGCTAATTGTGACTGCTAGGTAATAAAGAACAATTCGAGTTTCTCATTTAATTGATTCCTCTGAATTTACTTTTCTAAGAATTATTAGTAGACTACTAAATCACATCAAATTAACTATTAAGTTCAATATAAGAAAATTAAGGAATACTAACAAAAGTAACTATGATCATATTTAACATTTAATTGTGATTTGCATGTGCTATTCTTTTGACTAGAAAGAAAAATTACCTCTCCAAATTGATGGAGAATGTATAAATTCCAAAAGATCTTATTCAGTGTTTCCAAATACATCTGCTTTAGCTTCATATCAGCCTCCTGATTCTCTCTAATGTTCTAAAGCCCTACCCCACCCCAAGGAGCAAATGCTATCTCAGTAATGCACTTGACTTTCCTAGTGAGGAAACGGATATATGGAGTGACCTGGACTTTCTTCATTAAATTACATTATATCCATATGTTTTATCCTCCATTTTCCTAAACTGTCAATAAGCAATTTTCTAATTTTCTTTAAACCATTAAATGAGAGAATTAATGGCTAATATATTCTTATTCTAGGTGGAAAATATATTTATTTGGAAGAAAATAAAAGATAATGTTCTGAAAATAATGGTGACAATAATAAGAGTATATACCAGTATAAAATATAGTGTGAGCAAGGGGTAAATAGGAAATAGCAAACCAATGGAGTCAGAGCTTTGATTCCACCATCAATGAGCAAATTAGGGAAACAAGTTGAGTCTATTTTCTCATTTGTAAGTTGGAGAAATTATCCCCAAGTTTCTAGTGTGGTTGTGAAGATTAAATATGAAATATCTTGCACAGAAGCATGCACACTAGGGGCACCACTATTCTCCTAGCCTTTTCTCTGCCTCTTTGTCCCTTCTTAACTCTGCCTTTAGTCTAAGGTTTTGGGTCTTTTATTTAGTTTTCTCTACTTTCTATGTGAAATTCCCACTTATTTCACTATGAATATTGAAGATATACTCACCCTAACACAAACACTCAGATAGGCCATTGTCCCCCATCATTTAAAGGCTACCTGAGAAATACGCTTCTTGATGACATTTTCATAAGGTGAAATTTTAGGCATAAGCAGTGATTAGAGATGTATTTCTCTAGGTTCCCTACCATTGCCTGACCCTCAAAGATTTAGAAAGAATCTACACCTGTGGCCTACATTTCTCACCAAAAGAATGATAAACATATGAGATTTCCAAAGTATATTTCAGGAAGAAGTTCTCTGAGTATCATCCATCATCTCTTGGCAGATGACATTTCACTGCAGAGAAAGGTAAAAATTGCTCCTGTGTTGTGGAGACCTGTTTGAGAATAGAAGTTTACATGACATCTAGAAAAGTGTAGGAGTTTTGTAGGAACCAAGTTTACATGTGTGACACATTACTTCCACCATATTCCACTGAAGAGAAATTATACATATGGCCACAGGTTACTAAAAACAGATTGGGAAAGACAACTTAGATATGTATGAAATGAGATTTTTGAATTTGTATCAGTGTTTCTACCATAAGCATGAGAAACCAGTTGTCAAAATGATACCTGTTAATGTTAAAATTATGTATTTCATTTAGAAGAAGGACAGGAGCCATTCCTTGTTCATCTTACTACCCACAACATCAAAGTCCTTCACTCATTATGTTTGATATTTGTTAAATGAATGAACTTAAGACACCCAGGAAAATCTATAAACAATATTTTTGTTACAGTACTATGGTAAGAGAGTATTTTCAGCTTAGTTTAATTCCAGACAGGTACTTTCATGTTTCATCTGCAGTGTTGGTGTGTGCAGGGTGGGAGGAAATAAAGGATGAGATTGCCTTTGGGTTTCCTTTTTCTGCTCTAGTGAATGGAGGTAGAGATTGGTCAGTGGGAGCAGTATGTATGTATGTGTGTGTTGGGGTGGGGGGAGAGGAGTGCTATGTGACTTCTGTAATATTCTTGAGAATTCTTAATATTTGTAAGAATTAGAAGTTGGTCCATTTTTCCCATATCCCATTTTCTTTCTTAAACTTTTTTATTTTTTTTTTTGCATATCCCTTTAATTTTCAGTCTTCAGGTTGGCTCTACACAAAATACACGAGTGGATCTGAGAGACAGTTATTTGCCTTTTGAAAATTTAAATTGTACAGGAAACCCTATGAAAGTGACAGGAATAGGAAAACATGTATTATCTTCAGTCATTTTAAGGGAACTATCCTGCACCTGTGTGCTCACTCAATAACTAGACTCCATTTACTTAGATGCAGTTGAGATATACTTCCTGGAAGTATGTACAAACCAGTCCTTCTATATCCCCTGTAGCTACAATAATATGCTTGTTGCGCCAGGCAGTCAAATCCTACATTTAATCAAGGTCGCAATCTTGGTACTTTTAAATAGAACAATTAAGCATCACAAGTATTATTTTTTCCTATTCTCTTTTATAAAGAGATAAGCGAATATGTCATGTGTATTGGTTTAATACTCTACAGATCACTTTCTGAGACTCTTTAAAAAGGTTACAGTTATAGTATTTTAGAAATGGAAGTAAATTATAAATTATGTAACCCAATTTAAAGAAAAGGAAACAGATATAGATAAATTAAGGAACTTGTAGTTTACACCAAGATTTAATTGGAGAACCCAAAACAACTTTGGCTCTCAGAATTCTCACACCCTTGAGCATTTCTCTGGCAACGTATCAATCTATTCATTCACATTTTTAAAAATGGCAGAGTTGTTTCTTCCCTATTGTTACAGTTGCCATTTCCACCTAACATTTCACAAAAATTCCCATTAGGAACAGTTTAGTTTTACTCCAGTATACTGCATGGCAGGGCTCTCAGTTGTAATGCACACAACCCATGTTATGACCTCCATGTTGATTAATGCTGATGTTTTTCCTGTTGGATGCTTGTATGTTGTTACTTTGCTGTGCTTCCAATTTATAAGCAATCTTCTCTTTCCTCATTGTTTTCTGCTGGACTTTATTGTCATAAAGTCTCACTTTTGGCTATGTTCTGTTTTATCTATCTTCTAATGTTTTATTGTGATTTTTCTATATTTTCTCAGAGCTTTAAGAAAGGTAATGCAGACTTGACTTGAAGTTATATATAGATGAACATTTAATATTTTAGATATAATATAGCTTATGTATATTTATATGTAAAATAAATATATAATGCACATATTTATAAACATTTTAATTTTCATATCTTATGATTTATAAACTCTTGATTAAAAATTAATGATTAGAGAGGCAAATTATTATTATTTTTTAAAATTTTTTATTGTTATGTTAATCACCATACATTACATCATTAGTTTTAGATGTAGTGTTCCATGATTCATTGTTTGTGCATAACACCCAGTGCTCCATGCAGAATGTGCCCTCTTTAATACCCATCACCAGGCTAACCCATCCTCCCACCCCCTCCCCTCTAGAACCCTCAGTTTGTTTTTCAGAGTCCATCGTCTCTCATGGTTCGTCTCCCCCTCTGATTTCCCCCCCTTCATTCTTCCCCTCCTGCTATCTTCTTCTTTTTTTTTTTCTTAACATATATTGTATTATTTGTTTCAGAGGTACAAATCTGAGATTCAACAGTCTTGCACAATTCACAGCGCTTACCAGAGCACATAGCCTCCCCAGGGTCTATCACCCAATCACCCCCTCCCTCCCACCCTACCCCCCACTCCAGCAACCCTCAGTTTGTTGTTTATCTGTGAGGTCATATGACACATATCTTTCTCTTTTTGACTTATTTCACTCAGCATAATACCCTCCAGTTCCATCCACATCGTTGCAAATGGCAAGATCTCATTCCTTTTGATGGCTGCATAATATTCCATTGTATATATATACCACATCTTCTTTATCCATTCATCTGTCGATGGACATCTTGGCTCTTTCCACAGTTTGGCTATTGTGGACATTGCTGCTATAAACATCGGGGTGCACGTACCCCTTCGGATCCCTACATTTGTATCTTTGGGGTAGATACCTAGTAGTGCAATTGCTGGATCGTATGGTAGCTCTATTTTCAACTTTTTGAGGAACCTCCATACTGTTTTCCAGAGTGGCTGCACTAGCTAGAGATGCAAATTATTTTTATAAGCAACTTTATCCACTGTATTAAATCAATATGGAATTGTGTGTATATATGTTTTTTTATGATTTTATGGAAATGCTAAGCTTGACTGTATGTAGACTAAGTATACATCCAGAAATTCTTATAACCTTTTTTTAAAACTCTTCAGTATACTTATCTGAAGAATAATTATTTATTAATAGGTGTGATTTTACATCAAAACTGGATATTTGACGACTCATTGGCTTGAGGGTTCCTCTGAAAACATCCTAATGGAACTTTGAGAAAACTCTCTTCAGCAATTCTTTCATAGTTGGCAGTGGTCATTTATTTGGTATCTTTTATTTTCCTGGCACAGTACCAAGTTCCACTTTTATTGTTTCTAATTCTAACAACAAACTTTGAAGCAGTTAATATTTTTCAAATGAAGAAATTCATTGGAAGAGTCACACTGTCAGTAAGTGAATGAATCAGTATTTTAATCTGGGCATTTGTATTTTCAAAGTTTGGTATTTTTGCTAATATTCTAGAGGGAAATAAGAAAGTTAGATGGAAAAACAAATGGTGAGTCCATCAGACAATCAGCCAGCCAAGACCTATAAGACCACCTTTTATCATACATGTACATGATGACACTCTCATCAGCATTAGTGCGCACAGCTAGTTGGAGTCCATCAATCTCTAAACTCACTATACCAGGTTACTTGTAATATATATTACCTCTCCAACTTCTATTTGAAATCAATCCATTATGTTTTAAAATAGCAAACTCCTCAACATTTGAAATGTCTTGATTTACATAGATTAAATTTGCACAATTATGATATGCAGCAAATTTCTAGTATTAGTAGATTTTATATTAGCAACTTCATTGGAAATCCCCAACTAAGCAATTTCTATAGGGATAGCCTTATGATCAACATAGCCTGCTGGGTTGATGATCTCTCAAGAGCAATGTAATTCATCAACACCTCTCCTATGGTATGTTGCTTAATTTGGGGGATTCTTATTACTTCTGTTCTATTCAGATACCTGCTGTACAGAGGCAGAATAGGGGATGCCACTGACAGGAGCCATTTCAGGCAGAGTAATCTTCCTTGTGGCTTTATTTATAGGATATATAGCATTTGGCAGCCATATAAACCTTTCATCCTTGAGTTGAAAATTAATTCACAAACATTAATTCTTTCAGAAGTGCTGCAATATATATATTATATGATGACAGAGACACAGAATTTGCAGAAAGAAATTAAAAGATATTTAGTCAAAATCCTACTTTTAGAGATGAAGAAATGTAGACCTAGAGAGATGAAGTGACTTACTGAATTAATGTCTCTTTTTATTTTCATAGCTTGAATATATTAAATAAATGATCCCATATCGTAGAATACATGTGTATTTAAGCTACAAAGTGCAACTTCTTCGCCTTGTGAAGAAAGTATATTCAATACTATAAGGAGCAAGGATTAGGGGTGAATTAAAGAGTTTGTAAAGTGACTTGTCAAAGATAGATACACCTTTAAGCATTTCAAAACAGACAAAGGTTGCATAAAAATATAACTTACTTTCACTTGCTTCAGTCTGAATTTTTGAAAATGGAAAAGTGATGTAATGGCTTTAAAAAAAAATAGAATCTGGAAAACTTTCTCTAATGTTATCTGAAATGCAAACACCACTTTCTTACTCTTAACTCTCCTCTTACTCAGTCTCTGAATTTATACCAGTTTCCTTGCACTTTAAACTTTTCAAAAGAAGAAAAAGAGGAGAAAAGAAGACAACATTTTAAGGGAAAAGTGAGAAGAGATCTTGAGAATGACACATGATAATTTCCACCAAATCACAGCAACTTCAAAATAGAATTGATTTTAAAGGTATGTCAGTTAAAGTCACCTGAGAAGAAGACATCATGGTGAATGTATATGTGCTAGAGATATATCATTAAAGATAGAGGGGAGGAGAAAGAAGTAGGCAGGACGATCCTTTAGACTGTGAGGCAATCTGACACCAGTGAATGCAAAGGTGGAAGGAAGGAACATTCTATAGGAGTCTCTCAGAACTGTTCCAAGGAATTTTGACAAAGCTGATAGGGAATTCCTTGAGGCAAAGCTGCCCATTAGAAGAGTGCTGTGTCCTGCAGGAATGGGTGTGCTTTAGTATTCCTGTGGTACTCAGTCATTGTTTGGAAGCATCATGTGGGAAGTTTGGCAGGACCAAACATTATGAAGGATCCAGAGAGATACAGCTAGAACTTTGTTCTATCCAGTAGAATATTTGAGTAGCAATTTTCAAGGCTATTTTAATCCATCTCCTGTGCCACACTATTTTCCATGAATATTCATGTAGAAGGTCCTACATGGTCTTCATGAGTCTTAATTCCCAAGGAGCAACTCAGAAGAAGGAAGTTAGTGGGATGAACTATAATTCTTGTTACTATAATTGGTCTTGTGGTCACAACTGGTGTTCATCATCAGCCTCTACTTTCTAATCTAAATTTCTTATAACTACTGTTATCATTTCAGCTGGTGCTAGTGGATGCCAGGTAATCTAAAGACATGTCTGAGATGTCTGAGTCATAATTCTAGCTTCCCCAGGATGGGGATGATGCATAAGTCTATTCCCAGCTATAATGGGGCAAGGAAGTATCACTATGCTCCCAAGTGGATTACCTGGAGCCATTCCTCCTTCTAGACTCCTGTATTTATTCTATTAGTAATATATGACTATATATAGGTCTCTAATGCATATACTGGATTCTAAAGGATGGCATACCATCTTGTCAGAATGTTGCCTCTGAGCTGGAGCTTCAGTTGTACCCTTTGAAACTCTTAATTCATACGGTTTCAATACAAAGTGAGGCAATGGATTCTGAGTAGTGTGGTATGTGATAATATCTATGAATTGCATGGTCATGAGCCCACTCCCACAGCCCCTTTACTATGCAGTGGATCTCTTATTTCAATATTCTTTCATTTGAAATTCTGTGCTTATGGATCAGGCATTTTATAAGCCCTCAGATAATGGTGCTACTGATTTCTATGGGCAGGAAAGCTAAAAGCATGTTTAGTATCTATCCTTGTGAAAAAGAACCACTGGCCCTTTCAGAATATATGAGGCCCCATATAGTTGACTTGCTCTCCAAGTGACCTGTGATTTGTCTTCATAAGGAAAGGTGCCATATCAGTGGCTCTGCACTGGTCTCTGTTACTGACAATTTCAGTATGCAGAGGGAGCAGTAACTTGTTCAGCCTTGATTAGATAGTCCACACTTCTGGGTCCATATATATCTCTCATCTCTTCCAACAGAACTATTCTGTTTATGTACATATTGTGCCAATTCCAGGGTGTTCAATAATGAAGGCTGGCTAATGTCAACTCTTCATTGCTTTTTGACTAATTGATTATTCAGTTTCCCTTATCAGGTACATACTTTCTGATGGTTGTTCAAGTGTGATACAAAAGTTTTCACACTTTGTGCTCACCCCCATATGTACATCTTCGTGTCACTAGGCCAGACCTTCTAATATCTAGTCTGTAGTCTTTTTCTTTTAGGCAGCTAACCAGAAGCCCAGGTCATTGGTCACTTCCCAGGAATATGTATTATGTATGTATGTATGTATGTATCCATCCATCTATCAACTATCTATGTAATCTATCCATCTTCTCCCCTTAGGTTACTTCCATAAAAGGTTACTGTCCAGGTATATTGCTTATAGCTTTCCCTTGGAGATTTTTTTTTTTTTTTACTCTAGCCCACAACACTGGCCTTGAAGGTTGTTATAATATAGCCACCATCCACTTTCATCTTGCATCCCATATACTTTGCTAACTCATTGGTTAACTAAACATGAACTTTCTCCTCCATATTCATTGGTTATACAGGACCATCCTCCTTTCAGTATAGTCATAGGTACAGCCTGGGAAAGGTATATTGGTATAGTCATTGGGGATGACATGGGGGTTTGAGCTCCTTGCTCATGAAGACTATTTGTACCCTCTGTTTCTGCTAGGATTTGATGCTGGATGTACCATTTACATCTCAAAGTGTGTTGCTACTAGATCAGTCAAGTTTATAACTTCCTACAGTTAATTTCTTACCTTCTGGAATCCATTACCTGCAGTATACAAACTACTGTTGCCTACTCTATATGATCAACATGATGTAATCAAAGTAAGGGATTAGTGTGCTATTTTGTGGGATCTCTAGACAATCCAAATATTTTCAGATTATATTATGACAGAGTGAATGAGTAGTAATGCAGCTCTGAGATTAAACTGTAAATAAATATTTGTCCATTCCACATATATATTTCTTCTGATCTTCTTTTCTAATTAAGATACAAAAGAACACATTCAGCAAATCACTGGTCTCATACTGTGTACCCAAGGCCTTATTAATCTATTCTAGCAACCATACTATATACACTGCAGCAGCCATGGTCAGGGCATCTACTTGGTTGAGCTTATAGTAATCTGCAGTCCCTCTCTAGGATCCATACAGTTTCCGAAGGATGAGACTGATGAATTTAAAAGAGATTTGGTAGAGACTACCACTGCTTCATCCTTTAGGTTTTTAGTGGTAGCGCTAATTCCACCATTTCTTTGTGATACAACATTATTCTGAATTGCTACTTTGGTCTTGGAACAGAGGAAGTTAATTTAGGAGGTTTTCTTTTGGCTTTTTATTTCATACTGTTACTCCACACGTTAGCAACCAATGGAGGGATTGTTCTAATTTGCAAATATAAAAATTTCAACTGAGAAGTGCAAAAGTGGTGAAATGACCACTTTGTGGGTCTGTTATTCCAGTAGATACAATGATATCCATATTTCAGTCAGGACTCTCTGACTCCCTTTATTACCTGGCCCTTGCAAACTTGTTCCTAATAGGAGAGCCATGACAATGCTTTCAATTTCTGGATATCAACTTAAATTCTATGTTCTATTTTCTTCAATATATTTGGATAATATAAATGGCAGTAGGTTATTTATTTATTTATTTATTTATTTATTTATTTATTTATTTATTTATTTTGTATGAGAAAGTCCTTATTTCTCTTTCACTTTTGAAAGATGATTTAACAGGGTACAGAATTCTAGGTTGGTGGGTTTTTTCCTCTCAAAACATTTTTTTCCTTATCTTTTCTTTTCTTTTATTATGTTACGTTAGTCACCATATAATACATCATTAGTTTTTGATGTAGTGATCCACGATTCATTGCTTTCGTATAACACCCAGTGCTCCATTCAATACGTGCCCTCTTTATTTTTTTATTTTTTAATTTTTTTATTAATACATGCCCTCTTTAATACCCATTAGCAGGCTAACCCATCCCCCCACCCCCTCCCCTTTAGAACCCTCAGTTTGTTTCTCAGAGTCCATAGTCTCTCATGATTCGTCTCTCCCTCTGATATCCCCCCCTTCATTTTTCCCTTCCTTCTCCTAATGTCCTCCATGCTATTCCTTATGTTCCACAAATAAGTGAAACCATATGATAATTGACTTTCTCTGCTTGACTTATTTCACTTAGCATAATCTCCTCCAGTCCCATCCATGTTGATGTAAAAGTTGGGTATTCATCCTTTCTGATGGCTGAGTAATATTCCATTGTATATATGGACCACATCTTCTTTATCCATTCATCTGTTGAAGGGCATCTTGGCTCTTTCCACAGTTTGGCTATTGCGGACATTGTTGCTATGAACATTGGGGTGCATATGGCTCTTCTTTTCACTACATCTGTGTCTTTGGGGTAAATACCCAGTAGTGCAATTGCTGGGTCATAGGGTAGCTCTATTTTTAATTTTTTGAGGTACTTCCACAGTGTTTTCCAAAGTGGCTGTACCAACTTGCATTCCTACCAACAGTGTAAGAGGGTTCCCCTTTCTCTACAACCTCTCCAACATTTGTTGTTTCTTGCCCTTCCAATGTTTGCCATTCTAACTGGTATAAGGTGATATCTAAGTGTGGTTTTGATTTGAATTTCCCTGATGGCTAATGATGATGAACACTTTTTCATGTGTCTGTTAGCCATTTGTATGTCTTCTTTGGAGAAGTTTCTGTTCATGTCTTCTGCCCATTTTCGGACTTGATTATTTGTTTTTTGGGTGTTTTGTTTGAGAAATTCTTTATACATCTTGGAAATCAGTGTTTTGTCTGTAGTGTCATTTACAAATATCTTCTCTCAGTCTGTGGGTTGCCTCTTTGTTTTGTTGACTGTTTCCTTTGCTGTGCAGAAGCTTTTTAATCTTGATGAAGCCCGAAAAGTTCATTTTTGCTTTTATTTCACTAGGCTTTGGAGATGTATCTTGAAAGAAGTTGCTGTGGGCGATGTCAAAGAGGTTACTGCCTATGTTCTCTTCTAGGATTTTGATGATTTCCTGTCTCACACTGAGGTCTTTCATCCATTATGAGCTTATCTTTGTGTATGGTGTTAGAGAATGGTCGAGTTTCATTCTTCTGTATATAGTTGTCCAATTTTCCCAGCACCATTTATTGAAGAGACGGTCTTTTTTCCATTGCATATTTTTTCCTATTTTGTCAAAGATTAGTTGACCATAGAGTTGAGGGTCCATATCTCAGCTCTCTATTCTGTTCCATTGGTCTATAAGTCTGTTTTTGTGCCAGTACCATGCTGTCTTGGTGATCACTGCTTTGTACTATAGCTTGAAATCAGGCAACGTGATGCCCCCAGCTTTGTTTTTCTTTTTCAAAATTTCCTTGGTGATTCGGGGTCTTTTCTGATTCCATACAAATTTTAGGATTGTTTGTTCCATCACTTTGAAAAATGTCATTGGAGTTTTGATGGGGATGGCGTTGAAGGTATAGATTGCTCTGGGTAGCATAGATATTTTAACAACATTTATTCTTCTGATCCATGAGCAGGGAAAGTTTTTCCATCTTTTTGTGTCTTCAATTTCTTTCAGGAGTGTTTTGTAGTTCCTAGAGTATAGATCCTTTACCTCTTTGGTTAGATTTATTTTGAGTTATCTTATGGTTTTTGATGCTATTGTAAATGGAATCATTTCTCTAATTTCTCTTTCTACAGTTACATTGTTAGTGTATAAGAAAGCAATGATTTCTGTGCATTGATTTTGTATCCTGTCACATTACTGAATTGCTCTATGAGTTCTGGTAATTTGGGGGTGGGTCTTTTGGGTTTTCCACATAAAGTATCATATCATCTGTGAAGAGAGAGAGTTTGACTTCTTTGCCAATTTGACTACATTTTATTTCTTTTTGTTGTCTGATTGCTGTTGCTAGGACTTCTAGTACTATGTTGAACAATAGTGGCAAGAGTGGGCATCCTTGACGTGTTCCTGATCTTAAGGGAAAGGCTCTCAGGTTTTCCCCATTGAGGATGATATTTGCTGTGGGTTTTTCATAAATGGATTTTATGAACTTGAGGAATGTTCCCTCTATCCCTATACTCTGAAGAGTTTTAATCAGGAAAGGATGCTATATTTTGTCAAATGTTTTTTTCTGCATCAATTGAGAGGACCCTATGGTTCTTCTCTCTCCTCTTATTAATGTGTTCTATCACATTGATTGATTTGCAAATGTTGAACCACCCTTGCATCCCGGGGATAAATCCCACTTGGTCGTGGTGGATGATCCTTTTAATGTATTGTTGGATCCTATTAGCTAAGATTTTGTTGAGAATTTTGGAACCCATATTCATCAGGGATATCAATCTCAAATTCTCCTTTTTGATGGGGTCTTAGCCTAGTTTGGGGAATAAGGTAATGCTGGCTTCATAGAATGAGTCTGGAAACTTTCCTTCTGTTTCTATCTTTTAAAACAGCTTCAGGAGGATAGGTATTATTTCTTCTTTGAATGTTTGGTAGAATTCACCAGGGAATCCATCAGGCCCTGGACTCTTGTTTTTTGAGAGGTTTTTGATCACTGCTTCAATCTCGTTACTGGTTATTGGCCTATTCAGGTTGTCAATTTCTTTCTGTTTCAGTCTTGGGAGTTTATAGGTTTCCAGGAAGGCATCCATTTCTTCCAGGCTGCTCAATTTATTGGCATATAGTTGTTGATAATAATTTCTAATAATTGTTTCTATTTCCTTGGTGTTAGTTGTGATCTCTCCCCTTTCATTCATAATTTTATTAATTTGGGTCCTTTCTTTTTTCTTTTGGATAAGTCTGGCCAGTAGCTTAATGATCTTATTAATTATTTCAAAGAACCAGCTTCTAGTTTCCTCTTATCTGATCTACTGTGTTTCTGGTTTCTAATTCATTGATCTCTGCTCTAATCTTAATTATTTCTCTTCTAATGCATGGCTTAGGCATTGTTTGTTGCTTTTTCTCTAGCTCATTAAGGTGTAAAATTAGTTGGTGAATTTGGGATTTTTCTATTTTTTTGAGTGAGGCTTGGATGGCTGTGTATTTCCCCCATAGGACCGCCTTTGCAGTATCCCATAGGTTTTGGTCTGATGTGTTTCATTCTCATTGGTGTCCATGAATTATTTAAGTTCTTCTTTGATTTCCTGGTTGACCCAAACATTCTTGAGCAGAGTGGTCTTTAACTTCCAAGTGTTTGAATTTCTTCCAATTTTTTTCTTGTGATTGAGTTCCAGTTTTAAGGCATTATGGTCTGAGAATATGCAGGGAATAATCTCAGTCTTTTGGTATTGGTTAAGACCTGATTTGTGACCCAGTATATGGTCTATTTTGGAGAAAGTTCCAGAAGAATGAGTGTTCTGTTGTTTTAGGGTGGAATGTTCTGTATATATCTAGGGGGTCCATCTGGTCCAGTATGTCATTCAAAGCTCTTGTTTCTTTGTTGATTTTCTGCTTCTTCATCTATCTATTCAGCAATAGATAGATGATCTATCTATTGCTGAAAGTGGAGTATTGAATCTCCTACAATTAACGTATTGTTATCAATATGACTCTTTATTTTGGTTAACAGTTGGCTTATGTAGAGGGCTGTTCCCATGTTGGGGGGCATAGATATTTACAATTGTTAGATCTTCTTGTTGGATAGACCCTTTAAGAATGATATAGTGTCCTTCTGCATCTCTAACTACAGTCTTTAGCTTAAAATCTAATTTATCTGATATAAGAATTGCTCCCCCAGCTTTCTTTTGTGGTCCATTGGCATGGAAGATGGAACTCCATCCCTTCATTTTTAGTCTGGATGTATCTCTAGGTTCAAAATGAATCTCTTGTAGACAGCATATGGATGGGTCCTGTCTTTTATCCAATCTGCAACCCTGTGCCATTTTATGGGAGCATTTAAGCTGTTCACGTTGAGAGTGATTATTGAAAGATACGAATTTATTGTCATCATCTTGCCTGTGAAGACCTTGTTTTTATAGATTGTCCCTGTAAATTTCTGTTCTATATCACTCTTTGGGTCTTTCTCCTTTTCTAGAACCCCCCTTAATATTTCTTGCAGGGCCGGCTTAGTGGTCACATATTCTTTCAGTTTCTGCTGGTCTTGGAAGCTCTGCATCTCTCCATCCATTCTAAATGAGAGCCTTGCAGGATAAAGTATTCTTGGCTGCATGTTCTGCTCGTTTAGTATCCTGAATATGTCTTCCCAGGCTTTTCTGGCTTGCCAGGTCTCTGGATAGGTCTGACGTTATTCTGATGTTCCTCCCTCTGTACATAAGGAATCTCTTCCCCCTAACTGCCCTTAAGATGGTTTCCTTGGTTTTAAGATTTGCAAGTTTTACTATTACATACTGGGGCATTGGCCTGTTTTCCTTGATCTTGGGAGGGGTCCTCTCTGCCTCTAGGCAGACAAACAAACAAATGTTTGTTTCATTCCCCAGATTAGAGAAGTTCTCAGCTACGATTTACTCAAATATATCTTCTAGTCTTCTCTCTCTCTCCCCCCACAGGGATCCCAATAATTCTGTCATTGGAACGTTTCATGGTGTCACTTATTTCTCTGATTCTATTTTCATGGATTTTGAGTTGTTTTTCCCTGCGCTCCTCTTTTTCCTTCTTGCCTATTAATTGGTCTTCTAGATCACTAATTCGTTCTTCTGCCTCACTTACCCTAGCTGTTAGATTATCTAGATTAGATTGGATCTCATTGATAGCATTTTTAAATTCTGCCAATTCAGCTTTCATTTCTGCCCTTAGAGACTATGTTGCCATTACTCGATTTCTCCATTCTAGCTATTGTCTTCACAATTGCTAGCCTGAATTCCATCTCTGACATCTTGGTTATATCTGTATCAATTTGTAAATCTGTAGCAGAAGTCAAAGTCTCTGAGTCTTTCCTATTTTGGGGGTTCCTCCTCCTAGTCATTCTGTTGAGGGGTGGTTAAGGGGATGTACAGAGTCCAAATTATTGACCACAACCCAAGCAAGATGCACCTGTTTTATAAGGACCCTAGGATTGCTGGCCTCTTGTTCTCCCAGCCTGTCTTCTGGGGGAGGGGCCTACTGCGCTGTTACTCAGGCAACCCTGGGTGGGGGATGGGCTCAGTGAAAACCATTTTTTTGCGGCTTTTGTTCTCTGGCTGCTTTCCCTGGTGGCTTTCTGCCAGGAGTCAGAGCAGAAGAGATCGTTTCCAACCCTCTGCCTCAGAGCAGAGAGATTGTTGTCTGTTCTTCAGTGAGCTCTCCTGGCCACACTATCTCTGTTTCTGTCTGTGCTGCTATAAACTGCAGAGTCCTGGGTTGTGCACCCCTCAGCAGCGCTCCCAATCCTTGCCTCCAGGTTGGGGCACGTCTCCGTCCTTTGTGCTTCTAAAACCACCATCTGTCCCCAGTTCACATGCGTGGCCCTGCTGCTCTGGGTTTCAGTCCAGGGGGGCTGCCCTAAAGTCCTTTCCCCACTGCTACCGGTCTGCGAGTCTGTGCCCTGTCCCCAGCAAGGGGGCTATTGCTCACTGGCCGTGTAGGATCCCCACAGCCAGGCTCCCTCCCACTGCCATTTATCCTCCAATATATGCTGGCAGAATCATGGCTCCCTGCTTTGTACTCGAAACCAACTGCCTGAGATGTTCTGTTTGCAGAGATCCAGAACTACCTTCTTACATCTCAGGCTGATTTTGTGGGTGTTCAGAGAGGTCTAATAGATATCCAGCTCAATTCTGGGGACTGGTTGGAATAGGGTTCCCTACTCCTCCACCATCTATTTTTTGTCCTGGCAGTAAGTTCTTTAATGGAAGGACTGGGGAGATCATACTTGCCACAGTATTACAGGTTTGTCCTCTCAGGGACCTGTTCACTTTATTAGTTGACAGGTTCTAAATCTGAAAA
Source organism: Mirounga angustirostris (assembly GCF_029215605.1). NCBI lineage: Eukaryota > Metazoa > Chordata > Mammalia > Carnivora > Phocidae > Mirounga > Mirounga angustirostris. Next base: position 44,573,667 of record NW_026991716.1, on the reverse strand, counting down.
TTGGATCAGGTCTGGGAACTAAGCAAGAGATCCTGACTTTTTATTGGGGTAATATCTCTCAGTCCCCTGATCATCCATTCTTTTCTTTTTCTGGCTATAGATATTGAACTGTAGCCTTGTTGGCTCTCTGTCTATTTTTCCTCTAGGGATACCATGCACTATTAACCATCTCCATAACACCCTGTGGGCCAAGACTTCTTGGATGTCCTTCTGACCTTGATGGTTATTATAATTTTGTCTTCCTGGTCTCTGGCAGTTAAATGCTACCACCTGTCCTATATTAGTTCAGAGCTGCTCTATCTTTATAAATATTAATGAGCCCTGGCCTGGGACCTTCTCTCTTTCCATCAGCTCTGGACTGCAGAGGTGAGCCACCACTGAACTTCTTAGTGACATTGGTGCTTTTCTCAGCAATGCATTCCTTGGCAAATGGTATTTCCTATGGGCTCCATGGATTATATTCTCCTTGTTTCTTATAGTTTTATATAATAGATGCATTCTATCATCCCCACTTCCTTAATCTATTTCTTGGTCTATCTTCCAGGGAAATTCAGTCATTTCCCCATAATTCAGGATAGGGCATTGATTTCTGCATATTTATAAGATCCTCCTATCACTGAGTTTGCCTCATCCTTTGGAGTCTTTGCTAGGGCATTATAACCTGTGTCCCAATGAAGTGTCGCAAATAATGAATTCTTGTTTATTCTATGTTATACTCCAGCTTCCTTGCATAAACGCTCTTAAAATCCAATCCTAGGGATACTATTTTGACTTTTACTGAATCATGCTAGCTAATTCCTATAGCCCCTTTAGGATACAATCATTTTTTCCTCCCTTTTTCAGGCACAGTATATCCCCAGCCTGAAGATGCTAGGATTTAAACTTAGATTTCCTCCTGAGAGCCAGGAGAGGTAGTATAAGTTCAAAAAGGGATGCCTATTTAATTGTGGGGAAGTGCCATCTTCAGGGCCTCCTAGGTGGTCAGGATATGTACTAGTTCTAACTAGGGAAAGATGAGCTCTCTCTGCAACCTCTAAATTTCATGGGTACTGCAAAGCCTACATTCTCAGGATATCTGTCCAAATGTCCCCATTTCTTCTTTCAAAATCCCAGGGTTTTGGATGGACTCTGAATTTAGTATAACAGACTTGGATAATCATTTAAACATCTCTGGAGCTTTACAAATCTATCAAGTCCTGAGTTTGCTCCTTATCTATGTTGCAGTTCCTTTAAGTCCCCTCCCCCGCAAAGGCCCACCTTCTCTCACATAGTGCTTTTAATTGCTTGTTCACATCCTTTAGTTTCTCATTATTCCTCCATAGGTTGTCAATATAACTTTGCAATAACTAGTGAACTCCTCTGTAAGTTGTCAGTATGACTTTGCAGTAACTAGTGAGTTCTCCATCACACACAACTTTCAAATGATTGAGTCATTGTAATGAGCCTAGTAAATCATCAAATTCTAATGACTAAACCATTGAGATGGGCACCAGTATGCCCATCCTGCTCAGTCATTAGCTCAGCTGAGCTCAGGGAAATTGTGGCCTCCGGATAAATGTAGCAGTAGATCCTGTGAGGTGGCACCTAGGAAGACAAGTCAACTATGCTCCATCTACTAGGTAATCTGAGCATGACAGCCACAAAACACCATCAAATACAACTTCCCCATATTATGGATGAGAACACATAGATTAGAGGTTGAAGAACTTGCCTAAGTCACAAATTCAACTAGTACCAAACTGATATTTCCTGTTGTGAATATCCTACAAACTTGCAAAATGGCATATCAACTGTCTAATGGATAGCTCTTATTTAGAAATCAGAAGTAAATGTTTACATCTTAACTTGGCATTTTTGCATCCTAAAACTGATGCTCCTCTTGAAATTCCTAGCTAGGATTTCAGCTCTAGCCAGTAACCCAATGGGGCACCTATACTCTTTCTTATAGGAGAAATAGGAGTTCATCAGTGGTGGTAGTATTTTTCCAGATAAGAGAAACCTGAGCAAAACCAGAGACATAACGTTATACGCCAAATTTGAGGAATGGCCCAGAAATTGTTTTTGTTTAGAGAATAGAGAAAAGATGGGAGAATGATGGGAGGTGATTCTGAAGATGGGTATTGGATATTGGAAAAAACTGAACTATAAATAGCCAAGAGGAGTTTTTAAGCTGACTGCGAATGCAATTCCTAGAAACTTCTTACATATATTTAGGTACAAAAATAAAAATAAACTAATATTTTTAAAACTAAAACAAAATATCCAGTAGTTAAGTATTTACATTTATATTCTTTTAGTGTTATATAAATAGAAGTTAGAGCAGTGTACAAGAAACCATTTGCTCAGGTTTATTCTCTGACAAAAATAATTTTTTTTTTCTGTAGTACAAATCTGGCCTCACAGCAAAAAAATTATTTAGAAATTGTTTCTTAATTCAAAGCTTAAGTATTAATACAAATCTCACTCTTCTATAGATCAAAGATTCCCTGCCTACCCCCACTCCAGAAAAATAATGATTTAATTTTACTTTCTTTCAGATAATAAAAATTTTTGCTTGAGAATTAAAATGTGTTTGTTTTGAAATATAAATGCAGGTTAAATGGTAATGATTATAAAAATTTTCTTTAAGACTCAGCCTATTACATAAAAATATAAATATTTGCTTGCCTATTTGAAATATAAATACTAGTTAACTCATACTCAGAAATGGCTAGAACCATTTCTTAACCTTGAAATATTTATGCAAATTATCTAGTTATGCAAATTATCTGTATATTATGAGTTTATATATTTCATTAATGTTCCAAATTAGATATTGTGATTATAGTTATGGCCTTGGCATTAGATTTTGGATCTGTTCCACTTACTGGCTAAATGACTGAGAAAATTTAGTTTCTTCATGTGCTTAATGGCAATAAGACTATCTACTTCATAGTTGTTGTGAAGATGAAAATCAAACAATGCAGGACACCTGGGTGGCTCAGTCAGTTAAATGTCTGCCTTCTGCTCAGGTCATGATCCCATGGTCCTGGGATTGAGCCCCACATCAGGCTCCCTGCTCAGCTTGGAGCCTGCTTCTCCCTCTCCCTCTGCTGCTACCCTGCTTCTGCTCTCTCTCTCATTCAAATGAATAAATAAATTCTTAAAAAAAAAATCAAACAATGCTTGTAAGGTAGGCATAATTTAGGAAAACGCTGGAAAGTGGAACAAGGAATGCAAACTGGTTTGGGAGTCCAGAGCATGGAAAACAACATATAGGCAGTTTTGATCCCCAATTTTACCAAAGAAGGTACCCTAGGTAAGGTCATTCCTTCCCCAGAGCAACCTGGAGGCACCACCAGGTGATACCACCAGGCAAACTGACACCACTATTGAGGCTGATTAATCTGGAGCCCAACAAACAATAACTAGAGAGGGGATTTTTTTCTTCTTCCCTATAGGTAGGCCTTCAACTCCCCTCCTTAACTAAAAAGCATCAGATGATTGGGAGATACAGAAAAAAAGAATCCTGTTATAACAAATGCCTAGCCAAGTAAGTCTCTGTATCCCCAAGAGCCAGAAAGTCTCTTCCTCCATTTAGCAGCATTAGACACCTAGCCTGAGGAACTCCTTCCACCCCTTCCGGTTGCATAGGCAAGGGACAGTGAAAGCCCCAATGGCATTGGATAAATGAAGCAGAAAAAAGAACATAATAAATGTTTTGAAAAATTTCAAGGAAGCCCCTGCCCATGAATGTAGACCATATCTTGTGCACTAAACAGGGGGACTACCCATTAAAATAAAACATTTAAGTAGGAGCCAGAGTCTCCTATCATAATGTACAAAATGTTCAGTACCAATAAAAAAAAAATACGAGAACCTAGAAATTCACATCTTGACTGAGAAAATACAATCAACTAATGGCAATACAAAATGAATCAGATGTTGGAATTACTTGACAAGTATTTTAAAGCATCCATCAAATGTATGAGTCAATCAATTACACATTATCTTGAAGCAAATGAATATAGAAAACCTCAGTAAAGAAATGGAAATTATAAAAAGGAAACAAATAGACAAGATAGAACTAAAAAATATAATTACAGAAAAAACTGGCTGATGAACTTGATATTAGAGTTGACAGAAGACATATTTAGTAAATTTGTGAACTGATCAATAGAATTTCTTCAATTCAAAGAGAAAACACAGTAAAAAAAAGTAACCAAAGCCTCAGGGACCTATGGGATAATAACACAAGATCCAACATTCATATCATTGGAAAGAGCTGTCAACTGCAAATTTTATATTAATAAAACTATCCTTTAGGAATAAAGGGGAAAAAAGACATTGTCAAATTAAGGAAAACTAAAATAATTGTTGCCTTACCCTTAAAGATTAATTAGAGGAAGTTTTTCAAACAGCAAAGGAATCATAAGAGATCTTGAAATATTAGGAAGGAAGAAAATAAGAGAAAGAGAAAAAATAAAAGTATATACAAAAAGCTAACTTCTCCCTCATGAGTTTATATATCTTTATGATTAAAACAAAAGTTATAATACCATGCTCAAGATAATGATACTTAAAAATAAAGAAGTTGAAGGGTGGATGCATGTAATGTTTCCATGCTTCACTCAAAATGGTAACATGTTGATGGCATACATGTACACTTAATACCCAGAGCAACCACTATGAAAAGGAAACCAAAAATGCACTCAAAACATTAAACAAGAAGAAATCCTAAAAAAACATTCAGGTGTCCACAGGAAGCCAAAAAAAAAAAAAAAAAAAAGAAAAAAAGTGACAGAGAAAGAAGAATGAGAAACATGGGAAATAAACAAAAGCCAAATAAAATGGCAGCTTTATAATATAACATACAGTAACTATTTTAAATGTACAAAGCAAAAAGAAGAGATTGTCAGTGTGGATGAAGATACATGACCCAACTATATGCTGTTTACAAAAAATACCACTTCAAATACAATGATATAAATTGCTTACCAATAAAAAATAGAAAAAGACAGATAAAGCTATCAATCAAAATACAGGAGTGGCTATGTTAATATCAGTTAAATAAACTTCAGAATAAAAAGGTGTTAAAACAAAATATGACACATAATAGTGGCATCAATCCACTAAAAAGATATAACAATACTAAATATTGAAGCAAAAACTAATGAGAGCAAATAAGCAATGAAAAAGAATGGGCTATTATTACATGCAACAAACTGGATGATTCTCTGAGGAATTATGCTGAGTGAATTAAACCAATCCCTAAAAGTCACACAATGTACGATATAACATTTTTGAAATGACATATTATAGAAATGGAGAACAGATTAGTAGTTGTCAGCAGTTAAGGGTGAGAGGGGGCAGATGTATGCAGTGGGAATGAGTTTAGTGTGGTTATAAAAGGCCAGCTATGATGATGGTACTATTCTGTCTCTTGACTGCGATGGTGGATAAACAAACCAATGCATGATAAAATTGGATAGGGCTAAACACACACATGTGTACCATGAAATGGGATATTTGAATAACATCAGTGGATTTTGTGTAATGTACTATAGTTTTGCCAGATCTTACTATTGGGGAAAATGGGTAAAGGATAGGTGAGATTTCTCTGCATTATTTCTCGTAGCTTCATGCAAAACTACAATCATCTTCAAATAAAAAGTTTAAGTTAAAAATTGGGGGAGCCTGGGTGGCTCAGTCAGTTAAGCGGCTGCCTTCGGCTCAGGTCATGATCCCTGGGTCCTGGGATCGAGCCCCACATCCGGCTCCCTGCTCAGTGGAGAGCCTGCTTCTCCCTCTCTCTCTGCCTGCCTCTCTGCCTACTTGTGCTTTCCCTCTCTGTGTCAAATAAATAAATAAAATCTTTAAAAAAATAAATAAAATAAAAATTGAATAGAGGTACAAGTATAATGTCTGTTTGAGGGAGGAAGATATGTTTGAATAAATTATAAAATAGGATAATTTTGGTGTTAGAAAATGCTAACAGTTTACATTTCTAGAAATCTTTCATACAAAACTAGTCAAGTCCTGAGGCAGGAAATAGAGGGTAAAGTGTCTCTTAAAATCAGTTTCTGAAAAAGAAAGCTGTTGCAAGGTAGAAAACAAATTCCATGACAAGCTGAGTTGTGAGCTGATGTCCTAAACATCACTCATTAGATCAGAGCAGACAGGTGCAGAGTCAGGTACTAAATTTGAATCCACTTGGTAATTTTGCTAGTCCAACCATACAAGATACTTTGGGAAATTTTCAGACATTACTAAGATTCCACACAGAACAGGGAACAATTGCAGAAAGAAATTCAAAATATTGAAAGGAGTTCCAGAAAACAAACAGAGAAGATCTTTCAGCTGAACTGAAACAAGTTAAATACGTGCTGGATAAATGGGTAGAGAGAAGTAAATAGAAATCTCTCGACTGTGAAATTAAGATCCCCTTGTCCAAATATGCTAGTATGTATATCTTCTATCACTCAGTGCTTGGTAAAAGTGAATGAACTTAACAAACACTGGTTCCTGTCTATGCTTTTAAAATTCTGCTCCTGTTTTCTTCCTGTTTGAATGGCTGAAAATTTTGAAAATCAGAAATGCTACCAATTAAGATTTGTCTAAAGTGTACGAGTTAATCCAAGTTCTGTATCACAGCATATGAAGACATTGGGAATGCTTAACAGACACCATAGTGTGTCTTATGTTCTTAAAAATCTAAGGTACTGGGCACACGTTTAAGTAGAAATATTTTGTGCATTCTTTTAGTAATTTAGCTTACATCAAGTAGCATTTTTATTTTTTGTCTCTAACTGTTGTGACAAGAGGCTTACTTATCTCCCATTTATTTGAGAGACCGCTTTCTTCTTGGCAGTAATTAGGTAAGCACTTCTGACTCATTCTCAATCAAGACTAACAGTACTCACTTAAGAGCATCCTTCAAACTGCAGTTTCAGGATAATAAGTGCCAATCCTTATCATCTGAGTGCTAGCAAGAACATGGGCTACCAAATAAGGAGTTGGAACCGGGACAGGCTTCATGGACCTGTGACCTGTGTAGTCACAGAGGCCCCTTACAATAGGGGCCCAACACTTGATTTGATGATCTGCTCTCACTGTTTTGAAATTCTTAGTGATTTTTGAACAAGAACCCCTGCATTTTTATTATGTGTCCTGCCAGTTATGAATCTGGTCCTGAATGGACCTGAAATCAGGGGATGGGAGTAGCCGATCACTCCAGAATGAGAAAGGAGAAAGGAACTTCCTTGACGTGACACACCTGGAAACTCCACTCCTACCAGGTTTGGCATGGAGGTGACTTGTTTGCTGACTTCTCTTTCTCTCACTGCTGGGGATTCAGTTCAGTGTTTGGGTCTCTGACAGGCCTTTTCACAACACATCTGGAACATCATATTTATCCAAGAGATAGTTTACCCAGATAGAAACCAAATCTGAGTCCAGTGCTGTCAAGTACTATAGAAAGTTGGGGGAAGCCACTTTTCTTATGTTTCTGGCTCATTCTATCACCTATAATGAAATCATTAAAAATCTTAAAGGTCCTGCTCACTTTTTTTTTGGTCCTGCCCCCTTTTAAAATATTCTGTTGGTATTAGAGTGCTTTCTATTCTGGAAAAGTCTTAAGCAACAGTGTTAATATATGTAATCTGCTTCTAGATCTTGGGTAGGGAGATACAAAATACAGTGGATATATATATCCATGGAACAGAAAAATGCATTTTACATGTACTCATTACATAAGTAATGTGGGATTATGAAATTGTTCACACATTTTATACATGGTTGAATGTTTTCATTATGATATATATGAGTAAATGGTTTTTCAGTGCTGAAAAATATAGGTGCCCTTCTCAGTTCTTACTCTAATAGCTTTCTTTTTTCTTTTTTCTTTTTTTTTTTAAGAACTCTCCTAATATGTAACTTACATGTCATAATATTTAACCATTTTAATATACAATTCAGTGATATTTAGTACATTTTACAGAGTTGGACAAACAGCACCACAATCCCGTTTAAAAAAATTTCCATCAATTTAAAAATATCCCCCATGCAATCATTCCTGTTATCTCCAGGCAACCCTTAATCTACTTTCTGTTCATATAGAACTTTCTGCCTTTTCTGGATATTTTATACAAGTTAAGTCACATGATATGTGGCCTTTTGTACCTGGCTTCTTTCACTTAGAAGCTTATCCATTACACCAATTATTGTTCTCAGTCTTTTTTATTATAGACATTCTAATGGATATGAAATAAATTTTCATGTGGTTTTAATTTGCATTTTTATTTTTTTAATTTTTAATTTAAATTCAATTAATTAACATATAGTATATTATTAGTTTCAGAGGTAGAGGTCAGTCTTATATAATACCCAGTGCTCATTATATCATGCCCTCCCCAATGTCCATCAGCCAGTTACCCCATCTCTCCACCCTCTTCCCTTCCAGCAACCCTCAGTTTGTTTCTTATAGTTAAGAGTCTCTTATGGTTTGCCTCCCTCTCTGATATCATCTTGTTTTATTTTTCCCTCCCTTCCCCTATGATGCTCTGTTTTGTTTCTTAAATTCCACATATGAATGAGATCATATGATAATTGTTTTTCTGATTGACTTATTTCACTTAGCATAATACCCTCTAGTTCCATCCATGTTGTTACAAATGGCAAGATTTCACTTTTTTTGATGGCTGAATTGTATTCCATTGTATATATGTATACCACATCTTCTTTATTAGTTCATCTGTCAATGGACAGCTGGGCTCTTTCCCTAGTTTGGTTATTGTGGACATTGCTGTTATAAAAATTGGAGTGCAGGTGCCCCTTCAGATCACTACATTTGTATCTTTAGGGCAAATACATAGTAGTGTAATTGCTGGGTCATAGGATAGCTTTATTTTCAACTTTTTGAGGAACCTCCATACTGTTTTCCAGAGTGGCTGACAAGCTTGCATTCCCACCAACAGTGTAGGAGGGTTCCCCTTTCTCCACAACCTCACAAACATCTGTCGTTTCCTGACTGGTTAATTTTAGCCATTTTCACTGGTGTAAGATGGTATCTCATTATGGTTTTGATTTGTATTTCCCTGATGCCCAGTGATGTTGAGCATTTTTTCATGTGTCTGTTGGCTATTTGGATGTCTTCCTTGGAGAAATGTCTGTTCATATTTTCTGCCCATTACTTGACTGGATTTTTGTTCTTTGGGTGTTGAGTTTGATAAGTTCTTTATAGATTTTGGATACTATCTGATATGTCATTTGCAAATGTCTTCTCCCATTCTGTCGGTCATCTTTTGGTTTTGTCAACTGTTTCCTTTGCTGTGCAAAAGCTTTTGATCTTGAAGAAGTCCCAATAGTTCATTTTTGCCCTTGCTTCCCTTGCCTTTGGTGATGTGTCTAGGAAGAAGTTCCTGTGACCAAAAGTCACAGAGGTGGCTGCCTGTGTTCTCCTCTAATATTTTGATGGATTCCTGTCTCACATTGAGGTCTTTCATCTATTTTGAGTCTATTTCTGTGTATGATTTAAGAAAATGGTCCAGTTTCATTCTTCTGCATGTGGCTGTCCAATTTTCCAACACCATTTGTTGAAGAGACTGTCTTTTTTCCATCGAATATTCTTTCCTGCTTTGTCGAAGATTAGCTGATCATAGAGTTAAAGGTCCATTTCTGAGTTCACTATTCAGTTCTATTGATCTAGGTGTCTGTTTTTGTGCCAGTACCATACTGTCTTGATGATTATAGCTTTGTAATAGAGCTTGAAGTCTGGAATTGTGATATCACCAGCTTTTGTTTTCTTTTTCAACATTCCTTTGGCTATTTGGGGTCTTTTCTGGTTCCACACAAATTTTAGGATTATTTGTTCCAGCTCTGTGAAAAAAGTTGATGGTATTCTGATAGCAATTACATTGAATGTATAGATTGTTCTAGGTAGCATAGACATTTTACCAATATTTGATCTTCCAATCCATGTGCATAGAATGTTTTTCCATTTCTTTGTGTCTTCCTCAGTTTCTTTCATGAGTGTTCTCTAATTTTCTGAGTACAGATCCCTTGCCCCCTTGGTTAGGTTTATTTCTAGACATCTTATGATTTTTGGTGCAATTGGAAATGGGATCAACTCCTTAATTTCTCTTTCTTCTGTCTCATTGTTAGTATATAGAAATGCAACTGATTTTTGTGTATTGATTATGTATTGACTCTTTGATGAATTCCTGTATGAGTTCTAGCAATTTTGGGGTGGAGTCTTTTGGGTTTTCCACATGGAGTATCAAGACATCTGTGAAGAGTGAGAGTTTGACTTCTTGTTTGACAATTTGAATGCCTTATATTTCTTTTTGTTGTCTGATTGCTGAGGCGAGGACTTCTAGTACTATGTTGAACAACGGTGGTCAAAGTGGACAAAGTGGACAAAGTGGACAAAGTCCTCTCATGTTCCTGACCTTAGGGGAAAAGCTCTCAGTTTTTCCCCATTGAGAATGATATTCGCTGTGGGCTTTTCATATTTGCCTCTTGTGATATTGAGGTATGTACCCACTATCCCTACACTCTGAAGAGTTTTAATAAGAAATGATGCTGTACTTTGTCAAATACTTTTTCTGCATCTATTGAGAGGATCATATGGTTCTTATCCTTTCTTTTATTAATGTAGTGTATCACATTGATTGATTTGTGGATGTTGAACCACACTTACAATTCTGGAATAAATCCTACTTGGTCATGGTGAGTAATCCTTTTAATATACTTTGGGATCCTATTGGCTAGTATCTTGGTGAGAATTTTGGCATCCATATTCATCAGGGATATTTGTCTGTAATTCTCCTTTTTGGTGGGGTCTTTGGGTTTGGGATCAAGGTAATGCTGGCCTCATAGAATGAGTTTGGAAGATTTCCTTCCATTTCTATTTTTTTGAAACAGCTTCAGAAGAATAGGTATTCTTCTTTAAATGTGTGGTAGAATCCCTCTGGGAAGCCATCCAAACCTGATTCTTTTTTGCTGGGAGATTTTTGATTACTGCTTCAATTTCCTTGCTGGTTATGGGTCTGTTCAGGTTTTATATTTCTTCCTGTTTCAGTTTTGGCAGTTTATACATTTCCAGGAATGTGTCCATTTCTTCCAGATTGCCTAGTTTGTTGGCATATAGTTACTCATAATATGTTCTTTCAATTGTTTGTATTACCTTGGTGTTGGTTGTGATCTCCCCTTTTTCATTTATAATTTTATTAATTTGGATTCTTTATCTTTTCTTTTTGATAAGTCTGGCTAGGGGTTTATTGATCTTATTAATTCTTTCAAAGACCCAGCTCCTAGTTTCATCGATCTGTTCTACTGTTCTTTTGGTTTCTATTTCATTGATTTCTGCTCTACTATTTATTAATTCTCTTCTGCTTCTGGGTTTAGGCTTTATTTGCTGTTCTTTCTAGGCTCCTTTATGTGTTAAATTGTATTGGAGAGCTTTCTTGTTTCTTGAGAAAGTTTTTGATTGCTATATACATCTCTTTTAGGACTGCCTTTTTCTATCCCAAAGGTTTTGAACAGTTGTGTTTTCATTTTCATTTGTTTCCATGAATTTTTTAAATTCTTCTTTAGTTTCCTGGTTGACCCATTCATTCTTTAGTAGGATGCTCTTCAAGCTCCATATATTTGAGTTCTTTCCAAATTTCCTCTTGTTCTTTATAGATTTTGGATACTAGCCCTTTAACTGATATGTCATTTGCAAATATCTTCTCCCATTCTGTCGGTTGTCTTTTGGTTTTGTTGACTGTTTCCTTTGCTGTGCAAAAGCTTTTGATCTTGAAGAAGTCCCAATAGTTCATTTTTGCCCTTGCTTCCCTTGCCTTTGGTGATGTTTCTAGGAAGAAGTTGCTGCGGCTGAGGTCAAAGAGGTTGCTGCCTGTGTTCTCCTTTAGGATTTTGTTGGACTCCTGTCTCACATTTAGGTCTTTCAACCATTTGGAGTCTATTTTTGTGTGTGGTGTAAGGAAATGGTCCAGTTTCATTCTTCTGCATGTGGCTATCCAATTTTCCCAGCACCATTTGTTGACGTCTTTTTTCCATTGGCCATTCTTTCCTGCTTTGTCAAGATGAGTTGACCATAGAGTTGAGGGTCCATTTCTGGGCTCTCTATTCTGTTCCATTGATCTATGTGTCTGTTTTTGTGCCAGTACCATACTGTCTTGATGATGACAGCTTTGTAATAGAGCTGGAAGTCCGGAATTGTGATGCCGCCAGCTTTGCTTTTCTTTTTCAACATTCCTCTGGCTATGCGGGGTCTTTTCTGGTTCCATACAAATTTTAGGATGATTTGTTCCATTTCTTTGAAAAAAGTGGATGGTATTTTGATGGGGATTGCATTGAATGTGTAGATTGCTCTAGGTAGCATTGACATCTTCACAATATTTGTTCTTCCAATCCATGAGCATGGCACGTTTTTCCATTTCTTTGTGTCTTCCTCAATTTCTTTCATGAGTATTTTATAGTTTTCTGAGTGCAGATCCTTTGCCTCTTTGGTTAGATTTATTCCTAGGTATCTTATGGTTTTGGGTGAAATTGTAAATGGGATCAACTCCTTAATTTCTCTTTCTTCTGTCTTGTTGGTGTATAGGAATGCCACTGATTTCTGTGCCTTAATTTTATATCCTGCCACTTTACTGAATTCCTGTATGAGCTCTAGCAGTTTTGGGGTGGAGTCTTTTGGGTTTTCCACATAAAGTATCATATCATCTGCGAAGCGTAAGAGTTAGACTTCTTTGCCGATTTGGATGCCTTTGATTTCTTTTTGTTGTCTGATTGCTGTGGCTAAGACTTCTAATACTATGTTGAATAGCAGTAGTGATAGTGAACATCCCCGCCACATTCCTGACCTTAGGGGGAAGCTTTCAGTTTTTGCCCATTGAGAATGATATTCACTGTGGGTTTTTCATAGATGGCTTTTATGATATTGAGGTATGTACCCTCTATCCCTATACTCTGAAGAGTTTTGATCAAGAAAGGATGCTGTCTTTGTCAAATGCTTTTTCTGCATCTATTGAGAGGATCATATGATTCTTGTTCTTTCTTTTATTAATGTATTGTATCATATTGATTGTTTTGTGGATGTTGAACCAACCTTGCAGCTCAGGGATAAATCCCACTTGGTCGTGGTGAATAATCCTTTTAATGTACTGTTGGATCCTATTGGCTAGTATTTTGGTGAGAATTTTTGCATCCATGTTCATCAAGGATATTGGTCTGTAATTCTCTTTTTTGATGGGGTCTTTGTCTGGTTTGAGGATCAACGTAATGGTGGCCTCATAAAACGAGTTTGGAAACTTTCTTATAGTATTCTTGGCTGTATATTTTTCTCATTTAGTGCTCTGAATATATCATGCCAGTCCTTTCTGTCCTGCCAGGTCTCTGTGGATAGGTCTGTTGCCAGTCTAATGTTTCTACAATTGTAGGTTACAGATTTCTTGTCCCGAGCTGCTTTCAGGATTTTCTCTTTGTCTCTGAGACTCATAAGTTTTACTATTAGATATTGGGGTGTTGACCTATTTTTATTGATTTTGAGGAAGGTTCTCTGTGCCTCCTGGATTTTGATGTCTGTTTCCTTCCCCAAATTAGGGAAGTTCTCTGCTATAATTTGCTTAACACCCAACTCACTGGAATGTACAGATCATCTAAGCAGATCAACAAGGAAACAAAGTCTTTGAATGACACATTTGACCAGTTGGACTTCACAGATATATATAGAGCTTTCCATCCTAAAGCAACAGGATACAAATTCTTCTCAAGTGCACATGGAACATTCTCCAGAATAGATCACATACTGGTCACAAATTAGGTCTCAACCTGTACCAAAAAATTGGAATTATTTGTTTTATTTGTTTGTTTGTGTTTTGTCTGTTTGTTTATCCAGATTTATTCCTTTTTTTTTTTGCATTTTATTTATTTTTTTATGTTATGTTAATAATAAAAAAAAACAAAACAAAAACAAGAAACCCACACAAATTTCCTCTTGTGATTGAGTTCAAGTTTCAAAGCATTGAAACTATAAATATGAAAGTGTGCCTGGAATGATTTAGTGTCCAGGAAGATTTTTCTCTTTCTTGAATGACACCCTTGCTGGATAAAGTATTCTTGGCTGCATATTTTTCTCATTTAGCACCCTGAATATATCATGCCAGTTCTTTCTGGCCTGCCAGATGTCTGTGGATAGGTCTGCTGCCAGTCTAATGTTTCTACTCTTGTAGGTTATGTACCTCTTGTCCTGAGTTGCTTTCAGGATTTTCTCTTTGTCTCTGAGATTTGCAAGCTTCACTATTATATTTTGGGGTGTTGATCTATTTTTATTGATTTTGAAGGGGGTTCTCTGTGCCTCCTAGACTTGAATGCCTATTTCCTTATCCACATTAGGGAAGTTCTCAGCTATAATTTGTTCCAATATACTTTCTACCACTTTCTCTTCTCTTTCTCTCCTTCTTCTTCTTCTGGGATCCCAATTATTCTAATATTGCTTAGCTTTATGTTATCACTTATCTCTTGAATTCTCCCCTTGTGATCCAGTAGTTTATTTCTCTTTTCCTCAGCTTTTTTTATTCTCCATCATTGTTTCTTCCATATCACTAATTCTCTCTTCTCCCTCATTTATCCTAGGAGTTAGAACTTCCATTTTTGATTGCATCTCATTAATAGCCTTTTTTATTTCAAATTGGTTAGATTTTAGTTCTTTTATTTCTCCAGAAAGGGATTCTCCAGTGCCTTCTATACTTTTTTCAAGCCTAGCTAGTATCTTTATAATCATTCTTCTGAAGTCTAGTTCCATTATCTTATTTATATCCATTCTGATTATGTCCCTGGCATGTAGTACTGCCTCTTGTTCTCTTTATTGAGATGAGTTTTTCTGTCTTGTCATTCTTGCAGAAAGTGGTCTCTTTTCTATTTGTAGAATTGCAGCAATTCTTTTCTTAGATCTCTTGTTGAGTTCACAGGTGTTCAGAATGATTTGATACCTATCTAGCTGAATTCCTGGGACCAAACAAAACTAAGGTCTCCTACTCCTCTGCCATCTTGGAAAAACTCTGATTTTCATTTTTGTAATGACTAATGGTGTTGAGCCTCTTTTCATGTGTTTATGAGCCATCCAGACACACAGACACATGCACACATGCATGCATGCATAGCTTTACATAGTACTTCTTTGGTGAGAATAATAATGTAAATTTTTTGCATGTTTATAATTGAGTTGTTTGCTAACTTCTGAGTTTTAAGACTGCATTAGGCTTTTGGTATTAATATAATATTTGCTGTAGGTTTTCATAGATAGATACTCTACCAAGTTGACTAAGTTCCTTTTTATTCTAGTTTGTTGGCAGTTTTTGTTTTGTTCTGTTTTGAATCATGGATGAATTTGGGTTTTTTTTTTGTTTTGTTTTTATTGTTGTTTTTGAATTTGGGTTTTTCAAACATATTTTTCTGTATCCAGATGAACATATGATTTTGTCCTTTATATTGTAAATAGTCATGGTATTTTTATATGTTGTTGGAATTGCTTTGCTACTTTTATGGTGAGGATTTTGTGTCTGTGTTCATAAGGGATATTGGCCTGTAGTACTCTTGTTTTGCCTTCTTCCAGTGTTTTGGTATTAGTAAATGTTGATCTCATAAAATGAGTTGAGGATTGTTCTTTCCTTTGATAAAAGTTGAAGGAAACTTACAGTATTGGTATTATTTTTTCCATAAATGATGATAGAATTTGACAGTGAAACCATAAGACCTAGGCTTTTTATTTTGGAAATTTTAGAATTAGTAATTCGATTTCTTCAGTTCTTATTTTTCTTTCAGAAGTTCCATTTCTTTTTGAGTTAGTTATAGTAATTACTGTTTTCTAGGAATTTTTATAATTAATATAGAATGTAGATTATGTGTGTGTATATATAGTACCCTCATCTATTTTTTAATCTCTGAAATATCAATAGTAATATTCCTTTTTTCATTCTTAAATTTAGTAATATGGGTCTTCTCTCTTTTTTTCTTGACAGTCTAGCTAAAGGTTTGCCAGTCCTTCAAAGAGCCAACTTCTGGTTTCATTGTTTTCTCCATTGTCTTTCTGTTTTGTCTTTCTTTGATTTCCATCCTGATCTATGTTATTTTTTCCTCTGCTTGCTTTTGGTTTAATTTGCTTTTCCTTTTTTCAATGTCCTTAATGTGGAAGATTAAGTTATGTCTTTCTTTTTTTCTAGAATAGGCATTTAAGACTCTAAATTTCCCTATAACACTGCTTTAGATTGATCTATGAATTTTGGTATGTTGTATTTTGTTTTTTATTATGTTAAAATATTTTAAAATATGCATTGTGATTTACTCTTTGGCCAATTGCCTATTTGGAAATGTATTATTTATTTACAAAATATCTGTGTTTTTTTTTTAATTGTATTTTGTTTTGATTTCTAAGTTAATTGCATTTTGGTCAGGAAATACACTTTGTATGATTCCACTTCTTATCAATGTATTGAGACTTTTCTATGGACTAGCCTATGATTTATTCTGGTGAGTGTTTCATGTGTACTTGTAATGAATTTTTTTCTGGTATTGTAGCAGAGTATTCTATAGATATAAGTTAAGTCAAATTGATTGATAGTGTTATTTGTGTCTTTTTTTATCCTTACTGATTTTCTGTCTCATTCTTCAGTCAGTTACTGAGAATAGGCTATTGAAGTCTCCAACCAATTTTGTTGTATTACCTCCTCTCTTCAATTTTGTTAACTTTTCTTCATATCATGCATTTTTGTGTTCTCCTTTTAGGTGTGTATGTTTACAATTGTTTTATCTTCCTTAAGAATTAACTGTTGTTTTCATCGTAACACATCCCTCTTTTTTTCTATTAAAATTTTAAAAGATTCAAGTAAATTCTGATTATATTAGTAAAGTAACTATTAACTACTATGGTTAATATTTGTATGGTGGATCTTTCTTCATTCTTTTACATTCAACCACTTTGTGTACTTGACTCTAAAGTGTAAATAGTCCTATAACCATTAATGTTCACTGTATTAGAGTTCTCCAGAGAATCATAACCAAAGGAATGTATATATACATATATACACACACACATACACATATACATATATACTCTAAATTTTGTATATATACACATATACATATATGTATATATGTATATGTGTGTATATATGTATATATATTATATAATATATAAAATTACATAATATATAAAGATTTTATTATAAAATATAATATTATAATAATTATATAATAATAAATAATATATTATAAAAATATATTTTTTATTATAAAGAATTGGCTCACATGATTATGGAAGCTGGAAAGTCTAACATCTGCAGTATGGGCTGGCAGGCTGGGGTCCCAGGAAAGCCAGTGGTGCAGATAAAGTCCCAAGGCAGTCTACTGGAGAATTCTCTCTTTTGGGGAAGCTTGTCTTTTTCTATCCAGGCCTTCAACTAATTGGATGAGGCCTACCTATATTATGGAGGGCAGTCTGCTTACTTAAAGTTCACCAATCCAAATGTTAATCTCATATAAAAGCTGACACATAAAGTTTACTACCATACTCAGTGATCCCAAATGCTAGCACTTTCAAAGTTCCTGTCATCATCTCTTCTTACTGGCTTTGATATTAATTTACATATTGTCCTGTGGGTCATTAGTGGAGGAGCTGCCTAGCAGTGGGTTAAGATAAATCATAACTATGTTCTTTAAGAAGTGTCTCAGTAAGAGTTTAAAATAACATAATTGAATTTCAGAACATTTGGGACAAATATTAATCTGGATTTATTGCATCTACTTTTTAATATTAAATTCTGTACTTTATAAATGCTTAAAAAACTATTTTCAGGTTAATAAGGAGACTAACTGCCTGTGATATTCTGTTTGTAGAGATCCAGATCTTCTTACATCTCAGGCTGATTTTGTGGGAGTTCAGAGTAGTCTGGTAGATATCCAGCTCAATTCCGAGGACCGGTTGGAATAGGGTCCCCTACTCTTCCACCATCTTTTCCTCCCCCCTGGACTTAAAAAATAAAAATAAGGAGACTAAAAATCTGATTCTGAAAAAAAACAAACAATTATAGAGAACATCAAGGATTGGTTCAAACTGCAAATTAGAATTTTATTGGGAAACTTAAATACATTTCTATTTTGCATATGTGAAAGTATATTTTTAAGTGGAGAATGCAGTAAGATGTGTGTGTTAGCATTTTTAAAATGAGAAAGAAGACGAATGATGTATCTCTTGTATAAAAACAGAGAACAAAGGGTTATGCGCAAATGCCAATAAATAAATATCTTGAGGAAAAAGTAATTATAAAAAAATCCCTTTTATATTTAAGCACATTTATCCAATCCATAGCATATTCTTAAAAGTGGGTCTAACAATTACTTTGAACTGGTGAAAAACTGAGGAAAATCTTAAAGATGTTCCAAGGAGTATCTTGTTTAATGCCTAATCAATTTAAACTTCTTGTCATTGATGTCATAGCAACTCTTAAATAAGCTTAAACAAATTACATTGATCCTCAATAAAATCTGAAGTGTGTTAATACAGTTAAATACCAATAGCACAAATAAAGCAAAACTTCTTTTCAATACTCCACAAGTTTCTTTTGTAGGTTTCTAATTTTTAAATACTTTGTTTTACTCATGTACTATTTATTTCATTTACTCAAATAGCATGCATTTTTAACTTGTATATACTAGTATACAAGTTACACTGATTATACCAAATATACACTTTCAGTAAATCATCACTAAACATGTGGCACCTGCCTTTGTGGGACCTATAGAATAGAGGGTGAAGCAGACATAGTATGATCACACAAATATAATTACAAGGTTTTAAACGTATTGAAAAAAAATACAGATATTTTAAAATCATACAAAGGGACCTGATTCAATATAGGACATCAAACAAATCTATTTTAAGAAAAAGACATGTGAATTGAGAGCTGACAGCTGAACAGTTTTGTAGGAAAGGCAGGTTTGGACAAAATAATCTAGGCAGATGGAAGAAAGGTCAAGTGCAAAGACCTTGATTTGTGAGGGCAAGTGGTAATCTAAAAGCTGAAATAAATTCTGGGAGCCTAAGTAGAGAATGAACTGGGGAGAGAAAGTAGTAGTAGGATTTTCAGTTTTAAAATATCATCCTGTTTGCCTTGTATAGAATGGATTAAAAGGAAGAAGGAATCAAAGAGGTGAAAACCATTAGCTAACAAATAGAGTAGTCCACACAAGGGATGAAGGTAGGTGAAACCGAGGGGGGAGTTATTAAGACAAGAAAGAAGGCAGTTTTGAGAGATATTTAGAAGGTAATATTAATAACAAAAGAGTATCAGTTATGATAGTGAGGAAGTAGGAGTGATTAGGGTTAAATGTTAGATTTCTGACTTGCAGAGTCCTGCAAATTCTAGCTTCACTCATTAGGAATGTAACCCTGAATAAGAGCCATTTTTTGAGGGAAGGTAATAAATTTAATTTCAGATATGCTAAATCAAGTGTCCTTTAAGGCATCTCAGCAAGATATATTAGGAAAGTAGTTTGATAAAAGAGTATAGACTCAGAAGAAAAGAGATATAAATTTGAAAAAGTTATCTGCATACATATTGTACTTGAAGACAGCAGTGTGGATTAGAGCATTAAGTAAAAAGATCTATAGAGGATTCTGAGTCAGGAGAGGAAGTAGTTGGGAGAGATGTTTAAGGAGCTTGAAATCTAAAGGTCAAGTATCAGATAATGAACCAGTAAAGATGATTAAGAATATGCCACAAGAACACTGAACTCTGCCTATTTTTTCTAAATTAGAGGTACTTAATGGTGTTGAGTGAACTACTGAGTTTTTAAATGCTTTTCTTTTGGACTTTCTGGGTGGGATCCATTATTCCCTGGACCCAGTAGTCTAGTAACTTTATGCTTTCTATACTGACAGTTGGATTATCCAGCCTCACGTGCAATATTACTAATGGACTTTGGGAATGTTTCTACATACATAAAAATAAAGGTTACTGTTGACCTAAATTTCAAGTCAGAGCTTCAATTTCTTAGTTAAGAACTTAGTCACCATCTATCAACATGCAAAACTCATAGGCACTATCTCCACTTAACCAGCAACTATTTACAGTTGATTCTTGAACAACATGGGAGTTAGGGACGCTAAACCCCACACAGTCAAAGATCCACCTATAACTTTTGACTCCCCCAAAACTTAACTACTAATAGCCTACTGTTGACTGGAAGCCTTACCAATAACAAATGGTCTTTTTTGGGGGGCAGGGAGGGAGCAGATTCCTTATTGATCCTATGAAATAAAATGTTTTAGCTCTCTCTACTTCACTTAATCTTAAATATATCTCTATTAACATAAAGTTTTTGGTGGTAAGTGGTTCACAAATATTTTTCTTCTGATTCTGAATAAATATTATTTAATTTTTCCTATATTATTAATATTCAAATGATAGTTGCAATAAAATTCTGTCTAGATCAAGGACATTTTCTCACAAATATATCATATTGCAAAGCTTGTATCATATCATATGACTTTAGACCAAGAAAAATAAATACTGTTTGCCATGATTTTTAGGACCACCTTTAGATCTCACCTTGCCTCTGTTTTTTGTCTCCTAAACTCCCTTAAGGTTAACAACAGCTTATGTAACTGTCCTCTCAGAGACTTCTGTAAATATCATTGAGACACTTTTTCTAGACTGAGAAAAATGCCTTGGGTGGCTGCCTAGCCTGGTCTCATTAATATGCATCTGCATTGCCCTCCTGTGACAGACAGCAGAGAACATACAGAGACGGGAGGGTGGGGAATTAAATTATGTGAATTTTCCCCTAGTGACAAGGTGATGAATCAACTATACCGATCTCTGGATATCTATTTTTATTCCTCATTCCAGGAATTTCCCTAGCAGGTAAGGCAAACAACCAGAGAATCTAGAAAATTCATTCACATTGAGATCAGTTGATAGTCTTTCTCAGAGTGGATATGAAATTTACCCTTGACTTCTGAAGAAGGGTATATTTAGAGAAGAAAAGTGCCAAGGGCTTAAATACTTAAATGTTATTTTTGTTCAACACTGAAGAAAAGAAATAAAAAATATACTGATCAGAAACTTTGGCTCTTACACTTTATTTTACCCTTACCCTATATATTTGCTCTCATTCTTGACTTTATCATTAGTTTCTTCCATAAATGAATATAATGTGAAACTATTGTTTTCATTATAACTTAGTTATTTTTAAGATTTTTGGTTTTCACTAATAAGGCTGTTGAGTTTGGAAAGAAAATTAGAAGAGTTATATGGATGAATTTGTCAGGGTAAATAAAGAGAAAAGTCATATGAGAAATGAGATGATAAAGGCTAGAAACAGACTCTATATCTATTGTGATTATACAGGACATAGAGATTATGCTTGAATAATACTTTGTTGCTCAAAGCGACTGACTATAGGTCCATACCTGAGGAAAGAGAACAAGAGGAGACTGACTCAAAGCACAGGGATTAGATGGTCACCCACAAGAATCAGGTATATTCTTTGTACCTATACATTTCCATTTTTTTAATCTGTCCATCTATTCATTATCAACCTATCAATAATCTCTCTATCATTTATATAGTGGAATACATTATTCAGAAGCTAAGGGACAAAATGTAAAATAGATCAAAGCAGAACTGCTCTCTTGTCAAGATAAAACCTCAGGCTCCCTGTGTCCTCGCTTTACCTTTATACTCTGCTTCTCTGTTATCCTTTCTTTTCAGAAAGACCATGGAGAAGTACACAGTGCTCAGCATGAAGACTATTGTCTAGAGTTATTCCCGTAACATGAAACCCATTTTGACTTTTCCCTTATGTATTCAGATTTAGATACTGCAAAGTTATGAAGGAGGCCAAGATAATTCACTTTCTTTCCTTTCTGGTTACATCACTTCTTTCTTTTCTTAATACCCCAAATTCTCTACAGTTTGTAGTTGATGAGATCTGCCCTCTTCCACTTCTAATATATATCATGCTAAAATTTACCCATTCTTATTCATGCCACATGCTTCATAGGAATGACTACGGTCTTAATTTGCTATATAGATGAAAGAAATCATAATGTATGAAATGAATAAAAACAAAATTATTACTGTCTTATTTTCTGGAGTATTTGTCTCTTAAAAATAGATACAAGTCCTGATTCTTCCCTCATAAAATTTATGTGACATTGCAAATTGTATTTTAGGGCACAGCAATGTTTCAGATATGTTGAAAATCTCACTACATAAGTGTTTGCCAAATCTCCTTGTTAATATGTGCAGCTCTGCTTTTACTTTGCCATGTATACTCATAGGGCCCAGTATAATGTTGGTGTACTACATGTATTCAACAAATACTTGTTGAATTTTATCAATAAACATATTCCTTTATGTCTAATAGAGCTGGGAGATCCAGGATCCCACAGCTCAGCTACAAAACAAGCTCTCTTAGCATTTGCAGGTGAGATGGGACAGGAGGAATGCGTAAGATAGGTGTACATTAAGAGGGAAATGGAGTCAAGGTCTGGATCTTCTTCTTTTTTTTTTTTTTTTTTAAGATTTATTCATTTGACAGAGAGATACACAGCGAGAGAGGGAACACAAGCAGGGGGAGTGGGAGTGGGAGAAGCAGGCTTCCCGCTGAGCAGGGAGCCCGATGCGGGGCTCAATCCCAGGACCCTGATATCATGACCCGAGCCTAAGGCAGACGCTTAACGACTGAGCCACCCAGGCGCCCCTGGATCTTCTTTTTGAAAGATTTTTTTTTAATTATTTATTTGACAGGGGGAGAGAGAGAGAGATCACAAGTAGGCAGAGAGGCAGGCAGAGGGAGAAGAAGAAGGAGAAGCAGGCTCCCCACTGAGCAGTGAAAGGAGAAGCAGGCTCCCCACTGAGAAGAGAGCCAGATGCAGGGCTCCATCCCAGGACCCTGGGATCTTGACCTGAGCCAAAGGTGGATGCTTAACCACCTGAGCCACCTAAGCACCCCAAGGTCAGGATCTTCTTTACAGCATGATATTTAATTTGCATAGTACAATGTCATTGGCCTAGAAATGGGTTGATGTTTGTGAATCTTACAGAATTATGCGATCTTCTGAAAATCTTGTGGAAGTTGCAGACCTTTTTCTATATAAAATACACAAGTTAAAATGTGGGCAGTGTATGGACATTTTAGGAGCTTCATGATGCCTTTAAATCCAACTCGGTGGATCTATAAACCATGTTAAAAGCCCCTGTTCTTTCACAATCTGAAATAGAGCCTAGAGATGTGGTTACTGCAGAAAATGAAATTCTCTGATTATTTTCTAGATTAGGGAATGAAACTCTGTTCTTAAAGAAACTGCAATGGCCCTGTGGAAAGTAGGCTGTGATTTCTATAACTTAGCATCAATTAGAGTTGATGGTGATAATTTCTATGTGTTGGTCTGTGTGCTTGATATGATGATAAATAATGCTGCTAAATTAGTTCTATTTGATTCACAGAAAATTCAAACTAATAGAGACCCATCTGACAGTTAACTTGTATAATGCTGACCTAAGATTTTGCATTTATATTAATGAATATTAGTGACTCAAATAAGCCCTGGGAACTGACAGAATGCAACTTGAAAGCTCCAGCTTGTTAAGAAAAAAGCAAAGTGATATGGTGTGAAATGGTCCTCATTGTCTCTAATTTAGCTCTCTCAAACAGAGATGTACTTTATGAATGCTCTTGTCCAAGGACAATAAGCTCACTATGACCCAGTTTTACTCAATATCTAGCCAGTCCTGCATGCTCTAACAGGAGACAGCTAAATTAATTTATAGAGTTCTAGCCCAATCATAACTGATAGATATACCATTGCTAAAAATTCAAGCCCAACTCATAAAGTTGAAGTTGGTTATGTTTAGTTCTTTGAGCAATAAATTTGGAATTTCACTGAACCAGTTCCCAAAGAGGCAGCTCATATATACACCTCATGTTTAAGATTAATACAGATTCATTTGCAGATTATAGACAGTTTTAGAGCTATTCCCATAGACTCGACCAAACAACTTCAGCCATCTCAGAAAAAAAAAAATTCTTGAGAGAACTTAAAGGAGTATGTATCAGGTAGTTCAACACAGTGAATTATCTTCTTCTTCATGGTGGAATTCCACTGGAAAGTATGGAAGAGTCTTTCCCAGTGCACATCAATTTTACTTCCCTGACCTCACCATTAAAAGGACTAATATGGGGCACGTTGGTGGCACAGTCAGTTAAGTGGCTGACCTTTTATTTTGGTCATGATCTCAGGGTAATGGAATCAAGCCCCATGTGGAGCTCCATGCTCAGCATGGAGTCTGCTTGGGATTCTCTCTCCCTCTCCTTCTGCCCCTCCCACTCCTGCTCTCTCTCTCTCTTTAAAAATGAGTAAATAAATCTTTAAAAGAAAAAAAGGCCTAATACGGACAGAATAGTAATGTGCCCTTTAAATTGTTAGGTGAATGAAAGATTTGTCAACTATCTTATATTTCCTTTAAAAATTCAGATCATGCAGAGATGGCAAATAAAAGCAAACAAATTATTAATGGTATATTGTGATATTCACTCTGTATACTCTGGATGTCAGCTCTTTTAAAATCTTTAAATAACCTTTTTCCCTCTTTATTAATGCCCATCCAATTGTAAAATACTAAGGAGAAATCTTTGTGTTTTTATGTGAAATAGGCTGCAGTTATCATCATTTAAAATACTATGATAGGAGCACAATTATTAAAATGGAAAAACATTCAATATATGCTCCTAAATGACCAAAAAATGCATTTAAACAAGGTGTTTATTATTTCCATCTATGTAGAAAAACAAGATAAATCAAAATATAAAACCAACTACACACACAAAAAACTCTGGAAGTAAATGCAACAAAAATCAACATCAGTTTATTCTGGGTAGAAAGGTTCAAATTTCTCTTTTTATAACTTTTTTTTTAGAATTGCAAAGTTACATACATCATAGTTCTTGCAAAAGGAAGCATTAATTTTCCCGTCACCTTCACCATCATACCTACCCTATCTTCAACATCTTAAGTCCTCATCACTTGTACAGAGCTAGATAGCATTGTAATAGAAGCTATTGGCATTTGACAGACCTTGAAAACTGGAAAGGCTTGAAAGTTTAAACTACATTTCCTCTCAGGTTATCCAACTTCCACTATGTGATTTTTAAGTGCACTTTAAAGAAGTATAATATATGCACATAAATAAGTCTACACCATAAATAATAGATTCCCACAAAGTGACTATTTCTGGGTAACTACCATCTATTTCAGGAAATAGACCATCACAAGCATTTTGGAAGTCCCCTTTCTCAAATCCAGTTATAAATGGCCCCAAAGATAGTCACTATCCTGCCTTTTAGCACCATAGAATCATACATAAAGGAAATGATACAAGATATATTCTATGTCTGTGACATCTTTAGCTCAATAATATGTTTATGAAATTCATCCATATTATTACATGTAGTATGCTTTATTCTCCTTGCTTTACAATATCCCATTGTGTAAATATGCTTCGCTTTACTCATTATAATATTGATGTATATTTTTTCTTTTTTTAACTTTTTGTTTTTTTCCTAACAGACTCATCAATTTCACATATATGTATAGTTATATACAAATAAGTATGTGTAAGGGTGAAATTATTTCATCATACAGTGTGCATATGTCCAACTTTATTAGATACTCTCAACTATTTTTAAAAATGTTAATAAAATATATCCTAGCAGTAGTGTCTGAAAGTTTCTATTGCTTCATGTTCTCTCCAGCAGTTTGTGTTATTAATCTGTTATTATTAATTTTAGCCATTCATCATGTTATTTTATTTTCTTAGTTAACTTACTACTTATAATCCTCTATTTTGTTATTTTAGTAATTGCTTTATGGTTTATTGCTTTATGCTTTATAGCCATGTATCTTTAACTCACTAGTCTACATTGATGTGATATTATACCACTTCAGCTTTGATAACCTTACACGGCACACTTCCATTCTCCCCCCCTTTATTTTTGTGCATTTGTTGGCATACATTTTACTTTTATGCAAGTTATAAACTCCAAACTACATTCATGTTAGTTTTGTTTTAAAAATCAATTATCTGGGGTGCCTGGGTGGCTCAGTCATTAAGCGTCTGCCTTCAGCTCAGGTCGTCATCCCAGGGTTCTTGGATCGAGCCCCACATCGGGCTCCCTGCTTCACGGGAGGCCTGCTTATCCCTCTCCCACTCCCCCTGCTTGTGTTCCCTCTCTCGCTGTGTCTCTCTCTCTCTCTCAAATAAATAAACAAAATCTTTAAAAAAAAAATAAAAATCAATTATCTTTTGAAGAAATTTTAATAATAGAAAATATTCTTATATTCTGTACATAGTTAACATTTCTAGTACTCATCATCCCATTGTGTAGATATATATTTCCATCTAGCATAATTTTTCTTCTGCCTGAAGGACTTCCTTCTAGATTTCTTATAGTGTAGGTCAGCTGGTGATGGGTTCTTTCATCTATTATATGTCTATAGGAGTCCTTATCTCACTTTCACTTGAAAGATATTTTCACTAGGCATAGAATCCTATATTGTCAGTTATTTTCTTTTTCTTTTAGTACTTTAAAAATGTTCCATTCTTTCCTCAGTTGCATTGTTTTCAGTGAAAAATCTGCTAAAGTCTTTCTCTCTCTCTCTTTTTTTTTTTTTTTTTTTTTACCTCTGCAGGTACCATGTCTTTTTCCTCTGGCTACTTTTACTGGTTTTGAGAAATTTGATTTTGATATGCTATAATATAATTCTTGTCTTATTTCTTGTGTTTCAGATTTATTTGGCTTTTTAGACCTGTGGGGTTATATTTTTTTAGTCAAATTTGGAAAACTTTTGGTTATTTCTTCTTCAAATATTTTCTGTATTTTATTCTTGTTCTCCTTTCCTTTAAGGTCTCCAATTACATGTATATTAGATTATTTAAAATTATTTCACAATTGATTGATGCCTTGTTCACTTTTTAAGTTTATTTTCTTTTCTCAATGTGTCTTTGTATAGTTTTAATTATGTTCAATTTGTTAATATTTTCCCCTACAATGTTTAATTTTCCATTAATCCCATCTAGTGTGTTTGCATCTTAGACACTGTAATTTTTATCTCTAGGAATTTGATTTGGATACTTTCTTATGTCTTCCATATCTCTGAGTAACTCTTTGATTGCATGATATGCAGTTATAGCTTTTAATTCTGACATAATAATAACAACTTTTAATTTTAACTGCTAATTCTAGCATCTGTGCCAGTCTGGGTTGATTTTGATTAATTTATTTTCCTCTTCATTAAGTGTTATATTTTCTTTGCACACCTGGTAATTTTTCAGTGGATGATAGATATTGTGAGTTTTATCTTTGTTAGGTGGTACATATATTTGTGTTCCTATAATATTCTTGAGCTTTGTTGTGCACTGTAGTTAAATTCTTTAGAGATTTTATCTGTTTGGGTTTTGTTTTGTTAGGTGGTAAAAGAGAAGTTTTGTTCAATCTAAGGCTAATTATTCCTCATTCTTGAGACAACACCTTTCTGCATATTCTAACATGTCATGAATCCTGAGGTTTACGAGTATGGTGGCTAAATGGCAACAGGGGCTATTCTCAGGCCTGTGCAAACAGCAGGCTCTGTTATTTCCATTCTTAAGAATTTTTTAATGGAGGTGAAATCCCTGTAACAGAATTAACTGTTTTAAAGTATACAATTCAGTGCCATTTAGTATATTCACAGTGTTGTGCAATCACCACCTCTAAAAAATTGCAAAACATTTTTATTACTCCACCAAAAAGTCTCATACTACTCACCATTTCCCTATTCCTCAGACTCTGGCAAACATCAATGCACTCTTCTCTGTATATTTACCTACTCTAGATATTTCATATAAATGGAGTCATACAATACATGACCTTTTGGGTCCAGTCTCTCTCATTTAACATAATGTTTTTGAGGTTCATTCACACCATAGCATGTATTAGTACTTCAGTCCTTTGTGTGGCCAAATAATATTCCATTGTATGTATATGCCACATTTTGTTTATCTCCTCTTCAATTAGAAGACATTGGGTTGTTTCCACCCTTTGACTATTGTGAATAATGCCACCACAAAATATTTGTTTGAAAGCTAGTTTTCAGTTATTTGGGAAATATATATATAGAAGTGGAATTGCTAAGTCACATAGTAATTATATACTTAACTTTTTGAGGAAAAACCAAATTGTTTTCTACAGAAGCTATGCCATTGTATATTCCCACCATCAGTGTATGAAGGTTCTAATTTCTCCACATCCTTACCAACACTTAAAATTTTCTCTTTATTTTTTTATAGTTACTCTAGCAGGTTGAAGTGGTACCACATTGTGATTTTGGTTTTCATTTCCCCAATTACTAATGGTGTTGAGCGTCTTCTGTTGTTTTTGTTGGCCACATGTATATCTTCTTTGGAAAAATGTTTATTCAAGAGTCTCTGCCCATTTTGTAATTTGATTGTTTATATTTTGTCATTTAGTTGTAAATATTCTTTGTGTATTCTGGAGAGTAGGTACTTATCAGATATATGATTTACAAATATTTTCTCCCATTCTGTAGGTTGCTTTTAAATTACTTGATAATGTGGGTTCCTGGGTGGCTCAGTTGGTTAAGCATCTGCCTTCAGCTCAGGTCAGGATCTCAGGGTCCTGGGATTGAGCCCCACATTGAGCCCTGCATCAGGCTCCCTGCTCAGTGGGGAGTCTGCTTCTCCCTCTCCCTTTGCCCCTTTTCTCCCTGCTCATGCTCTCTCTCTCTCAAATAAATAAATAAAATCTTTAAATAAATTACATAATAATGTTTTTTATACAAAAATTTTCTAATCTTTATGAAATTTAATTTTATCTATTTTTTATGTTGCTCATGCTTTTAGTGTCACAACTGAGCATCCATTGCTAAATCCAGGGTCATGAAGATTTACTTCTATGATTTCTTTTAAGTGTTTTATGGTTTTAGCTTTTGTATTTATGTATTTGATCCATTTTGAATTAGTTTTTCTATACAATATAAGGAGAGGGTTCAACTTCATTCTTTTACCTGTGGGCATTCTGTTATCCAAGCACCATTTGCTGACGAGATTCTCCTTTCCCCACTGAATGGATTTAGCACATTTGCTAAAAAGCAGTTGGCTATATGAATGAATTTATTTCTATCCCATAGGTTCATGTCTGTCTTTATTCCTGTACCACACTTTTTTGATTACTGTAGCTTTTTCGTAAGTTTTGAAATTGAGAAGTGTAACTCTCTTTGTTCTTCTTTTCAGTATTGTTTTTGCCATGTGAAGCACCTTTGATTTCCACATGATTTTAAGATTAGATTTGCATTCATTTCTGGAAAAAAAATGCCATTTGGATTTTGAAAGGGATTTCATTGAAACTAGATTATTTAGAGCAGTATTGCCATTTTAACAGTATTAAGTCTTCAAAGCCACGAACATGGGATGTCTTTTGATTTATTTAGAACTTCTTTGATGACTTTCACCAATGTAGCTTTCAGTCTGCAAATCTTTCACCTCCTTGGCCAGGTTTACTCTTAAGTATTTTATCCTTTTAGAGTCCACCAAAAATGGAATTGATTTCATAATTTTCTCTTCAAATTATATAGAAGTAAAACTGATTTTTTTAAAACTGGTTTTTGTATATTGATCTTCTAATCTTCAACTTCGCTGAATTTGTTCATTAGCTCTAGTAGATTTTTGTGTATTCTTTAGAATTACCTATGTATAAAAATCATATTATCTATAAATAGCATCTCCCCCATATTTTGTTTTATTTATTAACCCTGATTTAAATTTAACATTTGTGGGGATCCAGTCAGTGCAGTTGGTAAAAGACAAGGTCTTTACTTTCTTTCTTTTTTTAAAAAAATTTTTTATAGTTATGTTAATCAGCATACATTACATCATTAGTTTTAGATGTAGTGTTCCATGATTCATTGTTTGTGCATAACACCCAGTGCTCCATGCAGAATGTGCCCTCTTTAATACCCATCACCAGGCTAACCCATCCTCCCACCCCCCTCCCCTCTAGACCCTCAGTTTGTTTTTCAGAGTCCATCGTCTCTCATGGTTCGTCTCCCCCTCTGATTTCCCCCCCTTCATACTTCCCCTCCTGCTATCTCCTTCTTTTTTTTTTTTTTCTTAACATATATTGCATTATTTGTTTCAGAGGTACAGATCTGTGATTCAACAGTCTTGCACAATTCATAGCGCTTACCAGAGCACATACCCTGACCAGGGTCTATCACCCAATAACCCCGTCCCTCCCACCCCACCTCCCACTCCAGCAGCCCTCAGTTTGTTTCCTGAGATTAAGAATTCCTCATTAGTGAGGTCATATGATACATGACTTTCTCTTTTTGACTTATTTCGCTCAGCATAATACCCTCTAGTTCCATCCAAGTCATTGCAAATGGCAAGATCTCATTCCCTTTGATGGCTGTATAATATTCCATTGTATATATATACCACATCTTCTTTATCCATTCATCTGTTGATGGACATCTTGCCTCTTTCCACAGTTTGGCTATTGTGGACATTGCTGCTATAAACATCAGGGTGCATGTACCCCTTCGGATCTCTACATTTGTATCTTTGGGGTAAATACCCAGTAGTGCAATTGCTGGATCATATGGTAGTTTTATTTTCAACTTTTTGAGGAACCTCCATACTGTTCTCCAGAGTGGCTGCACCAGCTTGCATTCCCACCAACAGTGTAGGAGGGTTCCCCTTTCTCCGCATCCCCGCCAACATCTGTCATTTCCTGACTTGTTAATTTTAGCCATTCTGACTGGTGTGAGGTGGTATCTCATTGAGGTTTTGATTTGGATTTCCCTGATGCCGAGCGATATTGAGCACTTTTTCATGTGTCTGTTGGCCATTTGGATGTCTTCTTTGGAAAAATGTCTGTTCATGTTTTCAGTCCATTTCTTGATTGGATCATCTGGTCTGTGGGTGTTGATTTTAAGAAGTTCTTTATAGATTTTGGATACTAGCCCTTTATCTGATATGTCATTTGCAAATATCTTCTCCCATTCTGTCGGTTGTCTTTTGGTTTTGTTGACTGTTTCTTTTGCTGTGCAAAAGCTTTTAATCTTGAAGAAGTCCCAGTAGTTCATTTTTGCCCTTGCTTCCCTTGCCTTTGGTGATGTTTCTAGGAAGAAGTTGCTGTGGCTGAGGTCGAAGAGGTTGCTGCCTGTGTTCTCCTTTAGGATTTTGATGGACTCCTTTTCACATTTAGGTCTTTCAACCATTTTGAGTCTATTTTTGTGCGTGGTGTAAGGAAATGGTCCAGTTTCATTCTTCTGCATATGGCTGTCCAATTTTCCCAACACCATTTGTTGAAGAGACTGTCTTTTTTCCATTAGCCATTCTTTCCTGCTTTGTCAAGATGAGTTGACCATAGAGTTGAGGGTCCATTTCTGGGCTCTCTATTCTGTTCCATTGATCTATGTGTCTGTTTTTGTGCCAGTATCATACTGTCTTGATGATGACAGCTTTGTCATAGAGCTGGAAGTCCGGAATTGTGATGCCACCATCTTTGTTTTTCTTTTTCAACATTCCTCTGGCTATGCGGGGTCTTTTCTGGTTCCATACAAATTTTAGGATTATTTGTTCCATTTCTTTGAAAAAAGTGGAGAGTATTTTGATGGGGATTGCACTGAATGCGTAGATTGCTCTAGGTAGCATTGACATCTTCACAATATTTGTTCTTCCAATCCATGAGCATGGCACGTTTTTCCATTTCTTTGTGTCTTCCTCAATTTCTTTCATGAGTATTTTATAGTTTTCTGAGTGCAGATCCTTTGCCTCTTTGGTTAGATTTATTCCTAGGTATCTTATGGTTTTGGGTGCAATTGTAAATGGGATCGACTCCTTAATTTCTCTTTCTTCTGTCTTGTTGGTGTATAGGAATGCCACTCACTTCTGTGCATTGATTTTATATCCTGCCTCTTTACTGAATTCCTGTATGAGTTCTAGCAGTTTTGGGGTGGAGTCTTTGGGGTTTTCCACATAAAGTATCATATCATCTGCGAAGAGTGAGAGTTTGACTTCTTCTTTGCCGGTTTGGATGCCTTTTATTTCTTTTTGTTGTCTGATTGCTGTGGCTAGGACTTCCAATAATATGTTGAATAGCAGTGGTGATAGTGGACATCCCTGCCGCGTTCCTGACCTTAGGGGGAAATCTCTCAGTTTTTCCCCATTGAGAATGATATTCGCTGTAGGTTTTTCATAGATGGCTTTTATGATATTGAGGTATGTACCCTCTATGCCTATACTCTGAAGAGTTTTGATCAAGAAAGGATGCTGTACTTTGTCAAATGCTTTTTCTGCATCTATTGAGAGGATCATATGATTCTTGTTCTTTCTTTTGTTAATGTATTGTATCACGTTGATTGATTCGTGGATGTTGAACCAACCTTGCAGCCCAGGGATAAATCCCACTTGGTCGTGGTGAATAATCCTTTTAATGTACTGTTGGATCCTATTGGCTAGTATTTTGGTGAGAATTTTTGCATCCATGTTCATCAGGGATATTGGTCTGTAATTCTCCTTTTTGATGGGGTCTTTGTCTGGTTTTGGGATCAAGGTAATGCTGGCTTCATAAAATTAGTTTGGGAGTTTTCCTTCCATTTCTATTTTTTGGAACAGTTTCAGAAGAATAGGTATTAATTCTTCTTGAAATGTTTGGTAGAATTCCCCTGGGAAGCCATCTGGTCCTGGGCTTTTGTTTGTTGGGAG
The DNA here is from genome assembly GCF_029215605.1 of Mirounga angustirostris. Lineage (NCBI taxonomy): Eukaryota > Metazoa > Chordata > Mammalia > Carnivora > Phocidae > Mirounga > Mirounga angustirostris. The sequence goes on along the minus strand of NW_026991716.1, from coordinate 44,540,854 downwards.
ATTTTTGATAACTGCTTCAATTTCCTGAGTGGTTATAGGTCTGTTCAGGTTTTCTATTTCTTCCTGGTTCAGTTTTGGTAGTTGATACATCTCTAGGAATGTATCCGTTTCTTCCAGATTATCTAATTTGCTGGCATGGAGTTGCTCATAATATGTTCTTATAATTGTATTTCTTTGGTGTTGGTTGTAATCTCTCCTCTTTCATTCATGATTTTGTTGATTTGGGTCATTTCTCTTTTCTTTTTGATAAGTCTGGCCAGGGGTTTATCAATCTTATTAATTCTTTCAAAGAACCAGCTCCTAGTTTCGTTGATCTGTTCTACTGTTCTTTTAGTTCCTATTTCATTGATTTCTGCTCTGATCTTTATTATTTCTCTTCTCCTGCTGGGTTTAGGCTTTATTTGCTCTTCTTTCTCCAGCTCCTTTAGGTGGAGGGTTAGGTTGTGTACTTGAGAACTTTCTTGTTTTTTGAGAAAGGCTTGTATTGCTGTATACTTTCCTCTTAGGACTGCCTTTGCTGTATCCCAAAGATTTTGAATAGTTGTGTTTTCATTTTCATTGGTTTCCATGAATTTTTTTAATTCTTCTTTAATTTTCTGGTTGACCCATTCGTTGTTTAGTAGGATGCTCTTTAGCCTCCATGTATTTGAGTTCTTTCCGACTTTCCTCTTGTGATTGAGTTCTAGTTTCAATGCACTGTGGTCTGAAAATAGGCAGGGAATGATCCTAATCTTTTGGTACCGGTTGAGACCTGATTTATGACCTAGGATGTGATCGATTCTGGAGAATGTTCCATGAGCACTAGAGAAGAATGTGTTTTCCATTGCTTTGGGATGGAATGTTCTGAATATATCCATGAAGTCCATTTGGTCCAGTGTGTCATTTAAAGTCTTTATTTCCTTGTTGATCTCTTGCTTAGATGATCTGTCCATTTCAGTGAGGGGGGTGTTAAAGTCCCCCACTATTATTGTGTTGTTGTCAATGTGTTTCTTTGCTTTTGTTATCAATTGCCTTATATAATTGGCTGCTCCCATGTTAGGGGCATGGATATTTACAATTGTTAGATCTTCTTGTTGGAAGATCCTTTAAGTAGGATATAGTGTCCTTCCTCATCTCTTATTACAGTCTTTAGTTTAAAACCTAATTTGTCTGATATACGATTGCCACCCCAGGTTTCTTTTGGTGTCCATTAGCATGGTACATGGTTTTCCACCCCCTCACTTTCAATCTGGGCATGTCTTTGGGTCTAAAATGAGTCTCTTGCAGACAGCATATGATGGGTCTTGTTTTTTAATCCAATCTGATAGCCTGTGTCTTCTGATTGGGGCATTTAGCCCATTTACATTCAGGGTAACTATTGAAAGATAGGAATTTAGTGCCATTGTATTTCCTGTAAGGTGACTGTTACCGTATATTGTCTGTGTTCCTTTCTGGTCTATGTTGCTTTTAGGGTCTCTCTTTGCTGAGAGGACCCCTTTCAAGATTTCTTGTAGGGCTGGTTTCGTGTTTGCAAATTCCTTTAGTTTTTGTTTGTCCTGGAAGCTTTTTATCTCTCCTTCAATTTTCAGTGACAGCCTAGCTGGATATAGTATTCTTGGCTGCACATTTTTCTCATTTAGTGCTCTGAATATATCCTGCCAGTCCTTTCTGGCCTACCAGGTCTCTTTGGATAGGTCTGTTGCCAATCTAATGTTTCTACCATTGTAGTTTACATATCTCTTCTCCTGAGCTACTTTCAGGATTTTCTCTTTGTCTCTGAGATTCGTAAGTTTTACTGTTAGATGTTGCGGTGTTGACCTATTTTTATTGATTTTGAGAGGGGTTCTCTGTGCCTCCTGGATTTTGATGCCTGTTTCCTTCCCCAAATTAGGGAAGTTCTCTGCTATAATTTGCTCCATTATACCTTCAGCCCCTCTCTCTCTTTCTTCCTCTTCTGGGATCCCAAATATTCTAATGTTGTTTCGTCTTATGGTATCGCTTATCTCTTGAATTCTGCCCTCGTGATCCAGTAGTTGTTTATCTCTCTTTTTCTCAGCTTCTTTATTTTCCATCATTTGGTCTTCTATATCACTGATTCTCTCTTCTGCCTCCTTTATCCTAGCAGTTAGCGCCCCCATTTTTGATTGTACCTCATTAATAGCCTTTTTGATTTTGACTTGGTTAGATTTTAGTTCTTTTACTTCTCTAGAAAGGTTTCTCTAGTAACTTCCATGCTTTTTTCAATCCTAGCTAGTATCTTTAAAGTGATGATTCTGAACTCTAGATCCGACATCATACTAATGTGTGTATTGATTAGGTCCCTGGCAGTCAGTACTGCCTCTTGTTCTTTTTGTTGAGGTGATTTCTTCCATCTTGTCATTTTGTCCAGAGGATTATAATGAGAGAACATAATGCTAACAGGGTAACAATGTCCCCAGAAAATATACTCTAAACAAATCAGAGAAGACCTGAAGCAGGTGGAAAAGAAAGGGAAAGAGAGAGAAAAGAAAAAGGAAAAGATAAAGATAAAAACAAACAAAAACAGAACAAAACAAAACAAAACAAAAAACAGAATATGATCAAATATGATCAGGCTGGTACATAGATCAGTGCACCACAGTAGATTTTGGGTGTATTTTGGTCCGTTAGAAGAAAGTGCCTCCCAAAATTTTAAAGAAAGAAAAACTTATATATGTACAAAATAAGGGTTGATATGATGGAATATGACTGTAAAGATGAAAATTATAAAAAATTTTATAAAAGGAATTGATAAGAAGTTATTTGAGAAAAGAAAGAAGAGGATTTAAAAAGAAAAGAAAAAAAAGGGAGAGAATGTGATCAGGCAGGAGAGTAGAAAAAAACCATACACTAGAGATTTAGGGTATATTTTGATCTGTTAGAAGAAACTATCTCAAAATTTTAAAGAGAGAACAACTTATATATATATGCCAAAAATACACGTAACTACTAGGAAGGAATAGAATATGACTCTAAAAATGAAAAATAAAAATGTTTTTTAAAAAAGGGATTGATAAGATGTTGGTTGAAAAAGGGAAAAAGAAAAATTCAAAAAAAAAAAAAAGACAGTTAAAAAAAATTAACTTTGAAAGACTACAGAATCATGCTAAAAAAGCCATGTATTCTATGTGCAGTATTCCCCTAGCGCTGGAGTTCTGCCGTTCTCATTGATCGGTAAACTTGATCTTGGCTGGCTGTTCTCGCTGATCTTCTGGGGATGGGCCTGTTGCAGTGGTTCCCAAATGTCTTTGCCGGAGGCAGAATTGTCCCACCCTTGCCCGGTCTGGGCTAAGTAATCTGCTCGGGTTTGCTCTCGGGAGCTTTTGTTCCCTGCAAGCTTTCCATACAGCTTTGGAGGATGAGAGTGAAAATGGTGGCCTCCCAATCTCTGCCCCGGAGGAGCCAAGAACTTGGGGCCCCACTCCTCAGGGCGCCCCCAGAGAAAAGCAGTCAGTCACTCTCGTCTCCCTGGTCTCCGGCCACACTCCATGCTCATCCGGCCTGTGACCACGCATTTCTATCTCTGGCACCCGACCCCGTGTGGAGTCTCCAAACCCAGCAGATCCCTGCGGTGCACTCCCGCATGGTTCCCCCCAGGGGAAGAAGGTGAGTCTCCCCGGATCTGCCACTTGTTGGGTCCCTGCTGGAGGAGCAGTGGCCCGACTGTGCCACGGATCACGGTTTATGGCAACCCCGAGCTCAGAGCCCGTGCCTCGGCTCCGTCTCTGTAGCCGGCTTCCCTGCTCTGATACCTGGGAGCTCTGCCGCACTCAGGCACCCCTGGTCTTTCTGTGACCCGGAGGGTCCTGAGACCACACTGTCCCGTGAGGTTTCCACCCCCAGCTTAGCCACCAGAGCGACGTCTCTCAGCGGAGCAGACTTCTAAAAGTTCTGATTTTGTGCTCCCAGGCTCTATCACTTGCCAGATGTGGCCGACGGAGGCCCCTCCCCCGCCATCTATCCTCCCGAATATCACCTCGGATTCACTTCTCCACAATTCCTACCTTCCAGAAAGTGGTCGCTTTTCTGTTCAAATAGTTGTTGCTATTCTTTTCTTCGATCTCCTGTTGAGTTTGTAGGTGTTCAGAATGGTTTGATCCCTATCCAGCTGAATTCCTGAGACCAGACAAAATCCAGGTCTCCTACTCCTCCGCCATCTTGCTCCGCCCCCCCAACGTCTTTACTTTCTTAAAGCTCTTTGTTGTAATCTCAACACCTAGTTTGTTAGACACATAAGAATTAATAAATATTTACATTAATAAAAAATGGATAAATGAAATAGTACATATAATAACAATCTTCAACTTTCAAGTGGAGGTTATTTGAATAAAAGTATGATAATGAGAGAAGGGGTCATTCCAACAGAGGCTCAGTGAGAAAAATCACTTTTAGGTTCATGGTTCTTTTTTTTTTTTTTTTAAAGATTTTATTTATTTGACAGAGAGAGAGAGATAGCAAGAGCAGGAACACAAGCAGGGGAGTGGGAGAGGGAGAAGCAGACTCCCTGCAGAGCAGGGAGCCTGATGCGGGGCTCGATCCCAGGACCCTGGGATCATGACCTGAGCCGAAGGCAGACGCTTAATGACTGAGCCACCCAGGTGCCCCTAGGTTCATGGTTCTTAACCTATGTTTCTCATTAGAGCTAACCAAGAGTTTTAAAAAATACCTTTGTTTTGGCCATATCCCAAGACTATGTTTATTATTATGGGGACAATTTCTAGCTTGTTAATTACCAATGACAGGGAGAAAATAACATGTTTAATTTATATACATAGCAGAGAGTCTCAGGAAAATCTTTAGGTCAGGTGTTCAGAGGAGATATGTATTCCAGTCATTTATTTCTTGTTCTAACCCATATGATTAGAAACAACTTATTTACACCAACTGGATATAAGACCTTTTACTTATAAAATCAGGGGTTGAATATGAGGTTCTGTAAGATTTCTGATGGCTCTAATAATCTATGACTTTATGTGCAATAAAAGATGTGTTTGTCTACCACTTTACTGTCTAGAAAGTGGAATTTGTAGTATTTCGTCAAGTATGTAGAAAAATGTTAAAATTAATCATTATCAGTTGGTCATTATTTCATGATAACAAATGTTGGTGTAATATTTTTTATGTGTCAGCCTATAAAAATATTGTCAATTTATCTTTAAAACAAATATGGAGATAGATACTATTATCACTATTTTACAGATGTGCTACTGAGGGCAAAGAACTATTGTAAATGCCCATGTTGTCATAGTTCACCTGGAGCTGAAGACTTCTTTAATCTTAATTAACACAGTTTTAGAGCCTGTGGTCTTGAGCACCAATAGCACTGTTCTACATCTTTGATGGGAACAGAAAAACACTGACTAGTACTGACATTACTACAGAAATTCAGCACAGATTTTAACTAACTGCTTGTTTATATATTCCATTTGAATTCCTCATCCTTATTTAGTTAGATCTGAACTGCATTCCTTCCTGCCTGCCTAGAGCTCTAAGTGAAGCCATAGTCAGTGCAAGTCATGATTGTTTTTCCTTAAATCAGCACTCCCTCCCAAGGTGAGAAATAGAGTTCCTTCATTCTAGCCCTATTACATCTCCCGGCTTATTATGAATTTTGTTTGGCTAGAAGAACAGTTTATTCACATATTTTTAATACTATTGGATAGGTCATGCACTCTGCAGTTCATCAGGCTCTGCAGCTACTTACTGTATTACAGGAACCCATTTCAATCGTTTATATGACACACTCATAATCACATTTGATTTTTGACCCCTTCCTGACAAAGTCTAAATAGATCATAATTAATATGGTTTATATTTTTTCAATATTGTTTTCTCCCACAGTAGTTAACACATTTTATGGTATGGAAATAAATACTTTAACCGTCACATAGAAAAGACTATGTGACCATAGTGACCTGAATCTTAAGGTTTTAAGAATAAAGAAATGAAGCCAATATCTTTAACAATGGATCAAATCATATCCGAAGAAAATATATCTCTTGGACAAAACAAAAAATGGAAACAATCGACCCCCTGACATGTTCAATAAACAAGCACAATTTTGTATAAAAATGGAAGAGAAAGGGTTGGGAAACTACACAGTGGACTTGTCAGTACAGAAAAAAGGTAAAATCATCCTCTATGTTCTTAAAATCATGTTCACAGATTTTTAAATTTATAATCTTTTAACTTAAACACTGGGGTTCCAGAACGTGCACTGTATCACCAACAGCCTCAAGTCCCAAATATTAACACTGTTAGATAAAATTTTTTTTTAATTTTTATTTATTTATTCATGAAAGTCAGAGAGAGAGAGAGAGGCAGAGGCAGAGGGAGAGAAGCAGGCTCCCTGCCTAGCAGGGAGCCCAATGCGGGACTCAATCCCAGGACCCTGGGATCATGACCTGAGCCGAAGGCAGACGCCTAACCATCTGAGCCACCCAGGCGCCCCAGATAAAATTTTTTTATCTGTATATTTCCTATCACAGTCAAGAATGTAAGTGCTTAGGCATAGGGAAAGATATCAAACCATATAAAAGAAGAGGATTTTCAAGAAACATTTAATCCTCTAGTGATTTTTTTCCTGAAGAAGATTTTAAAGTCACTCTGTAATGTTGCATCAGACAGCTTGATGCTTTTTTTGGGTCTTCACTAAAGGGTTAAATTTCTCCCTTAGTATATTTTCAGCCTACCTTTAAAGATATATGGCCTGGCCATTTGGAACATTTTGACATGCAATTTAGAAATACAAATTTTCTGTAGGTCATTTTGTCCTTCTTACTTCTGTCTTTCATTCTAGTCATGAATGGAGATGGCTATCCAGACAAGCCCCATAAATTATGATAATAGTACCCTGGGCATATCCTGTATCATACAATGTACAGCTCAAACAAACCATTTATTACTTTTATAGAATCAAGAAGAGAGAAAACACATTTCTATTATCCCATAAAATTGTCCAGACAATTTAATATTTTTGACAAGCCTAACAAATACTGTAATGTTGAGCTAGGAACTGTTAGCCAATAAAAAAATGAGTAACAGGAGATGGTTTTAAATTCATTGATATACTGCTGCCTGTAGGACTTACCAAAGGTAAAGATTAGAGAACAAAAATGTGTTAGTTTATGGCCTAAGTAACAGATTAGACCCTAAACCCTGTATTTCATTCTACCACTGTTACAAAAAATTCCCTATGACTGCCATTTTATGAACAGATAGAAGAAGAGAGGATAAAAATTTTTACTTCATAAAAGAAATTTAGAATGATGAACCAATGTGCCTCATGGTTAAATGCCATATTAACCTGGCCAGTGAGGTGACAGCATTATGTGTGAATGTTTACTGGCTTTACACCACATGTAGAGTAGTTCATACTACATACTATCATTTAATTCTCACAATTTTGTAATCTTCATGTTATAATTGAGGAAATTGAAGCTATTAGTGAATTGATGATATATTCTTACAGTTAACTGATGTTTCTTACAATTAATTAGAACCAGAAATCTTGGTTGCACATGACTAAAATGTCCCATCGAATTCATGTCAGATAAATAAATGTTAATTGATCACCTACAGCATAGAGAGCATTGTGCCAGGTGCTTTGAAGAGAACAAGATTTGTTCTTACAGAGTCTACAGCTGCAGCACCTGGAAGGATCACAGATTAGAATTTCACAAATCTAAGATCATATTCAAGTGCCATGCCTTATTCTAACTCCTTGGAGAAAAGCCTCAACATCTCTGAACCTAATTTTCTCATCTGAGCAATGAAGGTGATACTATATATGTTTCACAGGCATTTTAAAGACCAGGGATAATATTTGTAGAAATGTATGAGAGAGAGAGAGAGAGAGAAAGAGAGAGAGAGATTAACTATAGAGAACAAACTGATGGTTACCAGAGGGGAGGAGGTTGGGGGTATGGTTAAATAGGTGATGGGGATGAAGGAATGCACTTGTGATGAGCACTGGATGTTGTATGGAAGGGTTGAATTGCTAAATTGTACATCTGAAACTAATATAACACCGTATGTTAACTATACTGGAATTAAAATAAAATAAAATAGAAAAATAAAACACATTCTAAGGGCTCATGAAAGAAGTTTTTAAGGATGCTAGCATTGTATAAGTGTAGTGTTATTTCTTTTAAAGATGTGTTTGCAACACTGTTGAATGGAATAACTATAGGGTCACATGAATAAAAGATGTTTCTAGTAATTATACAATTTTTAACATCTGAACATAGTTCTCCAATAAAACAATGCTTTCACACACACACACAAAAATACCACACAGTAAATAGCCCAGAGCAGCTCTTAAATATGTATTAATTTATATTATTATTGGTGGAATAAGAAAACAAAATAGGAAAATGCTAGATAGAATGAAGTAAATGCCTTTTAAAATGTAATATACAACTTTTAGCATACATGTGTTTTTAATGGCTTAGAATGAGAGAATCTCAAATTAGAAGGAAACACATTTTCCAATCTTATTACTTATTTCAATTCTCTGCTACCCTTTTAGAAAAGGTTTTTGTTCTTGTTTTTCTCTTTGAGGTTTCTTCTATGTCTCATATTATTCCTCACTAATTAGTTGTAAAACAAAATAAAAAACTTAAAATATTTCTTTATGCATCATGAAATCTACCAGTGTTATGGTAAGGATTTATCAAATTACATAGTATATTATATGATTATATTATATGATTCTTGTACTATGACTGGCATCTAATTCAGTCATAATTTTCCTCCTGTTTAGAAAGATTAAAAAAGAAAAAGGCCATGCTTTCGCCACTGCCATCTTCCCTCCCAAATAATTTTTTAAGTTTTATATTAGGACATTTGGTGCAACATAAAGATGATCTAAATCCTTTATGCATCTGTTACTTTGCATGCTTTAAAAAAAAATACATCTTCCAACTGCTCACTTCACTGCTGCTGTTTTTTCCCCTATAAACATCATGGATGCAGCAGAGTGAGTGGCTGGTGGTCAGCTGAAGGAAGTGTGCATCCTCTTCTCATAGTGCCCACTGTTCCTCATGTTATAATATGTCTCTCTATTGTCAGCTTGACTTTAGTACATATCTAAATTGATTCAAGGCAATGACTAGTAGTTTTCTGTAATTATTAAAACATGGAATTAACATTATTGGAAGAGTGTTAACAAAGGGATATGGAATATAGGTATGTGGATAAAAACATGATATCTGTTTTTCCAACCATGCTCTACCTGATAAAGTGCTAACTACAAATTGAGCCATTTTTTGCTTCAATACAAATTACCATCTATGAAAATAATTATTATCTAGTCAAACTCAAAATCTCTGTCATTAATTACATTTCCAGAATTACAAGAATGATGCATAATATGGGATATTTTCACATTTGTAGAACAAATTGATTGATCTTCCTAAAAGAATGCTTCATTATAATCATTCCAATTAAAAATATTCAACATATCTGATAAAGGGTTAGTATCCAAAATCTATAAATAACTTATCAAACACAACACCCACAAAACAAATAATCTAATTTAAAAATGGGCAGAAGACAGGAACAGACGTTTCTTCACAGATGTACAGATGGCCAAGAGACACTTGAAAAGATGCTCAACATCACTGATCATCAGGGAAATGCACATTAAAACCTCAATGAGGTATCACCTCACACGTCTCAGAATAGCTAAAGTCAAAAACACAAGAAACAAGTGTTGATGAGGATGTGGAGAGAAAGGAACCCTCATACACTGTTTGTGGGAATGCAAACTGGTGCCGCCACTGTGGAAAATAGTATGGAGTTTCCTCAAAAAAATTAAAAATAGAACTACCCTACTATCTAGGAATTGCACTACTGGGTATTTATCCCCAAAATACAAAAATGCTAATTCAAAGGGATACATGCACCCAATGCTTTTAGCAGCATTATCTTCCAAATTATGGAATAGCCTGTGTCCATCAACTGAAGAATGGATAAAGAAGATGTGAGATACACACACACACACACACACACAGGAATATTACTCAGCCATATAAAAGAATGAAATCTTGCCATTTGCAATGACATAGATGGAGCTACAGAGTATTATGCTAAGTGAAATAAGTCAAAGAAAGACAAATACTATCTGATTTCACTCATATGTGGAATTTAGGAAACAAAACAAACAAGCAAAGGGGAGAAAAAAAGAGAGAGAGAAGCAAACCAAGAAACAGACTCTATAGTTAAGAGAACAAACAAACTGATGGTTACCCAAGGGGAGGTGGATGGCTCGATGGGTGAAATAAGTGATGGGGATCAAGGAGAGCACTAGTTATGATGAGCACTGGGTGTTGTATGGAAGTGTTGAATCACTACATTATATACCTGAAACTAATATTACGCTGTATGTTAACTATCTGGAATTAAAATTAAAACTTGAAAAAAAAAGATGTAGTATATGTACACAATAGAATATTATTCAGCCATAAAAAGAAATTTGCTATTTTCAACAACATGGATAGGACTAAAGAGTATCATACTAAGGAAAATAAGTCGGTCAGAGAAAGGCAAATACCATATGATTTCACTCACATTTTGAGTTTAAGAAACAAAACAAATGAGCAAAGGAAGAAAAGGAAAACAAGAAAAAGACTCCTAACTCTAAAGAACAAACTGATGGCTACTTAAGGGGAGGCCGGTGGGGGGTGAAATAGGTGATAGGAATTAGAGTACACTTATCATGATGAAAATAAAATAATAATAATAAAATGTTCAAGGATTTTTCATTGTCCCTCAAGTGACCACACTCTATCTTGATAACTGAGTCTCTTAACAGTTTGGTTCTATTTTATTTTTAAAATGTTTTGTTCATGGTGAGTGCTGTGAATTGTGTAAGACTGTTGAATCACAGACCTGTACCTCTGAAACAAATAATACATTATATATTTAAAAAAAAAAAAAAAGAAGATAGCAGGAAGGGAAGAATGAAGGGGGTGGAAATCGGGGGGGGAGATGAACCATGAGAGACTATGGACTCTGAGAAAAAAACTGAGGGTTCTGGAGGGGGATGGGGGGGATGGGTTAGCCTGGTGATGGGTATTAAAGAAGGCACATACTGCATGGAGCACTGGGTGTTATACGCAAACAATGAATCATGGAACACTACATCAAAAATGTATGCATGGTGATTAATATAACATAATAAAAAATGCTTAAAATAAAAAAAATGTTTTGTTCAATTTTGTCTTTTCACAAGTCTCACACCTCATGGAAATGGTTCTCTTCACTGTTCTTTGAATATGCTATATTCATTATTAACTAAATGCTATGATCATGGTAAATGCTTGCCAAAAGTTCTTTCTCCACCCCCCCTTTTTTTCATTTCTACCCATGTAAAGTTTCTTCTTGAATCCTTTGCTAATTTTCTAAGTACTTCATGATTTCTACTTCTTAGGAGCTCCAGTCTCTCCTATTTCCATTTCATCCCCAGCATGTACAGCACTTCATTTTATCATATTTATATACGTGGTAATAGTAACTTTTATTCTAGGTAAATATAAGAATAAATTATTTTCTTCCTTAGGTGTATCTTAAAACTTCCTAAGTCATAAAAATATTTTTTCATTCCTATGGCATAATAAATATATATTTGGTCTTTGTCCCTAGTTCCTGACAAGGAGCTCCTAAAACCATTATAATCCTGAGTGATAGGCGTGATAGGAGCCTTTTGTGCAATATTTGGTCTTGGTCCCTGGTTTCTGACAGAGCTCCTAAATCCCCTATAAATTTCCTGGGTGATAGAAACATCTTTTGGTCTCAAATAGTGACTCTTGGTGGGTCCCAGACTGGTCACCAGAAAGATCAAATCTTGATAAGAAGGTTAGAACTTTAAACCCCACCCCACCCCTGATCTAAGGGAAGGGGAAACAGGTTGGACAGTGAGCTAAAAATTGATCATGCTATGTGATGAAATCTCCAAGAACATCCTTAAACTACTGCGTCCAGAGTGTTTGGGGCTGGTTAATGCATCCATTTGCAGAAAGAGTGGGACATCCCAACTCTGCAGAGGGACACTCTTACCTTAGGGACCCTTCTAAACATCTCCCTCTGTATCTCTTCATCTACCTGTTCATTTGTATCCTTTATAATATCTGATAAATATAACTAAAGTGTGTTATTGTGAGCCATTCTAGCAAATTATTTAACCTTAAGACGTTTGGTAACTCCTGATTTGTAGCCAGTCAGTCAGAAGTACATGTGGCCCAGGACTTGTGATTGGCATCTTCAGTGGTGATAGCCTTGTGCTGAGCTCTTTAACTTTGTGAGACCTGACCCTAACTCCAGGTAGATTGTGTCAAAATTGAATTGAATTGCTAAAAACCCAAGTTGGTGTTCAGAGAATCATAGACTTGATTATTGGTGTTGGAAAATACCACACTTCTAAAGAGTTTGTAGTTTATAATTCACTGTCCCAGAAAATTTGTATTAAAATTTTTTTAACACATTCATACTTTTTCTTTTTTCCAATAACTTAAGATGTTTTTTGATAAAATTATTTCCATGTGTTTTTGTTTTATTTCAATGAGTCATTATTTTATTTGTTTAATAATAATTTAAATGTAATTTATACATTATTTATATATTTTATATATGATTTATATATCTTCAATATAACTTTCAATTTTGACAAATGCATATTAAGATTGAAACATTTGATCACCCCAAAAAGTTTATCATTCCTTCTTTCTGTTAGTCTACTTGCCCACCCCAGAAGTAACTGCTGATGTGATATCTATTGACATAAATCACTTTTCTTGACTCTTTACTTTCTTATACAGAGAATCATGTACTTTTTGTGTCCAGATTTTTTCACACAGCATTATATTCTTGGGTTTGATCCATGTTGTACTTTTGCATGCATCAGTAATTTATTTCCATTAAATAATGAGTTGTATTCCATTTTGTGAATATGACACAGTTCATCAGTTTTCCTGTTGATGGATCTCTGCATTGTTTCCAGTTTTTGTCTATTATGAGTAAAGCTGCCATTTAACCATTTAAGAAACTGCTGAGCAGTTTGCTAAGGAGGTTATATTTTACCCTCTCTCAGCAATGTATAAAAGCTCCTGTTGTTCCACATCCTCCCTTATTTGGTATTTTCAATCTTTTTAATCTTAACCATTGAAAAGGGCATATGGTGGTATCTTATTGTGGTTTTAATTTGTGTTTTTTTTTTTTAATGAATAAGTGCTATTGAGCATCTTTCCATATGCTTATTGACCCTTTGAATAAGTAAGTGCTTGTGTAGAGAGTTTGTTCAAATTTTAGCTTATGTTATATTGGGTTGTACGCCTATTTATTATTGAGTTGTAGTAGTTCTTTAATTTCTGAATATAAGACTTTTTTGAAGATTTTCTTCCAGTTTGTGGCTTGTCTATTCTTTTTCTTGATAGCGTTTTTGAATTAACAGAAATAATTGATTCTGATGAAGTCTATCATTAAATCAGACATAGAAGAGTGAGTAAAGTCAAGGTACCAGGATGTGAAAATAGCAGTTGACATTTTCTCTTTGGCATCAGAAATGATGAGGGCTTCCTTGTGAAGCCAGGGGCAACTTTATTGTGTCAACCATGATTGCAAGAATATAGAATACTAGATTACTGAAGTTCTTAAAGGGAGAGTGTATTAGCTTCCTAGGGCTCCTCTAACAGGTACGTACCATAAATTAGGTGGCTTAAAACAACAGAAATACCCTTTTATAGTTCTGGAGGCCAGAGTTCAAAATTAAGTTCCTGACAGGGCCATGTTATCTTGAAAGCCCTAGAGCAGGGTCTGCTCTATGCCTTTCAATTTGCCTCTGGTGTTGCTGTCAATCCTTGGCCTTCCTTGACTTGCCAATCTCTGTCTCTGTCACCACAAGGAGTTCTTCTTGTGTCTCTCTCTGTATCTTCATGTGGCCATCTTATAAAGACACCAGTCATATTGAATTAGGGGCCTATCCTTCTCCATTATATCTGCAATGATCCTGTTTTCAAACATTGTCACATTCTAAAGTTCTGGGGGTTAGGATTTCAACAAATATGCTTTGGAAGCAACACAAGTCAACCTACTACATACAGGGAATCCTTCCCTCAACATGTATTAGATTTTTGAAGAAAAAGTTATTGTGGTAATATAGATATATGTGGACCATTGTGTGTTGAGAATTAACTTTGGAAAGGTAGGTTTCTAGATCATGGAAAGGTTCACATGTTGTCCTAAGAAATATGGCTTTTCTGTCATAGGCTTTGAGGAATATCAGAAGAGTTGTAAACATGAGAATAATTATAATTTTTAAAAAATGCTTTCTTTAGACAATTACCATGATCATCTAACAGATCTCCCTGCCTTTAAGCTCTTTCCAAAGTTACCCAAAACCAACTTATATACTGTCACTCTAGTTTATTAATATAAACTGGATGGCTGAGATCTAGCCCTGTCATAGTAATTCCATGATGATCATTCTCTTAGTTCTTCTCATGCCAACAAGTACAAAACCATCAAGCCCTTGTGTTCTCATTATTAGTCCTTAATTTAGGTTTATTTGGGGGATGCTACATCCCAGTCTAAAGCAAACATTCCCAGCAAGGGAACAAAGTTCAAAAGTCATCAGTTGTAGTCATATGATACATGTCTTTCTCTGCTTGACTTATTTTGCTCATATGACCTCACTGATATGAGGAATTCTTAATCTCAGGAAACAAACTTGAGGGTTGCTGGAGTGGTGGGGGGTGGGAGGGATGGGGTGGCTGGGTGATAGACATTGGGGAGGGTATGTGCTATGGTGAGTGCTGTGAATTGTGTAAGACTGTTGAGTCACAGATCTGTACCTCTGAAACAAATAATACATTATATGTTAAAAAAAAAAAGAAGAAGAAGAAGAAGAAGATAGCAGGAAGGGAAGAATGAAGGCGGGAGAAATAAGAGAGGGAGATGAACCCTGAGAGACTATGGACTCTGAGAAACAAACTGAGGGTTTTAGAGGGGAGGGGGTTGGGGGGATGGGTTAGCCTGGTGATGGGTATTAAGGAGGGCACGTACTGCATGGAGCACTGGGTGTTATATGCAAACAATGAATCATGGAACACTGCATCAAAAACTAATGATGTATGGTGATTAACATAACATGAAAAAAAATCATCAGTTGCATTTCAAGGACACATTCCTGAATCAATTATAGAACGTAACCTACACTCCCAAGAAGATAAAGTCTTGCTTTAATTCCTACTTTCCCAAACCCTGAGTGGCTATGGATTATATTCAATGGCTTTCCAATATTAGCAGACCTAGTATAGATTCACAGCCAGTAAAACCTCACACCAAAATTTTACTTATGATTTTGAAACCAGTTAATTTGTTTAAAATCTCTTGTACCTGTTCTCCTCAATCATCCTCACAAAATGTAAGCTCCAATATCTTGCATTTCTCTCACTTCTACCTCCATATCATTTTCTTGTATCTTCAGCTCATTTATCAGCACCAAATTCCCTCTAGACCTTTTTCTATCCCATTTATCAAGGAACAACACTACTCTCAACCTTCTTATAGAAATAATCTTCTATCTTCAATTTTACTTTACCTGAAACTCTGCTTTCCTCTGAAGAAACAACTCTTTTGGGAGTTATGCAACTAAAAGTTATTAAGCCTTCTAAACAACAATCCTCAAGGCTTAGAGTAGGCATATTCTCCTTAATTCTCTACTGTTGCTGCCATTCCATATCACATTTCCCTTTCCACAAGATCATCCTGCCACTCCAACTTTGAGGACAATGCAAACATGACTTCTTGTTATGTTGCCATTTTCTGTAAGACTTTTAGTTATTTCTTGGCTTCTTTCTCTTCCTATCCACCAAAGGCCTGAAAATGCCTCATTTTAAGCACACCTTGGCACTGTTAAACACGTATCTTTCCATCACATCTCTCCATAAAAGCCCAGTCATGGATGAAGCCAAACCATTTCACATCTCAACTCCCATCAGGATTGCTTAAGCACACCTTGGGAAAATCACAATGGAGTTTCCTATTCTACTTCAGAACCCACTGCTACCTGCTTATTCTATGTTTCCCAACACAAATTTCTAAAAGCCAGTCTCAGATAGGATGAGTACATTTTTTTCTCATACACACCAAATTAATGTCAAGCTTATGTATTAGCTGAGTTGGTTGGGGGTGGGAGGTAGAGATATCACTTCCTCTCTTACCCAAATCCTTCATTAGACTTGACAAAAAGACACAGATTTATCTGGTGTTAGGTGCATCCAGTCCTTTGCTGATGTGTTTGTTTTCCATTAAGAGCTATATAAATTACTATGAATATGGCATTCACCTAATTGACATGTCTAATATATAAATGATTCTTGCCCTTCCCAGTCAGGATTTAATGCTTAAGCCTCTTTGTTTTTCACTTAAAACTCATTTCCTGAACAATTGTGTTTGCATTCATGTTTTCAGTTGCCAGCTGTGGACTACTAATTCCAAATTCTCTCTGTGTAGGATAGGTATTGTTTAACATCTAGAACTGAATATCCACCTGCATGTTGAACATCTCCATCTGTATGTTCCACAAGCACCTCTCATGCAGTAGGCCAAAAGCTAAACTAAAACTCTTTTTCTTAAAATGTGTTTTCCTTCCTTAGTTCATGGTTTGGGAAAAAGACTGTTTTATAAGATCTTAAGATTCTTTTGATGGCAGGGAACAACCCACTGATACCTGGATAGATGGAAGGCAGAAATTTTTGTTTCTTACAGCTCCAAAAGAAAGTAGCCAGGCAGGGCCACACAGTGGGTTGTACCTGGGGACACAGTAGCAGCATGCTTGAGCAGTAGGGAACAGTTGATATGGTGGGATTTTGCAGGGATCCCTTCAGATTGGCTAATTTGGATAAATTTTCCAGGCTCCAGGGCATAGGGGCTTCCCCTAGTTGTCTGATACCTTGCTCTGGGGCAATTAGGACAAGTACATAGGGCAGGTACATAGGGACCCTAGAGTGAGATAGATAGCCCCATACAGGGAGTGGGATGTAGGAAGTAGTTGAGGCATGGACTTAATGGGTTGCTCAAAAAGGGAAAGTGACCATCCTTTAACCATGGTCTCAAAGCTGGGTCAAGACTCGTGTGTGTGTGTGTGTGTGTGTGTGTGTATAAATCCATCTATATGTATTTGCCATATATATATGTATATATATATGTATTTATACACACACATTTATATTTGCTTTTTTAAAAGATTTTATTGATTGATTTTTATAAAGAGGTAATAAAAATTTATTTATTTTTTATTTATTTTATAAAGAGAGAGAGTACCAAGAGTGAGCAAGGGGAGGAGCAGAGGGAGAAGGATAAGCAGACTCCATGCAGAGCCCAACATGGGGCTGGATCCCAGGACCCTGAGATCATAACCTGAACCAAAACCAAGAGCTGGATGCTTTAACGGACTGAGCCACCCAGGTGCCCCTATACATTTATATTTGTATATATTACAATGGCCAAGTAATCCAGACCAGAGTCAAACAACTTTTTCCTCTTCATTATTCTATTATTTTTTATGTCCCACATATAATTTTTGTTCATTATTTTTCATCAACTCTATTTTAGGTCTGATCTTTTTGCTTATCTTCTTCAAATGCTTTTTCATGCTGTTATCAAAGTAAACTTTCTACTTTATAAATATGATCATATCATTCCTGTGTTAGAAAAGTTTTCTCTGGATTAAAAAATATTTAAGAAATGAAATCTCAGCCTCCTATCATTACATGCAAAATCATGCCTAACCTCAGCTTTAACGTAGGCTCCTCTCTCACTCTGCACTATGTCTAGTTTAATTTAAGAAATAGAAGAGGAGACCAAATAGATAAATAGTGAATAATCTGAGTACAGCCTGCCAATAGTAACAGTTCTTAGACAAATTGTTCTCAAGCACATATTTTATTGACTTGCTAGTAAGAGAACAGATAAGAGGACTGCAAAATTGTCATTTTGGAAAAGTTATGAAAACACAGGTCTTATATAGATGGGACTGAGGAGTGTTAGAATAACTTCTATATTTTTGATAATAAATTTCCAGTTCATATGGTTACATGATCTGTTGCTTGATCTGTTTAAGGACAATTCTGACTTCACTTTTTATCTGCTTGCTGACAGCTTTTAATCTTACCCTTCGCTATTTTCCTTTGCTCCACAACTGAGGCAGCTGACAAAAACCAACCTCTTTTGATACTGTAAAAGGATATTTTAAAATGAAGCAAGCAAGCCTAGCTACAAGAGTCTCTTTTTAAAGTTGGTTCAAAAACTAATGACGTACTATATGTTGGCTAATTGAACATAATAATAAAAAATTACAAAAAATAAAGTAGGAAGGGGAAAATGAAGGGGGGGAAATAGGAGGGGGAGACGAACTATGAGAGACTATGGACTCTGAGAAACAAACTGAGGGTTCTAGAGGGGAAGGGGTGGGGGATGGGTTAGCCTGGTGATGGGTATTAAAGAGGGCATGTACTGCATGGAGCACTGGGTGTTATACGCAAACAATGAATCATGGAACACTACATCAAAAACTAATGGTGTAATGTATGGTGACTAACGTAACATAATAAAATTTAAAAAATGCAAAAAAAAAAAAAAATTGGTTCAAGAGGCCATAAGTGAGGAGGAATTTATGCATGTTCTTATTGGAGGAACCATGAATTTTTTGCCAGCTGCAGGCCTTCAGCCTGGACTTAATTCTGTCTTCACCATGGCACCTGAATCACATTCTTCACTTTGAAAGAAGCCAACCCAGTTTGACAAGTTTCAATCCCTCATTTGCATATTAACCCAACCAATCCCAGTTAACCTAGTTTCAATCCCTATTTTGCATTTAGGACTTAATGAGAACTCCATTCATGACCACTCACCTTTATAACTCTGTCCCCTCTTTGTCTTCCCAGAACATGCGTCAGGTTTCTATTCCCATCTGTTTCCCAAGTTGCAATTCTAATTGCGCAAATAAATGCCTGTTTGCTTAAATTTTCAGTGAATTCTATCTTGATTGACACTGCCAAAGGGAGATGCAACTCACACAAGCCCCTGACTGCATACAGAAACTCTCCTGCCTGCCCCATCTCCTAACTACAGTAAAAACTCAGGCCAGGGTGCCTGGGTGGCTCAGATGGTTAAGAGTCTGCCTTCGGCTCGGGTCATGATCCCGGGGTCCTGGGATCGAGTCCCACATCGGGCTCCCTGCTGAGCTGGGAGCCTGCTTCTCCCTCTGTCTCTGCCCCTCCCCTGCTTGTACACTTTCTCAGTCAAAAAAAAAAAAAAAACCAAAAACAAAACAACAACTCAGGCCAGTCTCCTTTCCTTGCTTGCTTAAGCCATTTTGGATATGCTTAAGAGGTTGGTCCTGCTCTCTTCCGAGACCTCAACTAGGCTCCCCCCCCCCCAGCCCCCTTCCTGGCCTCCTGCGGTCCCACCTCTGCACCCAGTCCCCAGCAGCTGCATTCCTGGGGTGCCCCTACCATGGCATTGTGACTTACTGGGTGTAGGGAGGGGGAGGCATCAGGAGGATGGGGATTTGCTTGATAAGTGGTGTGAGCCCGACTCCTTACTGCTGAGTCTGGGGAAAGGGGCCTTTAGCACCTGGGACACCCAGGTGTTCCTCATCCCGGGCCTCCCGTGCTGGCGTCTGTAGCACTCCCAAGATCCCATGAGATTTGACTAGCTGCTGCTGCGAGGAATGTATATAAATAGTGGCAGTTTCTCCGCCCGCTTCCTCGGTCTTTTGCGTTGCTCCGGGCAGTATGCGTAAGTTACTTCATTTCTTTTCTTCTTACTTTTATAAAATTTTTATCACTCAGACCAGGACTCGTGACTAATGTTGTAGATAAGGGCTAATAAGTCTGAATAATTGCCCTAAACACATATTAGCCTCAAAGTAAGATATTTGGGTGGCATGAGATAGTTTTTCTCTTGAATTCTAAGAGCTGTTAAAAATCCTTGGTCCTCTCTTCACTTACTGTTCTCTGGAAATTCTGCAATGACATTTCGGTCTTTCCATCTAAACACATAGACACACATTCACTCTCATAGCTTAAGCATCCTTACATAGAATCCTTTTGTAGTTTTACCACTGCAGTCTAATTAAACTCTTAAGTTATAGACTTTGACAGACTTTCTCATTTGAAAATTTTCTTACACGTAGAGGAGTATGTGTTATTTATTGAGTGGGACTTTAAAAAAATCGTTTTCTAGTGTATAACTCATGGAAATACCCATTAGGATATTACACTTTTTATTACCTCTTTAATTTAGAAATAAGCTTTGACATCTAAGTTTCTTTATTCTCCTTTGTTTCCTTCTGTCAAAAACCAACCTGTGCATACTGAATTGAAGTAGAAAATGGGGGCGCACCTGAGTGTCTCAGTCGGTTAAGCGTCTGCTTTGGGCTCAAGTCTTGATCCCAGGGTCCTGGGGTCCAGCCCGGCATGGGGCTCCCTACTCAGGGGGGAGTCTGCTTCTACCTCCCCACTTGCCCCTTCCCCCTCGCTGGCCCCCCCCTCAAAATCTTTAAAAAAAAAAAAATGGAGAAAATGAGTTTACTGCAAGGCTTTCAATTTGTAACCTGGGAAACTCAAGGCTATGTAAGCAAGGAGTTCTGAGTACTCACAGATTAAGGATTTTTATGGGGTAAATGTGGAAGATACTTGGCTTTTTCAGCTGATTGGATAGTAGTGGTGTTTTTCCCTATCAGGAACAGTGTAGCTGAGTCAGGGAAACAAGTTCAGAGATGGTGTGAACCAACTTGGCATTTGGAGATTGGCTGGTGTGCTCTGCTGATTTCTGAGAGGAGCTAGGTTAGGTTTCCTTTTTGCATCTGCTTTGACCGTCTCCATTTTAGGTTTGGTTCTACACTTCCAAGACTAATTTTGTTCCAAACTCAGGTTTTTTCTTAAATTAGACATCTTATATGACCCATAAAAAAAAAAAAAAACAACCTTGCCCCACAAATCCCTAATTTAATGTCAGACTCTCATTATTTCTTTTTGCAAATACTGTTAACAGCCATGTGGAATACTTTTCCTTATCAGAAAATCTTTGTAAAAACACAACTGTGTGAATGGATTCAGCCTCAAGGTGTGGGGGTGGGGGAGGGAAACAGCAACTGTAAAATAAAAATATTCCATGACCAAATCACCTGGCTAATGATACTATGGCAGTAGGAAATATCCCTGGATTCAGCGAGAATGCCAGCAGGAGTCTGAAAATGATATCTGTTTTCATTTTTGGTAAGGAAGTAACTACAGCAAATAAATGAGCCATTGAAGAAACTAGAAGTACATTTGTTAGTGATAAAATCAGAACTGGAAAACATAGTCTAGACCTAGAAGGAAAAAACCAAAGCAGCCAAGATAAACTTATGGTATGTAAAGCCACAGTACTTATTAATTTTAAAATTAATTGGGCAATGTGCCAAGAAAAATGAAATTTTAACACAAAATGATTTAAAACTAGATTTCTATTTTTTTTTTTTTTCTTTAGGACTTGATTTTCAAAGCCTTTATTCTAGGTACAGGAAATTCTACGTGTATACACACACAGTTACAATGTTATAAGTAAGCTCAGTGATGGATTACTTTCTGTATCTAAATTTTATTCTGTGTGAGAAAGAATATTTCTTGATATCTGGACACTTACTGGACATGGACATAGGACTCTTGCTAGAGCTTCCTTGGTTCTTCAGTTCAAGAATCCTCAAATGTTAATACGCTTTTCTGGGTATTTGCCTCTGGACTCTTCATATAAGTTTTGTAAGTGGAAAATGGTTTTCCCATCTCCATAAATGACCTTTAAGAATGTTTTCTGAACTGAATCTAAAACTGAATAAGAAAACATGTCTGCATGTAATTAAAAAAAAAAACTCAGTTGATTACCTAAGTTGTTCACTTTGGTTTTCTTTAATTAATTTAGGCTGTAAGGCTTAATCATGAGGAACTGAAAATGACAGCTCATCAAAGGTACTGGTGCTCCTTTCAATTTCCCATTTGTTGAGCTTTCTTGCACACTTGATAATATCTCTGGTTCCTTAGGGGTCATTGTTAGGTTTACTTAATGCTATTGCTTTTAAATATCATTTTCCCCCCTAATGGCCTGTGAGCGGAAATGACTGAATTTTTGTAAAATTCCAGGGGTCTTTTGGAAGTAGCATGAGTCACAAACTAACAAGGTGTCCATAAACCTTGTGTAGGGTAAAAAGAGAATGGTGACTCAAGTTCCACCAGGCAATCAAATTTCCCACAGTAGATGAAATGGATAAATGAGTTTCAGAGCAAAGTCAAAATGGTTGTATAAACATTAGTAACATTTAAACATTAGTATAAACACTTTTAAACTAAGATTAGTGTTTTATCTCTATTAATGATTTTATTGGGTTTGACTTAATATTTAACTTTGCATTGCAGCACATATTTGCACAGCAATAAAGACACGATAAGAATTTTGGAAGCAAAATCTCTCTTGGCTCCTTTTAATCTCTATTTATATGGATGTTTCAAGGCCCAAAGTAGGTTTTGGGGGAAGGTATTACTTATTCCTTGTTTTTCAAAGAAGTTTCACTTTTGATCGTAGTATTTATTGGCTGTCTGCTTTGTGTGAACCAATGTAATGGAGAATTTATATATCTTATAACTGATACAACAATACGTCAAGATAAGTTTAATTTTTCCTGTTTTATAAATGACAAACTGTGCCTAAGGTTGATTAAATAACCTGCTATAAAGTAACTTGCTCTTCTTCAAAGTCCATGCATTTTCTACTCTGAAAATAACTGTGTAGCCCTACTCAAATATGAGGAAATTTTCATTCCATGCTTGAGTATACTCTTTAGTCAACAGGCAGAAAGGATCTTCCCCAATGCCAAGTAAATGAATTAATTTAACCTGTCAGCAGTTCACTTAGCGTTGTTTCCCTTGTTGGTTCATTATGAAGCAGTTACATCTTTGCCGGGTGCAGGAGATAAAGATGACTATAGTGACTCCTAGGTTTGCCAAAATTCCATCTTTGAGTTCTTGTGCATCTAATCTTGAGACTATATTTTACATAATAGAAGTTCAGTTCTCATATAGCAGCATCAAAATAATTTATGCTGTTCTTAGCGAAGAATAATTAAAATGTACTTTTCTGCAAGAAGTAATGAAAATGTTACATTTCAAAGCAATCCAATGTGGGGAAAATGAACTGATCTCACTAAGCATTTGGCTATTTAGCTGAGCCACATTAACATAGGTTTGATGTACAACTTGCTGGCATGAGTCAGCATGGAGTAGCCCCCATTTGGGTAAGTCTTTCTTTTGTTTCTAAGTATGTAAGCTTTAGTTTGAAGAAAAACACTTGTTTTAAACTTGGACTGAATTTTTCTAGCAAATGGATTTTTCTTATTCAGGACACACACAAAAATTGCTCATGGAATAGCAACATTACAAGAATGTCATTCCTCTTGGTAAATTGGGGCAAAACTGAAAACAATAAAGAGGGGTGAAGAGAGGGAGGTTCCGATGTCAGGGTGATTCATGGGAGGGACATCCTCTGTGTATCATACTGACATAGCATACATAGTGTTTGCACTTCCCTAAAAATCCTTTATACTCCACCTATCCATCCTCCATTCCCTTCACCCCCAACTTCTAGCAACCAGTGATCTTTTTAGGGCCTTTTTCAGAATGTCAAGTAGTTGGATTCAGACAGTATGTAGCCCTTTCATTTAGTAATATGCATTTATGATTTCCCTATGTCTTTTCATAGCTTGATAGCTCATTTCATTTTAATACTGAGTAATCTCTTTTAGATTTAACAATTTATCCATTTACCTACTGAAGGACATCATGATTCCTTCCAAGGAAAGCTATAAATAGCAGTATTGCAGGTTTTTGTGTAGACCTAAGTTTTCAGCTCCCGTGGATATAGTAAGGGTATGTTTAGTTTTGTAAGAAACTTGGAAATGGCCTTACCAGGTGCCCATATGATTGGCACTTCCATCAGCAATGTATGAGAATTCTCATTGCTCCACATCTTTGCCAGTATTTGGTGACGTCCGTGTTCTGAATTTTGGCTATTCTAATACGTGTGTTGTGATATATCACTGTTTGACTTGCATTTCCCTGGTGACCTAGAATGTGGAACATCTTTTCATATGCTTGTTTTCCATATGTGTATCTTCTTTGGGAAGGTGTCTATCAAGGTCTTTGGCCCAAGTTTTAATTGGGTTGTCTGTTTGCTTAGTGTTTCATTTTAGGTGGTCTGTGTATATTTTTGATAACCCACCCTTATCAGATGTGTTTTTTCTAAATATTTTCTCCTGGTCTGTGGTTTGTTTTCTCATTCTCTTGATAATGTCTTTTGCAGAACAGAAGTTTTTAATTTTAATGTAGTTCAGTTTCTCAACCCAATATAAATGTTTGTTCAAAATACTGCCCATTTTTGGGGGCGCCTGGGTGGCTCCGTCGTTAAGCGTCTGCCTTGGGCTCAGGTCATGATGCCAGGGTCCTGGGATCGAGACCCGCATCGGGCTCCCTGCTCAGCGGGAAGCCTGCTTCTCCCTCTCCCACTCCCCCTGCTTGTGTTCCTGCTGTTGCTATCTCTCTGTCAAATAAATAAATAAAATCTTTAAAAAGAAAAACAGTTAAAGCACTGCCCATTTTTTAAATAGGATTACTTTTTTTTTTTCTACTGAGTTGTAGGAGTTCTATGTATTTTGGCTATTAACCCCTTATCTATTATAGACTTGGCAAATATTTTTTCCCATCCCACAGATTACTTTTTATTTTGTTGCGCTTTTTTTTTTCCCCTGTGCAGAAGCATTTAAATTTGATGTAGTCTTACTTGTTTTGCTTTTATTGCTTCTACTTCTGGTGCCATATCCAAAAAATTGTTGCCATGTCTATGCTGTACAGCCTTTCCCATAGGTTTCTTCTGGGAGCTCTATAGGTTTAAGTATTACTTTGTCTTTTATATATTTTAAGATAATTTTTAGTGAGGGACATGAGATAAATATACACTGTATTTTGCATGTGAATATCCAGTTTTCCCAACACTTACTGAAAAGACCATTTTTCCCTATTAAGTATTCTTGGCTCCCCTATTAGTTGACTGTATATGAATGGGTTTAAGTATGGGCTCTCTATTATATTCCATTGGCCTATTTGTTTTTATGGTAGTACCATTTCTTGATTACTAGCATTGTTGTATAGTTTGAAATCAGGAGTGTGATGCTTCTTGGTTTGTTCTTAGCATTGCTTTGGCTATTCAGGGTCTTTTGTGGTTCAATATGAATTTTAGGATTTTTTTTTTTTTTTTTAAGATTTTTTATTTATTTGACAGAGAGAGACACAGCAAGAGAGGAAACACAAGCAGGGAGAGTGGAAGAGGGAGAAGCAGGCTTCCCGCCAAGCAGGGAGCCCGATGTGGCACTCAGTCCCAGGACCCTGGCATCATGACCTGAGCCGAAGGCAGACGCTTAATGACTGAGCCACCCAGGCGCCTCAGGATGGTTTTCTTTTTTGGGGGAGGCAGGAGGAGCAGAGGGAAAGGGGGAGAGAGAATCCTCAAGCAGACTCCAGCTGAATACAGAGCCTGATGTGGAGCTTATCTTCACCACCCTGAGATCATGACCTGAGCTGAAATCAAGAGTCAGACACTTAACTCACTGAGCCACACAGGCACCTCTGGATTGTGTTTTCTATTTCTGTGAAAAATTCTGTTGGAATTTTGCTAGAGATTGCGTTGAATCTGTAGATGAACAACAATATTCTTATCCCTGAACATGGATATCTTTCCATTTATTTGTATTTTATTAAATTTCTTTCATTAATGTCTTGTAGTTTTCAGTATACAGATCTTCACCTCATTGGTTAAATATATTCCTCAGTATTTTATTGTTACATTATTGTAAATAAGATTTTCTTTACCTTCTAGATATTTAAGTGTATAAACCTAGTTTTTGTATGTTGATCGATTTTGTATTCTGCATCTTTACTGAATTTATTGGCATAACAATTTTTGATTGAGTTATTTGGATTTTCTATATACAAAATCATATCATCTGCAAACAGACAACTTTTTCCTTTTTGGGTTAGCTACCTTTTCTTTTCCTTGACTAATTGTTCTTGCTTGGGCTTTCAGTACAATGTTGAATAGAAGTGGTGAGAGTGGGCACCATTGTCTGGTTCCAGATTTTAAGGGAAAATCTTTCAGCATTTCACCATTGAACATGATATTAGTTGTGAGTTTGTCATATGCGGCCTTGATTATGTTGAGGTATGTTTCTTCAATACCAAATGTGTTGACCCCTTTTATCATGAAAGAATGTATTTCAAATCTTTTTCTGTTTTTTCTCTTTGAGAAGGTCATGATTTTTATTTTTTCTGTTAATGTGGTATATCATACTTACTGATTTGCCTATGTTGAATTACACTTGCATTCCAGGCATAAATCCCACTGGTCATGGTGTATTATCTTTTTAATGTCCTGTTGAATTCAGTTTGCTAGTATTTTGTTGGGAATTTTTGCATTCAGGGATATTGACCTGTTTTCTTGTAAAGTCCTTATTTAGTTTTATTATCAGGATAATGCTGGCCTCATAAAATAAGTGTTTCTTTCTCTTCAATTATTTGGAAGAGTTTGAGAAGGACTGGTGGGCTTATGGGGAGCAATGAATGCTCGGGTGTCCACCGATGATCTGCCAGCAATGTAGTATCTGGGCAACTGCTTGCCCCATATGATCTTGTCCTTTCTTGCTGGCTGTCTGCCCCACCCCCGAGTAGTCAGAGTGGACAAAGATCTACCCAGAACAATGTGGAGAGAGAAAAAGTACTGCCAAAGTGTTCTCTTGCTCTAAGTTTTCATTGGCCCTCTGCCACCCACACACCCTACTATCTACATATTATATATTCCTCCAGGGGTTTATCACAGGGTTATATTAAGTTCTTAAATCCATTAGAGTGGAGTTCAGGTGGGTATCCAGCTTCCCATGTTAGTTGTTTTTCCTGCGATCCATTAGTATTTATTGTCACAATCCTGGAGCCTAGAAGAGTACTCCTTACATTTTTATATTACCAAACCACTATGAGCCCGCAAATAAAACACCTGAGAGAATGATAGCAATAAAGAAACATGAAGAAAATACTGTTATGGGTAAGGATTGTAGGAACCATGGGACAGAAGGTTAACAGTCTCTGCTCAGCTGAGATATTGGGGGGCATGTGGTCTACTTTTCTCTTTCTTAGAAAATTGTTGGGTTTATATTTTAAGTGAAATTCAGAATTTGGAATGTAAACTTCCTGTATTTTACCTCTTTGCACAACTGCAGTCTGTTCAGTGTGTCTCTGTAAACTAAAGGAACCACAATCTAGGCATTTAGTATTTGAATTCATTATGGGCCAGATGTCACATTTATAATATCTTAGTATAGTTCTGAAACTTACATCTTTTACAGGAACTTACTAAAATTTTTCAAGTGCAATTGCTTTTCTAAATGTTATCAGCACAGATCATTGCTTGACAACGATTTTCATTTATTATTGCATTAACATAACACCCAATACTCTAAAATCAAATGAACATATATACAAGGTTTTATTTTAATTTCATGAAGCAAATTTTTGTTGATCTTTCCCAGTGTATTATAGAAGGATATAAGGAACTTACCAACAGTCCATTTTTAAGGGGGGGGGGAAATATCATCTGCTATATATCTAAGTCTGTGGGAGTTCTGTTGAATTAAACAAGTATAACCATTTACCAGTGTCATTCCCTGAAGGATGTTCATGGTCTCTTTATTTCTTGAGACAATATATAGAGAGGGATGAATATGGAATTTGGAGACAGATAACATATGTTCAAATCTCAGTGCTACTGCTACATAATACCCATTCTTGGGCAAATCAATTGGTCAATGTACTCATCAATCTTATGTATACAAATAGTTAAATCATTATTACTTATTGCCTTTTTTAAACTTCCAAATTAGCTCTCTAGTTAATCATGTTCTTTAACATCCTCTATTTCTACAATTCTACTAGATAAAAGAAGCAACTAAAAGTTCTATAAAGCCAACACCTGAATCCAAGGCAGAGATGAAATCTCAGGGCTGGTTTATAGTATTGGCTCCATTAACATAATAAAGTATCCCTGCTCACCCCCTGCCTCCAGAGACAGATAGTGGCTGACTTTCCCCTGAGTGACACTGGAGTCTTGACCCCCTTATGATGAGGTTATATCCCCATGACGGAGTCTTCACTAATATTTCCTTTTCTTTGTCTCAGAGTGATTCAAAGATACGAACATTTTGCAAAGCGACTTCAACAGCTTATGTACTGTGCATATCTCAGTTACTGGGAATTCTTAGAATATTCTTGTACCATCCTGAGGTTCAGGCAAGAAGATTCTCCCATGAGAGCCCAGAAGGTCATATTTTTAAGTGTAGGCCTCCTATAGAAACCTTCTCTCTTAGGATGAAAGAGAGCACTGAGAGAGGGATGGTAAACTTAATTTATCCAGGGAGTTTGTCTTTAGAGACTGTACATTGGGAAATACAGTGAAAAGAAATGGGGGAAGAAAAAGTCTGTCCAGACAGGGTAGGTGATATCAGACAGCTGTGTGTGGGTTATTGAGGGGATGTTGTTAATCAGTGTTCTATTTATCACAGTGAAGACGATGATGATGATTTTACTGCTGCTTTTTGCATTCTGAGAATTCTTTCTGGCCTCAGTGGGGTGGCAATCAGGTGGCTGTTAGTAGCTTAGGCCACATCTTTCTAGGTATTTATCTTTCAATCCACTCTCTTTTAAACTTTTACTCCTGGCCCACTTTTACTCTAACATGTCATGTATGCTTTAGGATGTTTGCAGTAAATGTGTATTTACCCTGTGCTGGTCTTTAAAATTTCTGTCCCTTATGATCTTGAAGCAGTGAAGGAGAAATAACTATTTACCACAGCATTAAATCATGAGCCATGCTTTAGACCCAGGGCTGCTTATGTGGGATTTAGATCTAACTATGAACCTTATGTAAATGATTTTACCACCTCCTCTGATCAAGGGATTTCCTAACATGGCATCAAGAGATTACTGTGAGATTGAAATTGATTTAATTCAATTTACAGCCTCAAACTTTTTAATTGCCTGAAGTGGTTCCATCATTTACGATACCACCAAAACCTTAAGAATAGGTTTTAATATAATGTAGAAATATATGGCTGTAGAAATATAATGAAATGGCAGACCCATCTACCTCTCAGTGGTCTTGGAGGTCCCGAGGTGTAGTGCCCTGCCCCCCATCCATGTTTACCTGGAAACTCAAGACCGTGACCTTATGTAAAAATAAGGTCTTTTCAGAGAAGTAACTAGGTAAGGAAATCCTCCTAGATTTAGATTGAGCTCTAAATTCAATAACTGATGCCTTTATTAAGGGGAGGAATATTTAGAAACAGACACACACACACAAACACACAAAGGTCATCTGGAAATAGAAGTAGAGATCAAGGTTATACAGCTACAAACAAAGGGACATCAAGGATTGCCTGGAGCTACCCGAAGCTAGGAAGAGGCAAGGAAGGATTCTTCCCTAGGGTCATCATAGGAACACTTTGATTTCACTGAAGACACTTTGATTTCAAACTTCTAGCCTACAGAACTGGGAGATAAATTTAAGTTACCAAGTTTGTTGTAATTTGTTAAAGCAGTCCTAGGAATTGAATATACCAGGAAAAAGGGTGGAGAACTCTGAGCACTTTTACTCGGGGCATTTTGTTTGCACCATCCTGTGATCCTAGAAAATTAAAGCAAGCTGTTTTTATCACAATTTTATACTTTAGCATGGCTGTAATTAAAGTTTTTATTTAAATTCCAGCTAACACAGTGTAATATTAGTTTCAGGTGTACAATATAGTAATTCAACACTTCCATATAACACCCAGTGCTCATCACAAGTGCACTCTTTTATCACCATACCCTATTTCACCCATCCCTCCCCCACCTTCCCTCTGGTAACCATCAGTTCTCTATAGTTAAGAGTATGTTTCTTGGTTTGCCTCTCTCTCTCTTTCCTCCCTTTGCTTGTTTTTTTTTGGTTAAATTCCTCCAATCAAAAACGTGTGTATAATTTCTGCAATCTGTTGAGTGTGTCACAATGAACGTAAATTTAAGTTGTCATTTAGTGCATCAATTGTATTAGTCTGTTAACCTCTTACATATGTTACTTCAAGATAAGGGTCCTACCATTGGATTCAATATTCATTCAAAGATTATCTGCATCCTAGAAGTCACCCTATACTTAACATTCTCTATAGAATGACTGCCTACTACTACTACTTTTTTTTTTTTAACTATGCTCAGGGGCAATTAAGTTCTTGGGGAGATAGCTCATTCTGGTATTGCAAAGTTCTTTAATAAATTCCTTAATGTGAAATTAAAATATTGCTAACTAGAATATCCCCATTTCTATCTTAACTCTAACCCATAAGCCAGACAGATGAATTCTTTTTTTTTCCCCTGTAAGAACATCCTTTAAAATGTTTCATTATCTTGTTCACTGGTTATATATTTAACCAACAGTGTTTTGTTCCCTTTTAAGTTAAACCCGTTCACTCTCCAAACAGATGCTCAGAAAATGAAAGCTTAATTTCTTGTACTGTTAACATCTTTGAATATATTCCAGGTTGGCTTTTTCTCTTTTAGAGCCCTGCAGCCTGAATTAAATATGTTGCTGCTTCTGTACATTCTGCAGCCTAGTGGAAGGCACTTTAAGACCTTTTATCATTGCTTAGCAAACATGGACTGAGCAGGAATCCTTCAATCAGAAGGATTTAGAGAATCTATATAGAACTATGACCAATTTTGTATGGAATGTTAGATCTTCAATCAGAAGGATTTAGAGAATCTATATAGAACTATGACCAATTTTGTATAGAAAGTAACTTGATATTTAGAAATCACATCTTAACGTGTTCCCTCCTCCCAACTTTAAAGTAAATCTCCATATTCTGTGAACTTAATATTTACCTTACCTCTGTAAACATCATCTCTGCTTTGTTATGAATTCTAGTATTTAAATGTAAACAATACAATTTTCTCAGTAATTGATAACGTGGCATGATCTTCCAAAGTCCTCTGTGCAGCAAAACTAGGCAGGAATAGAAATACATGGACAGACACCTTTCTATCTCACTTTTTTATATAACTATGCACACTTGGAAGGTTACCCAGAACATTGAGTGGTTCAGAAACTCTCAGAGGAATCAGTCTTTGCCAATAGGATGCACCACTACACATTTCAAACCTAATCTGTTGTTTGTAGCTCATTTTCATACCATATTAGAACTTGGCAAAAAGATGTTTTTTGACTGTTTTTGCCCTGTGTTGGGCAGAGGGGCCCACAAAGTAAATGAGATTTGTATTTAGGAAAGTGCCAGAGTTTTAGAGCGCTAAAATAAGGTGGAAAATCAGTAACTCTGTTGGAGAAAGAGCAGGAATATTCTAAATGTACAGGGGGAGAGGGAATCATCATGAAGTCTTTACTGGAATCCACTTTTGCTCAGAAGATATCGGCCAATGAAGTCTTTAGTCTGAAAACCTGGCATCATTAGAAATGTCAGCATCATAGATAAATTTTCCAAAAATCTACCCATATTCATCATACAATAAGGTTAGCTGTTTTTATAAAATCTTTTGCCACTTATTGAGGGGGCAGATATTCATGATATAAAAACACTCATGGGAGAGCAGCTTAAATGAGCAGTTTTGAAGGTGGAAATGGCTCAAGGCCATAAAAAAATCAATGAGATTAAATTAGAAAACATGTAAAACATTACAACTGAAAAATAGCC
Organism: Mirounga angustirostris; assembly: GCF_029215605.1. Taxonomy (NCBI): domain Eukaryota; kingdom Metazoa; phylum Chordata; class Mammalia; order Carnivora; family Phocidae; genus Mirounga; species Mirounga angustirostris. The sequence goes on along the minus strand of NW_026991716.1, from coordinate 44,508,987 downwards.
TTAGTAATAGGAGGCATTTTAGTTTCATAATTATGGAATAATAGCTTGAGCTTATACTGGGTGCTCTGGCACTTTAGAAGACCTTCATATAACCTTAGTCATGAGGAAGCATTTCATCAAAAAGAGGGCTTTTGTAGGTTCAAACTTTTTTTTTCCTTTAGGTTTGTTTTTTCTTTTGTTTTTTCCTTTAAACTCTTGGGTCAAGGGCTGCCTATCAGCATATTGTGAGGAAGCTGCCCTACTACCCATGAAACCCCCACCCAGAAGCAGGTCGTGTTGGAATGGCTTAGCACCAGGATCCCCACAAACTACGAGTTGTGTGTGGGGTGAAGGGGCAGCCCCCTTTCCGGCCATGCCCTGTTTCCTGGGTGGAGGGGCTCTTTGTACTGGACCCTTGCCCCCACGTACGGTGGGGCATTCCATGCCATGTAGGGCGCACAGGGCAGCATGCTAGGAGGACAGTGGGGGACTGGCTATCAGAGGCCTGTATCATTCCACCTGGGTAGGATTCTGATTTAGAGGTGTTCAGTCATAATCTCACAGATGGTAGCATCTAGAACAATGGGTCCATCCCTCCAGCAAGAAAAGTATTAAGGTATTAAATAAGATCACAGTACCCTTTAACACCTAACACCTTTAACACCTGTTAAAACTCACTTACCTCATAAGAAACACTTACTTGAATGTCCCCCTCACAAAGCTCAGTAACTCCACACATACATTTCTAATGAGCACTAAACGTGAAGATTGGACTTTTTTCTCATCTCTTCCTCCAGGAGTCTCTCATTCTCAATCCATTCAACATAATTAACAAGTAAATCAGTCTAGCTATTAAAACAAAGACATGTATCATATGATCTCACTGATACGAGGAATTCTAATCTCAGGAAACAAACTGAGGGTTGCTGGAATGGAGGGGGGTGGGAGGGATGGGGTGGCTGGGTGATGGACACTGGGGAGGGTATGTGCTATGGTGAGTGTTGTCAATTGTGTAAGACTGATGAATCACAGACCTGTACCCCTGAAACAAATAATACATTATATGTATGGTGATTAACATAACATAATAAAAAACCCCCAAAAACTGATAGCCTAAACCTTATAGAAGACAATGTTATCAAATAAAGGTAGACCCAGATGATACTTTAGAATCCTCTATTTCTGTTAATTTATAAGAAATATCAGAGATACTAAATGACTCAATAGAGTTTTTACAGACACATAGTCCCGGCTAGAAACAAAAAACCTAATCTAGTATATTTTCCTCTGCTGTTCAACGATACATCTCATGCCTTCATAAAATGATAAATGAAATTTTGATGGATATTTTAAAAAGAAAGGGGCTATTTAGAAAAATTAGATGGACTGATTATTTTGGTGTAATGTGGACATTGGCTTGTTTAGGATATAGTTTCTAATGTTAACTCCTACTTACATTCCTTGAAATTTTAGTAAATTTTAGGTACTTTGAGGGATTTCATCAACAATTACAAGCTAATACTTTGGCTCAGACTATTTTTTAAAACATTTAAGTGAAAAGAAATACAAAATGGGAATTCATTTGGTACATGAATTTCTCCTATTTTAAATTGGGTTCTGCCTAACTGGACTATGCTTTCCTTGAAGATATAATACATATAAAATATAATTCCTTGAAGCTATAATGTCTTACCAGTGCTTAGAGAGTGTTGTTCAGTCAATGCCTCATATATGTTGTGAAGGCTGCACTTAAGATAAACCCTTTGTGACTATTGGGGTAATGCCCCAGTTTAACAGTGAGGTGACGTCTTCAGTGCTGGTAGCCTCAACTTCTCCCCCTGCCTCTTGTCAAAGTCTTCCTTCTGATACTTCAATAAAGACTAAATGAACCCAAGATTTAAAACTAACCCTGGGGATTTTGCATTCTAATAAAGATCAAAGCATCTAGCTAAATTTATAAATTCTTGGTTGTGGAAATTTGGGCATCAACAAGAATTAAGGTACAGGGGGGAAAAAAAAAACCCTTAAACTTTCCAGTTCCTGGCAGTCACATGGCTCTAAGTAATAAATATTTGAGTTATTTGATTTTTTAAATAATAATTTTAAAAAATTGAAAAAAAATTTTTTAAATAAAAATTGCCTATTGCTTTCATTATACAATATGAGCCCCAAGAATATTTCAGCTGCCTATAAAATGCCAGCAGTGTTTTTGGGTTATGTGCAAGGAATGTATTTCAAATATAGAAAAGTAATTCAAGCTAACATTTTTTCAGAATTACTAGTCTCAGTTGTGTTACTCCCTAGGGTAATAATTCAGAGGCTTTTGAACTTGATAAGGCCAATTTGAGCCAATTCCATCAGGTACTCTAACATGGCCTGAAGGGACATAGCTTGCATAAGATGTAATTTTCAGGTTATAAATTAATTTTAACCATGTCTATAAGACATGTCTTAGAATGTCTAGAATACCCAGACACTTAAAAATAAATGCTTTGGGATTTTTTTTTTTAAGCTTGGAAAGTTGGGAGGGGATTAGATATATGTGTGGGTGTATGCCTGCATATATATATATATAATAGAAACAATTCTTTTTTTATTTTGAAATGACTGGAGAGAGAAATTAAAATTAAAGACTGAAGAATGAGTATGTTCTCCTTTTAGTCGGTACTCTCTAAGATATATGAGACTCCCTTTCTTGGTGTAGCAGCTTAACATAGTAACATGGTGTAAAATTATATAAACTGAAACTCCCCTCACCATACCGTGAAGGTGATGAAATTTCTCTAAAGTTGCTGAAGTTGAAAATCACCAGGGCTCTATGCTCTGAAAAGCAAAATTTATCAAAGATATGTGTTTGGAACAGAGTCTCTTGGGTATGAATTTATGTTCTCTCTGTCCATCATCCTTGGTCCTAGCCAAGTTTACTATAGAGATGCGAGTCTTATTCATGGATGGATCTTTCCATTGGTGCATTGAAAAATGACTTCACCGTACTGCTTTGGTACTGGGCATTCATGAACTTGAGTTAAGGGGGCATTTGTACAGAGTAGGGCCTTTAAGATTAGGGCTCTTAAATATATAAGAAATTGAGTGCAATTTTTTTAGCTTCCATAAAATTTATTTAGGGTGGATCACCTCTAAATATATAGGCATCTTTGAGGGGAGAATATTTGGTACCAAGAGAGCTTAAAGTTAAATTCCAGTCCAGTTATTTACTGGTTAAATGGTCACATAAAACTACTTTTTCTAAAACTCCTGATTTTTTTTTTTTAAGATTTTATTTATTTATTTTGACAGAGAGAGAGACAGCGAGAGAGGGAACACAAGCAGGGGGGAATGGAAGAGGCAGAAGCAGGCTTCCCGCCAAGCAGAGAGCCCAATGCGGGGCTCGATCCCAGGACCCTGGGATCATGACCTGAGCCGAAGGCAGACGCTTAATGACTGAGCCACCCAGGCGCCCCTAAAACTCCTGATTTTTATTTATTTTTATTTTCTTTATTTTTTTTAATTTTTATTTATTTTTTTTAAAGATTTTATTTATTTATTTGATAGAGAGAGACACAGCAAGAGAGGGAACACAAGCAGTCCCGGGGAGTAGGAGAGGGAGAAGCAGGCTTCCCACGGAGCAGAGAGCCCCATGCAGGACTTGATCCCAGGACCCTGGGATAATGACCTGAGCCGAAGGCAGATGCCCAAAGACTGAGCCACGGATACAAATTACTTTGCAGTGATGCTATGAGAATTAATGGAGATAAGATCGAACCAGTGCTCAGGTGGTATTCTTTTCCCTTAGCTTCTTTGCCATAAAGATCAAAAGGTGAATTGAGTGGTGGGTAAATGTTATGTGAATAGAACTGCTATGGACAAAATAATGCCATGGCTTTTAATAGAAGTATATTATGGAATCTAGACTTCCATATATATGATACAGTTTCAAAGCACTTACTATACCTAGAGTCTACCTGAGATCCTTACAATATATATACACATACAATATACAATGTATACAATATATATATATAGTATATAAATATATAAAATCTAATAGCTATACAAAGTAATAGACAAAATGTTCTCAGGGAAGATGAAAAAATGGGTTGAAGGATTCAATGCAGTATAATTTAAAAAGGGCCTGTCGTGGGACCAGTATTATGCAAAACCTACAGATGGAATTGTGAATAAGTCATTGTGCTATCATGGAGCTCACAGTTGGGCAACAGATTTTTTTTTTTTTTTTTTAGCAAATATGACTTAATGATTACAAGTAATTATCACTACATTATGGACTATAAAGGGACTGACTTGACTTTCTCAGGATTATTGGGAGGAACAACATCAAAAGTGGAAATTTCCATGCAAAATTATTTTAATATCCTTAGTTCTGCTATTGCATGTATCTAAAAATGCTATAGGAACATACGTGAAGGAGCACAGGGGAAAGTAACCAAGTGACCAGAGTTCTGGAGTGAGCCAAATTTGGTTTCAAATCCTAATTCTTTCACTTAATCTCTTTACAAACATAAGCAAATACCCTAAAATCACTGGAATTCAACTTCCTTGATTACAGAATTAGGCTAATACATCAAAAGAGTATTTGAGGCTTAGGGAAACATTAGCCAAATTTTAGCAAAGCTTTAATTGTTATAAAGGAATCACTGAAATGGATAGTTCTGTGAGATAAACAGCTCAGTGCAGTGCCTGAAACTTAGCACTTAATAGTGACAACTTAATGCCATGTTCTCTTCATTTTTGATCACTCAGAGCAAATCTGCATTATCCATCTCCCCCCTTCCCACATTCAGTCACTGATGTTAGTTGTATTTTCATATGGATCTGATTGGTATTTTGTGAGATTATATGTTCCTTAAGAAGCCAAAATTGTGTTTTGTTTTGTTTTAGTTTCATCTCCCATCACTTAGAACCATGTTTGGTAATGGATAACGATACATTTTTAGCTTTTGGCTCTTTGACTTGGTCACTCTACTTCATTTTTTCTGTATTGATTCCTGTCTTTCAAACTTGAGAAGGACGATGTAACTGCAAAACCTCTAAAGGTTTCTGTGTTCAGTCAATAAAGGCCCTCATTGATAACATTAGGGATTTTGTTAGAATGATGTGAACTGTATAAAATTCTAAAGAAGTGACTGATTCCAGGTCTTATTATTCCTGGAGACTTCTGTTGACTGGAAATGGTGTGACACATTTTCATGCAGGGTTAAAACATTCCTGTGATCTGGTAGGGTGGAGCTAGAAGTATGGATGCAGTCTAGTTGGTAAGAAAATCTATGCAAAAATAACTTATGAAGTCCTTCAAGGTAGACATAGTGCCTCAAATATCTTTGTATTTAAATGCTTAATATTCAAACACATAGTTAAGTATTTAGGACTCAGATGTGCAAGCATACTTAACCATGGTTTATAATATTCCCTTAAGAAATAGACTATGAGAGATTTGGAACTCAGATGGAATTCAGATGGTGGCATCTTCCCCAGCTGAGATGGTGCATGGTCTAAGCTTGGGAGGTGGGGGAGCACCAGGCTTTGTTTGCTGAGAGATGATGCTCTGTGGAAGAGAAGGCCATGTGATGTCACTCTTGACATGGATAATCTGTTAAATATATCTATACAAATGAAGCCACCTTTTTACCTATTAGGCAATCATTATTCTACAGATGACTTGTGCTCAGTCTAGTGTATTTCTTCATTTCCAGAAAAGATATGCTTAATGTAATAATCAGCTTACAGAATAAATAGTAAAATTCATAAACTCAACTAAGTCTGACAAAGTGGTGCTACTTTTTATGTCTGCCTTACCAAAGGGACATCTTTCTTAAAAAGTTGAGGAAATTATAAACATTCTCTGGAAACATACCCAATTATTTTCCTCTTAGCAAGAAATGTCCTTGCTTAAGAAGTCATTGGGATGACTTCCAAACTCAAAGGAGAACTGGATTTTACATTCGGGAACATATGCTTTCATTTCAGGTTTGAATAAAAGAGGAATGTAACCATCTTTCATTAATATTTTAGTCTGTACTTTTATAAATCTTAGAGTCTGTGTCATACAAAGAATACTACATTGCAAGATACACTCCATATCTTTTTTTTTTAAGATTTTATTTATTTATTTGACAGAGATAGCAAGGGCAGGAACACAAGCAGGGGGAGTGGGAGAGGGAGAAGCAGACTTCCCGCTGAGCAAGGAGCCCGATGTGGGGCTCGATCCCAGGACTCTGGGATCATAACCTGAGCTGAAGGCAGACGCTTAATGACTGAGCCACCCAGGTGCCCCAATATTCTTTAATAATAAAACAAAAAGGAATATAAATGGAAATGGGGAAAATGTGCCATGTACACAAATGTTAACATATTTATTAAAATTACATTTGAAAAGTATTTCAAAATTGAGGCTCTCAAATTCTGAGTTGACAAAATTAGGAAGATAGGATTGTTTCTTGCCATTTTTAAAAATTTTACTTTTATGTTATGTTAGTCACCATACATTAATCATTAGTTTTTGATGTAGTGTTCCATGATTCATTGTTTGCATATAACACTCTGTGCTCCATGCAGAACGTGCCCTCTTTAATACCCATCACCAGGCTAACCCATCCCCCCACCACCCTCTCCTCTAGAACCCTCAGTTTGTTTCTCAGAGTCCATAGTCTCTCATGGTTCATCTCCCTCTCCGATAAATCCACTTTATCTTTTTGTAGCAAGTCATTTGAACACATGCTTGAGACCATTAGCTCAAAGACATAAACTCTATTGCTGTAGATATGTAAGGCAACATCTGGGTACACTTTGTGTAGGAGGAGAGTCTGGTGACAATTCTTACTTTATTCTGATTTGGAAACATCTCATTCTGGGTAGTTTTTTTTCCTACTAATTTGTATCTATTCACCCTCTTGTCCATATTGCTTTTCCTGAATAGCTGAGAAATTACTCTGTATCTCATTTATACTTTGCTTCTACTCTTAATCGGGGTTATTGTATTTTTTCAAATTCTTCTTGATCATTGAAGGGCTGTGCCAATTTTATTATCTTTCATTAAAAGCTCCTACCAGAAACGAATTCTAGGCTCAGTTCACCGTAGACTATGGTGCACACACTCACTGAGTTTTCACAGAAAGAACTTCTTTTTTATTTTTTATTTTAATTTTTTAATTTTTTGTGTGGAGGTTTCTACCTCTTCTCAAGGCATGCTGGCTTTGCATCCTCTCCTGCAATACATCTCTGAGCCTCTGGTAGACTAAAAATAACAAGCTAGGGTTCAAGTCTTACCTCTACTATCCACTAGCTTTGAGATCCTTAGAAGTTCTCTTATCCTAGCTGGACCTAATTTTTCTTATATGTCAAGTAAGAATAATGTGACTTCACATGCTTTGAGGATTATACAATAGGAGACTTTTTAAAAGGGTACCAATAATTCAGAAATTATAATCCTTCTTTGAATAATCAAGATTCAGCAAGGTATTATATATATATTTTGATACAGTCATGATAGCTACAATAGTGTATTTCTCTTTTCTATCTTTTATGTAAAACCTCCTTAATTAAATGAGGAAATAGAAAATAAGCATGGACAATAATTAGAATCGTAGAATCAATTATTATCAAGGTTTTTTTCAGAAAACTTACCTAGTGGTCTTTTAAAAATATTTTTGTATTTAATAAGTGGGGCATGAACTTTTTCTTTTTTAATAGCAGTAAGTTATTCTAGTCTGAACCAGTGATTTTATCATCTGTGGATTAAGATCAATGTCTCCAGATAGTCAGCTTGACTCAGCACTTCTTCTTTGCCTCCTTTATTGACTTTCCTCTTTCTTTCACCTCCTCTTCCCAGGCTTTTGTTTGTTTATGGGAGTCTGTATAGTTTGGTTTCCCTCAAGACTTACATGGCTTTACATGGAGACTGTTCCTCAAAGATTGGTTCCCGGAGTCTGTACTGGCTCTCTAAACTCAAATTTCACAGATTCACAAGTAGGACCCCATGAGAACACTGCAGAAGACCATTTTCATATTTTATGGGCAGAGATAATCAAAACTTTCTTTTTGAGAGCCAGATTAACTCAAACTGTATAAACCTGTTAGTGGGAAACTAAAAACGTAAAAGAAAGGCAACCTCTTAAAAAAAAAAAAAAAAAGACTCGAAGAAAGCCTGGGGTTCTAAGATGTAACACCTACCTTCTTCCCCAGCTGCTTTTCCTAACTGTTAATATGCATCCATAATGTGAGTGGGGTCAACCTGTGTACATGTGCAGGAGTAATGTAAGGCACATGAACATCTGTTAAAATTTCTGACTATTTTGCTGAACATACCAAAGTTGTATTATAAACTAGTTGTACTCTAGACTAATTCAATGATTTTCTTCTTGGTAAGGAATTTTTCTGGGGCAAGATTTTGCAAGAGAAACATTGCCTGAGTAGTTATTGCAAGACAAGATGTTGATTAAATATTTCTAGACTCTTGACTGATAGTCAGAAGGGTGGATGGGATAATTGGTTTCCCTGAACAAATTTTAATCTTAATGAAGTACCTCAGACATTCTTCTTTTTCATTGAGTAAGCATGGCCTGGATTTCTTAAACTCTGTACCTGGTGGGATATTTTATTTAAGACAAACATGAAGCACAGAACAAAGGAAAGTAACATCTAAACTGCTTTATGAACAAAATCAAGAAGACCTCTTTGAGGGCCACATTTTCTTTGTTTTGCATACCAGGTTTCCAGTGTCCACTACATATAAGAAAAACCACCAATGGCCCCAAATGATGCTGGGCCTGAAACTAATAGGAAATGATAAGTAGTTGTAATTTACTTTACATTAAAACAAAACCAGCTATTTGAAGTACATGAGTGACAATTCCACCTAAATAAGAAATCTGAACTTTATGTTCCTAACGCACTGGAGTCTTAGGATTCCTAATCATAAATTAAATGAAGGTTATGTAAAGGAATAGATAAAACTGACTTCTAATTTTCAAATCAACTGTAGGTCAGTGGGAGTATTAGAATGATTTCAAGCCATCTTTCATTAAATTAAAATTTCTGGGCATTATCCTAAACTCATTGATTTGCTTTGGGAACTCTACATAAATACTGCAAAATTACATTTCGGCCCAGGCACTGTTCTACCTGCACAAAATCTGAATAGGCAGAAGCCAAATGAATAAAGTTTTTATTATAAAGCTAATCTTGTTTCAGGTCACAACTTTTCCAAGAAACCTCATATGCTATGTCATTTTTTCATTTCTTTGTTGTTGTTGTTGTTGTTGGCATCAAAATACTTGGTGCCAATTTTCTTTTGTTTTTGGGAATAGGTGTATATATGATCACCTATGTGGTTTTCATTCTAAAACTTATTTTTACCTTTTGACCCCCTTCATTCATTTCTCCCATCCCCTACCCCCCCCCACCTCTGGCAATCACAGAAATTACATCAGATAATTTAAACCTTTTACCTGCCAAGAAAAGGGTAGCAATTACATTAAGCAATGAGTTTCTATCCCAGATCAAATTTGGGATAATTTTTTTTCCCATAACCATAATTTATAAATTTTCTGTTAAATATTCCAGAAATACTAAGAATAAGTTTTATTGCCTAGGGTTTCAAGATTAGAAAAATATAAGGAAAAAATGAATATTAATATTTTAACTTTAAAATGGTTAATATAAAGATATATAGAAGCAATACAGACCAAAGGAAACCTCCTCACTGGATCTTCTCTCTTTCGAGGAAGTTGCTTCCCTGGCTCTTATTACAAATTCGGTTTGCCAGGTTGCAGCAACCAAAGCTTTAGTCATCAATCTTAGTAAAAATGATTTCTACTTCTAGGGTTATTTCTCATTTGAAAAATCACAAACTATATTATGAGCAGTCAGTGAAACAAACTCCAAGGCTAAGGAGACATATTTATTTCATTTGTCTAATGGACCATTATTGCTTACCAGATTTCTGTTCATAAACCTAATTACCTTTCTTAGTAAAACCCAAGCAACACACGTTCTTCTAGGCCTCTGCATCCTAAGAGAATACAGTTGGGGAGATAAAGGTGTAACTAAGATCAGTTTGGAGCCCTAAGTGCTCTCCAGGGAAACTGATACAACCCAAGCCTTCTCTGCCCACTGCATGTGGACCTGACTTCCAATTGTAAGTGGACATCAGCACTCTTCAGAAGGTCTGGGTGCTGATCTCTCTACCTTGCCACTTTGTGGCTTTAGCTCAAGAAATGTTATCAACTATTCTTATCTTCTTCTCACGAAAAAAGCTCCTCAAAGAATTTACATCATGGCCACTTTTTCTCACATGTGCTTTTTTTTTTTTAAATCTCAACTCTCATATCTTCATCATGGCAACATAATTTTTCCGGGTTGCAGCCAGAGGTAAAAAAGCTTCCTCCTCCCCAGCTTTTGGGCCATGTTCTTTCCCAGGTCAGAAAGCAATTCTATTCTATACCAAGTCTCACAATTCCACATACCCTACACTCACCCAAACACATACATTTACCCTCCCTTAATTTTCTTGACATAGGGGCAAGAAAAAACTGGTCTTTTCTCCACTTTTCATAAAACAAAGATTTCTGTGCATAGACGTAGATAAAAATAGATCATATGTGTATATATAACATGGAGAAAGCTTTTTTATACCACCACCATCTGTGTCCTGGTTCAACTGGCCTAAAATTTTACTGCTGAACATTCATGTATGTAAAGTGCCCTAAGTAATCCTTTTCTTTACTGTTGTTTTTTTCTTTTTTGGGAAAAATATATAGTAGATGGATATGAAAATGCCCTCTATACCCACTTATATCCTCTGATCTCCCAGATATATAAGAATTCTTGGGCCAGGCAGTAAGGGACCAGGTGGATCCAAAGAGCCTCTTGGTTTATAAAGAAGCTCCACAAATCTCACCTTCTACAGTTGTAGGTCACTGCAAGCAAACTACCAAATTCACGTTGCCTCTTTGAAGTATTGGAAGAAAGCCACTGTATATAAAAGCATAAACTCAGCTTTAGTAGAAATACACTTAAAATTCAGTGGATATGTCCCCTTTTAGGAATTACCAGGTTGGCATCAGAAAAATAAAAGTAAACACTTGATAAAATATTGTCCAATGAATAAAATGAGAAAAATGCATATATCTGTGTCAAGTTTGTATCATCATAATCATTCCCTGTGGTATTTTATAGAGAAATGGGTCCTTAAAAATGGAGTGTCCTTGCTTGGATAACCGTAGAGTAGGTATGGGTGTGCATGTTTGGAGAATTGTTCTGTATAATGAAGTAAGGAAGCAATTGCAGTTTGGAAAATGAGAAAGTGAATGAAGACTGAAAAATATTGGGTGAATCTGCATGTGGTATAACAGAATGAGATTAATCCTATTGACAGTCTTCTGGGGACTACCAGGTTTTGGAGCTAATAAATAAACTTCTATTTAAAGAACTTTTTCCATGGTGTGTGTGATGTAAACATCTTGCAAACTTACTGCAATATCTTCAATGAAATTTTCATAGATCACTGACAATTTGGATTATTTCTGGATGATCTGAGCATGCACTGATTTTTTAGATTTGTACATAATGGGGGAAAGGAGTGCCCACTTAGAGATACATTATTATGTGGGAAATGAATTGATAGAAATTTACAGTGTATCTTTTATTTACCATATGCTTTTGAACAATTACCTAAACCTCATCTTTTGTTTCTAACCAAATCAAAGATGTTAGAAACCTCTTAAAACTTATTTCTAAGTACAGGCACACCCTGTTTTATTGTCCTTCACTTTATTGCACTCTCACAGATGCTGCATTTTTTCAAATTTTCAAATTTCAATTTTGTAGCAAACCCTGCTGTTTGTGAGCAAGTCTATCACTGCCATATTGTCCTGCAGCATTTGCTTACTTCATGTCTGTTTTACATTTTGTTAGTTCTTGCAATATTCCATACAGTTTCATTATTTTTGTTATGGAGATCTGTGATGAGTGATCTTTGATATTACTATTGTAATGGTAACACAGATATAATTCTCTTGACCATAAACCATGACCACGGAAGAGGAACTTAATTGATAAATGTTGGGTGTGTTCTGGCTGCTTCACCAACTGGCTGTTCCTTTTTCTGTCTGTCTCCTTCCTCTGACCTCTCTATTCCCTGAGACCTGACAATATTGAAATTAGGCCACTTATTAAATGTACAATGGCCTCTAAGTGTTCAAATGGCAGGAAGGGTCACATATGTCTCGCTTTAAATCAAAAGTTAGAAATGATTAAGCATAGTAAAAACATGCCAAAAGCTGAGATAGGCCAAAACCTAGACCCCTTCCACCAAGTAGCCAAGTTGTGAATGCAAAGACAAGTTCTTGAAGGAAATTAAAAATACTACTTCGATGAACATATGAATGATAAGTGAAACAGCCTTATTACTGAAATAGAGAAAGTTTCAATGCCTTGAATAGAAGATCAAATCAGCCACAACATCCCCTTAAGCCAAAGCCCAATCCAGAGCAAGGCCCTAACTCTCTTCAATTCTGTGAAGGCTGAGAGAGATGAGAAAGTTATAGAAGAAAAGTTTGAAGCTGGTAGAGGTTGGTTCATGAGGTTTAAGGAAAGAAGCCCTTTCCATAATGTAAGAGGGCAAGGTGGAGCAGCAAGTGCTGATGTGGGAGCTGCAGCAAGCAAGTTATCTAGATCTAGCCAAGAGAATTAAGTGGCTACACGAAACCTATTTTCAGTGTAGATAAAACAGCCTTATATTGGAAGAAGGTGCCACCTAGGACTTTCATAGCCAGAGAAGAGAAGTCAATGCCTGGCTTCAAAGTTTCAAAGGACAGGCTGACTCTCTGGATAGGGTTGAATGCAGCTGGTGACCTTAAGTGGAAGCCAGTGTTTATTTAACATATTGAAAATCTAAGGACCTTAAAAATTATACCAGATATACTTTCCCTGTGCTCTATAAACGGAACAACGAAGTACTTCTGTTTACAACACAGTTGAGTCAGAGCTCTGATGGAGATGCACAATGAGATTAATGTTGTTTCCGTGCCTGCTAACCAACATCCATTCTGCAGCCTATGGATTAAGGAGTAATTTCTAATTTCAAGTCTTCCTGTTTAAGAACTACACTTGGTGGGGCGCCTGGGTGGCTCAGTTGTTAAGCGTCTGCCTTCGGCTCGGGTCATGATCCCAGGGTCCTGGGATCGAGCCCGGCATTGGGCTCCCTGCTCCGCAGGAAGCCTGCTTCTCCTTCTCCCACTCCCCTTGCTTGTGTTCCTTCTCTCGCTGTGTCTCTCTCTGTCAAATAAATAAAATCTTTAAAAAAAAAAAAAAAAAAAAGAACTACACTTGGTAAGGCTACACCTGCCACAGATAGTAATTCCTCTGATAGATCTGGGCAAAATAAACTGAAAGTCTTCTGGAAAGGATTTCCCATTCTAGATGCCATTAAGAACATTTGTGATTCTTGGAAGAGGTCAAAATATCAACACTAACAGCAGTCTGGAAGAAGTTGATTCCAACCCTCATGGGGGAATTTGAGGGGTTCAAGAATTCTGTGGAGGTAGTAACTAATGGATGTAGAAATAGCAAGAGAGCTAGAATTGGAAGTGGAGCATGAAGATGTGCCTGAATTGCTGCACTCATGATAAAACATGAATGGATTATTGTTTCTTACGGATGAGCAAGGAAAGTGTTTTGTTGTTGTTTTGTTGTTTTAAAAGATTTTACTTATTTGACAGAGCCAGAGAGCACAAGCAGGGGGAGCCAGGAGTGGGAGAAGGAGAAGCAGACTCCCCACTGAGCAGGGAGCTTGATTCAGGGCTTGATCCCAAGACCCCAGGATCATGACCTGAGCCAAAGGCAGATGCTTAACCGACTGAGCTATCCACATGCCATGGAAAGTGTTTTTTTTTTTTTTTGAGGTGAAATATACTCTTGGTGAAGATGTGAAGATTGTTGAAATGACAACAAAAGACTTAGAATATTACACTTAGTTGATAAAACAGTGGCAGGGCTTCAGAGGATTGATCCCAATTTTGAAAGTAGTTCTTCTGTGGGTAAAATGCTCTAAAACAGCATCGCATGCTGCAGGGAAATTGTTCCTAAAAGAGTCAATGTAACAAACTTCATTGTTTGTCTTATTTTAAGAAATTGCCCTAGTCACCCCCACTTCAGTAACCACCACCCTGGTCAGTCAGCAACTATCAATATCTAGGCAAGACCCTCCACCAGCAAGAAGATGGACTCATTGAAAGCTCAAATTATGGTTAGCATTTTTAAAGCAAGAGTATTTTTTTTTAAATCAAGGCATGTACACTGTCTTAAGCATAATGCTATTGCAATTTAATAGATGATAGTGTAGTATTAACATAACTTTTATATGCACTAGAAAACCAACCAATTCATTGAACTTGCCTTATTCTAATACTTGCTTTATTGCAGCTATCTAGAACAGAATCTGTAATATCTCCGATGTATGCCTGTTTTTAATCTCTTGAGCTAACTTTTCCATAAATTATTCATGGTACAAGCAGTTGCCAAAATAAATTTAAAAATGGTGTCCTTTTTAATAAATTTGCAACAGAACTTGTTTTACTAGAAAATAACATTTTACTCATATTTTTTGATATTTTTTTTTATTAAGAGACAGGATATATTTAGGAAAAAGGCCAATTACATTAAAATGGTGAACAAAAATACACATGTGCCTGAATATAGAACTTACAATGTAAATTATATACATATGCCTTGAGAGTGTTGCCCAAGGTCACGTAGCTTAGCCAGACTCTAAGATTCTAGTCAAATTGGAAAAGTTATTTTCTCTGGATACCTACAAGTTGAGTGTTGGCTAGATTTCAGCCCCTACACCCCTTTCAGGGCTGGAATTTTTATACATAACAAATATTGCTCAATTTTAGTTCGCTGCTATAGTCTTCTGAGACCCCTGCTAGGCTTACTCTTTGCCAAAGAGAAGGTGAAGTCTATTTATAACTAAGTATCTTGGACACATGCACAGAAGCCAAATTAATTTTGTGCTTTTATCTCTGAACAGTAGTCAGTGTTTCTTAAATAAAAACTTTACAGAGTCAAAACTAATTTTATAGTGAGCAGTAAGTGCCTCAAAAAAATCATTCATGGTAAACACTATGGTAAACAGTGTATGATTTGGAGAATTACATCATGACGTAGAGGAATTTTCTGAAATAGCTTCTGGGCAAATGTGGTTTGCCTAGCAATCAAAGTCTTGCCCTCCTATAGTAGCTAAGTTGTGTAAGCAAGGCCTAATACTTTTTTAGGTCATCACTGTCTGAACTACCATGAAAATGGACAGTTTGAGTTATTTTGGAAGATTTCACCTTTTTGGTAGAAATGGATAGAAATTTATGTTCACAAATGGGAAGTTTGTGTAAGCATTTTCCTTCAATCCAGTCTGAATATATATACGTGTATATATATTAAATATACGATATTTAACATAAACTTAAACTTAACAAAGTGATAGTTTTAGATACACAATTGTTTAATGGTTCAACAATTCTTATATCTCAGTGTTTATCAAAATTAAAATTACTCTTAATCCCCTTTATTTCACCTATCCCACCACCCACCTCCCCTCTGGTAACTGACTCTTCACTGAATTTGTTTTGTTTCTTAAATTCCACATATGAATGAGAGCATATGGTATTTGTCTTTCTCTGACCTTTCACTTAGCATTATACCCTCCAGGTCCATCCATGTAGTCACAGATGGCAAGATTCCACTTTTTTATGGCTGAGTAATTGTGTGTGTGTGTGTATACATACCACATCTTCTTTATCCATTTATTTATTGAGGGATACTTGGATTGCTTCCATATCTTGGCTGTTGTAAATAATGCTGCAGTAAACATAGGGGTGCATATACCTTTTTGACCTAATGTTTTCATTTTCTTTGGGTAAATACCTAATAGTGGAATTACTGAATCATGTGATATTTATATTTTTAAATTTGGAGGACGTCTCCATACTGTTTTCCACAGTGGCATCACTAATTTGCATTCTCAACAACGGTGCACAAGTGTTTCTTTTTCTCTACATCCTTGCCAACGCTTGTTATTTCTTGTGTTTTTTATTTTAGCCATTCTGACAGGTGTAAGGTAATATCTCATTGTACTTTTAGTTTGCATTTCCTTGATGATGAATAATGTTGAGCATCTTTTCATGTGTCTGTTGGCCATTTGTATGTATTTTTTGGAAAAATGTGTGTTCCTGTCCTCTGCCCATTTTTTAACTGGGTTTTTAGTGTTTGTTTTTTTTATATATTTTGGATATGAGCCCCTTATCAGATCTATCGTTAGCAAATATCTTCTTCCATTCACCAGGTTGTCTTTTTGTTGATTATTTCCTTTCCTGGGCAGAAGATATTTTAGTCTAGTCCCAATATTTAATTTTGCTTTTGTTTCCCTTGCCAGAGGAGACCTATCTAGAAAAATGTTTCTATTGCTGATATGAAAGAAATTACTTTGTAGTAATTTTCTTCTAGGAATTTTATGGTTTCAGGTCTCACTTGTAGGTTTTTAATCCATTTTGAGTTTATTGTGTATGGTGGAAAAAAAGGGTCCAGTTTCATTCTTTGCACGTAGCTGTGCAGTTTTCTGGGCACCATTTGTTGAAGAGACCATCTTTTCCCTATTGCATATTTTTGCCCCATTTATCATGGATTAGTTGACCATAAAAGTGTGGGTTTATTTTTGGACTCTATTCTGTTCCATTAATAGATAGGTCTGATTTTGTGCTAGTACTATACTGTTTTGATAGATCTTAAAATCGGGGCTTGTGGTACCTTTAACCAAGAAGGTTAAATTTAATGGTAGGTGTATTATTTTAGGTGTAATTGTAAATGAGATTATTTTATTAACTAACTTTTCTGCTACTTAATTATTAGTATATAGAAATGGAACAGATTTCTTTAATTTTGTATCCTGTGACCTTACTGAATTCATTTATCAGTTCTAATAGTTTTTTGGTGGAATCTTTAGGGTTTTATTTTATTTATATATATATACATATATATATTTGTATTATATTTGCATGTATGTATATTTGCATGTATGTATATTTGCATGTATGTATATTTGCATGTATATTTATGTATATTTGTGTGTATATGTGTATATTTTTATATATTTTTATATTTATATATATTTATATATTTGTATGTACTTATGTGTATATGTGTGTATATGTATTTATATATGTATATATATGTGTGTGTGTATGTATTTATATTTATATGTATATATGTATGTGTGTGTATGTGTGTATATGTGTATATTTGTATTTATATATCAATATATGTATATTTATAAATATATAAATTTCTCCTATATACATATATATACATGTATATTTATAAATATACATATATTGATATATAAATATATATACTAAATATATATTATATATAATATATAATATATACTAAATATATATTATATATAATATATAATATATATAATTATATATAATATATATAAACATATATATCTATGTATATTTATAAATATATAAATCTCTCCTATATACATATATATACATGTATATTTATAAATATACATATATTGATATATAAATATATATTTATAAATATACATATGTATAATTATACATATGTATAAATATATTTATACATATATACATATACGTATATCATATGTATTTTTATAAATATACATATATGTATATTTATAAATGTATATATTTTATATAAATATCTATATTTATAAATGCATATATTTATATATAAATGCATATATTTATATATAAATGTATATATTTATATAAAAATATATATATGTATATTTATAAATGCATATATTTATATATAAATATATATGTATATTTATAAATGCATATATTTATATATAAATATATATGTATATTTATAAATGCGTATATTTATATATAAATATATATGTATATTTATAAATGCATATTTATATATATATTTATATATGTGTATAAATGCATATTTATATATATATTTATATATGTGTATAAATGCATATTTATATATATTTATATATGTGTATAAATGTATATATATATTTATATATGTGTATAAATGTATATATATATTTATATATGTGTATAAATGTATATATATATTTATATATGTGTATAAATGTATATATATATTTATGTGTATAAATGTATATATATTTATATATGTGTATAAATGTATATATATATTTATATATGTGTATAAATGTATATATATATTTATATATGTGTATAAATGTATATATATATTTATATATGTGTATAAATGTATATATATATTTATGTGTATAAATGTATATATATTTATATATGTGTATAAATGTATATATATATTTATATATGTGTATAAATGTATATATATATTTATATATGTGTATAAATGTATATATATATTTATATATGTGTATAAATGTATATATATTTATATATGTGTATAAATGTATATATATGTGTGTATAAATGTATATTTATATATATTTATATATGTGTGTATAAATGTATATTTATATATATTTATATATGTGTGTATAAATGTATATTTATATATATTTATATATGTGTGTATAAATGTATATTTATATATGTGTGTATAAATGCATATTTATATATATTTATATATGTGTGTATAAGTGTATATATATATTTAATATGTATATATATTTATATATATATGTAGGTATGTATTCGGTCATCTGCAAATAATGAAATTTTACTTCTTCCCTATCAATTTGGATACTTCCTATTTCTTGTCTGATTTTTTTTTTTTTTTTTTTTTACTGCTAGGACATTCAGGACTAGATTGAATAAAAATGGTAATATCGAACATCATTGTCTTGCTCTTAATCTTAGCGGAAAAGCTTGCAGTTTTTCACCATTGAGTATAATATTAGCTGTGAGGTTTCTTGTATGATCTTTATTATATTGAGGTATGTTCCCTCTAATCCTACTTTGTTGAGATTTTTATCATGAATGGATGTTGCACTGTCAAATGCTTTTTCTGTATCTATTGAAATGATCATGTGGTTTTTATCCTTTCTCTTGTTTATGTGATATATCACATTGATTAATTTGTAAATATTTAACCATCCTTGAAGCCCAAGAATAAATCCCGATTTATTGTGGTGAATGCTTTTTTTGTTTTTTAATAAATTGTTTTTGTTTAGTAATATTTGTTGAGTATTTTTGGATATAAATTCATCAGATATTTGCTTAAAGTTTTTTGTTTTGTTTTGTGTGCGTGTGTGTGTGCACGCGTGCGTGCACATGTGTGAATCTGTTTTTCATGTCCGGGTAATGCTGGCCTCATAGGGTGACTGGAAGCTTTTCTCCCTCTTCGATTTTTTGGAATAGTTTGAGAAGAATAGGTATTAACTCTTCTTTAAAGGTTTGGTAGAATTCATCTGTGAAGCCTTCTGGTCTTGAGTTTTGGGGAGTTGTTTTATTCATTCAATTTCATGGCTAGTAATTAGTCTGTTCAAATTTTCGGTTTTTCCTGATTCAGCTTTGCCAGGTTATATGTTTCTAGTAATTTGTCCATTTCTTCTAGGTTGTCCAATTTGTTGGCATAAAATTTTCCATAATCTTTTAGAATCCTTTTATATTTCTGGGGTGTCAGTTGTTTCTCCTTCATTTACTGATTTTACTCTAATCTTTTTGTTCTGGTGATCTGGTTAAGGTTTATCAGTTTTGTTGGTCTTTTCAATGAACCAGCTTTTGGTTTCATTGATCTGTTTTATTATTTTTAAGCCTCTATTCATTCATTTCTGCTGTGATCTTATTTCCTTCTTTCCACTACCATTGGGTTTTGCTTGTTCTTTTTCTAATTCCTTATGTGTAATGTTAGGTTGTTTGAGATATTTCTTGCTTTTTGAGGCAAACCTATATTGCTATAAAGTTGCCTCTTAGAACAACTTTTGCTGCATTTCAAAGATTTTGGATCACTGTGTTTCTATTTTCATTTGTCTCCATGTATTTTTTTATTTCCTCTTTCATTTTTTGATTGACACATCCATTGTTTAGAAGCATATTATTTAGCTTCCATGTATTTGTATTCTTTCCAGATAATAACATATTAAAGGAATTCTGTTTGGGATATGAAAATTTAAAAAATTTTAAAAACCCTACTAGATATAAAATCAGAGTGGTAGGAATTTGGATAGCTATGTCTGTCATTTAGTAGAGGTCAAAGATGAAACTTTGAATTCACATGTCATTGCCTTAAGGATAACAGTTATGGGATTGAATGGAATCAGCAGATTGTGTGTAGTTGAAAAGAGATGGGGGCCAGAACAGAGCATGGAGAATGCAACATTTAGACACCAAAGAGTAGATGAGCTAGCAAAGGGGCAGAAAAGGCCAAGCAGGAAGGAAAATCAAAAGGGGAAGTGGTACAGATACTAATAGAAAAAAGCTTCTCGAGGAGGAAGAAGTGATCAACAATGAAGTCAAATGAAGATCATTAAAGTGATTTTAAGAAATATGCAGGTCAAAAAAAAAAAAAAAGAAATATGCAGGTCATTGTTAAATCAGGCAAGAATAATTTCCATAAAGTATTAGTAAAAATAACCTGCTTAAAGTGGGTTGAAAAAGATGGGAGCATGTGATAGTAGAAATTCTAAAAGATACTAAGTTCTTCTACTGCAAAGAGTTACCCAGAAATGAAGTGGTAGGTAAATGGGAGATGGGTGATTAGGAGTGTTTCTGTTTTTCAGATTTGTTGCCCTTCCAACTTTTAAAATATTTGATAAAATATTTTTATTTCATGATGAGAAACCTCATCCAGGAGAGGTCCCCCCCCCCCCGCAAAAAAAAAAAAAAAAAAGACTCAGGGGGAATACTGGACCTTAAAGGATTTTTTTTTTTTTGAAAACACCAAAAGGAGATAGGATTGAGACCAAAAAGGGGTTAGAACTTTGATAGCAGGGATTTCATTACAGATGCAGGAAGATTAATGAATTTGGTAGTAAGACTATAAAGGGAACTCAAAACCAATTGCTCCTATTTTTTCAAGTAAGTAGGAGACAAAACCATATGAATAGAGAATTGTTAAAATAGGGTAAAAAGTAGTTTAAGGATAGGAGTTATAGTTGGAATGCTTGAAATTGAGATTTCAGTGGTGGTGCAATTTTGGGAGATTGCAAGGCCAAAAGACTATAGCTTTGGGAGACTGACATAAGAGGAAGAAAGAAATTATTTGAAGATGATGAAGTCAAAGCCAAGCTGTAAGATGTATCATCCAGAATTTATCCCATTCACAAATTACAAAGGAAAAAGACAAACAGGCTAGATGAATCCCTACCTAGAAGCCAAACCCTTTATTACTGTGTCCCTTCTCCATCTTTTCTCATGTGTGGTTAGTACCTGCATCTGGCTTCATCATAGCTTACCCACTATATTTTATTCCATACGAAACTATATGAAAACAAAGATGTCCTATTCTCAGATATTAATGCCTATTAGGTGGGGACTCTCACCGAGCTTGTGAAAGGAAGTCTACAGTAAAAAGATTAAACCCAGGATAAATTTCCTTAGTTTTACTTTAATTGGGACCAAAAAAAAAAAAAAAAGGCAGGGTCAGTATCTTAATAGTGTTTAAATGTCTTAAGGGCAGAGAAATAGGTAGAATATTACAGTAAGGGTCTATAGGCAGCTACCAGAAAACATAAAGAAACTAGGGCTAGAACAATGTAAACTGGGAAAAATAATGCCAAAAGGGGAAAGGATGACAAAGGCAAATTTCATTAACTTCTTTATTTTTCATTTATTCTTGCCTGGGAGTTTCTGAAACATTAAAGCACTTCCAAAAAAATGGCTGGTCTTTCCATATTGATTCTTTTCCGAAGTGGTTAAAACATTTTTTTTTTTAATCCAGTGAATCTTATTTTTTATTGTATTACTTATGAATGTTCTTTTCTATAAAATAATAAATGTTTGCAACCTGCAAAAGCCTGGGAAGGTTGCAGTTACATTCTTATTTAGAAGCCTTGGTTAGTTTCCATTTTTCTATAAAAATACTGTCTTACATTGTTTGATAAAATAGCATGCTCTGCAAAAATACAGCCATTAAAGTGTAGGTTTGCAGTGAGAAAGTACTCATTGGTAGGCTAGCCTTCAGCTTCCTTAGCTCCAATCAAGAATGTCCAGAAACAGTGTGGCGGCTAATGACAAGATGAGCTGCTTGTATTTGGAGTGTATTTTCTGATTTGTGAACTGAAAACTGTCCTGTGTTATCTTGTTCTAGACTTCGGGGTTTTTTCAAGCACTACGAAAAAAAATCTGAAGAATATTTCTGAGGAGCTGCATAACAGAAAAATATTTAGTCATTTGTCATTGATGTCCTACTCTTACAGCCTACAGTATAAATCTCTGCTGGTATTTTCAAGTTAGTTTTCAGAAGGGGAGGCAGTTTCCTTTGTGCATTTCTGTAGCCTTTTTTTTTTTTTTTTTTTTAAGTATAGTTGACACATGATGTCATTAGTTTTAGGTTTACAACATAGTGATTCAACAGCTTTATATGCTATGCTCACCACAGTGTAGTTACTGTCACCTTGCAGCCTTAATTCAATACCACTGACTCTATTCTCTGTGCTGTACCTTTTATTCCCAAGACTTAGTCCATAACTGGAATGAATCTCCCAAAACAAGATGTTTTGCCTCTCCCTCCATTCCCTTCGCCTCTGGTGACTGTCAGTTTGTTCTCTGTGTTTATAGGTCTCATTCTGCTTTTTGTTTATTCGTTTATTTTGTTTGGTTCCACATGTAAGTGAAATAATATGGCATTTGTCTTTTTATGTCTGATGCAGTTCACTTAGCATAAACCCTCCAGGTCCATCCATGTTGTTGCAAATTGCGCACTCATCTTTCTATGGCTGAGTAATATTCCATTATATATAAAGGGAGGGAGGCAGGGACAGAAGTGGTGTTGCCATTTTAGCCATTTATTCATACACATTTGGGTTGCTTCCATATCTTGGCTATTATAAACAATGTTGCAATAAACTTGAGTGCCTGTCTTTTTGAATTAGTGAATTAGTGTTTGTTTCCTTTGGGTAAACACCCAGTAGTGGAATAATTGGATTTTAAGGTATTTCTATTTTTAAATCTTTGTGAAAGTTTCATACTGTTGTTCGTGGGGGCATCATTTTACATTCCCACTAACAGTGCATGAGTGTTCCCTTTTCTCCACGTCCTCACCAATACTTATTTCTTGTTTTTTTTTATATACATTCTGACTATAATGATGTGATATCTTACTGTAATTTGTAATTGCTTGTTTGTTTATACATTCTGACTATAATGATGTGATATTGTAATTTGTAATTTCTTGTTTTTTTTTTTTAAATACATTCTGACTAGTGTAATGTGATATCTCATTGTAATTTGGATTTGATTTCCTGATGATTAGTGATGTTGAGCATCTTTTCATGAGTTTGGCCATCTGTATGTCGTCTTTGGGAAAAGGTCTTTAAAAAACAAAAATAAATACATTCATTTTATTTAAATTTTGTTGGAATTTTTAAAATTCCAGTATAGTTAAAATACAGTGCTGTCTTAGCTTCAGGTGATTCAAAAATTCTATATATAATGCAGTGCTTATCAAGATAAATATACCCTTAATCCCCTTCCCCTATTTGTCCCATCCCCTCCCCTCTGGTAACCATTTGTTTGTTCTCTATTATTAAGAGGTTTTTTGTGGGTTTTTTTTTTGTATCTTTTGTTCCCCTTTGTTTTGTTTTCTTAAATTCCACTTATGAGTTTTGAAATCATATAGTATTTGTCTTTCTCAGACTGATTTATTTCACTTAGCATCATACTCACTAGATCCATCCATGTTGTTGCAAGGAGCAAGATTTCATTCTTTTTATGGCTGAATAATCAATTCAATACCACTGACTCTATTCTCTATGCTGTACCTTTTATTCCCAAGACTTATTCCATAATTATATATATATATCACATTGGTTCCCTGATTGTTTTGTTTTGTTTTGTCTTCCTCCAGTGTTGGATTTATCTGTGTTTGGTATCAGGGTAATGATGGCCTTATAAAATGAATTTGGAAGCTTTTCTTCCTCTCCAATTTTTTTGGAATAGTTTGAGAACAGATATTAACTCTTCTTTAAATGCTTGGTAGAATTCACTTGTAAAGACATCTGGCCCTGGACTTCTGTATGTTGTGAATTTTTTGGTCACTGATTCAATATTATTGCTGGTAATCAGTCTGTTCAAATTTTCTATATCTTCCTGCTTCAGTTTAGGTTATATGTTTATAGGACTTTATCCATTTATTTTAGGTTGTTCATTTTGTTGGCATATAATTTTTCACAATAATCTTACAATCCTTTATATTTATGTGGTGTTGGTTGTTATTTTTACTTTAAAAGAGATTATATGTATATATATATAATTTTTTTTTACTTCTCCATCTTTTTTTAATTCCAGTTAACATATACTGTATATTGGTTTCTGGTGTACAGTTTAGTGATTCATGGTTTATATACAACACCCAGCACTCATCACAAGTGCCCTCATTAATACCCTTCACCTATTTAACCCATCCCTCTGCCCACCTCCCCTCCAATAACCATCAGTTTGTTCATTATAAGAGTCTGTTTCCTGGTTTGTATTTCTTTTTTCCACCCTATGTGCATCTGTTTTATTTCTTAAATTCCACATATGGGTGAAATTATATGGTATTTGTCTTTCACTGACTGATTTCACTCTGCATAATACACTCTGGCTCCATCCATGTGTTTGTAAATGGCAAGATTTATTTTTTATGGCTGAGTAATATACCATTACACAAACACACACACACACATAGTATGTCTATACCATTACATATGCCATATATGCCATTATATATGGTATGTGCCATATATATAGCATATATAACAATATATATATTATAACGGTATGTATATATATATGCCATATCTTGTTTATGCATTTCATCAGTTGATGGGCATTTGGGCTTTTTCCATAATTTGGCTATTGTTGATAATTCCATATAAATATTGGGGCACATATGCCCCTTTGAATCAGTATTTTTGTATCCTTTGGGTAAATACCTAGTGGTGCAATTGCTGGGTTGTCAGGTAGTTGTATTTTTAACTTTTTGAGGAACTTCCATATGGTTTCCAGAGTGGCTGCATTTGCATTCCCACCAACAGTGTAAGAGGGTTCCCCTTTCTCTACATCCTTTGGATATAGCCCTTTATCAGATATGTCATTTGCAAATATCTTCTCCTGTTCAGTAAGTTGTCTTTTAGTCTTGTTGATGCAGAAACTTCACTGTGCAGAAGCTTTTTATTTTGATGAAGTCACAATAGTTCATTTTTGCCTTTGTTTCCCTTGTTTCAGGAGACATATTTAGTAAAAGTTGCTACAGCCGATGTCAAAGAGGTTATTGCCTAGAATTCTGATGGGTTTCCTGTCTCAAAATTATGTCTTTAATCTGTTTTGAATTTATTTTTGTGTATGGTGTAAAAAAATTGTCTAGTTTCATTCTTTTGCACATAGTTGTCCAGTTTTCCCAACACCGTTTATGAAGAGACGGTCTTTTTTCCATTGGATATTTTTTACTACTTTGTCATAGATTAGTTGACCATATAGTTATGTGTTCATTTCTGGGTTTTCTATTCTCATCCATTGATCTGTATGTCTGTTTTTGTGACATATTGTCTTAATGACTATAGCTTTGTAATATAGCTTGAGGTCTGGAATCGTTATGCCTTCAGCTTTGTTTTTCTTTTTCAGGATTTCTTTGGCTATTCAGGGTCTTTTGTAGTTCCATACAAATTTTAGGATTGTTTGTTCTAAGTCTAAGAAATGCTGGTGATATTTTGATTGGGATTGAATTAAATGTGTAGATTGTTTTGGGCAGTAAAGACATTTTAATGATATTTGTTCTTCAAATCCATGAGCATGGAATATTTTTCTATTTTTTTGTGTCATCTTCAGTTTCTTGCATCCATGTTTTATAGTTTTCAGAGTACAGATCTTTTACCTCTTTGGTTAGGCTTATTCCTAGGTATCTTACGGTTTTTGCCGCAATTGTAAATGAGATTGTTTTCTTAACTTCTTTCTTCTGCTTCATTATTAATGTATAGAAATGCAACAGATTTCTGTACATTGATTTTGTGTCCTGTGACTTTCCTGAGGTTGTGTATCAGTTCTAGCAATTTTTTGGTAGAGGTTTGAGTTTTTGGTATCTAGTATCATGTCATCTGCAAATAATGAAAGTTTGACTTCTTCCTTGCTGATTTGAATGCCTTTTTCTTTTTGTTATCTGATTGCTGATGCTAGGAATTTCAGTACTGTGTTAAATAACAGTAGTGAGAGTGGACATCTTTGTCTTGTTCCTAACTGTAGAGGACAAAATCTGTTTTTCCCTATTGAGGATACTAGCTGGCAGTTTTTTATATATGGCCTTCATTATGTTCAGGTATGTTCCCTCTATCCTTAGATTGTTGAGGGTTTTTATCATGAATAGATGTTGTACTTTGTCAAATGCTTTTTCTGCATCTATTGAAAGGATTGTATGCGTTTCTTTTTATTAATGTGATGTATCACGTTGATTGATTTGTGAATACTGAATGACCCTGGAGCCAGGAATAAGTCCCACTTAATTGTGGTGAATGATTCTTTTAATGCACTGTTGGATTAGTTTTGCTAGTATTTTGTCGACAATTTTTGCGTCCATGTTCATTAGGGATATTGGCCTGTAGTTCTTTTTTTTTTTTTTTTTTTTTTTAGTGGAGTCTTTATCTGATTTTGGAGTCAGGCTAGTGCTTGCCTCATAGAATTAGTTTGAAAGTTTTCTTTACATTTCATTTTTTTGCAATAGTTTGAGAAAAATGGGTATTAACTCTTCTTTAAATGTTTGGTAGAATTCTCCTGGGGAACTATCTGGTCCTGGACTTCTGGTTGTTGGAAGATTTTTGATTACTGATTTTTTTTTTTTTTTGCTGGCTATCAGTCTGTTCCAGTTTTCTACTACTTCCTATTTCAGCTTTGGTAGTTCATAATGTTTCTCAGAATTTATCCACTTCTTCTGGGTTGACTAATTTTGGAATATTATTTTTCATAATCTGATATAATTGTTTTCATTTCTGTGGTGTTGGTGGTTCGTTCTCCTCTCTCATTTGTGATATTATTTGGGTCCTTTCTATTTTCTGTTTGATAAGTCTGGCTAGGGATTTATCATTTTTATTTTTTCAAAGAACCAACTCCTGATTTCATTGATCTGTTCTGTTGTTGTTTTTAGTTTCTGTATAACTTATTTCTACTCTAATCTTTATTATTTCCTTCTTCTGTCTTTAGACTTCATTTGATGGTCTTTTGCTAGTTCCTTTAGGTGTAAGGTTAGGTTATTTGAGATTTTTCTTCCTTCTTGAGGTAGGCCTGTATTGCTTTTATATTTTCCTCTTTTGACCACTTTTGCTGTATCTGCATGGTTTAAGACTGTCATGTTTTATTTTTCGTTTGTTTCCATGTATTTTATCCCTCATTTGATTTCCTAGTTGACCTGGTCATTCTATTGGCATGTTTAACCTCCATATATTTGTGGTCTTTCCAAAGTTTTTCTTGTGGTTGACTTCAAGTTTTATAGCATTGTGGTCAGGAAAGATGCATGGTATGATCTCAGTCTTTTTGTACTTGTTGAGGCCTGCTTTGTGATGTAGTATGTGATCTATTCTGGAGAATATCCCATGTGTGCTTGAAAAGAATGTGTATTCTGCTTTAGGATGAAATGTTCTAATACATCTCTTAAGACCATCTGGTCCAATGTGTCATTCAAAGCCATTGTTTCCTTGTTGATTATCTGCCTTAAGGATCTGTCCATTGATGTAAGTATGGTGTTAAAGTCCCCTACAATTAATATATTATTATCAATGAGCTCCTTTATGTCTGTTATTGTTTTATATATTTGGGTGCTCCCATGTTTGTTGCATAAATATTTACAATTGTTGGATCTTTTTGGATAGTCCCCTTTATTATGATTTAGTATCTTTCTTTATCTCTTGTTAAAAGTTTTGGTTTAAAATCTAGTTTGTATGTTCTAAGTATGCGACCTGGCTTTCTACTGACTTCATTTTCATGATAAATGTTTCTCCATCCCCTTACCTTCATTCTCTAGGTGTCTTTAGATCTAAAGTGCATCTCTTCTAGGCAGCATATAGACCTTTTTTTTTAAATCCATTCTGTCACCTTATGTCTTTTGATTGGAGCACTTAGTTCATTTACATTCAGAGAAATTATTGATATGTATTTAGTGCCATTTTGTTACTGATTTTGTCATTGTTTTTGGAGATTTTCTCTGTTCCTTACTAGTCTTTGTCACTTTTGGTTTTTCTTTCCCACTCAAAGAGTCCCATTTAATATTTCTTGCAGGGCTGGTTTAGTGGTCATGAACGTTTTTAGTTTTTGTTTGTTTGGGAAACTCTTTCTCTCCTTCATTTCTGAATGATAGCCTTGCTGGATAGAAAATTCTTGGCTGGAGATTTTTCCCATTCAGCATGTTGAATATATCATGCCACTCTCTTCTGGCTTGCCAAGTTTCTCTGGAGAGATCTGCAGCTAGACTATGGGTCTTCCCTTTTAAGTTAAGGACTTCTTTTGTTTTGCTGTTTTTAGGATTTTTTTCTTACTCTATTTTGCAAATTAAATATGTCTTGGACTTGGCCTGCTTTTGTTGATTTTGATGGTGGTTCTCTGTGCCTTCTGAATTTGGAAGTCTGTTTCCTTCCCCAGATTACGGTAATTTTCAGCTACAATGTTCTCAAATAAACCTCCTGCCTCCTTTCTTCTCACTTCTTCCTCTGGGACCCCTATGATAAGAATGCTATTACCTTTGATGGAGTAACTGAGTTCCCTAGGTCTATATTCATAAGCCATAATTCTTTTTTCTCTTTCGTTCAGCTTCATTATTTTATCTCCTCTAACACTTACTTGTTCCTCTGTTTCTTCCATCCTGTGGTCATTACATTCAGTCTGTTTCTAATCTCAGTTATCGCATTTTTATTTCTGACAGATTGTTTAACTCTTATCTCTGTGGTGAGGGTCTCCCTAATGTCTTCTAAGCCCAGCAAATATCCTTATGATTGTTGTCTTAAATTCTCTATCAGGTCTATTACTTTTATCTTTTTCAATTAGATGGCTGGCTGTGACCTTTTCTTGTTCTTTCTTTTGGGATGAATTCTTTCATCTTGGAATTTTGTCTAGGTCTTTGTCGTCTTTGTGTTAGAAAAACCTAATGTTTCCTGCTTCTGAGAGTTACAGCTCTTTGAAGAAGAGTTCATGTAGTATCCAGGGCCTGGTGTTTCAGGAAGTGTCTCAGGTGTGTTCTCTGTGCACTCTGCTTCCGTGTTCTGGCTGCACTTTCAGGCTAGTCATTTGCAGAGGCTCTCCTTGCCTGTAGTGGGCAGTGTTTGGACCTTGGATAGAGTGTGATGAGTTTTAACTAGGTGTGCTCTGGTCTGCTTGTTAAATGAGACCTGAAGCTACTTTGACTAGAACTGAAGCAAAACTCTCTGGTTGGTAGACATGGTGTGTGTGGATTTCTGCTGGTCTTCTGGGGAAGGGGCCTGCTGTGCTGGCACATAGGCATACTTGCCCAAGAAACACAGTACTGGCAGAGTGCAGGGGGGTGGGACTTGGTGTAAGCAGGTTAGGCAGCCAGTGTCTGCACTGTGCTGTTTATTGCAGCTGGTTCTGTTTATACTGAGGGGTGAGAGAGGAAATGGCACCAGCCAGCTCCTTTGTCCCTACGTAGGGGTTTCTGTGCTTGCTTCTCTCAGGGAAGCAGTCTGAGAAGAGCAATCTTCCCTTGTGTGTCCCAGGCATTTTTCAGATCATTATTTTCAAGCTTTCTCTGGGTCACTTGCCTGCCTGGAACAGTGCAGTGCGCTTCGTGCTCTATCCCAGCCAAGCCTGCTGACTTAAAACTCCAAACATTAAGGACCTGGTGTGGCGGGGACCTGCACTGGTCTTCCTGGGGATGGTCTCACCACACCAGGACTGATATAAGTTTGACCCACAAGGGCAGTGTACCAGAGTGCTGGGGCATGGGATTTGGAGCAAGAAGGCTAAGCAGCCAGTGTCCACATTAGCTGCCTTCAGTGAATGTCTCTGCATCAGTGCTGAGGGGCAGGGGAATGAGATGGCACCCACTGACTCCTTTGTCCCTGTCACCACCTTTCACAGATGTACTCCAAGAAAAGCTAGCAGTCTCTCTGTGCCTTAGGCAATCTTCAGATACTGCCATCTGCCCTGGGTTGTGTGCCTTCTCTCTGGGAAGAAAGCTGTGCCACCAGGTCTCTATCCCCACCAAGCCTACTGACTTCTAAAACTCCAGTCTTTGAGCCCTGCTAGTTGCAAAACCTCACAAAAATCAGCCCTTCTCCTTTTCCCAGCCAGTAGATTTGGGGAAGCACTCTCCTTGTGCATTTACCTGTGCAGTCCTATCTCTTTCTCTCCCTCCCCCCCCCCCCCCAACCTCATATGCCTTTCTCTGTGACCAGGGCTCCCTCCTCTCTGCAGCATCTGTGATCAATTTCTTTCCCAAACCACATCTCTGCACCTCCTACCTTCCTCAATGTGGACTCTTCTCTCTCTGCAGTTTGTTCTTTCAATCCTCAGGTCAATATTTTGATTTGATATTATCTAGTTGTGTTCAAGTGATGAAACAAGCCTAGGGTCTTCATACTGCACCACCATCTTAACTCCTTTCTTTTATTTCTGATTTTGTTTGAGTCTTCTCTCAGTCTCTGTCTTTGAGTCTGGCTAAAGGTTTATCAATTTTGTTTATCTTCATAGAACCAGCTCCTGGTTTCATTGATCTGTTTTATTGTTTTTTGTTTGTTTGTTTGTTTGTTTGTTTTACTTTGTTCATTTCTGCTCTAATCTTTATTATTTCATTCCTTCTACTGGTTTTGGATTTTGTTTTTCTAACTCCCAGTTTTGGTTTTGTTTCTTTTTCTAGCTCCTTTAGGTGTAAGGATAAGTTGTTTGAGATTTCCCTTGCTCCTTGAGGTAGGCCTGTATTGCCATAAACTTCCCTCTTAAAACCATTTTTACTGTGTTCCAAAGATTCTGAACTATTGTATTTTCACTTTCATTTGTCTTCATGTATTTTTTGATTCTCTTTTTGATTTCTTGGTTGACTCATTCATTGTTTAATATTATATTATTTAAGCTCTTTGTATTTGTACTCTTTCCAGATTTTTCCTTGTGGTTGATTTCTAGTTCCATAGAGTTATGGTCTGAAAAAATGTGGTATGACTTATATTTTTTGAAATATTTAAGTCTTATTTTTTGGTCTAATATGGGATCTATTCTGGAGAATGTTCCATGTGCTCTTGAAAAGAATGTGTATTCTGCTGTTTTACAATGGAATGTTCTGAATATATGTTCCATCTGGTTCAAGTTGTCATTCAAAGCCACTATTTGTTCATTTTTCTGTTTGGATGATCTACCATTGATGTAAGTGGGGTGGTAAAGTCCCCTGCTATTACTGTATTCTATTGATTACTTCCTTTATGTTTGTTATTAACTGCTTTATGTGTTTGGGTGCTGCCATGTTGGGTGCATAAATACTTATAATTGTTATATTTTCTTGTTTGATCCCTTTATGATTATATAGCATCCTTTGTCTCTGGTTACACTGTTCTAAAGTCTTTTGTCCAATATTAGTATTGCTACTCCATCTTTCTTTTCACATTCACTTGTAGAATAAATTCTTCTCCATCCCTTCACTTTCAGTATGCATGGGTCTTTAGGTCTGAAATGAGTCACTTGTAGGCAGCATATAGATGAGTGTTATTTTTTGAATCCATTCTGTTATCCTAGGTATTTTGATTAGAGTGTTTAGCTCATTTATGTTCACAGTAATTATTAATAATTATGCACTTATTGCCATTTTATTACTTGTTTTATGGTTCTTTGTAGTTTTTCTGTTTCTTCTCTTGCTCTCTTCTCTCATGATTATTTGCCTTTAGTAAAATATTTGGATTCCTTTCTATTTTTTGCTTATTACTGTTTTTGATTTGTGGTTCCCATTCAATCTGCATGTAACATCTGCATATAGCAGTCTATGTTAAGTTGATGGTCACTTAAATTTGAACCCATTCTTACTCTTCTCCCCTGCTATGTTTTGGGTGTATGGTGTCATAGTTTACATATTTTTATTTTGTGAGTCCTTGGACTGACTTTTACAGATATACTTATTTTTAATGCTTTTGTGCTTTCTACTTATTCTTATTTATGGTCTCTCCTTTCCACTCAGAGTCCCCTTAAACATTTCTTATAAAGCTGTTTTGGTGATGATGGATTCCTTTAACTTTGTTTGTCTGGGAAACTCTTTATCTCTCCTACTCTGGAAGATAGTCTTGCCACATATAGTATTTTTGGTCACAGATTTTTTTTTTTTTTTTTCCCTTTCAGTATTTTGAATATATCATGTCACCGCCTTTGGTCTAAAAAGTTTCTGCTGACAAATCCTCTGATAGCCTTCTGGGGTTTCCCTTATATTTAACTATTTTTTTTTCTCTCTTGCTGCTTTTAAAATTCTTTGTTTATAACTATTTTTTGCCATTTGAATTACTATTGTCTTGGTGTGGGCCTACATATGTTGATTTTGTCGGGGGATCTCTGTGCCTCCTGGATCTGGATTTCTATTTTCTTCCCCAGATTGGGGAAGTTTTCAGCTATTTCTTTAAATATTCTGCCCCCTTGTCTTTCTCTTTTTCTGGGATCCCTATAATGTGAACGTTATTACTCTTGATGGTGTTGCTCAGTTCTCTAAATCTATTCTTATTTGCATAATTCCTTTTTCTCTCATTTGCTGAGCTTGATTACTGTCCATTACTCTGTCCTCCAGGTCATTGATTTGTTCTGCTTATTCTAGTCTATTATTTTTTCCATCTAATATATTTTTAAATTCATTTATTGTGATCTTCCATCTCTGATTGGTTCTTTTTAATTTCTTTTATCTTTGTTAAAGGTTTCACTGAGGTATTCCACTTTTCTCTGAAGTCTAGTGAGTACCTTTATGATCATTACTTTAAATTCTCTGCAGGCATATTACTTAGTTTCACTTAGGTCTCTTGCTGTGATTTTGTCCTATTCTTTCATTTGGGACATATTTCTCTATTTCCCTATTTTGTCTAAGTCTGCCTGTTCCTGTGTGTAGGAAAGTCAACTACATCTCCTGCACTTGAAAGTAATGGCTTTACAAATAAGAGATCTTGTGGTGCCCCAGCATGCAGTGTCCCCTGTTCACCAGAACCTGGTGCATCAGGGGTGTCCCTGATTTTTATTGGGGTGCCCTGCTGTTTTGGCTGAGCTGCTTTTTCCTTCAGGCCAGTCATCTTCAGTGGTTCTCTTTGCCTGTTGTTGGCAGTGTTTGGTCCCATAGTATAAGTGGGCCAGTCTGGAGCTGCCTTGGGCTTGAGTTGCATCAGACCAGGCATCTGCCAGAGATGTAGCACCAAACTAGAGGGCGATTTCCCTGTGTCATCCCCTGAGAAGCTTTCACTGATAAGTAGGGCCTGCAGTCAGACCAGCTGTTTGCCCCCATTCCACTGTTGTGGCTGCATTCAGTTTGGTGTGTGTGGTTATCTTCCCAAAGGAGTTACTTTGGCTTTGACCCCTGTTGGAGCTTGCATACTGCCAGGCTTATGGACCACTTTGGATGGGCTGGCCAATTTGGATGGGTGTATTGGCAGGGCCATATCTGCAATGTTCATGGGGTGAGAGGTGTGGTGTAAGGAAGGTGTGTGTCTTCTTGGGGAAGGAAACTATAGTGCAGGGACTGGGGCAGGCCTGGCTGGGGGGGCAGGGGCACATCTGCTCAAGCATGGGGCTGGGGGCTGGTTGTGATGGGATGCATGGTGTTTGTATCAAGTGTGGACATTGTGCTGCTGCTGGCAGGTGGCTGTGTGTTTATACTGGGAGCAGGGTGGGAAATGGCATCTGCCAGCTCCTTTGTTCCTGAAGGAGTATCCCAAGGATCTCTGCCCCTCCAGAACAGACCCATATGCCTGAGGCATTTTTTAAATGGCTGCTTCTATTGTGTATCTTTTTGGGCTCTTTTTTTTGTGTTGTTTCTTTAAGGGTAAGGAACCAGTTTCCTCTCACCCCCTTAACTCTCCCAAAGTGGAGCCTGCTGGGTTTTAAAATTCTGAGTTTTAAGCCCTATTGGTTATAAAAACTCATGAAATTTGGCCTGTCTAGTTTACAAAGCCAAATGTTATGGGGATTTGTCTTCCCTGTGTGGGCTCCCTAATGTGAGGGCCTGTTTCTTTCCACTCTCTGTGCCATGGCTTCCTTCCCTCCTATGGATAGTCCTACAAATCAGTTGAGCTTCCCAGTATATCTCCACCCTGCCTACCCTCTTCTTTTTTTTTTTTTTTTTCCAAATTTTTACTTAAATTGTAGTTAATTAAAATATAGTGTAATATTGTTACAGGAGCAGAATTTAGTGATTCATCACTTAGATAAAACACCCAATGCTCTTCATAACAAGTGCCCTCCTTAATACCCATCACGCATTTACCCATTCCCCACCCACCCATTTCCCACCATCAACCCTTAGTTTGTTTTCTATCATTAAGAGTCTCTTATCCACCTTCCCTACCCTCTTCAGTGTGGCCTCTTCTCTGGGCATGTATACCTCGATATTTATAGCAGCATTATCAAAAATAGCCAAATTGTTGAAAGAGCCCACACTCTACTGATTGATGAATGGATATAGAAGATGTGGTATATATATATGATGGAATATTACTCAGCCATCAAAAAATAAATAAAATCTTGCCATTTGCAATGACATGAATGGAGCCAGAGTGTATTATGCTAAGTGAAATAAGTCAGAGAAAGACAAATATCATATGATTTCACTCATATGTGGAATTTAAGAAACAAAATGGATGGACATAGGGGAAGGGAAAAAAAAGAGGGAAGCAAACCATAAAAGACTCAACTATAGAGAACGAATTGAAGGTTGATGGAGGGACAGTGGGTGAGGAATGGGCTAAATGGGTGATGGATATTAAGGAGGCAACTTGTGTTGAGCATTGGATGTTATATGTAAGTCATGAATTATTCTACTCCTGAAAAAATCACACACACACACACATATAAATGTGACCTCTTCTCTACATTTAGTTTTAGTTGTGGAATTTGAACTTCCGGTCTTTGGGTCATTTTCTAGGTTATTTACATTGTTGTATTATCTAGTTGTATCCATGAAATGAGGCAAGTTTAGGGTCCTCCTATTCCACCATCATCCCTGGATCTCAGTACATTGATTTTAAATGTGGAGTTTGATAAACTTTGGAAAACATATATACCTTTTTAATCAGTTTGTATATTAAATATTTTTATCTCCCCTAAAATATCTGTCTCTTTGCAGTGAATCCAACCAAGTACCAACCCCAGGCAATATCTCATCTTTTCTCTTAGATTATCAATTGGTTTGTCCTGCTCTATAATTTCAAACAAATGGAATCATACCCCAAATATTCTTTTGCATTTGGCTTTATTTGTTCAACATGCTTTTCAAATCATGCATCTTGTTGCATATATCAATAGTTTGCTTCTCCTTATTTCTAAGTAGTATTGACTTTATGAATTTACCATAGTTTTCAGTTTTTGGTTATTATAAATCATGCTACAATGAATATTTAGGTGTACATCCTTGCATGGGTATGTTTTTTTTTTCCCCCCCTCTTGGTTAAAACCTTAGAGTAATATTCTTGGGTCATATGGTAAGTTTATACCAAATTAAATGGGTAACTGTCAGTTTTCAAAAGTGGTTATACTACTTTACACTCCCAGCAGTAGCGTATACTGTCTGTAGTTGCTCTACATTCTTTTCTAATATTTTTATTTCTTTTAGTCATACTAATATGTGCTGAGTGGAATTTCACTGAGATTTGCATATCTTCTTGAAGACTACCCATGTTGAGCATTTAAAAATGTATTTATTGAAAAATTATATATCTTTTTGAGGTATATATTTCTTAAGGTATCTGTTCAAATAATTTTCCTATTAGAGCAAATGCCAAAAATTTCCTGCTAATTGCTAGTGTTCTATCAGCTATTATTGAATTCTGTAATGGTATGGGTGTATAAAATGTATAATTAAACACTAAATCAAACAAATATTCTAAAGATTTGAAGTTAAACAGATGGGTAAAAAATGTTGAGAGAAAAGTAAAATGGCAAGAGAAATTTAAAAGCTCCTGAATGCCCAAGGTATAACGAAACTCTCCAAAAACTAAAGGTCTAACATGTAGTTGCTGAAACAACCTAGAAGGAAAGCTTATTATAACACAGCCTCAATAATAAGGAAGATAAAGAACAGTCTCACCAGTTTTCTTTTTCAGTGATTCTAGACCTTGAATGTGTGCTGTTGATTTATGGTCCAAAGTTTAGGCTAGAAATTGGAGGTTGATTGAAAAGACCAAGAAGCAAAAATATTGAGCATGAGAATTCTGCTTTGGCTTTACTTTCTTGCGTGCAAATTTAATTTCTAAGACAAATAATTAAGTGGGACTTCCTCTTCAGAAAGTCAATACGGAGATAGTTTTTGTTTTTTTTTGTTTTTTTCCCCCTATAAGGGATTCCTATTTTAAAGTATGGTGCTAAAACAGCACTTTTGGTACTCAATAATTAGGAATAATTATTTTCAATATTATGTAGCATTATTGCTAAATGTAATGCAATGACCCAGAAATAAATTTTATTGAAAATAGACCTTGGTTTTAATATATTTGCTGCAAAAAAACCCTCTAAATAAATGAATAAAACAAAGACATTGGTTTCATATTTCTTTGTTTTACAGTGACTGCCATAATCATTTAATGCTGCTCACATAAATTTATGTGCCATAATTAAATTTTCATTTTACCTATTTTCAATTCACATAAGAAATTTTGTCATTGGTCTTATTACAATCATCTTTCTTTTCTCGAGATACTTTTCAACCCTTAGAGTATGTAAGAATTATCAGATATGTGAATGATACATTAGGGCATTTAGTATGAAATTGCAAGATTTTGAAAATGAAACATTCAATAATCAACATATTAGGAAAACGCAGAGTGAAATCATCTTGGGATACATTTGGAATGAAAATCGAAGGAGAAATAATAGAAATAAATATCAAAGATAAACTAAACCTGAAAAAAATTAATATGCTTTTCTCACTTGAGAGAAAACTGAAAAAAATCAATCTGCAAATAGATATTTGAAAGATTCTCAGAGCAAATCTATTTTATTTTTTTAAACAGAATTAGCTTTCCTTTTAATCTTTGATTTTTTTCTGAGTGCTAGTAAACAGAGAAACCATATTTTCTGACCACATGTGTCATTTTTTTGCATTTGTGCATTGAAATTTTGTAATGCTATAAAGATTGAAACATTCTTCAAAATTAGGGACTCAAAGTAGCTGATTTCAAATCTTAAACTGTACAGTAATCATGAAAGTATGGTATTGGAGAAAGAGTAGATAATATAAATCAATGGAAAAATGGAGTCCAGAGATAGACACACACACACATAACATATATACATAGATGATATATATGACATAATATATGATTAGTTGATTTTCAATAAAGATGCAAAGGCAATTCAATAGAGGAAAGAATAGATTTTCTAACAAATGGTTCTGAGACCATTAGCTCTATAAACAAAAGGGAACTTCAGCCTAAACCTCATACCATATATAAAAAATACAGGGTATTTTATACATCAGAGTGGATACTTTTATCTCTAATAGTTCATTTGGATTTACTTTATATTTTTAATTTAGCTCCTAATCATTCTGTGTGTTCATCTGTATTTAAAATGTAGATCATATTAATCAAAGTTTTGCCATCTTATTAAATGCATCATATTTGTTGTTTCTGTGTTCTTTTGTTAAATGAGTTTTCTTCAGATTATAGTTTATCTTTTCTTCTTTGCATGCCTGGTACTTTTTTTTTTTTTTTTTTTTTTTTTTTTTTTACTTGGTTTCTGTGTATTGTGCATTTTACTTTGCTGGGTCCTGGGTGTTTTGTTTCTTTACACACTGTTGGGCTGTGTTCTGGGGAACAGTTAAGTCACTTTGAACCATTTGATTCTTCAAGCCTTGCTTTTAAGATTTGCTAGGATATGTTCAGAGCAGCTTCTATTTATTAATTAATTAATTAATTAATTAATTTAGTATATAGCTAATTTGGTCTCACTCTAAAGCAATACCACTTCTGGGAGTCTGCTCAATGCTCCATATATTAAGCCCTTTTTCTACTCTGATTGTTACAGACACAAACTGTTCCCCTCATAGAAACTCAGGAAATTGCTCTGCTTCCTGCTCGCCAGTAGCATTCAGTATAAATCAGTACTCAATATGATACTCATGGAGAACTCTTGAAACATCTATGGAGATCTCTCTTTGCAGCTTCCTTCTCTCAGAATTTCTACTCACCACAGATTCTAGGCAAGTTGGCCTCTTTGAACTTTAATCTTTCTCTGATTCAGCAAGACTGTTGACTTTGTTTCCCTTTTCTCCCTGTGGTCTGGAAAGTGCCTCTGGAAATAGGGTAATTGTAGACTCACCTCAATTCTCTTTTCTCAAAAGTCTTAGTCCTGTTTTCTCTGTTCAATAATCAAAATTCAACATTTTCTCTGTTCAATATTTCTCTGTTCAATATCTTAGTCCTGAAATCTCTGTTCAATGAGAAAAATGTTTTCTGTATGTTTTATCTAGTTGGTTAATGTGAGAGGGTAAGTCTGGTCGCATTTCTTCACGATTAGAATTAGAAGTTCTAGACAACTTTTAATATATAGAAAATATACATTTTCAATCATCACTGACGTGAATGGAATGAATGAGTGAATAAATGAATCACTGAGCTGATAAACAATTGTTTGCTGTATTCCCAAAATGTACTCTGTCCTTTACTATGTGCTAATGTATCTATCCCAGGGTCTTGGTGGTAGAGTTTCAATCTATTTAGGGATACAAAGCTATCAAATGATTTAATAACAGTAGTTATGTGCTAATTACTTTTATATAGCATAGAAGTTCATTAGTGGTTCAGGGAATATAATGTAGATTGAAGTAGTAGCTGGAATTCTATAAACAAAGTAGAACTTATTTTTTTATTTTTTTAAAGATTTTATTTATTTGAGAGAGAGAGAATGAGATAGAGCATGAGAGGGGGGAGGGTCAGAGGGAGAAGCAGGCTCCCCGCTGAGCAGGGAGCCTGATGCGGGACTTGATCCCGGGACTCCAGGATCATGACCTGAGCCGAAGGCAGTCGCTCAACCAACTGAGCCACCCAGGCACCCCTGATTCACATTCTGAACCAGCCAGGTGCCCGGAAGTTCCTTCAGTATTTATTGTGTGGCTGGTTTAGTGGTGATGTATCCCTTTAATTTTGTTTGGGAAACTCTTTCTTTCAAGTCTAAATGATAACATTGATGGCTCTGGTATCTTGGTATAGATTTTTTTTTCTTCCTTTCAGCAATTTGACTATATCATGCCACTCTCTTCTAGCCTACAAAGTTTCTACTAAAAAAATCAGCAATAATATTATCTGCGTTCCCTTACAGGTAACTAGTTGTTTTTCTCTCATTACATTTAAGATTTTCTCTTTATCTTTAATTTTGAGATTTTCATTATTATGTGTTGTGGTGTGGTCCTCTTTGGTTTATTTCATTTCTCTGTGCTTGCTAGACCTGGATATCTATTTCCTTCCCTGACTTAGGGAAATTTTCAGCTATTGTTTCTCTAAATAAGTTTCTTGCTTTCTCTCTCTCTCTTCTCTTAGTAGGACTCCTATAATGTGAATGTTAGTTCTCTTCATGTCCTAGGGTTTCCTTAACCTATTCTCCTTTTTTTTTAAATTCTTTTTTTTTTTTTTTTACCTTTTGCTGTTCAGCTTAGATGATTTCTACCTGTCTTCTAGATCACTAGATGCTCTTCTGCTTTTGATACCCTCTAGTGTTGTTTTTTTTTTTTTTTTTTATTATGTTCTTCAGCTGTGAATCTTTTTCTTTTGTCTCTGAAGTTTTCATTGAATAAATCCTCTTTTCACTCAAGTTTGGTGAACAGTTTTGTGACCACGATTTTGAACTTTTTTCAGGTAGCTTATCTCTGTTTTATTTAGTTCTTTCTCTAAGGTGTTTTTTTTTTTTTTTTTCCCCTATTCCTTCATTTGGAATATATTCCTCTGTACCGTCATTTTATCTGAGTCTCTATTTTTTGTTGTTGGTTTTTCTATTTTTTAGGTAGGTCAACTACATCTCCTGGTCTTGAAAGTAGTGGCCTTATGCAGAAGGTATCCTTTGGGGGCCTAGAAGGCAATCCCCATGGTTACCAGGACCAGGTTCTCCAAGGGTGTCCCTTGTGTGGGCTCATGCATTCTCCTGTTGTGGCTGGGCTGGGCTGTGACTATGGCAGGTATGCTGGTGGATGGGGCCTTCCCCCATGCCCAGGCAGGAGTTGCTTTCAAGGCGGGGAGGGTACCTGTGGGTAGGACAGTTTGGGCAGGGTAGGTTTACCAAGGAAAGCAGTGGTAGGGTAAACTTTGCTAACAAGGTAAATGGATAGTGTCAGAACAGCTGCCCATTAGTGTCAGGGCAGTTAAGGCTAAAGGATAGTGAGAAAAAGGGCTCCCCCCAGCTCTTTTGCCAGAGAAAGTTCCCACTGATCTCTCTTCCTCCGGCTCACACCCTAAAATCAATAAATCTCCTTCACCTATGGTCCAGGTGCTTTTCAAACTGCTGCCTCTGTGCTGGGTCTTAAAGCAATAGAGATTGTATGTGGGCACTTTAAGAATTGCATCCCAGTTTCATATGGCCTTCCCACTTTCCCAGAGTTAGGCCCCACTGATTTTCAAAGCCAAATGTTTGGAGGGCTTGTTTTCATGCTCTGGATCTCCGTAGCAGAGGGTGCCCAATAGAGGGCTTAGACATCTTGCTCTTCTGGGAGAACCTCTATGCCTGTGATATTCCTCTCACTTGTGGGTTGCTCTGCAGGGGGTTTAGTTCCCAGCCAGACCATGTCTCTGCTCCCCACCCTTTTCAATGTGTTTTTTTTCTCTATAGTTTTACCTGTGGAAAACTGTTCTGCTAGTCCTCGACATTCTCAGAGAGTTGCTTTATATGTAGTTGCAGCCTTCGTCTGTCTATGTGAGGAAGTGTACTCAGGCTCTTCATACTCCACCATCTTTCTCTCACTCATAGAAATTCCTTCAATAAACTGACACTTGATACCTAGAATTATTTTGTACAAGATTTGAAGTACAAAAAGCCAATTATTTTTATTGGGTAAAGGAAACCATAAAACTAGAATGTTATGGATATATTCACAATGACTACTAATACCAATATTTCTGCCATTTTCAGATATAGCAATCTAGTAAATTGTTTTTAGTTGTAATTTTTGTCATAACAGAGTTAAGAGAATCCTACTTGCCAAATCATTTTAGCACTTCTAGGTTGACATTATTGGAAATATGACTTTCAGAATTGTCTCCAGAAATCTCCCAGTGCCAAGCACAGTATACTGAATAGCTCCCCTCACCAATTTATGAATGCAATGGAAATATGGGTGATACTGAGTTTTTCAACTCACTGCATAGGTCTATAAACTTATAACAATGACCTAAATACTTTTTAAACTTTATTTTAGAAAACTTTAGAGAGGTGTTAGCATAATTTTAAATATCTGCAGCGAGGGCAATATCCTTTGTTTTTTTGAGCAGGTGGAATTGATGTTTAGGAATAGTCAAAATTTAGGGGGCCCAAGACTGGTAAAAAAAGGATATAGAGATGCAAGATAAATCATGAAAATAAACCAAAACAAATCGCAAATAATGAGATAAAAGATTTTCTGTGACACCTTAACTTCAGGAGTCAATCTAAATGGTAAAGTTCTGGAGAAAGCTTAATCAAAATAGCATAAAGTAGCCACTAATAATGAAACTACCATGAAATGCAATACTTGATTAAATATGTAAGTTTTGATGTTTCTTATAACGTAAGTAGTAATTTTGTAGCCAGATCTCATGATGTGATGTGCATTAAGTAGTTGTTTTTAACTGTTTTCTGGTTTTACCTAAAACTATTACATATGGTATTTACCTTGAGTTTTCTTGTCTAGATAATTTGAAATAATTTTAAAATAGAATGCTACACTTAATAATATAGAATAAATTTTATGAAAAACTTAATGGGTTCCCAATAATTTTAGAAGGCTCAAATGGATAACGCATCTGGGTTTCTTCTTATGAAATTTATT
Source organism: Mirounga angustirostris (assembly GCF_029215605.1). Taxonomy (NCBI): domain Eukaryota; kingdom Metazoa; phylum Chordata; class Mammalia; order Carnivora; family Phocidae; genus Mirounga; species Mirounga angustirostris. The sequence goes on along the minus strand of NW_026991716.1, from coordinate 44,466,675 downwards.
TGCATATTATCATATTTACTTATATTACATTTCCAGTCTGCCATGGACTAAACCTCTAACATATACTGCATAGTATGAATTGACCTGAAAAACTTATTTACCTGTCTCATTTTTCTATTTTTCCCCCAACCCCACATTATTTTTATCCCTTCATTTCCCCCTGAATTTCCCATTGCTATCAGCTATTAGAAAACATCTGAAGCTGAAAAGAATGCAATTAGGTATAGGGACTAAAGACTGAATTTGGCTTACCCCAGGGTGAACATGAAAATTTTCAGAAATGTGGGCAGATTTATATGAAAGAACCAGAAGAACTGGCAAAGTGATAAAGCATATTATCAAATCAGTGATGAAAAGTAGGACAAAATAATAGTGAACAACTAGTATACTTGTATTTTTAAATATTTGGTTGTAAATCAAAGTGCTAGGAGTACCCACATACCACGAACACTCTTTTCCCATCTATCTCATCATGGATACATTTGCCAAATGCTAAATATTCCTTTATAAGTTCTTCCTTTCATTTGATATACTGAAAGCAGTCTTTAGATGCAGCTTTATCTGACCCATTAGTTTATCATAGTTAAATTGCACTTTATTTTTTTTATTAGCTCCATAAAAGAGACTAGAACCCTTTGAAATCTATTGGGAACCCCACCTGTGTCTCTTGTCTCAGACACAAAGCCTTTCCACACATTCTTCAGGCTCAGATGAACATAGGTGTGAAGTTAATAATGTGATGTTTGGTCTAACATGTATATGTATGTATATATCACCCCACCCCCACTCTCAATCTTACCCTATACTAAACACTAAACTCTATTGGAGTTCTGTATCTTTTTTTTTTTTTTAAAGATTTTATTTATTTATTTGACAGAGAGAGACATAGAGCAGGAACACAAGCAGGGGGAGCGGGAGAGGGAGAAGCAGGCTTGCCGCCAAGCAGGGAGCCCGATATGGGACTCGATCCCAGGACCCTGGGATCATGACCTGAGCCGAAGGCAGACGCTTAACGACTGAGCCACCCAGGCACCCATGGAGTTCTGTATCTTATCACATCATAATACAGGGTCTAATTCTGACCTGCACATTTTAAAACTCTCTCATTCAAACATTATCTCCTACCATGTGCTGATTCTCAATGACTAAAAAGAAAAGTGATTTATGTATCAGGGAATCCATTTATTATTCACAATGGGAAATATATCTAAATCCTTATGAAGCTATTCCTTTCCCATTATCTTGGTACTTGGAAGACTTTATCACTAAGCAGAAAGCTGCTAGCTAAGTAAGGACTTTCTGATAAGTAGATAGATGCCCTTAAAAAAATCTTTCATAGGACTGATACTCCTGGTGAGTCACCTATCCCTACCACAGATTTCAACCTACCATGTTATTTAAATATATATTTAATATATATTTATATATTTTAAAACTACATATTTTTATATTATATGTAATTATACTATATATATGGATATTTTTCCCTCCAAAATTATCAAGGTATAAGGACAAATTACTTGATACAGCTCCATTCTCTTCACAGATACTATGAGAATCTCCATTTTTATGTTTTTTTGTTATCCATTCTCATTCCTTATATGATCATAATGTTCAGTTCAACTCAGGGAATACAGCCTTAGAACAGTATCCTTTAGCTCCAAAAGAGTATTGAATACTTATGGTACTGCTAGCTCAGTCTCTCAAAATGTTTCTGACTTTAGCCATTGATTTTAGTCAAGAGTTCCATTCTGTACCTGATGAGAGTCTCATTTTTTTGCAAACTGAGTGTCATACACTCAGGTCAAAGAGAGATCAAAGAAAGAGACAGAGCACTCTAGATTGGTAGGTGGCATTTTAATTACCAACAGAACTTTGGAGGCTCATCTTAGGTGGCTACAAAATGAGTAGATCTCTGTACCCATCCACCAAATCTTTAAAGTTTATATAGAGGCCTTAACTGGGTATCAGTTACATATACTATGCAGGTGGTCTCAACAGCACATTACTATACCAAGGCTATGTCTAAGGGCAGATTATAGTGCAGGAAAGACCAGCTGAATGTACATACCAAGGATGGGAGGTGGTGAGGAGACTGATTGCCTGGGTCCAGCTTGCTGGTCAACTGGTGATCATGTCCTCTCAGTGACCTACTCTGATATTTCATCCCTCATAACCAGCTAACCAGCTCTTAAATCTCCTATGTCCCCTTCTTCTGTAGTGTGCCCTGAGCAGTCAGAAAATTTTATGAGCATGGAGGTGGCTCATTTGGGGCTCTCTGGTTCCACTGGAGGCAAATGCCATACAACAATACAGTCACATGTAAGAGAAACACATTAAGACAATAATTTCCAAACAAAAGAAAAATAATGACACTAATTTTCAAAATCAGTGACAACTTTTTCTACCAAGAGGCCCATGATTCTAACATGACTTACTAATTTGCTAGTCTGAGGGTCAGCCCAGTCAGGGCATTTACTAGTACTTAATAAAAAAGACCCATTAGCGGACTCATTAGGTATGAACACATACTATTCTGTTTGGGTAATCCCTTACCAGAGTTTGGGAACTCTGGTGGATGACCCCAGATTTCTTTGGCAGTTGTCTTGAGTATTGTTTAGAACACAGATAACCTGCTATTATTGCATTAACCAAGTCACTGTATTTTAAGGGAATCCAGCATCTTTGGCAGTACACCATCCCACTCAGGCACCATGGTGGCCACTCTTCTTAGGCAACCAGTCTGTTATATCTCCTGAAGGGACAGTTGTTAGGGTTTGCTCCCAGGCTAGGGCATCAGCCTCCTGATTGGTAGGGGGTGTCACTGTCTTATAACCTAGGACATGGAAGACAGAAATACTTGAGGCTTTACAGGTGAATCTAAATGTCGTCACATATCCTGACCTCAAAAGGGCCCACTGATGATCATCCACCCCTTGGCTTCCCATTGCGCAAGGCATAGGAATAATCCCTTTAGAACAGCCCAGCTGTCAGTAGAAAGGGTTAATGGCCAGGGCTCATGAGTGATGACCAGCAAAACCACTCTGAGTTTAGCCTAGTGACTGCTGTGTGAGAGGCTGTATATGGAGAAATGCTGTGTACGCTGCTAGGAGCTACTGATTTATAAAAATATATTGGGTTTCTGATCCCTTGTAGAGCTGGGACCAAAAGGGTCCTTTCTGTTGTCTCTGCCATAGCACTCAATCTATACCTTCTGAAGTCAAAGATGCATCTAACTCAAATTGTACCCCTGCTTGGATGATGCCCAGAGCTTTGATTTGCTTCACTAGTATTTTTGTCCTCTCAAAGATGGCTTGCTTCTCTAACCCCCAGTCTCACATGTACCTTTCATTACCAGGTGGCATAAGGGATGAAGGCACTATGCCAGGTAGGGAATAAAAGTCCTCTAAAACCTCCAAGTCCATACAAAGATTTGCATCTCTTTCATCTTCCTAGAGGTTAGATGGATTTGTACCTTATCAATCACAACTTCGGGACAACACACATTTTACACACCAAATGATTGCCAAAAACTTCATGGTGGTGTCTGGGCCTTGAATTGCCTGCAGGTTTACTGCCCATCCTCTCCATCATAGACCTTCCGGCAAGGTGTGCATAGTGTCTTGAAGCAGAGGCAAGTCTTCACATGTTAACATTATGGTGTCAAAGTAATGGACCCATTTTACTGAAGTGGGGAAGGAGAAGAGGGTCAAATCTCATTTTACCATCTAATAACATGCTGTGGCTAAGCATGTAGCCTTGGGGAAGCACTTAAAAAGTCCATTGTTGTCCCTTTCATGTGAAGGAGAACCAATTTAATTATCAGAGACCTGAATGCGTTAGTCTTTTCTGTAAAACTCCTTAAAGATGAAGAACTTTTGCAGAAGGATCAGAGTAAAATAAGGGCTCTGTAAACGACAAAAGAATTAAAAATTCTTATGGGTAAAGATCTGATGAAAGTTTATTATAATATAATTGACATATTTCTTCTATAAAGAGAACACATCTTTCAGATGTTTCAGGGACCCTCTGGAATTTCTCAAAGTTAGTTCAAGGTCAACAAGATTTCATTTAGAATTTGATTTTAGGGAACTTTGTCAAAAATATCAAAAGGGGGTGTTAAAATGATTATATAGGAGTGTAGGTCACTGTGAAACAATACTCAGTTATCTATTTAACCAAAATAACAAATATTTCAATGGCAAATACAGAAAGTTACATAAGTATAAAAAAAACCTTAGCTCTTTTAATGGAGAGGGCTCAGTTTTATTAAGTAATCAAAGACCTGGTAAAAACAACATGAATCACAGGAAATTATTTTGATAAAGCACAGAATGTTTTCTAGGCATATTACTTAAAAGGTGTAAAAAAAAAAAAAAAAACCTTTCATAATCCCATCAAGAACAGATCAGTAGTTCAAAAAAACCTTTATCCTTTGAGCAGATGGAAGAAAATTAAGTTTGTTTCACATAAGTACACTTGATATTAAAGTGTTTTTTAAAAGCCGATTAAATAGAGCTCAATCAATTTTGGCAGTACTCCAAAGGTAGAAAAATACCACATATACATAATAAATAACCCTAGACATACATAACCACACAAACAGATACCTAATGGCTTTCATTCTATAACTTTGGCCATGATTTAGTTACCCATTCACATGGTTAAATACTTCTATTAATATTTGTGGAGAAGAGCAATTGAATTCAAGTAACTTGGCTATTGGCATAAAACAATAGGGGTAAAGCTAGTACTAAAGCCAGTACCTATAGCCTTGCTATTATGAGTTATTATCACATGTGTCTCTGATAGAGATTGAGATATGAGCCTAGTCCTTGCCATACATATATGTATATTATTTACAGAGATATTATTAATCCTGGTATTTCTCAGAAACCATTTTTTTTTAAGATTTTATTTATTCATCTGAGAGAGAGAGAGAATGAGAGAGAGCAAGCACATGAGAGGGGGGAGGGTCAGAGGGAGAAGCAGGCTCCCCGCTGAGCCGGGAGCCCGATGCGGGACTCGATCCCGGGACTCCAGGATCATGACCTGAGCCGAAGGCAGTCGCTTAACCAACTGAGCCACCCAGGCACCCCTCTCAGAAACCATTTTACCACCTATGCCCAACTGATTCACAACTTCAATAGACATTATCAAAATTAATTTGAAACATAAGTTTATATCAATTAATCCTTAAAGATATACAATGATTACTATATGTTCCCCTGATTATAGCAAATATTCAATACATAAATGCTTTGCTCTCTGTGTTAAAAATGCCAGTTTTTTTTTCTCCCAAAGGTGTTATGATTATATGTGACTCCCTGTGATCTCTGGATAGGCCTTAAAAATGTAATGACAGAGGAATTTTTATGAAGTTTAAAATAAACATTTGAATATCAGAAACTTAAGCATGGAAGATAACTGATGTAAATCTGCTACAGCAGTAAGACAAATCAGCAAATTTCTTTTAACAATAGAAATCTTTCCATGAAAGTTACTGAGGCATACTGAAAGACAAGAGCTTTTCAGGTACATTAAGTGTGTGTCCATAAGGGAAAGAATAAGTTGCTTAGAAACACTACAGAAAGCAGAGGGTCTCAATTCTTCTAGCAAGATATTATTGATACCACATTTATATTTTATTTTTGTTTTTATTTTTCCTTATAGATTTTGGTTTATGTTGTAAAGACTAAGGCCTCTAAATATAAGGAGATTTATCACCAACTGAAAAATCTTCACTTGATCTTAGCCAAAAGGCCGAGAAACAATACCAATTGAAAAATCTTATTCACAGTAAAGCTGTATCTTTCCTTTGGATGTTATAATTTTTTTTCTGAAACTACTGACATTATAATCTTGATTTCCAGATTACATAATTTAAAATTTATCTACATAATAGTGGTCATCTATGAAAAATAAACTGATAACATTGTCATTTTTATTAATATTTGAATTAAAAGCACTTCTTCAAAGTTAACATTTTTTATATGAAACCTTTTTATCAATGAATAGTAAAATTTTACTCCAGTCCTGGCAATGATGGCTCTTCCCCAAATGTTTCTTTCATTAGTTAGTAGTAGTATTTTCTGGGGATAGATTGGGCTGATGAAAACCTGAATCTCCATTGCTAATAGAATTTTTCTTTGCCTTTTCTCTGGCTGCCTGGGACATTTTGCACAGTGTAGACCCTCACAGAAGACCTGAAGAATTAGATTTGTTGTTGGCACATGATTTTTCTATCCATGTACTAGAAGTAGTAGTCTTCTTCTTTGATTCTCTTCAGCACTCTCTCACCAGCACCTGGGATGATATCTGTCACATACAAGGCACTTAACACTTGTTTGTGGAAAGAATGCATGAGATCTCACCTTTTTAATCCTGGATTTTTTCTTCAATTTTTTAAATATTAAAAATTTATGTGCAGAACATTCATACAGTTCTGTGAGTTTTGACACATGCATACAGGCATGAATATACAACTTGAAACATAGAACAATTGCAACACATCCAAAAATTTCCCAGTAATCCAGTACCAGTGCTTGACGACCACTGATCTCCTTTTGTCCCCTTTTCGTTTTACCTTTGTAAGAATGTCACATGAATGGAAATGCACAGGATGGAATTTATTACTTTTTAGCCACTTATACTTAGCATACTGTATTTAAGATTCATCCATATTACGGCACGTAAATAATCATCTTTTAAAGGTAAAGCCCTCATGGTAGAGGCCTCAATTAAGCCAGGGGAGAAGGCATTATATATTTATATATTTATATAAAAATCACCTGTAAAGGTTTTTTTTTTTTTTTTTTTTACTTTCTAAAGTGTACAATTTGGGATTGTGCTAACATCCATTAAAGTAACAGGATTGAGGGCTACCTGGGTGTCTCAGTCAGTTGGGCGTCAGATTCTTGGTTTCAGCTCCGGTCATAATCTCACAGTCCTGGGATCGAGCCCTGGCTCAGGGTCTGCACTGATCATGGAGTCTGCTTCAGATTTTGTCTCCCTCTGCCCCTCCCCAACTGGTGCTTGTGCTCGCTCACTCTCTAAAATAAAATCTTAAAAAAATGAAGTAACAAGATTGAGTCACAATAAGCACTTTTAAGAAAAAATACTTTAGTAAATTTTAACTCTAAACAAATTATTTATTTTGGGTCTTCTCTCATGCAGCACCACCCATTTTCAGGTTGGAATCCTAAAATGGGAAGCAAGTTTGATATGATGTCAGGAGAGAAGTAAGAACTGAAAAACGTAGGAAAGAGAGGGAACAGGGCAGTAGTTAAGAGATGATTATTGAGAAAAGAGGTGAAGAATAAATCAGAAATATGGGCATTTATTTACTGGTAAGAAAGACAACTGTTTCCATGATTTTAACTCTAGATTTTTTTTTCCCCATCTTAGTTAAAATATTAGATAACAGGAAGTCTTTCTGACCTAGAAAATTTACATTGCCTGGATGGATTTCTGTGGATAGAAAGACATGAAATCTTAATGGTTTCATTGCACGGGAATTGTATTAAAAGGACCAGGAAGTCCTTTTAATACAATAACTAGTGATTTCTTCAGTTCCACAAAAGACAGAAGCAGAATTGTTGGGCACAAGGAATCGTGATTATGAATGGAAACAGAAAAAATTACAAAAGGAATATATTTGAATCAGAACAGCTGTCTGCACAGCCCAATTCATTAAGCATATTTTTTTCCAGTAATTTTTGCAATATTCACTCTCTACAATGAGCCAAGCATGACTAATTAGAAAATAAGACAGGATAAGATTCTGCCCTTGAGGATCTTGTACTCTGGCAGGGAAGACAGAGAAGCCATTAGAAGGGAAAGAATGGCAGACATGAAATCATATAACAAAGGCGACAGGATAACTACATGTGTGAAGAAGGAGGAAAAGTACTCAGGTATGAGGGCAGACCAGAAAGTTGAATGCTAGATCAGGAGAGACTGAAAACAGAGGATATAATAAGCATAATGTAATTGAATCAAGTGCAAAACAATGGGAAGGAGCTGTGCAGTAAAGGGTTAGCTCAGGCCTCGGCTGCTCAAACTGCACATCCCCAAAGTCTTCAGCACCTGCCCTTTATTCAGTTCCTGGGAAATGACCTCTCAGCCTTTGGATTATCCTGCCTAATAAGGGTGTCTGTATACTTGAGGCCCTGGGGCAAGTCAGATACTTTATGCTAACAATAGCATAAAGTGAACACCTGTTTCTATATGCCTGAGTCTTTGGGTCATGCTGTATCAGGGTGACATCTGGGATGCTGGAGTCTGAGTGCTAAATCTGTCATGCTGGTACCTATAGGTCTATATGACTGACCCCCAATAGGAACCCTGGATACAAGGCTCAGGTTGAGCCTTCATTGTCAGCACCATGTATTATCACACATTGTTGCTGGCGGAATTAAGTGCCTCCTGCGATAGTCCACTGGGATAGGACAACTGTAAGCTTGCATCTGATTTTTCCTACACTTGGCTTTACTCATCTTCTCCCTTTGCTGAGTTTAACCTGTATTCTTTTGCTAGAATAAACTACAACTGTGATTATCATAGGTTTTTTTTTTTTTTAAGATCTTATTTATTTGACAGAGAGAGACACAGCGAGAGAGGGAACACAAGCAGGGGGAGTGGGAGAGGGAGAAGCAGGCTTCCCGCAGAGCAGGGAGCCCGATGTGGGGCTCCATCCCAGGACCCTGGGATCATGACCTGAGCCAAAGGCAGACACTTAACAACTGAGCCACCCAGGCACCCCTTTCATAGGTTTTTTTTTCTGAGTTTTAAATTTTTATTTATTTATTTATTTATTTTTAAAGATTTTATTTATTTATTTGAGACAGACACATGAGAGGGGGGAGGGTCAGAGGGAGAAGCAGGCTCCCCGCTGAGCAGGGAGCCCAATGCAGGACTTGATCCCAGGACTCCAGGATCATGACCTGAGCCGAAGGCAGTCGCCTAACCAACTGAGGCACCCAGGTGCCCTCTGAGTTGTTTTTGAGCCATTCTCATGAGTCATCAGTTTTGGTGGTGAACTTGGGGACCCCTGACACAGAGGTGGATTCAGAACGTCACTGACAGAATGAAGAAGAAAAGTTGTGGGTGTCAGGATGTTTATGGACTGGGCAGGTAGAAAAGAAAAGAGTTGCAGTCTGCTGGCTTGCATTTCCCGCCCCCCCCCCCCAAGATACATTTTGCTGAAATAGAATCAGAGGAACATGTAGGGGCTAGAAAGGGCTCAAGTTTTGAGGGGAGTTTATAGGAATTAAAAATTATGATGTTGAAAATCAGAGTGCAAACTCGGGGAAGTTTGTGGTATTTGAAGAATACTGAGAATTTATTTAAAATCTTAGATCCTTAATTTAGTGTGATCTTGGCCTATGAAGTTCTAGGCTTCTCTTTATGCTCTAAGATTCCTTCAGTGATTGGGTTTTAACAAGAAGTTATGACAGAAGGACAGTGGCATTAGAGAGCATTAGGCTGATAATATAAGAATGGTTGATTTAATCTACACTGAATAGGGAATACAGGAGGAAGCTGAAAACAAGGAGGAAATCAAGGAGTTAATGGATCATGGGTCTCAGGGAGATGAAAAAAAAGCCAAATTAGTGTCCTGGATACACTTGAGACACTGAATGGAACTAAGAGTTATGATATGAGATAGGATGACTGAACTCAGTATTTCAACTAAATACTTTCTCTTTAGCAGTGGCAATAAAGGATGTGTCCAGAAAGAAAATGATCTCTAACTCTGTGCCAAAGTCCAGCAAAGCAGGCTAAATGTTTATTTAAATGATTCAGTGAATACTAATATTTATGCTTTCTTATTAACATATTCTGGTACTTGTATGGAAGAAAAACAACTGAAATGCTTAGACATGTAGTATATGAATTTCAAATTTCAAACCATAATCAAAGGAATACATGAGAATTCCCTGATCCCACACCCTCATCCACACTCAATCTTATCAAGTCTGATAATTTCTTTTAAAAATGAATATAATGAAAAAAATGAATATAATGAGTACAAATTTGTATTTCTTCAATGAATTCTATATTTTAGTGAGTTGTAGTATGTATAGTTTTTTCTTGCATTTTATTTTCTATATGTATTTTTTGTCATCTTTTAGCTTTTTCATGCATTTTTGTCATAAACTTGTTTGACTCTGACATGCTCAAACTTATTCCTATTTTCTATCATGGCTTGTGAGTTCTGCATCTTATTCATAAGGATTTTCCATCCCAAGTTTCCTAGAAATGTATTTTGTATTTATTACAAAACTTCTATTGTGTTCATCAATAATGATGAACCTGAACTTTACTTTTACTAAGAGATAAAAATGTAACTTATTTTCCAGAAAATCTAATCAGCATCCTAGTTTCCTTTATTAAATGGTTCAGCTTTTATACAGGCATTTAAATATTTATCACATTATAAATTCACATATATAATCGACTCACATATCTTTTCCATTGATGTACTTGTCTGTTCTAGATGGTATTACTTTATAATGTCTTCTGACATTCCTCTATCTTCTCTTTAAAAAAAATAGTTAATATACAGTGTTACATTTTTTAGGTGCACAACATAGTGATTCAACAATTCTGTACATTATAAAATGCTCATCTTAAAAAAGTATAGTTACCATCTGTCACCATACAACATTATTACAGTGTTATTGATATATTCCCTATGCTGTACTTTTGATCTTCCTGACATATTTATCTTATAATGGAAATCTGTGTCTATTAATCCCCTTATTTCACCCATCTCCCTACCACCTCTGGTCTGGCAATCACCAGTTCTCTGTACTTATGACTGTTCCTGTTTGCTCGTTCATTTGCTTTGCTTTTGAATTTCACATGTGAGTAAAGTCATATGGTATTTGTCCTTCTTGGACTTATTTCATTATTATTCAATTATTAGTAGTATAATACCTTTTAGGTCCATACATGTTGCAAATGGCAAGACCTCATTTTTTAAGGCTGAATAATATTCCATTGTGTGTATCTACTACATGTTTGTTTTTTTTTCTTATGAAGTCATAGCCTATTGTGATGCAGTCCTTGAGGAGTGTTGTGGTCAAAAGAACACAGTCCACTAAAATAACAATTACTCAAAATAGTGCAAGTCCTTTATGCATTTCTCAAAACTATAAGTGGGACTTCTAATTCCCAGCAGTACTTTGTTTCTATTTAAATTTCAGTTAGTTAACATACAATGCAATATTAGTTTCAGGTGTACAATATAGTGATTCAAGAGTTCCATACAACACCTGGTGCTCATCACCACAAGTGCATTCCTTAATCCCCATCACCCATTTCACCCATCCCTCCACCCGTCTCCCCTCTGATAACCCTCAGTTTGTTCTCTGTAGTTAAGAGTCTGTTTCTTGGTATCTCTCTCTCTGAGACTCTCTCTCTCTCATTTTTGTACCTTTGCTAGTTTGTTTTGTTTCTTAAATTCCACAGATGAGTGAGACCATATGGTATTTGTCTTACTCTGACTTATTTCACCTAGCGTAATACTCTCTAGCTCCATGAATGTTGTTGCAAATGGCAAGATTTAATTCTTTTTGATGGCTGAGTAATATTCCAGTGCGCGCATCTGTGTGTGTGTGTACACATTATCTTTATCCGTTCATCATTTGATGGACATTTTGCCTGTTTCCAAAATTTGGCTACTGTAGATAATGCTGCTATAAATATCAGTGTGCATGTATCACTTTGAATTAGTGGGGTTTTTTTTGGGGGGGGAGGGGAGTTAAATATCCAGGAGTGTTATTCCTGGATAGTAGGGTAGTTATATTTTTAATTTTTTGAGGAAACTCCATACTGTTTTCCACATTGGCTGTACCAGTTTGCATTCTTACCAGCAGTGCAAGAAGGTTCCTTTTACTCCACATCCTGACTAACACTTGTTTCTTATATTTTTGATTTTAGCCATTCTGACAGGTATGAAGTGATATCTCATTGTAGTTCTAATTTGTAGTTCCCTGATGATGAGTATGTTGGACATCTTTTCATGTGTCTGTTGGTCATCTGTATGTCATCTTTGGAGAAATGTCTACTCGTCTTCTGTCCCTTTTTTATTTGGATTATTTTTTGTGTGTTGAGTTTAGAATATCAATTATTTGATATAATTTATCAAGTAAATATTTCAGATTATCTACTTAGATAGTTGTATATTTTTAAATGATTATAGTTTAGCTTCTTTTCTAATTTTTATACCTATTATTGATTTTTCAAATCATTGGGGAATTAAGCTTAAAATGATGTTCATTTAAAATTCTATAGTTTTCTTCTTCCTTATATTCCTTAGAGTGTCTAATCTATGGAACATTACCTCCTTTGTTTTCAAGCTCAGCTTTATTCACTTTTAAAACCATTTCTAGGGATTTGATGCCAGAAAGACAGTTGCAAAGTATGCTTAATTTATCATCTTGAAAAGGAAATCAAAAGTTCATATTTAATTTCTAATTAAATTATGCACATTAAGCATATAGGGTTAGTGCCACCAAACAAGCACTCTCTGGGCATAAAAATACTTTCCTAAATGACAGTGGAAATGCTGATAATATTCTAAGTTCTCATGGGCTTGCAACAGTTTGAGTTAAAAGTTCCTAATATCTTAAGATAAAGTGAGAGGAGAGAATCCTTAGACCTAGGTAGACTCTTTGAAACCTTTTCTTAGCCCTAAGCATTCCTTTTACACATGTAGAAAAGGAATCTCTGGGAGGTGAAGTGTCTTATAAACAATTTGTCAAAAGGTAGCATTTGACTGGAATCAAAGTCTCATGATCTTTTGCTTTTCTTCCACCTTTTACTTCAGCAGAAAATAGGTTTAACTAGGGCTGGGTGTCTGGGCCATAACCCTGCAAGTCAAGCCCTATAGAGTAGATATCTTAATATATATATGTATTTTGATCACAGATATTTAGGTATCTGATAAGAGCCAAGGACATTTTCTTCAGAAAACAGTTTGAGGGGCGACTGGGTGGCTCAGATGGTTAAGCGTCTGCCTTCGGCTCAGGTCATGATCCCGGGGTCCTGGGATCGAGTCCCGCATCGAGTCCCGCATCGGGCTCCCTGCTAGGCGGGGAGCCTGCTTCTCCCTCTGCCTCTGCCTCTCTCTCTCTCTCTCTGACTCTCATGAATAAATAAATAAAACATTATTAAAAAAAACAGTTTGATAGGCTCCTAGATATCAATGACCAAAACTTATCTCTATTTCCATATAAAGTAAGAACATCTGTTTAGAAAAAAATGCTACAACAGATCTAAAGAGGTGGAATGTGTCACCAAAGGTAAGAGTTCTTTTAAAAACTCATTTTTTTCTCCCCATTCTTCTACTCTTTCAAAGTCTTTTTGCAAAGGAAATAGTTTAGGATTTTATTTATACCAAGTTCTACTGAACTAGAGAGTAGAAACGAAGGAAAGCATTTATGCATATAAGATGATGAAGAGGTGCTTTTATGTACATTATCTCTGGGACATACCAAATATTGAAGACAATATATTTAAGCATAAAAAGTGTTTTCAGTGGGGCTGTAAGTTAAGTTTTTAAAGGAAAAATATAATTTATAAATATAGATGTCTATATTCTACAAAAATTATACATTATATATTATACATTAAATTCTTAGAACATATTTATAAATATTTGTGCATATACATTTATATATGTGTATATATATTATAAATCATTTTCTTTACAAATGATGTTATATTAAGGAGCATGACTTCATAGTGTTGACCAACAAAATGAGGAAAAAAAAAAATCTTCAGTTTTTCCTAGAACGTGTTCCATTTCCTTGGAAGTTTGAATTTTCCCAGCATACTTTTCCTTTTGCTGCTGATTCTTGCTTTCTCTGATAGTATTTTATACTATTCTTGCCTTTCTATTTCAGCCTAAGTATTTTTATACATTCTTTTTCATTCTTCTTGCATCTGCTCAGCAGATAGTTGAATAGAGCTGTCACTGGCATGACTTTAGGTAGTTATTGCTTTTTTTTTTTTTTCCCCTTGAACTTAATGAAAATGTCTTTTTTCCCCCATCCCTAAAATATTGCTAGGAAAAGTGGCTCATATTTTCAAAAATGAGTGTAGTTGTTAGAAATCATATATGGAGATCTGGTATTCTACGCACATAGAAATGCTGTTACATTTATTCCCTTGAGGAAACAGTTCTTTGGCTTAGTTCCAGATGTCAAAATAAGAGTGGATATTCAGGTTTAATCTGTTTTTAAATTACTTTTAAAAATTTGTGCAATTTCTTTGGGGATCAGTAAAAACTAATGTTTAAGAATTAGAAATGTCCTTCACTTCTAGGGTTAGAAAACACTAATTAAATTAGCAATTCACTATGGGAAGGTTTTGTTTTGTTTTTTTACTTACCTTCTGGCAAACCAAGTATTCACACTTCTATCAAATTCTTGTTGCCTTTCTCCTTGTTGTCTAAGAGCCAATTGCTAATGTTTCTCTATTACTGCTGACGTGCTGAGACAGCAATACTTTCCCATTCATTGCCCCAGCTACCCTAGTAAATACTAATTCCCTCAGGGTTATTTATTTCTCCCAGGGGGGCCAAAGGAAGTACAGAGGGAGAGTATAAAATACAAGAATGAAACACAAAATTTAAAGGAAGTAGGAGTCAGATGTGATTGAGAGCCTATGTAAAATACCGTTTTCCTATACTGATGTACATTTAAAATGCTCTTAATTTGAAATCCTTCTCATAACTAGAATCTAAACACTTGGTTTCTCTCTGTTTTTCCCTATGGATTTCTAGGGTCTTTGAATGTATAAAAAGTGAATTACTCAGTTGACCTGAGATAGTGTTGCATAGAAAGAAAAAGAAATGAGAAAGAAGGGAATCTCAGTGAATGGGTAGGCTTCCTGGGAACTCAGTGAAGAGTTTGATGCCTAACATAATTTGGGATAGGAACATATGGATACCCTATTTTGTGTCTCTTTGTTACCCTTAAAATGAAGAAAATTGATGATATCCTCAATTATAGGTACTCAGTTCTTTGTGGGCTCTCTTTTGTCCACATCTCCTGTAGTGGGTCACTCAGGTGCTTTGTTCCATAGTCATGATAAAGTCAATTAGTACAGTAGCCATTTAATGACATTCCTAACTTTCATATGTATGCAAAATTCTTTCATTTTATTTCCTCAGCTTTGTGTCTATTAATCATCTTTTCTAAATGTTAAAACAGATCAGCTTAGTAGTATTTGTCCCAAATTAAAAAAACACATAAGAAAATCTAAAATTCTCATTTCCCCTATATCATGCCAGCCAGGGCCCTCCCCATTCCCCTGCTCCTATCTGAAGGGGCTTCACTGGAGAACTGTTGTAGAACTGGCAAAATAGAATTTGCAATCACCACTTTTCTGCATTGGTGCACCTGTTTTCTGAATCCAATGACATGTCTTTTTTTAAGAAGGACCTTGTTTTCCTGTAGCTTTAAATACACACACATTCTTGTGAGATAAATTATTTGCATCTTTTTATTTGAGAAAATATTCTTTACATATTGTACACTTGTTTGATAACCTGCTTCAGCATAGAAATAGAGATTGGAAATTATTTTTACTCAGTATGTTAAAAGCATTTTCCCCAGGAACCCCTAGCATCAAAGTTTTCCTGAAAGGATTCTTTCTTTAATTTCCTTTGTTGTAAAGAGTAAAGCTAAGGCAATACTAGCATGTTTGGAATAACTTAAGGACAAACTAAATAACAGCTATTTTATTAATTTAGGATATCTCTATACTTTACTAATGCTTTACAAACAACTATTTAATCCCTCTAGTATTTTTATTTTGCTTAAGGAATTTTTAGTTTTTTTTTAAATTTTAGTATGTTATGTTAATCACCATACATTACATCATTAGTTTTTGATGTAGTGTTCCATAATTCATTGTTTGCGTATAACACCCAGTGCTCCATGCAGTGTGTGCCCTCTTTAATACCCATCACCAGGCTAACCTCTCCCCCAACCCCCTCCCCTCTAGAACCCTCAGTTTGTTTCTCAGAGTCCATAGTCTCTCATGGTTCGTCTCCCCCTCCGATTCCCCCCCTTCATTTTTCCCTTCCTACTATCTTCTCTTTTTTTTTTTTTTTTAACATATAATGTTTTATTTGTTTCAGAGGTACAGGTCTGTTTCTGTGTTGTTTTATTTATTTTCATCATAATAAGTATACTTTTTAATCCCCATCCTCTATTTTACCCATCTCCTCATCCACCTCCCATCTGGTAACCATTGGTTTGTTCTCTATAGTAAAGAGTCTCTTTTTTGGTTTTATTCTCTCCTGTTTTTCCCCCCTTTGCTTATTTGTTTTGTTTCCTAAATTCCACATATGAGTGAGACCATATGATACTTGTCTTTCTCTGATTGACATATTTCACTTAGCATTATATGCTCTAGCTCTATCCATGTTGCAAATGGCAAGATTTAATTCTTTTTGTGTGTGTGTGGTTCAATGGTATTTTATTGTGTATGTGTATATACATACATACATATCATATCTTCTTTATCCATTCATCAATTGATGGACACCTGGACTGCTTCCATAGTTTGGCTATTGTAAATAATACTGCAATAAACATAGGGGTGGATGTATCGCTTCAAATTAGCATTTTTGTATTTTTAGGTAAATACCCAGTAGTGTGATTGCTGGGTTGTAGGGTAGTTTTATTTTAATTTTTTATTAAAATACTATTTTAAATAGTATTAAATATTAAATATTAAATATTTAAATATTTAAATTTAAATTTTTATTAAAATGTGGAAAACTGCATACTGTTTTCCACAATGGCTGCACCAATTTGCATTCCCACCAACGCTGCAAGAGGGTTCCTTTTTTTCCACATCCTCACCAATACTTGTAGTTTTTTGTGTTTTTGATTTTAGCAATTCTGACAAGTGTGAGGTGATACCTCATTGTCCTTTTGATTTGCATCCCTGATGATGACTGATGTTGAGCATCTTTTCATGTGTCCATTAGTCATCTGTATGTCTTCTTTGGAGAAACGTCTGTTCATATCTTCTGCCCATTGTTTAATTTGATGATTTGTTTTTAGGGTTTTGAGTTTTATAAGTTCTTTGTACCTTTTGGATACTAACATTTTATTGGATATGTCATTTGCAAATATCTTCTCCCATTCGGTAGGTTGCTTTTTAGTTTTGTTGATTGTTCACTATGCACAACTTTTAATTTTGATGCAATCCCAGTAGTTTATTTTTGCTTTATTTTCCCTTGCATCAGGAGACATACCTAGAAAAATTTCGCTATAGTGCATGTCCGAGATTACTGGCTGTGGTCTCTTCAAGGACTTTTATAGTTTTAGGTCTCACATTTAGGTTTTTAATCCATTTGTAGTTTATTTTTGTATATGGTAAAAGAAAGTGGTCCAGTTCCATTCTTTTGCATGTGGCTGCCCAGTTTTTTAAACACCATTTGTTGAAGAAGACTGTCTTTCTCCCACTGTATTTTCATTCCTCCCTTGTCAAAGATTAGTTGACCATATAATTGTGGGTTTATTTCTGGGTCTTCTGTACTATTCTATTGGTCTATGTATCTATTTTTATACCAGTACCATATTGTTTTAATTACTACTGCTTTGTGATATAACTTGAATCTGGAATTGTGATACCTCTAGTTTTGTTTTTCTTTTTCAAGATTGGTCTGGCTATTTGAGTTCTTTAGTGATTCCATAGAAATTTTGGGATTGTTCTAGTTCTGTGAAAAATTCTGTTGGTATTTTGATAGAGATTGCATTAAATCTGTAGATTTCTTTGGGTAATATAGACATTTAACAATATTTGTTTTTCCAACCCATGAACATGGAATGTCTTTCCATTATTTTGTGTCATCTTGAATTTCTTTCATCAGTATTTAATAGTTTTCAGAGTATAGGTCTTTCACCTCTTTGGTTAAGTTTTTCTAGATGTTTTATTTATTTATTTATTTATTTATTTATTTATTTATTTATTTATTTATTATTTATTATTTATGTTCTGAGATCCTTATGGGTTTCCCTTGTATTTAACTATCTTCTTTTCTCTTGCTCCTTTTTTTTTTTTTTCTTTATTGCTCCTTTTTTTGCCATTTTAATTACTATGTGTCTTGGTGTGGACCTCCTTGGGTTGAATATTTAGGGGGATCTATGTGCCTCCTGGATCTGGATCTCTGTTTTCTTCCCCAGATTGGGAAATTTTCAGCTATTATTACTTGAAATATATATTCTTCCTCCTTATCTCTCTTCTCTTTTTCTGAGATCCTTATAATTTGAATGTTGTTATGCTTGATGGAGTCACAGATTTCCATAAAACTATTCTCAGTTTGCATAATTTTCTTTGCTCTCCTTTGCAGACTGCTATTTGTAAGTTTTTTTCCATGGGGTGTTTGTCATGCTGCCTCTTTAAAAAGGGCAGGGACTCTGTTTCCTAATGTCTTCCAGGCTCTCCCAGAGCTGAGCTGCCAATTTTTAAAATTCTAGGCTTCAAGTCCAGCTGGTTTTAAGAATTCACAAAATTCAGCCCCTCTCACTTTTAAAGGTAAATATTACAGAGATTTGTCCTCCCTGTTTGTGGTCTCCCTGGTGTGGAAGTCTGTTTTCTGTCCTTCTCTATACAACCAAATCCCTCCCCACCAGGGATGGCCAAGGTCCATTTCACTCCTAGAGTATGTCTTTGCCCCTCTTACCTTCTTTGTGTCCTCTTCGCTGCTTTTAGTTGTGGTGTTTGTTCTGCCAGTCTTTTGGGTATTTCCTGAGTTATTTATGGTGATGTTGGTGTTACCTAGTTGTATCCATGGGGGAGCTGAGCTTAGGGTCCTCCTACTCTGCCATATTTCCTGCTGACTGAAAGGATTCTTCAGTGAAAGTTTTCCCTTATAGCCTACAAAAGTCTGTATATGTTATACTGAAGAAACAGGAGTTGTAGGGATAGTTGTTAGTGTCCACTCAGACACTGATCAGTGGGACTATGGGAGGTTTAAAGCAAGGTTTTCTGAAGAGCAGTCAAAACCACCAGTGAAGAGCAACTTGACTGGCAAAAATCATGCAATGAATATATAGAGGTAAACCTTATGTTCTTAAATTTTTCTGGTGAAAGAACATCCTCCCTTAGCCAAATTAGAATTTTTAAATTGTATACTTTTTATTTAAATAAGCTTAAAAATGGCCCAGCATTATGTAGGGAGTATTCCAAGACTCCACTATGATAGGGTTTTCAATTAAGATTTTTTTATGTTGTGCATTTTTTTAAGCAAAATTTATTGTATATAAAAATACATATCACATTGCATTCAAAATATAGTAATAAAATATCCAAAAATAATGTTTTAATATGGTAAAGCTTTAAAGTATATGGAGTAGCAATTCTAAGAACTGTAAAGAGAAAGACAAATCTACAAATAATAGAAATTTTAATAGCTTTCTCTCAATAATTGACAGGATGAGTACACAGAAAATAAATATGGCTATAAAAGATTTAATAACACTATTGACTAATGAGATAATTGTTATTTATAGAACACATCATCAACAATAGCAAACGAAAGTCTTTTTTATAGTACACATGAAATATTTATAATAGTCTACATTTTGATTCATAAAATAAGTCTTATATTGAATTTAAAAGGATTTACTTCACACCTAACATTTTCCTCAACTATTGGAAACAACATACTTCTAAATAAGCTATGAATTAAAGGAAAAAAAAACAGATATTAGAAAATAATTTGAGCTCAAAAAAAAAAACCACAAATCAAAATTTATAGGATGCCACAAAGCTGCACTTAGAGGAAAATATAGGATTTAGTGGATTTATTAAAAATTGTTCTTTCAGTCAATGACTTCAGCTATTTAAGAAACTGCAAAAATAATAGCATAATAAATATAAATGAAACAAGAGGAAAAAGATCAGTGCAAAAGAAAAAAAATAAAATGGAAAACAAAGAGAAAATCAATGTAACCAAAAGTTCTTTAAGAATATTAATAAACTTAATAAACTTCGAGAGTCTAACCAAGACAAAACATAAAATTCACAAATTAACAATATAAAGAATGAGAGATGACATCACTACAGAGCAACAAATTAGAAAGGATGATAGAATATTCTGAAAAAATGTTTTATTAATAAATTTGATAACAGATGAAATTTCTCCAAATATATAAATTTCCAAAGTTCAATGAAAAATAGAAAAGCAGAATAGTTCCATATCTATTGAATAATTTGAATATTTAGTTAAAATTCCCACAAAGAAAACTACCAGCCCAGGTGACTTCACAAATGAACTAAAACCAATATTTAAAGAATATATAATACCAATACTACACAAACTCTTCCAGAGTATTGAAAAAGAAGAAATACCAAACCACTGTATAATGGCCTGCATTACCCAAATACTAAATCTAGAAAAATGCATTTCAAGAAATGAAAATGACATAGACCATAGATTCATAACCATATATTTAAACTTTTAAACACATTTATAACAAATCAAATTCAACCAAATATAAGAAGTTAAGATATCATAATCAGGTGTAGTTTGTTCTAGGAGTGGTTTAATACTTGAAAATCCATTTTATTAACAAAAAGCATTAGTTCATCTCAACAGATACAGAAAAACACTTAACAACATACAACATTTTTAGGTGAAAAAAATACTTCAGAAATAGGGATAGAAGCGAACTTCCTTAACCCAATAAAGATATCTATATTAAAAACAAAACAAAACAAAAAACAGAAACTAAAAAACAGTAACAAAAAAACCCCTACAATTTAAACCCTATATGATGCTGAAAAACTGAGTACTTTCTCCCAAATATCAGAAACAAGTCAAGGATGTCATTCTTACCACTTCAGAATTGTATAGGAAATTTTAGCCAGTGCAGTAAGGTAAGAAAAAAAAAACAAAAAAACATGTAGATTGGAAAGGAAGAAGTAAAATTGATTTGCTTCACAGATGACATGAAATTATCTATGTAAACTTTTAATTTAAATCACAAAAACCTTTCTAGAAATAATAAATGAGCTTACAAAGTTTACCAGGTCAAGGTGAATATACCAAAATCGTATCTCTGCATACTGGCATGAAACAATCAAAACACATAGTAGAAATTATAATAGCATCAGAAAGATGAAATACTTAGGTATAAGTTTGACAAAGGTGTGAAAGACCTGTGCATTGAAAACTACAAAATATACATGAAAGAAATTAAAAGAAAAAAACTTTAATTAAAGGGTTATAAAACTGTTCTTGAGTAAAAGGCATCAATGTTGTAAAGCTATCAATTTTTCTTAATCTATAGATTCAATACAATTTCAATCACAATCACAGCAGGCATTTTTGTAAAGGCTAGAGTAGCCAAAATGCCTCTAAAAAAGAATGAATGAAGTTAGAGGGTGGACACTACAGTATTCAAGACAGTGGGATTTTGGCATAAATATATACAAACAGATCAAGTACAACCTGACCAGTAGGTGTCACATCATGAATACATAGATGTAAACTTTGTTCTTAAAGTGTCTCATGAAAGAGAATATCACATCAAATTAGAATTTTGTGTATGTGTGTTTATATATCTATATCTGTATCTATATATTTTTAACAAGCTGAAGAATAGTTTCAGGAATGAGGATTCAAAACCACCATCATAAATTTGGCATGTAAATTTCACTTGTCATTCAAGACACATTAACAAATGTTCTAAAAAGGAATGTTATACTTGTAAAGAGTGTAGAATGGAAGGAGAGCAAACTCATTCTTGACCATTAATCCAATTTTTCATCTGTTTCAAAATTTAATAAATGTAAGTATATTATTCAACATGACAAATGTATGTCATTGTAGACCCCAAATTACTTAAGGCAATAGACAAAAAAAGGAGAGGGATATTTTTAGCATTAAAGCCATTGCAAATGCTTGTTGTTTGTGTTATGCAAGTAATAATTAAACTTATGAACTTACCCTGAAAGTAAACCCATTCCTCAATGTTAGAGTTGAAATATCATCCTGTACTGTTTTGTGTCTTTGTTCCTGCTGTTTATATGACCTAAAAACAATTTTTCTTTGTTCTGACCATCTAAATCCCAACTATTATTTATGAATCATTTCAGTGATTATCTCCTCTTAGAAAACTTCACTTACTCTCCAGGGATAGATTAATGAATCTCCCTTGTATCTTTCCTGTTTCATACTGCTCCTTCTGTAGCATTAACACACAGTACTCTAAGATTTGTTC
This sequence comes from Mirounga angustirostris, assembly GCF_029215605.1. NCBI lineage: Eukaryota > Metazoa > Chordata > Mammalia > Carnivora > Phocidae > Mirounga > Mirounga angustirostris. The sequence continues at coordinate 44,444,413 of NW_026991716.1, read as the reverse complement.
CCCCCCCCCACTTTATCTGTTTAAATTGCCCATAAACCATGTGAAGAAAACACTTTTCATGAATGTTAATTACATTACAGTTTTGAGGTAAAAACCACAACATAAAGAAATATCCTTTATATTTTTCGAAAGCCTATTTTAAGAAAACATTAACTGAAGATACATATTTAACCAAAGTTTTAATGTGAATCACAAAACTTTTAAAATATAGATTCCTCAAAATAGCTTAGGGCAGATAATAAGCTTATGACACAGGAATTTTCGGAGAGTGTGACTCTCAGGAAAACCTTAAGTGTCTCTTTGTAGAATTTAATGGAAATTCATTTTTGACCTGCTTAAAGTTATGCTATTTTTAAAAAATCCTCTGCTAAAAACTTTATTTTTTTCCCCTCTTCATAACTGGAGCTGTGTGGAATGCACATTTGTAGAAAGACTGAAGACAGCTGAACAGCTCTGCCAGATGGACAGCTTGGTAAATACAGTTTCCCCTCATTACAGTAGGACTTGCTTTTTGGGAAGCTGGCTTCCCAGCTAGAGTGGGAAAACATCAGGCAGGCAGACATTAACTCTGTGTTATGTGGTAAACTGCCCAACCAGTTGTGGGGAAGGGAACATTAGCTGTAGAATTAATGGTTGAGTGGACATATCTTGGAAAGATTTAGATTCTCCTATAGCATCAGAGGTGAGAGACAGCATGTATTTTGACGTTATTTTTGACATCTTTAAACCAGCAAGTGTGGTTACTCTTGATGGCTTTCTTTAGGTTTAATATTAGTAAAATAGCACAGTCTTTCCTCAGATCTTCATTTTCACGGCTTCTCTAACGTTTAGCATCATCAAATAAAAAGACCATATTTAAAAGGAGGAAGATTATAGAATTTAGTCATATAATTTTAAGTCCACAGTATCTCCAGAATTTTATATTTCGTGTACCATTGTCAAATAGTTGGGGTCACCACCATGATTTTTTTTAAGTGACTTTCCCCTAACATAGTGGTTTATATGTTAACAATATTGTGTTCTAGAGACTAAAAACTCCAAGTTGGAAGTTGATATTTTGTTGTTATAAATTGTTAATTTCTTTTTTTTTTAAATATTTATTTGAGAGAGCGAGCAAGAGAGATTGAGAGAATGAGTGGGAGGAGGGACAGCAGGAGAAGCCGACTCCCTGTGGAGCAGAGAGCCCAACCTGGGATTTGCTCCCAGGACCCTGGGATCAGGACCTGAGCTAAAGGCAGATGCTTAACTGACTGAGCCACCCAGGTGCCCTAAATTGCTAATTTCTATAAACATTCTGCATTCTAACTAGACCAAGATTTGTTGACCTCAATACTGTTGATAATTTGGGGCAGATAATTCTTTGTAGTGGGAATTATCCTGGGCATTGTAGGATATTTAGCAGCATTCCCAGACTCTACACAGGAGATGCTAGAATGCCACAGTTGTGACAATAAAAAATACCTCCAGAAATTCTTAGATGTTTCATGGAGGTAAAATCGTCAACCCCCACTCAATATGATGACAGTGTTTCCCAAGGCTGGTACATACACAACCGTTTGAGATGGTAAAAAGAGCTTGGACTTTTCACAGAAACAAAACTGAGTTTTTGAATCCTAGGTCTATTGTTTACTACTTCTGTGAATTTGATGAATTTATATAATCTCTTGGAGCTTACTTTCTTTCCTGAAATTTAGGACTAATAAACACTAAAATAAATTACATGTAAAATGCATAGTAAATAATAACTTAAAGGCTCCACTGGTTTTATATTTAGCATATTTATCTTAATTATGCGTACAAACCTTAAAATACTTTAGTGATTTTGAGTTTCAAATAATAGCTTTATCAAAAACATGAATCTACACTCCCACCAATTACCCAATTAAAATGATAAATATATAAGGATATTTCTACAGCAAAATGGAATAGAAAGTTGTAAGTAGCAGACAAGGAATTTCAACTATCTGAGGGACTAGAATTGAATAGGGGGAGCTATGACTGATGAAAATTGAATGAATTCTTCATTCAGAAAGTCATCAAAATCTGTTAGTTAACAAACGTCATCCATACAATTATTTCTCACAATTATCTTTTCTGTTTCATTGTCTTTAAACATGAAATAAAGTTTGTCAATAATTAGGAATATCTAAAGCGGGGAAGGAAATAGTTGAAAATGACCATAAAATAAATTCAGGCACATAAAACAATTTTTGAAAAATTGGTATATATAGAGACTCTACTCTCACTCATGCATAAAACAAGAAAGTAAAAGGAACAACTTATGAACAACAAAAAGCTTTTTAAATTTTATTTAATTTTTTTAGAGCATGGAGAGGGAGATGGAGAGAGAGAAAATCTTACGGAGACTCCATGCCCAGTGTGAAGCCCAGTGTGGAGCTCCATCCCAGGACCCTGAGATCATGACCTGAGCTGAAATCAAGAGTCAGATGCTTAACTGACTGATCCACCCAGACACCCACAATAAAAGCTTTTAAAAACTAAACATTGATTTCTGAAATTAAAAAACAAAACAAGACTCTTAAGTTTAGGAAGACAAAGTAGAGTGCCTATGAAAGAAGAACAAAAAGGCAGAAATTGACAATAGGGAAGTAAATAGACACTGAGCAATAATACAAATTTCCATCATCTGATTAAAGAGAAAACAGAAAAAAGATCAGAAAACAACAGGAGAGAGTACACTATTGGAGAATGCTCTGGAGTTAAAATACTGATATTTCAAGTTGCAAAGACCCACCAATTACTCAGCAAATAAAGTGGGGGTGTTTGGATACTTAGATATATTCCTGTGAGAAACTGAGGAATACAATAACATTATATAAAGCTCCAAAAAGGAAAAGAAAAAAAAAAAAAAAAGGACATCTGCAGGGGAATAGGATCTACATTGGCATAAGACTTCAATAGCAAGAATCAAAGCTAAAACACAATGAAATGAGTCTTTTGAATTTCTGGTGGAAAATGATTTTGATTTGTAATTCTACAGCTAGTTATGCTTTTATACATGAGTGGGGGCTGACAACAGGTATTTCAGAATATATAATGAGTCAAATAATGGATTTTCCACAAGCCTTTTTTTTTAGGAAGTTGTCTGGAGGGTGAATTTAAGAGGATAGATTAAAAATTTTAGGACTCTAAGTAGTTGGGAATTACAAAATAAAAATATAAATGTTATAAAGGTAACCCAAATTGGACCTAAAAGTAATAATACGACTATTTGGAAGAAAAATGGATGGATGGTAGAGATGGCATCATCAGTGACCGAAATTCTAAATAGTTTTAGGAAGAAGACAATAGGGACACCTGGGTGGCTCAGTTGGTTAAGCATCTGCCTTCCACTCAGGTCCTGATCCCAGGACCCTCTGCCTGCCTCTCCCCCTGCTTGTGCTCTCTCTGACAAATAAAATCTTAGAAAAAAATAAAATTTATTTTTAAATTTAAAATAAGGAAGAAAATATATGACTAAAATTGAGAAATCAAAAAAGGTGATATAAATACTATTAAATACTGAAGGTAGACATCAAAAGAAATATTTATTTTTTAAAGATTTTATTTATTTGACAGAGACAGCGAGAGAGAGAACACAAGCAGGGGGAGTGGGAGTGGGAGAGGGAGAGGGAGAAGCAGGCCTCCTGCCGAGCAGTGAGCCCGATGCGGGGCTTGATCCCAGGACCCTGGGATCATGACCTGAGCCGAAGGCGTACCTCAAAAGAAATATTCAAAATAACAAAGTGTTTATACGAAAATAAAACTGGAGCTAGGGAAGGAGGTGGTGAGAAAGCATTGTTTTTCATTATGTTTTTTTTATATTATTTTTATATTTTTATGGATTTTATATTTTAAAAATACAGTTCCAGTGTCATGCTCTGATGGGTGTTAAAGAGGTCATGTACTGCAAGGAGCACTGGGTGGAATATGCAAACAATGAATCATGGAACACTACATCAAAAACTAATGATGTATGGTGATTAACATAACATAATAAAAAAAAACTTCTCATATATAAAGTCATGGAATACAGAATCCAAAAACTAAAGCTTGCCTAATCATTTCCTGAACTCAAATGTTAATATGGATTTGGGAGATTTGCAGCCTTCAAATACAGAAGCAAAGCCACATTTCAGCGCAAGCGTATCTTAACAGGAAGCCTACACATAGCTTTTACTTATTCATCCATCTATCTGTCCATCTTTACCATCCTTTGTTTTACACCCTCACCTTCCTTTCTTTATCCTGTCTTCACTCTGTCCTCCGCTTCATTAACTTATGATGCACTATGAAAGCCTTAGAAAGCCAATGCCTCTTCTATACCCGTTGCAAAGAAATGCAAACTTCCGTGGCTTCCCTTGTTGTGAGGAAAGGGATATTGTAAGATCAGATACAGAGGTTAGGAGTGTCAAAGGAAATAGGACAGTGGTGGCAATAATAATAGTTAAGCTTTATTAATGTCGAAATAAATGCAGGGCCCTTTACATCCAAAATCTTGTTTAAGGATAAGCTTGCAGGATTACTAGCTCTTTTACAAATAAATACACTAGAGTTTGTGGGAGCTAAGGTACTACCATGAAATGTTAGAGCTTGGATGTGACCCTAGTCCTATATGAAATCAAAGATCATAGTCTTTGCTCTTCACCAAATTGTTAAAAAAAAAAAAAAAGATTTCTGGTTTTATCATAAGATTTTTAGTGATTGATTCTCCTTATGGTTAAACCGGGTACCTTATTTAAAAAAAAAAACAAAAAAAAACAAAACAAGGGGCACCTGGGTGGCTCAGTCAGTTAAGAGTGTCTGCTTTTGGCTCAGGTCATGATCCTGGGGTCCTGGGATCGAGCTCCGCGTTGGGCTCCCTGCTGAGCAGGGAGCCTGTTTCTCCCTCTCCCTCTGCCTGCCGCTCCCCCTGCTTGGGCTCTCTATCTCTCTCCGTCTCTCTCTCTGTCAAATAAATAAAAAAATTTTAAAAAATCTTAAAAAAAAATAAAGCCAAACAAAACCAGTTTTGAGTCCTTGTGGTCAGTACTGTCTTTAAATGTTTATCTCAGTTTCAATTCTTTACTGTGCCCTCCAGGTAGATGCTTGTTCTTCTGTTTGGTCAGGATCTAGGCCTGACCACCTTGCTTCCCTAATTTCATTTGTTTAGGCTGGTAAGGTAAGGATTCCTCAGGGGTGAACATCAATGTATTGTGCTGGGAAAGCAGAAATGGCATGCAGAGTAAATATCAGCAGAAATAATAAGATTAGGAAAAGTCAATAGGAGATGTTGAGATAGGGAGGCGATATTTAGAGATTTGGATGCCCCTGAGGAGGCAAAGTAAGCAGACATAAATATGGATGTGACTGATAAGCAGTGGAAGGTCAACATGGAGTGAAACATCAGTGTGATACTGCTCTCAACCTCCTACTTGAGGAAACAAGACACCAAGTTGACTTTGAGTTTCTAAGTTTTTGTTTTGTTTCTATTCTGCTTCAATTTTCAAAAAATAAAAATAACCACATAGCAAAAGCTTATAAAAAGTCAACTACCATATCAGATAAGGAAAACTGGCAGGATTCAGCATATACCAGACAAAAACCAGATAATATGCTCCATCTCAATTTAAGTAAAATGTGAGTTTAGAGTAATAGTTTCTTTATAAAAATTATTCATAGGAAAGTTCTGTGACATAGTTGTCTGCTTCAAATTAGCCCACCGTGTAACATGTAGAGTTGTGATAAATAGTTCTAAATTTCAGATTTTTCGTATGCTACAGATTGTTCTGATAGTTACCAAATAGCACCATTTATATATGCACATATGTGTGCAGGCACACACACACAGGATTTGAAATTTTGCATGGCAGCTAAATAACAAAAAAATTTATTACCCCTCTGTATAATATGTTTCTTCATTTTCATAGTGTCTCTGAAAACATAAACCATTCAACCCTCACCTCTGAAGGGATTTTGGAAAATATATGAAAATGGCTTACGCTTTAGATATGTGAGAAATATCACACATTTAGAAAAGTCCAGCTCAAAAATATATAGCTAAATGATAGATCACAAAGTGAGTACTATATGGGCACAATTAGTCTAACAAAAGAAATTATCACAGAATCTCAGAATCTTTCATTATACCCCCTTTTTAAAAATTTTTTTTATCAATTTTTATTGTTAATCACCATACATTACATCATTAGTTTTTAATGTAATGTTCCATGATTCATTGCTTGCGTATAACACCCAGTGCTCCATTCAGTACATGCCCTCTTCAATACCCATCATCAGGCTAACCCACCCCCCAACCCCCCTCCCCTCTAGAACCCTCAGTTTGTTTCCCAGAGTCCATAGTCTCTCATGGTTCATCTCCTGCTCTGATTTCCCCCCCTTCATTTTTCCCTTCCTGCTATCATCTTTTTTTTTTTTTTTTTAACATATAATGTATTATTTGTTTCAGAGGTACAGGTCTGTGATTCAACAGTCTTACACAATTCACTGCGCTTACCATAGCACATACCCTCCCCAATGTCTATCACCCAGCCACCCAATCCCTCCCACTTTGTTTCCTGAGATTCAGAGGAATTCTTAATCTCATTATACCCCTTCTAATCACTACCCCTCCCCCACCACTAATCTGAGTTCTTTATTTTTATACAATTCTAGAAAATAACTTAGAATTTTATTTCGTAAACTTTGAACCTTAAATAGTATAGTTGTAGATATTTTAAAGTTTGTACAAATGCATTATATTGTATGTGGTTCTTGCTTTGGTCAACATTATGCATGTAATATATTTTTTTCAAATTGCTAGGTGTATTAGTAGATCACTTCCATGATTATAGAATATCCCATTTTATGAATATGCCATTCTAAGTTTGCTGGACACTTTGGCTGTTTTGAGTTTTCTGTTATTGGGATGTGGCTATGTGGTTATGGTACATTCTTGTACATGTTTTTAAGTGAACATGCACAGTGATTTTAAATGGATATATGCCTAGGGGTACAACTGATAAGTCATAGGTATGTATGTTTTAAAATTTAGCTTGTAATATCTAACAGTTTTATTATTGCAAATTGACTTACTATGAAATAAGTTGAACGTCCTTTTTCTGAGTAATAGTAAAAGCAATGAACAACATATATATTAAATCTTCTCCCATCACCAGTTTGGACTGCATCTTTCTAGTAGCTAGCTCAGTGGTTTTGTCCGTCTGGTTTGCCAGGTGTTTGAAATCAATGAATATGTGAAATAACTTGGTCCCTGTGCTTATTATCCCAGGAGGAATCTGCCATTTAATTTTATCTTTAAATTTGGAATGAATGATTCAGCATCCTATGAAAGAAATTTCAGGTATCATTTTGAGGAAACACTTCACCCCAAAACGTTGACATTCCTCCACTTTGGAGGAGTCTACTGTGCAAAGCCCGATCATTCTAATCAGGATGGATGTTTGAGTTATTTTTCTCTAAAAGTAAAAGTTTTAACTGTGTGGACCCCTGCCATATCAAATGTGTGGCTATGGTTACATTTGCAGTCTGTCTTCAGAACACAGATATGTTATTTTTTAGATTCTGAGTGGGGAATGAAATTATGACATGAGCTTCATTAACACCACCATACTGCAAATACCTAATTTAAGTAGCATGGCATACCAGCCTTCCTGCACATAGATGAGAGAGGTGTGAAATAGAAAATACAGTGCAGTGTTAGGTACATGTTAATGAAATATACTTTATAAAGAACTGAGGGAAATAAAATTGGATAAGCATGCCAGATAACTAGCCCATTTGACTCCAAATCACACAGTCTGAAGACTATTTTAAACAAAATAAGTGGCATGACATCAAACTGAATCATTAGACTATGACTAAACCGAAGCCAGATCTCTCTGCATAAGGTCATTTTATTCAATTACCGTCAGTGGAAGGTACAGTGAAATATTCTAAATGCACATAATGAACACATATATACTGCATTTTGTAGCATCCATCAATTTAAAATGGGAGAGAAATGACAAATACCTTTGCTACAGAGTCAAGGAATTACCTTTTTTTTTTTAAATTTTTTTTAAAGATTTTATTTACTTATTTGACAGAGAGAGACACAGCAAGAGAGGGAATACAAGCAGTGGGAGTGGGAGAGGGAGAAGCAGGCTTCCTGCCAAGCAGGGAGCCCAATGCGGGGCTCGATCCCAGGACCTGGAATCATGACCTGAGCCGAAGGCAGATGCTTAATGACTGAGCCACCCAGGCGCCCCAGAGTCAAGGAATTACCTTAATTAAGGACACAGATAACAGATAATGGACTCAGTAAACATACCTGTTTAGGCCCTAATTTTTCCTGCACATTATGGGGAATGCTCACTGTTAACAGGGTAATCTTCTCAATGATAAAGGATGGCACCAGTCTATGACAATACTAAAATTATTTCAGAATTTTCCACATTTTCCAAGGAGGGAATTAATGATTGAATATCAGAATCAGCTCTCTGAACCCTCCTTGTTCTGGCACTACTCATCTTTGGGCCTTGATGAATAGCTTCTACTGATTTTCTCAGAGATAACTTATGGGACCTGAAGGTATTAAGCATACATTAAAGATTCTATTGATCTTATATAATCAAAAGATCAGCAGGGTGCTCATCCCTCAAAGTTGACAGAAATAGGTTGGACTATTGTAATGAATTGTGATCAAAAGTTTCTCTACATGATACCAGTTCTCTTATGGAATTGAATATAGTGCCTATGATGTTTTCAGATATCATATATTTGATAAAAAGTGTTAAGAAAGGTTATGGTTAGTGTGAGATCCAGGTGATGGGCAGTGATGAGTGTAAGGCGTAGTAATTAATATTTATCAAAATATTCCTTTGTGCCAACTGCTTTTATTATTTACCGTATTTCCCCAAACAACCCTTTATGAAATCAGCACTATTTCAGACAAAGAGGTAGGTGACTGAGTGGGAATAAAAAAAAAAAAATTTGCTCAAGGTAATGCATCTTACAAGCTGGGGAGGAAGGCTTTATATTTAGAACTAGCTAGCCCCTAAGTCAATAATCTTTCTTCTACCCAGTTCTGCAGAGGAATGGCAATTGAATTTTCATAGTAAAATTTTTCTCTATGAGGTAAGCATCATTATTTATTGCAATAAAATGTTTAGCAAACTTAACTTTTGGGGAGAGTAAAAAAGTATTTGTCTTTTTACTTTCAATGATGCACATATTTCATCATCTTTGTAATTAGGGAGAATTGCATGTATGTTGAAATAAGCAAGAAATCAATGAGAAAGCTGGCAAGAATTGGGCAGTGATTACGCAGCCTTGATTCTACTTATATACTCCCCAAAGTTTATTTTGCATCTTTGTACAGAATTGGAGAAAGGGCCCCAGAGCCAGTCAAGGTGCTCCATATCACTAATGTGGACCAATGCCATCATCTGTTGAGTATTCAGATAGATGGAATGAGGGCAAGCAGGCAGAGGGATTAAGATCCTCATTTAGAAGTTCATTATTAGGTGATACAGTGAACTTGAATTAGCTACTCTCTTTTTGCTGGATATCTCAAGGGATTGCTTTTGAAAATATATATATGTGCTCATCCCCTCTGAACTATAAAGTCTTCCCTCTGACTTCACATTGTTATAATATTCTAAGCTCAGATCAAGCTAACTCAAAATTCTTTCATATTTATTTAATGGTTTTAAATCTCACTCACCACTCAGTTGAATTGATTTTGCATGTAGAGGCAATCTTAGGAATGACATAAGGATCAATGAGACTAAAAAATGCTTCAGAAATCTTTAAGGAAGTCAGTTGTAGACTTAATGAATGCTATTTATCTAATCTTTTTTAATAGGCTAGTAAACGTATTCTTATAAATGAAAAGATACAGTCAATATATTATTTGCTCTCTAATGTGGTAGAAAAGAGCCTCTATAATCAGATATAATTAAATATCCTGCATGTGCTCAACATGAAATAAAATTATAAGATGTAACATTAAGAAATGATACACAGAAAAATATAGCATTGTGCATGGCAATATATTATATGAAGACAACGCATGTTATTCATAGAAAAATATAACCAGAACACCAAGAAGAGATTATTTGAGCTGAATAGGTCCAAGACAATGGGAAGACCTGAGTTTGAGGAATCCTGGAAGGTAGGTATAGAGAGTAGAGGAGAATATCACACCTGAGAGAATTAAATGGGCAGTGGTAGAAATTTGCATAGTATGTTTCGAGGATAATGAGAAGAGTAGTGCAGCTGAAGTAGAAATACTATGTTGGTAAGTAGACATTTTTGGAAATGTGAATTAGGATATTTTGTAGGACCACAAATGTCAGATACAGACTCAACTACAATTCCCATTTTTATTGTTGTTATTGCTCCTATTACCATAATGGAGCTATGTCACTTGCAGACTTCAATTTCTTGTTTTAGAACATCTGAGGCTTCAGTCTGATGATTTGTGTTCCCTCAAGATTGAAAAATCTGTGATACCAAGACTCCAAGATGTTTAGACTTTTACTGCAGGCCATGGGGGAATCAATGATATTTCTGAATGAGAATGTCCCTGACAAAGTCCAATTTGGGGTAATTACTCTAGATGAGAGGGAAGAGACTTTAGTCCACAAAGCCACATAGTAGGGTATTACATTAGTCTAAACACCAAAATATTGTGATACCATTGACAGTAAAAATAAAGGGATGGCCATGAGGAGTATATAAATCAAGTGAAGTCAAAATAGAAACCCTCTTGGTATGGAATTCACCACCCCTCAAATTTATCTGGGGTTTTTCCCATTGCCTTGACCCCTGTTAGATCTCATATGAAGGGGGAATAGGAGCAAAGGGGCAGGTCCCTTGATACTCTAAGATACATGCCAGTGCTTAACTCTTTTTCTCCCACTGCTGGGGTCAGAATGGGAGGGCTTACTAGGCTAACTCTTCCTCAGCTAATGACTCTCTGGGGACAAAGAAAGAAAAATAAAACATTTCTGGTGTATTCTCTAACACGGTTCTCAAACATGTTAACCTCAGTATTCTTTATAATATAAAATAGTACTAAGAAACCCAAAGAAGTTAAGTTATACATACTATACTAGAAATTAGAATTAAAAAGTACTCATTTAACATAAACCCATTACTTACTAATACAATTAATGTGTTTTAATAAATATACTTGTTTTCCAAAATGAAAGATTAGTGAAAAGAATGTCATTTTATATCTTTGCAAACCTTATTAATGTGTGGCCTATCAGAAGACAGATTATCATATTTGCTTCTTTATTAGGTTACAATATCACATGCTAGGTTGCCTCTAGAAAATTCCACTATATATTGATGAGAAAATGAGATTGAAAGGGTAAATTATGTTTTAATATTATTATGAAGATAGGTTTCATCTTCTGGGTCCTCGGTATTGAGCTCTCCAAACCACACTGTGAGAATCCTTACAGTAGGATATTTAAAAGGGAAAGAGAGAGATTACCTAGATAAATACACAATAAAAATGGCAATGAATTAGCAAATTCTGAAAGAGATAAAAGAGGGACTTATTTTTATCAGGGGAATTATCAGCTAATCAGTGTTTCCCGAATGTTTATACATTTTTAAAAGGCATAACATTTCCCAGCTATCAGCTCTGTTACGTAAATGTACATAAACTCATTTGTACCTCTAGAGACCAACAATTTAACATGAGCATCTCATCATTGCTTTCCTATAATTGTGATCCTGCAGTTTTAATGCCTCACTAGGAGAAACTACTCCTTTCTACTCTAAGGAATAGAAAACACTGACTACAAAACATATTTTTGTTACATCATGTCCCGACCCACACAAGAAAAAATAGTATTCTAACACTGTGATGTTCTTAAACAACTGAGTATTGCCTGAAAAAATTGTAGTGATGTAGTATAATCCTTGTGCTGGCATTAAAAGAAAAGTGTCGGGGATAAAACGAAAAGTCAAAGGGTGCTGACTTCCCTTTGCCTGGATATGCAAGTTAATGAGTTCAACTAACATCTCTCTGGAGTAGCTGTGACTGATGACTAAGATAAGCCCTGTGACTGAGAAGTATGTTCTGGTGAAGGTTATTTTGGGGGAATGTTTATTATCAGGACAGTGATGGCCTGAGACATTCTGAAATGAGGTATTTTGTGTAATTGGAGTTGGAATTAGAAAAGCTACAGTATGAATTGGTGCCAAAAGGAATGTCTATTAGATAACGTGAAAATAAAGAATGCTGTTAAAGTAAGAATGAATGTTAAAAGGAAAGACAGGGGCACCTGGTTGGCTCAGTTGGTTAAGCAGTGGACTATTGATTTTGGATCAGATCATGATCTCAGGGTTGTGCGATCCAGCACTGCATCTGGTCTGCGCTCAGTGGGTTGTCTGCTTAAAAGTTCTCCCCTCTCCCTCTGCCTCTCTCTGTGCCCCCCCAAATATTTAGTAATAATAAAGGAAAAATTAAAGGTCTCAAACATAATGATTTTAAGATTTGTAAGAAATCTAAGATTTCTCTGATTAGGCAAATACTGTGATGAAAGAGTATATATTTAAAAGAGTTATTGACCATGACTCACTCATTGCCTCTCCTCTGTTCCTCCCTATTTAGAATACATATATACACATCAGGATCAAAGACATTATTTGGAGGGAGATAGATATATTTATATGTGTGTAGAAATATATATATTTTCCTGCAAATGATGTCTTTGATCCTGTTTTTTCAATTTCCTGGATATTTGTCTTCTTCCCTTTACCTGTGTAAATTGTGTGTATACATATGTATATGTAATTATACATATGTGTAATAATACATATGTATATATTATGTATAAATATAATTGTCCAGCATTTAATAGAGCTGCAAGAATGTCTTCAATCCCAGCAGCAATTGCAGTGGCTGTAGTAATGTGTTCCACATCATCATCGGGAAAAAAAAGGATCAAATAGGGTTAAATTATCCATGGCTATATCACATGAATGAATCCCTGTTATACAGAATACCTATAAATTTGTACCTCATGTGTCTAACACATTTAACAGCTAAACTGTGCTCAGCCACATTTATATGTAATATACACTTTCTGTGGTTGTGACAGAGCATTGTAAATTCATGGGAATTAAGCAATTTCAGTTCTCATTTATTCATATGGCCAGCCATGTAAAATGTTTATAACACTTTATCATTTACAGAGTATGTTAATATTATATACTTGGTCCATGCAAAGGTGTGAGTTAGGAAGTGTTGTGTTGGTTTAACAAACAGACTGAAAGACATTGGGTACCTTGATTAAGGTAACCTAGTAGGTGGGGGCGCCTGGGTGGCTCAGTCATTGGGTGTCTGCCTCCGGCTCGGGTCATGGTCCTGGGGTCCCTCTCCCTCTCCCACTCCCCCTGCTTGTGTTCCCTCTCTCACTGTGTCTCTCTCTGTCAAATGGGTAAATAAAATCTTAAAAAGAAAAAAAAAAGGTAACATAGTAGGTATAGAATAAAGCCAGCATTTGAATCTGAATCTGATTCTACTGTATTAGATTCCTAGGGCTGCCATAACAAAATACCACAAACCGGGTGTTTTAAACGACAGAGATATATGGTCTCATGGTTTTGGAGGCTACAAGTATGACATCAAGATGTCAAGTCGGGTTAGTTCCTTGTGAGGGGGAATCTGCTCCATGCTCCTCTGCCAGCTTCTGGGGCTTTGCTGATGTTCCTTGGCTTAGTTGCAGCCCCCTGTTGTCTGCCTTTATGTTCACATGACATCCTCCCTGTGTGTGTCCACACTGCCTCTTTTATAAGGACACCAGTCATACTGGATTTGGCCCCACTGTATTCGAGTGTGACCTCATCTTTGTTAACTACACCTGCAAGACCTTATTTCCACGTAAGTTTGTATTCTGAGGTTCTGGAGATTAGGATTTCAACATATGAATGTCGGGAGGGACACAGTTTCACCCATAACAGACGGGACTGCAGGATTCTTTCCACCATATCTCTCCTATGCTTTCTTGGATAGCTCCATAGTGTCCAGAAAAACAAATGATACAAAAATAAAACAAAACACAAAACAATCAAGTGGCCCCTGCAGCAGAACTAACTTGCCTATTTTGTGTGAAGCCACCTGGGCATATTCCTCTACATAGAGAGAAAAATTGTCTTTGTTATTAACCCTACCTTTTCAGCAGCCTACTACATGGAGCTAATTAAAACAACTACAAACCTCATTGTGTCTGCAGTAATATGTTCCACATGCGATAGCACATACCAAATGGAAAAAGGGATAGTCATCTTTAATATCCCCTTCATTTAGGTATTTACAGGTTAAACACACACTTCCATAGAGGTCATCTCATTCAATTTTTATAGACACAGGGTTTACCTCGTCCTTAGGGAGAGTGATCGAGCCCTGGCTCAGTGAAAGGAAATGCCCTGACCCCAACCAGCAAACCCGCAGGTGACAGAGCGAGGAAGGAGTCTAATCCTTCAGTCTCTGTTGCCCAGTCTTTGATGCTTTCCACAACCTGCCATGTTTTCTCTCCAGAATTTTTTTTTTTCAAATCCCAGGCTTTTCCTATTATTCCCTCCTAATGCCCATGCCTCTCATTTCTGTGTCTTTAATCCTGCTCTTTCAGTTGCCTGAATATATCTGTCATCTTCTCTTCACCTCTGTAAATTCTGTGCATCCCTCATACTTGGATGAAAATTTCTGCCTTCTCCAAATATCTCAGCCCACACTCATCTTTTTCTTCTTTAAAAACAAAGGTACATCTACTCTAAAATTTAGTCCTAGATTGCTCAGTAATGGTCTCTACTAGTTTCACAAGTCAGGTTTTTTTTTTTTTTTCTTTACTAGATGTTAAATTATCTGAAGGTCATAAAATCATATATACAAATACACAAATATATATACACAGGCATGAGTGTTTGCATTTTTTTTTCCAGTATCAATTTGTCTGGCTAAGTGGTCTAACAAGGACACCAAAGGACTTTTTATTCATTGATTAATTTATGTTCTGTCTCCTTGACAGGATATTTATTCATACTTGACTTCCTTAGAGTATCCAGACACAGTAGAAAATAAGTATTCTTTATTAGATAGCTTTTGAATTAAGTTGAATGTATCCAGTCACAAAATGTTAGTTTATAACGATTAAGGAAATGCCCCTGAGTTTTCATACAGATATACTATGAACTAGTTTATGTGTGTTTTTTATACAATAAGAAAGCCAGTATAAAAAGATATTTTTATGTAATGTTAATGAAATAAATTGAGTCACCAGCCTGGGTTAGTTTATATTTTTTTTCCTAAGGCACTAGAATTCATTTTAGTGAAACCATAATATTTTTTTTCTATTTTTATACCCTCTTTTTCTTCAAGTATGTCAAGTGTTAATCTTATTAGATAATAGAATATATTATAAAGGTACAGCCTCTGCTCATTGGTGTCATAATTTAAAACAAGCAAAAAAGCAAACACTATGGCTTCTGCTTTAGCTATGGGATTTTGCTGACTCAGAAAATAAGAGCCCAAAAAGCCCAGTAGCACATAGTCTGATCCCATTGCCACTGTAAAATCATTCACTATAATGCCTTTTCTAATATAGTTAGGAAATAGCACTCTTACATACCTGGGAAATGTTGTAGGTCTGCTTTTTCTTGTTGACTCATAGCTTATATTTGGATTGTAGCAAATAAAAAGCAGTCACTTAGCCATCCCTTTAATAATGATTTTCAGCATCTCAGAAGCGCTGCTTACTTGTCCAGGGTAACAGAAGACACATGATGTTTAAAGAAAAACAACTGAACAAAAGTTCTAGACAATTGCAAAAATGCCTCCCCACCTTTCTCCTGCTCTCCAAGGAAACGTTATCAAAGCCAGGGTAGTTCTTGAGACACCTTGAATGGCATTTAGGTAGAATGAAGAGAAGTTTTATTAAAACTCAGGGAACTCCTAAATTCAGACTACTTTGGATGACAAAATGGAGAGGCAAAGTGCTTATTTTGAGAGGTGGTAAGAACACTGCCACTGACTACGTTTCCTTATGTCCACATTAGCTCAGTCCTTCTGGGTTGTAAGAAGTAGAGTCAAGTCAATGTACTTTGGACCCCTAGTGACCATTGGGTCCCAAAAAAAGGAAACCGAGTCAAAGCATGCATCCCTTGTAATCCTTATATCAGTGGCTGCTAGTCCTCCTTTGTAAGAATTTAGACACTCTTCGGGCATTCTGTGCTGCTTATCTTTAGGTAAAAATAACAGCTTGCATACTTGGGTAGTCTCCTTTGAAAACTGAAAATTTTTGTGAAACAAGTAGTGCATAAAGAGCATATAGAGCATAAATGCACATTAAAAAAAAATCATCCTGCAAATCCCACTCAGAGAAGGAACTAAAATACTGCCTGCACTGTGGAAAATGTCTGCCTCTCCCTAGCTGCATCCTCCACCTCCCAGAGCTAGGCATCATCCTGACACTGATAAAATCATTCCTTGGCATTTCTTTACGGTTTTATATATATAAATCTCTCTCTATATATTTATAGAGAGATTTATATGTATTCATATATATTTATATATGTATATAAATATATATATTTAAATTTATATAAATTTTTATATAAATATAAATATATATATAAAAATTTATATTTGTATATAAATTTATATATATTTATATATATTTATATATATTTGTATATATATTTATATTTATATATAGATTTATAGATTTATATAGAGATTTATATATAGATTTTTATATATATATTATAAATTTTATTTCATATTTATATGCTTATATATTATATATGTATATATATGTTTATATATTTATATAAATATATATTTTATATATTTATATTTATATATTTATATATATCTAGATTTAGATATATATCTAAATTTAGATAAATATATATATCTAGATTTAGATAAATTTAGATATATATTTATATATCTAAATTTATAAATATATCTAAATTTATCTAAATCTAGATATATAGACTAAATTTAGATATAAATTTAGATATATATTTTATATCTAAACTTAGATAAATTTAGATATATATTTTATATCTAAACTTAGATAAATTTAGATATATATTTTATATCTAAACTTAGATAAATTTAGATATATATTTTTATATCTAAACTTATATATAGATATAAATTTATATTTTTATATATTATATATTTTATATATAAATTTATATAAATTATATATATTTATATATATATATTTATGTGCTTGCCATCTATTAATTTGCCTGTTTTCATAGAGTATTCATTCTATACATATAGAATAGCCTATGTATTATTTTGATTTGCTTCTTTACATTTTTTGGTGGTATCCATTCCTGTTGTCTTAGTGTTGTATGGTGCTCTAAAATATGAATATATCATAATGTATCTGACTATACTTGTCTTATTGGATATTTGTTTCATTCTAGTTTTACCTGTTTTCAGATTGCTCCTATGAACATTCTAGTGTCTGCTGATTCTAGGTACATAATTGATCCTTGAACACCGTGGAGATTAGGGGCATTGGTGCTCCCCATAGTTGAAAATCCCTAGGGTAACTTTTGACTCTCCCAAAACTTAAGTACTAATAGGCCAGAAGCCTTACTGCTAACATGAATAGTCAATTAACACAAATTTTGTTATGTTTTATGTGTATATACTGTATTCTCAAAGTAAGGTGGAGAAAAGAAAATGTTAAAAAAATTATAAGGAAGAGAAATACATTTATAGTACTGTATTGTAAAAAATTATACATGTAAGTGGATCCATACAGTTCAAATCCGTATTGTTCCAGGGTCAACTGTACAGAACTATGGAGACCTTGATTGGTCATGTTCAGCGTTACCAAGAAATGCACTGCTCTCAAAAGGAATTACATAAATTTACATGTCACCAGTGGTATACAAGTGCTTCCTCAATCCAGACTCTCAACAGCTCTGAGTTTTCAGTTATTTTAACATTTTCCAAAAACAGTGTATGTAATTATTTCCCAATAAGATTTTAATTTGCAGTTCCCAGATTACTACAGGGGTTGAACATCTTTTTGTATGTGTAGTAACCATTGTAGTTTCCTCCTTTGTGAAATTTCTATTAAAACTTTTTTATACTTTAAAATTATTTCTTTTTTATTGATTTGCAAGAGTTCCTTTTGTATATTCTGAATACTGGTCTTTTGTCCATGGTATCTGTGGCAAAATCCCAAAAAACTTTTAGCTTGTGGCTTGTTTTCACATTCTCTTTATGATGTCATTTGGAAGAAGCTTTTAATGTGATCTATTTTTACCTTAGTGCGTTGTTTAAGAAATCCTCCTTTATACCAAGATAATGAAGACATTCTTTTATATGATATTCTAACATTAGAGGTTTACTTTTTGTTTTTAATTCAATCCACTTAAGGATGCAATTTTGGTTTTATCCTGCCTGGTAAGAATAATCAGTTACTTGCTACCTTATTGACAAATCCACTTTCTCTTCACTTTCCCTTTCATCATCTCTGTCACTTATCTAATGTTAATATATTCATGGACATATTTCTAGCCTCCCTATTCTATTACATTTCTCTACCACTTATAATACTATATTATTTAGGCAACATTTATAATTTTTCATGAGATTAAATAGCATGATTCCTCCACCCCATACTTATTATTTTCATAAAGCATCTTCATTGCTCATGTTTCTTTGCATTTTCAGAACCATCTCATAATTCACTTATCAAGAACCACCACAAAAATAGCAGTATTTTTTTATATTGTAAATAAATTTGGGGAGGCCGGCTATCTTAAAATTTCTTTATTTTCAATATGTGAATTTGATTTCCATTTAATTATAGCTTTTCATATCTTCCAATAAAATGTTATCAATTTCTTTATGAAGATTTTTTTGGTATTGTTTATAGCCCAGAATTTCATGTTTTTGGGAAGTGATAGAATTTTTTAAATTATATTTTGTTTCCATTTATATTTTTTTTACTCATTGTTGCTGATATACACAAAAGATAGATTTTTATGTGTTGAATCTGTATCAAGTTACTTTTTTAAACTCCGTATTTAATTCTTCTGTTTATTTCTTTGCACTTTCCCCTATACATAAGCATATCAACTGTATATCTGCAAATAATGGCAGTTTGTTTCTACCTTTCTAATATCTTCTATTTTTTTTTAAATTTGAACATAGTTAACATAGAGTGTTACATTAGTTTCAGGTGTATAATATAGTGATTTGTCAATTCTATACATTACTCAGTGCTCATCATGATAAATGCACTCTTAATCCCCTTCACCTGTTTTACTCATAGCCCCCCACCCCCAACCTCCCCTCTAGTAACCATCAGTTCATTCCCTATAGTTAAGAGTCTGGTGTTTGGTTTGTCTCTTTTTTAGGTTGTTGGTTTGTTTTGTTTCTTAAATTACATATGTGTGTGAAATTATATGGTATTTGTCTTTCCCTGACTGACTTATTTCACTTAGCCGTATACCCTCTAGATCCGTCCATACTGTTGGAAATTAGAAGATTTCATTCTTTTTTATGGCTGAGTAATATTCCATTGAATATGTGTATGATATTTTCCTTGCCTGTTCATCTTTTGATGACACTTGGGTTGCTTCTATAATTTGGCTATTGTAAATAATGCTTCAATAAGCATAGGAATGCATATATTTTCAAATTAGTGTTTTTGTATTCTTTGGGTAAATACCCAGTAGTGGAATTACTGGATCATATGATAATTTTATTTTACACTTTTTGAGGAACGTCTTGTCTTCCACAATGGCTGCATCAGTTTATATTCCCACCAACAGTATGCAACAGTTCCTTTTTCTCCACATCCTCACCAACACTCATTTCTTCTATTGATTCTAGCCATTCTGACAAGTGTGAGGTGATATCTCATAGTAGTTTTGATTTGCATTTCCCTGATGCTGAGTGATATTGAGCATCTTTTCATGCGTCTCTTGGCCATCTGGATATCTGTGGAGAAATGTCTGTTCATATCTTATGTCCATTTTTAATTGGATTTTTTTGTGTGTTGTATAAGTTCTTTATATTTTTTGGATACCAACCTTTTATCAGATATATCATTTGCAAATATTTCCTGTCATTCACTAGGTTGCCTTTTAGTTTTGTTGATTGCTTTGCCATGCAGAAGCTTTTTATTTTAATGTAGTACCAATAGTTTATTTTTGCTTTTGTGTCCTATGACTCAGGAAACATATGTAGAAAAATGTAGCTACAGCCGATGTCAGAGAAATTACTGCTTGTGTTCTTTTCCAGTATTTTTGTGGTTTCAGGTCTCACATTGGGTCTTTAATCTATTATGAGTTTATTTTTGTGTATGGTGTAAGAAAGGGGTCCAGTTTCACTCTTTTGCATGTAGCTGTCCAGTTTTCCCAACATTTGTTGAAGAGATTGTCTGTTCCCCATTGCATATTTTCTTCCTTTGTTGAAGATTGACCATATAGTTTTGGGTTTATTTCTGGACTCTCTATTCTGTTTCATTGATCTATGTGTCTATTTTTGTGTCAGTACCATACTGTTTTGATGAATGGCTTTGTAGTGTATCTTGAAATCTGATATTGTGATATCTTTGGTTTTGTTTTGCTTTTTCAAGACTGCTTTGGCTATTTAGGGTTTACTGTACTTCCATACAAATTTTAAGGTATTTTTAAAAAAATGGACATGTGTTCTAGTTTTATGAAAAATGGTGTTGGTATTTTGATAGGGATTGCATTAAATCTGTAGATTGCTTTGGGTAATGCAGACATTTTAACAATATTGATTCTTCCAATCTGTGAGCATAAAAATGTCTTTCCATTTGTGTTGTTATTTCTTTAATCAATGTTTTATAGTTTTCAGAGTACAAGTCTTTTGCCTCCTTCATTAAGTTTATTCCTCGGTATTTTATTCTTTTGGTGTAATTGTAAATGGGATTGTTTTCTTAATTTCTCTTTCTGCTGCTTCATTAATAGGTATAGAAATGCAATAGATTCCCGTATTTTGATTTTGTATCCTTACTGAATTCATTTATCAGTTCTAGTAGTTTTTTGGTGTTTTTGGGCTTTCAATATATCATATGCTGTCATCGGCAAATAGTGAAAGTTTTACTTCTTTCTTATCAGTTTGGATGCCTTTTATTTCTTGTCTCATTGCTAGGAATTCCAGTGCTATGTTGAATAAAGGTGGTAAGAGTGGGAATTCTTGTCTTGTTTCTGATCTTAGGCGAAAAGCTCTCAGTTTTTTCCCATTGAATGTGATGTTCGCTCTGGGTTTTTCATATATGTTCTTTATTTTGACGTTTGTTCCACCTAAACCTACTTTGTTTAGTTTTATCACGAATGGATGTTGTACTTTCTCAAATGCTCTTTCTGCATCAATTGAAATGATCATATGGTTTTTATCCTTTCTCTTAATGTGATGTATCACGATAGATTTACAAATATTGAACCACCCTTGCATTCCAGGAATAAATCCCACTGGATTCTGGTGAATGATTTTTTTTAATGTATTGTTGGATGTAGTTTGCTAATATTTTGTTGAGGAATTTTGCACACATGTGAATCAGATATTGGCCTGTAGTTTTCTTTTTTTGTAGTGTCCTTATCTAGTTTTGGTATCATGGTAATGTTGGCCTCATAGAATGAATTTGGGAGCTTTCCTTCCTCTTCTATTTTTTGGAAAAGTTTAAGAAAAATAGGTATTAACTCTTCTTTAAATGTTTCATAGGGGTGCCAGGGTGGCTCAGTTGGTTAAGCTTCTAACTCTTGATTTTGACTCAGATCATTATCTTGTGGTGGGATTGAGCTACGTGCTGAGCACAGAGTCTGCTTCAGATTCTCTCTCCCTCCCTCTCTGTCCCCCCACCCCCAGCTTGCATATTCTCTCTCTCTCTCTCTCTCAAATAAATAAAATACTTAAAAAAATCTTAAACTGCTAGAATTTACCTATAAAGTCTTCTGGTCTTGGACTTTTGTTTGTTGAGAGGTTTTCCATTACTGATTCAATTTCATTGATGGTATTAGTCTGTTCAAATTTTCTATTTCTTCCTGATTTAGTTTTGGGAAGTTATGTTTCTAGAAATTATCTTTTTCTCTAGGCTGCCTAATTTGTTGGCATATACTTTTTCATAATATTCTCTTACAATCCTTTGTATTTCTGTGGTATCAATTATTTCTTGTGGTTCATTTCTGACTTCATTTGAGTCCTTTTATTTTTTAATGAATGTGGCTAAAGGTTTATCAATTTTATTTATCATTTCAAGGAACCAGCTTCTGGTTTCATCTATTCTATTGTTTTATTCATTGCTATTTGGTTTATTTCTGCTTTAATTTTTATTATTTCCTTCCTTCTACTGGTTTTAGATTTTGTTTGTTCTTCTTTTCCTATCTCTTGTAGGTGTAAAGTTAGGTTGTTTCTTTAAGAATTTTCTTGCCTCTAATAAAGTAGGCCTATATTGCTATAAACTTCCCTCTTTGTACACCTTTTGCCTCATCCCAGTGATTTTGAACCATTTTATTTTCATTTGTCTCCATGTCTTTTTTTAATTTCCTCTTTGATTTCTTCACTGGCCCATTCATTATTTAGTAGAGTATTATTTAACCTTCGTATATTCATGTTATTTCCAGATTTTTTTTTTCATGTGGTTGATTTCTAATTTCATAGAGTTGTGGTCTGAAAAGATGCATTGTATGACTTAAATCTTTTTTAATTTGTTGAGACTTGTCTTGTGGCCTAACATGTGATCTATTCTGGAGAATGTTTAAGGTGAACTTGAAAAGAATGTGTATTCTGATGTTTTCAGATGGAATGTTCTGAATATGTTAGATCCATCTGGCCCAATGTGTTATTCAAAGCCACTATTTCTGTGTTGATTTTTTGTTTTGATGACCTATCCACTGATGTAAGTAGGTGTTAAAATCCCCACTATTGTATTCTATTGATTACTTTATGTTTGCTATTAGCTGCTTTATGTATTTGGGTGCTTCCATGTTGGGTGCATGAATATTGACAGTTTTTATATCTTCTTGTTGGATTGTTCCCTTTATGATTATATAGTGTCCTTCTTTGCCTCTTGTTACAACCTTTGTTTTAAAGTCTATTTTGTCTGATATGAGTATTGCTACTCTGGTTTTCTTTTCATATCCATTTGCCTGATAAATTCTTTTCTATCCCTTTACTTACAGTCTGCAGGTGTCTTTAGGTCTTGTAGGCAGTATATAGATTGGTCTTTTTTAATCCATTCTATCACCCTATATCTTTTGATTGGAACATTTAGTCCATTTACATTCAAAGTAATTATTGATAGGTATGTAGTTATTGCCATTTTGTTACTTGTATGGTTGTTTCTGTAGTTTTTCTCTGATCCTTTCTTCTCTTACTCTCTTCTTTCAGAGTTTGTTGGCTTTCTTTAGTGATATATTTGGATTCCTTTCTCTTTCTCTTTTGCCTATTACTGTTTTTTTTTTTTTATTTTTGTTACCTTTAGGTTTATATATAACATGCATATAGCAGTCTATGTGATGTGGATGGTCACTTAAGTTTGA
This sequence comes from Mirounga angustirostris, assembly GCF_029215605.1. Classification (NCBI taxonomy): domain Eukaryota; kingdom Metazoa; phylum Chordata; class Mammalia; order Carnivora; family Phocidae; genus Mirounga; species Mirounga angustirostris. The sequence goes on along the minus strand of NW_026991716.1, from coordinate 44,420,857 downwards.
CCCTGTTTTTTACTCCTCCAACCCCTCATATTTTAGGTATGTGGTTTCATACCTAAAATTCTTACTTTGTGAACCCCTTGACTGATTTTCATAGATATGCTTCAATTTATTGCTTTTGTGCTTTTTACTTTTCCTACTCCTGGCATTTTCTTTCCACTCAAAGGGTCTCCTTTAACATTTCTTATAGGGCTCATTTAGTGATTAAGAATCCCTATAATTTTTGTTGGTTTAGGAAATCCTTTATCTCTCCTTCTATTCTGAATGATAGCCTTGCTGGATAGAATATTCTTAGCTATAGGCTTTTTTTTTTTTTTTCTTTCAGCACTTTGAATATGTCATGCCACTCCTTTCTGGCCTCCAGAGTTTTACTGAAAAATCCCCTCATAGCCTTATGGAGTTTAACTTGTATGTAACTGTTTTCTCTTGCTTTTAGTTATTTCTTTATCACTACTTTTTTGCCCTTTTAATTGCTATGTGTCTTGGTATGAGCTACCTTGGGTTGATTTTATTGGGGGTTCTCTGTACTTCCTGGAACTGGATTTCTGTTTCCTTCCCCAGATTCAGGAAGTTTTCAACTATTATTTCTTCAAATAACTTTATTAGTACTAGTATTATTTATTTATGTTTATTTATTTTTTTTCTTTCTCCTATTCAGCTTGCTTTCCATTACTCTGTTCTCCAGGTCACTGATCCATTCTTCTGCTTCCTCTAGTCTACTGTTTATTCCATCTAGTGTATTTTTAATTTCAGTTATTGAGTTCTTCTTCTCTGATTTTTTTTTTTTATGTTTTCTATCTCTTTGTGGAGGGTCTCACTTGAAGGTCTCTACTCTTTTCTCAAATCCAGTGAGTATATTTAAAACCATTACTTTATATTCTCTATTAGGCATATTACTTATCTCCATTTCATTCAGCTTTTTACTGTGATTTTGTCCTATTCTTTCGTTTGGTATATATGCCTTTGTCTCTTAATTTTGTCGAACTCTGTTTTTGTTAGGAAAGTCAGCTACAAGAGTCTCCTGCTCTTGAAAGTAGTAGCCTTCGGAAGAAGAGGTACTATAGTGCCCCATAGTGCATTGTCCCTCATTCACCAGAATCTGGCACTTTGGGGGTATCTCCTATATGTGTTACATTCACCCTACTGTTGTGGCTGGGTCATGTTTGCCTTCAGTCAAGTCATGGTTCTATTTGTTTGTTGTGGACAGGATTTGGTCCCTGTTTTTAATTTATTTTATTTTATTTTTTTTTAAGATTTTATTTATTTATTTGACAGAGAGAGACACAGCGAGAGAGGGAACACAAGCAGTGGGAGTGGGAGAGGGAGAAGCAGGCTTCCCGCGGAGCAGGGAGCCCGATGCAGGGCTCGATCCCAGGACTCTGGGATCATGACCTGAGCCGAAGGCAGACGCTTAACGACTGAGCCACCCAGGCGCCCCTGGTCCCTGTTTTTTAGTGGGTTAGTCAGGGCCACTTTGGACTTGAGTTGAGTCAGACCAGGCATTTACCAGCGATATAGTAGCACTAAGCTGCAGGGCACTTTCCCTGTGTTGTACCCTGAGAAGCCTTTGTTGGTGAGTGGGGCCAACATTCATAACCGATATCTGCTCCCAGCCCACTGCTGGGGCTGCAGATGGACTGGTGTGTATGGTTGCTTTCCTTTCTCCCCAGCGCTAGAGTCACTTTGGAATGGTACAGGCCTCTGTTGGAGCTGCTTGCACACTGCCTGGCTTGTGGCACCATATTGGTTGCGTTTCAGCCAAGGGTGTATTGGAGGGGCAGGTCACAGGAGAATGTGGGGTTGGGATGTACCTTGGCAGCAAGGTCCATACTGGCCTGCTATGGGAGGGGACCTGCAGCTGTTGGGAAAACTCCTGCACAGGCAAGCTTGAAGAGGGGGCTGATCTGCAGAAGCCTGTGGGAGTGAGTGTGCTGTGAGCAAGCTAGGAAGCTAGGTGGAGAGTGTTGGCCCTGACCTGATTCCTGTAAGTGTTCATGTATCTAGGCCTGGGGGCGGGGAGGGAAATGGCATCTATCAGCTCTTTTGTTCTCGGAGAAGTCTCCCAAATGTCCCTGCCCCCTCCAGCACATGTTCTGAAGATTACTAAATAAATCTCCTTCCCCAAATACCCCAGGTGTTTTTTGAACTGCCTACTTCTATGCTGTATCTTAGTGGGACAATTTTTGTGCTGTCTCTTTAAGGGAAAAGACTTTGCTCTCCATGCTCTCCCAGAACTGAGCCCACTGATTATTAAAAAGATCCAGGTGTTAAGCTCCACTGATTTGTTAGGTCCCTCTTTTTTTTTTTTTTATTTATTTATTTTAGGGAGTGCAACTGGGGGGAGGGGCAAAGGAGGGGGAAAGAATCTCAAGCAGACCCCATAGTGAGCACAGAGCCTGATGCAGGGCTCTGTCTCACAACCCTGAGATCATGACCTGAGCTGAAACTAAAAGTAGTATGCTTAACTGACTGAGCCACCCAGGCACCCAGGTCCCTCTTATTTTCAAAGCCAAATGTAATGGGAATTTGCCTTCCCCATGCAGGTCCCCATGCCTAGGTGCCTGGGTGAGATTTGTTCCTCTCCCCTCTCCACACCTGCTGTGTCCCTCCCTCCTACAGACAGTCCCATGGGACTCTGTCTCCATCCTCCCTACTCTATTTGATATGTGCTCTTCTCTACATTTAGCTGTGGAGTCTATTCTGCCCGTCTTTCAGTTTTTTCAAATTATTTACCCTGATTTCAGAGTTATTGAGTTCTATCTATAGGATGAGGTGAGCTTAGGATCCTCCTACTCCACCATCTTCCCTGGAAGTAATATCTTTTTTTTTTTTTTTTAAGATTTTATTTATTTATTTGAGAGAGAGAGAAAGAGAGCACGAGAAGGGGGAGGGTCAGAGGGAGAAGCAGGCTCCCAGCTGAGCAGGGAGCCCTATGTGGGACTGGATCCCAGGACTCCAGGATCATGACCTGAGCTGAAGGCAGTCGCTTAACCAACTGAGCCACCCAGATGCACCCCCCCCGCCGGAAGTAATATCTTGTATTCCTTTTTCAACAGGATTAGCTTGTTCCCACATAGATATTTTAATTCTCAAAAGGCATGTCTAAGTATTTCACTATTAAGTTGGATCTTTACTGTTGTTCTTAGAGATACTAATGTACTAATGTACGCTGGTACATTAAAAATCAATATTCTGGATGTGTTCTTGAAGATTTTTTTCTGCATCTTTTGATGTGGCCATATGATTTTTCTTTTTTTTCTTGATAAGTATGGTAGATCATGATAATTGATCTTTATTGTTAAAAGAACATTTTATCCCTGAGATAAACTCAAATGTGCCATAATGTATTATATCTTATGTATATTTATTCATTGCCAGGATGCATTTGCTATTTTCTGGCATAATTTACTTGTTTAGATTTTTTCCTTTATTTTGTTTTAATATTTTATTTATTTATTTGAGAGAGAGCAAGAGTGAGAGAGAGCATGAGCAGGGTGAAGGGCAGAGGGAGAAGCAGACTCCCCCACTGAGCAGAGAGCCCAATGCAGGACCTGAACTGAAGGCAGAAGCTTAACCGACTGAGCCAGCCAGGCACCCCAGATTTTTTCCCTTAAATACTTGATAGAACTCACTGGTACAGTTGATGGAGTCCAGAGTTTTATTTATGGAGATTTTTTTTTTTTCTCACGAATAACTTGATTCTTTTAATAGATTAAAAAAAAATTCTTGTGGCACCTGGCTGGCTCTGTTGGTAGAGCACACGACTCTTAATCTGAGAATTGTGGGTTCAAGCCCTATGTTAGGTGTAGAGATTAGATAAAAATAAAATCTTAAAAAACAAAACATTCTTTCCTACTCATTATTGAGTCAAAGTTGGTAGGTTACATATTCTGTAACCATTATCCATTTCACCTAATTTTCAAATTTGTTGGCAAAAAGTGTTCAAAATACACAGTATTGTTTTAACATCTATATCTGTCAGCATATCTCTATTTTTCTTTTTTATTGATAAGCAAAATTATTAGTATCTTTTGTCTATTTGCTTTTTTTGATATTACCTAATACATTATTTAGTTATTTTCGCCTTTTAACATTATCTTTTTCTTCTTTCTATATTTTTGGTGCTTTTTTTTTTTAAGATTTTATTTATTTATTTGAGACAGAGAGAATGAGAGAGAGAGAGCACATGAGAGGGGTGAGGGTCAGAGGGGGAGAAGCAGGCTCCCTGCTGAGCAGGGAGCCCGATGCGGAACTCGATCCCGGGACTCCAGGATCATGACCTGAGCCGAAAGCAGTCGCTTAACCAACTGAGCCACCCAGGCGCCCTATATTTTTGGTGCTTTTAAAATTTCTTTTTTTCACTATTTTTTTAGGATAGTCATATATTGAAATTCATTGATTTTCACCCTTCCATAATAGAAGGTAAAACAGACTTTGGAGTCAGACTGACTGGTTAAATGTGAGGATGTGGAAAGGAGCTAAAAGAAATCTCAGAATGGGGAAAAAAAGCACAGCTCAGGAATCTCACAAAAGTCTACTTATTCACATTAATCCATACTAATGAAATAAATTCTGAGATTCAAGTGTGATTAGTGTAACATATTGAATATTTTTGTATATGAATTTGCATGGTTTACTAAAGTCTGTCAGTTTCACAATGTCTTTTAAAACTCTTAACCTCAAAAAGGTTTTGAAAATGCATTTCTGCTTTATAAAAGCATAGCGTTCTCCCCCTCCCCCCCTTTTTTTTTTGACTCTGCTCTAACTGTTGCATTTAACATCTATTGCTTCTTGGCATAATTATTAATGATGTCACTTTTAATTTTTACAAGTGTCTAGTTCAGATAATAAAAGATATCATAATTGTGGTTAATGCCTACTCATCCACCAGTTTTTAGTCTAAATTTTATCTTCTCAAAAAAGTCTCCTGGAACATCCCAGACTGGATTTGGTCCCACTACTACAGAACTCTACAACACTTTGTATTTCTTGTTATAATATTGTACTTGTTTTAGTGGTTTGTTTATCATACATCTTCCCTGCTAGATGTAATCATTAGGAGATCAGAAGCTTTGACCTTTATATTCAACATTTTAACCCCCAGAATATAGTACAATGCATAGAAAATAGTAAATCCTCAATATCTATTTTTGAATGAAGGGGGGAAGTGCCTAGATTTAAGTTCTGTATTTCAAGGAATTAAGCAAAATATTTGCATGCAGGTTAGGTGAACAAATGAAGAAAAACAAATCTCAAAGTGTTGTCTCAAGCTATTTATAGGCCTTACAGAAAAGAATACTGAATCCTTTGATGCCAGATGACATCTTTGCCTTCGAAGATAGATTATCACAGATCTACTCTTTCTTCCTCATAAGGATATCTCACTGTCTAGATATGTGTAGCGGTGTATGCATGTATGCATACATATTTATAGAGAGAATGGGAGGAATATCCTTGATGCAACATACAGCTGATTGCTGCTTGCTGAAAGTCATAGTGACATGGTGAAATCAGGTGTTGCTAGGATAAGCAAACTCCATAAAAAACAGATTAGAGAGAATGAATTAAAGCAGATCTCTGGTGATATCCTTTAGTCAATTGTTCATGCTGCATGCACCTATAGTTCCAACAAAGAGTATTTTTTCCTTCTTTTTTATGCCAATTTAATTTTGATTACTTACTACTTACATCTTAAAACAACCTAATACAAGCATTAGATATATACCTTTAGCATTTGGCTAGAATTTCACATTATTAAAACCAAAAATAGAGATACTCTGTTTGGAGAAATAAATGGATTATCTACATACAAATGTGATTCCCCCCCAGGGGGCATTAAACTAAGGGCATACATTAGTAAGGTAGTGACACTAAAACATATACTTATGGGATCTAAATATTATAAAAGGCCACACATAATTTTAGACAATGATGCTTGAATCATAAAGTCTACACTTAACATAAAATTCATTCCTTTAATATTTACTTACATTCTTCTACAGCAGATTCATAACTCAAAAACTTCATTCTCGATTTTCATACTGTATAGAATAAAACTTACTAAGAATATATGTAGAAAATTATTTATAAACTTATGAGATCTACAAATGTTCACTAATAGGGAAGGATAAAAAAAGGGGAGGGATACATTTTTAGATATTAAAAGATTGTTGCCACTGAGAGTATAGAAAGATTAGAATATTCATGGAGCTGCTGCAATAAACATTTTGTTTATTTTTGGCTAAGGACAATGATAATGGATAAGCATTTGAGATTAAACCATGAGACAAAGGGGTAAAAATCCTACTAGACTTTGAGGTTTATTGTATTGAGGCCTATTCATCTTAAATTTATTCACTTATATAGGGTAAAACTGAAAAAAAGGTAAATTATGTCGGAATTAGGCTGCTTAGTTGTGAAAATATACAAATAAATTTTGCTCCTGTTTTCAAGTCCATTTCTGAGCGTGTGCTCACATAAACAAAATCAGAATTTATATTCATTGGTTTCTCTTTGCACACATCAGAAAATAGGTTATTGTGAACAGTATTTTCATGGTTAATTATGGTTGCTAAAATTTTTCACACAGACAACACAAGTTAGGACAATAAAAGTTAATGTTTTTAAATAATTATTGCCAGGAGTCAACTGTTGCCAAAATTGTGTATGAAAACAAACAACATCAACATTGTAAAGCCTTTCTCATTCTTGATGCTCTAGAAATGAGCAGCTAATGGGAATGTTTCCTCTTGTGGACAGACTGCATGAGCAGGATTTAGAAATAGGCTATAACAAAGAAAAATATTTTTTTGAAACTCACTGCTTAGCTTACTTTTTACTTCTTTTTCATATCCTGTTTTCTAATAAAGCTAAAAGAATAGATAGGGATTGTGAAATATACTAAATATTACTGCACATTACCATCATACACTGATATTTGGTTCTCCTTCACTTTCAGGCACACGAGAAACTGCACTTCTCTGACTACTTGCAATTGAGTAAGTAATGTAGTTATTATCCTATGTACATTATAAAATGTGAGTACAAATGATATTTATCACAGCTTGGTGATAAAAAAAAGAAAGAAAATGCATCGTTCTCTAATCTCTGCTTCCCTCTTATGTAGTGACCAAGGTTATACTTTCAGATAAAAGATGCCTGGTGCCTTTATCCCTAGGTTCCTGAGTGATCGTATGTAGCATTCCTCCATCATTTTGGGTAGGGCATATGGCATGACCAGATACTAACTTTTAATTTGTATTAAGCGATGGAATTTGGTGGGAGGAGGAATCATTTTGCTGGCCAAACCCTATCCTCCTACACAATTTGGTGCTAATGGGAATGAAATACCTCCGCAACCCCACCTTTCATTTGTGGATATTGAGAGTGTATATGTATTTATGTTTGTGTGGAAGTCTCATATGCTGTTTCACACCTTCCTATGTTTTATTTTTATGCAACACATTGATGTACATCATGTACAAGATGTTAATGTTGACATTGAATTAAGTCTTGGTTAAAAGGGGGCTTTTGCTTAGGGGAATAAATGATATCTGATGCCATTTCCTTTTTGGACATTTTGAGTTTATAGGGCTGTGCAGTGTCCAGAGAGAGCTTCCCAACTGGCAAGTAGAGGGAGATTAACTGAGACTACTCTGGAGGAATCTGTATTAAAGCTATAGGTTTGAGAGCCATCAGACTATAGGTAATAGCTATTGCAGCAACAATATACAAGAATATTTAGGGGAATATGCAGAATAAAATTTTTGTGAGAGTTAAGAGGGGAAGAAAAACAAAAAAAAATGTAATCTAAAACAAGCTGTTTGAGAAACGAGAGAGTATTGCAACTAGAATAATACTTAGAAAAAATGGAGGTTCCTTCTCTTTTTCTGTGATATGTGAGTGGCTTGAACTGGAATAAGGATCTAAATGAAAGACAAAGGGTTGAGTGGACCTTGGGTGTACCCTCATGAGATAGGGTGCTGCCACAGCTCAGAACTGAGTTTTCCTTCCAGATTTGTTGTAGGATGAAGGAAGCTTTCTTGAAAAATTACATCCATTCCCACAGGACAGCCCACATTCCATGACTGGTTGATAGAGGGGTGCAAAGTTCAACCCTTTGCCTACTTGAGACAACTCTGATGGGCCATCAGCTCCAGAGCTTCTACAGCATATGTGGTAGCTTTGCAGCCACCACTCTGAGGTTTCACTTCTGTTTCATCTTGCTTGCTGCATCCCTTGCAGAGGCTAATCCTCAGAGTAGTCCTTGGGAAGTCTCCTAAGTACATATCTCAGGGAAAGACAGACGAGAGAGAGAATAACAATTGGTATGACGAATTGGCACGAGGGGATACAATTAGAGGAACAGACAGAAGAATTGATTAATCAAAAGGATTATCTTTTTCATTGCTTGCAGTGAAAAAGGCATGAGCATGTGGGTGGAGGTAAATGATGAAATGGGAACAATGAGACTGTTTATGCCTGAGAGCCTTATTTATTTTTCTACGTAGTTGACTGTTCTGTTGAGATGGAGAGGGAGGTCTTTGAGGTGTGAGCAAAATTATGAGTTTTTAATATAGTAGGTATGGAGAATGCAAAGGAAGGTGACCAGGACAGGTAGAATGATTGCTTATAACAATGCTGAGGACAAAACTGAAGTTGGAAAGAACACAGAACTGTAAAGAGCAGAGATGTCAAATGTTGGCTGAGTTATTTCACGTGAATTGATAATCTGAGTTTCAGCCTTTCATCTAAATGCTTGGGACAGTGATACTAGCCCTTCGTATTTCATAGAACTGCTGTGGTGGTGAATACAGTATCATGTGTTAAAATGAATTTTAATAAATTATAATAGCCAAATGCATGCCAAGAGTTGTTTTAGTCAATGTGAAGAAATATTGACTACAGTTGGGAAAGAAAATTGAACAATGTACAGAGAATATGGAAGTGAAAAATCTTAAGCATATTAATGTAAAACTTTAAAGTCTGCTCTGAAGTGTCACTCACTGTTCACTTGCATAAAACCTCTACCAAGTGACTGGAATTTGAAGTCGATAAAGAGCTTTGTAAGAATGATTTATAACTGGCTACCTTTCGAAAAAGAGTACTACAGGGTAGATCAATGCGTTCTAATAGGACCACTTATCACTGTACTAAATGCCATGATTATTCTTGTTATTTGATTCCATTCTTCCTCGGATCTCGGCATTCACATCGTCTCTGATTGGTCTATCTTGTCTTGGCCTGAGGCATAGCTATGCAAGTTACAGCAGTTTGAATTTGTTCTCTTCTTGTTTTGGTCATGTTATTAAAATTGATTCCATTAGCTCTATGTCTTGTTCGCTCTCTGGAAACCTCCTGAGGAGCAGGGTCACAGTCAGCATATTGGCTCCCTTTGTTACTGAGTTGGGAAGAAGTCTGAATACAATGCATCTTCAAAAAAAAAATATATATATATATAATATATATTTTTATATATATAAAAGACAAAAAACATTGCAGCAAAGAGCTTGGCTCGCAGTTTATATAGAGTAATTGTATTTCCAGATGCCAAGAAAGGAAACATAATGAATAGTGCACCACAAATGAGCAGTGGACTAATTTTTTTCTAAATGCTATGCATATCCCTCTATCCACATGCCTATACAAACACTCCCACACACTCTCTCCCCCATCACTTGCATATTGGAAAAATGCAAAATAGATAGTTTGAATTTTTTTAAAAGGTTTTATTTTTGAGTAATCTCCACACCCAATTTGGAGCTTGAACTCACAACCCCAAGATCAAGAGTCAGATGCTCTGCTGACTGAGCCAGCCAGGTGCCCCTAATAAAGTGTGATTTTGAATGCCAACACCTCAAAGCTAAGCCAATTTTGATAGCACTTAGTTTTCCCCTCTCTCCTTTTTCCAGGAACCCAGCCCTCTTCTCAAACATTTCCCCCAAAAAACAAAACTAGGTTAAAGGCTATTGCAAGCAAAAAGAATATACAGGTGATCAAGAAATAGTCTTTCCTGTAGGAAACTCAGTGCTTAATAAGGCCTTAGCTATAACTTCTGGCAAGTGGGTTTGGGACTACAAAGTGAAGTAGAAAGAAGATTCCACTTGTTCATTTGAGAGAATAACCCTTTGTTTTCTAATTGGGGAATAACTGAGGACAATCAATTTAAGTGATGTTAAACAATTATTTGCCAGGTATTATGTTAATTTTTTTAAAGATTTTATTTATTTATTAGAGAGAGAGTGAGAGAGCTCAAGTGGCAGAGGGCGAGGGAGAAGCCAACTCCTCACTGAGCAGGGACCCTGACAAGGGGCTCGATCCCAGGACCCTGGGATCATGACCTGAGGCAAAGGCAGACGCTTAACCGACTGTGCCACCCAGGTGCCCCTATCCTACTAACTTTATATATGCCAACTTGTTTAATTCTCACAACAAACTCATTAGATGAGTATTTTCATTTACTTCTTTATAGTCTTATTGCTAGATTGGTAGCCTAAATAATATAAACTCAACATGCAGGCACTCTGATGCTAAAGGTTTTCCTAGGAACCCTAAAGTCAGTGTGACTGACCATCATCTCATCTTCACCATAGACTATTTGCAAGTGGGAATCAGAGGAATGCTTGTTTGGAAATCCTTAGGGAATTTTTATTAAATATTTCATTATCTCCAATAAGATTACATTTTTAATTTTTATGAAAATTTTCCTTTTGTGAAAGTTAGTGGCAAGAGAGGAGTGAAGGGACCTCAGATACCACTCTTTGAAGAGTTTCAACTGCACTAGTATTTGATACATTAGGAATGTGGAAAATGTTTACTGCATTTTAAAAAATAATGCAAATAAGTTATCCTTGATTTAGAGTTACCTAGAAAGCACAACATATTTTTCCTGTTTTCTTTTCTCCTAATGACTCAAGAGTTTTGCAGATCTTTTTTTTTTTTTTTTAATTTAGTGAAGTACTTAATGCTGGACCCAAGATTTCATCTGTGCACTGATTATAGGTGAGAGGTTTATGAAGTGATGGGGAGGGAGGAGGAAGAGATTTAATCAGCTCAAAACATAGTCTTTTTATCCTTCCTCTAAAAATACTCTGCTAGATTTGTACTGATTAAATAAAATATGAATCAGTTTGCTGTTTATACAGCTTACGACATCAGCATTAGAGAACACTTGTGGCTTTTCCTTTTCCTTTTAGCAGAGAAGGACAAAGGGTTAGTAATCCTCAGAAGATTTATTAAAAGAAAAGTAAGCCTAGTTGGATTCTAGCTAAAATAAGCACATTAGCAAATGCATGTGTGTGTTTGTGTGTCTGTGTAGCCTGAATACCACTACTTATTGCTTAGCAAAGCTAAAATAAAATATCTTACCTCAAAGTTTTTAGGGTTTAAGCAATGTTCAGTCAAAACTGGCATTTGTTCACAAAACCATGAGTAATAAGGCTTGAAGTACTTCTTTGGGAGAGAAAGTGACTCTGTAAAATGGTTTGAGTATTAGAGTTTCTTCAATTATCTGCTGAGAATACACTGAGTTCAGAAATGGTAGGTGAATAGCATTTTTTATAAAACTAAGGGAATACACATTCTTACATAAGCTGCCAAGTAGTGTTGTAGTAATCACTGATGTAATTATATTCTGCAGTAGTTGCAAAGAGTGAGGGAGGGTCCAGGATGCTGTAAGATGATAAGAAAGGAAATGGAAGTTGCTGTTGGGGTAGAGCATAAAGTGAACAGTGAGGGGATCCACAGGGCTATGATCTGACATTAAAGATGGCAGAGGGTCAGAGCCCTGCTCACAAATGAATGTATTCTAAGTAGCTTATTTTTTTTTAAATATTTATTTATTTGACAGAGAGAAAGACAGCGAGGGAGGGAACACAAGCAGGGGGAGCGGGAGAGGGAGAAGCAGGCTCCCAGCCGAGCAGGGAGCCTGATGTGGGGCTCGATCCCAGGACTCCAGGACCATGACCCGAGCCGAAGGCAGCCATTTAACGACTGAGCCACCCAGGCCCCCTCTAAGTGGCTTCTTGTCTTGAAATCAGTTTCTGTTTTGGTCAAAATTAATCTCTCTCTCATTTGCCCTTCTACTAAACTCCTTAAATTTCAGTCTCATCCCTGTTTTATTCAGCTCTGTATGTATTTACTTTTGCATATGATTCTCATCTGCCAATGAAAGACAGCAAGAGAGAACACGGGATATGGCATCAGTGTGAGCCTGGGTTCATCTCCTGGCTCAAATACTGATGAGTTGTGTTCTGTGTAAGTCAGTTAACCATCCTGTGGCTCAGTTTCCTTCTCTGCAAAATGGGCATATTGACAGTACCTACTACATAGGGTTGTTTTAAGAATTAAATATGTTAATTTATGTGAAGTAAATTGAATATTGTCTGGCACATTTATGTGCTTATTATTATTTTAATAACTAGATTGAGATCTAAAGATTTTCTTCTCCACCTAACCAGAGACATTGGGAATGCTATTTGGCCATCCAAAGAAAATAGGCAAAGCCTTATAAAATAGAAGGAATAGTTAATATAGTCTACTATAAAATTTAAACTCCAGACTATTCCTTTTTTTAAAAGATATTATTTATTTATTAGAGAGAATGCACACAAGTGGGCGGGGGTTGGCAGAGGAAGAGCAGGGAGCCTGATGCAGGGCTCCATCCCCAGACCCTGGGATCATGACCTAAGCCCAAGCAGACACTTAACCAACTAAGCCACCCAGGCATCCAACTCCAGGATACTCCTCATAGAGTATCTCACCAAAAAAAGTAGAGAAATTCCTTCAAAAGAGTAGTATGTTTTTGGTTCATCTTCTAAATAAGAGAAACATAATACTAAGACTAATTAAGCCAAATTTCTCAGTTTTCAAATGGCTTTTCACAAAGGGGTATAGAAGCTAGAGATATCTTCAAGTACTGCCATAAAACATAAAAAGAGAATTTACCTTAAAAAAAATAATGTCAGGAATAGAGCCCCCATACTGGACAAATTACTTATTTTCAATACATACTTAGTACATCTATTCAACTATAATTTATTTAGTGTCTCCTATGCGTCGGGTACGTTGACATGTGTTGGATCCACAGAAATGAAATCTAATTTTGTCTTTTAAATGTGATAGAAAAACATGGTGAATTGATGTATAATTACCAGAACAAAAGAAGGTAAAAGTCCAAACAACAAAAGATTGGCATGACATAGAGTTCTAAAATACTAAATGTTAGGCTAGATGAATTCAGAGAAAGAAATGCTGGATAATTACTCTAAAAGGAAGTCTGAATGGTTTGATTCAGTTTTGGGATTTTGCTTTGAATAATGTTCAAGGATTCCATCAGGTGATCAAGTGGGTGGAACTTCAGGATACAGAGACAATATCGACTGACATTCAGGGAAATACAAGTGTTCTATAAGGACTTAAAAGAGAACCAGGTATCACTGGAGAGATTGAAGAATTTGAGAAAATAGAGCTGAAAAGATCAACATAAAAAAAAAAAAAGATCAACATAGCATGCTCTGAAAGTCTTGCTAAGACTATATTCCAATGGGCAGCTATAGAACATATTCTAGAGAATGAGTTTAAGAATCCAGAGAGGATTCTTAAAATATAATTGTGATGGTAAGATAAGTCATGGGTTAAAAAAAAAGAAAAAACACAACAACAACAAAAACCATACACAGTAGAGTAAGAAAATGCAGTTAGAAGGCCACATTGTTAACATTGTCCAGAAGTATAAAAGTCTACAGAGGATAATGGTAGTGGAAAAAGACCAAAGGATGCATTTTTTTTTTTTTTTTTTTTTTAAATATTTTATTTATTTATTTGACAGAGAGAGAGACAGCGAGAGAGGGAACACAAGCAGGGGGAGTGGGAGAGGGAGAAGCAGGCTTCCCGCAGAGCAGGGAGCCCGATGCGGGGCTCGATCCCAGGACCCTGAGACCATGACCTGAGCCGGAGGCAGACGCTTAACGACTGAGCCACCCAGGCGCCCCACCAAAGGATGCATTTAAGAAATACATTGATAATAAAATCAGCAGAATTTAAATATAAAGTAAAACTCTTGAGTGAAGAAGACAGAATATTGAAGATGTCTCTGATCTTTCTTGTTGCATCACAAGTGAGAAAATTATGCCATTCATTGGGACAGAGGACAGTTCAGAATAAAATTTTCAAAGGGATGGGGATAATGATTTCAGTTTTGAAAGGTGGATTTTGATTTGCCATGGGAAGATAATGAGACAATAACTGGGATGCGGTTGGCTTTGCAAGCTTGAGGCTCAGTAACAATGTTGGATCAGGAGAGAAAGATCCTAGGGCTCCTAACAGGGTGTTATTTGAAACAATGGAAATAAATGGCAGTACTAAGAGCTGGAGGAGCAGAGGGAAGAGGACATTTCTCTATTTTCCACCTTATGAAAGACACTATACTAGACTCTGTGTAGGTCTTTTGTTTAGGTCAAGTTCACAGATGTAAACACAGGACAAAGCAGTATTTACTGGATGGATAAATAAAAGTTAACACAGGAAAACAGGAACCATCAACATGGGTATAGAGAAGTACAAGATGATTGATTACCTTTGAGGACAAAGGTGGAAAATTTTTTCAAGAGAGGTAATGTTAGCAATGTCAAATGCTGCACAGATACTAGGTGGAATAAAGATCTGGCACAATGGAATTGGCAAGATAGTTTTTTTTTTTTTTCTTTTTACTTGATCGCAGTTTCTACAAACATTGTTAGTAGTTATAAAAATATCAGTTGATTATTTAACTTTATATCATTCTTGTTCCTTTGGGCAATATGATTCTTGGAAATAGTCTGAAGAACTAAAAAGCCCAGCCAGTATTGGAAAAGTAGCTTTAAACTGATGTCTGCATTCTGACTATTTTCCCTCAGGAAGGGTTAGATTTTTGGGACTCCAGCTATTCATACTATCAACTGTTGCTGTAGAATCTATTAGAATCACTAGCTGAGCAAGCAGAAGAAAGGGGAGAAGAAAGCTGGGTCTTATATTTAGCAAGTCTTTTTTTTTTTTTTTTTTTTTCCCATTTGGATCTATAGGGAACAACAATGAGACTCTGTGACCTAAAAGGATTTTCTTTTTACTTTCCAAGATTTTCTGCTTATTATATAGCTTATGCCGAGCTGGAAAAGACCCTTGATGGCCAAAGTGGCTCTCTGTGCATGGTTGCCAGCTTTTCTGTTTTGTATACATATTTGGCAAATGTTAAAGTACCATTGGTTCATCTTCTGTTGGAAGAGTCTTCTCTGTTGGGGTGAGATGTGAAGAAGATGAATAAATATATAGTCTTCTTGTCTCCATCAAGAAGTAAAGATGTAGGGTGAGAAAATGAGTAAGTTACTTGGCTTTGCTTCCCCAAGGAACAAACCAAAAGATTAAAGAACAAAAAATAACAAAAAACAAGGAAATGAAGGCCTTGTAGACAGTGGTATATTCTTAAATTGGCTTATTAAAAAATATTGTGTTTTGGGGGATGGGAGGATGGGTTAGCTTGGTGATGGGTATTAAAGAGGGCATGGTCTGCATGGAGCACTGGGTGTTACATGCAAATAATGAATCATGGAACACTACATCAAAGACTAATGATCTGATGTATGGTGATTAACAACATAATTAAAAAAATATTGTGTTTTGTAGTATTTGACAATTTCTGTGTCCTATATACTCTCACTATGACCCATTTCAAACTATGAAGAGTTTAACAACCAGTTTGCAAACTTTGTATTTAACAATCAGGTCTACTGGGCCATGCAAGATAGCTTCAGCACACCACATCCTGTGTGCGCGCGCATGTGTGTGTTTTGGTTAGAGGACCAGGTGTATTTTTTTGTAGAGTATTTACCATTAAAAAAAAAACCAAAACATTTTTATCTTTTTAATGTTTCTTTCTTAGACTTACCTGTGCCCTGAGAATAACTTCTAATACCTCAACCATCCTTGCTTTTTTTTTTTATTATTATTGCCTTTTGGAAATATGGTAGTCCTTTGCTGTTCCCAAAACAAAGGAAAAGGACAAACCTTGAAGGATAAATTTCATGTTCTTTTCCTCACTAAAGCACATGTAAACTCGGAATGCTCTGAATTTTGTGATAAGACTAAAATAGGCCCTTGTTCATCTTCTGTTTTTAGATTTAATCAGGGCATCTGTTATTGTTGGTCATATATTAAAGTTCAACTTAAATTAGGTAAAATGTGTTGTCTTGGCAACCAAAAGTAAGCTTTCAGTTCAGAAAGAGAAAAACAACTGGAAAATTAAGATAAAAATCAAAGGATAAATACATCTTTGGATTATTTTTTTAAATGTACAGTCTAGGAATAAATAGAACTTGCATTCCTTAAATTATAGTAAACTCCACTGTCAAATATAAGTGTATATAGGAATCATGATTTTTTTTTTTCCCCCAAAGATTTATTTATTTATTTGAGAGAGTGAGAATGAGAGAGAGCACATGAGAGTGGGGAGGGTCAGAGGGAGAAGCAGACTCCCTGCCAAGCAGGGAGCCCGATGCGGGACTCGATCCAGGGACTCCAGGATCATGACCTGAGCCAAAGGCAGTCGCTTAACCAACTGAGCCACCCAGGAGCCCCAGGAATCATGATTTTATATAAAATCAAGTTAAAAATGTTATCTTAAATTACAATCAAAATGAGGACCTGCAATTTTCAAGCTTTAGATTTTCAGCAATTAGTATTTCATAAAAAGTGGTATAAGGAGGGGGCGCCTGGGTGGCTCAGTTGGTTAAGTGACTGCCTTCGGCTCAGGTCATGATCCTGGAGTCCCTGGATCGAGTCCCTGGATTGAGTCCTGCATCGGGCTCCCTGCTCGGCAGGGAGCCTGCTTCTCCCTCTGACCCTCCCCCCTCTCATGTGCTCTCTGTCTCTCTCATTCTCTCTGTCTCAAATAAATAAAATCTTAAAAAAAAAAAAAAAGTATAAGGAAATACGGAGTTAAACTTTTTCTTTTTTTAATGTTCACATTACAGACTCTATTATTAATATATTTTATTACTGCTGAAGGTTTATTGACTTAACACTGGACTAAAAATGATTTTATATAATCATTAGTTAAAATATTTGGACCTTCAAAAATTCTTTTAAATTTTGCTGAGCTACAGAAAAAATATAATTAAGGTGTTCGTTGTTATCCTTGTTCAAACCTCCTCTCAGATTAAGGTACTGCTAGTGTTAATTCATATCATATAATATGATTTTACGACTTTGCCTGGCATAAGTTTCTATTGATCTATGTATCACACAAATTGCTTAGAGATAATAAATTTAAAAGGAAAAGTTTCTTAGGAGTAAAAAATCATATTTTGGGATGCCTGGGTGGCTCAGTTGGTTAAATGTCCGCCTTTGGCTCAGGTCATGATCCCAGGACCCTGGGATGGAGTCCCACATTGTGCTCTTTGCTCAGTGGGGAGCCTGCCTCTCCCTCTGCCTGCCGCTCCCCCTGCTTGTGCTCTCTCTCTCTCTCTCTCTCTCTCTGTGTCAAATAAATAAAATATTTTTAAAAAATCATCATTACTTTGAGCTCTGGTGTTTAAGAACTCGTTCTTCTTGGCTATTTTGATAGTAATCACCAGTGTCTGATGATGTAATGGGGGAGGGGGTGGGAAAAAGGAGATGGAAACACACTGGGAATTTTTCCATGTCTCATTTTAAAACTTTGAGAGCTAGTTGACCAGATTGGCCAGAGAAGTGGAGAGTTGTAAACTGCAACAAGAAATTGTACTTTCCCTCAGCTTCACACTATCAGGAACTTCTGGAGCATTTTATGAGCTGAGGTTAAAAAATGTCTGCTAAACTCTAAACAAAACATATGCAAAAGTTTTCTCTGCCACCCACACTAATAATACAAAATAGCTCCCAACATGTTGTAGCAAGGGATCTCTTGTCACATTATGACAGAATATATTAATAATAGATTTATTTAAAGGCTTGCTTTAAAAAATATTTAAAAAGCTAATCATGATTAGTGAAAATACATTTTTTTCCTATTAGTTAATTGTATGTGTGTGTAAGCATACAACTTTGTTTTCTATAGTCAGTTACCAAATAATCCAAATAGTATTAACCTCTCTCTGGTTTGATAGGGAGGTAATCTGATGCACTCTGAAATTCTCATTCTTCAACTTTTCTAAATATCGGGCTTCCTGTCAAACCTAAAGAATTAAGATTCTTATCTTTCATAAATGTTCTCAGGTTTGGTAAAAATGATAAGGGTTAAATTTGTTAAGACATGCATGCCTTTGACACAACTCTTTTCAAATAGCAAGATGCAACTCTAGCTGCTTGGAAATTTACTAAACTTATCACTGAACAACTGAGAAGAACTATGATACATTTGTTAAATATTCCATAAAGACAAGACAAATAAATAGAAATTACCTAGTGGAAAAATAGGATACCCTCAAGCAGCCGGAGGTTCCCACCAATATCTGCTTTGAATAATTTATTTTTCTGGCATCATCCAGAATATAAAAATATGTTCTAAGTCTCCAAAACATTTTAACCTTTATAAAAGCAGATCAAAAATCAAAGAGCTTTATTAGTAAGTACTTAATTATGGTTTAACAACTCACTGTATAAATTTAAGATACTGTATTTTAATTCTTCCTTTCAATTAAATTCAATTCTTTCAACTTTTTCTGTAAGGTAAAATATCTTCTCCAGTGCAACGTATTTGGAATCTTGTTCAGTACACAAATCTTTTTATTCCAGAATAAGATCATTTCAGGTGCAAAGTGTTCATATTTCAGGTGCACATGGTATGTATCATATAGTTTCTCCTTCCTCAATTTGGCATAGGTTTTAAAAGATAAAGACTCTTAGGACAATCTTTTTTCCTTTTACAGTTGCTTCTTTGTTATAGTTGTTGGAACACCTTATCTATCTCTGCCTCTTGTTGATCTCTCTCTCTCTCTCTCTCTCTCTCTCTCTCTCTCTCTCTCACACACACACACACACACACACACACAGTTCTAAGATCCCTATAGAAACTGGATCCTTTCCTGTGAAAGATTTATGTTTATTCTAAGTTAACTTGACCCTCTAACTACACAAGTAAATTGTGTCCTCTTAAACTCTTGTCTAGTGTACAGTAGACCCTTGAACAACACAGGTTTAGACTGTGTGGGTCCACTTATATATGTAGATTTTCTTTTTGGTAAAGATCAGTACTTTAAATGTATTTTCTTTATAATTTTCTTAATAAATGTTCTTTACTGTAAGAATATATAATGCATATCCTCTTATAGCTAAGATTGAAATATTTCTGGGATGAAAGTTCAGTTTAACATTTGAAAATCAATGCCATTCACCACATTAACATATTAAATGAAAAAAAATCATGATACCAGTATATTTAGAATAAAAGATCTTTGATAAAATTTAAAAACCATTCATGATTTTTAAAAAAAATTGGCAGCTTTAAAACATAAAGGAACTTTAATTTGGTAAAGTAAAAGGGTATCATAAAAAAAAAAAGTTGTTATCTTAGTTTGGAAATGAGGCAGTAATACTAGCTTCTTCATTTCTACTCTGCAATACAAGGGGATATTAACTAATTTAATAATCAAGGGAAAGGAATAAAAAGTATAAAAGATTAGAACAGTAAGAAATATCATATTTCACATATAACAAATGTATATGAAGAAAACCTAAATTATCTATAGATATATAGAATTCATAGTTTAATAAGACTGCTAGATTTAGTATAAGACAAAAATCTATTTAGGTTAGCATAAATTAATAGAAAATTAATGTTAAAAAAGATGATCACAATATCAAAAAATTAAGTAGAAACTAACCTGATTGTTGTAAAAAATGTTTACACCTAAACCTATAAAACACTATTAAGAGAAGTTGGAGATTACTTAAATAAGTGAAAGAATGTATAATACTTAGTTTGGAAGACTCAATATGGTGATAATGTCAGTTCCCCCTAAACTGGTTTATAAATCTAATAAAATCCTAACCAATATTTCAATGTTTCTCTTTTTTTCAACATGTTTCTTTTTATCATAGTTGACATGCTGATTCTAAAGTTTATGAATATGCAAGGCAATCTTGAAGAATAAAGTAGGAATCACTCTTTTGGATATCAAGATTTATCATACAGTGATAGAATGATAATTGTGTAAAAGCCGTAAAAACAGACTAGTCATAAGAACAGAGAGCCCAGATAGAGACTCATAAATATGATCATCTGATTTGTTATAAAGTTGGCTTTACAAATCTATAGTGAAATAATGGTCTCTCCACAAAACTGATTGTTTATTTGGATATCCATAGGGAGGTAGAAAAAAGAATCTTAACCTCTACTTCATACTTGAAGCAATTTCAGGTGGATTGTAGATCTTAATTTGCATGACAAAATAATATATGTTTTATAAGAAAATATATTTTAAAATATTCAAGATTTTTGTTTCTTTAAGAAAGTTTTAATCCTAAAGAAACTATTGATATTTTGATCTACATTAAAATAATTTATGTTCATCAAAAGGCAACTTTAGCTGAGTGAAAAGGCAAATTACAGAATAGGAGACAATATCTGCAAAACATATAACAAGTAGGATTTGTATTTAGAATATATACAGATTTTCTACAAATCAGCAGAAATAATTTGGGAAAGAGACTTGATTAAGTATTTAAAGAGTATATGTAATGGCCAAGAAAAATGAAAAGGTACTCAATATCATTAGTCATCCTAGAAATGCAAATGTAAACTAAAACCACAATGAGAAGATGCTATGCACCAGTCAGAATATTAAAATTTTTGATTACATCTAGTTTTGATGATAAGAGAAAATGGAACATTCCCATAACTTAGTTCCTACTAATTTCTGGTAGTATTTATCATAGCAATTCCACTTCTAGATACATTTACACAAAAATGCATTCATATGTCTAGAAAAGACAGTATATACAAGCAATATTCTTAAGAATCCTAGATTGAAAACAACCCAAATGTCCATCAAGAGCAAAATGGATGGAAGTTGTGAAATAGTCATACAATGGAGTTTTATATAGAAAAAAAAGATAAACTATTCTAGGTGATGGCACTTTTATAATGTTAAAAGTGGTATAAGAATACATAATATGGTATAAGAAGTCAGAATACTGGTAACCACTGGATAATGAAGAAAAGAGGGTAAAGATAGCCTGACTGAGTTTCTGTGTTGACAGTACTATTCAACTTCTGGATCTGTGTAGATATTACGTAGATGTGTTCATTTTGTTGAACAAAAAGCAGAATCAGACTTTTAAATACAGAAAACAAACTGATGGTTGCCAGAGGGGAGGAAGGTGGGGAGATAGGTTGATGGGTGAAGGGGAGTGGGAGATAAAGTCTTCCAGTTATGGAATGAGTAAGTCATGGGAATTAAAGGTACAGCCTAGGGAATGCAGTCGCTCGGACTATAATAGAGTTGCATGGTGACAGGGGCTAGCAATACTTGTGGCAAGCATAGCAAAAGGTATAGAGCTGTTGAATCACTGCATTGTGTATCTGAAACTAATACAACACCATGTGTCAAATATACTTAAAAAATAACAGAATTAAAATTTTAAAAAAATTAACCAATTTTCACCTATTTATGAAAAACATGGCATAGTTTAATAAAATAGTTTATTAAAATAAAAAATAATAAAGTATTAAAGAAATAATTACTTCTTAACACAAGAAAGTTATTTCCATTGAAATTTTTAGGTTATAAATGTTCCCAGATGATTATAATGTGAAGTCAATGTTCAGGAACGCTGCTCTAAGTAATACTGCCTCTCTTTTTAGTCCTAATGATACTGATTATAATCAATTGATTCTGCTAGGTTCAATCTACATAATTTTGCAAAACACCTGAAACCAATAAGTATTAATTGGTGCTGTGCTACTTCTGTCATTCTTTATAGGTAACAGTTATAATAACCTTGATAAATTATCTGACTTAGTCTGATTCTCTTCACCCCCTGAAAACTCACTTCATCTCCTATCAATTCCATTGTTCTTTCCATACTCTATAATCTGTATTTCTAACTTCACCCAGCCCCACCTCCCCAAACCATCCCCTCCTTATTTATTCCCCATCTAAATATCTCCACACCTTTAGTTAATTCTGTCTCCTAACAGTAGAGTTCTTAGCTGAACAGAATATATTCTATCCCTATTTCATTTCCAGCAAAACTTATTTCCTGTGTCAAGTCTTTCAGACATAGGTGGGTGAATAATTATGTGGTATACTAATTCCAGTCCCAGTTTACAGTCTTTGTGGTGATAATCTTATATTTTATCTTATATTTTCTGTCCCAATCAAAATCAGTAAATAGCTGTAGTAGTAATTCTAACCATTGAGTTAGAAAGTTGGGAAAGACTTTCTACAGGAGAACATTCTGATAAGAACCAAATCATATTTTATTAGGGATTGCTCTTTCAAGGTAGGTCCATCCCTGTACCTGGAAATGGACAGTTGCAAAGCATTATATTCAAATTATTCCCCAGGATTTTACAGGCTAGGTTAGAGAGTACTAGAATATGTCTCGTAATATTGGATCTTAAAGTTTAAAGTGGGATTAGATTTTTGATGTGTTATAGATTTTATTGAACTTGTACAGCTCACATTCTATTTATATAGAAATAGTTTTAGAGTGAGATTTGCCTAAGCCATCCTTCTAAAGCTAAGCATCCTTCAATGCTCTTTTAGCCTAAAAACAACATGGAAATTAGTGCATTTTGTGTTTTTGATTCAAAAGCCATTTGAACTGCCAATTTGTATCAGTAATAACATTTGCCTATGGATTTGTCAATTTTAGAAAACAGGGTGGCTTTTATAATAATTGAGATATGGATCATCCTTTGAGGAGAATTCTAAGATTATTTACAGTCCATTTCTATCATGATTTTGTAAGTCTATTGCTTACAGTAAGAGCAAGCTAGCACCTAGACTGATCTCAGACCTGGTCCAGGTGTTTTATGAACCCTCAAGACAACCCTGTAAGTTAAATACTATGAACACTTATTTTGCAGATAAGGAAACTGAGACAAAAGACAAGGTATATAACTTGTCCAGTTTTGCACAGATAATGAATGTTGAGCCAGGGTTCAAAACTAAAATCTGTTTCTGAGCACCAAGTCCATTACTGCTTCAGAACATTGCTCGTCTGATACTTGCTTAGCAGCTGCATGCACGTTACTATTTAAGCTTATGTGCTGGCTAATAAGAAGGTGATAAAGCAGAAAAATCCAGCAGAGTAGATGAGTTAACTGTAAATCTCACTTTTTAAAATTTTTTTGTTATGTTAATCACCATACATTACATCATTAGTTTTTGATGTAGTGTTCCATGTGTAAATCTCACTTTTGGAGAAACAGATATATGTACAAAATCAAAGGGCGATACAGTGTTAGGAAAGCATCTTACACATTTTCTTCTTGTTTCTGTAAAATAGGAACATATTTACCAATTTCCTCCCAAAGACATTTCCTAAGTTAATACTTATTTCTTCTGGGGCTAAGAAGAAAAGACCTGCAAGTCAGAAATATGAGAACTGCTTGACACCTCAATTTAATTGTGTGGAAATGATACATTTGTCATACAGAGCAAAAACTGGCAGAGCCTGCTCACTGGCTGGCAATATATTCAGGAAGGTGTAGGGCAAAGAGTGACACACCATGGTGGTAGGTTTTCTACGATTTTAAACACTTTATTACTACTCCAGAAAAATTCAGTTGTACAGTGTAAGAGAAGCACAGTAACCATTATCTTCATCTCTTCCAAAAGAGAGTTAAATTTATGAATTCATTTGAAGTGTAAGAGCATATTTTCCTGATCCAATTTTATGTGTGTTTTTTATATTTTCTTCGTGAAGTTTATAGATTTGCCTTTTATGTCCAAGTATTTATTGTAAAAAGTTAAATACATAAATTAATATAATTAAATAGAAATTTAATAAAATATAAATTAAATAATACATTTTAATAAAAACTTATTAGAGTCAGTTATTCCTTCAATAAACTTCCCTGGCTGCTCAGTTATAAATTAAGCTTTCACATGTACCTGGATCAGTTTCTAGGTTATATATTAAATTACTATTATTGTTTATCTTCATGCCAAAACTATCTTAATTACCATAAATTTTGTTATATGAGCGAGAATTCTACCCACATTGTAATAGTATTTCAGAACTGAATTAGCTATTGCACCTACTCTGATATTAAGACTGCTGCCTCTGCTTTACTTTAATATGCATTTTCTCTGAGTATATTTGCCCCTCCTTTCATTCTCAACTTTTTTGAATTATATCGCTTTGATTTTGATGCTTGTTGATAGAAATAATCAGGCTTTGTTTTCTCGTTCAATGTTTAATTAGAGAGATAAGCCCATTTATATTAGATGAGATAACAGATGGGACTTATCTACATTCTGACATTGTGTTTCCTGTTTTTGGTTTGGATCTTGTTTTTTTATGTTTTCCTATGTGCTCTATAATTTTTTTAGGGGTGTGTCTGTTCGGTGCATGGACATAAGTGCTTGATTCCTCTGACACTTAAGAAAATACGTATATTTATACTAGTGGTTAACTTTAAGATTTCTCTTATACTGTGAGTGTACCTGGGTGTGTATGTGTATGGATATATATTTTATATTATCTCTTTTATATAACATATATATGCATATATGTAGTAATGTGTATATGTTATCCTTTTTGAATTATATGTATGTATATATACAATTCTTAGTCTATAACTGTTCTAAAGAAGTTCTCATATAAACAATAATGAAATGAGCCTTTCCTCCTTTTTACCCTCCTTTCTTCAAAACTTAATACTAGTGACTAAAATTATATATATATGTGTATATATATAATTTTTATTCCAGTATAGTTAACATAGTGTTATATTAGTTTCTAGTGTACAGTATAGTAATTCAACAATTCTACACATTAATCATTTGCCATCCTGAAAAGTGTACACTTAATCACCTTGACCTATTTCACCCATCTCCTCACCCACCTCCCCTCAGGTAACCAATCACTTCTCTAGAGTTGAGTCTGTTTTTTGGTTTGTCTCTTTTTTTTCTTTGTTGGTTCGTTTTGTTTCTTAAGTTCCACGTGTGAGTGAAATCATTTGATATTTGTCTTTCTCTGACTTACTTAGCATAATACTCTAGCTCCATCCATGTTGTTGCAAAAGACAATATTTCATTCATTATTATGGCTGAGCAATATTCCATTGTATGTATATACCACATCTTCATCTATTGATGAACAGATGGGCTGCTTCCATAATTTAGCTACTATAAATAATGCTGCAGTAAACATAAGGGTGCATATATTTCAAATCAATCAGTATTTTTGTATTCTTTGGGTTAATACCCCGTAGTGTGATTACTGGATTGTATAGTAGTTCTATTTTTAATTTTTTGAGGAACCTCCATACTGTCTTCTAGAGTGGCTGCACCAGTTTGCATTCCCACCAGCACTACATGAGAGTTCATTTTTTCTCCACATCCTCAGCAACACTTGTATATTGTTTTTATTTCAGCCATTCTAACAAGTGTGAGGTGATAGATCATTGTGGTTTTGATTTGCATTTCCCTGATGATGAGTGATGTAGAAATCTTTTCATGTGTCTGTTGGCCATTTGTATGTCTTTGGAGAAATGTCTGTTCGTCTCTTCTGCCCATTTTTAATCCCATTTTGTTTTTGGGTATTGAGTTGTATTAGTTCTTGATGTATTTTGGATACTAACCTTTTATCGGATATGTCATTTTCAAATATCTTCTCCCATTCAATAGGTTGTCTTTTTGTTTTGTTGAATGTTTTCTTTGCTATGCAGAAGGCTTTTATTTTGACGTAGTCCCAATAGTTCATTTTTGCTTTTGTTTCTCTTGCCTCAGGAGACCTATCTAGAAAAATATTGCTATGGCTGATGTCAAAGAAGTCACTGCTTGTGTTCTCTTCTAGGATTTTTATGGTTTTAGGTCTCATTTAGGTCCTTGATTTATTTTGTGTTAGTTTGTGTATGGTCTAAGAAATTAGTACAGTTTCATTCTTTCACATGTAGTTGTTGAGTTTTCCCAACACCATTTGTTGAAGAGACTTTTTCCCATTGAATATTCATTGTCCTTTGTCTTAGATTAATTGACCATATAACTGTGAGTGTGTTTCTGGGCCAGCTGTTCTGTTCTATTCATCTATGTGTCTATTTTTGTTCCAGTACCATACTGTTTTAATTACTACATCTTTGTAGTATATCTTTATATCTGGGATTATGATACTCCCAGCTTTATTCTTCTTTTTCAAAATTGCTTTGGATTTTCAAGGTCTTTTGTAGTACCATAAAAAATTTTAAGATTATTTTTTCTAGTTCTGTGAAAAATGCTTTTAGTATTTTGATAGGGATTGCATTAAATCTATAGATTGCTTTGGGTATGAACATTTTTATAATATTTGTTATAATATATGAGCATGGAATATTTTTCCATTTGGTTTTGTTATTAACTCCTTTCATTAATGTTTTATAGTTTTCAGAGTACAGGTCATTCACTACCTTGGTTAAGTTTATTCCTAGGTATTTTATTCTTTTGGTACAATTTTAAATCAGATTGTTTTGTTAATTTCTCTTTCTGCTACTTCATTATTAGTATTCAGAAATGCAATAGATTTCTATATATTGAGTTTATTTCCTGCAACATTACTGAATTCATTTATCACTTCTAGTAGATTTTTGTGGAGGCTTTAAGGGTTTCTATATACCGTATCATATCATGTGAAAATAGTGAAATTTTACTTTTTTCTTACCAATTTGGATGTGTTTTATTTTTTGTCTGATTGCTATGGCTAGCAATCTATAAACATCAGGGTGCATGTATCCTTTTGAATTAGTAATATTGAATTCTTTGGGTAAATACCTAGCAGTGCAACTGCTGGTTCATAGGGTAGTTCTATTTTTAACTTTTTGAGGAACCTCCATACTGCTTTCCAGAGTGGCTGCACCAGTTTTCATTCCCATCAATAGTGCAAGAGGGTTCCCCTTTCTCCACATCCTTGCCAACACCTGTTGTTTCTTGTGTTTTTGATTTTAGCAATTCTGACAGGTGTGAAGGTAATATCTTCTTGTAGTTTTTATTTGCATTTCCCTGGTGATCAGTGATGTTGAGCATCTTTTCATGTGTCTGTGGGCCATCTGTATGTCTTCAATTGAAAAATGTCTATTCATATCTTCTGCCCATTTTATAACTGGATTGTTTTTTGGGTGTTGAGTTTTTTAAGTTATATATTTTAGATGCTAACCCTTTATCAGATATGTTATTTGCAAATATCTTCTCCCATCCACAGGTTGCCTTTTAGTTTTGTTGATTGTTTACTTTGGTGTGCCAAAGCTTTTTATTTTGATAAAGTCCCAATAGATGATTTTTTATTTTGTTTCTCTTTCCTTTGGAGATGTGTCTAGCAAGAAGTTGCTGCAGCTTAGGTCACAGTGGTTGCTGCCTGTGTTCTCCTTTAGGATTTTTATGGTTTCCTGTCTCACATTTATGTCTCATCCATTTTGAGTTTATTTTTGTGTATGGTGTAAGAAAGTGGTCCAGTTTCATCTGCATGTAGCTATCCAGTTTTCCCAACACAATTTGCTGAAAAGATGGTCATTTTCCCATTGGATATTCTTTCCTGCTTTGTAAAGATTAATTGACCATATAATTGTGGGTTTATTTCTGGATTTTCTATTCCGTTATATTGATGTGTCTATTTTTGTGCCAGTACCAAAAACCACTGTTTTTTTTGGGGGGGGGGGTTATTTTTAATTTTGTTTATTTAAAGGTGCAGAAAAACACAAAAGAAAAAAATCATAACTCTCATTTTTTTGTGCATTGAAACACCACGATCTATAAAGAGGCAGAAGTCCTTCCACTATCCCAAGAGGCAAACACTGTTCATTTGGCGCCCATTCTTCAGGATGGGTGAATGAGACATTTACTGAATTTTTTTTGTTTCCTTAGTTTCTCTTTCTGCTTCTTCATTACTGGTGTATAGAAATTCAACAGGTTTCAGTGTGTTGATTTTGTATCCTGCAACTGTACTGATTTTATCAGTCTAGCTATTTTTTTTTTTTTTTTGGTGGAGTCTTTTGGATTTTCTATATCTAGTATCACATTACCTGCAAATAGTGACATTATCTGCAGGTTTTTCATATTTGGCTTTTATTATGGTGAGGTATGTTCCCTGTAAACCTATTCTGTTGAGGGTTTTTGTCATGAATGGGTGTTGTACTTTGTCAATTGCTTTTTCTGTATCTATTGAAATGACATATAGTTCTTTTATTAACGTGATGTTTCATGTTGATTTATTTGCAAATGTTGAACCACTCTTGCAATCCAGGATTAAATACCACTTGATTGTAGTGAATAGTTTTTTAATGTAGTCTTGGATTGGTTTCCTAGTATTTTTTGAGAATTTTTGAATCTACTACTCTGTTGCCATTTAGATGCCTTTTATTCCTTTTTGTTGTCTAATTGCTATGGGTAAGACTCCCAATATTATGTTAAATAACAGAGGGGAGACTGGACATCCCTGTTTTGTTCTTGACCTTAGAGGAAAAGTTGTATTTCCCCACTGAGGATGATATTAGCTGCGGGTTTTTATGTTGAGGTATGTTCCCTCTTACCCTACTTTGAGAGTTTTTATCATGAATGAATGTTGTACTTTGTCAGATGCTTTTTTTTCTTTTTTCTTTTTGTATCTATTGAAAGGATCATATATTTCTCCTTTCTTTTATTAATGTTATATATCACATTGATTCATTTGCAAATATTGAATTTTCCCTGCAGCCCAGGAATAAATCCCACTTGATCATGGTAAATGATTCTTTTAATGTACTCTTGGATTTGATTTGCTAGTATTTTGTTGAGAATATTTGCATCCATTTTCATCAGGGATATTGACCTGTAGTTTTCCTTTTTAGTGGCGTCCTTATCTGGTTTTGGTATCGGGGTATGCTGGCCTCAGAATGAATTTGGAAGTTTTCTTTCATTTTCTATTTTTTTGGAAAAGTTTGAGAATAGGTATTAACTCTTCCTTGGATGTTTGGTAGAATATCCCTGTGAAGCCATCTGGCCATGGACTTTTATTTGATGGGAGTTTCTTGATTACTGATTTAATTTCTTTGCTGGTTATTGGTCTGTTCAGGTTTTCTATTTCTTCCTATTTTAGTTTTGATAGTTCATATGTTTCTAGGAATTTACCCATTTTTTTACAGATTGCCCAATTTGTTGGCATATAGTTTTTTCATAATATTCTCTTATGATTATTTGTATTTCTGTGGTGTTGGTTGTTCTCTCTCATTTGTGATTTTATTTATTTTGGTTTCTTGTCTTTTGTTTTTGATAAGTCTGGCTCGGGGTTTATCAATTTATTAATTTTTTCAAAGAACCACCTCCTGGTTTCATTAATCTGTTCTGTGTTGTTGTTGTTTGGTTTAGTTTGGTTTGGGTTGGTTTCTATGTCATTTATTTCTGCTCTAATCTTTATTATTTCCTTCCTTCTGTTGGCTTTAGGCTTCATTTATTGCTCTTTTTCTAGCTCCTTTAGGTGTAAGGTTAGGTTTTTTGAGATTTTTCTTCTTGAGGTAGGCCTGTATTTCTATATACTTCCCTCTCAGGGTTGCTTTTTCTGCCTCTGCAAGGTTTGGGATTGTTATGTTTTCATTTTTATCTGGTCCATGTGTTTTTTAAAATTCCTTCTTTGATTTCCTGGTTCACCCATTCATTGTTTAGTAGCATGTTGTTTATCCTTCATGTATTGTGGTCTTTCCAGATATTTTTTTCTTGTAGTTGACTTCTAGTTGCATAGTATTGTGGTCAGAAAAGGTGAATGGTATGACTTCAGTCTTTCTGTATTTGTTGAGGCCTGCTTTGTGACCTAATTTGTAATTTGTTCTGGAAGATGTCCCATGTGCACTTGAAAAGAAAGTATATTCTACTGTTTTAGGATGAAATGTTCTGAATATATGTTAAGTCCATCTGGTCCAGTGTATCATTCAAAGCCCTTGTTTCCTTGTTTATTTTCTGTTTAGATGATCTGTCCATTGTAAGTGAGGTGTTCAAGTCCCTCACTGTTATTGTATTATCAACATGTTCCTTTATGTTTGTTTTTGTTTTGTATATTTTGGTGCTCCCATACTGGTTGTGTACATATTTATACTTGTTAGATCTTCTTGTTGGGTTGTCCGATTTATGATTATGTAATGCCCTTTTTTGTCTCTTGTTACAGTGTTTGTTTTAAAGTCTAGTTTGTCCAATATAAATATTGCTACTCTGGCTTTCTTTTCACATCTATTTGTGTGATAGATGTTTCTCCACCCCCTCGCTTTCAATCTGCAGGTGTCTTTAGGTCTGAAATGAGTCTCTTGTAGGCAGCGTATACTCTTGTTTTGTTTTAACCATTCTAACACTCCATGTCTTTTGATTGGAGCATTTAGCCCATTATCATTCAAAGTAATTATTGATATACATATATATATAAATATTGATATACATATATATTGATATATATCTATATATATCTATATATAGATACATATATCTATATATATATATATAGCCAGTTAATTACTTGTTTTGTGGGTGTTTTGAGATTTTCTCTGATCCTTTCTTGTCTTTCCTCTTTGATGTTTTGCTGATTTTCTTTGGTGATATATTTGGATTTCTTTCTCTTTATTCTTTGCATATTTATTAGGTTTTGATATATGGTTAACATTAGGTTTGTATAGA
Source organism: Mirounga angustirostris (assembly GCF_029215605.1). Lineage (NCBI taxonomy): Eukaryota > Metazoa > Chordata > Mammalia > Carnivora > Phocidae > Mirounga > Mirounga angustirostris. The sequence goes on along the minus strand of NW_026991716.1, from coordinate 44,390,075 downwards.
ACCTCTTCTGCAAATAACAGTATATATTAAGTTGGTGGTTGTTCAAGTTTGAAGCCACTCTTCTCTGCTCACATCTTCATGTTTTTGGTATATGTTGTTATATTTCATATCTTTTTTTTAAGTTCCTTGACTTGTTTTTATTGATATATTCATTTTTATGGCTTTTGTGTTTCCTGCCTTTATACTGTCACTTTTGGTCTTTCCATTCCACTCAGAGTCCTCTTTAATATTTATTGCAGGTCTGATTAAGTGGTCATGAATTCCTTTAGTTTTTGTTTGTCTGTAAAACTCTGTATCTCTCCTTCTATTTTGAATGATAGCCTTCCTGGATAGAGTATTCTTGGCTGCAGATTTTTCGCATTCAGCACTTTGAATATATCATGCCACTCTCTTCTGGATTGCCAAGTTTCTGTTGAAAAATCTCCAGGTAGCCTTATTTTTATTATTTTATTTTATTTTATTTTATTATGTTATGTTAGTCACCATACAATACATCACCAGTTTTCACCTTATGTGTTTTCCATTGTAAGTTAAGGATTTCTTTGTCTTTCTGCTTTTAAGAACTTTTCTTTATCACTATATTTTTAAAATTTAATTATAGTATGTCTTGATGTTGGCTTTTTTTGTTGATTTTGATGGGAGTTCTCTGTGCCTCCTGGATTTGGATGTCTGTTTCCTTCCCCAGATTAGGGAAGTTTTTAGCTAGTATTTCTTCAAATAAATTTTCTGTCCCCTTTTCCCTCTCTTCTTCTTCTAGGACTCCTATAATACGAATGTTATTACGTTTGATGGTGTCACTGTGTTCCCTAAGTCAATTCTTGTGTTGCATAATTCTTTCTCCATTTTGTTCAGCTTCATTACTTTCCATTATTTTGTCTTTTAGTTCATTAATTAATTCCTCTGCTTTTTCCAGCCTGCTGTGCATTGCATCAGGTGTGTTTCTGATCTCATTTATTGCACTCTTCATCTCTGATCCTTTTTTAATCTCTTTTGTCTCTGTGGTAAGGGTCTTGCAGATGACTTCTATTCTTTCCTCAAGCCTAGCTAGTATTCTTATGATTGTTGCTTTAAATTCTCCATCAGTCATGCTACTTATATCTATTTTGATTAGATCTCTGGGAATGGCCTTATCTTGTCCTTTCATTTGGGATAAATTTCTCTATCTTGGCATTTTGTCTAGGTCTCTGCTTTCTTCTCTGGTTAGAAAAGCCAGTTATATCTCCTGCTCGTGAAAGAAATGGCTTTATGAAGAAGTCATGTAGTTCCCAGAGCCTGGTGTTTCAGGTAGTTTTTCCAGTGTTTGCTGTGTGTGCTCTTCTGTTGTAGTGTGGTTGTTCCATCTTTCAGGCCAGACATCTTCAGAGGCTCTCCATTCCTGCTGTGACCAGTGTTTGTTCTCTGGCCTGACTGTGATGAGTTTTAACTAGGTGTCCTCTGGTCTGCTTGTGAAATGAGACTTATTACCACCTCTACCAGAACTGAGGTCCTGCAGAACTCTCTGGTTGGGAGATGTGTGGGCAGGGGTTTGTGCTGGTCTTCTTGCGAAGGGGCCCATGGTGCTGGGACTGAGGCAAGTGTGACTGAGAAGGGCAGTTCCTCCAGAGTGCAATGGGGTGGGTCTTGGTATAAGCAAGTTAGGCATCCAGTGTTGGAACTGGGCTGCTTCCCATTGGTAGTTCTGTATTTATACTGAGGAGTGGGAGAGAGAAATGGTACTTGCCAGCTCCTTTGTTCCTGGAAAGGTATCTCCATAAATGCTGTTTCCTTCTATTTGCTCTGAGAAGAGCAAATATTCTCCCCACTATGTGTCCCAGGCACTCTTCAGATTACTGTGTCCACACTGTCATTCAGGTCAGTGACCGTGGGCTCTATCTCAGCCAAGCCCATGGACCTTTAAAACTCGAGGATTTAAGCCCCACCAGTTGTACAAAACAGGAAATGCAGTCTCTCTGATTTTCCAAGCCAATTGCTTTAGGGAAACATTCTTCTTGTGGATTCCCCTGTGTGTTCTTCTCTGTCTCTCATTCTTCTGCAAGACCATGGCTCCCTGGGTTCCTCTCCTCTGCAGCAGCTGCGGTCCATTTGTCCTTTGAACCATGTCTCTATACTTCCTACCTTCTTTGATGTGACCTCTTATCTTCCTGTAGTTGTGGAGTTTTTCTGTGAGTTTTTGGGTCAAAATCTGGGGTATTTATGATGATTTGATCCTTATCTAGTTGTGTTTGTGGGATGAAGTAAACCTCAGGTTTTCCTACTCTGTCACCATCTTCCTGCTCCACCTTTGGTTTGCTCATGTTTGGGGAGTTTTGCTATGTTCATCAGAGATACTGGCTCTAGGTTCTCTTTTTTTGCAGTGTCTTTATCTGGTTTTGTTATCAGGGTAATGTTGGGTTCATAGAATGAATTTGGAAGCTTCTTTCTCTCTCTCTTTTTTTAATAGTTTGTGAAGAACAGGTATTAAGTCGTCTTTAAGTGTTTGGTAGAATTTGCCTGTGAAGCCATTTGGTCCTGGACTTTTGTTTATTGAGAGTTTTTTGATTACTGATTCAATTTCATTGCTCACAATTGGTCTGTTCAAATTTTCTATCTCTTCCTCATTTAGTTATGGGAAGTTTTTAGAAATTTATCCATTTCTCTAGGCTAATTTGTTGGAATATAATCTTTCCGAATATTCCCTTACAGTCCTTTGTATATCTGTGGTATCTTATTTTTCCGTTTTCATTTCTGATTTTGTTTGAGTTCTCTCTCTCTCTCTCTCTCGCTCTTTTGATGGATATGGGTAAATGTTTATCTATTTTGTTTATCTTTTCAAAGAACCAGCTCCTGGTTTCATTGATCTGTTGTATTGTCTTTTTAGTTTCTATTTTATTTCTGCTCTAATCATTATTATTTCTTTCCTTCTACTGGTTTTGGGTTTTGTTCTATTTTTAGCTCCTTTAGGTGTAAGGTTAGGTTGTTAATTTGAGATTTTTCTTCTTGAGGTAGGCCTGTATTGCTATAAATTTCCTCTTAAGACCACTTTTGCTGAATTCCAAAGAATTTGGACCTTTGGGTTTTCATTTTCATTTGTCTCCATGTATTTTTTGATCTGCTATTTGATTGTTTGATCCATTCATTGTTTAATAGCATATTATTTAACCTCAAAATATCTGTGTTCTTTCCATATTTTTTTATGGTTGACTTCTATTTTCATAGCATTGTTCAAAAAGATATATGTATGAACTTTGATCATTTTGAATATGTTGAGACTTGTGGCCTAATATGGATCTATTCTGGAGTTTTTCCTATGTGCAGTTGAAAAAAATGTATATGCTCTTTTGGAATGGAATGTCCTGAATATATCTGTCAGATACATCTGGTCCAATGTACCATTCAATGCCACAGTTTTCCTGGTGATTTTGATGATATAACCATTAACATAACTAGGATGTTAAATTCCCCTACTCTTACTATTTTAGCTATCAGTTAGTTACCTCATGTTTGTTATTAGCTGCTTTATGTATTTGGATGCTCCCATGTTGGGTACTTCAATATTTACAATTGTTTTATTTTCTTGTTGGATTGGTACCTCTGTGATTATATGAGTCCTTCTTGTCTGTTTTTATACTCTTTGTTTAAAGTCTATTTTGACCAATATAAGTATTGCTATTCCAGCTTTCTTTTTTATTTTATTTTATTTTATTATGTAATGTTAGTCACCATACATTAGATCATTAGTTTTTGATGTAGTGTTCCATGATTCATTGTTTGCATATAACACCCAGTGCTACATTCAGTACGTGATCTCCTTAATACCCATCACTGGGTTAATCCATCTGCCCACCCCCCTCCCCTCTAAAACCCTCAGTTTGTTTCTCAGAGTCCATAATCTTTCATGGGTCATCTCCCCCTCCGATTTCCTCCCCCTTCATTTTTCCCTTCCTACTATCTTCTTCTTCTTTTTTTTAACATACAATGTATTATTTGTTTCAGAGGTATAGGTCTGTGATTCATCAGTCTTACACAATTCACAGCAATCACTATAGTACATACCCTCCCCAGTGTCTATCACCAAGCCACCCCATCCTTCCCACCCCCACCACTCCAGCAACCCTCAGTTTGTTTCCTGAGATTAAGAATTTCTCATATCGCTGAGAGCATATGATACTTGTCCTTCTCTGATTGACTTATTTCGCTTAGCATAATACCCTCTAGTTCCATCCACGTCATTGGAAATGGCAAGATTTCGTGTTTTTTTGTTGTTGTTGTTGTTTTGATGGCTGCATAATATTCCATATTGTGTGTGTGTGTGTGTGTGTGTGTGTGTGTGTGTGTATACCACGTCTTCTTTATCCATTCATCTGTTGATAGACATCTTGGCTCTTTCCATAGTTTGGCTATTGTAGACATTGCTGCTATAAACATTGGGGTGGCACATACCCCTTCGGATCACTACATTTGTATCTTTGGGGTAAATACCTAGTAGTGCAATTGCTGGGTCGTAGGGTAGCTCTATTTTCAACTTTTTGAGGAATCTCCATACTGTTTTCCAGAGTGGCTGCTCCAGCTTGCATTCCCACCAACACTGTTAGGAGGGTTCCCCTTTCTCCGCATCCTCGCCAACATCTGTCATTTCCTGACATGTTAATTTTAGCCATTCTGACTGGTGTGAGGTGGTAACTCATTGAGGTTTTGAGTTCTTTCTGACTTTCCTCTTGTGATTGAGTTCTAGTTTCAAAGCATTGTGGTCCGAAAATATGCAGGCACTGATCCTCATCTTTTGGTACTGGTTGAGACCTGATTTGTGACCTAGGATGTGATCTATTCTGGACAATGTCCCATGGGCACTAGAGAAGAATGTTTATTCTGTTGCTTTGGGATGGAATGTTCTGAATATATCTGTGAAGTCCATTTGGTCTGGTGTGTCGTTTAAAGTCTTTATTTTATTGTTGATCTTTTGTTTAGATGATCTGTCCATTTCAGTGAGGGGAGTGTTAAAAGTCCCCTGCTATTATTGTATTGTTGTCAATGTGTTTCTTTGCTTTTGTTATTAATTGGCTTACATAATTGGCTGCTCCCATGTTAGGGGCATGGATATTTACAATTGTTAGATCTTCTTGTTGGATAGACCCTTTAAGTAGGATATAGTGTCCTTCCTCATCTCTTATTACAGTCTTTGGTTTAAAATCTAATTTGTCTGATATAAGGATTGCCACCCCACCTTTCTTTTGGTGTCCATTAGCATGGTAAATTGTTTTCCACCCCCTCACTTTCAATCTGGGGGTGTCTTTGGGTCTAAAATGACTCTCTTGCAGACAGCATATCAATGGGTATTGTTTTTTATCCAATCTGATAGCCTGTGTCTTTTGATTGGGGCATTTAGTCCATTTACATTCAGGGTGACTATTGAAAGATATGAATTTAGTGCCATTGTATTGCCTGTAAGGTGACGGTTATTGTATATTTTCTGTGTTCCTTTCTGGTCGATGTTACTTTTAGGCTCTCTCTTTGCTTAGAGGACCCCTTTCAATATTTCTTGTAGGCCTGGTTTCATGTTTGCAAATTCCTTTAGTTTTTGTTTGTCCTGGAAGCTTTTTCTCTCTTCTATTTTCAATGATGGCCTAGCTGGATATAGTATACTTGGCTGCATATTTTTCTCATTTAGTGCTCTGAATATATCATGCCAGTCCTTTCTGGACTGCCAGGTTTCTGTGGATAGGTCTGTTGCCAATCTAATGTTTCTACCATTGTAGGTTACAGATCTCTTGTCCCAAGCTGCTTACAGGATTTTCTCTTTGTCTCTGAGACTCGTAAGTTTTACTATTAGATGTCGGGGTGTTGACCTATTTTAATTGATTTTGAGGGGGGTTCTCTGTGCCTCCTGGATTTTGATGCCTGTTTCCTTCCCCAAATTAGGGAAGTTCTCTGCTATAATTTGCTCCAACATACCTTCTGCCCCTCTCTTTCTTTCTTCTTCTTCTGGGATCCCAATTATTCCAATACTGTTTTTTCTTATGGTATGATTTATCTCTCAAATTCTACCCTCATGATCCAGTAGTTGTTTATCTCTTTCTCATGTTCTTTATTCTCCATCATTTCGTCTTCTATATCACTAATTTTCTCTTCTGCCTCATTTATCCTAGCAGTTAGAGCATCCATTTTTTATTGCACCTCATTAATGGCCTTTTTGATTTCGACTTGGTTAGATTTTAGTTCTTTTATTTCTCCAGAAAGGGTTTCTCTAATATCTTCCATGCTTTTTTCAAGCCCCGCTAGTATCTTTATAATCGTCACTCTGAATTCTATTTCCAACATCTTACTAATGTCCGTATTGATTAGGTCCCTGGCAGTTGGGACTGCCTCTTGTTCTTTTTTTTTTTTTGAGGTAATTTTTTCCGTCTTGTCATTTTGTCCCAAGAAGAATAGATGAATGAGAGAACAAAATGCTAACAGGATAAAAACAACTCCATAAAAATATACCCTAAACAAATCAAAAGAGAACTGAAACTGGGGGAAAAGAAAGGGAAAGAAAGAAAAAAATAAAAAAGAAAATGATCACATATGATCAGGCTGGTGCATAGATCAGTGCCACACACTAGATTTTGGGCATGTTTTGGTCTGTTAGAAGAAATTGCCTCCCAAAATTTTAAAGAAAGGAAAGCTTATATATGTACAAAAATAAGGGTAATTACGAGGATGGATGGAATATGACTGTAAAGATGAAAATTTTAAAAGATTTTATAAATGGAATTGATTAGATAATTTGGTTGAAGAAAGAAAGAAGAGCAATTAAAAAATATAAAATGTAGAGAATGTGATCAGGCAGGAGACTAGAACAAAGCCATACACTAGAGATTTAGGGTATATTTTGGTCTGTTAGAAGAAACTGTATCCCAAAATTTTAAAGAAAGAACAACTTATATATATATCAAAAATAAGGCTAACTACTAAAGGGATAGAATATGACTCTAAAAATGAAAAGTAAAAAAGATTTTTAAAAAAGGGGTTGATAAGATGTTGGTTGAAAGGGAAAAAGAAAAATTCAAAAAAAAAAAAAAGAAAATTAAAAAAAATAACTTTGAAAGACTAAAGAATCAGGGGGGAAAAAGCCACAAATTCTATGTGCTGTATTCCCCTAGTGCTGGAGTTCTGCTGTTCTCATTGATCAGTAAACTTGGTCTTGGCTGGCTGTTCTTGCTGATCTTCTGGGGAGGGGCCTGTTGCCGTGGTTTCCAATTGTCTCTGCCGGAGGCGGAATCGCCCCGCCCTTGCCCCCTCCCGGCTAAGTAATCTGCTCGGGTTTGCTCTCAGGAGCTTTTTTTCCCTGCAAGCTTTCCGTGCATCTTTGGAGGACGAGAGTGAAAATGGCGGCCTCCCAATCTCTGCCCTGGAGGAGCTGAGAACTTGGGGCCCCACTCCTCAGTGAGCCCCCAGAGAAAAGCAGTCAATTACTCCCATCTCCCTGGTCTCTGGCTGCACTCTGTGCTCACCTGGTCTGTGACCAAGCGTTTCTCTCTCTGGCACATGACCCCGTGTGGAGTCTCCAAACCCAGCAGATTCCTGTGGTACGCTCCCATGCCACTCCTCCCGGGGGAGGAAGGGGAGTCTTCCCGGATCTGCCACTTGTTGGGTCCTTGCTGGAGGAACAGTGGCCCGACTGTGCCGCGGATCACGGTTTATGGCAACCCCAAGCTGAGAGCCCATGCCTCGGCTCCATCTCTGCAGCTGGCTTCCCTGATCTGATATCTGGGAGCTCTGCTGCACTCAGGCACCCCCGGTCTTCCTGTGACCCCGAGGGTCCTGAGACCACACTGTCCCAGAGAGGGTTCCACCTGCTTAGCCACTGGAGCAACGTCCCTTAGCGGAGCAGACTTCTAAAAGTGCCGATTTTGTGCTCTGCTGCTCTATCACTTGCCAGAAGTAGCGACGGAGGCCCCCTCCCCTGCCGTCTATCCTCCCGAATATCGCCTCGGATTCACTTCTCCACACATCCTACCTTCCAGAAAGTGGTCACTTTTATGTTAAGAGAGTTGTTGCTATTCTTTTCTTTGATCTCCTGTTGAGTTCATAGGTGTTCAGAATGATTTGATCCCTATCTAGCTGAATTCCTGGGACCAGACGAAATTTAGGTCTCCTACTCCTCCTCCATCTTGCTCCTCTCACCCTTTCTTGTAAACTTTACAATCATTTTGTTGATAGTGACAAAATAACTTTCCAGAATTTGGACTGGAATTGCATTAAATATATAGGTAAATTTGGGAAGAAGTCACCTCTAACTAATATTGATTCTTCCTTTTTATGAACATAAATCTTCCTTCATTTTTATGAACATGATATTTCTCCATTTGTTTAGATTTTCTTTAATTTCTTTTATTAGACTCTTGTAGTTTCCCTTTTACAGGCCTTGTACATGGTATACATAAATATTTCTGGTTTTGGTGCTAATATATATGCTGTTGTGTTTTTAATATCGAAGTCCAGTTGTTCACTGCTAGTATGTAGGAAAGTGATTAACTTTTATATAGTAACCTTGTAACCTGCAACTTTTCCTATAATCATTTAGTTTTCCTACAATCAGTTATTTTCAAGAGGGTTTTTTTGTTTGCTGTTTTATTGGGGGGGGGGTTTCTACGTAACTACATCATCCTTTAACAAAGACAGTTTTATTTCTTTCCAATTTGTATAATGCCTTTTCTTATTTCATTAGTTAGGACTTACAATACAATGTTGAATAGGATTGATGAGAGGAGACATCCTTGTTTTGGTATTTATCTTATTTTGGGTGTTTCTGTTCCCTTTTAACTGATCAGGACACATAACATTTACATGACAAATTTCTCTAATGCTCAGATTTATGTACCCCTACCTATATTAAATATTCAGTGGCAACCATCTAGCTGAAGTTATTTTATAGTAGTTTCCTTAAGATTATATCATTGGGAAAATATTCACTGAGTTTTTATGTGTTCAGAACCTTTGCCTTCATATAATAAACACAGAGTTTTCTTTCTCTGGAAGAAATTTGTATTTGTTTTGGGGAAATTATTTGCTCAGGGAAACTTAACTCATACCACTTGACTCATGCTTTTTTAATGGTGGATACTCTTCCACAATCATCTTAGGTTAAATTTTTGTCTGGAGAAATATTAAGTCAGCCTAGTTAGTGACATAGATTTTTACTTGCTTATTCAAAGGATTCTATTTATATCTTTAAAGTCTAATAATTCTACCACAGTGTATTTTTTAATTGTTTCCTATTGCTGAATAACAAATTATCACAAATGGTGTTATCTTACAGTTTCTGTGGGCAGGGATTCTGAGCATGACTACATAGAGTTCTTTTTTCAGGATCTCATACCTGTTACTGCAGTCTCATTTGAAATTTAATGTTCTTTTCCAAGTTCATGTGATTGTTTTAGTTCTTTTGGATTACTTTTCTTTGTTTTCCCACCAGTGTGCACACAAAACATTCATTATATGTTATCTCACTTAGGATTATCAAAAGCTTTTAGGAACATGATCTTTCAGGGGTCTCATGCACTATTATACCACACATGGAAGTTCCAGATAGCTACATATTAAAAAAGTCTTCCCTTCTTGGCGCCTGGGTGGCTCAGTCAGTGAAGCATATGCCTTCAGCTCAGGTCATGATCCCAGGGTCCCGGGATTGAGCCCTATGTTAGGCTCCCTGCTCAGCAGGGAGTCTGCTTGTCCCTCTCCCTCTCCCTCTCCCCTCCCCACTTGTGCTTGCCCTCTCCTTCCCAAATAAATAAATAAAATCTTTAAAAAAAACAAAACAAAACTATTCTCTTCTATTTCACCTATTTAGCTCCTTCATCTTCCATGTTGTTGTTCTGTTTTTCCTCCAAAAAATATTCTGAGTATAATAAGCTAGGGAAAATAGTTCAAGAGGATCAACAAATTTTTCATATATAAATGGTTAATTTCACAGCCATATGCCTGAATTAAGCAAGATAATCTGAATCAAAGGACTGAAGGATGCAAACTTATTTCCCAATTTGGGAAACTGACTCTAAAACTGTTATGTATGAAGTAATTCGAAGTAAATGTGAACTACAGTCTGTTCTAAGAAATTCTCTGAAGCTAAAACTATTAATGGTGCCATAACAGCACTTTTTCCCCCATCTAACAGTTTCTGCTTACCTTAGGAAGGCCTTTAAAATCTGCTGAAACTTATTTGAATTCTGAGTTTTGTTCCTACTAATACTTTATCTCTAAGGGTTTAGATTTATGGCTCATTTGTACATTGCCAATTATTGTATTATTCTCAGAACATTTTCTTATCTTTTTAATATAAGATAATATTAAGGAGTATATTTACCTTTGATGACAACAGTGGAGACTTTTCAGCTGAAAAATCTGATTAATTTTCCTCCCTGGGAATGAGAGAACTGCAGACAAGGCCTCACTAATGCTGGACTTGTTCCCAGTTCTTAGCTTCCTATGTGTAAGGTTCATAAATGGCATGGTGGATTAAGTGGTGACAATGCCAGCTTGAACCATTTTATATTTACAAGTGCCAAACTTTCATATTCATAGAAGTAAGGTTCTAAACATTTGAATGAAGAGAATTTTTAGATCTGAAGAGGTTTGGCCATTTACATTTGATTTTCACCTTATGAGCATGTTTCCCTTCCTTCCATCATGCTTTGAATACCTGTCATAGTCAAGGTGTGCTAAGTTTCTGTAACTTAAAACTTAAAAAATTTTACATGACTGCATTAGCTAAAATAAATTTTATCAAAATAGTTCACTGAGAACCTATTGAGAACCTATAGAGTGTTGGGAACTTTAGGAATATATGTTAAGGTAGAGTTTGTTGTGAAACATGTTTGCTAATTCTTAAACCTATGAAGAAATTTGGCAAAGCAAGATATTGATGAGTGAAGTAGGACCCCAAAAAACTTCAGGCAACCAGGTGAGAAGCTATGGAGTAGGACTTTTTACAGGACTTTGGGTGAATCAGCTCTTTGCAGCTGAGACATGCTGAAGGGATCTGACGTCTCAAAGCAATTCCCCAACTTCAGTCCTTGCTGCTATGCACAAGTCCTCTGTGAAAGGGGCACTGAGTGGCATATTGTATATCTACCACAGTCTACCCTTCACACCATGCAGATCTACTTGTCCATCACATTCAGGGACCAGCTCTTCTGGTGGTTCAATGGGCCTCTTTTCCTTAAAGAAGCTTTGGAGGAGAGAAGTTGGTGGAACAAATTACAGCCTCTGCACTGCAGTTGATCTCAGGTTCATAATCAATACTCATAGTTTCCCTCTTATACTATCTGTTAGAGATGCCCTCACCCAAATCTTAGTAACCATTTATCTGGCATTCAAGCCTTTCCTGGCACATGACTCAGACCTTCAACACCCAGTAGCCTAATCTCCTGGCAATCATATCTTATTTATACTGGGTTTGCTGTATTTTTACACTTATAGGCCCGTTGGGCAACTGAAAATGAAGAAGCAACCAGATTGGTTTTACATGCATTCCTCCTTGCAATCATTATATACAAGGATTCCTATCTCCTCCAGACGAACAAGGTCAATTTCTCATCAAAATTGGTGTCTTTTCTTCTGCTGGGCCCTATGCAAAGAAGGTCCAAATTGTCCAGACAAAACCAGAGTCTATAATGCAATGGATTCTTGCTGGCAAAAGTATGCCTCCTTTGGGGTCTCTTCCTGTAGTTCTGCAGAGCCCAGAGTTGCAGGGATAGGAAACAAAAAATCCTCAAATGTGTCACTGTTATTGATAGTAATTGGGACCAATCTACTTCCATCTCTTGATCCTGGATCCAGGCATTCTTCTAACAGAAAATATAGTGCCGTATATAGGTCTCTTATTTAATTAATGTATTTCCTCCTCGGAGGTAACACACCTGTATTTGTAGAGTATAGCTTCCTAGACAGTTCTTCAATAAGCCCTCCCCATGCTCTGTTAGGTCAATATCTTTTGGATGATGTGATATACTATATGGTCAGTGGATTTTGTTGTCATGAGGCATCCCTGTATCTTCTTTTCTATAGTTTCCATGGTTTGCTGTGATGTTATGTGGAATCCCAACCTAGTGGATGTCATACTACTTAATTCCTCAGACAGTTATGTTGGATGAGTCCCAGAGGACAGTAAGGGCAACCCTATACCTGGAATATGTATCTGTTCCTTTGAGAATGAACTACTGGTTTTTCTAAGGTAGCAGTGGTCCAGTGTAGTTAATTCATCACCAAGTAGCTTCTTGAGGAATTGTGCCATATTAATGACATAGGATTGGTCTCTATTGCTGGCATATTAGACATTTGGATGTGGCAGAAACTAGATCATTCTTGGTAATTGGAAGTCCATGCTGCTGGGTCCATGCATAGCCTCTTCTGGCACTGCAGACACTTTATTCCTGTGAGCTGATACCAATTGACTGTGTCATTTTTTGTATCTAGTTATTCAGAGCTTCTCTCAGAGTGGATGTTCTCTGGTCGGCATTAATGTACAAAAAATTCACACTTCTAGTTTATTACCATCCTCATGACTTACCCTAGATTTCCTTATCCCCAATCCTTAAATACTTTCTTAAATGTCCATGTGATGCCAGCCGGGAAATTCTCCATTGCTCATGATTTTGTATATACGCAAACTTGAGTCATTTCTCTTTCATTACAAGGTGCATGATCAGATGCAAGACTCACAGATCTTTTCATTTGGGAAAATTTTCTCTCACCACTATCTTTCACTCCCAAATAAGACTATGTTACAGTCACCATTTGTTTTTAGCTTGCACTCACATACTGAAAGAGTTCTCCCATCAACAAAACTTTGGGTTTTAAATTCTTCTCCAGGTGGTTATATGAGATCTATATAAATTCTTCATGACATTTATATCCACTGCTGTACCTCCAAATTATATAATCTAGTCAAATTGCACAAAAGACAGGCTGCTTGTACCACATCCTACTACCATTGTAGAGGTCTTTCCTACACTGGGCCCTCCTCAATGATGGCAGGCAACTATGTCACCCAGCATATGGGGTGCAAGAATTTTTCTACATGTAGAAATTCCTGCCTCCAGAATCTACCAGGTTTTGTGCTTCTTTCTTTATTATAGAAGAGACACATGCAATAATGTGTCCTCAAGTGAGAGCAGATTTCCTGAACTGCCACTAGCTGCTAATATTCCTGAAAATTTATGGATGGAGCATGTCTTTTCATTTTTGGAGGGGTTATCTACTACCTATGGAAACTTGTGTACCTTAGCAAAGTTTCCAATGTGCTAACCACCTGGTCCTTATCCAGACCAATCCACATAATGCCATTGATTTAATGGATTAATATAATGTCTGCAGGATGTCCAGATGGTTTAGATCTCTTTGGCTTACATTATAACAAAAGACAAGAAAGTTAACAGAAACCTAGAGCAAAACTACACATGTATATTGCTATCTGTTCAGTGTGAATACAAACTGGGATTTTCTGATTGGGATAGGAAAAACACCTTCACCAAATCAATGGCTACATATCATGGATCTGAAGTCCCACTAATCTTCTCTAGCTAAGATAGCACATCTTGCATAGTGGATGCTATTGAAACCAATACTTGGTTGAGTTGTGGTAATCTATACTCATTTTCCAGAATCTGTCTGGTTTCTTCAGGGGTCAGAGTGGTGAATTAAATGGGGATAGGATGGTTATAACACAACTAGCTCCTTAAGGTTGTCACTGATCTTTGACATGCCCCATGGGATGCAATTTTTTTTTTTTAATTTAATGCCTTGGTTGGGATGGGGTAGATTTTGGCTTTCATTTGGCCTTCCTCATTTTAATAGATTACCCCAGAGGGACCAAAGACCCAATGTGGAGAGTGGGCCAATTGAAAAGAAAATGTGGAACCAGTGGACCCACTATAACCCAAATCTTGTCCAGAGCTCCATTTATTACTGGATCTTCATGTCTCACCTGTTAAGGAACCCATGGAGACTCTGGGTCTATGGTTAACATCAACCTGATGCTGTGTATAGCCTCCCCATCATCCTATGGACTGAAACACCAGTAACAACCTTTCTACAGAGTATCCTGGGACTCTCACTAGTTTTATCAGAAAATACTTCTCATATTACATATATTTAAGAACTTTGAGTCAGTACTTTCTTCTTATATCATTTCCTTCAATAAATTTTAATTGGTTGCCTACTATATGTAGAAGACTATTCTAGGATCAAGTGTATAACTGACCCAAAAGAAGAAAATTCCTGAATATATAGAGTATAAAATTTAGTGAGGGAAAGAAATAATTAGCTACTATCTCATTGTCAAGATATTTGAAGAAAATAATGGGAAGGAAGAAAGCATTTGTTTTGGTGTATGTTTGTTTGGGGATGGGTGGGTAAGTTGACCTAAATAGTATGGTAACTTGGAAGACTATATCTCATTCACTAGTATATGTGATGAACATTTACTTATTCCTCAAGACTCAGCTTATGTTACCTGTTTTATATACCCTTAGTCCTAGAATGACATTTGTAATTACTGCTGTGTATGGAGGGGTGTGAGTGTGTGTGGACCTGTAGATATATATACTCTTGTATTAAAAACTCTTTTGGTGTGGGAAATATAAATGATTAATCTTAAGCACCTGCTGCAAGCTCAATATCTGGCAGATTATAAACTCATGAAAAATGTCCCTTAGTGTATCCATAAAGGACTGAAATATGAATGGAATTTTGGTGTGTGGTAAGAACATTCTGGGAAGATTTATGGTAAGTCTAGGCAATAAAAAACACCTCTATGTGATTAATTTATAGTGTGTAGAAGTGAAGTAATAATTTACATATAAAATTTTCTAAGTCCAACAGCAAGCATATTCTCTCCTTGGTTGACTCAAAGGCACCTCAAACTCAGTCCATCTTAATACTTGAGATTTTCTCCCACAAATCTGATCTAATTTTAATGTTTTTGTTCTCAGAACAAGACCTCCTTATTCCTCTAGTTGCACCAGCCAGATACCTAAGAGTAAATCTTAATCCTCCTTTCCTTTTCATCTTTTATATCCTATCACCGAGTTCTGCAGATTTTATTTTCTAAATCCTGCACCTTCAACTACTCACCTGCAGGTATTTTATTTCCTACTGAATTAATTTCCTATTGAATTAATACAGTATTCTGTATTTACTACCAGTAACCATGATGTTGGTCCTGCCTCCTTATCTGCAATTGTTTCGTAATGGATACTTCCCTATCTGCCTTTTAATCTGAACCAAACATCCTTAACATGACCTCTAAGGCACTTATATATCAATCCCTTGCTTAACTCTCCAGCCTCATCTCATGTTCTTACCTTTCTGGCTCTCTCCATTCCAGATGAGATGAACATCTTTGAGTTTCTTCACTTGTCCTTAAGTACCTTATGCCATAGGGCTTTTGCACCCACTCTTCTGCCTAAAATACATGCACCCTTCTTCACTTATTTAACTTCTGTCAATTATTCCTACCTGAGTTCTGGTATCATTTTCACAGGAAAGGCTTCCTTTAGCCCTTGAGTGTGTAATTCCTCTCACAGATATTCTCAGAGCACTACATGCCCATTATTTTCAGTGCTTATAATAATTAAAACTTCTTATTTTTTTGCATTTGAAATTGTTTTTCCTTTAGAAAACAACTCTGTACAAATGAGGACTTTGTATATGCTTACCATTATGTCGGCTGACCCGACACCTAGAGATGCTCAAAGATTTGTGCTAAATAAAGTTTTGGGGTTAAATTTTCGGGGAAACATTAAGTACCAAAGTAAGGAATTTAAAAGTTACCAATTTTTTATAAGAACTAAAAATATTTCAAGTGTTTTAGAGCTATAACTCTCTTGATTGGGTAGAATGAGTTGGAGAGGTGAGATTTGCTCGCAATAAGTTACTCTCAATAAGTTACTAGTACATTATTTGAAAAATAGGAGCCTAAAGTAAAAATGCTAGAGTAATAATGAAATAGGTAGGAATGATGCAAAAGAAGTTGTCAAACAGACACAGCAAAATTTGTTGACTAATTGAATATGGAAGGAAAACAAAACAAAAAAGGACTGAAAATTACTCAAAACAGGCCAACTGCATTTTATTAATAGAATAATGATGAAACTGTAATGTATATAAAGGCTATTCTTCTTTGAAGCTTTATGCATCTTCCAGGTTTTATATACCTTTTTCATGCATTGTTGTGTTGAAAAGAGACTGAGAACCAGAGAGCGAAAGCAAACACCAGGTCTTTTGCTAAATTCTACATTCAGCAAAATTATTATTTCCCTAAGTTTGGGGAGAAAATTGCTTAAGTGTATAATTTAACGAAGACTTAAAATACTTGAGTTTTATTTCTAAAATTAAAAGCAGAGTAAGCCCAATTAAAGATCTTGCCCTAAAGTAATATTAATAGAGCATGAAATGTATCACCTAGTATTTTCAAAAAATATTTTAAAATTTATCATTTCTAAGAATAGTGTATAATTCTGCAAAGTATAGAAATTAATACTGGATAGGACAGAACTGGGATTAAACATTACTTCTGAAAAGCATAATTCTTGTGATCTCAGTGGTCTGATCTCTTTCCACCCAAAGCTTGCTGAAAATTTTCCTTTCTCTGATTACATATAGGGATTTTTAATTCAGTGGCATAGAGGAATGAGGAACACTCAACTGTGAACTCTGGGAGACCAGTGACAATGGTTTTTTTGTTTGTTTTGTTTTAATCTATGTAGCCTAGTGGTGATTATTAACTGCTGATTATAGGAAGGAGGGAAAAGGATGGAAGGAAGATGATTAATTTTTAATTTCCATTAGTTAAGCCATAGAAAAAGGTAAATAGATTAAACTAGTAACATGGAGAGGGAAGTGGAGGGAAAGAGATGAAGAAACTGCTACTCAAGTGTAAGATGAATTATTAAGGGTGATTGGATTGACATTTCAAGAAAAAGAAATGTAGGAGGCAAATGGAGCGATTAGAAGAAAGATGGGAGGGAGGGAGGGAGAACAAGGAAGGAGGAGATGGGGGAGAGGAATTGAGAGACTAAGGGAGAATAGAGAAAAGAGGAACCACTGCAGTCTCAGCTATTGTGCTGTTATGGATGTGCATCCGTGAAACAAACTTACAGTCTTCATGCATGACCAAGAGTCATCCCTAAAGAGATGACAAATATCAGTTTATGCCACATTTGAAAAGTAACAAGTAAGTCCTTTATTGTTTCTGGGTGTTGGTTACTGGTACTAATTGTGCTATAGATGATCTAATTATTAGAGAAGTGACAGTATTTTAGGAAAAAATGGGATTGTGCATCTCAAATAAGACCATGGTGGCAGGAAAAAAAAATGCCTTTTATGACTATGAAATATCTGTTGTCTTCCCACATGAGGCATAGGGTGACTTTTTGGAGACTCAGGTACCCTGTATCTTTATAGGACTGTAATCTGAGGTCCGTGTTTACTTGAGTCTGGGACATGGAAACATAACCCACTCTCTCTCATTAAATGAATTGTTATCTGATTAGTGTATTTTCCACGTCCTTTATTTTCAAAGCCCTTCTTAATCTCAAGCTTCCAAAACAGTAGAAGTAGACTCAGACACGTACAAGAGAAACCAGAAGGGACCAGGGCTTGAGGAACTTTTGAAAATTGAGATTCAAATTCTAAAATTACCCAATTCTCAATTTTATCAAATGAAATTATTTGTGGTCATCAGTACCTTGAAAGTTTTACCTCAAAAAAAAAAAAAAAATCTTGGTCATTAAAATCTCAATGATCAAAAGAAAAAAAAAAGGAGCCTAATGTATATAAACATGGAAATTCTTCCCCAGAGAGGGATAGCTGTGGTCTATTAGGCCACTTGCATCAGAATCAACTGTCAGAGTATAAAACAGATTCCTTCTCTCAAGCTTGACTAATGAATAAGAATATCTGGAATGGGATCTTTTTTGTTTAAAAAAGCACCATAGGTATTTTTTGTGCCTTCTTTTGTTTGGGAACCAAGATCTAAAATGTTATTCTCTAAAACCTTGGTTCTCTCTCTTTTTTTTTTTTTTTAAACAATTTCATTAAGTCTTTTGCTTCTATTGAGCTCCTGACTTTTCCTGTCTGACATCCTATCCATTTTCTTAATTCTGTAAAGCAAAAGTAAATATAATCCCTCTTTAGCAAAATTCTTCAAATAATCACAACAAAATGGTATTGTACCTTCTTCATTTGTCTTACCTTCCAAATTGCTTCAATTATTCTTCATATAGCATGGTTTATAGTGCCTTCAAGATTGCTTTTGACCCTGTGAAAAGACTATATTTACCTTATGTTTTAATCACAAATGTAGTTTGGCATACATATTTGATGCATTCAATTAAGTCTTCAGTTTCCAACCTGAAATCCCATTAAATTTTGCTGCCTCCTCTATAATTTTCTTTTTATATCATTTCACCATATTTGCATCCAGAAAATAAACACAGCTTTGCTGTATTCTGTATTAAACAAAACAAACAAACACAAGTGTGTTGGGGCACAAGGGTGGCTCAGTTGGTTAGGCTCTGACTCTTGATTTGGGCTCAGATCATGATCTCGGGATCATGGTGAGATCGAGCCCTAAGTCAGGCTCTGTGCTGAGTGTGGAGCCTGCTTGGGATTCTCTCTCTGTCCCTCCCCTGTCTCTTGCATATATGCACGCATGCATGCTCTCGTTCTCAGAATTTAAAAAAAATTAAAAAGTAAGTGTACTATGTAATACAGTTTCTTTTGACATTTATCATTTTAAAGTACATGTTTGTTATTTTTGAGAATTAAAGGGGCACTCATTCACTTTTTTATAAAACAGAGGTATTATCGAATTTTAAATAAAATTTGTATCTTCAACTACTCAGAAGTTACAAGTCTTTGTACCATGTATAAAACATGATGGATCTAGAATGTAACTTTTAAATTATCACAAAACAAATCACTTCATATATGCTTGTGACCATACTCTGAATGTTTGTATCCCTCCCACATTCATGTGTTGAAAACTTAATCTCAGATATGATGGTATTTGGAGGTAGGGCCTTTTAGAGGTGATTAGGTAATGAAGGCAGTGCGCTCATGGATGAGATTAGTGTTCTTATAAAAGAGAACCCAGAAAACGAGGCTCATCCGTTCCCCTATGTGAAGACCCAGTCACCTATGAACCAGGAAGTAGACTCTCACTGATACCATATGTGCTTGTGTTGGATCTTAAACTTCCTAGCCTCTTGAATTATGAGGAATAAATTTCTGTTGTTTATAAACTACCCAGCCTATGGTATTCTGTTTTACCAGCCTGAACAGACTCAGCCAGTTTCTCAACATTATTTATTTATTTATTTATCTTTACAATACCCATGGCTCAGTCATAGATAAGGAATTCGAAAAAGTTGTAGTTAGGACTATTAGCAGAGGGGCTTGGATTCTGTGTTTTCTATGTTTAGAGCACAGAAGGAGCACCTCAGTAAAATAAGGGTAGCCACATTTTGCTAAAATATATATTTTTAATGAAAGGTTTTGGCCATTTAGTAAGCATATTTTTTAATATGATTAATTTTTTGCTTCTTAAAACGCTTGATTTCTGTTAGACACTGCAGCGGACAGGTAGCTAGAGATTGATATAGCACATTTTCAGTCTGATTTTATTATTGTAAATGTTTTGCCTTTGAGTTCTATAATAATTAATGGAACTGGATGACATCAAATGGATGGTCAAATATTTGTAAAGTAGTTAATAATTTTCACTCCCATTGCTATCCAATCAGGAAAGCACATTTAGGATTGTTGTAAACTACAAAAGTGGGAAGGGAAAATTACATAAGGTGTAAATCGATTAAAGCATCTTTTGGAGAACTACAGCAATTAGCTTTTCAATTGTTTCAATTGTTTGAATTTCTGACCTAACTAACTAAAGTGGCTAAAGAAAAAAAAAATTATCAGTAGTCCTACATCAAATAAACACAATAAAGTCTAACAAACTTTGATAGAAAGCCCTATGTTTAGGGAAAGCTGAGAAAAGCAGAGAAGAATTTAAACTCACACATGGGCAACCAGTGTTACCCTAACCCAAATTCTAACTTTGACCTGAAAGCTAGATTCCCCAACTCCCACCCCAAGATTGAATTTAAAATGGTAGAGCCTAGATATTGGAATCTTAAAAAATCTCCCCAAGTAATCCTAAAATACAACCACACTAAATGACTTGACAAATGATTAATTATTTGGCTTAAGGATTCCAGAAGAAAAAAAATAAAGCCCCTCTCAAGGCATGTCATACATCAGAATCGTTAAGTATGAAGTAACTCCGCATATTTAGACATGTAAGCAAACTTGAATATTTTATCATATCAATAATTTTATTGGTTAGTCATGGAGGGGGAGAAATCATTACTATTTCATAAGGTGACTTTAAAATGAAAGTTTTCTTATTTATATAGTTCTCTGGTAAACATAGATTTAGCTTATCTCAAATTATCCCAGTTATCATTGGAAAGAGAAGAGAAGAGGACATGTTAACCTGGAAGTTATTTATGACTCTGTTTGTCCAGAGCCATTCATTTTAAAATATAAGGACATTCAAATTATATTAGACAAAGATATGAATAGAATTTATAATTTAGGCCTATCTTCTATGGTATACATCAAAAGTTGGCAAATGGTTTCTGTAAAGGGTCAGATAGTAAATACTATATATTTTGGGGGCTATATGGTCTCTGTCACTGTTCAGCCTTGCCATTGTAGCGTAAAGTAGCCATAGACAACATACAAATGAGTGAGCATGACTGTGTTCCCATTCAGCTGTATTTATTATTTATAAAAAACAGATGGTGGACTGGTTTTGGACCGAAGGCCAGGCCATAGTTTGCCAAACCCTGACCTACATTAGTTGAACTCTTTCTCTCATTTTTGAGGTCAGTGGTAAATGTTTAAATAGCAGAAAAGTATATTGAAGGCATCATTTATGATCTTTTGGGGCTGCTCCAATGAGAGTCAGACTGGTGAGTGGAGAGTAGGGCACTGGCATCAGGTACACCAAAAAACAAAAAACAAAAACACCTCAGTAATTAAGATAAATGATATTTATGAAATAGTAAAACAAAACAAAAACTGGCAAACTCTAGAGCCCAAAAGTCCACTGTCTGCTTTTGTAAACAAAGTTTTATTTGAACCAGGGCTCAGATTAGGGTGAGGTATGTGAGGCAGGGTTGTGCAAGGGAAAAGTGGGATCTTGTCTTTCTTTAAAATTTTAATATTTTGTCCATTAGGAATTTTTTACACTAATGTTGATTATTTTTAGTATAGCAAAAAAATATTAGTTACTGAGTTTGACTCTTCAGATTTTATTTCTAAGGCAGATACTTCACTTTCTTCACCCTGGTTCTAACCTGGTTTGGTTGACATACTTTAATATCACTAACATATTTTCTTAAAATATTTACAAACAACCTAAATACATTTACTAATCATACTCTGTGATAGTTCTAGACTATGTCAAGTATTTCCCTTTTTCATAGGTCTTGACTGAGGGGTACCCAGTATGCTAAAAATGAACTGTAGGTTAGGTTTACCCTTGGAAAAGGTTAGATATTGCCTGTCATACAAATATAATAATTTTGTATGTGTTTGCCATTAAATACAATAGACAACCCAGGCTACATGACTATTTGGCAATTCTATTAACTACTTACTAACTTTAAGGGAAGATCTGTTTTTGTATGTTATTTTAACTTATTTTGTAACTTATATATATTCTATTTTCAATTGATATCATGTATCCATTGATTTTCAAAAATCTATATCTAATAGACTTGTTGAATCCCTATGGTGTACACTGAAACTAATGTAACATTGTGTCAACTATACTTTGATAAATTTATGCAGGTTTTATATATATATATATATAATCTGTGCCTAGATATTTTTAGGTACCCAAAGAAGGAAAAGATCTTTATCTTCGTTTTTGGGTCTTATACTATGTTTGCTTTGTAGAGAATATGCATTCAGTAAATACCTACTGAGACAGTTAACAAGCATTTTTCTGTGCCCACTAATGACTAGGCAAGACACAGTACTAGGTGACGTTTAAGAAGCAGCAAACCTGTACAGTAGTCATGGTGACCCTTCTGTTAAAGAGGGAAATGCATATGAATAGGTACATACTGTAGAAAAAGAGCATATTGCTATACTTGGTTTTAGGAGTGAGGCAGGAACGGGCTATTGTTGGTGATAGTCCATGATCGCCAACCACAGTGGGGAAGGGTAAAGAAGGTAAAATATTCTAGTACCGATTTCAATGTGTATGGGAGTGGGGATTTTCCCACGTTGAATAATTCTCATGAAATCAACTGGGTGTCCTAGAATTCAGCTTAATTCTGACATTAACTACCTGGAGATAGCATCAGATTCCACAGGTTAAGGGTGTAGTCCCTCAGGGACCACCCCCCTTCCCCATCAGCCACATATACAGGCAGGCATGCAGATTTAAGAGGCCAGTTGCAAGTCTAGGTTGTAACCTCTGCTTCTGACCCAATGTAATATAGATGATAACTTCCAATGATCCCCTCCTTGAATTCAATTAATTTGCTAGAATAGCTCACAGAATTCAAATAAACATTTTACTTGCTAGATTACTGGGTTATTATAAAAGGTTTTAACTCAGTAACAGCCAGATGGAAGAGATGCATAAGGCAAGGTACGGGGAAAGGGTGGGGAGCTTCTATGCCCTCTCCAGGTATGCCTTTTTCCCCAAGTCTCCATGTGTTCACTAATCAGGAAGCTCTCTGAACCCCTTCCTTTTGAGTTTTTAAGGGAGATTTATTACATAGGCATGATCAATGAGATCATTGACCATTGGTGATGGATTCAATCTTAAGCCCCTCTCCCCTCCCTAGAAATCAGGGAATGGGACTGAAAATTCCACCCCTCTATTCAGGGTTGGATCCCTTGGCAATAGGCTTCCATCCTTAGGTGCTTTCCAGAAGTCACTTCATGAATATAAACCCGGTTGTGATGTCAGGTGGCCTGATATTTCACCTTTATGGCTCTGAAACAATTTCAGCAACTGAGGACAAGAGACCAAATATTATGACTGTCAACTTTAAAAAATAGCCAGTTATTGTAGCAGCAAAATGAATTTATTTGGGAAGAGCAGAAGAATTGTAATTTGGGACAAGCAAACTATGGTGAAGCATAGGCATGTCTGAAGAGAAGAGGGGAAGGTTAGCTTTTATTAGATTTTCAGAGAAAATTAACATGGATGGTTTGAGCAAAAGTTTACCACAGAAAAATGAGAGTTTGAAGTTGTGATGGTTTCTTATTGGCTGCAAATGGTGGTTAATGCATTAGTGCTAGGACAGAGAGGGGTGTTTCTTCTTTTTTTAAAAGCAGGAGATAAAATTATGTGAAAAGTATCCTCCCTTTGTCAAGATAATGTTTACTTCTTTCTGTTGGTTAGGTGGCTGTGACAAGTGGTATGTGCGGGAGAACTCCTCCTTTAGGCCTTCCCCACTCCATTTTAAATGTTTCTTTTACACATTTTCATAAGACAAAAGATGCTCCCATGCTCAGAAAATTTCAAGAGTTTGGGAGTTGTGAGCCAGAAACCACAGGCAAAGACCAAATATATGAGAAATATACTTTGGTCATCTGGCCAATTATGCATATTTCTTAAGCCACGGTATTGCAGAAGGGCACATACTTACTGCATATCTGGCTACCATCATTTCCTTTAGCTGGCTTCCTGAAAAGGGCAACTCTTCTCTTTATAGACCCGAGGATTTGTGGCTTCTTTATGCCATATAAATTATAATAGAACTGTCATTATTATGTTTTAACTTATTTCCCTAAATATAGAAAGAAAAACTCAGAAGTTAGGAGAACTAGAAATGCCCTTAAAATATAAGCTACCCTTTTGACTCTAATGGTGACTCAGAAAGATAAGTCTCCATGTTACTATAGTGACATGATTCTGTACAGCTCATGGGAATTAGTTCTGAAGAATGTGAATCTCCCTAATTTTCCTACCAAGAATAAGACTCATATAATTTCAACCAGACTGTATTAAAGGTTAGGCATAAAGTAAAACAGACTACTTAATGGAAATAAAACAGCTGCAAGAATTATTGTTCCAGTATTCCATAGATTGAATTCACAGTCCCTTACCAGTTCATCTTCTGGCTTAGCAGTGACTTGCTTCCACTTCGATTGCTAAATTCCCTCCATCATCAGAAATGCTCCCATATTGCTATACCTTGGAGTTCTAGTTCAATTTGTCCTACCCTTCAGAAAGATTTTCTTTTTTTAATTTCAATTACCATTTTATATCCTGCTCCAGGATTAAGATTTTGTGAGGAGCACAGAGGATTATCCTCCCCATTCTCTAGAATGCCCAACTCTTGAAAGGGTCAGTTAGTGCTCTATGACCCAGGTATCTTAATTACAACAGTGCATTTCACATTATTTGGACATTTTACTCAGTTTTTGACAACAATAAGAGAATAGTCTGGATTCTGGTGCACCAAATACAATATGGTTCTTTTCATAGCCTTTCTTCCAGTGCCAGTGAGTAGAAGTCCAAGGTCTTCCTTCCTTTATAGACCAGTCTACAGAAATGATCATAAAAATGATTAGATTAAGAAAATAAATTCACCATGTACGTAAAGGAATACATTTGCTACAGTTACATTCAGTTGACACTACTAAATAGAAAACAGAATTTCAGTCTGAACCATGTACTTTTGTAGGACTTCTGTGAATTCACAATTTTTAAGAAAATAATGATAGATACATAACTGCATAACTGAAAGGTTCACCAAAAGGTTGATTATAAAACAAAGTAAGAATCAGCTCCAAGGCAAATTTCAGTTTTCCCACTGAATGCATAAACAGAACTAGTAGAAAAACATATTTTTTTTCAGTGTACCCAACAAAAAGTTTGGTATTTCTATATCTGACACAATATTATGATTAGGTTATGATGACTGGCCTGTGTCCACTCTATGCCTTATCCCCAAATAGACTTCAATGATTTTCTTAAGGTAAGAATGAAGAGATAAAACTTAATTTGGATGTTAACACTTTACCTGTAGAATGCTAATAATATTTATTAGAATTTAAATTAATGTTACAAAATCTAAAAGAACTCTAAAGTAGAACTTACTGCCTCTAACATTTGGGTTGTAATATAATCTTTGGATGTGGATATATTTTTTTCCAGATTAATTATGGTTTATGTCAAATGCCCTCCCCCCAAATAATATATTTATGAGATAGATGGTTTTTAATACCCCATATTTAAATGTTAGAGAACAAATCTAGAAAGATAAATTACATCCTTTATGTTCTTAAATGAAATAATAAATTGTGCCTGTTCTAGTAATTTATTTCTGCATAAAACACTACCCCAACTAAGTGGCTTAAAACATCAACAATAATTTATTTTGCTCATAAATCTGCAATTTGGGCAGGATTCAACAGGGAAAGCTCTCTTTTCCATGCAGAAGCAGCTCAAAGGCTGGTGGTAACTCATTTTCTAGGGGCTGGAATCATCTGAAGGCTCTTTTATTCATATATCTGGCAATTAATGGTAGCTGTTGGCTGGCACCTCAGCTGATACATCCACATGAGGCTTCTCCTTGTGAACACTTGGTCTTCTCACACCATAGTAACTGGGTTCTAATAGTAACAGTAAGTGTCTGTAGGGGAGGAAAATAATTTTCCTACATTGTTCTAGGTTCTTGGCTAAGCCCCCTCCACCCCCCATGTAATAAAAAGATTAACAGGAAAAAAACAAGTTTAATTATGTATATACCTCCTGTATACATGGGAGATATCTAGGAAAACTGAGTCACTCTCCAACTTGGCCCAAGCCACCACCTTACATAACATCTCTAGCCAAGACAAAATAAGATGTTGGGAGGTGGGGAGGACAGTAATGGGAAGATACCAGGAAAAAGCAAAATGCTTCTGCTCCTATCTATTTTCTAGAGAGTAGCTTTTAGGAAAGCAACTTTTCTGAAGGGTAGACTGTAGTAACACATATCCTTGGCCAAAACAAGAACTGGGGGCCACATTTAAAGGGGGGGTTAGATTTGTATTACAACACAGAATATGTCACTCTAATTACTTCTAAAATGAGGTTCTCTGAGTTTACGCTGGGGTCCTAAGGGATATTTAGTAACATTATAAAAAAGAGCAAATGACATCTGAGATTCATGTAAGAAATGGGACCACCAAGCCGTACATCTATGTTAGTCTCTGACACAGGTAAGCCCTATTAGCCCTCTTTGAATTAAATGAACACTGTGGTAATTTGCAAAGCAGTGAAGTACACCGTGGTAGCCAGAACACTGTGCTAAACCAGCATACCTCATGGAAACAACCTTATATTTTATGGCCTTAAGGAGAAAGAATGAGAAAAAGGTGAATATCATAGTGGCTAGGAGGTCAGTGTTAACCTGTGGGACATCTTCAACTAGTTTGTGACTCTTTGCTCCCTCAGGTCCAAATTATTTAACAAATAAGAGTTACATAAGCATGTTTTCTAAAAGAAAAGAATGGGGTTTTTCATTAATTTGCATATAACACATAAGAGCCAAGGTAAAAATTATATTGACAGTATGTTTCTAGGCAAATGTGTGTTTATTATACATGATTGAGAGGCAAGGACTGAGTTAAACATAAATGTATATTGCTAATGCTCCTCTAACACCAAACAACAATAAATGAGAGCTAAACATGTATCAGTAGTTTAGGGGAATAATAAAATACACATAAAGTTAATCTGACATAATAGTATGCACATCGTGCACTACATGGGAATTGGTGTTGCTGGTATGTACTTCACAGTAATGATACTTGGTATTTCTTTGATAAAACAAATTTCCATTTTGTCTTGTATTCTCTCTATGGTATGTGAAAATCAGCATCTCTTTCAGTACTCTTTCTTTATAATGTTTATTTAATAACTGTCATACTTGAACAATTTAACATCTATCCAATAGTATTGCCAGAAAGAAGATATTTCTTCTGAACTTGTCCCAAGTCATCATCCTTTCCTCACCATAGATACACTTTATGGATCTTTGAGTGCATGCTCCTTGTTTTCTGTGTCAAGTCAGTGTCCCATTCCTAGAGGAATTGAACATGCAAGATCAAACAATTATACTCCTATTATTTTTCTTGTAGAATTATAGCACAATTAAGCATTTTGTATATGTGCAACGTTTCTATTCCCATTATAGCTGTATTCTTAATATTATTGTTAATCAGCATCCAGTTATGTATATGCAGGTTTATAGTTCCAGCTGCAGCCATGAGTCAATATTTCACTTGTTCTCATCTAGACAACCAACCAAACCTGAACATAATTTTATACCTACGAGAGTAGCAAAGGGAACTTCCGTGGCTTTATCAGTATAAGTGCCTCCCATTCCCATGGAGGAAGGCTGCACACTTATACGGACTCCGTTTTGCTTGAGTCTTAATAGAATCCTGAGTTTCTTTTTTTTTATATTTTTTTTTAGATTTTATTTGAGAGAAAGAGGGAGAGAGAGAGAGAAGGAGCAGGGGGAGCAGCAGAGGGAGAGGGAGAAGCAGACTCCCCGCTGAGCAGGAAGTCCCATGTAGGGCTCAATCCAGGACCCTGGGATCATGACCTGAGCCGTAGGCAGATGCTTAACCAAATAAGCCACCCAGGCGCCCTGTATCCTGAGTTTCTATGAGTCCTAATCCTTTGATGGCACTGGAGCCTACCAGGTCAACCATGACCTATATCAACAGCTGTTATACTTTTTCTTTCTTTCTTTTTTTTTTTTTTTAAGATTTTATTTATTTGACAGCGAGAGACAGCGAGAGAGGGAACACAAGCGGGGGGAGTGGGAGAGGGAGAAATGGGCTCTCCACCGAGCAGGGAGCCTGATGTGGGGCTCGATCCCAGGACTGGGGATCACAACCTGAGCTGAAGGCAGATGCTTAACTGACTGAGCCACCCAGGCGCCCTTTCCTTATTCTTTTTTGTTTTTTTAAAGATTTTATTTACTTGACAGAGAAAGAGACAGTGAGAGCAGGAACATAAGCAGGGGGAGTGAGAGAGGGAGAAGCAGGCTTCCCACTGAGCAAGGAGCCCAATGTGGGGCTCGATCCCAGGACCCTGGGATCATGACCTGAACCGAAGGCAGACGCTCAACAACTGAGCCACCCAGGCACCCCCCCAAACAGCTGTTTTTCTCCCTCTATTCTTCTAGACACATCCTATAACTGGCTCCTAATTCTTCCATTCTGCTTTGGTTTCAGATTAAAAAAAAAAAAAAGACTTTGAGAAATACTTCACTGGACAATAAATTTCTTTAAAATTAGGAATTCTTTTTTTCATTTCAACCTCTAGCCATATAGTTTTCATTCATTAATTTATTCAATAGACATTTATTAAGGAAACACTTAAGAGGGTAATTAAAGTATGAACAAAAAAAATGATAGTGTTAAAAAAAGGTTAGACATTATGTCCTCATCCTAGAATAATACCTAGCAAATAAAAATCAAAAAAGTTTTATCTGAAAACCCCCCCCTCTCCTTTTCTTTCTTCTTTTCTCCCTGCCTTTGAAATTATTATTCACTGTTGATATTGTCATCAGTCATGTATAAATATTATTATTTATTCAATAAACAGAAAGCTCCCTAGGTAGTTCAGGCAGGGGAATTGAATGCAGGAAATATCGGGAAGGAAAACAAACCAACAAATAAACATTGGGAGAGCTGCTGCAGAAAAGGGAGCACTTCTCAATGTCAGGAAGTTTCTATTGCTCCAGGGAAGAAGGCATACATGGAGAAGGTGGTAGCAGTACACTGACTGTCACTGGCAATACAGCGACACCACCTCCCCTTGAAATAAATACATGCGGCGTCCTTGGCCTGGGTGCTGCTGAGACTGCCACGCACTGTTACCCGCTAAGGGCTGCTGCTGAGTGTGCTGGGCTCCCTCCCGCGGATGCTACTGCAGGGGTGGTTCTCATCGGAACAATCTTTCCACAGATATCAACCATAAACACGTATACACACAAACAGCAAAACAAATACAGCTACCTGAAAGCACTGGAGAGTGAACAGAAACAGGCAAATACTGGAGGAGAGGTAACACTTAGAAGAAATAAACAGGATGGGGTAAGATTCCCGTTTGTCTCCCTTTTAGCCTGAGAACAGCGCCATGCAGGGCAGCTAGGGCTCTGGTATAAACACCACCTTCTCGCTGCTTTGAAGAAACTACAGGGCAGATCGAGGCAGCCACAACTGCTGGAAAGTAAGGGAAACATAGAAGAAAAAGGGAGCCCTGCAGAGTTTCAAATTATATAAATAAACTCTACCTACAATTCTGGTGAACCCTGATCTAGACATGTGTGAGGCAAAGATCAAGCGGCCCAGCCAAGTTTAAAAGAACAACTAAGATTTCAGCTGTTGCCCCAAAAGCGCAGAGGCAGTTTGCAGTTTGAATTTAACCACATGAACTGCCCGCTGGATGGTAATTTTTTTTTTAAAGATTTTATTTATTTCACAGAGAGAGACAGCGAGAGAGGGAACACAAGCGGGGGGAGTGGGAGAGGGCTGAGCAGGGAGCCCGATGCGGGACTCGATCCCGGGACTCCGGGATCAGGACCTGAGCCGAAGGCAGTCGCTTAACCAACTGAGCCACCCAGGCACCCCTTTCTTTAAAAATTTCTAAGATATAGGTAGGTATTGGTCAAACAAAGCAATCCTGTCAAAAGATCCCTCTGTACCAATATAGAAGAAAGAGGAAATGATTTAATATTGAATAAGCATTATCAGATCAACATGCATGAATGTGACTACAAGTCTGGACAGAAATTCACATAAACTTACACAGAACAATTAAATTTCTCTTCCATGAGAGACAAGTAGATGTATCTTGTGATTGTCCCTATAAATCTTATGAGAAAATAACTTCAGAGATACATGTTTGCAGTTCCAAGGGTCAGAAGGCCCTTGACCTTGCATTGTTAAGTGAAAAAGTTGAATCTCTTACTGGGATAGTTAAATCTTCAAAGAGACACCCTAAAGATAATAGGATGAAGAGGCGGTTGCTTCAGTCCTTAAAGAAAACTTCATTCTATTAACCCTATATAGGAAGATGTCTTATATATCTAAGACCGTGTTCTCTATAGCTCTTTACTTACCTACCAATATTCTTGTACTATTCTTTTTTTTTTCCCCAAAGATTTTTATTTATTTATTTGAGAGAGAGAGAATGAGAGAGCATATGAGAGGGGGGAGGGTCAGAGGGAGAAGCAGGCTCCCCGCCTAGCAGGGAGCCCGATGCGGGACTCGATCCCGGGACTCCAGGATCATGACCTGAGCCGAAGGCAGTCGCTTAACCAACTGAGCCACCCAGGCGCCCTCTGGTACTATTCTATTGACAAGTAGAAAATGCGATAAAATGAGAGTGTCTTATAATCCACACACAGAACAAATCAGCTCGGAGTCTCTACCATCATTCCAGGAGTAAGGGTTAAATCAGGAAGGCAGAAGGTAGAAGCAAGACATCCAGATAATTTGTACCTAAAACTATAATAAATATATCTGCACCAAGTGATAAAATCCCAACTTCAGTAAATAAGATTTTAAAAAATGGCTGCAGAACAATGCTTCAGAACTAGAGAAGAACTTAATTATCCGTTGGAACTATGACACAGGAAAAAAAAATTAAAAGGAGAAAAAATTCTGACGGGGAGGTAAGCAAGATGTTTGAGAAAGAAAGGGATGCAGGTATTCAAAAGCCACCCTAGAAAGAGGCAGATCTTAAAACAAGCTGGAAATAAGAGAACTGCAGGGACCTCTGCAACCAGACTGAGTCGTGAGCTCAGCGATGGGTTCTTAGGTTAATTCTAACCTGAGGACGTGGAAACTAAGAGAACCTGCCTGTCAGGCCTTCAAGAACCACTGTGGTACTGAGTCTGAGGCAGGGAGGAAGAGCGTATTTAGTACAACTGTGAGGAGTCAGAAGGGGGGCAAAGTTAATAAGGACAAGCACATCAGTGTAGCGAGGTGATGAAAAGCCTAATTACATCTTAATTGTCTGAAGAGTTTTTCTATTTATTTGCACTAATTCCTAATCAGTCCCAAGAACTCATTCCGCTCAAACATTGTTTCATTTGAAAGTAAAAGCAGTATTATTTTCCTAACCATATGAGCTTTCCTTGTTCCTTTACATACCAACTTGCTGCCAATCAATTTGTTTGTAGACATCCAGACATGTTAAGTGGGCGTCTTATACAAAAAACAAGGCTTGTGATCCACTACATGTTTTAGTGTCTACTCTCAGTAATGCTCTCAGTTATACTTATAAAACAATTACTTTTAACAGCTGTTTATTTTCTAAAAGCCACAATATGGAATATTTCTAGTTTGGCACAAGAATGACAGCATTTGGGGCGGCTTTGTATTTGTAGCTGTAATTTGCCTATTGCCATTTTTAAATGCGAGAAAAATTCTGCTTTTATAAAAAGCAAATAAGGATCTTTTCTTATATTAAAAGAACATTACTTAGGAATGACAATTGTATTTTTAAGCAGACTTCTTTCTCATCATATTATGGTGTCTTGAAGTGAAATGTTCCTGATTGAAAACAGTTTTGTATTAAAGGATCATTTTTGCCCATTTTGCTACTGTACTTCATGTAATTAGAGACCTGATAAAGATAGACAATATGAAAAAGAACTAGGGAGGGATAAATTATGAATATAAAAATTAGAGCAAAGAAGCTCCCCTTATCCCAACTGGTTATCCATAAGCAATGCAGACTTTTTTTTTAAGTAGAAGCAGCGAAGATCAAGTTATGATGTTCCAGTCACTGCAATGCTTGCATACCAACAATGAAATAGGAATTTTAATTAATCAAACCAGGGCGGTCTAGGGAATATTAGGGAATCACAACAGTAGCAAACAAAAATAATATAAACAGAGCAAAATGGTCTTACAAAGGATATGTCTAAAATATATTTTTTATTTAAGATTTTATTTATTTATTTGACAGAGAGAGAGCGAGCGAGCACAAGCAGGGGGAGTGGCAGGCAGAGGGAGACGGAGAAGCAGGCTCCCTGCTGAGCAAGGAGCCTGA
Source organism: Mirounga angustirostris (assembly GCF_029215605.1). Lineage (NCBI taxonomy): Eukaryota > Metazoa > Chordata > Mammalia > Carnivora > Phocidae > Mirounga > Mirounga angustirostris. The sequence goes on along the minus strand of NW_026991716.1, from coordinate 44,357,953 downwards.
TGCAAGACTTGATCCCAGGACCCCGGGATCATGACCTGAGCCGAAGGCAGTTGCTTAACCAATTGAGCCACCCAGGCACCCTAAAATATATTTTTTAAAAAAACTTGTCTGCCATATAGAAAGAAAAGCATTTTTTCACTTCAGTGAAATGTGGAATTTTACATAGTGAGAGGAGATTGATCTCATGTTAATTGTCAAGTGACTGGCAGAAATTAGTCAATAAAGCACCCCAGGGCCCCTAACTTTCTGATATATGTTACAGGGATATAATCCTCAATTTCAAATTTATAAGCTTGCAAGACAAACTGACAGACATAACATCATAAAAAACTTAGATAAGTCATTATATAATCATTTGTTAAACAGAGGGCAATTGCTTTAGGTCAGAAAAAAATTATTGTGAGGGTAAAGAAGGCTGTGATATTATCAGAGGAAACTGATAGAGTTGAACTTCTGAGACAGATTACGTTCTACATAGTAATGAGTAAAAGGGTTCAGGCAATCGCAAAACCAGGGGAATAGCAAAAGCAAAGACCCCAAAGTAGAAATAGAAATGGGTTGTATGTGTGACATGGAGAAAACCAGGATGAGTACAGTGAGAACTGTGTGTTGAAGGTTGCACAGGATAAAGCTCTCCGGGGGTGATTAAGGGGGTAGCTGTGGCCATCAGACAAAAACATGTAGGTTTCTCAAAGCGAGTCCTTGATTAGGATCCTAAGCAAATGGAAGAGTCAAAAGACAATCTACTTCCCCTACTAGACAAGAGTTGCTTTAAATCACACACACACACACACACACACACACACACACACACCCTCAATTTCTTGGAAAAATTACAGGTTAGGAGGTTATCTAGAAGCTGATTAAGGTTAAACTGGAAAGTAGTATAAATAAAATATATTACCTTGAAGGAATGTGCTTCCACTCTAAGAATTCTGAAAAATTGGGCTATTGCTTCCTGACCTGCCCAAATTATCTGGTATTTTCTGAAGGTTATTACAGAATAAAGAAAAATTGAACGAGACCAATAAAAACTCACCTTATAGATTCCTAGGTGGTTCCCTCTGCAAAGAGTATCGTTGACCTTAGATTTCAGGTAATTCCTCACGTCTCCCCTCAACATCTCTACCACTTCTTGGCACAGCAAGGTGATTGATTAAAAAGGTTGTCAGGTTGCCTTTAATAACCAGAAGCATGGATGGATGGATTGTCACATTAGTGGCAACTCCCTAAGAGGGAAAAAGTTGAAATAGAAGCTCTGGGCAATTGCAGCCAAGCAAAAATAGCTTATCCTGTCAACATGTTATTATTATTATTTTTTTGTCTCTTTGCTCAGTAGCTTAGTTACCAAAAGTGGGAAATAATTATACAAGTCTATGGAACAAAGTTTTACCTTGAAATATTAGCTTCCTAATAAACCTATGATGCCAGAATTCTAAAAATAGTATAATTAATAAAATTAGATGCAGAATGCTTTTGTATTAGAAAGATGCATATTAATAATCACTTATATCGCCAGAGACTACACAGCATGTTCAGGCTTTTCCAATCAATTAATGGCTTCAACTTCATTAAAAAGAGGCTCTGAATAAATATATTTTCAATGTTTTAAAAATTACTGCCAGAAATTTTATTTAAAAACTTCTGAAGCTAAAATAATTTTAAATAGTTCACTAGGTATTTTTAAAAATATTTTAAGACTATAAAAACACAGTGAACATCTGTTATCACCACTCAGATGACCAGTAATGGATATTAATTTGTGGGCTGACATTTCCTGTAACAGTCCTCTAAATTAGATATATTTTCCCAACCCCATGGAGTATGTGCTCATGAAAGAAAGTCAATCATAATAGAATCAAAGTGTATTCTAACCAAAGTGCTGATCTGATAGAAATGTAATATCATATGTTTTCAAATCTTTATGAAGCCTACATTACATGTATGTGTAATTCCTTTCAATGACATAACAAATTTCATTCAGGTACAATAAACTTAAAAAGGAAAAATAAAAGCTTCCATTATATTAGGTTTTCTATTACAAATTGCCTGTGTAAATACATGCACAAATCCATTTAAATATAATTATGACTCACATTTCAAAAGAAATGTTATGACAGTTAACCCTTGAGCAACAAAGGATTGAATTGTGTGGGTCCACTTATGCATGGATTTTTTAACAGTAAAGTACTATAAATGTATTTTCTGTTCCTTGTGATTTTCTTCACATTTTCTTTAGCTTTAAGAATACAGTATACAATACATAAACATACAAAATATGTGTTAATAGACTATGTTACTGGTAAGGCTTCTGATCAACAGTAGACGAGTCGTTTTTGAGGAGTCAAAAGTTATGTGTGGGCTTTCAACTGTGCAGGTGGTCAGCACCCCTAACCCCTGCATTGTTTGAGAGTCAACTGTATCTTCAAAGTGGCTTATCACTCTATCCTTCAGCTGCTCTGTCCTCCAGAAAAATACACTAAGGTTCTAAGATCAGAAGGACTATGCATGACCCTTCTATAAATTAGTTCACAGTTATAATCATTAGTTAGTTTTGTAACTAGCTTTGTATAGATATGGCAATTCACAATCTCTCTAAACCATTTCCTAGTTAATTAATAATAGACATTTGTAGATGCTTTTAGACATGATTAAAATGATCCTAAATATTTTTAGGACATATTTGATTAACAGTTTTTGGTCAGGCCGAGGTGTTACAGCTAATATTTTAATGCGTTCCTTAAAAAGTAATAAAGGGGCAAAAATTCTGCCAAATTATACTTCCTCAGTTTGGTTTGAGAAATAGTTTTCTATGACACCCTAGTGACAGGCTGTTACCACTTGTGGCAGATTTCTGCAAAGATGACTATCAACATTTCCTCCCACACCTATATGCCCATGCTGCTCTTCCCATCAAGAAGTTCTGTCTTTTACTCTTCTTTTAAAATCCAAGCTGTCCTGTGATCTCCTTTGACTCACAGAATACAGTAGAAGTGACAGTCTGAAATTTCCAGTTCTGGATCTTAACAGGTTGTACAGCTTCCATTTTTTGGGGGGTGGGGGTACAAAACAGCCACCAAGTCAAGAACTAACTTGTTGGAGAGAGTTCCCATCAAGAGAAAGTGGCTTTGGAGGGTGAGAGAATACAAAGAGAGTTAGAGTAACCCAGCCAGGCCCTACTATTTCCATCCTTCCAAGCTGAGGTGCAAAACATATGAGGGAAGTTGTCTTGGTGTCTCCAGCCCCAGACAAGCCCTCAGCCAGTAAAACATGGAACAAAGATGAGCAGTGCCTACTAACTAGGTATTGGTTTTAGTCACCACATTTTAAGGAATTTTGTTATGCAGCAAAAAATAATAGAAACAAAACTCTTTTCAGATTTTTATCCAAGTACCATTATTCTTTCCATTTCTTTGCTTTCATTTCCTTTCTTCCTTTCTTCCCTCCCTGAACTTTAGTGCCAGAAGTTCTGTCTCAGAGACCCTAAAAATACAGATGGCAAAGCATAGTCTCTGCTCAAATGGACTTCACAGTAAAGAGAAATATGTTTATAAATGTCTAACTGCAATACAACAATAAGAAAAGTGGGGGGTTACATTGCAGAGGGCATTTAATAGTCTTCTTTACCTATATAGAGTACTTCTTTTCACTCATTTCTCTGGCAAGGGAATGTGGTGAGAAAATAGAGTAAATATACTATACCATTACTAAGACACGGATAACAGTTAATAATAATAAATATTTGAGACTGAGTTCTTAACATTCAGTATAAAATTAGTTGAATAAATTCATTTTTCCACCAGAAATAATAGGAGAAATAGGAAATATGAATGATTAACTGAATACTGTTCTTGAAATTACCTAAGGCAATGAAAATTGTGCCTCCCTTACCACAATGGTACCTATACTCAGTGGTCCCTAGGGCATGTATACTGAATTGCTGCTTTTAAAAAAGCTGTATATCTGAAGAAGAAGGAGGGGGAAGGAGAGGGAGGAGGGGAAAGCAATGACAACTTTTGAGTGTTTAATAATTTTGTAAATCATACTCTTTACACAGAGTACTACTTATTTAATAAGACAGGATGTAAATTTACAATTACAAATGTGTATTTTAAGAAAGAAAATGACATAATTTTGAATGGGGCTTTGTGGAAAGATAGTGAATAAATTTATGCTGTGTGGATCACTTACAAATCACCAAAAACACTCCGCTGCCCCCCTGAGGGCTGGAGTGGATACTTCCTCTGGATCCTGCTGTTCTTGTCCTGAAAATATTCAAGTAACCATAGGAATAAGGCTTCAAAAATCTCCCGAAGTATTATAATGTAATTAGAACATTTTCCTGAGTTTGGTATCACTATTTGTTTTGATGACCTCAGCAACATAAATAATTTTTGATATTCCTTTTCTTGGGACTGTTCATTTATTTCTAGCATCCCCAAAGGATGTGAATTTCTCATTAGAAAACTTTTACAATATGATTCTATTGTATCCATTTTCCTTCAAGTTTTGAAACTATTTGTGAAGGTAGAAAATTTCATTTTGTTTTGTGTATATTAAGATATAAAATATACTATGAATTAATGTTTGTATCACTCATAATATAAACCATATTAGCTATAACTCATTTAAAATATAAGCTAAAAGATTAGTTTCTAAACCTTAGAATATGTTTTTGAAATTAATCAAGTTTATGTTGTGTTGAGAAATAAAACTTGCCACCCCAAAATGTCTTTTTGGCATGTAGATTATTTTAGGCTGATTAAGGAACAAAAAACCCAAGTTTTCCTTTTTGCCTCCTCCCTAAGCCCCACAACTGCCTCAAAATATTTAGATAGAGAACTTATTCCAGGAAGAGAGCTCTCACCATAAGTAACTATAGTTAATATGAATTAAATATGGTATACAGGGAGCAACCTATCAAGGCCTATTTGATCAAAGTACTCTCTATTTCCCATTGTTTTCTGGACGACCCAGCAAACATTTATTTACCAAACATTTATTTTTCCATGCTTCCTGTGAATTGCCTTTCTTCCCTTTCTAGCCTCAGATTCCTAACCCTCCTTCTCCTTAATTCAGAATGACATGTATACCTCATTTTGCCTGCCTTTGGAATCTTTCATGTATATATGGATTTCACATATATAATTAAATTTGATTTTCTCTTGTTAATCTGTCTCATGTCAATTTAATTCTTAGACCAGCCAGAAGAACCTTGAAGGATAGAGACTTTTTTTTTTTTCCTTCTCAACAGGTGTATTAATTAAAAAATGTAACAGGGTGCCTGGGTGGCTCAGTCAGTTAAACATCTGACTCTTTATTTCAGTTCAGGTCTTGATCTCAGGGCCATGGGTTCAGGCCCTGCATTGAACTCCATGTTAGGTGTGGAGCCTACTTAAAAAAAAAAAAAAAAAAAAGGGAAGGAGAGAAAGAGAAGGAAGGAAAGGAAGAAAAGGAAGGAAAGGAAGGAAAGGAAGAAAAGGAAGGAAGGAAAGAAAAGGAAGAGAAGGAAGGAAAAAAAGAAGGAAGAAAGAAAAGGAAGGAAGAAAGAAAAGGAAGGAAGAAAAAAGGAAGGAAGGGAAGAAAGAAAGAGAAGGAAGGGAAGAAAGAAAGAGAAGGAAGGAAAGAAAAGGAAGGAAAGGAAGGAACAAAAGGAAGAAAGGGAAGGAACGAAAGGAAGAAAAGGAAGGAACGAAAGGAAGAAAGGGAAGGAACAAAAGGAAGAAAGGGAAGGAACAAAAGGAAGAAAGGGAAGGAACAAAAGGAAGAAAAGGAAGGAATGAAAGAAAGAAAAGGAAGGAATGAAAGGAAAGGAAGGGAGGAAAGAAAAGAAAGGAAGAAAAGGAAGGAAGGAAAGAAAGAAAAGGAAGGAAGAAAGAAAAAGGAAAGGAAGGAAAGAAAAGGAAGGAAGGAAAGAAAGAAAACAGACAAATACATCTAATTTTCATTGATTTTTTTAGAGCAAAATATGTGGTATTATGTCAGCATGTTCTAAAATATTATACTGTACTCAAATTTTTATCAATGGATAATAACGCATTTGACATTGAATATTTTGATTTACTGGAAAACCTCCAATTTTGCAATCTGTTTTCCTCAAAAAGGAAGAAGAAAATAAAGCAACTTTAAATGTCATTTGATTGATAAAATTTGGCTCTTTTAGAATCTTTACCTTAATTTGATTGCAGACATTGCTGAACTCTGATTAAATGCATTTGGATCAATGTTAATTGACTTAACTATGAAGTGCACATCATAGAGTCACTCATGGTTGGGTAAATTTTACCTCTGGCTTTTCAGGACTAGTTTTTGTTTGTTTGTTTTTCCCCTACGTCATTGGATAATGCTTAAAATCAGTTATTGTTTTAAATGACAACCAGATTCCAAACTTGAAAGGTTATATAACTGTAAACAATCATAGCCAGTCACTCACATAGGATAAATGACCATTTAGGCAAGACATAATTTTATAGATTCTTATATTTCTGCTTGCTGTTTTGGGTCTTTTATTCTTTCTGCATATACTCAGGAAAAAAAAAATTGATATAAACACTCATTAATGTACTATACCATGTCTCCCTTCAAAAAGAAAAAGAAAAAAAAAATGCCAAAGCCCACCAAAGTTGTCAGACCTGGGTTAAGAGAAATGCATGCTTATTCTCTTGGAAGAAAACAAGGTTAGCTTGAAAATGCAGTAATTCTTTTTGTTCATTTCAAATAGGGGCAGCAGCAAAAACATGTTGCCAAAATAAGATGCATGGACACTTCAACCTGGACCTACCCTTATTACTTAATAAGGCTATTTTGTTGTCTTTATATATTTAAATATGTAATCTGTACCAAAATATGCTACATACAACCAAACAGATTTAGATTAGGTAATTTATTGCCATCATGTCTTTTAACCTGTTTTAATTACTACTCTTTCATCTAAAATAATTATCAATCTCATTTAGAGCTAGGATTAAATGATCTTCCCATACTTAAACAAGTAATAAAAGATGGCTTATTACTACTTACCATGATTTCACTTCAAAGCCCAGTAATATTCTCTTTTGCCCCATAGCCTTAGATCACACAGTGACATGAAATAAGCACTGAATATCTTTCCATTTTACTAAATTTGTTTGATAAATAATATTATATAAAATGTTTATTTCTTTATAGACCAGAGTAGGGATGAGGGTACCAAACATCTTTTTCTTAAAATGTATGTTTGTGTGTGAATTCTGTGGTTAATTATGTATTTATAGTCACTAATAAATGTGGACTTAGAAAAACAATTTTCCAAAGCTGAAATTACATTTTTCCATCCACAGTTTCAATAGTGAGCATTTAGAATCAGAGAAAAGACACCCAAGTTATATCTCACAACACCTAAGTGACATGTACTCTGACCCACATGCTCTTCCTATTCCTGGAGGGCAAGGGCTGTGCCATACTCCCCTGGCATGTGGATAAGTATCTGTCATATAGTAGGGCCACAGAAAACTTCTAGTGAATGAAAAAGAAAACTTTCTAATAGTAAAATATTATTCTTTAAAGTTAAAATTTAGTGGGCAAACCTCTCGGGTTCCCTCCCTTTATGGGAGCTTTGCACTATCCCTCCACTATCACTCAATAAACCTTGCTTTGCTGCCTACCACTCTGGCTGGTCTACCTCTCCATCTTTCAGAGTGGTGTGACCAAGAATCACAGACATGGAAGATGAAAAAGATCCTGTAACAATAAGTTACTACATACTGATTTTTTTTTTTTTTTTTGCTAAAATTGTATTATGTACTGCTTGTCTAAAATTTGGGTAAACAAAAGTACAACTCATTTCTTATGCTATCTAGGTATTTTATTTCAAACTACAAAATATTTTATAATATCTTTCATTCTATGTTGAAAGACTTAAGCAATCTTAAGTCCTAAGTCAATTTTCTATTAGGAATGTGATTATTGGGACGCCTGAGTGGCTCAGTTGGTTAAGCGTCTGCCTTCGGCTCAGGTCATGTATCCCAGGGTGCTGGGATCAAGTCCCACGTCGTCTCCTTGCTCAGTGGAGAGTCTGCTTCTCCCTCTGCCTGCCTCTCCCCCTGCTTGTGTGTTCTCTCTCTCTCTCCCTCTCTCTCTCTGACGAATAAATAAAAGGGCTGTTGAATAGCCTATTTATTTTTGTATTCTTTACCTTTATTTCTTCTGCATATACTCTGCACCTTATGGGTTATTTATTGGAACCTAAAACACTATGCTCAGGAGTAGATTCTTTAAATAGATGCTAGTGTTAAATTATTTTAAGATTAAAAACCAGGATAAATAAGATTTATTTTCAGTAAGAACCATAAAGTTAGAAGAAAATTGGGAATCTTGTAAAGTCCATAAAAATAATTAGAGGGGCACCTGTGTGGCTCAGTCATTGAGCATCTGCCTTCGGCTCAGGTCATGATCCCAGGTTCCTGGGATCGAGTCCCGCATCGGGCTCCCTGCTCAGTGGGAAGCCTGCCTCTCCCTCTCCCACTTCCCTGCTTGCATTCCCTCTCTCACTGTCTCTCTCTCTCTCTCTCTCAAAAAATAACGAACCATGAGAGACAATGGACTCTGAAAAACAAACTGAGGGTTCTAGAGGGGAGGGGGGTGGGAGGATGGGTTAGCCTGGTAATGGGTATTGAGGAGGGCACATTCTGCATGGAGCACTGGGTGTTATGCACAAACAATGAATCATGGAACACTACATCTAAAACTAATGATGTAATGTATGGGGATTAACATAAGAATATAAACAAACAAACAAACAAACACCTCTAGGATAAAACCCAGATGCAAAATAGAACATATTTATTGCACCCTCTTGTTGGGATGCATTGATAAACCTGGAGACACATTTAAATATTTCTAATGCTTTACTTGCTTTAACTATCTCTGAAAGAATAAAATAAGGTGACAACAAGGGTTGACCCTGAGGAGTGGAACTCTGAGCCTGGACGGATGGACAGGAGTCTGTGTTCTCATTGCCTGTACTTTTGCTCAGTTAGGGTTCTTGCCACATGAAAATATTACTTTAGTCCCATAAAGAGTCAGCGCTCCTTAAAATAAAAACAAAATGAAAATCAAAAAAAAAAAAAAGACAGCACAATTTAAAAATAAATAAATAAAATTAGAGGGTGCCTGGGTGGCTCAGTTGGTTAAGCGACTGCCTTCAGCTCAGGTCAGGATCCTGGAGTCCCTGGATCGAGTCCCGTATCAGGCTCCCTGCTCAGCAGGGAGTCTACTTCTCCCTCTGGCCTTCCCCCTCTCATGCTCTCTCTCTCTGTCTCATTCTTTCTCTCTCAAATAAATAAATAAAATCTTTAAAAAATAATAATAATTAGAAAAGTACAAAAACAAAAAACAAAAAACAAAACAAAAACAAAAGCAACAGCAAAAAAAAATTAAAAAAAAAATTATCACAAGGGAGGAATTGGGTTGACAGTAAAAATACCTTTTAGAGAAGAGAAAGTGAGGTGTTAAATAAGACTGGTCTATGAATGGTTGCTTGTATTCTAATGTATTCTAGCTCTGTAACATTTAATTCCCACTGTCATAAAGCTGATTAACTATAATCAGGAATCTGATGTTTGCCAAGTATCATAGGGCCCTTTTCCTAGTGTACTTTATCTAAAGGATTAAATAAGTATTGGGCCACTGCTTGCACATTTAAACTCAAAAGGCAAATTTTTAAATATCCAGTATAGCAAGCATTTCCTTGCTATTGTCATATATTTAAACATTTATTTAATTAGATTCATCCTGTGTTGTTTTTTTTTTTTTGGTATGTCTTATTATTTTTTTTATTTTATTTTATTATGTTATGTTAATCACCATACATTACATCATTAGTTTCTGATGTAGTGATCCATGATTCATTGTTTGCGTATAACACCCAGTGCTCCATGCAGAACGTGCCCTCTTTAATACCCATCACCAGGCTAAGCCATCCTCCCACCCCCTTCCCCTCTAGAACCCTCAGTTTGTTTCTCAGAGCCCATCGTCTCTCATGGTTCGTCTCCCCCTCCAATTCTCCCCACCTTTTTTTTTTTAATTTTCTCTGAATTTATATATCATTGGTTAAAGTTTTGGTGCACAGTTCTTTTTAGTCAAATTGTCCATTCTTAAAAAAAAATTTTTATTAAAATATAAATTCATATACCATACAATTCATTCATTTTAATTCTACAATTCATTCATTTTTAGTATATTCACAGAATTGAGCAATCATGATAAAAATCATTTTTGAGTACTTCCCCATAAGGAATCCCTATACCCATAAGCAGTCATTCCCCATTTCCCATCAGTCCATCTAGTCTTAGGTTCCCACTAATAAACTTCCTGTGTCTATGGATGTGCCTGTTCTGGACATTTCTTGTAAATGGAATCATACCATTGTGGTTTTTTTATTACTGGCTACTTTCAATTAGCCTAATGTTTTCAAGGTTTATCCATGTTGTAGCATTATCAGTTCTTTTATTTTTATTGCTGAATATTATTTAATTATCTGGATATACCACATTTTCTTCCATTCATCAGTTGATGAACGTTCGGATTGTTTGCACTTTTGGACTGTTACAAATAATGCTTTTATTTTAGAACTGATCTTTTCTCTTGAAGTTAAAATTGAACCAACTAACTGGACTATATAAACCTGAGTCACTCTCCTGTGACAAAATACTTCATACCTCCAGTGTTTCAGGCTCCTTTAAATCTGGGTTTGAGAGATCAGATTAAAATACTCTGTAAATTGCTGTGCTATAGAAATAATTGGTGTCCTTTGGGGGCATTGTAGTGTTTGAAGTTCAGAAGAAGCTGTTTTTCTGCTCACCTAGTGAAGATTTATCTTCCACGAGTATCCATATACTTGAGATAATAAATGTGAAGGTTTGGAAGGCTCTGGTGTTCTTTATGAAAACAGAAAAAAAGTCCCCAAAACAATTGGTAAGGCTACCACTTCATAAATGCATTGCAAAGCCCATAAATTTTAAAAAGATTAAAAAAAGGCACTATTGATGAACCATATAAATGTGGGCATATGCCATGCTCTCTAAAACGGGAGGGGAAATGCTTTTTGCAGTATCTAGTAGTTAATTCACTAATTAGCATTATAACTTTTCTAAAGAGTAGAACCTGCCACTAAAAGATCTGGAACTCTCAAGGTCACTCTTTATTATTAATTTTTTGTCTGATTTTTTAAAATTTTAATTACAGTGTAGTTAATATACAGCATTAGTTTCAGATGTGCAATATAGTGATTCAACGGTTTCATATATTATGCAGGGCTCATCAAAGATAACTGTACTTTTAATCCCCTTCACCTATTTCACCCATCCTCTCACTGACCTCCCCTCTGGTAACCATCGATTTGTTCTCTATAGTTGAGTCTGTTTCTTAGTTTGTCTCTCTCTCTTTTCCCTTTGTTTTGTTTCTTAAATTCCATATATGAGTGAAATCATAAGGTATTTGTTCCTCTGACTGGCTTTCACTTAGCATTATATTCTCTACATCCATCCATATTGCAAATGTTAAGATTTCATTCTTTTTGTGGCTGAATAATATTCTATTGTAAACATATAGCACATTTTCTTTATCCATTCATCTATCAATGGATACTTAGGCTGTTCCCATAGTTTGGCTATTTTAAATACTGCAGTAAACACAAAAGCACATATATTCCTTCCAGTTAGGTTTTTTTTTTTTTTTTGGTATTTTGGGGGTCAGTACCAAGTAGGTGCAATTCCTGAATCATAGAGTATTTCTATTTTTAATTTTTTGAGAAACCTCCGTACTGTCTTCCACAGTGACTATACCAGTTTGCATTCCCACCAACAGAACACAAAGATTCCTATTTCTCCACAACTTTGCCAACACTTGTTTCTTGTATTTTTATTTTTTTATTTTAGCCATTCTGACAGGTGTGAGGTAATATCTCATTGTAGTTTTGATTTGCATTTCCTTGGTGATGAGTGATGTGGAACATCTTCTCATATGTCTGTTGGCCATCAGGATGTCTTCTTTGAAGAAATGTCTTCTGCCCATTTTGATATTGGATTATTTTTTTGCGTGTTGAGTTATATAAGTTCTTTATATATTTTGGATGCTAACCCTTTATTAGATATGTCATTTGCAAATATATTCTCCCATTCAGTAGGTTGTCTTTTAGATATGTTTGTTGTTTCTCTTGCCTCGCATAAGATTTTTATTTTGATGTGGTCACAATAGTTTATTTTTGCTTTTGTTTCTTTTGCCTTAGGAGACATATCTAGAAAGATTTGTTATCACCAGGTTCGGAGAAATTACTGCCTGTGCTCTCTTCTAGGATTTTTATAGTTTCAGGTATCACATTCAGGTCGGTAATCCATTTTGAGTTTATTTTCGTGTATAGAGTAAGAAAGTGGACCAGTTTCATTCTTTTTCATGTTGTTATCCAGTTTTCCCAGCACTATTTGTTGAAGAGACTGTTTTTCCCATTGCATATTCTTTCCTCCTTTGCTTAAGTTAATTGACCATATAATTGTGGATTTATTTCTGGACTCTTTATTCTGTTCCATTGATCTATGTGTTTATTTTTGGGCCAGTACCATACTGTCCTAATTACTACAGCTTTGTAACATAACTTGAACATGAGAATTGTTATATCTAGCTTTGTTTTTCTGTTTCAAAATTGCTTTGGCTGTTCAGGGTCTTTTGTGGTTCCATGGAAATTTTAGGATTCTTTCTCCTAGTTTTGTGAAAAATGCTGTTGGTATTTTGAATGGGATTGCATTAAATCTGTAGATTGCTGGGGCACCTGGGTGGCTCAGTTGGTTGAGCGTCCAACTCTTGATTTTGGCTCAGGTCCTGATCTTAGGGTTGTGAGATCAAGCCCCATGTAGGGCACTCAATAGGGAGTCTACTTGAGATTCTCTCTCTCCCTCTGCACCTCCCCCTGCTCATGCTCTCTCTCTCTCTCTTTCTGTCTCAAATAAATAAAATCTTTTTTTTTTTTTAATCTATAGATTGCTCTGGGTACTATGGACATTTTAACAATAATTGTTCTCCCGATCCATGAGCATGGAATGTCTTTCCATTTCTTTGTGTCTTCTTCAATTTCTTTGATCAGAGTTTTTCAGAGTAGAGGTCTTTCCCTTTCTTAGTTAAGTTTATTCTTAGGTATCTTATTATTTTTGGTGTAATTGTAAATGGGATGTTTTCTTAATTTCTCTTTCTGCTGATTCATTATTGGTGTGTAGAAATATAATGGATTTCAACATATTGATTTTGTATCCTGCAACCTTATTGAATTCATTTATCAGTTCTAGTAGTTTTTTTGGTGGAGACTTGAGGGTGTTCTATATATCATATCATTTACAAATAGTGAAAGTTTTACTTCTTCCTTACCTATCTGGATGCCTTTTATTTTTTTTTTCTTGTCTGATTGTTGTGGCTAGGACTTCCAAGACTAGGTTGAATAAAGGTGGTGAGAGTGGATATCCTGTTGTCTTGCTCCTGACCTTAGGGAAAAAGCTCTGTTTTTCACCATTGAGTATGATGTTAGCTGTGTTTTTTCATATCATGCTTTTTATTATTTTGAGATGTTTTCCTCTAAACCTACTCTGGTGGGGTTTTTACTTGGAATGAATGTTATATTTTGTTATATGCTTTTCCTGCATCTATTTAAATGTTCATATGATTTTCTTATTAATGTGATGTATCATGTTGATTGAGTCATGATTATTGAACCACACTTGCATCCCAGCAATAAATCCCACTTGATTGTGGTAGATGATTTTAATATATTGTGGAATTCAGTTTGCTAATATTTTGATGAGGATTTTTTCATCCGTGTTCATCAGATATATTGACTTGTAGTTCTCTTTTTCTGTGGTGTTTTTAAGTGGTTTTGGAGTCAGGGTAATGCTGGCCTCATAGAATGAATTTGGAAGTTTTCTGTTCTATTTTTTGGAATAGTTTGAGGACAATAGGTGTTAATTCTTCTTTAAATACTTGGTAGAATTCCTCTCTGAAACCACCTGGTCCTGGATTTTTGTTTGTTAGGAGTTTCTTACAACTTATGAAATTCAGCCCCTCTCACTTTCAAAACCTAATATTATGGGGATCTGTCTTCCTCATGCAGGTTCCCCAGTGTGATAGCCCATTTTCTTGCCCTTCTTTGTGCCCACAGCTACCTCCTCCCCCTCCCATGGACAGCTATGGTCTGTTTTGCTCCCTACTCCATCTTCACTCTTCCTACCCTCTTCAATGTGTCCTCTTCTCTGCCTTCAGAGTTTGTTTTGCCAGTCTTCGGGTCACACTGGCACTTAGGGTCACTTTGTTATTCACACTGATGTGAGCGTTATCTAGTTTTATTCCCAAAATGAAGTGAGCTTAGGGTCCTCTTACTCTGCCATCTTCCCCAGGGGGTGAGTACTAATAAGGAAGAGAAAGAGGTGGCTGCCTAGGTGATGTAGGGGTATCTAAAAGAATATCTGCATGGTAGAACAAGGTAAATTAGTGTTAAGAGAAGTTCAATTTTGCTCTTAGTAATTATACCTTTACCTTTTATTTAAGTCATTTATTTCTTTTGTTTTTATCATGTTTTATTTCTATTGCGTTCTCTTTCTTATATGAGCCTCAACATTGATAAAAGATATTTCACCCAGTCAATAGCACTCTGGACAGGAAAAGAAAAGTTAAGGGTCAATTATGTAATGACTTTAAAAGACTCCTGTTTCCACTCAAAGACACAACCACTGTATGAAAATGCCTGCCTGCTGTTTTTGAATTAGCATTGTCAAACCTAATAAGCTCCCTGATAGTTTTACCTTCAGCTCCTGAACAACTCTGAGATGAATCAATGAGCAGGTAAAAAGCTCATCTAAATTCTATTCAAGAGTTTTAAAATTAGAAATGGCTCAGTAAGGGGAGGTGTTACATACTCCATGAATCTGAAAGGGATGCATAATTGAGTAATTAAGCTAACTGCTTTGGCTGTTCTGAGAGCAAGGGCTGTGACCCTAAGAAATAAAGATTTTATAATTCCAGTAGCTCTATCTGGACAGTTGAACAATATTAACTCTTTAAAGAACTGAATTTATTTTTAGTTTTCTAGGCTTATTTAAATTCATCACAAAGGATCTTATTCATTCTTTTTTGTTGCTGTTGTTTGTTTTTTATTTATTTTTCAGTTTTATTTTCTTTTTCCAGATTGTTACTTTGAAAATTTTCAAACGTACCAAAAATTTCAATTAGTTCAATAAACATCCATACACCTTTATTTAGATTAAACAGCTTATATTTTGCCACATTTGCTTTATTTCTCTCCAAATATAAATGTTGATATATGATTGATAGATGATAGATTAGACAGATAAAAATTAATTTGTAAACTGGGATTCACACAATGAAGGCTGCCCCGTGGGCCAGCCTGCATCACAAATCTAGACCTAAGTTAGCCTACATTTAGGGATATATCTGTCAAGAAATCCTAACATACACCGATCACAATCTTCCTTTTTTTTTTTTTTTGCTTTTTTATTTTATTTAAATTCAATTAACCAACATATAGTACATTATTAGTTTCTGATGTAGTGTTTGATGATTCATTAGTTATAACAGCCACTGCTCATCACATCACATGCCTTCCTTAATGCCCATCACCCAGTTACCTCATATCTCCACCCACCTCCCCTTCTGCAACCCTCAGTTTGTTTCCCAGAGTCAAGAGTCTCTCATGGTTTGTCTCCCTCTCTGGTTTCTTCCCATTTAGTTTTCCCTCCCTTCCCGTCTGATCCTCTGTGATATTTTTTATATTCCACAAATAAGTGAAACCATATGATAATTGTCTTTCTCTGATTGACTTATTTCACTTAGCATAATCCCCTCCAGTTCTATCCACATTGATGTAAATGGTAGGTATTCATCCTTTCTGATGTAAAATTTCATTGTATATATAAACCACATCTTCTTTATCCATTCATCTGTTGAAGGACATCTCGGCTCCTTCCACAGTTTGGCTATTGTGGACATTGCTGCTATGAACATTGGGGTGCAGGTGCCCCTTCTTTTCGCCACATCTGTATCTTTGGGGTAAATACGCATCTTCCAACTCAACCGTAGCAGTCTTACCTTACCCTAGAAAATAGGATCTGCTAGCCTTATAAGGAAATCCCTAACCTCCTAGCCAATCATGCTGAGTTTCCATGTTGCTTCTTACCCTTTATAAAACTCATTCTTATGTCAAAAGTCCTTGAGAGCAGTACTCTACTGCATATATGGCACTGTACTCCCCCAATCCATGGATTGTTTCTCATGAATAAAGGACATCAAAGTTGTTACTAAATTGTTTTGTCATTTGACAATAACAGATGATAGATAAATAGATAGAGATACAGATAGAATTTTGCTGAAGTATTTGAAAGTGAGTGACATACATTTCCTAACAAGTGCACTGTAGGGGAGGAAAAATAATTTTCTCTTTATCCCTCTAGGTTCTTTGCTGAGATCCTCCTATAATAAAAGATTAACAGGAGAAAAACAAAAGTTTAATAACATGTGTACCTCCTGTGTAAATGGGAGAGACTCAGGAAAACTGACTAACTCCATGAAATGGCCCAACCCACTACCTTAAATACCAACCCCAGCTAAAGCCAGAAGATGTTGGGGTGTGGGGGAGCCAATTATAAGAGGCTAACAGAGAAAGCTCACTAAACAAGTATAGGATTGGTGTGCTTTTTCCCTTAATGTTCTTGAAATTTAGTTATCCTTCTCTTCCTGGTACAAAGAAAGAGACACCCTTAAAAATGGAGATTTCTTTTATAAATGTAAATGTCTCTCACGAAAGGGTAAGTTCTACTTTGTTTTCAGAGTTTTTCCTATGTCTGCTATTTCTTAAAAATAAGAAGCATAAAATAATCCTATGCCAAAGAGACCTATTTTGAGGTGGCAAGTTCTCTCTTTTAACATTCTCCAATGAAATCATAATAAAATTAAAACACTCAAGAAATTTACTGTTGTCATGCTATTATCTAATAGTCCCTATTTAAGTTTCTACAGTTTCCCAAGCATGTTCTTGATAGTTGCTATTCTTTAATCCACACACCAATTATGTTTTGTGTATTTTGTTGTTATGCCTCTTTGCTTTTCTCTAATCTAGATCACTGTCTCCACTTTATTTTGTCTTTAATAACAATGGCATTTTTGAAAGAGTCTGGATAGGATTTTGTTTGTTTTTAGGAAGTCATTTAATTTAGCTTTATTTCCATTATTTTCCTCATGTTAGGTACAGGTTAAAAGTTTTTGGTAAAAATACTATGTAGCTGATATTTCTTCCCTCAGCACATACCATAAGTAGGTGTATGATGTTAATCTGATTAATCTGTTATAAAATGTTAATTTTATTTCAAAATATTTGTTTTAGAGAAGGATATACACTGATTTGCCAGATATTGCCAAATTGCCTTAAAAATGGTAGACCAATTAATTTCACACCAGAAGTGTATGGGAATTCCATTTTGACATCATCCTTGTAAAAATTACAAATCAGACATTTTGCCTATAGTATGTGTGCAAGTGATACCTCATTTTCTTAAAAAGAATTTCTTTGATTTCTGATGGGAAATGGTGTCTTTCCAATCCTACAAATGGCTACCCAAAGATACTCTGAGGAATATCCTACTGAGGATTTTCCTTATATCATTTGCTAATTTTTCTGTGGAATGGAAAATACCGACTTTCAAAGATCCATCATATATTGTGAAAACTAATATTTTATCTGATTTCAGTATATTCAAATAACATCATTTCAAATATCTTCTCTCTGTACACAGTTGATCTTTTAACATTATGCATGCTGCTTTTGCTATTTTCATTTTTATAGCTATGATAATGTTCATCTCTGGTAAGAATTTCTTCTCCTTGACTTTATTTTACATTGTAAGTGCCATAGATAGTCTTGCCCCTTTATTGTTCCATATAAATATTATTATCAGTCTAATTTCTTGAAATATATTATTTGATTATTTACTGAGAATTACATGAGGTTTGAATTTTTTTTCAAATAACTGATTTATATTTAATACTGAATCATTTAGGCCATAAATATTCACATATCACTATTGGTTTGGATCTAATTCTACAGATGTCAACAAAATTTTGTAATTTTTCAAGAAAATATTGGTTTTTCTAGTATTTTTTAAAATTCTTACTTGCCTTTTTTGGGGGGGTAAGGAAAAATTTTCATTTCTCTCATAGTTCCACATTAGTTGTTCTCTGTGTATAAGAGTCACTAAGAAATCAAGAATATATGTGCTTTAATTCTTTCTGTCTTTGAGTTTTAATGATGAATTTGTCTCAAATTTGACCAGTGGAAACAAACTTGACCAATTCTTGTGTCCTTTTGACATGTCAATATCAGTTTTTGAACCTATTTCCTGACTCAGCCTGATGTTTTAGACTCAACTTATACTTGCCATGCTGAGACCTGAAATCAGCCATTTTTCTAGAAACCATGCTTCTCTAAATAAGTGATTTTTGGAATCAAAAATTGACCTCTGTGTGTGTGTGTGTGTGTACACACATATTTATTTATTTATTTATTTATTTCTGCTGAGGTTATGACAGATCCTAAGCTGTTTCAATACAAAGAGCTAGGAAATATATATGTATTTTTAAATAAGTTTATACTGATACCTAAAATTCCAATGTTACTATAAAGTTTTTCTGTCTTCTTTCCCTATTTCTAGCTTCCTTCTCTTATAGTAAGAAAATTGGCTTTCAAGAATATTAATATGCTTGTTTATTTACTAAATCATATTTTACACACAGAACAGTTTGAGAACTACTACACCAATTTCACTACCAACATGAAAGAAACTAAATTAATTTCAGGATTTTTTAAGATGATTTTGTTTTTAGAATATATCCACCTAAGTGTATAGTCATAATATGGTCCTTATAAATTAATTGGATGTTGTTTTCTTCTTTATGTAAAGTATTAGTCATTTACTTTTGTCTGTATTCAGATTTTAAAATACCTCATATTTGTTGATGTAATTTTTTCAAAGTTTTATTTTAGAGAGTGAGTCAGAGTGCATGTAAATGGGGGAAAAGGAAGAGGGAGAGAGAGAATCTTAATGAAACTCCATGCTCAGCACGGAGCTCCATACCGGGCTCAGTCTCACCAATCCTGAGATCATGACCTGAGCTGAAATCAAGGCTTAACTAAATTAGCCACTCAGGAACCCCTAATTATTTTTAAGATGTAGGATATTAACATCTTCCAAAAGCCAAAACTACATACATACCTTGTAGTTTTGTTATGCATTGCTAAATTTCCCTTCATAGCATTTGCAGTCATATCAGGGTGTATACAGCTTCTAGCGGACTCTCAACTATATATTGTCAAGCATCTAATATTGTCAGTCTGAGAGTTGAGATACTGAATAAATTCTCATATGCCTTTTAGCTCTATTGATATTTTTAAATACCTATTCAAGATTATATATATATAAGATTTATTTATTTATTTGTCAGAGAGAGAGAGAGAGTTAGAGAGCACAAGCAGGGGGAGAGAGAGCAGGCTTCTGCTGGGCAAGGAGCTCGATGCGTGACTTAATCCCAGAACCCTGGGATCATGACCTGAACCAAAGGCAGACGCTTGCCCAACTGAGCCACCCAGGTATCCCCAAGATATTTCTGTATTTATTATTGGGTTATTTGTTTATGTCTAATTGATTTGCAGAAGTTAATTATATATTCTACATATGATTTTATTATAGACTATTGTAAACATTTTTTTACAAATTTTATAAGCAAACATTCTTAACTTTAGTGAGTCCAACTCATCAATCTTTTCTTTAATGACTAGACATTTTACATTCTCTGTAATAAATTTTTGCCTTCCCAAGAACAGGAAGATATTATTCCATAATTTCTTCTGTAAGCCTTACTATTATTATTTCTTATTTTTATATTTTTATTTATGTATTTTTATTATTTTTCAACTTAGGTTATATTTACTTATTTAGGTATTTAGATCCATTTATTTTATATAAATATATTTTTGTATGGCATGAGATAGGGATAAGAATTTACAATTTTCTAAATGGGTATTTTAGGATTGTCTAAAAACATATTTTGCCAATTGAATTGTAGTCATGCCCTTTCCTGAACCCTATTTCGCTCTTTGTTTTTGTTTTTCAAGAAAGTCTTAGGTATTTTAGATTACTTATATGTTCACAGAAATTTTAGAATACAATGTGTCAATGTCCACAAAAAATAAAAGCTATAAATGTAAATCTATTACTTTGAAAACTTGCAAATACATTTTTTAATTTCCATTATTTATTAAAAACTACTAGTAATCTTTTCCCATTTCAATCCGTTTATATTTATTGACAGCTGTGTACACAACTAATCTTGGAATACTCTATTTTCTTTACCTTTACTATTTTTCCATGTTTTTTTTTTTTTTGAGCATATTCTCCTTTCATTACTTAATGTTTCATTTTAACAACTTTTCTTTTTGAACAGCATTGTATTATATGTATCTAATTTCTAAAATACTCATATTATTGCTCATAAACTTTCAGTTGGTTAACCACTGGTTGTCTATAATTCTTTGATCATGACTTTATTATTTATAATAATCTCATGTCCAATGTTAAACTTTTTTCCAAATTTCTTGCTATTTAGTATCTCAATCTTTTGCATCCTTTGTTCATTTATATACTTAAAATACATTTTATGCTTTTTTAGCACATCAAATGCTTACCTTGAAATAAAAAATGTAATACATTTTACTTAACTGTTTTTTTTTTCTTTTTTGAATCTTGTTTTGAGGAAGAAGTAAAAAAAAAAAACTGTTATAAAG
This sequence comes from Mirounga angustirostris, assembly GCF_029215605.1. Taxonomy (NCBI): domain Eukaryota; kingdom Metazoa; phylum Chordata; class Mammalia; order Carnivora; family Phocidae; genus Mirounga; species Mirounga angustirostris. The sequence goes on along the minus strand of NW_026991716.1, from coordinate 44,337,090 downwards.
CAACATAACCATTAAATGCTTATAAGATTTGTAGATGATTGTCATATATTATAAACTTCCAAATATGTAAAATTACCTCAGAAAGTTAAAATTAGGCTTTTTAATATTTTCAATAAATTTTTGTTCTTTAATAGATTGAGTTATTATCTTTTACTGAAGACTATTTTTTAAATAGCATATTTAAGTGATAATCTAACCAAATAGATTTTTATGTCTCTGGTTAAATATCCTGGGTTGATAACTAATTAATTGTTGGTTAAGTCAATTGATGATATTACAACATATCTGATCATATTAAGCTCTCTGTAAAAAAGCAGTGATAACTGTGTATATATGATAACTATGTCACAGACACCTAGAGAACTGAGAACATCTGAAGCAAATATTTTTAAGATAGAAGATCCTGCATTATCAGAAATTTTTGGTTAATGACTCCCAAGTAGATTTGGTATGAGTCTTTCTTTCTCCTCTTCTTAACTAGGTAACAAACACAGCATATATACACACGTATGTGTATGTATGTATGGTATTTTAAAATTTTTGTATTAACTTTGTATTAATTTACGCTTAAGTCCTTTTAATATTTCTTGTAAAGCTAATTTAATACTGATAAACTCTTTAGTTTTTGCTTGTCTGGAAAACCCTTTTTTTCAAGTCTGAATGATATTCTTACTAGTAGAGTATTCTTGGTTGAAAGATATTTTATTTGGGTTTTTTTTTAAAGCACTTTGAATATGTTATACCACTCTTCCTTTCTGGCCTGCAAAATTTCTGCTGAGGAATCTGTTTATAGCCTTAAGGGATTTCTCTTGTAAAAGAGCAATTTGTTTTTCTCTTGTTACTTTTAAGATCTCTCTTTGTCTTTAAGTTTTGACATTTTAATTATAGTGTGGCTTTCTTTGGGTTCATCTTGTTTGGAACTCTCTGGGATTCTTGGATCTGGATGTCTCTTTCCTTCCCTAGGTTAGGGAAGTTTTTAGCCATTATTTCTTCAAATAAGTTTTTTGCCCCTTTTATTCTTTCTTCTCTGTCTGGGACCCCTATAATGCAATTGTTGTTTCACTTGATATTGCCCCAAAGGTCCCTTAGGTTATCTTCATTTTCTAAACTTATTATTTTTTTTTTCTTTTTGCTGCTCTGTCTGGTGAATCCCATTGCTTTATCTTTTTTCTCACTGATCTGTACTTCTACTTTATCCAGTCTGATGTTGAAACACTCTAATGTATTTTTCAGTTTAGTTATTGGATTCTTCAGTTCTGTGACTTCTTTTTGGTACTTTCTTATGTTTTCTCTTTGTTGAAGTTCTCACTGTATTTATCCATTCTTCTCCTAAGTTCAGTGAGCATCTTTATGACCATTACTTTGAACTCTTTATCACATAGATTGTTTATCTCTATATCATTAAGATTCTTTTGTGAGGTTTTGTCTTACTCTTTTGTTTGGAACATATCTCCCTGTTTCCTCATTTTGACTCTGTGTTTATTTTTATGTATTAGGTGAAACAGCTACTTCTCTTAGTCTTGAGGGAGTAGCTTTTTGTAGGGGATGATCCCTCTTGTTCAACTTTGCCCTAGCTCTTGCTTGTCTCTCAAACCTTAGTGACTGCTTGAACCATATAATTTATTCTTGATATAATCCCATTATTGAGGGTGTGTCAAGATCTGTCAGTGATCCAAAGAGGAGAACTTCATTTAGCACCTAATTTCAGACTGATTGGAAGACCCTTGAGCAGCAGCTTTTGTAGTATGCAAATATATACTGTCCTGTGAGGCCACAGTTGTAATTCCTGTTGGCCTCTAGGCCAGGAGATCTGAAGACATTCCCTGAGTAATAGTTGCAAAAATCAAGACTCCAGACAAGTGTATAAACTCCTTTTTGAGAAGTATTACCAAGCTGTAGTGAGGCCAAGTGGGTATGCAAGAATGGGGTCTCACTGCTTCTGTTTCCTGGAAGCACCTCCTTAGAGTCTAAATGTGTGTGAAACCTGAAGCCTGGCTGAAACTCCAGGCTAAGTGAATAGGTTTTTCATGGGAAGATTTGGGGTGTTTTAGTCTGCTATCCATGTAGCTTTCTAGAGTGGTGAGTTGCAGAGAGATGTCTTTCTGATTGTTACAGTACCAAGGAACTCTGGAATGCCATCCTCTGGGCCTCCAGGGTCATGTGATCGAAGGGTGTCCTCTACGTAGACTGTGCATGCCTACTGGCTTTAGCAAGGAGCTAAAGTATTCCAGGCACACTTACTGGCTTCAGAAGGCATTGGGAGAATGTCTTGTCTGCGTGTGCCTTTGGACTTCAGCAATGTAATAAGAGGGAGCCTTGTTTGTGTGCATGAACCTGCATTAGGTTGGAAGTGGGAGGATGCTACAAGTGCTCATGCTCATCAGCCCCAGCCAGGGAAAGAAGAACACTGCTACTGCTCATGCTCTCTGGTCTCAGCATGTGCTGCAACCACTTGTGCCCACTCATCTCAGGTAGTGGGAGGGTGCTGTATTTGAGTTCATCAGCCTGTGCTGGCAGGCTACGTGGAAAGTGCCACAATGGCATCTCCAGTGTGTCTGTCTCCTGCGAGCATTTCAACAGTGCCCCACTCCTCCAGCCAGTGCCTCCAGACCAGAAAATGAATCTCTACCAGTTATAATCTAGGAGCTTTTAGACTGCCATTTTTTTTTTACTGGGTTTTGGGGTGAGATCACATGCAAGCCCTCTAAGAGAGGAATCAGTTTCCTAGAGCACTTTGGAACCCTTGGACATCAGGTCTGATGGTTTTCCAAGCCAGATGTACTGGGGGCTCATCTTTCTAGTGTAGATCCCTGGGCCAGGGTGGTCAATGTGGACTGTTATATGATAGCTAAGTTTTACTCTTCTATTCTAAAACAGTGCTGCTCTATCCCTCTTTTAATTAGTCATCTCACTGGTATCTCTGAGGCTTTCCCCAAACTAGATTTCATGTTGGAATGAATAACCTGCTTCCTCTGTTCATCTCTCAGTTTTATCCCTCTAAGAAGACCATAAAATTTGGACAGTTTTTCTTAAATAATTAAAGGAACAATTAGCTATTTACCTAGTGGTTCATCTTTATTTCTTACCATACTAATTTCATCACACCTGTGTACTTTATATAGTTTGCAATACATGTAGAATCTTAGTCTGAACCATGAAAAAGATCCCATTTCATTTGCCATATGGTTACAAGATCACATATATGAAACTATAAAATTATAATTTTAAAATCATTAACGTGTCCTGTTAAATATGTTTTACATCTGTCATTTATATATAAACAGAAAAGGGAACATTCACTAAACTGACAAAGAGAAATACGATCTTGTTTAGTTTTGGGGGGAAAAGGAACATATATATATTCTTGTAAAATCTCATACATATATATAAAGGAAAAATCCACTAAAAATCTAATAGGGCATGGTATCATCAATAAAAAGAGGACAGAATTAGATCTTGATATTCCTTTTCTGTTCTATTGACAGAAACAATTACAGTTTAACAGGTAAAAGTGCATACCTCTGAAAGTTTTTTGATTTCTAGTGGATGTGGTCTAGGGTAGGTATTTTTTAAAATCTTATTTATCAATACTCTTAGTGAGATTTTGGACATGGAAATTTGCCCTGAACTGGGCAGGGAATAGAGAACTAACTTCCTCCTACATTGAAGTAAGAGGATGAGTTTCTAATGGCAGGGTGAAGGAGCATAGGTAGGCTCAAGAGATGATTTAGAAATAAGATCAACTTGACTTTGGGATGGTGGAGAAGTCCTCCTGCATTCTCACTTACACAACCGGATGGATAGCGACACCATTCACTGAAATGGAAATATGAAAATGGAATCCACGTTAGGACAAAAACATGTGCTAAACCCTGGAGCTAAGAGAATTCTGGACTGGATAAGTTTGCAAATGGGATGCCTCAATGTATGCTCAGTGGAAATTATAGAGTGGAAAAAATAGAACTAATCCTTGAGGAATTTCATAATTAACAGCTTGACAAATGGTGAATATCTAAAGAAAGAAAGAGTAAATACTTAGCTCACTTCAGCCTTTATAAAATTTATTCTTAAAGCACTGATTGAAGGAAGGAAGAGGGTGCCTATTTCTTTTAAAGACTAAAATAAGTTTGCAGTTATAGACTGCAATTTAGTAAAGCATTTCCTTCCACAAAGGAGCAGCCACCTTGTAGCTCCTTCAGAGGTATACTCAATGTTCTGTTGAACAAACTTCACTTGCCCACAACAGAGCATACCCTTCAAAGATGCCCTTTTCTCCATTATTTCCTATAGTTACTGTGGACACTCTCTCAACTGCATACCCTGATTCAATATTGTAACAAAATTTTCTTTAAATGCATTTTCTTGTGGCACATACTTTAAGGAGGAGATAAGGAGGATTAAAAAGGAAAGGTTTTTATTTGACTAACTCAAAGATAATTTGGAAATTATTCAGGATGTTAAACTCCAGCATCCTAAACAGTAAGTAAACAGGATATAAGATTTGGACTTGTGAGTAGCAGGCATACTGTGATAGCTACCAATATATGGACATGAGCCCACACAGCAGGAGGATTGCTCAGTGGAAGGATTTAGGCCAAAAGCCAATGGAATTACTGATGGTTTCTACTGAGCATCTTAATATGTAGGTGCTTTTCAGGACAAGATTTTTTTAAATTTTTTTTTAATTTTTAATTTTTTTATTTGAGAGAGAGAATGAGAGAGAGAGAGCGAGCACATGAGAGGGGGGAGGGTCAGAGGGTGACGCAGACCCCCTGCTGAGCAGGGAGCCCCATACGGGACTTGATCCCGGGACTCCAGGATCATGACCAGAGCCAAAGGCAGTCGCTTAACCAACTGAGCCACCCAGGTGCCCCTCAGGACAAGATTTTTGAACATAACTGAGCTGACATCATAATAAATATACAATAGTCACACATAGATCAATAAAGTCAAAGAACCTCATTAAACAGATGTTATCTTGAGAAAAACAACAATCTTAGAGAAAAAGATATCTCCTTGGTAAAAGACAGTAGATTTTTTGTCTAGAAAGAGTTACCCTGCCAGTAAGTCAGCTCCTTCCTATGAGGACCTTGTCTTTGTTGAGGGCATCCTGGAGGGTGCTCCTGTTTCCTGGACCACCTCAGGGCATCTAACAAGGGTTTCTGTCTCCTCTCTTTCCTCCATACCAAGGACTCCAGATTGAAGAATCATGGTAGTTAATAATGAAATGAAATATTACAAATAGAAGAGATGGTAGGTACTTACATATTTAACTGTACTAAGGAAAGGGATATTGTACACATATAATTATTTTTCTCCTATCTTCATTCTAGGTAGTCATGTTTTCCAGCTGAGATTCTGTGTGAAGGAGGGGTAGACCCAAGACAAATTAGGGAGCTTTAGCAGTCATCTCATAGGCTTTCCATTCAAGACTGATATCCAACTTTTGCAAACTTGGGTAACAAGTGGAATTTTAAGAAACCCTGCCAAAATGGGCATCAATGCCAGACAAGGGAACTGGTGAATAGGAAGGGCCAATAGAGTAGTTGGTTTCCATCACCTCTTCTCCTTCAGGCCATGAATAGAGACTGGGAGCAAGAGGCTCCCCAAGAAATCCTAGTTTAGCAGTTGTTTCCTTTCTCTTCTTTGCCCTATTTACCACCTCTTCCTGTTAACACTCACAAAACAGCCTGGTCTGCATAGAGCTACTAAGTGACCTGTTAGCAACCTTGGTTCCTCAGCAGGCTCTAAGCCCTAAGAACTAAACCTAGGAAATGCCTCCATTACTGCTTAATGAATATAGAAAACTCACCCTACCTCAGTCTTTTGCATTCTGTAGAAACAGCTGAGTAATTTTTCCTAAAGCATTGTCTAGGATATTTGTCCACCTAGTATACAAGAACACAAATTGGATGTGCCATGGTACATTCAAAAAACATAAATATCATACATATGTACATATATGTCATATACCTATCTATCATCTATCCATTTAGCTATGTATCTGGACTTCCTCCTTCCAATGCTAATGAAATTCTCAGAAGGCTTATTTGCAAAAATAAAGGCAGCCAGAAATATTTCTCCTTCTGGAGCAAAAGACCTGAGCAATATTTGTAAATTCCAGAATAATCATTCATTTACATCTTCAGAGATAATAAGACTAGGAGTGGTAGGCAACTAGAGGGAAGAGTATTTACTAGAAGCAGCATCTCTGTCTCTGTGTTAATGTGGGCTAAACAACCAGAAGTGTAGGTAGGCAGAGAGCAAGTTGCTCTCCCTAAACACTTTCTTCACATTCACAGCCATTTCATCATCCTTAAAGATGATATGTTGACATTACAGTTATTAGCACTTTGACTGGAAGATATTAGTCATCGTAGTGTGAAAACAAGACTGGGAGACGAGAAGAGAAGGTGGACTTGGGGTGCTCCCTTGGCTGTTAACCCACCAACAAAGGTGAAGTTTCACTCCCAGGCTTGCCATCCTGCACCTCATCCCATTTCCCTCAAATAACAGAATCTGGCTGTACCTCCAAGCACCACATTTATATTATGCAGCACTCACACATCCCTGTTAAAGCAGGGGGTGAGTGCCCCTTTTTAAAGGTTATCTTTGGCAAACTCATAATTCCACAGACCAGTGTAAATTATTCCCTAAAACAGCTGAAGAAAGTCATCATGATAAGCAGGCCAGGGCACATCTTCTCTGCAGAGCTGACATTGTTACTACTGAGTGAGTGTTCTGTTTTCTCCTCACATCATTGCACTCATTGAGTGTAGCACCCAGATATCTTTGTCAAGTCAAATAAAAATAAAATTTCTTATTTGATTGCATTTATATCATGATTCTGAATAGTGATCTACCTTTTCATGCCAGGTGCTCTTTCCCTAGATTCTTTTACTCTGCCTCTCTTCAGAAATTCTGACTTCCAGCCACTTCACATTTCTACAGCTGTCAATATGGACTTTATTTTACCTTATAACTTATTTAAGCCCACGCTACTTCATTAACTTCTTCCTATATTTTCAGATGAAGAATTTGAGCCAAAATTATGTCTGCATATGATTGTATTCTCATGTTGTTATATTAGTGTTGCCAGACTATCTAACTGAAAAAATAGAAGTTACCGAGGCATGAGCCCAAATCTGTGAGCCAACCTATGCAAATTCAGAAAATGTCTTGGTCAAATAGCTCTGCCTCCTTGATTTGTGTATAATTTATGTGGAGAGGACAGCAACTTAGATATTAAAGAGCTTCTGGCAAAACAATGCTGTCACTAGAGAGATTTGAAGAGGAAGTTATATGCTTGTTTAAAAGAATTACCTTCAACCTTGAACTTAACATACTTTTAGTCACATCCTATAATTGTTTGACAACATTTCTACATTTCACTTTCTTTTAAAACTAAAATGTCCCTTCTGATTTTATCCTATCACTAAGGTGACACATGTCTGGGTAGTCAATCCCAGTTCATGCCTGTTGTCCCAGAACCACATCCAATTTAGCATCTTGCCAGAATTTTAAATTTTATTCTGCTATTAATAGTTGCATTAAAATACACCCAGATAAGCTTGGTATAACTGTACTTTTTTCTACTCATTTGTGCAAAGTTCTTGTCTAGTAGTGTGAGATGCATGGATGATGAACAACTTTCATACTTTAACATGTGGCAGAAACTGAACGCCAACAGGGGCTGACCTGTTTCTCTCTCTCTCTCTCTTTTTTTAAACATTTCTAGACAGATTTAAATTAGCATCTCACTTTGAAAGACAGTATGCAGGGGATGCGCAGATGAACTACACTTGGACAGGACTGGAGTGAAATAACTCTTTCCAGTCTCCTTTAGTGGCAAGAAAAGTAATCTAGCCTGTGCCAGATGGCCACTTGCTGTAACAGACAGCCGTGCCTCCCTATGGCAGCAATCTGCAAGATGCCCGCTCTCTAGGCTGCCAGTCTTTTTGAATCTTGTAACGTGGAAATTATAGGTTAGGTCTTTGTGAAACATATGCAGGCAATAGGATGATCGACTCTGGCATAGAACATGGGCTAGTCTAAATGACTGACTTACTGCATTTTTGCAATTTATTGTGATGTGTAAAACTAAAATAATTCATTTGATTTATTGTTTGGTAATGCTTTTTATTCTGTGACAAATCAGTTTTGTATCAACAAACTAAAAGATAAGAAAACCTCATGTTAATGAAAAAAACAAATGCTAAATTTCTGCTAATCAAGAATATTAATAGATGTGTAACTTGCAGAGAAGGTTGACAAATAACACCAAAGAGGCCATGGTGATGGGGACCACATAAAACTAGGAAAGATTGTGTAATATAGCAGTCTTGAAAAGTTAATGGTTATTTCAGAAGACTTTGCTCAAAGACAGCAACTTCTTGCAACTTCAGAAGGTATGCTTACACATCATTCTGTGAAGCATGACTTTTCATTCACATCAAATGAACATTTTCTAATTTAACATTACTCATTTTTTTATTTTAAGATTTTTGTTCAAATATGTATCATCAAATTATAACAGTGTGTTAACTTTACTACCAGAAATTGAATTTTGAAGAATTAAACAGTCCAAGTTTTTATGTTAGTGTCATTATGCCCTTATTTTGAAAAGCATTGTTAATTCTGAGAATTCATTTTTTTTCAATTTTGAAATAAAAAGAAATGCTTTGAAAGTTTATTTCACTGAAGATGAAAGATTTTATGCTAGTGTGGATAGTATAGATTAAGTTTAGAAATTCTCCATTGAAGATTTTTTTTTTTGCACTGATCATAGGAATATAGTCATGGTAAAAATAATATTCTCACCAAATTGAGAAAGTAGGAACTAAAATGTAGTTGGAAGTGGTTGTGTTCACAAATAATGTATGTGTGTGTGTGTGTGTATACATATATATGTATATAGAAGTTCCACTATTTAAAAATAGTCTGTAGAGTAGTTAGCATATATTGTACACACATACATAGACATACATAGATAGACATATATGTAGATAAATTATATTTTGTGATGGGGTGATAATAAATGTAAACAATATATTAAGCAAAGTTGGGGTGCCTGGGTGGCTCAGTTGGTTGAATGTCTGACTCTTGATTTCAGCTAGGGTCATGATCTGGGGGTCCTGGGATCAAGCCCCGTGTCAGGCTCCATGTTCAGTGCAGAGTCTGCTTGTTCCTCTCTCTCCCCTTGCTTGCTCTGTCTCTCTCTCTTTCTCTCTCTCTCAAATAAATAAATATAAATAAATAAATAAAATCTTAAATATATATATTAAAGCAGTATGTACTTTTTGCCCTTTATTAATCACATTTTAGAAATGCTCAAGGCTTTGAATAATTCTTTGTAAATCAACTTATGCATTATATCCTTGTTTTGAAACTATTGTAAAGGTGAATTTTTTTTTTTTTTAATTGAAGTACACTTGACACACAGGTTACCTTGGTTTCAAGTAAGGTATACCTTAAATTTTGGTTGCATTTACTTTAAAGGTGTTGTAAATATTTAAAACTATTTTGGGGGGAAAGAAACATTAGTTAATAGGAAGATTTTGAACTTTAAATGAAAGTTAGAAGAACAGTAAGTACTCAATAAGAGCTCAAGGGGTATACAAAATATAGAATCATAATTTGTTAATTGTACTTGGGAATGTCTTCAGTTCTCTTGATTGAGCCCATATTACTTTTTATTTTAATTCCAGTGTAGTTAACATACAGTGTTATATTAGTTTCAGGTGTACAATATAATGATTCAACAATTCTATGTATTACCCAGCACTCATCAAGATAATTGTATTCTTAATCCCCTTCACCTATTTCTTTTTTTTTTAAGATTTATTTGTTTATTTTGAGAGAGCGAGAAAGAGAGAGAGAGAGAGAGTACATGAGTGGGGGAGGGTCAGAGGGAGAAGCAGACTCCCCGCCGAGCAGGGAGCCCGATGCGGGACTCGATCCCGGGACTCCAGGATCATGACCTGAGCCGAAGGCAGTCGCTTGACCAACTGAGACACCCAGGCGCCCATCCCTTCACCTATTTCAACCATCCCCCCTACCTATTTCCCTTCTGGCAGCCATCAGTTTGCTAAGAGTCTGTTTTTGGTTCGTCTTTTTTTTTTTTTTTTCCCTGTTGTTCACTTGTTTTACTTCTTAAATTCCATATATAAGTGAAATCATATGGTATTTGTCTTTCTCTGACCTACTTTGCTTATCATTATACTCTCTAGCTCTATCCATGTCATTACACATAGCAAGATTTCATTCCTTTTTATGGCTGAGTAATATTCTATTGTGTATATATACCACATCTTCTCTATCTATTCATGAACACTTGGGCTGTTTCCATAATGTGGCTATTGTAAATAATCTGGCAATAAACATAGCGTTGCATGTATCTTTTCAAATTAGTGTTTTCATATTCTTTGGGTAAATACCCAATAGTGGGATTACTGAATCACAGGGTAAATCCATTTTTAATTTTTTGAGGAAACTCCATACTGTCTTCCACAGTGGCTGTATCATTTGCATTAATACCAACAGGGCAGGAGAGTTCCTTTTTCTCCACATCCTTTCCAATACCTGTTTTATCTTGTGTTTTTGTTTGTTTTTTATTTTAGCCATCCTGACAGGTGTGAGGTAATATCTCATTATAGTTTTGGTTTGAATTTCCCTGATGAGTGATATTGAGCATCTTTTCATGTGTCTATTAGCCATGTGGATGTTGCCTTTGGAGAAATGCCTATTCATGTCTTCTGTCCATTTTTAATTGGATTATTTTTTTAGTTTGGGTTTTGTTTTATGACCTTGAGTTGTATCAGTTCTTTATGTATTTTGGATTCTAAACTTTTATTGGATATGTCATTTACAAATATCTTCTCCCATTCAGTAGATTGTCTTTTAGTTTTGTTGGTTGTTTCCTTTACTGTGCAGAAGCATTTTATTTTGATGAAGTACCAATGGTTCATTTTTGCTTTTGTTTCCCTTTCCTCAAGAGACAGATCTAGAAAAATGTTGCTGTGACCAGTGTCAGAAAGATTACTGCCTGTACTCTTTTCTAGGATTTTTATGGTTTAAGGTTTCACGTATAGGTGCTTAATCCATTTTTTGTTTGTTTTTTTCAAAAAAAGTAGGAAGGGAAAAATGAATTTTGAATTTATTTTGAACTTACTTTTGTGTATGGTGTAAGAAAGTGGTCCAGCTTCATTATTTTGCATGCAACTGTCCAATTTTCTCAACACAATTTGTTGAAGAGACTTTTCTCCCCATTGCATATTCTTGCCTCCTTTGTCAAAGATTAATTGACCATATAATTATGTCTTTTTTCCTGGGGTTTCTATCCTGTTCCATAATACTACAGTGTTTTGATTACTACAGCTTTGTAGTATAATCTGAGATCTGAATTGTGATGCCTCCAGTTTTGTTTGTTCTTTTCGGAATTGCTTTGGCTCTGTACAAACTTTAGGACTGTTTGTTCTAGATCTTTTTTTAAGATTAAAAAAAATTTTTTTTTATTTGCGAGAGAGAGAGAGAACAGAGGTAGAGTGGGAGGGAGAAGCCAACTTCCCACTGAGCAGAGAGCCCAATGTGGGGCTCGATTCCAGGACCCCAAGATCATGACCTGAGCCGAAGGCAGATGCTTAACTGACTGAGCCACCCAGGTGTCCCTGTTCTAGATCTTTAAAAAATGCTATTGGTATTTTGATAAGGATTGCATTAAGGGTGTAGATTGCTTTGGATAATATGGATATTTTAACAATATTTGTTCTTCTAATCCATGAGCATGGAATGTCTTTTTTGTGTCATCTTCAATTCCTTTCATCAATATTTTGTAGTTTTCAGAGTATGGGTCTTTCATCTCCTTGATTAAGTTTATTCCTAGGTATCTTATTATTTTTGGTGCAATTGTAAATGGAATTATTTTCTTAATTTCTCCTGCTGCTTCATGATTAGTGTATAGGAATGCTACAGATTTCTGTACATTGATTTTGTATCCTTTGACTTTACTGATAATCATTTCTAGTAGTTTTTTCGGTGGAATCTTCAGGGTTTTCTACATATCATACCATGTTTTCTGCAAGTCAGGAAAATTTTACTTCCTTTTACTGACTTTTATTCCTGTTTCTGATTGCTGTGGCTTGGGTGTTCACCACTATGTTGAATAAAAGTAGTGAGAGTGGATATCCTTATATTGTTTCTGACCTTAGAGGAAATGCTCTCAGTTTGAATATGATGTTAGCTGAGTTTTTCATATATATTGAGGCGTGTTCCCTCTAAAACTACTTATTGAGGGTTTTTATCATGAATGGGTACTTTATTTTGTCAAGTGCTTTATTTTTATCTGTTGAAATGATCATATGGTTTTTATACTTTGTATTGTGATGTATTATGATTGATTTGCAAATACTGAACCACCCTTGCATCCTGGGAATAAATCCCACTTGATTGGGATGAATATATTTTTTTAATGTATTGTTGAATTACATTTGCTAATATTTTTTGAGGATTTTTGCATCTATGTTTACTAGAGATAGTGGCCCACAGTTCTCTTTCTTTGTTGTGTTTTTATCTGGTTTTGGAATCGGGGTAATACTGGCCTCATAGAATGAATTTGGAAGTTTTCCTTCCTCTTCTATTTTTTGGAGTAGTTTTTAAAGAACAGATATTAACTCCTCTTTACATGTTTGGTTAAATTCAACTGTGAGGCCATCTGGTTTTGGACTTCAGTTTGTTGTGAGTTTTTTTATTATCCAATTTCATTGCTTATAAATGGTCTGTTCAAATTCTCTTTCATCCTGATTCAATTTGGGGAGGTTATATGTTTCTAAGAATTTGTCCATTTATTCTAGGTTGTACAATTTGTTGGCATATAATTTTTCATGATACTCCTTTACAATCCTTTGAATTTCTGTGGTATTGGTTTTTATTTCTCCTCTTTCATTTCTGATTTTATTTGAGCTCCTCCCCCCGCCCCCCCATTTTTTACGAGCCTGGCTAAAAGTTTATCAGTTTTGTTGATGTTTTCAAAGAACCAGCTTTTGGTTTCATTGATCTGTTCTATTAGTTTTTTAGTTTTTATTTCATTTATTTCTGCTATATTGATTTCATTTATTTCTGCTATAATGTTTGTTACCTCTTGATTTAGGGTTTTTTTCTTTTCTAGCTCCTTTAGGTGTAAGATTAGGTTGTTTATTTTTTCTTGTTTCTTGAGATAGGCCTATATTAATACAAACTTGCCTCTTAGAACAGCTTTTGCTGCATCCCAAAGCTTGTGGGTCATTGTGTTTTCATTTTCATTTGTCTCCATGTATTTTTTGATTGCCTCTTTGATTTCTTGGTTGACCCATTCATTGTCTAGTAGCACTTTCTTTAATCTCCATGTATTTGTGGTCTTTCCAGATTTTTTCTTGTGGTTGATTTCTAGTTTCATAGCATTGTGATTAGACAAAAAAAAAAAAAAAAAAAAAAAAGCATGGTATGACTTTAGTCTTTGTGAATTTGTTGGGACTTATATTATGGCCCAATATATGATCTATTCTGGAGATTGTTCCATGTGAACTTGAAAAGAATGTGTATTCTTCTGTTTTATGATGGAATGTTCTGAACATATCTGTTAAATCTATCTGGTCCAATGAATTATTCAAAACCACTGTTTCCTTTTTGAAATTCTGTTTGGATGATCTGTCCATTTATGTAAGTGGGGTATTAAAGCCCCCTACTATTACTGTATTACTATCAAATTGCTTCCTTTATGTTTGTTAACTGCTAATTATTTGGGTGCTCCCATTTGAGTGCATAATTATTTACTATTCTTATATCTTCTTGTTGGATTGTCCCCTTTATTACTATATATATTCAAAGAAGTAATAAATATATTAATATATTTTGTCACTTATTACAGTCTATTTTGCCTGATGTAAGCATTGCTACCGCAGCTTTCATTTGACATTCATTTGCATGATAAATGCTTCTCCACCACTTCACTTAATATGCATGTGTCTTTAGATCTGAGATGAGTCTCTTGTAGGTAGCATATAGATGGGTCTTGCTTTTTTATTCATTTTGTCATCCTATGTCTTTGGAGCATTTAGCCTGTTTACATTCAGAGTAATTATTGACAGATATGTACTTATTCCCACTTTGTTACTTGTTTTATGGTTGATTTTTGTAGCTTTTCTCTATTCTTTTCTTGTTCTCTTAATTAGTTGACTTTCTTCAGTGATATACTTGGATTCCTTTCTCTTTGTTTTTTGCATATCTTTTGTTGGTTTTTCATTTGTGGTTACCATTTGCTTTACATATAACATCTGCATATAGCATTTGCCAGAGATGCAGTAGCAATGAGCTGTAGGGTGTTTTTCCCGTGTTGTCCCCTGAGAAGTTTTCATTTGTGGGCAGGGCCCCAGTCACACTAGTTGTCTGTCTCCAGCTATCTGCTACATACACAGTCAGACTAGTGTGTGTGGTTATCTTCCCTTCCCTTCTAGGGCAGGAGTTGCTTTTGAGTGGTTCTGGCCCCTGCCATGGTTGCTTACACACCGCCAGGCCTGTGGCACAACCCTGGCTAGACTCTGGCCAAGAGTGTACTGGAGGGAGAAGATCTGCAGTGTGTCAGGTGTGGGAGTGTTAGCAGGATTGCTTGCTTCGTGTCCCCTGCAGGAGGGTCCCTCCAGTATGAGGACTGATGCCTGCCTGGATATAGGGTGCAATCTGCTGAGGGGAATATGTGTGTGGCAGAGGGGGGTGGGGGACACAAGTTTCAACAAGTTAGGTAAGAAATGTTGGTGCCATGCTGCTTCCCTCAGGTGACCATGTGTTTATGTTAGGGGACAGGGGAGAGAAATGTTGCCTGACAGCTCCTTTGTTTCTGAAGAAATCTCCCAAAGTTCTCTGCCCCTCCAGCACATGCTCTGAAATAAGTAAATAACTCTCCCTCCTCTAAGCCCCAGGCAGTTTTGCAACTGCTGCTTCTATGCTCTATCTCTGCAGGCTGTTTGTTATGTTGTCTCTTAAGGGCAGGGACTCAGTTGCATCCTGCCCTCCAGGCTCTCCCAGAGCCAAGCCAGATGATTTTTAAAGTTCCAGGTTTTAAGTCCAACCTGTTGTAAGAACTCATGAAATTTGGTCCCTGTGGTTTTCAAAGCCAAATGTTATGGCAATTTATCTTCCTCCTGTGGGCTCCCCAGTGTGATAGTTTTTCTCTCCTCTCTGTCCCTGCAGAATCCCTCCCTCCTGTGGACAGTCCCGTGGGTCTGTTTAGCTCCTGACTACATCTCCTCTCTTCTACCCTCTTCAATGTGGCCTTTCCTCTACATTTGGTTGTGGAATTTGTTTTGCTAGTCTTCAGGTCATTTGGGGGGTTATTTACACTGATATGAGTGTTATCTAGTTGTATCCATGGGATGAGGTGGGCTTAGGTTTCTTCTATACCACCATCTTTTCTGGAAGTCACTTACGGGACTAATTCTTCTCTGTTCTTTTCTTCTGCTATCTTCCCTTGTGATTTGATAGCTTCCTTTAGTGTTATGCTTGGATTTATTTCACTTTTTTTTTGTATCTATTAAAAGTTTTTGGTTTGTGGTTATCGTCGAGTTCTTCTGTAACATCATATGTATATAGCAGTCTTTATTAAGTTGATGGTTTCTTATACTCAAACATGTTGAACCCATAATTTAGATAAATTTCTACTTGAAGGGAATAAAATAAAAAGTTTTATAATTTTTGCATCATCTAAATAGGGCAAACCATTGCAAAATATCACCAATAGAAGCAACTTATTTAACAAGCTGTGGTTTATAAAAGTATTTTCATTAATAGATACTCCACATAGGTATGAGAAATGATATCTTTGAAAATATCTAGGCTGAAATATTTGTACATTTCCATGCAAAAATAAAAAATAAAATGAGGGGCGCCTGGGTGGCTCAGTTGGTTAAGCGACTGCCTTCGGCTCAGGTCATGATCCTGGAGTACTGGGATCGAGTCCCGCATCGGGCTCCCTGCTCGGCGGGGAGTCTGCTTCTCCCTCTGACCCTATCCCCTCTCATGCTCTCTCTATCTCATTGTCTCTCTCAAATAAATAAATAAAATATTTAAAAAAATAAAAAAATAAATAAAATAAAATGAATATCTTCCATTTAGAAGTATCTGTTTACAGATAAAAGCTAAAAAAAGATTGCAACAATCTCCAAGTTATTTATTTTTTTTAAGATTTTATTATTTGAGGGGAGAGAGAGAGAAAGAGAGCACACACACAGGGAGAAGGAGAAGCAGATTCCCTGCTGAGCAGAGAGCCCAATGTGGGGCTTGATCCCAGGACCCTGAGATCATGACCTGAGCCAAAGGCAGACACTTCCACCAACTGAGCCACCTAGGCACCCCAACCATTTCCATGTTATTAAGCATTGAATACAAAATTGAGATAATTTTAGTTAATGTTTTATAAAATATTATCAATTCAAGATGATACTTTTTAAAGCTACATTCATTAATAAAATACCAGTGAGGGTATGTTATATGGTTAAGAATCTGATTACATATCTCTGAAGCAAAAAAATACCTTGCTTATTATGTTAGGTTCAAATAATAAATATGAAGAATCAACTTTTGCTTTGATATAGTTCATTTATTTTTATTTTATTTTTTTAAAGATTTATTTGAGGGAGAGAAAGAAAATGTGTGAGTAGGGGGGAAGGACAGAGGGAGAGGGAGAGACATCCTCAAGCAGATGCCCCACTGAGCATGGGGAGAGATGTGGGGCTTGATCCCAGGACCCTGAGATCATGACCTGAGCTGAAACCAAGAGTTGGACGATTAACCAACTGAGCCACCTAGGCATGCCATACATGGATGTATTTTAATATTTTTAAATTAAAAAAAAAATCATTTTTAAATGAAAATATTTTATGAGACCACCAATAGAAGAGACAAACCAATGTATCAGGAAATAAAATATATGTATCTGTCAGTGCCCCTTTTCATATATGAGTCTTTGTTTCAATACTATATATGTTCACCCTAACTATGATAACTTTTTACACACCTTCAGTTGCTAGTAATATTTTTTTAACTCTAATTAGTAAAAATGTTATCTCAAAATCTTCCTTTAGACAATACACTCTATATGTCTGCCTATCTCTGGAATCTCCTTTTACCAATTTAGATTGGAAATAAGCTAAGACTGTGTGGGTCTCTGAATACATACGTTAGAAACTATCAAGAAACAAAATGACCCCCTATGTAAATTCTGTAATTGGCATGAAAAAGTTAAGGAAATCATTGGATAGAAACTGGTCAGAAAGTTTCATCCAGTCTATATTACATATTGAAGGAAAAGTTCAAAAATGGTTAGATAGAAGTCCCAGTTCTTTCACTGTCTGAATTTTGGTTGTAAAAACTCTAAGTTTCTGCTGTCCAGAGCTGGCCCTGTCAGCTTGGTTCTTTGGACTGGATGAGCAAAGAGGTGGGGTTCAGCCCAGCCATTACGATCAATCAAGTTTCTGCCAACATTACAAATCTTTCCTACCTATAAAGGGGAAAAAGGGAAAGGAGCACTGGCCCTTTAGATTAATTTGCCTAGGGCTGAAATACCAACCAACCTCCATCATTCTGTTCAGAAATTCTACCCATGAGATCCTACATCATGGTTATGGTTTAAAAATTATTATTTTTTCTTTTTGGAATACAAATGAAAAAATTTCTCCTTTATTTATGGATTCATATAGATAAAATAAAAGGGTATGTATCAGGTAAACAAACCAAATATCAGATTTACCTACACTAGTTTTTTTCCTTTATTATAACCATGCAAAAACATTATGACTAGGAAATGTCAAGTGGCTATCGGCCTATCACACATAAGAAGAATGCCTGTAATTTTAGAAAACCTCATTTCCATAGGAAGGAAAATTAAAAGGCTGGCTTCAGAGGAAATTTGAGTCCCAAGTATGATTTTTCTCAAGAATCCTTCATAACGTTATTATGATCCTTTCCCATAATGTCTGGCACATAGTGCACAACAAATATTAGTTGTCTGAAATCATTGATCTTCAGGTAGCAGAGAATTCTTGCAGTTAAACTTCCCTCCATGGAAACTGATTTACCCTTTCACCTGCACTATATTTTGCAGTTCTTTTTTAGTTTAGTAAAACAAACAAACAAACAAACAGAAATATCCTCTCACCAAGAACTTGTTGGTTTTAGGGGAAGCTGCTCAATATTCCAAGTTTTATTAAAAAAAAAAAAAAATGTTTGCAATAATCTACCCAACTTCCTGTTCTTACCTCCTCGTTCACATCCATTCTCCCAACTTCCTGTTCTTACCTCCTCGTTCTCGTACCATTCTCTTTACTTCCTCCTCTTACATTGCCTCACTTCTCAAGTTTTTGTTGCCTCTATATCGCAACTCCTTTGAAGCCACTTCACCAGTGACACCCAGACCATGGATCTGGGAGCTGCGGGAAGTTTTTGCTCAATCTTAACCTTTATCAAGATTATTTTTGCAAACAAATGTAGTACTTTCCCTAAAAACTGAAATGAGGAGAAAAATAGCAGCAATATTTAAACCATCATAAGTTTTTGACATGTGGCAAAACATTTACTCCTCATTAACAATTCTACAAATGAAACGTTCTTTGAACTTTTTTTTAATTTAATTTAATTTTTTTAAGAGATTTCTTTTTTTTTTTTTAAAGATTTTATTTATTCATTTGAGAGAGAGAATGAGATAGAGAGCACATGAGAGGGGGGAGGGTCAGAGGGAGAAGCAGACTCCCCGCCAAGCAGGGAGCCCGATGCGGGACTCGATCCCGGGACTCCAGGATCATGACCTGAGCCAAAGGCAGTCGCTTAACCAACTGAGCCACCCAGGCGCCCTGAACTTTTTTTTTTTTTTAAATGGAATAACTGTTGCACAAAATTTATTTAGGGGCATAATGGTGTAGGGGTCCAAATGCCAATTAGTACTGTAACTGAGATTTGAATCCAGAAAGATTTAATCCCAGAGAACATGGTCTCGACCATTTTACCAAAATATCTTTAGGAACAGCCTTTTCTCCATTTTGATGCAATAGCAATCATAATAAAAATGTACATTCATTGTCTATTTACTCTTTGCCATGCACTTTGCTAACCACTTTTTGTAGGTTCTCTCATGTTTCCTCTCATTAACCAAGTAAGGAATGCTCTTGAACCACCCCCCCTTTAGTAAGCTAAATTATTGCTTAAAGCATTTTCATAATTTCCCAAAATCAGTAAAAGAGGCAAAGCTGAGATTTAGATCCAAGAATGGCAGAAAGCCTATCAATAAATTACAGAATAATGAATATCAGAGTGTGTGCACATGTGTCTATCTTCTCTTGTAGTAGATGATAATGATTTCAGCCATTATTTAATTTTTTTTATTAAAGTGCCAGCATTCTGAGAAGAGATATTTTCAGAAGTCCTATCTTTAAAATATTCAAATTTATAACTAATTACTTAAAAATATTCAGAAGTTTACAGGGAAAGGACACATCCCAGACATTTATATGCAGGGGTAGGTGAAAGATTAGAAAACAAACAAGGTCAGTATATTCTCTGTCACAGCTCTATGTGTCTGGAGAAAGGAACTAAGATATTCTGTTGTAGAATACTCTGTCATCTCTTCTGTCCATCAAGGATGCTTTGACAAAGGACCACAGAATGTTCATGTCTTTGTAAAACATCTCTCTCGTGTACTTCTCTAAGGAAAAAGGAGAATGAGATAGAGATGCTAAAGAATTTGAGTCTAAGTCCCACAGCTAGGTAGGGATAAAATCCAGAAAAAAACAACAACATAGTTTTTGTTTCCTATTCCAACTTAGTTCAACGTTCTAAAATTAAAATGAGTAGAAAACCTCAGGATTGTAGGAATTTACTTTCTAGACCAGCATTACCCAAGAGCAGACAATTTCAAACCTGATAGCCTAGTAAAATACTCATAAACTATCAGTTTCACTTCATTTTATTTTGTAATAAAAATCGTATATATTTAAGGCTTGCAGTATGATGTTTTGATATACATCTACATAGTGAAATGATTACTACAGTCTAATTAGCATATCCATCTCCTCCAAAGAATTCCCCAGATACCCTGCAGTAAGAATTTGAAAGAGATAGTACTGCTCATGGCTTTGTCAGGGAAGCAAGCCCTCTTAGTATAACTGGAACAAAATATATTTCTGCTCAGGTAGGAAGAGGAAAGGCTTTACTCAAAATCATTCATTAGTTTAACATTCTCTAGAATTTAACTCCACATGTCTTTTCAAAGAAGTTAAGCTGTACACATCTGCTCTCCTAGCAACTGCATTTTTTTCCCTACTGTTACAGTTCATTGCCCTGCAAGCTGCAGGCACAAATATGTTTCTATTTTTCCCTTCACATGTCTTATGAAACTTATAAAACTAATGTTTTTTTTCTAAAATATATTCCATTTACTTTATACATAAACAGACATTCATCAAATTGTGTAATATCTGGCCAATCATGAATATACTAAAACACTGAAAGGGCCCCAATGTATGCAGAGAGAAAGAACTATATCTGAGAAGGTAGGTGCATGAAAGCATTCTGACAGAAACGGAATAATAATTACTGGCTAATGAACAAGGCAGAGAGGGCATTGACAGAATACTGACAAGAAGATGCTTATGTTTAAAATTATTCCTCATCTTTCCTGTATGCCAAGTTGTCAACTGCAATCTGTACCCAGTAAAAAAAACAAAATATAAAAGACACTTGGAAAATTTATCAAATAGTCCTGGGATCCCCGCATCAGGCTCCTTGCTCAGCAGAGAGCCTGCTTCTCCCTCTCCCTCTCTGCTGCTCCACCTGCTTGTGCATGTGCATGCGCTCTCTCATAAATAAATAAATAAAATCTTTAAAAAATAAAATAAATATTAAAAAAAATAATGATACAGGATAGATGCCTTCATGTAAGTTTTGCAAGTTGAGGAGAAGCTCTTAGAGAAGAGAGAAGAAAATATGGGACTAATAGGGAAGAAGGGAGGTTGCAATCAATACAAGGTATTCATATTAGATTCTTTCTTTTGAATGGTGAAACATAAATGTTGCAGAAGAGGGGTGGAGGAGTTATTGAGAGTTGGAAAGAATCAGTACCTAAGAAAGAGATAATTTCTGTTTCTATTTTTTCAAGTATAGCAATTCAGGGACGTTTTCATAATGGATAGTTAGTAGCAGGAGATCAGAAACAGTCTTCTACCAAGTGCCCCTCGCCTCCTAGATATGTGATAACAATCGAACATGTAACTGATAACTAAGTAAACATGTAAGTGATCTTCTTCTTCTTTTGCTATCTCTATATTTCACTCAAATGACATTTTGTGTATGAAAATTAGCATCCTTGGCACTACCTAGTTGTGATTTCCTAGCTCAGAACTCCCCACAAACCTTAACTAAAAGGTCTGAAATGAACTCCAGCTCAGTTAATCATCTGTTATTCAAAGGCTCAATATGATACCCGATATCTGCTTGTTTTTAGCAAGCTGAGGGCACTCAATGCCATTACTTAACAGAAGTTCACATGATATTTAGAAAGAATCATTTAAAATTTCTCAGTGTTTAGTTGAATTGGAACTTATATCTAATTATATGAAAACAACTCAAATAGTTTAATTAGTTTAGTCATAAACTATAAATGTGGTTTGATCCACAGTCCAGGTAAATACATGATAAATCCAAAAACTATTTTTTATATCTAAAATCTAATAAAAAATAGACCAAAAGTAAAATAGCAGATGACTCCAACTACTAAAAAAATTAAGCTTTCCTCAGTTGACTTAACCTATTTGGTTCAGCATTTCTCTATTCAGTGTGGAAAACCTTTTCATATCTATTTATAAATCTTGATGTGATCTTTTCAAATATGTTCCAAAATTGTTTACTGTTTTAGAAAACACAAATTCTTCAAAATAGGGATATTTGTATTCACACTGAGCTAATCCAAAGATGTTAGAAGCAAATGAGGAAGGGTTTGCCTTATAAAATTCATCAGACATTTATAAAAGTTAATTAATCCACAAATCTTAATGCAACTTATAAAGGATAAAAACGGACTAATAGAACTGACTATAAGCTAAACAACAATAGTGATTCCAGTCTTTTTGGGAAAAAAAAAAATTAGTCCACAGACGTTTAACCTTGGAACACAAAGGAAGAACAAGGATTAGAGGAAAACCATCCATATGACCTGAAGAAAGTCATTTCTAATGTGTCTGGGATTCATTGAATTTATCTATAACACAAGAATATTAGACCAAACAAACCAGTGACTTTTATCTCTGTTTCAGAGTCTCAGTGAAGATAGAGAAAGCCAAGTGGACAAATGAGCCTTATTGTTATATGTTTAATTTATTTGTGTTCTGTATTAGATTTCTTTGGCAAACAGATTTTTCTGCAAACACGTTCGTGGTTTAGTAGAGAAGAGGCACAGAAAATGCAGAGACCATGTTAGCAAATACCTCTTCACAGGTGAGCATGTAGAATAGGATATGGGAATTTAGGAGCAAGCCATATTCAATTTTAAGAAAGCCTCTCAGCCAGGTAATTGCAAACCCTGCAATGGGGGAGGACTGGTACAACAAGGTACAGGTTTAGTCTTAGAAGGACTAAAATCTTGGGGCACCTAGGTGGCTCAGATGGTTAAGCGTCTGCCTTCGGCTCAGGTCATGATCCCAGGGTCCTGGGATCGAGCCCCACATCGGGCTCCTGGCTCAGCGGGGAGTCCGCTTCTCCCTCTCCCTCTGCTTCTCCCACTGCTCATGCTCTCTCTCTCTATATATATCTCTGTGTCTCAAATGAATAAATAAGATCTTTAAAAAAAAAAAAAAAAAAAAAAACAAGGACTAAAATCTTGTGAAGTCATGAGGGTACAGATTTGGGGAGAGTAGAATAGGGTAGGAAGATTTTTTACTTGCAGGGTGGGTATTATGTGGAGTTGGGGTGACAAAATGAGTCAGTTTTTGTTATTCAAACTGCATCATACCATCAGAATGGAAGTAGTATCAAGGGTAATATATCTGTATAATTTTAAGGGGCAAAAATTAAAAATTATGATAGTGAACAACTATCTGCAGTGTGATGAGTTTATAAAAAGGAAGATAAATGATTTCTTCTCTCTGAAGAAGCAATTCAGAAAAATAGAGATCAAGGCTGTGCAGAAGAATGTGGCTTTGAGTTTTCTGTCCATTTTATTCACACTGTGGGAAACTACATAGTCACTGCAAGAGAAAGGAGAAATGTCAAAATTGTAGAATGTGACATTTTAAATTGGACCTCTTAAATGTTGGTTGAGGAGTACATAAAGCAATGTCAAATCTTTCCTAAAATTAGGAGATTACATGGGATTTAGGACTAAGTGAACATATAAAATATTAACAAACATCTTACATTTTTAGAAGCTCAATAAGTATCTATTGAAATAATGAATAACTATATGATGTTTGAATAAACCTAACTTTTATTTTTTAATACTCATATCAAGTCTCATTGATAGCATGGTAAGGGTTTTAAATTTTTTTCGTTAGAAATTGAAAAGGTTTATCAAAAAAAACTTCTGTTGACACCCCTACATAAAGAGAAAAGCAGAACACTTTTGGCTGAATTAGTACAGCAAAGAAAGTAGAATAGGAAAATTCCATTCACTCAGCATCTTTGTTGTCTCTAAGGTGCTTCTGTCCTACCATGGGGCTCCGAGGGATTTTAATATTCGTGTGGAGACAGAACATGCTACAGAAACCATCAGTTAAATCTCAATTATTTCCAAGCAAAGATTAATCTTAGTTGCCCACACATTTAACAAAGTGTTTTAAATATATTTTAGAGATAGTAGTTGAAAGAATATTTGTGGAATAAAAGATGAACTTCAAGGGCGTAATCAGAGTTTGCAGCTATATGATAAATTTTATGTCCCCAAAATCTCATTTAATTTTGCATTCCAGAAATTTTGCTGCTATAAGCTTTTTAAAGCTCCTAAGCTTGTAAAAACAACAAAAACTTATTTTGCCAGGCTGTATATGCATCATTAATATTTCATCTGGGAAGACAACAATGTCCCAAAATTTGTACAGAAAAATGTAAACACAAGCAAAAGAATTTAATTAACTCAGATGGAGTTCTGTCAAGCCTCTGAGAATATATCTTCATTTGTCAAATGTCCCTTTATGATTCATGACCAAATATATTGAGGAAGTATTAAGTTCTATTTACTTTGTATGTTTAAGAATTCTTTACCCTGTTTATAGAAATGCTCTTGTTCTCACTTCTATAAAGGAACTCAGGAGTCATAAACATTTCATGGTTCTGATCTTAGTCATAGAGGTCGGGAAACTCTGCTTGAGAATCCATTTGTATTTCACCTAATACATCTTGATATTCCATTTAAGCTACAATGATTTACATGACACTAAAACATCCAAATGTTATGTTTTCACAAAGCTGCACACATTATTTGAAGAAAAACTAGTCAATATTGCTTCAGGTTTCAAAGATTAGATTCCTATTTTCATGCAGATAACAAATTCTAAAAATGACCATCAAAAGCCAATCTCAGGATTTTTTTCTGTACCATGAATGCAATTACCAGTTAACACACAACATTTGTTTACATATTTTATTGTAGTGTAAGACAGCAAGACTTCAGAGGGCAGCAAGAAACCAATCAGCATTCAGAAATACCCATATAACATAAATAATATATAAACACAGATTTCAGCATCATTTGTTAGCTGTTTCATCGGTATTACAGAGTTTGAATTTGATACTACTTGAAAGCATTCCCTCTGATTCTGATACATGTAAAGGGACATAGTTTGTATTTGATTATTTCCAACCCCTTCAGGTATTAGGTTCAGAAATACTGTTTTCCTTAAAATTTTAAGTTTATAAATTTAACATAAATTTATAAAATTTTTAATTTATATTAATTAGAACATAAATTCATTTAAATTTAATGTTTTTGGAATAAACTAAACTTTTATAAACAATAAGATTAATACACATGCTAGTTTTCATTATCAGCCATAAACGTGTACGGACTTTCGAGGTTCACAAAAAGAACAAATTGCAAATATTACAAATGTATTTGACATAGATTGAAAACTAAGTTGACAAAAGATGGACTTCAAAGTGAATAGATAAAAAATGATTAAAGAACAAAAACAGCTTCATCAAATTTAAAAAGATTTCATTAAAAAATTATAAGAATGAAACGATCTATCAATGAGAATTGTATGAACCGGTAAAGCCTGCTGAAGGAAGTACATATTTCAACTGAAGTATGTTAAAAAACTTTATCTTCATAGTAAATATAGGGAATAACCTACTTTAGATATTTATTTAGTTTTGCAAGCATGAGTTCACCAGCTGTGCTTTCCACTTTTATACTTCAAGAATGATCATGAAGAAACCTCTCAAATATTACCTATTTCTTGCTTTTTATTAAATCAAAATTAAGAAATAATTTACATATATTTGTTTTTTTAAAATATTTCCATTTTAAATGTACACTTCAAGAGCTTTAGACACAATTAAAAGATAGAACATTTACTTCACAATAGAAAATTTCTTTAAGCTCATTTGAAATCACCTGTACTCTTGACCCCAGCCAACAGCTGTTCTGAATTCTGCCATTGTACATTTTGTTTTCATAAATATTCACATAAATGGGCTCGTATACTTATATATTTTTGTGTCTGACTTCTTTTTCTGCCTTTTTTCCCCCTCTATTGAGTTAAGTTAGTTTTCCATAAGGAATTTATATGTTTAATGTAACCAACTATATCTGACAGCTATTTTATGGAGCTAGACATTTACATTCTAAAATTCATATAAAAAATGATATATACGAATTGGAAGATTACCAAATGCTAAAACATACTATAAAGCCTCTATATTTAAGTGTGGTACTGAGTACATAACTGGAAAGACCAGTGCATAGGTTTAGAGGTCAAGAAATTGAGCCAAGTATAAACAGAAATTTAGCATAAAGATAAATCTCAAATTACTAGCATAAAAATAGACTTTATTGTGCTTGCACATGTAGCAGACTGGATATCTCTTGGGAAAAGTATAACATTTGATTCATACCTCATTGTATATGTAAAAATAAATTTCAAATAGAGGAATGATCCAATGAATGAAAATATTGGAGAAGGCTGCAAAAGGAAATGGAAGATAGGTATGCATGATAGACACATTTTAAAAATCTTAGCATTAAGACTCTTAAGCATAGGAAAGAAACTGAGGGTTGCTAGAGGGGAGGTGGGTGGGGGGATGGGGTAATTGGGTGATGGGCATGAAGGAGGGCATGTGATGGAATGAGCCCTCGGTGTTCTATGCAACTGATGAATCAATGAACTCTATTTCATGAAACTAATAATACACTATATGTTAATTAATTGAATTTAAAAAAGGAACCCTCCCCAAAAAATCTTAGCATTAAGAGTCTTGCATAGCCACAGGAAGCCAGGTATTTCGTATACTCTGACTATCTTGAAACTAGAGTATAAGGCACGTAATTAAGCTTCCAAATATGAGATTGTCAAATGGAAATTAAATTTAGAAATGACTATTTTGGGGTCATAGCAATGATCTTCTCCAAAGGTTGAAGGCAAAGGCTTTGGGTTCTTTGGAGGTAGAAGTTGTATGTCTTCTGGCAACTTTTCTGAGTTTCATCAGTGCTGACTGGCAGTGGCAAAGCTGTTCGCACTAGAAAAGTCTGTTTTAATGTTGTTGGGTATTTTTCTTAGCATCAAAGTTTGGTTTACAGAAGTAAAGAGGTTCTGTGGCTTCCCTAGTACGTATTCCCTTTGTTAAGACAAAGCAAAGTGTTTCAGAGGCATGTTTTTAGTAAAGCAAAGTGTTTCAGAGGCATGTTTCTCTTTCTTGAAGATTCGTGTTGTGTTTATGATGCCAGTACCACTTCAGGGCAGGCAGAAGGTTAAAGCAACAAGCTGATCTTGAGCCCCATTTCAGAGATGTGTCTCTGGTAGGACTATCGTTAGGATAACAGCTGTATCACCAGTGAGTTTATATCCCCACCACAAGCTCGAAAAACATGTAAAGCTACTCTGCAAGGAGGAAAACTAAGAACGGAAGGAGGTACCTGTTAGATAAGGATATGAGCATGAACTACAACCAGATGTAAAATACATGTGCTATGTTATATTCCCATGATAAAAGAGACAACCCTGTAGTAGGAACAGTCTCCAGGAAGGAGGAAACAAGCCACCCTACAATATTCAAAAATGATGCTCAGAGAACAAAAAGTTCTAGCAGCCCAGAAAAAAATAATGAGAACCTTCCCTCCTCACAGCATCTCCACATTGCTCCAGACATCTGTCAGTGTTGTCTGAATAGAGACTTTGTCTTCCAGCACTACAACTCCATTTTTCCCTTGTCCAAAACAACTCCTTTCTCAGGTTTGAATATATGTAGTGGGCTATATCTGCCCTCCTCCCCTCTTCAGCCTCACCTTGATATGCTGCTTTTGACTACTCACTAGCCACATCCAGCTAGCTCTTTAAAGGCACCCATAATTCTTTAAGTATGTTTTTTCTGGTCTTTTCTAAGAGGCATCAGATATTATCCTTAGCTTATTGGTTGAAATATTATCTCTAGTCACCAAGTCAAGCATTACAAATAAGTGCTTGCTTTTGGCTGTAAGGGTGTTTAGCTCAGCATTATTCTCTTGGCTTTCACACACACACACACACACACACACATGTTTTATATACTGTGTGTGTGTGGTTAATGTATTATTCCTGTGAATATCACTAGTGGGAGTAGGATTTATTTGTCCTGTGTAACCCCAGGAGAAGGGCCAACTAAGTATAGTAAGTTTGTAGGGATGATAACTAAAGGAGGTAACTATTAATACCAGAACTGTAATTTATTTAAAGGAAGCTTTAATTTATTGAGGAAGCTCTAAACTCATCATCTGCTTTATCCTTGGTGATGGCTTATATCCTTTGCTTCCACATTTATAGCATAGATTCAAAGTTGCATTTGGTTCCTGAGAATTGCATAAATAATAGGTTGGATGTTATTAAAGTAGGGGAAAATGTATGATTGATTGCAAAAATCATGGATATTTAGTGAAAGAAAGGCAATTTGTTTAAAATCGTTGCTGTAACAATTCATTATAATGGAAAGTGTTATTATGATACATGCTTTTCATAAATATGTAAAGATAATTTGCAAGATACACAACTGAGATAATCATTTGAATTTTTCCATCATGCATTTTTCCCCCCTCATGTCATTTCCTCTGTTAATTCAAGGAAATAGCCAAGGCATTTTTATCTCAGGGAAGCTGAGTTGAGTTTACACACAAAAGTTCTTCTTGAAACCTGGAAAGGAAAAATCGTTCAAGCTTTGAAAAGCACTGAAAATTTACATCAAGAGAACATAATCCAAACCTGGCTTCTGCTACTGAGTTATTTGGGATGATGTCCCAGGACACATGGGTCATAGGATATTGAATGCCATCATTCAGAAGAAACTATTATTTGTGGTTAGCTTTTGTATAGATTTATTTTCATATACAAAGAAGCATATTTATATGCATTGCCTCATTTATACCACAACTCTGTTGGATAAGTTTTATATTATTATTCTCATTTTATGATAAAAGATTTGATGCTTAGGTGGATTAATTATATTGCTGAATAGAATGAAATTAGATTGTAATGAGCAGTGATTTGAAAGTATGTCTTCTGACTCCAAGTCTATAGACATTCCTCCGTGCACAGATTTAGCAAGATTATATTAAATTCCAGAAAGATCTTGTAAGAAATAATAATCATGTGCTGGAAATTACTCATGCATTTTATTTTTTTTATTTTCTTATTTTTATTTATTTTTATTATTATGTTAATCACCATACATTTCATCATTAGTTTTTGATGTAGTGTTCCGTGATTCATTGTTTGCGTATAACACCCAGTGCTCCATGCAGAACGTGCCCTCTTTAATACCCATCACCAGGCTAACCCATCCCCCACACCCCGCCCCTCTAGAACCCTCAGTTTGGTTTTCAGAGTCCATCGTCTCTCATGATTCATCTCCCCCTCCGATTTCCCCCCTTTCATTCTTCCCCTCCTGCTATCTTCTTCTTCTTTTCTTTTTTTTCTTAACATATATTGCATTATTTGTTTCAGAGGTACAGATCTGAGATTCAACAGTCTTGCACAATTCACAGCGCTCACCATAGCACATACACTCCCCAATGTCTATCACCCAGCCATCCCATCCCTCCCACCCCCCACCACTCCAGCAACCCTCAGTTTGTTTCCTGAGATTAAGAATTCCTCATATTAGTGAGGTCATATGATTGACTTTCTGATTGACTTATTTCACTCAGCATAACACCCTTCAATTCTATGCACGTCATTGAAAATGGCAAGATTTCATTCCTTTTAATGGCTGCATAATATTCCATTGTATATATACACCACAACTTCTTTATCCATTTGTCTGTCGATGAACATCTTGGCTCTTTCCACAGTTTGGCTATTGTGAACATTGCTGCTATAAGCATCAGGGTGCACGTACCCCTTCGGGTCCCTACATTTGTATCTTTGGGGTAAATACGCAATAGTGCAATTACTGGATCATATGGTAGCTCTTTTTTCAACTTTTTGAGGAACCTCCATACTGTTTTCCAGAGTGGCTGCACCAGCTTGCTTTCCCACCAACAGTATAGGAGGATTCCCCTTTCTCCACATCCTCGCCAACATCTGTCTTGTCCTGACTTGTTAATTTTAGCCATTCTGACTGGTGCAAGGTGATATTTCATTGAGGTTTTTTTTTAAAGATTTTATTTATTTATTTGAGACAGAGAGAATGAGAGAGACAGAGAGCACATGAGAGGGGGAGGATCAGAGGGAGAAGCAAGCTCCCTGCTGAGCAGGGAGCCTGATGTGGGACTCGATCCCGGGACTCCAGGATCATGACCTGAGCCGAAGGCAGTCGCTTAACCGACTGAGCCACCCAGGCGCCCCTCATTGAGGTTTTGCTTTGGATTTCCCTGATGCCGAGTGATGTTGAGCACTTTTTCATGTGTCTGTTGGCCATTTGGATGTCTTCTTTGGAAAAATGTCTGTTCATGTCTTCAGCCCATTTCTTGATTGGATCATCTGTTCTGTGGGTGTTGATTTTAAGAAGTTCTTTATAGATTTTGGATACTAGCCCTTTAACTAATATGTCATTTGCAAATATCTTCTCCCATTCTGTCGGTTGTCTTTTGGTTTTGTTGACTGTTTCTTTTGCTGTGCAAAAACTTTTTATCTTGATGAGGTCCCAATAGTTCATTTTTGAGCTTGCTTCCTTTGCCTTTGGTGATGTTTCTAGGAAGAAGTTCCTGCAGCTGAGGTCGAAGACATTGCTGCCTGTGTTCTCCTCTAGGATTTTGATGGACTCCTGTCTCACATTTAGGTCTTTCAACCATTTGGAGTCTATTTTTGTGTGTGGTGTAAGGAAATGGTCCGGTTTCATTCTTTGAGGGGGCCAGCTCCAGCCGGGGTGGGTCTCTCATAGGAAAGGACAACGTCAGTGAATGAGGAGACACAGACACAGGGTCAGGTTGCAAGCATCTCCTCCTGACAGCCTTGGAGGAACTTTATTTATATGTTAGGATTTTTTTGTTTTTCCAGACTTTTGTAACATGTGATTATGTTTTTTCACAATTGATTGAGATAATCTTAGATCATTTTTTTGATTACAGACATAGCCTTCTTTTATTTTTCCTTTGTAATGATTAACATGACCTTTATTGATTTCCACTTATTGACTTTCGCTAAAACTAGAAAACAATATGCAAAGAGAAAGGTGCTAGACAGAGCGTGACCGTCTTGCTATTTTGTTCTATAGCACAGGAAATAAAATGAACTGTGGAACAGCCTGAGCTGTTCCTTTCTTAGAATCTTGCTGCTTCTGAGGCGCCTGGGGGGCCTCGTGGAATTAGTTTCATTATGATTGCTTAGATAGGCGTAACTAAGATGAGTGGTCACTTTATCATGAAACCCCAGAAATATTCCCACAATTATAAAGATTGCCATAAACAAAATGAAAGAGAATAGCAGGAGCCAGCTGTGGAGTCTCCTGTTTTCAGGATCGTCCCCCACACTTGGACTTTGTCAAACAGCATGAGTAGCTTGGCTTGCGCCAATTCTTCTGCATGCGGCTGTTTTTTTCCCAACACCATTTGTTGAAGAGACTGTCTTTTTTCCACTGGACATTCTTTCCTGCTTTGTCGAAGATTAGTTGACCGTAGAGTTGAGGGTCCATTTCTGGGCTCTCTATTCTGTTCCATTGATCTATGTGTCTGTTTTTGTGCCAGCACCATACTGTTTTGATGATTACAGCTTTGTAATAGAACTTGAAGTCCGGAATTGTGATGCTGCCAGCTTTGCTTTTCTTTTTCAACATTCCTCTGGCTATTCGGGGTCTTTTCTGGTTCCATACAAATTTTAGGATTATTTGTTCCATTTCTTTGAAAAAAGTGGATGGCATTTTGATGCAGATTGCATTGAACGTGTAGATTGCTTTAGGTAGCATTGACATCTTCACAATATTTGTTCTTCCAATCCATGAGCATGGAATGTTTTTCCATTTCTTTGTGTCTTCCTCAATTTCTTTCATGAGTGTTTTATAGTTTTCTGAGTCCAGATTCTTTGCCTCTTTGGTTAGATTTATTCCTAGGTATCTTATGGTTTGGGGTGCAATTATGAATGGGATTGACTCTTAATTTCTCTTTCTTCTGTCTTGTTGGTGTATAGGAATACCACTGATTTCTGTGCATTGATTTTATATCCTGCCACTTTACTGAATTCCTGTATGAGTTCTAGCAGTTTTAGGATGAAGTCTTTTGGGTTTTCCACATAAAGTATCATATCATCTGCAAAGAGTTAGAGTTTGACTTCTTCTTTGCCAATCTGGATGCCTTTTCTTTTTGTTGTCTGATTGCTGTGGCTAGGACTTCTAATACTATGTTGAATAGCAGTGGTGATAGTGGACATCTCTGCCATGTTCCTGACCTTAGGGGGAAAGTTCTCCGGTTTTCCCCATTGAGAATGATATTCGCTGTGGGTTTTTCATAGATGGTTTTTATGATATTGAGGTATGTACCCTCTATGCCTATACTCTGAAGAGTTTTGATCAAGAAAGGATGCTGTAATTTGTCAAATGCTTTTTCTGCATCTATTGAGAGAATCATGTGGTTCTTGTTCTTTCTTTTGTTAATGTATTGTATCACATTGATTGATTTGCGGATGTTGAACCAACCTTGCAGCCCAGGGGATAAATCCCACTTGGTCATGGTGAATAATCCTTTTAATGTACTGTTGGATCCTATTGGCTAGTATTTTGGTGAGAATTTTTGCATCCATGGTCATCAAGGATATTGGTCTATAATTCTCCTTTTTGATGGGGTCTTTGTCTGGTTTGGGGATCGAGGTAATGGTGGCCTCATAAAATGAGTTTGGAAGTTTTCCTTCCATTTCTATTTTTTGGAACAGTTTCAGAAGAATAGGTATTAATTCTTTTTAAATGTTTTGTAGAATTCCCCTGGGAAGCCATCTGGCCCTGGGCTTTTGTTTTTTGGGAGATTTTTGATGACTGCTTCAATTTCCTTAGTGGCTATAGGTCTGTTCAGGTTTTCTATTTCTTCCTGATTCAGTTTTGGTAGTTTGCCCATCTCTACGAATGCATCCATTTCTTCCAGATTATGTAATTTGCTGGCATATAGTTCCTCATAATAGGTTCTTGTAATTTTTGTATTCCTTTGTATTGGTTGTAATCTCTCCTCTTTCATTCATGATTTTATTTATTTGGGTCATTTCTCTTTTCTTTTGATAAGTCTGGCCAGGGGTTTATCAATCTTATTAATTCTTTCAAAGAACAAGCTCCTAGTTTTGTTGATCTCTTCTACTGTTCTTTTGGTTTCTATTTCATTGATGTCTACTCTGATCTTTATTATTTCTCTTCTCCTGCTGGGTTTAGGCTTTATTTGCTGTTTTTTCTCCAGCTCCTTTAGGTGGAAGGTTAGGTTGTGTATTTGAGACCTTTCTTGTTTCTTGAGAAAGGCTTGTATTGCTATATACTTTCCTCTTAGGACTGCCTTTGGTGTATCCCAAGATTTTGAACAGTTGTGTTTTCATTTTCATTTGTTGCCATGAATTTTTTTAATTCTTCTTTAATTTCCTGGTTGACCCATTCATTCTTTAGTAGGATGCTCTTTAGCCTCCATGTATTTGAGTTCTTTCTGACTTTCCTCTTGTGATTGAGTTCTAGTTTCAAAGCATTGTCGTCTGAAAATATGCAGGGAATGATCCCAGTTTTTTGGTACTGGTTGAGACCTGATTTGTGACGTAGGATGTGATCGATTCTGGAGAATGTTCCATGGGCACTAGAGAAGAATGTGTATTCTGTTGCTTTGGGATGGAATGTACTGAATATGTCTGTGAAGTCCATTTGGTCCAGTGTATCATTTAAAGTCTTATTTCCTTGTTGATCCTTTGCTGATGATCTGTCCATTTCAGTGAGGGGGGGGTGTTAAAGTCCCCCACTATTATTGTATTGTTGTCGATGTGTTTCTTTGCTTTTGTTATTAATTGGCTTATATAATTGGCTGCTC
Source organism: Mirounga angustirostris (assembly GCF_029215605.1). NCBI lineage: Eukaryota > Metazoa > Chordata > Mammalia > Carnivora > Phocidae > Mirounga > Mirounga angustirostris. Next base: position 44,303,420 of record NW_026991716.1, on the reverse strand, counting down.
CCATGTTAGGGGCATAGGTATTTACAATTGTTAGATCTTCTTGTTGGATAGACCTTTAAGTAGGATATAGTGTCCTTCCTCATCTCTTATTATAGTCTTTGGTTTAAAATCTAACTTGTCTGATATAAGGATTGCCCCCCCAGCTTTCTTTTGGTGTCCATTAGCATGGTAAGTGGTTTTCCACCCCCTCACTTTCAATCTGGGGGTGTCTTTGAGTCTAAAATGAGTCTCTTGCAGACAGCATATCAATGGGTCTTATTTTTTTTATCCAATCTGATAGCCTGTGTCTTTTGATTGGGGCACTTAGCCCATTTACATTCAGGGTAACTATTGAAAGATAGGAATTTAGTGCCATTGTATTGCCTGTAAGGTGACTGTTACTGTATATTGTCTCTGTTCCTTTCTGGTTTATGTTGCTTTTAGGCTCTCTCTTTGCTTAGAGGACCCCTTTCAATATTTCTTGTAGGGCTGGTTTGGTGTTTGCAACTTCCTTTTGTTGTTGTTGGTCCTGGAAGCTTTTTATCTCTCCTTCTACTTGCAATGACAGCCTAGCTGGATGTAGTATTCTTGGCTGCGTATTTTTGTCCTTTAGTGCTCTGAATATATCCTGCCAGTCCTTTCTGGCCTGCCAGGTCTCTGTGGATAGGTCTGTTGCCAATCTAATGTTTCTACCATTGTAGGTTACATATCTCTTCTCCCGAGCTGCTTTCAGGATTTTCTCTTTGTCTCTGAGACTCATAAGTTTTACTATTAGATGTTGGGGTGTTGACCTATTTTTATTGATTTTGAGAGGGGTTCTCTTTGCCTCCTTGATTTTGATGCCTGTTTGCTTCCCCAAATTAGGGAAGTTCTCTGCTATAATTTGCTCCAATATACCTTCTGCCCCTCTCTCTCTTTCTTCTTCTTCTGGGATCCCAATTATTCTAATGTTGTTTCATCTTATGGTATCACTTACCTCTTGAATTCTGCCCTTGTTATCCAGTAATTTTTTACCTCTCTTTTTCTCAGCTTCTTTATTTTCCATCATTTGGTTTTCTGTATTACTAATTCTCTCTTCTGCCTCATTTATCCTAGCAGTTAGAGCTTCCAGTTTTGATTGCACCTCATTAATAGCCTTTTTGATTTTGACTTGGTTAGATTTTAGTTCTTTTATTTCTCCAGAAAGGGTTTCTCTCATAACTTCCATACTTTTTTCAAGCCCAGCTAGTATCTTTAAAATCATGATTCTAAACTCTAGATCCGACATCATACTAATGTCCGTATTGATTAGGTCCCTGGCAGTCGGTATTGCCTCTTGTTCTTTTTGTTGAGGTGATTTCTTCCATCTTGTCATTTTGTCCATAGGAGAATAGATGAATGAGAGAACTAAATGTTAACAGGGTAACAAGGTCCCCAGAAAATATACACTAAACAAATCAGAAAAGACCTGAAACCAGGGGAAAAGAAAGGGAAAGAACGAGAAAAGAAAAAAAAAAAAAAAGAAAAAGATAAAAACAAACAAAACAAAAAAAAACAGAATATGATCAAATATGATCAGGCTGGTGCATAGATCAGTGCCACACATTAGATTTTGGGCGTATTTTGGTCTGTTAGAAGAAAGTACCTCCCAAAATTTTAAAGAAAGAAAAACTTATATATGTACAAAAATAAGGGTTAATATGATGAAGGGATGGAATATGACTGTAATGATGAAAAGTATAAAAGATTTTATAAAAGGAATTGATAAGAAGTTGGTTGAAAAAGAAAGAAGAGGATTTAAAAAAAAAAAGGGAGAGAATGTGATCAGGCAAGAGACTAGAACAAAGCCATACACTAGAGATTTAGGGTATATTTTGATCTGTTAGAAGAAACTGTATCTCAAAATTTTAAAGAGAGAACAACTTATATATATATACACAAAAAATAAGGGTAACTACTATGAAGGGATAGAACATGACTCTAAAAATGAAAAATAAAAATTATTTTTTAAAAAAGGGATTGATAAGATATTCGTTGAAAAAGGGAAAAAGAAAAATTCAAAAAAAAAAGTTAAAAAAAATTAACTTTGAAAGACTAAAGAATCATGGTAAAAAAGCCATGGATTCTGTGTGCATTATTCCCCCAGCGCTGGAGTTCTGCCATTCTCACTGATGGGTAAACTTGGTCTTGGCTGGCTGTTCTTGCTGATTTTCTGGGGGAGGGGCCTGTTGTCATGGTTCCCAAATGTCTTTGCCGGAGGCGGAATTGCCCCGCCCTTGCCCGTCTGGGCTAAGTAGTCTGCTCAGGTTTGCTCTCGGGAGCTTTCGTTCCCTGCAAGCTTTCTGTTAGGCTTTGGAGGTGGCCTCTGATTGAATGTTTCTGTCTCCCGCAAGCGACCCCATGTGGAGTTTCCAAACCCAGCAGATCCCTGCGGTGGGCTCCTGCACCGCTCCTCCCGGGGGAGGAAGGGGAGTCTCCCTGGATCTGCCACTTGTTGGGTCCCTGCTGGAAGAGCAGTGGCCCAACTGTGCCACGGATCATGGTTTAGGGCAACACTGAGCTGAGAGCCTGCACCTCGGCTCCGTCTCTGCAGCTGGCTTCCCTGCTTCAATACCTGGGAGCTCTGCCACACTCAGGCACCCCCGGTCTTTCTGTGACCCTGAGGGTCCTGCGACCACACTGTCCCGTGAGGGTTCCACCCCCCGCTTAGCCACTGGAGCGACGTCCCTCGGAGGAGCCGACTTCTAAAAGTTCCGATTTTGTGCTCCTGGGCTCTATCACTTGCCAGAAGTGGCCGATGGAGGTCCCCTCCCCCACCATCTATCCTCCCGAATATTGCCTCAGATTCACTTCTCCGCACCTCCTACCTTCCGGAAAGTGGAAGCTTTTCTGTTCGTAGAGCTGCTGCTAATCTTTTCTTCGATCTCCTGTTGAGTTCATAGGTGTTCAGAATGGTTTGATCCCTATCCAGCTGAATTCCTGGGACCAGATGAAATCCAGGTCTCCTACTCCTCCTCCATCTTGCTCCGCCCCCCTCTCATGCGTTTTAAATAGGACTAACCTCTTACAATCTTAGAGCATGTAGAAATTTACATTTTCAAAGAAAATTATTTTGTTTTCTATGAATTAATGGCCAATTTATCCACAAATTCCAGAACAAAATATGAATTTAAAGCACTCAAAATGACTGCTTGGAATTTGCTTCATTTCACTCATAGAATCAGAGTGAAAGCACCTGGTAATTTTGCTTGGTCATAGGGCTTTAGAAAAATTGACTTTCAGTGTTGATGAAATAATATTTTAGATGACAAATATTGGCAGGAGGACAATTTACTCTGCTGATAACATTGAAGAAAGCATTTTCATCTTCAGGTTTAGTCAGAAATCTTTGGAAGGATGAAATTTACAAAATGACTGCTTTGTGACTTTGCAAGATGACGTTAACCTTTGATGACTCTGAATGCCAACATCTTAGATGATAATTCCTTTGGTTTAAAAAGTCAGAAGGAAATAGAATGTCAATTGTACAATGGATTAAATTGAGGAAAGCTCACATTAAAATTCTGAATTCTATCAAAAAATAATAAAAATCCTAGAACAGTTCTCATTCCCAGGGAAATGCACCATATGTCCTCTAAAACACAGGCAGAACCAAGTACATTAAGAGAACAATTAAAGCACTGTCCCGCAGTGATGAAATATCAGTTCCTCACCTGTAACAATTTTTTATTTTACTTGGTTTCTTTCATAAAGTCAGTTATTTATTGTTTTCATGGTTTATAAAGGTAAAACTTAAGATTGATTTACAATAACAAAAATGGATTGCCTTTAGGAAATATATGTTTATTATGTTCAAGTCCAGTGTTTTATTATATCAATGTTTTTATTAACATGTAATCCCTGAAGATCTATTATTTTGTTTTGTTGAAAATATTCAATTGCCTGACAGAAGGAAATGAACTATAGGCAGAGGAAGGAAGTGAAAGAGTTAATAAGTAATGTGGTATCATCTGCATAGCATATATGGGAATAAGATAATTTTCACACTGATAATCAGTTGATACATCATAAGATTACCCATGGATGTACCACATATCAAATTCTATTCTTTGCTATTACCTGGATGTCTTTTGCATAATATCAAATTGAGTTTTCAAAGCCATATTTAAATTAAGTAGATGATATAGCATTTTGGTTAAAAATGTGGGCTATGAAATATTGCTCTCAAACACTGGCTGCAACTCATGCCATTAGTATATGCATGCAGAATTTACTTAACTCTTTAATTTTTAATTTCCTTCTTTAATGAAGAAATTCATAGAATTTTATTTTTAAGATTTTGGTGTTGTGTGTGTGTATATGAAATGGAATGAACCCTGAACCATGTAGAAAAGTATCTGACACATAGTGGCTAACATTCAGTAAAAATTAGCCTATTTTATCATCATCATCATCAACTTTTGGTTTATATTAAGTTTTAAGGTGCTCAGGTTTTATTGCTTACATGGTAACAAGAAGCAAGGCTTGGACCCATTCACATGAGAGTGAAACTTGGATATAAGACTCTCATGTAAAGCCCAGAAACTTAAATAAGTAAGTAAGTCAATAGATGATTGATTGATAGATGATGATGACAGATGGATGGATAGATAGATAGATGATAGATAGCTATAGATAGATGATAGAAAATTTTAAAAAGATCATTAGTAAGAAGACACCATAATGAAGGTGCTCCTGCTCAGCCACAGGATGTATAGTTTTGAGCTGAACTAGATCTCTCTCCCACCTCCTTTTTTCTTAATAATGCTTTTAGTGAGATGTACTTGTGTATTTTGCATTTATCCTGCTTTTTTTCTAAATCTTTTTTCCCATGAACTTTAATTATCTTTGAGAATTTTTCAGCTGTTATCTTTTATTAACAAATTATAAAACCAAAGTTTTATAAATCCACCTCTGATCAAGTTTTTATATCCCCTGCTGGGCTGTTTATATTACCTTCTTGTAAGTTTTTATTCAGGCACAACTTCTCATTCATACATCAAGTTATCTTGTCTGGTTTTATATAAAATTTAGGGAGAGAGTTTGAAACTCTGGGAGATGTATCTTTCTTTAGAGGGGATTTAGTTTGCTTCTGGAAGGCAGTTATGCAAGTATATCTATCAATTCCATAACAACTTAAATGAATCATGGACTTTAGTGATTCAAAGCTGGTTAGCAGTCATTGTGAGGTCTGGTAAAATTTCTGTATAATTTTTCTCCCAGGGTGGAAGTTTTCTGAGTATTCCATTGGAGAGCCTGGTTATTGACCAGAGCTCTTCCCACTTGAGGTGGCCTCAGCTCTAATTGTGCCCTAAGGCTGAGGAATGTGTAGAAATCTTTGTTCAGCTTCTTAGCCTCGCAATGTCCATGTTCACAATTGGCAGATGCACTTATTTTGTCCATATTTTCCACTTATTCTCAATGTGAGAGATACATAAATGAAATTGAAATCCAGAAGGAGAGGATAGAATAGATGAAACAATATTTAAAATGGTAATAGCTGAAAAATTTTCAATGATGGTTGAAGTTAATGGGCAAAAGATTCAGAACCCAAGCAGGAGATATGTAAAGAAAATATTGTCTTTATTAAATTGAAACTGTTGAAACACAAAATAGAGGGATACTCCATTTGCCACTAACATGTATCTTTTGGGCTACACTGTCTTTGAAAATGATGTATTTTTTAGATGATAAAACACAAAACTTATGTGTATGACTTAAGGAGGTTTAAATGAAGTACGTTATAAAGACCATAATTTAGTCCTAGGTCTTCCTCACTGAGTTGAAAGATGTCACAATATGCCCAGGGATGGTTTGATTTGGCAGTGGAGGGCCTGGGAGAATCATAAACTATTATCGTTGAAGACTAATTTCCAAATAGAAGACTTTAGCATTAAGTTTTGCTCAAGTTATGAAAAGGAAGATGTGAAGGTTGGTGAAAATTTCAATGAGAACTGAACCCTAACCTAAAACCTAACAAATGGTAGAACTTTTAAATAACGATACTGGAGAAAGATTAGTTTTTCTGGAAGAAGGAAAGTTTTGAGAAGAAATTAGGAGTTAAAATAAGTATACCACATTCAGAGGAATATGGATCAACCATTTTAAGTGCAGTGGAGGGTTTGTGAAGAAGCCTTGAACATGACATTATGTAATACAATGTTAAATGTAACATTGTATAATACAATTGAGCAATGTTCTAAAAGCACTAAAATGTCATAGCAAAAAATGGGCTTCAGTTTTTGGGGAGGCTTCCATTTTAAGTAAAATGATTAGGGTTATAGTTTTTATTTTATTGATTGGGATTATAGTTACAGAATTCTTTAGATGAATATATCTGGTTAACATTTTTAAACAATTTCTGTATGTCAGGCACTGTGATCAGAAGTAAGAATGTAATCAAGGATACATTCTTAAATTTATTGTTGTGGTATCCCAAAGATGACAACTATCTAAATCCAAATCTTTTCAATATGTCTTCAAAGAAAGAAAGGGGAGAGATGGGGGGAGGGGGGCAGGGAGAAAGAAAAGGGGAGCAGGAGGGAGAAGGAGAGGAGGAAGGGAGGGAGGAAATGTCCATACTGATCAACTCTGACAACAAATAAAATAACCCATAACCTACCATGTAAATTCAGTAGAAGATAACACAAAAAACAAAACAACAAAAAATTATACAAATCGAGTAAAGCCCAAACCATCACAGAGAATCAACAAATTGTACCACTTAAAGTGCAGATGGGGATGGAGCCTAGGAATAGTTAACAAACAATCTCCCCAAAGGCCTGGTACCTGGTAGATCAAAGCACTGGCTGCTAAGGAATAAAAAGGGCGTTGGGAATGTATAGGGTCAGAGGTAGCAACCTCAGGAATGTTTCCCTTAGGGAGAGAAAAGCAGGAGGTGCCTGTTTAGACTTTTAAGATAAGCAAATGAAAGAAATAGAAGACATTAAATATTCTGCAGAAACAAACCTCATAAAATCAGAACACACACCAACTCCCTCCTACCTTCAAAAAGAGTATTCAAATGAAAGAAGTTGAACTTTACTACACCAATAAAAGCTAGCAGCAGTCTTGACTAAAAAATTTCTATTTTTCTGCTAAAATCCTTCACTCCCTTCTATATATTATTGTTATTGATCATGCAGGAAAATGAAACATTTCAACAAAATAGCAGAAAATATCTTTAAAAGGTATCTTTATAGAAGATCTTAGGGGTGCCTGGATGGCTCAGTCGGTTAGCATATGACTTCCACTCAGGTCATGATCTCAGGGTTCTGGGATTGAGCCTCCAGTCAGCTCCCCACTCAGGAGAGAGTCTGCTTTCTCTCCCTGTCCCTTTGCCCCTCCCCTGACTCATGTTCTCTTTCTCTCTCTCTCTCTCAAAAAAATAAAATCTTTAAAAAAAAAAGATTTAAACTTCTGTGCTTGCTATAGGCCCTTTTTACAATTGGATAAAGCCATTGACTCCATTTTAGAAAAAATATTATAAATTTATTCGTAATACAAAATACATAAGATTACAAAGGAAACAAAATCTGTTAAAATGTAATTTAAAAATATTTTTTAAAATATTAAAATATTAGTTTTTCTTTACTAGCATATTGACTAAGATTTAACAGTAACTTTTAATTTTGAGCATTAAAATGTAAAAATAATGTTATGAGTTGTATTCAACAACTATAATGTGATAAAAATATATCTCTGACCTCTACTGGTAATAAATTCACAGGAACTGCTAATACTACTGTAGTTTGTTAACTTCGTTTATAACATAAGTTGATAGTAAACTTCAATGAGAAACTAGCAAAAAATATATTTATAAAAGGTTACAGACCCCATGTGTGTTCATGTGTATGAAAGTGTGTGCATGTGCATACACTCATTTCCATAGAAGGGTTAAAAAGAAACTAAAATAAAATGGTCACCTCGTGTAGAGTGAGGTGACAAATTTTTCAAGAAAAATATAGGAGAAAATCTGTGAGACCTTGGGTCAGGCAAATATTTCTTAGCTATGACACAAAAAGCAATGTTTAGAAAAGAAAAAAATGATAAATATAACCTCATCAAAATTCAGAACTATTGGACTTTCAAAAACACCATTAAGGAAATGAAAAGACAACAGATTGGAAGAAAATATATGCAAAAGAAAAGTCCATGAAACACTTATATCCAAAGTATACAAAGAAAATGTATACTTCAATAATAAGAAACAACCCAATTAACAATTAAGCAAAAGATTCTAATATCTTTCCACCAGAGAAGATATGCAAGTGGACATTAATCCCATGAAGAGTTTTTCATATCACTAATCATTAGGGAAATGTAAATTAAAGTCACAATGAGATAAAATTCCATACCTACTAGAATGAATATAATAATAATTTAAAGGATAAGTAACATAACAAATGTTGGTAAGTGGGGCGCCTGGGTGGCTCAATCTGTTGGGCATCTGCCTTCGGCTCAGGTCATGATCTCAGGGTCCTGGGATCGGGCCCCGCATCGGGCTCCCTGCTCCACGGGAAGCCTGCCTCTCCCTCTCCCATTCCCCCTACTTGTGTTCCCTCTCTCGCGTGTCTCTCTCTGTCAAATAAATAAATAAAATCTTTAAAAAACAAAAAAACAAAAAAAAAACAAATGTTGGTAAGAATAAGGAGAAATGGAAATTCTCATACATTGTAGGTGGTACTATAAGATGCTGCATTCACTTTACAAAACATTTTGGCAGTCCCTCCAAATGTTAAACATAAATTCACCATATGACAGAGCTTTTCCCCCTCTTAAGTAACTACCCAAGAGAAATAAAAACATAAATGCACATAAAAACTTGTATGTGGATGTTCATAGCAGTATTATTCAAAATGATCCAAAACTGGTCAAAATCTGAGTGTCTATCACCTGGTGAATGCATAGACATAGTGGGATATTATGCATATCGTGGAATACTATTCAATAAAAGGAAGGGACTACAGGTGTATACCACAACATGAGTAAGCCTCATAAACGTGTTTAGAAAAGCCATGCATAGGGCGCCTGGGTGGCTCAGTTGGTTAAGCGTCTGCCTTTGGCTCGGGTCATGATCCCAGGGTCCTGGGATCAAGCCCCGCATCGGGCTCCCTGCTCCGCAGGAAGCCTGCTTCTCCCTCTCCCACTCCCCCTGCTTGTGTTCCCTCTCTCACTGTGTCTCTCTCTGTCAAATAAATAAATAAAATCTTTAAAAATAAATAAATAAATAAAATCTTTAAAAAAAAAGAAAAAAGAAAAGACTTCGCTTAAATTTAAAAAGAAAAAAAAAAAAGAAAGAAAAGCCATGCATAAGAGACTGCATATTGTATGATTCAATTTATATAAAATATTCAGAAAAGGCAAAGGTATAGAGATGAAAGTAGATTAGGGTAGCTTGAGGTGGTCACGAAGTCAGGAGAATGGAAATTAACAGAAATGTGCCTGAGGAATTTTATTGGGACAATGAAATATTCTCAAACTGACTATAGTAGATGGTTGCACATCTTGGCAAATTTACTAAAAACTTGAATTACACACTTGAAAAAGATGAATTAAATGGTACACAAAATTTGCAAAAAAAAATATTTTTAAGTTATTGAGAAATGGTCACATGTAGGTGGTTGGGTGCAAACAAAGGGAAATGGTAGTATTTAAGATAAGAATTTATTGTATGCCTTTCTATATAATGTTTACTTTTGAATCATGTAAAATGTCTTATCTATTCAACAAATTAAAATTTTTTAAAACTAAAAAACAGGTTTCTTATGATCACCATATATGCTACTTTTGCAAAGTTTTTACATGCTGTCTTCTCTCAATTTGCTATGTTCTTTAAGTTTTTATTTAAATTCCAGTTAGTTAACATATAGTGTAATATTTGTTTCAGGTATACAATATAGTGATTCAATACTTCCATACATCACCTGGTGCTCATCACAGGTGCACTCCTTATTCCCCATCTCCTATTTCACACATCTCCTACCCACTTCCCCTCTGGTAACCATCAGCTTGTTCTCTGTAGTTAAGAGTCTGTTTCTTGGTTTGCCTTTCTCTCTCTTTTTTTTTTCCCTTTGCTCATTTGTTTTGTTTCTTAAATTCCACCTATGAGTGAAATCCTATGGTATTTATTTTTCTCTATCCTCATTTTCTTTTATCTTTTTCACCTTCTAGGGTGTTTCAGAGGATTTATGGACTTCTTTCTTTTGGGTGCTTTCAAGATAGTATTTGCTTTGTTGCAGCATCCTATAAAGTTTTTTTTAATATTCTTTTTTCTTAGCTTACCACTTTATTCCTCACAAATAAAATTTCATTGGTAGCATGAGACAATAGAACGGAAATGTATATCCACATATCATAAATGTGTACTCCTCCGTTGTTAAACCTCTCCCTCCAAAACGGTACTTTAAGTTCTCAAATTTTTCAGTTAGAACAATTTAACTTTTAAAAGAATTTGCTAGAAACAAAACACAATTCACAGTACATTTGGTCTGCAATATTGACAAGTTGCAATTTAAAAAATCAAGTTAGAAGGATCTATTTAAAGGATCATATGTCTCCTATCCTTTTATTAATGTGGCATATCATGTTGATTAATTTGCAAATATTGAACCGCCCTTGCAGCTCAGGAATAAATACCCCTTGATTGTGGTCAATGATTCTTTTAATGTACTGTTGGATGGGTTTGCTAATATTTTACTGAGAATTTTTGCATCCATGTTCATCAAGGATTTTGGCCTGTTATCTTTTTTGGTGGAGTCTTTTATCTGGTTTTGATATCAAGCCAATGCTGGCTTCATAGAATTAATTTGGAAGTTTTCCTTCCACTTCTATTTTTTGGAATAGTTAGAGAAGAATAGCTATTAACTTATGATTACCTTGTTCTATGTTGTAATCTGAAATTAAATTATACACACACACACAATTGGTTTACTGTAGCCAAGAATAAAAATGGGGTAAATTAGACAACATTAGGTTATCTGAAATAGTAAAAGTGTGTGTATTGTGTACAGTGAGGTTTATGGGAACAAACAATGCAAAAATAAGAACAAAACCAAAGAAACTGTGTCTTTTACAATATTGCATTGAGTGTTTTAGCTGATGGTGTCTTCTTTCTGAAGAGTTGTGAGAAAAGGTTGGATATATGAATTTCTTAAAAAAAATTTTGTGGATAAAACTAGACATTTTAATCTTATTTTTCTTTTCTATGAACCTAACATCAGTGCTATGCAAAGATACTCTCAGGGAAATATTTATTATAAGGAAATTGAGAGAGGGAATGAGATCATACCTCTTCATATAAAGTTGCAATATTTTAAAAATTGTCTCATTTATGATTTTGGTATATATTTGGTATATATTCACTTGGAAAGACAGTGGATGTCATATTTTCTACACAATTGATCTTCCCCCATCTTGTTCAAGGAGACATGACATTCAGGTTCCAGAAGCAGATATCTGACTTGAACTAGTTCAATCATGTTCTTTACTTTATAAGTAAGGATATTTTATTTTGCACAAGACATGAAGCCCAAATTGAAAGGCAGAATTGAGCAGACAACACCTCCACCACCATCCCTACTACCATCATCACCACTTCCAAATTAAAATATATACTGATAAATAGTAGCTAATAGCAAACAAAGTAGTAGGTAGATCAGTAGTCTTCTCTCCCAGTGCCTTTTCTCCTGAACACACCACTTGTGACATTGGGTATAATGATCCTTAATATACTTAAAGGACAGGTTTGGTAATAATAGAAATGCAGTTTAGAATGTTTTTATTTATGTAATGCATGGTTTGTAAATCCTTTTCATCTAATTTCATTTTAATTGCAAATTATTTTTTTCCTGAACACAGGTCTTTTATCTGCTCCTCTACAATTCTTTACTAGTCTTATAGTTAAAATTTCCTAACATTTAATAAAAGTTTTCACGCCATCCTATGGTGAAGACTGAAATGTAAAATGTGTTATAAAGAATAATTTTCAACAAGAGATCAAAACTAAAAAAAACAGGTGATTCTATATTTATGCATGTATTGGTAGGAACATATATTAAAGCAAGACAAATCAATTAAGGGTTAAAGGATATCACTATATCAAGTGTTAAATATTTCACAAACCTTTAGAAAATGACTTTACAAAATAAATTATAATCTCAAAGTCATGGGAACAATTTTTCCTTATATATCATTATATATTTCCCTATATATTAGTTTTGTTTCTGAAGATTATAGATAAAATCTTAATTTCATGCATAATTCCCCATAAAAATTGCAATTATACCTATAATATTGGATAATGATATTGGATGTATATAACAGTAACAATATTGATGTGATTAGTATTTTCAACATGCACATAATCCTTGTATTACTGGTAGGTTGTGTCTCAAGATGTTCAGGGAAATGGGGCTAATGTGTAGTTACTATTAGAGTGAGTGCTCTCTGCCAATAAACTTGATTTTTCTTTCTGATTTGTTCACTACTTCATCTGTGGAATAAATAAATGAAAAGTTACTGTTGAAAAGCAATACAGGTACTACAGGGGAAAATGTTAAATCACAGGGAAAATCCTAAGCCCCAAAGTGGTAATAATGAAATGACAGCAAAGGATGTATGAATTAAATTTTATTGTGCCTTCTGATCCAGAGAGTCTATATTTCTAAGCAGGGAGAAATATATAGTATAAGTAATTCCAGATATTAGTACCTACATATCAAATGTCAATAGAATCAAGTGTATCTTTTTGTGTTTCTCATTTTTCAAAATCTGGTATTATAGTTATTTATTACTACTAATATGTACTAGCCACTTGAGCAAAGCATTTTAAACTGTGTTTATACAATATTTAAAATGTGTAGGTAGATGTTTCTTTTTTTATTATGTTAATCACCATATATTACATCATTAGTTTTTGATGTAGTGTTCCATGATTCATTGTTTGCGTATAACACCCAGTGCTCCATGCAGAACGTGCCCTCTTTAATACCCATCACCAGGCTAACCCATCTTCCCACCCCCCTCCCCTCTAGAACCCTCAGTTTGTTTCTCAGAGTCCATAGTCTCTCATGGTGGTAGATGTCATTTCTTTATGCTACATTTTAGAAAACCCAAGTTCACAAAGTTTAAGTCCCTTGATGAAAGTCTTATAGTCAGTAAGTTAGAAAGTAAACCTGGAATTTGAGTTCAGCTTTGAGTAACTCATATCTAGGATCTTTGACTCAATGGTGCTTGAGGCTCCCTCCCTCTTGGCATTTCTCAACATCACTTTACCCATAATCCCACAGGTCAGAAGTGGTTAATGGAGAGTTAACTGAGAAGATTATGGTGGGCATAGTGATGTTGTATTAACACACAGTGGAAAAAACATCAGGAATCCTGGGTCCCAGTCATGCTGTGGCCCTAAGTAGCAATATGACCTTCAATAAATTAATTCACCTTTGTATGCTTCAGATTTTTCAAATATAAAAAGATAATTAAATGATTGTTATGAAAACAACATGAGATCATGGATTTGCAATCTAGAACACTCTCCAAATAGCCATTGGCCACACAGATAAAATTCGTAATGCCAGGATCGATCCTCACTCCAAGTTCAGCCTGCCACTGCCATTATACTGGTTAAACTTTCAAAGCCTTCGTTTTGAGCTATCCATTATCTGTTTTTGTATTTTCTTTTTGGAATGACAGCCACAGAAAGTTTCTATAATAACATGAAAAGAAAAGAGTCCAGAACCTAAATATATAATTTAGAACCATTTCACACATTTTTTAAGAGTCAGTACTTTTGCTAAGTCCCTCAAAAAACTCTAAGGAGTAGCCCAAAGAGTTTAAAACCTCACCGGTTATTTTTGTTTTATTGACTCGTTTCTTAACACAGCCACAGCAGTGCGTTTGACACAAATACTACATTGATCCTAATTTTGTACCACACAGTTTTCTCTGTCCTGGATATCCCTCCAGCAGCAGGTGGCTCCCTTGAGCTGTACTTGCTATCATTTGGATGTCTCATTGCCTCAGATTCAGCTATCATCTGGTGAATGGCAATCCCTTCTTAATACCATGGAAAAAAAGGCCATCCAACTCAAGAAAATCCAGATAATCATATTGCTTTCAAGGTGACCTAAAGTTAATAGTGTATTTCTTAAGATATGCTTGAAATATGGTAATACACAGGTTCTCTCCTTTATTAAAGGAAACAGCTTGCATATGTTTCCTCTCCAGTTTCCCCAATTCAAAATTTATTCATTATGTGATGAATTTATAAGTCTATTGAGGATAAATAGCAGGAAATGATGTAGTGTTTCATAGAGACATGCCTCTCTATTCCACATTTTTCTGCCCTCATATGCTTGACTGTGGTAAGAAAGATAGAACTAAATGGATAACATATCATACTGTTAACATTTGAAATTTTACCAAGTCAGTGGATATTTTTCCTTTTTTAGATCAACAGTTTGCATGGTGACTTCTGTACATAGTTGGAAAACCCCACCAATCTGTGTTGAGGTTAAATAATTTTAGGTTTTACATCGTTTAATTTTTATATTGGGATGGCAGAAAATGGCTTTATATTTTCTCTACGCTGCCAGGTCATTTTCAAAATACAGAACTCTGCATCTGTTTTTTCCACAGTCCATACCTCATCTTGGTACGTGATACCATAAACAGAAAAAGTTGTCTTCCCTATATTTAGTTGCTTGAATCTCAGGCTGGATATTTTACTGCCCTGTAAGATGGCAGAAAATTGCCGGCAAGACAATTAAAAGCAAATAAAAACAAACCAATCTAATCCAAACAGATAAACAATAAGCACATCCAATCCCCAAATCAGGGGTCCCAGTGGTAAATACTTTCGGAAACCAGACAATTAATGAAGAGGAGCAACACACGTCCATGCAGTGAAAGAAATAGAGTGGGAATGGAGATTAGAGACTTCTTGTCTGCCTAATGATATTCATAACCAAAAACTTTAAATTAGTGTTAACTAAGCAAAGTGTATCCAGCGTCAATGTATTGTTGAATTCATGTTTAGTGACTGTGTAGCAAGCAAGGTTAGAAGATTGTGGACTTTGGCCTCTCCATTGTTTTGTTTTGTGAAATACATAGTGCTGATAAAAGAACAAAAGAGCCTTGACCCTTTGTGGTCTTATTACCAGTTACAGAAAATCTGGAAAAAATTAAATTCAGATAAAATTGAATATTAGTTCAAAAGGGACAGATTTTGGTAGGGACAATTTCCTAGTCAACGATAGTTTGTTGTGCTTCCAAAATTACTTCAAAACAACCAGAGTCTTCTGTTTTTCATAATGGAATAGATCTCATCATATGAATTGGCTGCTTCAACATTTATTCTTGTCCATTCTAGCTTTCTGTTAGAAAACAGAAATGCTTTTTAACAGAGTTCAGGGCTATGTCTGGACAAAGTCTGCCATTTCTATACACAAAAATAGCAGTTTAGAAATAAAAGGCATACTCTAATCAACCTTCATCTTAGCGGTGAATCTGAATTCCAGTTAGGTTAGATAACTAACCTAAAGTAAAAAAAAAAAAATAAATGAACATTTGTTTATTTTTATTTTTTTTTAAAGATTTTATTTATTCATTTGAGACACAAAGATAGAGAGAGAGCATGAGCAGGGAGAGAGGCAGACGGAGAGGAAGAAGCAGGCTCCCCGCTGAGCCAGGAGCCTGATGTGGGGCTCGATCCCAGGACCCTGGGATCATGACCTGAGCCGAAGGTAGACGCTTAACCATCTGAGCCACCCAGGCGCCCCTGAACATTTGTTTATTAACTTTATGCCTATATTATCACCAGTCTCCTACTCATATATAAAATATAAATCGTCTGGTATATTTTTTCCTACTTTTCTATTTTGCCAATAGCTCCAAGCAATAACAATTACCCAGTTGGAAAAAAACGTCAAATTCTACAAAATAGAATTAATATTGGCAACTTGCCTACAACCCAAACAGCGCTTACCTCTAGCAGCATAACCACAGTCTTACCTGGTATAGCAACAGATGACATCAAGGCAGAGGGTGACGTCCTCTAAAAACAGACAGGCTGGGGGCACCTGGGTGGCTCAGTCATTAAGCGTCTGCCTTCAGCTCGGGTCATGATCTCAGGGTCCTGGGATCGAGCCCCACATCGGGCTCCCTGCTCCGCAGGAAGCCTGCTTCTCCCTCTCCCACTCCCCCTGCTTGTGTTCCCTCTCTCACTGCCTCTCTCTGTCAAATAAAAAAAAAAAAAAAAACAGGCTGGATGAAGATACTCTCTCGCTGTTCATGTATAAGGGTAAACATTGTCAGCACTCACTGGAAGATAATATTTGATAAATAGTTCTTTAAACTCAGACCTTTAGGAATCTTACAGAATTTTTCAATGCTTGGTGTTTTCCAAATTTAATACTGTATCCAATCTCGTCCACATTAAGGAATGTATGATCAAGGATGCCATTTGTAAAGCACACTAAGATTCTGCCCCATGATCAGACACACTTGTGAACCAGAGACTTTGAAGTAAAGGAGAACTGTGATTCAGGGCAATCGATGCAATCACTCCACTTTGCAGAGCCCATTACTTACTTCAGTGACACTCTGCACTTGAAAACTGTATGATTGTTTCATTGCATTATCCTTTTATCTACTCATTCGAGTAATTCTGAGCATTTTCTATGTATGTGCTGAACATAGAACTGGATGCTGAGATGATAAAAGTTCATGCCTGGAAGGATCATCATCTGGCTGATGGAAAAGGTCTCAGTAATTGTTCACTCTGAGTTAAAATTAATTTGAGGTAAAAAACAAATTAGGAAAACAATGTATGGTAAAAGTACAATCATAGTATACAAATCTTGCTCTAAGTGTACAGAGGAAAGAATCTTTTCCTAGAAAGTAAGATAAAGTTTCCCAGAGGAATTGATATTTGATAATCCACAAACTCTGATGAATGAGAACAAAGGAAGACATTTTGTCCTCTTCAGTATCAGAATGAGTGCACAGGTTACTTGTTTCATGTTTCATGTTCTTTTGTTAACAGTGTGGTGGCTTTTATTAAACAGATCATTGGAACCATCCATTAAGCATATTTTACTTTTCTCAAGAAAGATTAATAGAAGGAAGATGTATATTTATGTATAGAAAAATGGGAAATTTCTCAACGGAAGACAAGTAATGAACAAAAGCCCCTTAAATACAGTTGCTTGACTGTGACATGGCTTGTGATTCTGTCCTTGAACACAGCAGGCTGCTCCTCAGCACTCGAGAATATTTCCTCAGGTTTCTCCTGCTCTGTCCTGTGGTCCACCACATTTAAACCTATTCTTTAAAGTTTTAAGATCCCTGTTCTCTTGCTTTCCTTCCTTTTCCTGAATGAAATCTTGCTCTCCAGTCCTTCCCTTCACTTACAAGGTGCTGCAATTTGGCAAAAGGTGCAAAAAAATATTCAAACTTTTTTACTTAATAATTTTATACCTAAATTGTCAAAGGGCAGCAAAAATTACTTTATTGTTTTATTATTTATTCATGTCACAAACAATAAAAAAAATACCCAGAATGCCCACATACAGTATTTTGATAAGTTGTGTTATATTCAAATAGTGAAATATCATGCAGATGTTACTAGTCCTTAAAAGAATACCCACTAATTTTATTTTTTAAATCCCATTAAAAATATAAAGCAAATGTTAGCTGTGATTATTACTAGGTGGAGGGTTTATATGTGATTTAAATATTCATCTTTATGCTTTACCACAATTTATAAGTTTTCTGTAATAAATATTATTGCTTCAATCTGAATATGCATAGAATAATGCTAGTTTAGCACTTGTCCATCTGTTTTTTTTCTTTTTTTAAACTTTTTTATTTAAACTCAACATATAGTATATTATTAGTTTCAGAGGTAGAGTTCAGCGATTCATCAGTCTTTTATAACACCCAGTGCTCATCAGATCACATGCCCTCCTTAATGCCCATCACCCTGTTATCCTATCCCCTCACCCTCCTCCCCTCCAGCAACCCTCAGTTTATTTCCCGAGATTAAGAGTCTCTCATGGTTTGTCTCCCTCTCTGATTTCATCTTATTTTTCCCTCCATTCTCCTATGATCCTCTGTTTTGTTTCTTAAATTCTACATGTGAGTGAAATCATGATAACTGTCTTTCTCTGATTGACTTATTTTGCTTAGCATAATACCCTCTAGTTCCATCCACATTGTTTCAATTGGTAAGATTTTCCTTTTTTGATGGCTGAGTAATATTCCATTGTATGTATATACTACCTATTCTTTTTAAAATTTTTTTTAATTTATTTTTTTTTAATATTTTATTTATTTATCTGACAGAGAGAGACACAGCAAGAGAGGGAACACAAGCAGGGGGAGTGGGAGAAGGAGAAGCAGGGTTCCTGCCGAGCAGGGAGCCTGATGCGGGGCTCGATCCCAAGACCCTGGGACCATGACCTGAGCTGAAGGCAGCCGCTTAACTGACTGAGTCACCCAGGTGCCCCTATACTGCCTATTCTTTATTCATTCATCTGTCGATGGACATCTGGGTTCTTTCCATAGTTTGGCTACCATGAGCATTGCTACTATGAACATTGGGGGTACAGGTGCCCCTTCAGGTCACTATGTTTGTATCCTTTGGGTAAATACCTAGTAGTGAAATTAATTGCTGGGTTATAGGGAAGCTCTGTTTTTAACTTTTTGAGGAACCTCCATACTGTTTTCCAGAGTGGCTGCACCAGCTTGCATTCCCACCAACAGTGTAGGAGGGTTCCCCTTTCTCTGCATCCTCACCAACATATGTTGTTTCCTGACTTGTTAATTTTAGCCATTCTGACTGGTGTGTGGTGGTATCTCTTTGTAGTGTTTTTTTTTTTTTTAAGATTTTATTTATTTATTTGAGAGAGAGAGAATGAGAGACGGAGAGCATGAGAGGCAGGAGGGTCAGAGGGAGAAGCAGACTCCCTGCCGAGCAGGGAGCCTGATGCAGGACTCGATCCTGGGACTCCAGGATCATGACCTGGGCCAAAGGCAGTCGCTTAACCAACTGAGCCACCCAGGTGCCCTCTCTTTGTAGTTTTGATCTGTATTTCCCTGATGCCGAGTGATGTTGAGCACTTTTTCATGTGTCTGTTGGCCATTTGGATGTCTTCTTTGGAGAAATGTCTGTTCATGTCTTCTGCCCATTTCTTGATTGGATTATTTGTATTTTTGGTATTGAGTTTGATAAGGTCTTTATAGATCTTGGATACTAGCTCTTTATCTGATAAGACATTTGCAAATATCTTCTCCATTCTGTAGGTTCTCTTTTGGTTTTGTTAAATGTTTCCTTTGCTGTGCAAAGGATTTGAACTTGATGAAGTCCCAATAGTTCATTTTTGCTTTTGTTTCCCTTGCCTTTGGAGACGTGTCTAGTAAGACTTTACTGTGGCCAAGGTCGAAGAGGTTGCTGCCTGTATTCTCCTCCAGGGTTTTGATGGATTCTTGTCTCACATTTAGGTCTTTCATCCATTTTGAGTTTATCTTTGTGTATGGTGTAAGAAAAAGGTCCAGTTTCATTCTTCTACATGTGGCTGTCCAACTTTCTCAACACTATTTGTTGAAGAGACTGTCTTTTTCCCATTGGATATTTTTTCCTGCTTTGTCAAAGATTAGTTGACCATAGCGTTGAGGGTCCACTTCTGGGTTCTCTATTCTGTTCCACTGATCTGGGTGTCTGTTTTTTTTTGCCAGTACCATACTGTCTTGATGATTATAGCTTTGTAATAGAGCTTGAAGTCTGTAATTGTGATGCCACTGGCTTTGCTTTTCTTTTTCAACATTCCTCTGGCTATTCGGGGTCTTTTCTGGTTCCATACAAATTTTAGGATTATTTGTTCCAGCTCTGTGAAAAAAAGTTGATGGTATTTTGTTAGGGATTGCCTTGAATGTGTAGATTGCTCTGAGTAACAAAGACATTTTAACAATATTTGTTCTTCTAATCCATGAGCATTGAACGTTTTTCCATTTCTTTGTGTCTTCCTCAATTTCTTTCATAAGTGTTATATAGTTTTCAGAGTACAGATCCTTTAAATCTTTGGTTAGGTTTATTCCTAGGTATCTTATATTTTTGGTCAATTAAACTACTGTCAAATACTATCTTAAGGTTTAAGATTGGGACTTTTCTTATCACTCAGCTGATAGAAGATTGGAGTGTTAGTAAAAAGTGTTGTTGGATCTGCCTTAATTTTCCTGAAAGCATATGTTTTAGGTAATCAGATTAGAGTTGAGATTTTGGCCCCAAATACTATGTTCTAATTATTTGATTTCAATGTTGTTACTTCAACCTTTGCCTGCACTTAAAAACCAAAAACTGAGAACCAAAACTCTGTCACATATGGAACACCAGGTATGTGCTTTGCACATTTAAATCTGTTTAATCTTTAAGGACAATCTTGTGAAGAAAGTGTCATTAGATACTTTTAAAAAAAGATGACTATACTGAAACTCAGGGAGGTAAAGTAAACTAGTCCAAAGATATTTAAGCGGAACCAGGATTCAAGGTCAAATTATTCACCTTGAAAGACCATACTATCATCCCAGTGCAAATAGTGTACCTCACTAGTGTTCTGGGAAACAACAAAAAACTCCCTCTATTGTTCCAAAGACTCATACTCATCAATCATTATATTTTTCTCTTTTATGGTAGAAAAAAATCTGTGCTTATTTAGCCAGACAAAATGAGAAATATATTGCTACTACCAAATATTTCACATACTGCAATAAACAACACAAAACTTTTGAAAATTCTTACGGGAAATATCTTTGCATCAAAATTATACTTAATCTGTTTTATGTTGCTACTGAAATACAAAGAAACTGTCAGTCAAACTGCCACAAATGAGATATTCGAGTTATAATTAGTTCTTATCAGTGCCTCTCAGCAAGAGTTTAGATATCCTTGCTTTTTTGAAATGATCTATTATTGTGCATAAAAACCTCTATGGTGGGAGAAATTTGAAGGTGTTTAAATCAAATTGCATGTATATGAAGGAGAATGGGAAATTACTGAGGAGAGTGGTAGTTTTCTTTTCAGGAGTTTGAGAACAAAAGCCAGTTGAAAATAATCTCTAGTAGGAAGAGAAAGAAATTACTTCAAACTCACTGAAAAATTTCTAGGTTACACTAAATACCCAGACACATTTATAGACCATGAATCTTATAGGGACATCTCTACCTATTTGTTTTGTTATTATCTTTAGTTTATAGCTCATATCCCAGGTGTAAGAGGAAATAAACCAGCTGATTATATTGTTCCATGGATGAGTCTGTTTTGTTTCATTTTATTTTGTTTTTTGATGCTAAGAAGATAAAGATACTGGAAAAAAACTAGTTGAAGTAGTTGAAGTTTTGTTTTTTGAAGCTCTAACTAGATAAGAAGAAAGTGATAGGTAAAGTGAGACTTATATGTAATGAGAAAGTAGGGACCAGAGGCTCACTAATGTAAAACACTATATTCACAGGGCATCTGGGTGGCTCAGTTGGTTAAGCCTCTGACTTCAGCTGGGGTCATGATCTCAGGGTCCTGGGATCGAATCCTACATTGGAATCCCTGCTCAGCGGGGAGCCTGCTTCTCCCTGTCCCACTCCCCCTGCTTGTGCATGTGCTCTCTCTTTCTCTCTCTCTGTCAAATAAATAAATAAAATCTTTTTTAAAAAGAACTATATTCACAGAAATAACAAGGAAGAAAATGCATCGTGTCAAGAATTGTTGCTGTTTGAATTTAACATTTCTGGATGGTGCTAATTTACATGTGGCTGAAACAGTAAAGTTGTTGGTTGGGGAAGCTGAGGTTATAAACACTTGATAGATGGTTAGAGGAATGTCTCAGGATGATGACAGTACTTGTGATAAGAGACTATGAACTAAGTATCAAAGTCATCAGTAAAAGATGGCAAGTGTCAGAAATGACAGTAGATTGTCATGAATGGCACAGTGACTCTATTTGAAGTTGCAATTTTAAATGTCCCCACATTAGAGCAAGTCAATATGACCCCAAATATGGTATGGAAATATCAGTACAGCAAATACTTTTTTCCTTGATATGGACTTGAATTGCTTTCTCTACCCATTATGTTTCCTCCACAACCATCATCCATGGGAATGCTGGGTAACATATCATTCTATGGCAATCAGTAAAAAATTACTTCTGAAGAAATTCATTTAATAGTAAGATAAGTAATAAGTTATAATTTCATAGTTTTCACTGATATTAACATTTATCTCATCAACCAAAACCGCCCTAAGATTGTGGAACGATCTAGTTAATATTAACTGTGGAATGTACCTAGGAAACACCCCTTGATTTTTGCTTTGAACAGCAATCAATATAGAGATGTTTATTGTATAACATTAATATGGTCTTAGAAAATACTTTATAGTAACAAGATTATACTTCGGTAGCAAACAACCTCAGATTTCAGTGGCTTAATACAACGCTTGTTTCCTGCTCATACTATATATCAGATAAAGTTGATGTAGACATGTGTTTGTGTATGTGTGCAACGAGGGTTGTGTATTATACTCCATAGTAGTACAATCACTAAGGGACTCAGTGTAATGAAGGGTCCAGCATTTGGAATATCAGTAGTGTGGCTGATATAGCAGGAGATGAAATAGATAGAGTGACATTCTAGTTCATATATGCTTTGCAATGGAAGTGACACATAACACTTCCACCCACAGCCCATGTCAGAACCAGTTTTGTCACCCGACCTAATGAGGAGATAAGAAACATGGGAAACCAGATGGAATGTTTGGTGAACACCATAGTGCCTGCCATAAGTCTTCTTTGATTGGCATCCAAGAGAAGTTTACAGTGCAGGGCAAGTCTCCATAATAAGATTTGTGATGGGTAAAATATTTGCCTTTTTATGTAAACTGAAAGAAAATTATTTTGAATGAAAGTCTAACATCTGCATTTCAATTTTTGGAAATATTATCTACAGAATTTGAAGTTCTGTAAATGGCCTTAATTTTCTTCACGATTTATAGTTTCTAAATATCTTGTAGTTCCAAATGAGCAAATGACAATAGATTTGTTGTCTGATCTTATTTTGTTATGATTTGATGATTGTCTAAATGATGGAGCAGCATTAGAATACCTCTGGTTCTTGGATTTCAGCTCTGCATCTACATTCTCACCTTCAAATAAATGTCTCTGACAATTTTTCTCATTCTTCATACACTCTCTTGTTCTGGCATTTTTTTCCAGCTAACCTGTTTTATATTGCTAAATTAAAATCCTAGGTATTTTACCCCTATCTCACTGATTCCGTATTCTTCCATTTGTGTCCAACTATGCCTAAAACAACCTTCTCAGTTCTGATCTTTAGAAAAATATTGAGGAAATTGCATCTCTGGGGAGATAAGGATAGGAAAGTTCTCAACATCCTTAAGTTGTATGTATGCATGTTGCATATTAGAAAAGTCCATAATCTTCATCTTTAAGTTGAGCCAAATGGGCAGTATCTTTTCCTTCAGGAACCCATAGCAATTTCCTCTCAAGTTTTTTGTTTGTTTTAATTAAAATATAATTGACATACAATATACAAAGCTCCTGGAGTTAGGCCCCATTGATTTTCTCTTTCTTTTTTTTAAGATTTTATTTATTATTTATTGAGAGAGAGAGAACAAGAGCAGACAGAGGGGCAGAGGGAGAAGCAGATTCCCTGCTGAGCAGAGAGCCCAATGCGGGACTCAATCCCAGGACTCTGGGATCATGACCTGAGCCGAAGGCAGATGCTTAACGGACTGAGCCACCCAGGCGCCTGTAGGCCCCACTGATTTTCAAAGCCAGACATTAGGGGGACCTGTTTTCTCAGTACAGGTCTCCAGGGTGGGGGATGCCCAATGTGGGTCTTGAACCTCTTCCTTCTCAGAGAAGACCTCTGTGCCTCTGATATCTCTCTGGCTTGGGACTCACTGTGCTGGGGGCATGGGTCCCAACTAGACCATGTTTCTGCTCCTCCCAACCTTCTCAATATAGCTTTTTCTTTATATCTTTTGCTATGGGATAGCTGTTCTGCTAGTCTTCAGATAGTTCGCAGAATTGCTCTCTGTATAGTTGAAACCTTGGTGTGTCCATGGGAGGAGGTGAGCACGGGATCCTCCTACACTGCTATCTCGATCAGGATCTCCTCTCAAGTTTTTGAATTTGTGGTCTACTCTTAGATACTCAAAGTGTTCACAGCAAGCAACATTATGTATTGTCCTGATTAGAAATCACATAATGATGAAAAAAAATAAAAATGTTCATAATGAATTATTGATGTTATAAAATATATTTGGTCGGGCGCCTGGGTGGCTCAGATGGTTAAGCGTCTGCCTTCGGCTCAGGTCATGATCTCAGGGTCCTGGGATCGAGTCCCGCATCGGGCTCTCTGCTCCTTGGGA
Source organism: Mirounga angustirostris (assembly GCF_029215605.1). Classification (NCBI taxonomy): domain Eukaryota; kingdom Metazoa; phylum Chordata; class Mammalia; order Carnivora; family Phocidae; genus Mirounga; species Mirounga angustirostris. Next base: position 44,278,984 of record NW_026991716.1, on the reverse strand, counting down.
GCCTGCTTCTCCCTCTGCCTCTCTCTCTCTGTCTCTCATGAATAAATAAATAAAATTAAAAAAAAAATAAAAAAATAAAAAAAAATAAAATATATTTGGTCTTCATATTCATTTTGTGATTTCTTTAGAACAATTTCTCAGTGATTCATATCTTAGAAATTAAAAGCTATGCATCAGTGTGAACCTATTATATACCTGATAGATTCCTTCAGGAAGCAGAAAAGTGAATATTTCTTCTTCCCGTTTTTTTTTTTTTACTTATTTTTCCTGAAAGAATATAAAGCAGATCCCCAAAAACGAGGAATCTATATGAAGTGATTTGTCAATTCTTCTAAGATACCACTGCTTACTTGGCTTCATCTTCTTATTTTGGAAAGTAAGTTCCTGGAGGACAGAGCCCAAATGTACTTTTGTGTCTTACTTCTCAGGATTTAGAAAGGTGTGAAAGAAGTTTGGAGGAGTTATTGTAGAAGAGATATGTATTTTCTAAATGAGATTTGGATAACAGCTTATGTCTAATCCCTCTGTGACTAAAGATGCAAAGTATTGTCAGAACAGTTTTGTTCATCAAATTGTAAAGCACAAATTTATTTTGATACTCTTCTGGCACATATGAAACCAGCAGAATTAAACTCAATCCTTAGGAGTCCTTCACATAGGATCTGTTTCTAAGAAGCAAAAGGCAGTTTCATGGGCTTGATAGTGGGTTAAAAGTAAAATGATTTGAGGACCAATTACCAGCAACTCACTAGTTAGTTTTTGATAGTTGCATGGCTTCAATATTACTTTATGACTAAATCTACTTCATTAGCAGGGAGCTATTTTCATTTTTCTAGATTAAATGTTGATGCTTATTTAGTGAGAAATGAGGGTTCTTAAGACTTGCATTTGTGTTAATTTTTATATACCTAATTAATAATGCATATAGTAAAAATAAGATCTTTATTTTGTTCTCACTATTCATAACTAAAATATGAGGCATTTTACCTCAACAATAAACTACTTTTTATGATCAATAAGGTGTAAAATATTGAGGTCCACTTATTTTATCCAATCTCCAGTGCTTGATATTCTCACAAAAAAAGATTATTTCCACAATAGCAAACATTTCTTTAATATCTCTGTGAAAGACTGATACCTGAAAAGCTGGATTCAAAAAATAATAATAATAAAGTATAAAATACAGTTCACCATTAGAAGAAAATAGGTACTTTGGAATAGTCTCAGCCTTTCATTAGTTAGGCTATCTGCTAGAAATGCCTGGGGGCAGTCACCTGGGCCCATACTACGTGTGGTGAGCCCTCCTAGCCCTCCTTTTCAGAGCCAGGGCTGTGGCTGGACTTGCCCTGTGGTTCTTATTATGATTGCAAGATGGATCTCAGAAACAACCATCAGGACATTTTGAAAAAAAAAAAAAAGGTTCATTACTTACAAGTCCTGGAATGTACATGCCATGCCTAAGGCCAAAGAGCAAGGTCTCTGTTAGAGTGAGTGAACCTGGTTCTGCATTTATTGAGGTCAGGGATGGGGTACATTGGGTTTCATGGGTTCATTCTTTATTGGGGAATTTAAAACATAAGAGCAGGAATTAGTGTGGTAATGGAAAGGCAAGTGGTCAAACTGACAGTTATATCTAGCAACGAGAGCTCTCTAAAAAAAGGAGTGCTTCAGGGTTGGCCTGGCTCTTTAGTTGTGTAGCTGACCATGTGTTTATTCAAGATGGATTCCTTTGAAGTGGGTGCCTTAGGAATCAAAAACTTATATTACAATAAAAAAATGCCAATTGTCTGGTACTTTGACTGTAATAGGTGTCAAAATACCAAAGTCAAGGAATTTTCTTACATGAAGGGGTATTCTCATTCTTTAATTCATTTAATGGCAGAAAGGCTTGAACCACATATCACTAGGCTCTGGTTATTTAGACTGAAGTGGAAGAGTAAAATTTCTTTGTTTTTTGAATTTTTCAGATTTCAGAAAAGTAAATTCTGTTCTACTTTTAACAAGTTCATGTTTGCTTTTATATAAAATATGTTGTCATGCAAAATTTTCACGTGAGTTTGACTCAGGAGATGAATCAGATTTATTTTGTAGAATGAGTACCTCTTGGAAATTTTGGCAGAGTCCTTGGTATTACAGATACACCAGTTCCAAAACATGGAACTGAAGCATGTGTTCTTTTTTTTTTTTTTTTTTTTTTTTTTATGATGGGGAGAGAGAGAGGGAGCAGGGGTAGGAGCAGAGGGAGAGGGACAAGCAGACTCCACGCTGACACAGAACCTGATTCAGACCCATTCTCAGGACCCTGAGATCATGACCTGAGCTGAAACTAAGAGTCAGCTGCTTAATTGACTGAGCCACCCAGGCACTTCTGAAGTGTGTGTTCTTAAATGTTTCATTAGGTATTACTAAACTGAGCAAGGCAAATATAGAGGAGTTGCTTAACTGATCTATTAAGTCTGAATGTGACATCATTTATTTTTACTGTTCATGTCTTATACACTATTGCTGCTACCCTTCCCACAATGCCTGATTTCCTTCCTAAGATATTTAGGGGGAAAATAATGCCTAACCTTAAATACATGATTAGCTCTACAAGGAAGTTACAAGTGGAAACTATTTAGTGTCTCATATTAGGAAATTGTTTAAATGCTTGTAATACATACAATAGAAGAAATGCTTGTACTACATACATACATAACACTAGAAGAAAATATACATACAATTGTAATACATACCATCATATAGAATACATATCACTTCATGTGTGGGGAGAGACAGTAAGGAATAAACAGAAAAATAAGTGTAATTTTACAGTAAACTGGAAAGAGAAGTACTAAAGAATGAGGAAAAAGGATAGGTGGAAGGTGATTTGGCATGCATGTTGGGACTATCCAGAGGGACAAGCTACATTTCTTTTTTTTTTTTTTTTTAACTTGAAGACAATTGACACAAAATGCTACATTAGTTTTAGGTATACAACTCAGTGATTTGACAAGTTTATACATTATGCTGTGGTCACCACAAGTGTAACTACCATCTGTCTCATTACATCACTATTATGATATCATTGACTGTAATTCTTATGCTGTGCCTTTTACTCCTGTGACTTACTCATTCATAACTGAAGACCTGTATCTCCTTCTCTCCTTCATCCATTTTGTACAACCCCCTATCTCCTCCCCACTGGCAAATATCAGTTTGCTCTCTCTATTTATAGTTCTAATTCTGCTTTTTGTTTATTTGTTGTTGTTTTTTTTTTTTTGGTTTTGGTTTTTTTTAGATTCCATTTATGAGTGGAATCATATTTGTTTTTCTCAGTCTGACTTACTTCACTTAGTATAATACCCTCTAGCTCCATCTATGTTGTCTTAAATGGCATGATCTCATCCTTGTTTATGGCTGTGTAATATTCCATTGTTTATATATACCACAGTTTCCTTGTCCATTCATCTATTGAAGGGCACTTAGGTTGCTTCCATGTCTTGGCTATTGTAAATAATACTGCAGTAAACATAGGGGTGCATATATCTTTTTGAGTTAGTGTTTTTGTTTTTCCCTGGGTAAATACTCAATAGTGGAATTACAGGATCCTATGGTATTTCTATTTTTATTTTTTTTGAGGACCCTCCATACTGACTTCCACAGTGGTTGCACCAGCTTGCATCCCCACCAACAGTGCACAAGGGTTTCTTTTTCTCTACATCTCGCTAGCATTTGTTATTTCTTGTCTTTTTGGTTTTAGCCATTCTAACAAGTGTAAGGTAGTATTTCATTGTGGATTTAATTTGCATTTCCCTGATGATTAGTGAGGTTGAGTATCTCTTCATGTATCTGTTGACTATCTGTGTGTCTTCTTTGGAAAAATTTCTTTTCAGGTCCTCTGCCCATTTTTTAATCAGATTGTTTTTTTGGTGTTGAGTTGTAGAAGTTCTTCATAGATTTTATATATTTTGGATGATAATCAGTTACTAGATGTATCATTTGCAAAGATCTTCACCCATTCAGTAGATTATCTTTCTGTTTTCTTGATGGTCTCCTTTGCTGTGCAAAAGCTTTTTACTTTCATCTCAATTGTGTATTTTTTTCTTTTGTTTCCCTTGCCTTAAGAGACCTATCTAGAAGAATGTTGCTATGGCTAATGTCAGAGAACTTACTGTCTAGGATTTTTATGGTTTCAGGTCTCATGTTTAGGTCTTTATTCCATTTTGAGTTTATTTTTGTGTATGGTGTTAAAGTAGTCCAGTTTCATTCTTTTGCATGTAGCTATCCAGTTTTCCCAACACCGTTTATTGAAAAGACTGTCTTTTCCCATTGTATATTCTTGCTTCCTTTGTCATGGATGAACTGACCATATAAATGTGGGTTTATTTCTGGGGTCTCTGGTCCTGCTCTATTGATCTATGTATCTTTTTTTTTTTTAAGATTTTATTTATTTATTTGACAGAGAGAGAGATAGTGAGAGCAGGAACACAGCAGGGGGAGTGGGAGAGGGAGAAGCAGGCTTCCCGCAGAGCAGGGAGCCCGATGCGGGGCTCGATCCCAGGACCCTTGGATCATGACCTGAGCTGAAGGCAGACGCTTAATGACTGAGCCACCCAGGCGCCCGGTCTATGTATCTTTTTTTTATGCCAATGCCAACTCTATTGATCACTAAAGTTTAGTAGTATATTTTGATATCTGGTATTATGATACCTCCAGGTTTGTTGTTGTCAGGATTGCTTTGGCTATTTGGGGTCTTCTGTGGTTCCATCCAGATTTTAGTATTAGTTCTAGTTTTATGAAAAATGCTGCTGTTATTATTTTGATAGGGATTACATTGAATCTATAGATTATTTTAGGTAATATGGATACTTTGACAGTAAATTGTTTGAATCTGGGAACATGGAATATCTTTCCATTTGTTTGTGTCATCTTCAGTTCTTTCATCAGTGTTTTATAGTTTTTATAGTACAGGTCTTTCACCTCTTTGGTTAAGTTTATTCCTAGTTATTCTTTTTGGTGTAGTTATAAATGGTGGTTTTTAAATTTCTTTTTTTTTTTGCGACTTTGTTACTGTATAGAAATGCTATGGATTTATGAGTATTTTTGTATCCTGCCACTTTACTGAATTTATTACTTCTAGTTGGATTTTAGTGGAATATGTAGGATTTTCTATGTATAATATCCTGTTATCTGCAAGTAGTGACAGTTTAACTTCTTCTTTACCAATATGGATGCTTCTTATTTATTTATTTATTTTTGTCTGATTGTTGTGGCTGGGACTTCTAGTGCTAGGTTGAATTAGAGTGGCGTGAGTGGACATCCTTGTCTTGTTCCTGACCTTAGAGGGAAAGCTGTGTTTTTCAACATTGGAGATGATGTTAGTTGTGGGTTTTTCATTTATGGCCTTTATTATGTTGAGGTATCTTCCCTCTCACCCCATTTTGTTAAGAGTTTTTATGATGAATAGATGTTAAATCTTGTTGAATGCTTTTTTCTACATCTCTAGAGATTATCTTATGATTTTTATCTTTCATTTTGTTGATGTGGTGTATGACATTGATTTATAAATATTCAACCATCTTTACATAAGGGAATAAATCCACCTGCTCATGGTGAATGATCTTAATATATTGTTGTACATTGTTTGCTAATATTTTTACATCTATGCTCATCAGGGTTATTGCTATGCTCATCAGGGTCCTGTAGTTTTATTTTTTTGTGGTGTCTTTGTCTGGTTTTGGTATCAGGGTAATGCTGGCCTTGTAGAATGCTTTTGGAAGCTTTCTTTCATCTATTTTTTGGAATAGTTTGAGGAGAATAGGAATTAACTCTTCTTTAAATCTCTAGTAGAATTCACTTGTGAATCATCTGATGCTGGGTTTTTGTTTGTTTGTTTGTTTTTGGTAGTTTCTCATTACTGATTCAATTTCATTACTTGTAATAGATCTGCTGAGATTTTCTATTTCCTCCTGGTTCAGTTTCAGAAGATTGTATGTTTCTAGTAATTTATCCATTTCTCCTAGCTTGTCCATTTGTTGGCATATCACAGTATTCTCTTATAATCCTTTGCATTTCTGTGGTGTCAATTGTTACTTTTCCTCTGTCATTCTGATTTTATTTATTTTGGTCTTTTGTCTGTTTTTCTTGAGTGTGGCTAAGGGATTGTCAATTCCGTTTATCTTTTCAAAGAACCAGCTCTTGGTTTCATTGATTTTTATCATTTTCTAGTTTCTACATCATTTATTTCTGCTCTGATCTTTATTATTTACTTTCTTCTACTAACTTTGGGCTTTGCTTATTTTTTTTCTAATTCTTTTAAGCATAAAGTTAGATTGAATTTTTTCTTGATTTTTGAGATAGGCCTGTATTGCTATACATTTACCTCTTAGAATTGCTTTCACTGTCACAGCAATTTTGGACCATAGAGTTTTCATTTTCATTTGTCTCCAGGTATTTTTCGATTTTTTTTCTTTCATTGCTTCATTGGCCCATTTGTTGTTTAGTATTACATTGTTTAGTCTCCACTTGTTTGTATTTTTTTTTCTTGTGATTTATTTTTAATTTTATACTGTTGTGGTCAGAAATCATGGTATGATTTTAATCTTAAATTTATTGAGATTTGTTTTATGGCCTGATATGTGATCCATGTGATCTGTTCTGGAGAATCTTCCATGTGCACTTGAAAAGAATGGGTATTCTGTTGTTTTTGCATGGAATGTTCTGTGTATATCTGTATGTCTATTTGGTTTAATGTGTTATTTATAGACGTGTTTCCTTATTGATTTTCTGTCTGGATGATAAATAAAGTATTAAAGTCCCCTACTATTATTACATTACCATCAATTTATCTAATTATGTCCATTAATATTTTATTTATATATTTAGATGCTCCAGTGTTGGATGCATATTTACAGTTGTTATACCCTATTGTTGGATTGATCCCTTTATCATTATGTAACACCCTTCTTGTCTCTTATTAGAACTTTCGTTTTAAAGTCTTTTAGCTGGGGCATCTGGATGGCTCACTTGGTTAAGTGTCTGCCTTCAGCTCAGATTATGATCCCAGGGTCCTGGGATTGAGCACCATGTTGGGCTCCCTGCTTAGTAGGGAGTCTGCTTCTCCCTTTCCTTCTGCCCCTCCTCCCTGCTCATGCTCTGTCTCTAGCTCTGCTGTCTCTCAAACAAATAAATTAAAAAATCTTTAAAAAAAAAAATGAAGTCTTTTGTCTGATGTATGTATTGCTACTCTGGCACTTTTTCTTTTTCCTGCTCCCATTTGCATGATGAATGTTTTTCCATGCCTTCATTTTTAGTCTGTATGTGTCTTTAGGTCTGAGGTAAGTCTCTTATAGGCAGTATATGGATTTTGTTTATTTATCCATTCTACCACCGTGTCTTTTCACTGGAGAACCCAGGCCACTTATATTTAAAGTAATCATTGATATTTATGTACTTACTTAGATTTTTGAAATTTGTTTTCATAGTTCTTTGTTTCTGCTTCTCTCGCTCTCTTTCTTTGCAGTTGATGAGTATCTTTAATACTTTTTTTGACTTTCTTTCTTCTTCTTTGTCTCTATTGTAGGTTTTGGGTTTGTGGTTACCCTGATATTCATATATAACACCTAAGTAAATAGAGTCCATATTAACTTGATGGTCATTTGAGTTCAAACACATTCTTAAAAAAAAAAAAAAGAAAAATTTTCTTTTTCTCCTCGTCCCTTCTTACTCCCTTCTCCATATTTTATGTATATGTTATATTTTACATTTTTTATTCATATTTTTCTTATGTATATAACCATTTCTTTTCTACTTAAAGGAATCCCTTTAAAGTTTCTTGTAAGGATGATTTAGTGGTGATAAACTCCTTTATCTTTTGTTTGCCTGGGAACTCTTCATCTCCAAATCTGAATGATAACATTGCTAGGTAGAGTATTCTTGGCTGTAGGTTTTTTTTTTTTTTTTTCCTCTTTCATCACTTTGAATATATCATGCCACCCTCTTCTGGCTTGCAAAGTTTCTGTTGAAATATCAACTGATAGCTACTTAGGTTTTCCCTTGCAGGTAACTTTTCGTTTCTTTCTTGCTGTTTTTAGGATTCTGTCTTTAACTTTTGACAATTTTTTTAAAGATTTTATTTATTTATTGAGACAGTGAGAGAGAGAACACAAGCAGGGTAACTGGGGGAGAGAGAAGCAGGCTTCCCGCCAAGCAGGGAGCCCGATGCGGGGCTCGATCCCAGGACCCTGGGATCATGACCTAAGCCGAAGGCAGACGCTTAACGACTGAGCCACCCAGACACTCCACCTTTTGACATTTTTTTTTTTTTAACTTTTGACATTTTTATTACCTCCTTCGGTTAATCTTGTTTGGAACTCTCTGTGTTTCTTGGACTTGGATGTCTATTTCCCTCCCTAGGTTAGGTTAAGTTTTCAGTTATTATTTCTTTAAATAAATTTTCGATATCTTTCTAAAGTTCTTCTTCTTCTTCTGGGACACCCTATAATGCAAATGTTTGTTTGCTCAAAGTTGTCTAAGAAATCTCTTAATCTATCTTCATTTTTAAATTCTTTTTTGTTGTTGTTTAGCTTGTGTGCTTTCCATTACCTCTTCCAGATTACTGATGCATTCTTCTGCATTCTCTAATCTGTTGATTCCCTCTAGTGTATTTTTATTTTAGTTATTGAAATCTTCAACTCTGATGGTTCTTTATAATATTTTCTCTCTCTTTCCTGATGGTTTCATTGAGTTCTTCAAATCTATTCCCAGGCTCAGTAAGTATCTTTACAATCATTACTTTAAATTCTTTATCAGGCTTATTGCTTATCTCTGTTTCATGTAGTTCTTTTTCTGAGTTTTTTTTTTTTTTTTCTCATTCTTTCTTTTTGAGCATATTCCTCTGGGCCCCATTTTGCTTGACTTTGTTTATTTCTGTGGATTAGGCTGTCAACGTCTAGTGCGTTGGGGTCCCTGGGTAAGGGTCTACGAAATCACCAGGACACAGGGGATGCAGAGCAAAGGCAGCACTTGCAACTGCATACTGCCGTTTATTACTCACATAGCTATATACTCGCAGTGATCAGATAAACATAACAATGTATCAAGCCAACATCTGTGAAGTGAAATATACACGAAATGCAATAAGAACAAAATACATCCTGTTTATGCTTGCAGAATAAAGAATTCTCTTAGCCATCCTTCCTTTGGAGACAACATGTTCTTTGTCTTTAGAAAGAACACTTCTGTTTAGAGAGATACACTTTAAGCTAGGCAAGAGCCACTTCCTGCTGATCCAGGCATTTAGGCCTTGCAACATGAGGTAAGGGGAAGAGAACATTTTCTCCTCCTGGCCTAGGCCTGCCTGGCCGACCTTAACCTCAGTGCAGTCCTCAAATGACCCTGGCCTGCAAGGGGTCTACAAGCCTACACCATCTCATTAGGCAAAACACCTACTTCTCCTAAAGCTGAAAGAGTGGTCCTGTATATGTTTTCCCCTATGCAGACTCTATGTGCTTGGTGACTTTTGCTGGCTGACTGGAGCTGTGGCTGTATATGCTAGTTAGTCTTTTAAGCTGTGGTATGTCTTTATGTCTCTTACTCTTCACTTGTTCTCTGTATGTTTCATTGTTCAGTAGCTGTTCAGTCCTCAGTTCTTCAGAAGGAATGGCAATGTTAATAGGTATAATTTGGCATGTCCCATGAAGGAGGTGATGTTAGTCTTATTATGTCACTGTCTTGAGTTGGAACTTCACTACTTGACTTTTTAAATATGTTCATACATTAATTTATAAGTTTCACTTTTTAGGAGAGGATCACTTTTCTCCAATTCCATAATATTTTCCATGGTGATAAAAAATACAGTGCACTATAGGGTACTCACCCTCCTTATGTGGTCTTGTGGTGCCCTTCTTCCTGTGAAAACATGAGATAATAAAATGACACAGTTTGCAATTTTAAAGAGTGTAGTTAGTTTAGGTCTAAACAAGAACATGATATTAAAGTAAAAACATGAAGGAGATGAAAGAGTTAGCCATGTGGATTCCTAGGGGAGAATTTTCCAGATAGATGCCATAGGTAGGGCAAGACTGTATGATGGTAATGTGCCTGTCAGGTCAAGGTATGGCAAGGAAGCTAGTATATCTGAGTGGAGTGAGTGACAGTAGGAAATGAAGTCACAGAAGTTAGAGATAGGTAGATAGCAGGAACTCTTCCATATAATTAAGAAGCTGAGGGGAATGGGTAGGCACTGCAGGGACCTAAAATATAACTTATATTTTAAAATCTACAAGCCACACAGTGATTTCTCTATGAGGAATAGATTAAAGAAAGTTAAAAGGAGAATTAGATTATTTAGGAAATTATTATAGTTACTAAGGTAAGTGATATTGGTGACACTGACTAGAGATTCATGGTAAAAAATGATAAAGAGTAGGAAGATTCTGGGTCTAGGTATTTCAACAGCATTTCCTGCTGGATTAGATGGGGGTATGAGAGAATAAAAGTGAAACGGGTCAAGCCACTGGAAGGATAGCATGACATTAATTGAGAAAGAGGAGTCTGAGGCAAATTTTGGAGGAATTACCAGAATTTCACTTTGTGACATACTGATGTTGATATATTTTCTAGTGAAGTGAAGACATCCAAAAAGGTTAGATGTATAAATTTGAAGTTCACTGAATGATCTTTATAGGAGATATTCATGATAGAGCTATTGGCATTGAGGTGGTAACAGATACAACTGGACAAGATAATAAAAAAGTGAATATAAAATAGGACAGTAGGGTGGCACTTGGGTCTAAAGAAATTCAGTATATAGAGATCAAAAAAGAGATGATTATCATTTTTAACGAGACCGAAACATTTTTGATATATAAAAATAAAGGTGAACCCTTAATAGTTTAAGATTAAAACGGAAGAGTTTAAAATAAAGAATTAAGGTTCATTATGAGAAAATTAAGATTTGGTAGTTATGAAGGGTTGGCTCCTAGGAAATACCTGCTACTCCCCTGAGTAGCCTATATTATTTTGCTGTGGCCCATGTTGAAGAGGTTACTGCCTATGTTCTCCTCTAGGACTTTAATGGATTCCTGTCTCACACTGAGGTCTTTCATCCATTTAGAGTTTATCTTTGTGTATGGTGTAAGCAAAAATTGACAAGGCAAGAAACAACAAATGTTGGAGAGGTTGTGGAGAAAGGGGAACCCTCTTACACTGTTGGTGGGAATGCAAGTTGGTACAGCCATTTTGGAAAACAGTATGGAGGATCCTCAAAAAGTTAAAAATAGAGTTACCCTATGACCCTGCAACTGCCTACTGGGTATTTACCCCAAAGATACAGATGTAGTGAAAAGAAGGACCACATGCACCCCAATGTTCATAGTAGCAATGTCCACAATAGCCAAACTGTGGAAAGAGCCAAGATGCCCTTCAACAGATGAATGGATAAAAAAGATGTGGTCCATATATACAATGGAATATTACTCAGCCATCAGAAAGGATGAATACCCAACTTTTGCATCAACATGGGCGGAACTGGAGGAGATTGTGCTAAGTGAAATAAATCAAATGGAGAAAGTCAATGATCATATGGTTTCACTTATTTGTGGAATAGCAGGGAGGACATTAGGAGAAGGAAGGGAAAAATGAAGGGGGGGAATTAGAGGGGAGACGAACCATGAGAGACCATGGTCTCCGGGAAACAAACTGAGGGTTTTAGAGGGAAGGGGAGATGGGTTAGCCCAGCGATGGAAATAAGGAGGGCACATATTGCATGGAGCAGTGGGTGTTAAACGCAAATGACGAATCATTGAACACTACATCAAAAACTAATGATGTACTGTATGGTGACTAACATAACATAATAAAAATAAGTAAATAAATAAAAATAAATAAATCTTGTTTTGATGAAATAATGGAGATCAAGCTGATGTATATCAGGAAATAATAGAATTTCCTATGGAAAAGGGTATAGAGAGGAGATGCATGTGACCTTATTTGTTCACTGGATACCACTTCAATACCCTTCACTTTAGGAGCCATTTTTGGCATACTGCTAACCCTGTTAAAGCTTGGTATATCAATATTTAATATTAAACATACACACACACAATAATCAGCATTACAGAGATATTAAATCTATTTCTGAAATATCTGAATACACAGGTAACTCATTAGGTGGGACTTAATCTTTCAGCAGATGTTCGCAACCTTTTCAATGTGAGACTCCCAGGCCTATGGAATCGGAGGTGATTTAATTCTGCTGTCATTTGCTAGATCTTACAGAAGTGTTGGAGGCACTTTATAGAATGAAAATGTATAATAGTAGGTTACTGGATCCACAGGAGTCATATCATAATACACCTCTTAAACAGAGAAATAAAGTGAAGCTGTGAGGATTCTATATTATCCCATCTTTTGTTCTTCTTTTTCAGTCTCTAGCTTTTAAGATGCATCTTGTCATTTTCCCCAGAGCTCTATTTGTGTTATTCTCAATAAAGCTTATTAAAGTGGAATGCTATACCCAGTCATTGTTATGCTAATCAATGCACAAGGATTTCTTCATAGTGTTTCTGTATTTCACTGAAAAAAAAAACAAAACAAAACAGGGTAGTTTAAAAGCATAAAAATCTATGTTCCTAAACCATGTCTTTTCCTACATGGACTTACCTATATCCATCTCACATCACTACTGCTAAATAGTACCAATTTATAAACTTGTTTTCATCATAGCCTAATTTCTTCGGTAACAAAACTTTGTGGAGGGGAGGTCTTTTGTATATGTTATTAATGACAACGTATCTACATTTCATTGATTTTGAAAGTATTCTGAATAGATGACAATTTCTTTTTCCATTGCATCTCCTCAAGCCAACTTCCTCTTTGTAGTAGTATGAAAAAAAGGAATTCTTAGTCACAGGTATTTAATGAATGTAGTGTAGCATGTGGGTCTCAAAGGCCCCTAAAATCACCTAAAACTGTGAAATGTTGGGAGTTGGCATTTTGTTTCTCTCTTTCCCTCTCTCTCTCTCCTTCTCACACACACAGGTTTTTTCAGAGTCCACAAACTCTAAAATGTTACTGGCTTCTCAGGGAAATTCCAGTATAATGTAGGAATTGGTGTTATGGTCTACAAATAGCAATTCATTAGTAACTATCATCTTGGAATTTCCCTTTGTAACATACCATAGTACATCTTTCCTAATGTCCTCACATTTGAGAAGAAAATGAGAATATCCCTTGCAGTACATCTGCTAATACTACTAGTGCTATGCTTTTTGCAGAAAGAGAAGCAGAAGCAGGTTTAGACATAAATGTAGGGAGAGAGGACAGAGGTTTACGTGGGAATTTAAGGATGGTATCATTTAAGAGCACTTTCACAATATAGTGTTCCTAATAGTTTATAGCCCCCACTAAGTTGCCCCAGTAAAGATAAAATACTGTAGAATGCTGAGATTTCTTTTTTTAAAAAGGAAAGGGCTCCTAGAAATGTAAACAGATTGTCATTTGTAACTTCACATTTACTGATTTCCTATAATCATCTGGTTATTTATAAGGAGGCACCTGCCCTGAACATACAACCAATTACATAGATAGTGAATATTGAAGACTAATTATGGAATATGATAACTTGCTAATGAGCAGAGATCTGGGTAAAATATAAAATGGGGATAAGAGAAGGCTAGTTCTAGACATATGGTCAGAAACAGGAGAAACCTTAGTGCTCAAGGAATCTAAAAGAGGTGGGGAGAACAGAGGTTGTCTTTTGCCTCTAATTTTTCAAAGACTTACTTTTAACCATAATGGAGCTATATCTGTATGTTTTCCCTACTGACATAAAAAATATTTAAATTGCATAACTCGCTAGGGCAGCAGTTTTGCATCTTCCCAGCTATCTACAAGTTTTTTCTTGAAACACAGCCACAGGTATTGTCTAGGAGAATGCATCTCAATTATCTGGGGGTGAAGAATGAACTTTTTATTTTTCCCAATCTGTCATGGACCAACATGTTTGTAAAATACAATACAAATGAATTAAGAGAAACAAATGAAAAGACACAAAATTCAATTCCCACTTTGTTATCAATAGATGCAACAGGCATAAAATTACTTTCTTCAATTGCTATACAATTTCTAAATGATTACTCTCAAATTCTGTACAGCACCTCAGACAGTGACCAACATTTTGCAGACCATCACCAGTTGGCCTATCACTGTTGGGCAGCATTGAATGGGAGGGTTGACAGCTATGCACAATGAGGGAGCAAAAAGTGGACTTCTGGACCTTTATTCCCAATAGAGAGGGACTCTGCCTTTCAACTCTTATGTAGGAACTTTGCTTAAAATTGGCTTTGAAGTATGCTTCCTATGCTTACAAATAAAATTAAAAACCATTCACATGTTACATAGAGACTCACATAGTGACTCTTTAAGCCACTGGTTCTCAAAGGATCCTCACACAGACATTTTATTAATTTTGTGGACTCCTATTACTTATGAGATTGTCTTTGTCTGGCTTATTTTATTTAGGATAATCTTTTTTTATTCCTATTTCATACAATAATTAGGCTTTTATGATCTTAAAACAGTATGTGGGAAGTCAGATTTTCAATGAATTTTATTGCAAGACTGTAAAAGGAGCAATGTCAATTATGTTTAGAAATTATTAAATGTAAATGATCCATTGGATAGATGAGATCAAAACCACTTATGTAATCCTGTGTTGTGCACCAGTCTAGTGTTTTATAAATTGTTTTAAGGGAGAATCTACAGTTTGTCCTAGAGATCTGAGTGTTATTTAAGAGAAATACACATGTACATCTTATATAGACTTAAAATTAATCTCCTTTTCTAAGCTTTACAAATTTATTTCTGGTCTTATTTTTTACTTTTTTTAAATCAGACCAATCCTATCAAAACCTTCTATTTTTATCTCCCCATAAAAACTTAAAAGCACTACCAATAATGGTCTCAAAAAAAATGTATGTTACAATAAAACATACTGGCTTCATCTACATGCTAGAAAATCAAACACCCAAACAAATATAAAAGAAGAAGAAAAAGTGAATCTTGAGAGCCCTATGTTACCAACTTAATTAATGAGAAACTTTTCATTTCTCATCTTGGGTCTCCTTCTGTAACCATTGATATATAAACCTCAAGGTTGATTATGGATTAATGGTGGAGTATTAAGTATTACTTGTAGCACTTAGCTTTTCCCAAAACTCCACATATTTTATTTTTCATATGCTAAAGATAAATTCAATATATACGATTCAGAGACTGTCGGGAGATCTCAATGTGTGTCTTTTAGATATATCTTTGGGTAAAATCAATTGCTTATCTCAACTGTTAGAGAATTTCCTGGAAGAAAAGCTAAGGAGCTACCTAGGCAGTCACTTGATTTCCTATTAGTGCAGGAAAATCCACCCCTCTCATTTAGTTTTTCCCACCTTTTGATTTTTCTCTACCATAGTTGGTCAGTGAGGTTGCATACTGATGAGAAAATCTGTGCAGCACCAACATTTATTCAAACTGAAGAAGGCTCTGGGACAGTGTTATAAAAAGGTCTTAGAGAGGACAATTATATAATCAATTGGCTAGTTATAAATAAAGGAGTTTTAAGAGGAAAGAGGAGGAAGAAGGTGAGATTTAGTGATGGAAAGCAGAATCCAAGAAAAACCTGGAAGCATATATTCTCTTAACTCTCTTGATTCAAAGCCATATGATGTACTCTTTATAAGAAAAGCTTTAATGCAATTGTAAAAAAAAATGCCCTTGAGACAAGTAAACTAACTAATGCAGTATTTTTGAGTTTCACTTTAAAAGTAGAAAACCAAAACATAAATACGTTCAGAGTTGTTAGGTGATAATACGAACTAATATATTTCAAAATTCCATAAAGAAAATTTCCAGAAGAGATAATTTTTCGTTAACAGCACATCCATTTACTGTAAGATTTCAGATGTTTTAAGGAGATGCTGGTTTCCTTACAAACTGTAGCCATAGAGCTCCTTAATCAACAAAAAATCACATTAAAGCTTTCTTTATGTAAAATTGAATATAATTGTATACTATAAGAAAGATATTAGGAAAATATTGATTATTGCTATGGGTCTACTAAAATGCCATTTGACATTGTCCATTCTAATAATACTGTCAGTTATATTAATGGAGGTGTAAAAATAATATTCAAATATAGAATTGATATAAACTGGGAAGAAAAACTAGTATGCTTTTAGAAAATAGTATTTCAAATGCTGAGTAAACGCTAACATGATGGAGTTTACCAGGTATAAAAATTAAGGATTGCCTTTAGATTAAAATAAAAGCAGTTGCCCAGATGAATGTGGTGGTCTGTCTTCAGTATCCACATTAATGTAGCCAGGAGATTATATCGACCACAAATTCTACTGGAGCAAACACTGAGACAGAACTTATCAAAACCTACATGTGATTTCTATACTGCTTTAATAAGGGTACACTTACTAGATCAATAAAACTAATTGTTCTTCAATGTTTTACAGAAGGTAGCCAAATATGGAGATTTGATTTAGATTCAAGGCATGTTGTTTTAATAGAAGAGGTTACATTTCAAATGATGATCTGGAATCCAGGATGTATGTATAAGTATTGAGGAACTGGAGCTATTAAACCTGGAAAAGAGAAAATTAGGAGGATAACTGAGAGTCAGATTCAGGTATTTGAAGAGCCCTGAGGGAGAATACCCTTGTGTTGTTCTGCTCCAGAGGGCTGAGCTATGACCCATTGTTTGGTAGGAGTGAGACCTTCTGTGTGATAGGAACTGCGTGGTAGAGCAGCTAAGTGTGCAAGCTCTGGAGCCAGACTGCTTAGGTTTATGTGCAGTCTTCTCTTTACCTAGGTATATAATCTTGGGCTTGATTTTTTAGGCTTTCTGTGTATCCGCTTCTCTTAACCAAAAAAAAAAAAAGGTGCAAGCTCTTGTGAATACTAAATGAATCAATACAAATAATGCATTTGGAACATCACCTGAGCATCTGGAGTATTAGCAAAGGTCAATAAGTACTAGTTTTTATTCTAGGTTTTAGATCTCCTCAATAATAAAAGTGATTGTGAGAAATGCTCACCCTAGTAAAGCATGAATATAAGCTTTTGCTTCCTGTAAACAAATTGTAGAATTTTTGCCCTGGTTCCTCATTGATATTGATATTTAGAATTGCTGTTAATTGTGAGTTTTTCATTATTAGGTATTTACATCTATGTGACACTTTTTCCAGAATCTTTGAAGAGTGAGATTATTAGGTGCACATTTAGGTATTAGTCAATATGAATCATCCTGATTTCACTCTTTTTTTTTTTTCATTGTAGTGATGTTTGCTTCTCTTATCAAAATGCTTCTCCAAAGTTAATACAGTTTTTTTATTTATTCAATTAAGATGTAAATAATTGTCACCTTGAAAAGTAAATTTCCCCAAGAGATGTATTTATATATATTTTTTAATATAAGAGATGTTCCAAAGGCTTTATCTAAAGGACTGTATATTTGAACTTTTAGTTAATGGCAGCTCTTTGGTTGTAAGAAGACTCTGAAATTATTCAGCAAAATCACTAAAATTCTTCCCCTTTTGGAGAAAGATAATGTCATTGGCTCTCTACAACTTTTAGGAAGTGGTGATAGACTGCAACAAAGAGATATAGGAAATGTCATTATTCAGTCAGCACAAATATGAATTGTAGTGACAGTAATACCCTAGAGAATCCCTTTAATCCTATTCATCCATTGTCATAGATAAGGAGGTGCCAAATCTCTTTCCAACTACTATTTTCTTCATGTACCACTCCCTCCTTAATATGTGTAAAGCTTCATTTACCATCAACTGTTTAATGATGCCCAAATTTTTATCTCCAAACCCACTCATATATAAAAAATTTTACTTACCTTGTCCAATTGTAAAGTTTTAAATAAACCTCAAGCTCAACTTCCCAAAGTTGAACTCAACAGTTTCCTCCTACAAACCTGGTTCTGCTCCTAGTTTCCCTATAGCATAGAAAGGAATCTCTATTAATCCAGTTGAACAAGACAAAAACCTGAGTCCTGCTTTAATCTTCCCTCTCCTTGTCCCTCACTCCCCTATACCATCCTATCATTGAGGGCTACATATTTTACTCCTAAATAGTTCTCAATTCTCTTTATGTCTCTGCAATCAATAACTTCTGTCACATTCCCTAGATTCACAGGCTTGCTAACTTCTCCATTTCTTTTGTTCTTTCCCCCTTTCACTCTGTTCTCCACAATGAAACCAAAAAGGGCAAACAGAAAATGGTCTTTCTTTCCTTACTTTTAGACAGCTTTAATGTAAGATAATTGACATATAATAAACTGCACATATTTGTAGTATAAAATATAAATGTAAGCTGTACCTAAACAACATGTAAAATTAATAATGTTGACATATGTTTAATCCCCCAAGTTACAAAAAAAAGAAAAAACACATCATGATAATGGACAAACCACATAAAATTTCCTTCTGACCCTTGTACTCTTTGTCTTATTCTCCCCTTTATCTACTCCCCTTGATCCAGTCAACTCTTGAGCTGTTTTCTGTCACTATAAATTCATTTGGATTTTCTAGAATTTCATATAAATGGAACTATGAAATGCATACTCTATCTTTGTTTACTTAGAATAATTATTTTGAGATTATCTATGTTACATGTAACAATAGTTTATTCCTTTGTATTGATGAGTAACATTCTATTGTATGGATAACACCAATTGTTTATCCATTTACCTGTTGATGAATATTTGAGTTGCTTCAAGTTTGGGGCTATTATAAATACAGCTTTAATGAGCACTGTGTAAAAGTCTGTGTGAATATACATTTATCTGGGTAAATAATACCTAGGAGTGGAATGGAAGGGTTATCTGGTAGCATTATATTTCACTTTTTAAGAAATTGCAAGATGTTTTTTGGGGAGCCTTAGGTGGATCAGTCAGTTAAGTGTTTGACTCCTGATTTGGCTCAGGTCATGATCGCAGGGTCATGAGATCGAGCCCCAAGTTGGGCTCCTTGCTGAATGTGGAGCCTGCTTGGGATTCTCTCTCTCCTTCTCCCTCTGCCCCTACCCCGCTCATGTGCTCCCCTGTGCTCTCTCATTCTCTCTCAAAAAAAAAAAAAAAAAAAAAAAAAACTTGCAAAAGTGTTTCCAATGTAATCATATGATACATTTAAAACAGCAAATTGTGAAAATGACCATTTGCTCCACATCCTCACCAACACTTGATATGCTCAGTCTTTTTAATCTTAAATATTATTCTGGGTATGATTTAGTATCTTATTGTAGTTTTAATTTGTATTTCTCTAATGATGACATTGAAATCTTTTCATGTGATTGTTTTCAATCCATATATCTTTTTTAGTGGAATATCCTTTCAAGTCTTTTCCCTGTTTTTTAAAAATTGGTTATATGTTTCTTAATATTGAATTGCAGAATTTTTTTCTGTACTCTAATTAGATTTCTTTTGACAGATAGATGTTTTCTAAATACTTGCTACTGTGGTGTTCCAGGATGTCTCAGTCAGTTAAGCAGCTGCCTTCGGGTCAGGTCATGATCTCAGGGTCCTGGGATGGAGCCCCATATCAGGGCTCCCTGCTCAGCGGGGAGTCTGCTTCTCCCTCTCCCTTCACCCCTCCCCCTGCTCCTGTGCTTGCTCGCTCTCTCACTCTCTCTCGCTCAAATAAAATCTTAAAAAAAAAAAAATACTTGCTACCAGTTTGTGGCCTGCCTTTTTATTTTAATATATTAAATTTAATTATACTGTTACAATTATATTAGTCTTTTAATAAACAAAATTTTAATTTTGATGCAGTCAATTTATTGATTTTCTTTTAGTTGGTACTTAGGGATTTTTGGCAAAAAATGGGTACTTAGAGTTTTACTAGTTTCTAGTTTTTTCTAGAAATTTCATAGGTGTAGCTGTTAAATTATTGTATGGCTGTGTCGTGTGATCCATGTTTAGTTAGTTATTATAGTGTCAGGTCAGGTTGAAGCTTATTTCTTTGGAATCAGTATCTTTTTTTTTTTCAAGTTTTTATTTAAATTCAAGTTAACTAACTTGAATTTAACTAGTGTAGTATTGGTTCCAGGAGTAGAATTTAGTGATTCATCACTTACATGTAACACCTAGTGCTCATCACAACATGTGCCCTCCCAAATGTCTATCACCCATTTAGCCTGTTCCCCCACCCACCACCTCTCCAGCAACGCTCAGTTTGTTCTCTCTAGTTAAGAGTCTCTTATGGTTTGCCTCTCTCTGTTTTTATCTTATTTTATGAATCAGTATCTTTTTTAAACCAAGTTATAATTTATTTCGTTGAATTGCCTCAGTACCTTTGTTGAATTTCAGTTAATCATATAAGTGTGTATTTCTAGACTATTCTATTCCTCTGATCTATATATTTGTCCTTAGTCTAATACCACACTATCTTGATTACTGTAACTTTATGTTTTGAAATCCAGTAAAATAGGTCTTCCGTTTTTCCTTCATTTCCAAAATTGTTCTTACTGTTCTGTTTTTTACTTATCCATATGCACATATTCTGTTTGATAATTAAAATTTATTTGTCAGATAACTCAAATATCCCTTCGTCAGTAAACTTTTTCCTGATCCTCTCTTTGAATACATAATTTTCCAGTACGATAGGTTCTTTCTACCTTCTCTAATTTTTTCCTTCAGAGAACCTTCTACACTGTTTAGTTGTTTTATTGTTAGTTGTTTTTGTTCTTGTTTTACTTAATATTTGCTTCTTCCCTTCTGAAGCAGGAGCTAAATCTTTTTACAAACACAGAATCTAGTACAGGCAGTCCTCCCTTCTCACAGTTTTACTATGCAAAAATTTCAATTATTGCTGAAATTAGATAACACCAGTCCCCAAAAACATGGTTCAAGTTTTAGTTACTACTATGTACTAACTGTAAAGAATTACATAAAGTACAAACATTGCTGCTAAGTCTTCAATCCACAAACCATTATATGAATAACAGATACAGCTGTTTTTTTCTAAAGTCTGTTAGTGCTTGGTCATTACATACCTGTTTTTCAGTTCATGTATAGACAGCAAAGCATAAAATTATACTACCCCTTCACCCCAGTGATAAACCCATATGGCACTTTACAAAAATGCATAATTGAAAGAGAGGTTGGCCAACAAAAAGTGCTGAAAAGAAACAAAAAGTGATAATGCTAGAAGTGAAACTCAAACTGCACATCAAAGGAGTTACAGAAGAAATAACTGACAGAGGGAATGTTGATGCATTTTTCCTTTGATAGACCCTAGAAATACAGAGGAATTAGTAAATATGAATTTATCCACATAAATGAGGAAGGTGGTCATGATGCAAAGCTAAAGATTTTTAGAGAAAGTGGTACTGGTGAAAACCTTCATAATCAAAGGTATTCTGAGAGATATTTTACAACATTAAAGTGTAAAAGGTAAAATATTAGAAGCTTAGCTTGGCTTTCATAATAAAATACCATAGTTTAGGTGGTTTGTAAACAACAGAAATTAATTTTTCATAGTTCTGCAGGCTGGAAGTCCAAGACTAGGGTAACAACATGGTGAGTACCCTCTTCTGGAGTGCAAATGGGTGACTTCTTGCATCCTCACGTGGCAAAAAGAGAGCTAACTAGCTCTTTGGCCTCTTCTTACAAAGGCATTAATCCTATTCAAGAGAAATCCACCCTCATGACTATGACCTAATTATCCCCTAAAGGCCCCACTTTGATACCCAATAACAGTGGGATTAGAATTTCAACATACATTTTGGGGGGACATGAACATTCAGTCTATTGCACCAACTTAGAAAGGAGTATGACACTGATAATTCATTAAGGCATAGAGAAAATGCTCACAATGTATGCTAAGTTTCGAAAGAGTCAAAAAACTTATTGTCAATATTTCTAGTGTTTTCAATTACATTCTAAATAAATACTAGTTTTACAATTTTTTTCCATTTTCCTATACATCTATAATGAATAGTAAGAGTTTTTGATGTTTTATGGATGCTAAAAAACTAGAATTTACAGAGCAAAGTAAAAGAATGCAAGGAGCCACGTGTTGGGGGGTGGTTAGAATCTGTACATGGTTTCCCCAAGCATGCTTAGACAGGGCTGAGTTTTAGATGTGCAGGACAAGACTTTGGAATCCCTAGCAGAGAGTATCTGCTTCATGCTGATCATGTGAGAAGATATGCAGTGCTGGGAAACTGCAGTGTCAACTTGGTCTAGTAGAGACACTGTGCTGTGTATTTCTGGCATCAGCTGAAAGCCCTCTAAGTTCACAGTTTGAAAATAATGACAATGATACACAGTAGGATATATGCCCTAAGCTTGAAACAAAAATGAAGTAGATGCATCCTAACAGAGAATAAAATTGAGCTTAATAAGATTAAAAGCATATACCAGTAGTCTAACAGGCATGCAGAAATAAATTTAGCACATGTAAAGAAAGATAACATTATCCAAACTTCCTACCCTGTATATTCACAATTTCCAGTGTGCAATAAAAATCACCAGACGTATGAAAAAAAAACAAAAACTGGAAGATATGACTCCAAAATTAAGTAAAACCTGGCCAATTGAAACTGACCATCAGATGACCAAGGTATTGGAACTAACAAACAAGGACTATAAAACAGACTATGAATACATTAAGGACTATAAATACACTAAGAAGAAAGGCAGACATAATAGCAAAGCATGGTGGAATCTCAGCAGATAATTGGGATAGGCAAAGAAGAACCAGATGGAAACTCTGCTACTAAAATGTACAATATTGGATGTTAAAATTGTGCTGGGTTGGTATAATAAACTGATTGGAAATTACACAGAAAAAAAGGGTAGTAAACTTAAAAGAGGTATCAGTAGAAATTTTCTGAAAATTGGGAAGAAAAAAACAAATGAACTATTGCAATAATCTGTGGTGTAATGGTGCAACTGGAGTCCCAGAGGATAGGCCAAAAAAAAAAAAAAAAAGTATATGTATTAGAGAATAATAACAGTTTAAAACTTCCAAAAATTGGGTAAAATATCAATATACATATCTATGAAGTTCAGAAAAATTAAAAAAAAAGATTAATATGTAGAAAACCTCACTTAGGTACATAGAGTCCAACTGATGAAAATCAAAAATAAAGAGAAAATGTTGAAAGTGACAAGAGAGGTAAAGACACATTACAAACTAGAGGAAAAAAAAGGACATGATATCTAATTCCTCATCAGGAAAAAAAGAAGAGCCAGATAAAAATGGGAAAAATATTAAAAACCTGAAAAAAATCAACCTAGAATTATATATCTGCTGAAATTATCCTTTAAAATGTGGGTGGAATACTTTTAGAAAAATAAAAGCTGTAAGAATTTGTTGATAGCAGGCTTACTCTAAAAGAAATATTAAAAGTTCCTGAAGCTGAAGAAAATAATGTTATTTGAAAACTCAAGTCTACAAAATGAAATGAAGAGCATCACAAATACTAAACATTTTTTTTAAAAAATAACATTTTTATAAACATGACTGCTTTTCTTCATTTTGTTTCTTTATAAAATAACTATAGAGAAAACAAGCAAAACTAGTTGTGGAGTTTATAATGCATATAAAAGGAATCTATTATAACATCTTTACAAAGGATGAAAGGATAAATGTGATTATGCTGTTGTAAACTTATTGCATTTTAAATAAAGTGCTAGGATACTACCTCTAAATAGATTCCTAGAGAAACCACTTAAAAATGACACAAAGAGGTAGAGCTAAAAAAGTCAATAGACTAATTTAAATGAAATACTAAAAATAACCCCAAAATATTGGAAATTAGGGAGGAAACAACACAACAAACAGCTGGAATAATAGAATATAATCAGCACAGTGGTGAAATTAAACTCAACCATAGCAATGATTACATTAATTATAAGTTGTTTAAACATTCCAAAACAAGGTAGAAACTTTCACACTGAAAAATAGCAAAACCCAACTTAGTTATCTGCAAGAGATGCACTTTAAGTGCTCAGGAAGATTGAAAGTAAACAGAAAAAGATATACCTTGCAAGTATAAATACAATAAGACTAATATAGCTTTGTTAATAAACAAAATAAAATTTAAATATGCAAGTATATTTCCTAGAGATGACTCTGATAATGGGCTTTCTCAATATTAAAGAGAAACCAAAATGGAAGCTACAGTTTGAATATACTCTTAGAATCATACATGTACTCACAAAACCAAAACTTAAAACTGTTCTGATTTCCCTGAAATGCTAACTCTGATAATAATCCTAGCAGATATTTTTTTGGAGATTCATTGAGATTTTCCATATGCTAGTCATATCAGCTGAAACTTGTACTTCTTCCTTTATTTCTTCCTTATCAGAGGTTGTTATGAGAGGCATTTCATAATGATGAAAGAATCAATTTTTTTAGAAGGATATCAATATTTAAATAAGGAAAAACAAAATTTTCACACATTTTTTTTGATATTAGCCAAAGAGAGAAAATTCATCATCTCATCTTTTGAGTCTAGCCCAACTCTGATACTAAAATATGACCCTATAAGAAAAGAAAATTTGAGAGAAATATTCCTCATGAACTGACAAATTATCATTACAAAATATTAGCAAATCAAAATAGCATTACCTAAGTGTAATATATCATGGCCAATTGGGTTTTATCCTAGCAACAAAAGTCCATTTCTGTTATTAAGCTTCTTAATAAAAAGGAAATAAAAGATACATTTTGTGTATGTGGTTTAGCAAAAGTCACACCAATTCATGATAAAAAAAAAAAATAGGTAAGTCTGTGATGGGGAATTTTCTTATTAACATAAGTGGTATCTATGAAAAACTGCAGCTAGTATTTAATGGTGAAAAAATAAAGGTTTCCCCCTAAGTTTGGAAATACACAGTGATGTACATTCCAATTACTTCTACTTAATATTTTATTGGAGTTCTTAGCAAGAAAAATAAAAGGTATAAAGTCTAAAACAAAAGGTAAAAGGAAGAAATGAAGAAGTACAAGTTTCACTTGATATGACTAGCATATGGAAAATCCCAATGAATCTCCAAAAAATATCTGCTAGGATTATTATCAGAGTTAACATTTCAGGGAAATCAGAAGTTTTAAGTTTTGGTTATGTGAGTACATGTATGATTCTAAGAGTATATTCAAACTGTAGCTTCCATTTTGGTTTCTCTTTAATATTGAGAAAGCCCATTATCAGAGTCATCTCTAGGAAATATACTTGCATATTGGCAGAATTTGTAGAATTCGTGAATTACCATAATCATAGTTTAAAAAGTACTTCATTATAACTGTAACAGTGAAATATTAGTGTAACTCAGTCATGTTTTTTTCTGTTAAAACAAAATCTGTTAAGAATTTTTCATTATAAAATCTGTAGCTTAGATTCATTGACTCTCTGATCCTTACATATCCTCAAGAATAGACAACTGTCATTTTCTAAATTCACAGTACTTTGGAATTCTCTTTGTCTTCATTTTATGGTGAGGAGTGAAGCAAAGGGATTTGCATACAGTCACAAACATAATTTGTGATGACACTTGTAGCAGTCCCATGACTCCACATTCTTATTCATGATTTGAAATCGATGCTTCTTTTATTGCACTTGGTTCCTCAAGCTCTATATCCCAGCAGCATAATTCCTCTGTCACAGTGAAGGGGGATTCTTTGCACGAAAGATATGAGCAAATGGTTGAGCCTGGACTAGTATATTTCTCTACATCTTCAGTTCTATTCTCTTCCTACTTCTCTACCTTGTCTCTCATATAAATGATATGTTTCTGTTGTCATGTGTAAAAGGTACCAGAAATTGGTGCCCTGCATCCTTGGCTTAGAAAGGAAGACAAAGAGCTGATCTGGGACATCTTTGAGAAAAGCCATGGTTGAGCCGCAGTAATAATTTATACTTTGCAGAGAACATCTTCATTGAGAGATCCCTTACCGAATACCCACCAAACTCCCATAGGACCTGAAAGCCCTTACCCTTTTGGACTGGCCTTGGGTGAATTGGTACAAAATTCCTGGGAACTTAGGCCTTGCTGAGCCCTCTCAAGTGAGCATTGTAAGTGAGAATTCTGTATACGTTTGCTAGGCTCATCTCATTATTGCCAGGGAAGAAACATCCTCTCAAGTGAAAAAGAGGGAGTCTTTGTCCCCCAAGTTAATTGAGGACTAAAAATAGCTGAAAATGTTCTTTAATTGGGGAGGGAAAAATTACATTAAAATGTCTTTTTTATGAAAAAAAAATCTATATCCACCAACTGTGATGGGACTATTAACATCTTCCACTATTCTAAAGCAACCTCACTGACCCATTTTTGCCAGTCTTTAGTTGAACTCCCAGCGTTCACACATAGTTTATATTGACGGCATATTTTATTTCTACTATTTAAAAACCTCCTCTGGCCTCATAGCTATTCAGGCATTATTTGGATAAACACAAGGCTAGTGAAGAACAGAGTGACTGGTTTTTGTTAGGATAATTCATCTTTCAGTCAGTACTAGGTGGCAATTTAGAGTTCTAAAGGCTACTATATTTTGGATAAAGGATAGCAATTTCACAGTTGAGAGATTTCCATTCACTTCCCTCTATCAATTTAGCTTGTTCTTATTTTAGTGCTTTCTTTGATCTAAAACATCATTTATTTTAATTTTTGATTTTTAGATTTTCTTTCTGTACTTGCCCATAATTTTGTGAAATAATGACTAGAGGAAAAATTATGCATAGTTAACCTCCCCAAATGGAATTAGGCCATTCCAGTCAGGGAAGACCTGTGTACTTGGCTCCTCTCTTCTGGCAGATGCTGTGCAGTCTGGCACTTACTGTTATGTGGTTACTGCTCTTCATTTCTCCGTGCTGAGAAATGTGCACCGAGGGACACCTTCACCTTCTTCCTGCCTCAGGGTTGATTCAGAATGATTACTCCTGCATAAGGATTTACAGAGATTTACAGAAATTTGAGTCGACAAAACTTTAAATTTTCATTAATTAATTCTCACTTTAGGTTATATTTTCTTTCCTCTGACACTATACTTTCAATTTCTATTCACTGTTATAGTAGATTCCTGTCATGAGTCCTCTTTCTTGCTAGAATGTGAGCACCTAGATGGCACACACCGAATTGATTACATTTTTTATCTTAAACAGTACCTGGTGTATTGAGGGAGTCAATAAATGCTTGTGAAGTCAAATGATTCAAAGATCCATATGCTCTAAAGGGCATCAGATTAATTACACCTTATTAATGGCTTTTTAATTGGTGAATTATTCAGTACAACAGAAAGAGTGTGAGATTTAGAGTCGTATAGATTGAGTTTAATTCCTAACCTCAATTATTTACAGATATTATAACTTGAACTCTGTGAGCTTTATTTTTATCATCTTTTATTTTTTCTTTTTTTCATCTTTTTTTAAATTTTATTCTTATGTTAATCCCCATACATTACATCATTAGTTTTAGATGAAGTGTTCCATGATTCATTGTTTGTGCACAACACCCAGTGCTCCATGCAGAATGTGCCCTCCTCAATACCCACCACCAGGTTAACCCATCCTCCCACCCCCCTCCCCTCTAGAACCCTCAGTTGGTTTTTCAGAGTCCATCGTCTCTCATGGTTCATCTACCCCTCCGATTTCCCCCGCTTCATTCTTCCCCTCCCGCTACCTTCTTCTTCTTCTTCTTTTTTTTTTTCTTAACATATATTGCATTATTTGTTTCAGAGGTTTTTTTCATCTTTTAAATATGAATATTTATCTCCTGTTTAGGCAACTTATTTGTCACATATTAATATTCAAATGTGTGTTCTTCTAACTGATAAAAATGTAGGTATTCAGTCCTTCTCATATTTGTGTCTGAAAAGGGAAAACTTTTAATTTTCAGTTTGACTTTATAAAAAATATGGAATTAGTTGTTTTTTAATATTTTGGAAAAAGTCTCTGCATGTTTTTAGAGTTTGGATTTATGATATACTTTTGGGAGTTTTCTAGACAAACTCTACCAGTTTTTATAAAGTTTGGAAAGATAATGAATGAGTTAGGCATGAGCATGTTGTTTGTGGAGACCATTGCCTTCCATTCAGAGATACCCATTAGGGTAGCTGGATATGAGGGTCCTGTAATACTTTGGGGTTTTTGTGCAGAAGAGAGATAATTGAGATGGAATATTCTACCTTGTGATCTTGAGCAAGTCACTCAACCTCTGTGGGGCTGTTTTCTCCTCTGTATCATAAGTGGTTGGATTTTATTACTCTAAAACAATTCTAGCTCTTGCATGATAGGATTTCCAGAAGAAGGTATTCCATTTATGAGTTAAACTATTACCCTTGGTTTTTCATGTACATAATTTATTATATTATTGTAACCTTTCATATTCCTACCTTATTGGTCACTGTTCATTTTTGTAGTCTTTCCCAGGTTAATTGGGTCATTTGGAATAAAGACATACAAAGAGTAAAGACTGTACCAGGGGTGCCTGGGTGGCTCAGAGGATTAAGCGTCTGCCTTCGGCTCAGGTCATGATCCCAGGGTCCTGGGATCGAGCCCCATATCGGGCTACTGGCTCAGCGGGGAGCCTGCTTCTTCCTCTCCCTCTGCCTCTCTCCCTGCTCATGCTCTCTCTCTCTCTCTGTGAGTGTGTGTGTCTCAAATGAATAAATAAAATCTTAAAAAAAAAAGACTGTACCAGAATTTAGAAAAGATAAATTATTTTATTATTTTCTACAATTTAAATATTTTTTGCACTAAGTCTTGTGATATTCTATTCAGTCTGATATTATTTGATTTTAGAGGATTCCATTGCAGACTTTAGATAAACCTTTGCTTTGGATATTGTTCCAAATATCTTCAACATTAATCAGTTTCCCACCATCACCCGCCACCACCATGATTCCGGCACTCAGTACACTCTGGTTTTACTAGGATGGCTTTTCCTGGAAGATCAAAAAGTACCTTGACCACGGTACCCACACATTACTGAATTGAAATAAAAGCACAATAAAGATTATCCTTTCAGGAATATTTATGTTTCTTACTCTCAAGAGATACAAAAGTTTCAGTTATGTCCTTACCACTTTCACAACTGTTTTTTAATAGTTGTTTTCCATATTCTTCTATAATTTTCCTTTATATTTCTTCTTTCATAAATGTTTTAAATGTCTGATCTGTGTGTGTGGGTAAGGGAAGGAAGAAGAGAAAAGAAAGGAGGAGGTTCAGATATCAGTTTGAGAATGAGAGGAGAGAGATTTGATAAAGAGACATGTCTGAACAAATTCTCTTATCACCAAGCTTTATAAGGAAAAACATGGACTTAATCATTAATTTCTTCTGATCTATCAACTCTTAGACTTGAACTGTTCTAAAGGATGCCTATCCCAGACCCATCATATCTCAAACCAATTTGCTCTTATGCCCAGCCCAATTCCCAGACACTGCTTCCAAATAAAGCATGTCGACTTACCCTTAGAACTGGAAAGTGGCACACAAAATTAATTTACGGTTAAATCAGAAGTGTTGTCTATGGATTAGCATTTTTGCTTTATTATCTTTAAGACAAGATTGTAAGGGTTGATTGGGCAGTTATTTCACCTGACCTGCCCTCAGTTATCTTATCTTTAAAATCTAGAAATTGGGCTAAGTATCTACTGAAGCCCCATTTATGTCCAAGACCCCATAAATCTGTGATTCAATAATATGTGTCTTGCATGTTTTACTGAAAGAATGAATGTAAAATAATTTAAGATTCAAAGATGAAAGGTTTTATACTAGTTTCAGAAACTTTTTATTTAATGGAATATGTTATAAAAGTGCTTTGCCTGGGCCCCTGGGTGGCTCAGATGGTTAAGCGTCTGCCTTCGGCTCAGGTCATGATCCCAGGGTCCTGGGATCGAGTCCCGCGTCGGGCTCCCTGCTCGGCAGGGAGCCTGCTTCTCCCTCTGCCTCTCTCTCTCTCTGTCTCTCATGAATAAATAAATAAAATCTTAAAAAAAAAAAAAAGTGCTTTGCCTGGGGATAGCCATAGTCACTGACATCTTGAGCTTTGCCTGTGTTCAGGGTTGACCTGAAAGAAGAAAGAGATAAGAATATCTTGAGCGAAGAAGGGGATTAGAGTAGATGGAAAGTACATTCATCCCTTATATTAAAAACCAGAAATTGATAACGTGCATATGAACATCTTAATTTTTTTCTAGTTCTCATGGAAGAAAGTACTAACAGAAATAAAGTTTTACTTAAAGGAGAATTCTATTACAGGAAAAATCATCTGTTGTAGGAAAAGATCAGAAGTTGTTGCTCCTGCACGTTAGGGGTTGGTTTGACTAGGAATTAACATGAGACTCTCTGGGCATAATAGTAACAAAAACGTTTCTCTGGAGTTTAATGATTTATAGTGCCTATTCAGTATAACATTTTGAGATTTGAAATAAAAATATATTTTTTTTTACTCCCAATATTTTATTGTAAGAAACCCAAATTGGGGAACTGTCTATGAGATACAACTCAGGAATCTTCAAAATTTTTTAAATTATAAAAGGTAAAGAAAAATTTAGAAACAGGTCCAGATTAAAGGAGAGTAATGAGACATGACAACTAAATAAAACGTGTTATCCAGAATTGAATCCTAAACCACAAAAAGGACCTTAGTGGGAGAATTGATGAAATTTCAACAGTCTGTAGATTAGATAATAGTATTACATCAATGTAAATTTCCTGATTTGGTAAGTGTCATGTGTTTATGGAAAAGAATGCCCTTGTTTTTAGAAAATACACAATTAAGTATTTGAGAGTAAAGAGCATTTTGTCTGCCTCCTACTCAAATACACACACACCCCCATCTACGTCTTTATCTAGAGATGTGTATCTACATGTGTACATGTGTATAGGATCACAGGTGTACAGAATAATAAAACACATTAAGTGTAATAAAATGTTGATATTTGGGAATCTGGATAAAGGGTATATGGAAATTTTTAATACTATTTGGGCTGTATTTTTTAATGTCTGAAGTGATTTCAAAAGAAAGAGAAAAATATGTTAAATTCTATGGGACAAGAAGAAAGGAGGTATTATGGCAAATATTAAAGTAACAGTTGTGGATAAGCTACTCATAAAAATTCTTCACATTTTGAAGAAATCAATTGCTCAATGAATGACATAGACTAGAAAGAAGATTCGATTTATTTTAAAGTAAGAAATTAAAAATGCATGGTATGTCTGATTTTGGAGAATTTGATATAAAATTTATGATGGACTTGTGTTTCTAGCAAGATTTTGTCAATTGAGAAAAGAGGATGAGCTAAAAACAAAAGGCATTTATTTAGGGTCTCAGAATTACAATTTAAAAGACACAGATTTGGGAAGCAACACAAATAGTGCCCCCACCAGGGAACAAAAGTCAAGGGATTTTAAACACAAGAGGGAATGCTTACTTCTGTTGTTTACAAAGAGTTTGATTGCTGTTAGTGGCAGAAAATAAATCTTGGCTGAATATAATTCCTTACTAAGGCTGTCACTAAGCAAAGTCTCTTACTGTAGCAAGCTGCATGTATCTAGCATGAGTCCTTGAAATATTTGCAGTTTGGCCCAGTTCAAAAGTTCATGGTTCCATCTCATAGCAATGTGCATAAGCCCCATTTCCTTAATGGCCTCCTGACTCAATTTTAAAACACTTTGACATAAGTGACCCCATTTCATTTTACGTTTCAGTGTTATAGGAGATATTATAAAAGACACTTCCAGTGCAAACACTAGATACAAAATACTATTTGACTATGACTAAATGTTTGTGCCCCACCTCCCCAAATCCATATGTTGAAGCACTAAACACTAACGTGATGGTATTTGGATATGGGGACTTTAGGATATAACTAGATTTAAATGAAGTCACTAGTGTGGGCCCCCACGATGGAATTAGGGCCCTTATAAGAAGAGGAAAAGCGATCAGACCTAGCTTGATCACCCTCTCATGCTCTTTCTGCCATTAGAGGACCTGCAAGCTAAAAGGGCTCTCCCGAAGAAGTGAATTTGCACCTCAGTCTTGGACTTTCCAGCCTCCAGAACTGTGAGAAATAAATGTATATTGTTTAAGCCACCCAGACTATAATACTTTGTTGTAGCTGAGTAGGACACCATTATAGCAGTGTGTGTGTGTTGGGGGGCGGGGTATGGATAGCTATAATGGCAAGACATCTACAAGGGACAAAAGCAAAAAGAACGCAAGAACTCTAAAGATGAGCTCATGTTAGTTAGCTTTTAGCCTGAGGGTTTTATTTGATGGATGCCGAGATGTAGAGTACAAGAGATAAACTTTAGATTCCTTTTTAGGTGCTTTTTAGTCTAACATTCCCTTATACTTTCATTATTAAAGAGTAAGGCATCAAAGATAGGGATGTTGGTTTTAGTAAAAAAGAAAAAAATCAACAGCTGAGGCGGGCTTTTATAGGATTTAAAGTGTATGGAGTTTGGCTAAAGATAGATTGGGTTTAAGTCCAGGCTTTTCCAACTACTAGTTTATCGCTTTAAGGAAGTTTTGCTTTCGATCTGAGTTTCAGTATAATCATCAGTAATGGAATAATAATAATAAAATACACATTTAAATTTCCTACCCCATAATATAGAAACTTGTTACATGTTAGCTGTCATCATCATTACCAACATCCTCAAATTCATCGTATTTTTAATAGATTTTATTTCTTTGAACAGTTTAGGTTTATAGAAAATTGAGCAGAAACTAAAGAGAATTCCCATATACTCCCTGTCTCCCACCCTTGCTCTTCATTGTTTTTCTTATTAATATCTTTCATTGGTATGATACACTTTTTGCAAGTGATGAACCAATATTGATACATTATTCTTAACTAAACTCCACATTAGACTTTACCCTGTGTTGTACATTTCTCTAAGTTGACAAATGTGTAACATAATATGTTCGATATTATATAGACTAGTTTCACTGTCCTAAAAATGCCCTGTGTCCACCTATTCATCACTCTCTTCTGTAGTCCCCAATGCCTGGCAACCACTGATCCTTTGACAGTCTCTGTAGTTTTGTCTTTTCCAAAATGTTATATTTTGGAATCATACAGAGTGCAGCCTTTTCAGATTGAGTTCTTTTACTTAGCATATGCAATTTAGGTTCCTTCATGTCTTTTCATGGCTAGATAATGCATTTCTTTTTGTCACTGAATAATGCATGTTGCACAGTTGGTTTATCCATCACTTAGTAAAGTAACCTAGGTTGCTTCTGATTTTTGCAATTATGAATAAACTTGCTATAAACATTTGTGTTACGGTATTTGAATGGACACAAGTTTTCAGCTAATTTGGGTAAATACCTTGGAACACAAGATCATAAGATTGATAGCTCGTATGGTAAGACTGTGTTTAGCTTCATAAGAAATTTCTAATTGTCTTCCAATGGCAATGAATGAGAGTTCATATTGTTTCACATCCTCAGAAGCATTTGCTGCTGTATTTTGAATTTGAGGCATTCTAGTAGGTGTGTAGTAGTACACTGTTTTAATTTTCACTTTTCTAATAACATGTTGAGTACCCTTTTGTATGCTTATTGGCCATTTACATATCCTAGCATCATTTCTTAAAGGTAGCTACTATTTTAACAACACCATCCACATTATGGGATTAGCTCTGCTATACTTGTGGGAGCAGAGAGTGTTTGTTAGCAACACTTTTGGGACTTCCCCAAATGAAATCTGAAACCAGCCCCTGTACTCCGAGGGCAGGGAGAGACAGAAGAGACGGGCAGGCCATGCCAGATTGATCCATAGCAGTGTGAACAAGCAAAGGGAACTTATATACTAGGTTTGCCTTGGGAGGCAGCGAGAGGAATGGGTCACTCCACCTACCAAATAGTAAAAGTTTATGCAGAGGCCTTAACTGGGCTCAGTCACATACGCCATTCAGACATTCTCAACATGACCTCACTATCTCAAGGCTTTGTCCTTAGAGCAGCCTCTGGGAGCCTGAAAGGCAAGGCGAACCCATATTCCAAGGGCAGAACAGGGGAGGGAGTGAGGTGTTTCTGAGCGCTCAGGTTCAGCTCATGGATCAACCAGTGGCCACGTCTTTTGATGACCTTGGCTAACACGGAGAAGTTCTGAAATGGATAATGCCAGAAAGAGAAGAGAAGAACAAATAGAATGATACAACTCTGGATGGTATCAGAGAGGCCCAAAGAGAGAAGCAAGGCAGGGCAGTCAGCAAACAACAAAAAACAAAGAAAAACTTATTCAAAGATGTTCATGTGTTAGGACTGGGTGACTTCTGGGTCAAGAAAGAGAAGCCGTGTGTGTCTGTGTGTATGAGAGAGAAAGTGAGCACCCTATAAATACACAGTTTGTCACAAAAGAATAAAAACTAAGAAGTGAAAAAATTCCAAATACTCCTTTCATATCATTGACCCGACTGCGCATCGTTGAAATTAGATGCAAAATTCTTAGTCTTTTGTTACACAGGATAGTCATAAAAACTTGAGAGTAGATACATTGTGACCATCCTCCCTCCCTCTCTCTTTCTCTCTGCCAGAGCACACTTTTTTTCAGATACTGCTACAGTGAAATGTGTTTAATAAAAGAGTAATGAGAATGCTTAGTGGCATTAATCCAGGTCTGAGGTTATGTGAAGAAATTATATTAAAACACCCTATTAGTGAAAGTGTACAATGGTGCAATATTTCAGCTTGGCAATATATAACATGCCTGTGTGTTGACACAGCAATGCCACTTCCAATAATTTATTTGAGAGAATTACTTATAGATGTGTGTGGATTTAGCTGGAATTAAAGTCACTCAGCATTTTTTATTACTACAGAAAATAGAAAACAAAATATTCCCAAATGAGATAATAGGTAAATTAGGGCACCCTCATATAATGAAAGGTAGTATGTGGCTATTGCATACAAAAATGTAAAAGAATATATCAACATGAGAATTGTTCAGTACATATTTTTGTGTGAAAAACAGGCTATACCATGACTATCCTGTTTTTATGCATAGAAAAAAATCATGGGAGGTTATATAAAGTGTTAAAACATTTCCTCTGGTTGGTTAGATAATAGTTTGTGTTTATTTTCCTCTTTTTGCTTTTGTTCAGCACCTGTAGAGTTGGGGAGTTTAGCACTTAAATATTGGAGTCAGAAAGAAATGTTTTAATATTCATTTCATCATTTACTATCTGTTAAATGAGTAGCTTAATATCCCAATGCCTGGAATTCCTTTTTGTTTTGAGTCTCACATGATTAATGTGTGCACTAAAGTAAAAAATGTCTGTGAAGTGCTCATTTCAAACTTGGAACAAAGTGCCAAGAAATGATAATCATTATTTTCATAATAGCATTTATCTGCATTTTTCTAAAACTTTAAGCAAGGAAGAGGCATTAAGTTTATAATTACAAAAAAAGTTATGAAAAAATTAAAAATAGATACAGATCTGGAGCTAAAGAAGTAATTGGGAAGTATTGGTCTAAATTAATGAGTATAGATATAGAAATATAACACTTAGCAATGTTGTAGTAACAAACAAACATCTAAGCATATTAGAATATTTACCCTTGGGAGCAAGGATGGTGTTGGGAATGGGTGGGGCAGGGCAATTATATTTCATTATACCCCTCATGCACTTACTTATTTGATTTTATTTTGATAAAAATTTTAAAAATCCGTTAAAAAGAAATTTAATTAAAAATGATTCAGAGGACATTCTTTTGTTTTTCCAAAACCTCATTTTGCTCTAAATTTGAGTACTATAATTGCAAAGTTGCAGGTGCTCATAGATAATTGTTTCCTTTGAAAAAACACTGGAGGGCACACATTTTATTTTATTTTATTTTATTTTATTTTATTTTATTTTATTTTATTTTTTGAGAG
The DNA here is from genome assembly GCF_029215605.1 of Mirounga angustirostris. Lineage (NCBI taxonomy): Eukaryota > Metazoa > Chordata > Mammalia > Carnivora > Phocidae > Mirounga > Mirounga angustirostris. The sequence goes on along the minus strand of NW_026991716.1, from coordinate 44,243,084 downwards.
AGAGGGAATGGGAAGAAGCAGAGGGAGAGGAGGGAGAGAATCGTAAGCACTCTCCCACTTAGTGCAGAGCTTGATGCTGGGCTCAATCTCATGACCCTGAGATCATGACTTAATCCAAAATCAAGAGTCTGAGCCACCCAGGCACCCCATAGAATTGTCTACTCTTACATCCCTGTATTACTGCTATGACTGAAATCAAAACTAGAATATTAAAAATGTTGTTTTTATTCTTACATATACAAATTGAACACTCAAGAATTACCATGACTCACTTTTAGTGCACACATTCACATTTAGTCATCTCTGAGTCCTGTCCGTGTTGCTCATATATAACCCCCACATCCCTTTAATTTTTTTCCCCCCTTTCATTCCCTGAACCATCATCTTTTTCTCTAACTCAGTAACCTTCACACTGGCACTCCCATCTCCTGTTTCTGTTTTGCATCTTCCAGATTATTCCTTCATTGCAGCACACCTTTTCTTTCTAGAATATAAATCTTAGCATGTCCCTCATACTTAGACTCCTTTACTTTCTCCGTGTGGGCCGTTAGAGTCCAAAATGTAGCATTATTGTAAACTCCTTGATGATATGGACTACTTCTCCCCATTCTAAGGCTTCCTACGTAGAGTGTGAATGATAAATCACATGTTTGTTGGATAACTTAAAAAAGCATGCTTTCCATGGTCTTTCATTTTTATAACTATTTCTTTGTTTTCTTACGTGCCCTTGCAACCTATGGGGCATCAGTTCCTAAAAAGAATTAAGAAGAGAAAAACCATAAAATCTTCCATCCAATGCAGGATTGTGGGACAGAATGAGAAGAGTCAAGTTGTCTGTAAGTAGCAGAAAAGGTAAGGAGAAGAGACCTGCCAAAGAGGACTGAACAAGAGTCAGACTCCCAGAGGTACTTGGAAACAAAGGAAGAATGCGCACAAGGCAAACAGGAAAAGAGACAGATTGCACCAGCCATGAAGAGCAACCTTGGTATCCAAGCCAATGGCTGAGCTATCCTTGAGAGTTGTACTCATCTGTGGCAGAATGGATCTGGCCTAGAATTTAGTTTTTTTTTACTTTACAGATATTTTGCTAGGTATTACATGAAAAGCCAACAACACAAAATTAGACAATACAGACACTGCCCAGGAATCCATCATTCAGAACGCAGACGTGAACAAGTATCAGTGTAAGAAGATAAGATCTACACCTGGTATCATGGGGCAGTGAGCAAGGGGCCTTTTGCACAGCCTGGGAGTTCAGGGAAGGAGGTTTATAGCTGGTGAGAACTAGTGGGAATCCGTTTCAAATACTTGAAAACAATTACATTTAATCTTTGAAAATCTGAATTCTTACCGAAAGAGATAAATTTAATGATGATCTTGAGGTGAGAGGAAGAATACCTAGATTTTTCTTCTTGAAAAAGATCAAGAATAGCAAAAGGCATTTTAACTGATAAAGTATATGTATATTCTTTTTTTCTCTTTTTCAAATACCATGTATATTGTAAAACTTTTAGAATAATAATTATGTTTGGATTAGATTTTTGGACATGCAGATTGAAGTAACAAATTAGGGAGGCAGAATCTAAAGCCAAACTTGAGAACTTTCCTATGTAAATATTTTTCGGGTACTTGATATAATATTTAAATTGAATAATGTACCATTATCAGATAATGGCTTATACCTTGTAAATGAGTAAAGAGACTAGATGAAACTTCAAAAAGAACTAATTACAGAGTTCAGTTCTCATCTTAGATTGGCTCTCAACTTATCCTATTCTGTCATAGCATGGGCTTGTGAAAGTTCCCAAGGACTACATTATAATACGTGTGTGTGTGTGTGTGTGTATGAATGTGTATGTGTATATATATGTGTATTGTATACATGCATATGTATATGTACATATGTTATATATTTGCTTACATCTGTATATCTTTTGAATCTCTATACCTTTTTCTATATATGTAGAAACACACATATTCCTTCTTTTCTTTAACTTTTATCATAAGAAATTTCAAATATTTAAACAGAATAGTAAAATGAACCACTGTATACCTCAAAACAGTTAAAACTGCTAAAAATCTTTCTGAATCTGCAAATGCCCAGAGCACGCCCTTCCAATGCTTTAAAAGTAGCTCTGCCAAGGTTGGCAGTTTTATTTTTCTCTGGCAGTTTTTTAAATTTTATTTATTTATTTTTATATATTTATTTTTATTTATATTTTTTATTTTTTTATTTTTCTCTGGCAGTTTTATTTTTCTTTTCTCATAAAACAAATGCATCTCGTGTTTCCCATTTCAGTCAAATGCAACTGTAAGCCTCGTCTTCACCACCCTCTCTCCTCTTGTCTCAAGGAAGAAACTAAAATAGATAATCCGAATGTAGTCAGTTTGCTGCTGGATGTCAGCTCAGAGGAGGAAATTAGCACAGCTTCTCAGATATGTTTGTGTACCCACCTCCAGGGAGTTAGATTGGGCGTGGGGGGAGTAAAACGCACTGAGGTGGCATGGTGCGTGGCAGGATACTGTCCAGCTTGAAAAACTTTATGGGTTTTTTTTGCGTGGAGGGAGAGGATGGGTAGCCGCCAGCACAGACAGCCAAGCCGCTGTTGGCTCCTCTCTCTGTCTGGGAAGAACCCAGGGGGCCCTGCAGGGCTCCTGCTTCCCTGCAGCCTCAGCAGCAGGTTTGGAGTGGTGTGTTGTAGAGCCCGTGGACACTGATTTGGTGGAAATGCACCATAGCCCGCTCTGCTTTGTCTCATCAAACCGAAACAAAATTAGTGAGTAGAAGGATATTGGACAAGTACAAAGTTGCCTTCCCAAGTCCACATTCCCAGCTTTTCTGGCTCTAAACAGACCCCAGTTTATGGAGTCATCAGTGTCTCCACCTGACTACCTCCTTCCTTCTCTTGCTGAAGGAAGGTATGGGAACAACAACAACAACAAAATGACTCTGCGTTAAAGAGAGTATTTCTCCTTTTTACCATCCACCCCCACTCTGACTCCGCTAGTGGGACACAAAGTAACATAATCTCATTTTTACAGAGTTCCAATTAGGAACCGCTGTTCTTCAGGGCACAGAGGAAATGCACATAGGTGGAAGGGCTCCTCAAGGGTCATCTCCATAGAGGAGGCTGGCGGGGGGGCGAGGTGAAGTGGGCGTGGGTGCTGCCACACTGACAGGAAGGCTTAGGGAAGAGGATCACCAGCTGCTGCAGCCCAGGGAGCTGTGGAATCCGGATGAGGGGCTGGGGGAGGGGTGATAGGCAGGCAGGAAGTTACCTGCTTTCAGTATTTGTGTGTTTTAGTATTGCAGTACTTGAAACGTGGAAAGGGCAGAGGGAGTGCGCCTGGGAAGCACCTGACAAAACGGTTGTGTGAGATGAACGGATGGTGAAAGGGGAGGGTTGTAGACCTTTATTTTGGCGACAGTAGCAACAGCAAGGTTGGCTATCATAACAGGTGACCCTGAGGAGTGCAGGGGGTCTGGTGCCGCACCTGTTACTGTGCTAGACCTGGTGGAGGATGCTGCGGCAGGTGCTTCGCAGAGGGCTCCAGTCGTTCTGCCACAGGCTGGGCTTGTGCGTGAGCCGGCACCCGGTCTTTTTCCTCACCGTGCCCGCAGTCCTGACCATCACCTTCGGCCTCAGCGCGCTCAACCGCTTCCAGCCCGAGGGCGACCTGGAGCGCCTGGTCGCTCCCAGCCACAGCCTGGCCAAGATCGAGCGCAGCCTGGCCAGCAGCCTTTTCCCCCTGGACCAGTCCAAAAGCCAGCTCTATTCGGACTTATACACCCCTGGGAGGTATGGCAGGGTGATCCTCCTCTCCCCACCCGGGGACAATATTTTGCTTCAGGCTGAGGGGATCCTGCAAACCCACCAAATCTTGCAGGAAATGAAGTGAGCCAAAAGGGTTATATATTTTTTCATCTGTCAGGGAGATCCATCTGTATGAGAAATGCACTGGATGATATTATTTCAGTGTTAAAGATCTCAAGCAGGGTGCATGACAACAGCCAGGGTGCAAGTGAGGTATCCCAACGCTGAAATAAAGGTATGCTCCTCCTGCATGCTTCTGCCAATTAAAGAGGCAGCACTTCGGGCGCCTGGGTGGCTCAGTTAAGCTCTGCCTTCCGCTCAGGTCCGGATCCCAGGGTCCTGAGATGGAGTCCCACATCGGGCTCCCTGCTCGGCAGGAGGCCTGCTTCTCCCTCTCCCACTCCCCCTGCTTGTGTTCCTGCTCTCGCTGTGTCTCTCTCTGTCAAATAAATAAATAAAATCTTAAAAAAAAAAAGAGGCAGCACTTCATTTCTTGCCCTAAACAAGCAAAGAAAATGCAGAGGTCTCATCCTCAGAAGCTGATGCTTGTTTCACTGAGGGAGGTGTTATGGGCAATTTAGGGGGGTGAGGTGGGAAACACTAAGTAAATGCACAGTTATGTATTTATTAAGGATTAATTTGTGCCTGGAAGGTGAATGGTGAGCCGTTAGCATTGCTAGGAACTTCATCTCCATTGCTAGTTATGAAATAAGTGCTTATCTGCCAGCAGCCTAGCTTGAATTTGATGTGTGGGCATCTGTACCCTGTGCATGCCTGTGTGACGGTCAGTAATAAGCTATGACTACAATAGAGATTCCATGAATTTGCATATGACTATAGTAGGAATTCTTTTTTTTTTCATTTTTTAAATTTTATTTTTATTTTTAAAAATTTTTTATTATGTTCAACGATTCATTAGTTGCATATAACACCCAGAGCTCATCACAACACACACCCTCCATAATACCTATCACCCGGCTACCCCTATAGTAGGAATTCTAACAATTGTAGATATTTATGTTTGCATGCAAAAATAGCTAGAATACTGTAAACATAAATGAAAAGAATTATGTGCCACTAAATGATAAACTAGAGGAAGAGTTAAAAACTTTTTCTGTAAATTACTATGTAGCAAATATTTTAGGCTTTGCAGGTCATACTGTCTTTTTCATATTTTTTTTGTTTATTTCTCTTTTTCTCTTTATTGTTTTAACAAGCCTTTAAAAATTAAACAAACAAACAAAACAAAAACAAAAACAAAAACCTGTTCAAAGTCCAAACAAAAACATGACAGGGTCAAGCTTCCTGGTAAGGACGTAAAGGCATTAAGCAAATTTGGTTTCACTGCAAATAGCGTATAAGTTGAATGACGTTATTAAATCGCAGTTCGTTTGTTTGTTTGTTTTCCAAAGCACATTCTTACATTAGAGTTGAAAAATTATACTAGGATATCAAGGCCCTTCAAAATGCCATTTATTAACCACAAATACCTAGATGGGATTCAACTGATTATATATACTTCCTTAAATAGACACAAAGGAACTGTTATGTAGGCTCTTCTATAAAGGTGATGTAAATTCAGACTATGAATCTGGATGTCAAAGACTGCATTCTTGAGCCAAATAGACACTACCTGGCATGTTTAGAGTCTCTAGTAGTTGGCTGTCCCATTAGCAACTCTGGGGGCAAAGACAAGTTACCCTGAGATACGTGACCTCTCCTGCAGCTCTGTGTGATTACCTTATTTCTAATATGATTCTATACACTTTACTAACTGGAAGTTAATCTAAATTTCTATGTATGTATTTATAATTTTCAACCTGAGAAATGCTCCAATTAATAATAGAGTTATAAATTATCATAATTTTGTGCAAAAATGTATAGTTTGTAGAAGAAAATAAGACCTATAAAACTAAAACTGAATACAGTTGACCCTTGAAAAACACGGGTTTGATTGGGGTGGTCCACTTACATGCAGATCAGTTTTATAAATACAGTACAGTACTGTCAATGTATGTTCTCTTATGATTTTCTTGGTAACATTTTTTTCTTTAGCTTATTTTATTGTAAGAAGACAGTATAAAATACATATAACACACAAAATATGTGTTAACTGACTCTTAATGTTACCAGTAAGGCTTCTGATCAACAGTAAGTTATTCGCAGTTAAGTTTTGAAGGCATCAGAAGTTATAGGTGGATTTTCGACTGTGTGGGGGTGTTGTCGCCTCTAACTCCTGCTCTATTAAAGGGTTGACTGTGTATCGTTTTATTTACAATGATTAATATTTGACTGGATTATTTTTAATTATTAATAGCATTATATCCATTTAATTCAAATGTTATTTTGCATAGAAGTGAAACCAGGAAGAAAGATCATTGTAATATCTGGTAAGGCTTTTCAATGCAAATTTTCATATTAATCACTGATGAAATAATTTTTTTCAAAAAGATAGTGTTTGAAAAAAATCTATATTTGAAGATAAATCTCTATATAAAAGCATAGTAAAAGAAAACACTGGGGTGCCTGGGTGGCTCAGTCAGTTAAGGATCTGCATTTGGCTCAGGTTATGATCCCAGGGTCCTGGGATGGAGTCCCACATCGGGGTCCCTGCTCAGTAGGGCGACTACTTTTCCCTCTCCCTCTGCTCTTCCCCCCAGCTTGTGCTCTCTCTCTCAAATAAATAAAAATTTAAATTAAAAAAAAGGAAAACACTACTGTCATGAACAAATTTGAAAAGCTGTGACTGCTTTGCATCCCTCCTAATTATGCATCTCAAACTTGACTTCCCTTACTTTGACTTTTGTCATCATTATATTTTTCCAAAAAATGTAATTCTTCCAAATAGAGAAATACCCTTGAGTAGAGAAAAACAGAGCAGATTTATTGTCCTTCAATTTATATTCAATTTAGTAATTGTGGCTACTTTAAATAAATGATCTCCATATGTTTATTATTCCATATTTATTTTGGAGGAGTTCTAGGTAATCTTTTGTACTGGGGACACTTTACCAACCTAGATAAGTCCTTCATTCTATCATGGTAATACTTAATTCTATAAATTTTTAAATTTATGCTTTTACATCTTCAAATGTGCCCATATTTCTCCAGTCTTTTATAAAAGCCGTCAATATTGTTCTTTGATACATAGTTTTTCTTTCCTTAAGAGCTCATAATAAGAGTGTAGCTTCCCCCTTCCTTAAAGTTAGGCACAGCCATGTGTACATACAGAAATATGTAGCATTGCTTTAATCAGAGTTGCCTTCCTTCTGCTTGAAATAGTTCTCCTCAGCCTCTAAATAGTGAATTTAAAGACCTTGAGAGTAGAATAAACTGAGCACATTCAATGGACATATGAAAAACCAGTGGGACCAAAGCAAAGTAAACAAAGGGGCAGTGGAAGATAATAAGAAGAGGGAGGTAGGAGGTGAGGTAGGCAGGGTCCAAATCTTTTGGTTCTCACTGGCTCTAGGATTATGTTAGGAGTAAATTATAAGTGTGCTGGAAGTATTTCAAGTGTTGGAAGCAAAGGATCAATATACTCTCTTTGATACATCTTAAAAATTGCTCTACTCTGTGGAGATTGAATTATAAGGGGCAAATGTGGAAACAGAATTGTGGATGAAGGTTACTGATTAATCCAGTCAATAGATAATAGTGGCTATGACTATGGTTTTAGCAGTGGAGATGGTTAGAAGTGATAAAATCTTAAATACTTTGGGGTTTTAGATAGGACTTATTGGTGTATTGTATAAGGTTGTATCAGGGAAAAAAGACAAACATGACATCTGGGATTTGCCCTGAGTAATTTGATAAATGGTGGTAATATTTGCTCATAAGGGGGAAATTTGGGGGGACTATATCACTATTGTTTTGATCAGGTTGTTTGAGATATTTACTCAATATTTAAGAGATATCGCTGAGACAATTGGGCATGAGTGTGGAGCTCAGGAGAGAATCCAAGCATGGGAATAAGAAAATGCCCATTATTATTACATCAGTGAAACAAGGTAAGATCAGCTAGGAAGTGAATGTAAGTAAAGATGAGAAGAAAACAACAACAACAACAACAAAAATGTAGAACATCGATCTAGAAGGAAGGGTTTATCCTCAAATATCACTGACAGTGACACATAGTATTAGGCTTTTAGCTAATCAAGGTAGATTTTATTAAGGCTTCCTAGATCTTTGTAGTCGTGTCTTATAATACCCTAACTCCATCTACATAGAAGGAATGCATTAATCCACAGTTGCTTTCTCAGGTTTCCTATAAAATACCAATATTTTTAGAATGCACAGCTCTCATTTCTATTTTTTAAATAGGAGAGTCTTAGGATATAAAAATGTTGCTCATCTCCCTTGAGCACTTGTTTTTCCATTTCTTTTCACTGCTAGACCAAATACGGGGAGAGTTTTGAGGATATGGCCAATAAACTGTGAATACTTGTAACACTCTCCACATAACATAGAGCAAAAAAATGAAGCACTGTATAGGATGAACCACAGACATTTTAAATATAAAAGATTTTTGTGCCACGTAAAGTCCTCAGCCTTGCCAACAAAGCCAAAAGATCTTGATCGGATATATTGTATGGGGAGATCCAAATTAGAAGCTTGATAGGAAAAGGAGGAAAACACAAACAAAAAAATAAATGTGTTCTGGAGTCAGACTTTCCATCTTCTTGTTTTCTACTCCAATCAAAGTCTACACTGACAGCAAAACTAAGAACCCTAAAAGAAAAGACAAACAGCACAGGCCTGCTTACAATTAAAAACTATTATACCCTTGAGTATAAGACAATCACAAAACAGGGACAAAATATAGGAATCAGTAATTGACATTAGAGATATAAGTGGCCTAAAAACATGTGAAATGTTCTTAATATCACTCACAGTCAATAAATACAAAGTAAAATAGCATGATTCTTTTATTATCAATTATGCTAAGATTTGCTTGGTAACAGAAGAACACAGAAATAATAGAGATTTAAGCAAAATAGAAATGTTTATTGGTTATAAAGACCAGAGTCACACAGTCCAGGACCAGTAGAATGATGTTACTCAATGAGGGCACCTGAAGCTCTAGCACATTCCAGCTCACCATGCTTCCATTACCAGGAAATAGCTCTCCTCCTCAGAATCAGGAGCAGCAGTATGTGGGCGTCTATATCCCAAACAGTAGGATAGTGGAAGGATGAAAAAAGGCATACATCTCAGCTATTATGTAAAGAAGATCCACAGAGTTGCTGTGCTAACATCCATTGGCCAGAACTTTCTCAGATGGCTGAATCTAGCTCCACAGGGAGCTGAGAGATGTAGTATTTAATATGGATATCCATTTTCTTGACTAAAATTCTATTACTGTTGAAGGGGAGAAAAATGCAGGAAACTTTTGGTAACAATTGATAGTCATGCCTTTTACCCATGGTGTGACAAATAATCTTCTCACTTTTAGATGGAAAGGAAATTAATATAGTTTTTATAAAGACCAGGTGCAGTAGCTAACAAATAATAATTAAATACATACTTTCCCCAGAAATTTCAAATTCCAATTTTATTCTAAAGAAAGTTACTCGGGCAATGTTCCTAAGAAAATTATTGGTATACCTGAAAATTGGAAAAATTTATATTCCTAGCAGTAGAAGACTGGCTAATAACCTATTGTATTTTTTCTTAAATGTAACACCACTTTATAAACCAAGCTAGAATTATATGTGATAAGTATTGTTATGAGTAATATATAAAGTAAAAATGAAAATTTGTATAACATTACATATAATATTTGTGCTAACCAATATGTAAATATTCTTTGTACAGTATCAGTCTTGTGTCAAATTTAAAATTCAAGTATAATTTGTATATTAGGTATGAGGATTAAAGTAGTTAATGCATGTAGCACTTCTATAATGAAGCCTGGCACACAGTAATTGCTATTTTTATCTCATTATTTTATCCCATCCTACTTCAATTACATAACATTCTTTCTTAAAGTTCTAAAGAGCAAATAGTTATTTTGGAATTAACCATAAACTAATAATATAGGGTTAGAATATTCTATGTTGAAATTGGTGCTATACATTTCTTGTAGAGGTCAGAGTTAGAAATTAATACAGTAAATGATTTATTTTAGGCATGGTAAGGGTCTAATATTGACCAAGTTTTAATGCTTTGCCACAACCACCCCAATTATGTAATTATAAAATAATTATGTACACACAATTTTAATTATACTATATGGATACTGAACACCACAAAACTGAAAAATTATAAAATTACACATAAAAACAACAATACAACACTAAGGAATATTTTTTTTAATTTAAATTCAATTAATTAACATATAATGTATTATTTGTCTCAGGGGTACAGGTCTGTGATTCATCAGTCTTATATAATACCCAGTGCTCATTACAACACCTACCCTCCCCAATGTCCATCATCCAGTTATTCCATCCCTCCAGCTCCCTCCCCTCCAGCAACCCTCAGTTTGTTTCCAATGATTAAGAGTCTCTTATGGATCTCATTGATATGTGGAATTTAAAAAACAAGGCAGAGGATCATAGGGGAAGAGAGAAAAAAATGAAACAAGATGAAACCAGAAAGGGAGACAAACACTGAGGAATCTTGTTATAGAAGGGATGATGGCTTCATTTTTATTGAGTACCTACTGTGTACTCAGCAACTTACCAGAAGGATCTAATTTGATTGCAACACCAGCAAGGTAGATTTAGTTCTCCTCATTATATAAATGTTGAAAACTAAAGATTATGGCTGCCAACAATTTGTACATGGATATATAGTAAATAATTAGCAAATAAGACACAATTAAAATTCCTGGTTTTTTTTTTTTTTTTTTTTTTTTACTACCCTTATATGCTTTGGGAAATTGGAAGTTACGGCATTTACAAAGGGTACATTTTTGGTTACACAATTTGACCCAAGTCCAAAAGTCATCCTGTAAATGGATTAGCATTGAGATAGATGAACTTTTGTTTAGACTGGTATTTATTTTAGTATTATGCAATAATTACTTCATACTTTAAAAATAATGTTTGAAATACTGTTTAATTAAATTGTTATTTTAAAAATGTTGAGAAAAATGTATATATATATAAATCTCTTATAACTGAAAACTATTTGACTCTCAGTGCATATGTTAGGCTCATATGTCAGCGTGTATCAGCTTTAAAATAGGTACCAAGTGAAATTATAACACATTTATCCTCTAGAGGGGAGGAGGTGGGGGGATGGGTTAGCCTGGTGATGGGTATTAAAGAGGGCATGTACTGAATGGAGCACTGGGTGTTATATGCAAATGATGAATCATGGAACACTACATCAAAAACTAAGTTCCAGACCACCCCAATAAAGCAAACATCACAATAAAACAAGTCAAATATTTTTTTTGGTTTTCCAGTGCATATAAAAGTTATGTTTACGCTATACTATAGTCTATTAAGTGTGCAATAACATTATGTCCAAAAAAACCCCAATGTATAATATACCTTAATTAAAAATACTTTATTGCTAAAAAATGCTAATCATCCTCAGCTTTTAGCAAGTCCTAATCTTTTTGCTGGTGGAGGGTTTTGCCTTGATGTTGATGGCTGCTGACTGATCAGGGTGGTGGTTATCAAAGATTGGGGTGGCTGTGGAAACTTCTTAAAATAAGAGAGCAATGAAATTTGACACATCAATTGACCCTTCCTTTCACAAACTGTATAGTGGGTCTTGTTGTGTTTTTTTGCATTTTACTCACAGTAGAACTTCTTTCAGAAATTTTTCAACATTGCTCAAACTTGAACTTCTTTCAGTATGCTCATACCCTGCCATAACTTTATCAAATATGTTTACATAATGTTCTAAATTCTTTGTTGTGGTTTCAACAATCTTTACAACATCATCACCAGAGTAGACTCCATCTAAAGAAACCACTTTCTTGGCTCATCCATAAGAAGCAGCTCCTCATCCGCTCAAGTTTTATCATAATATTGCAGCAATTCAGGCACATCTTCAGGCTCCACTTCTCCTAGTTCTCTTGCGTGCACTTAATTCCTCCACTGAAGTCTTGAACCCTTCAAAGTCCTCCATAAAGTTTGGAATCAAATTCTTCCAAACTCATGTTAATGTTGATATTTTGACCTCTTCCCATGAATCATGAATGTTCTTAATGGCATCCAGAATGATGAATCCTTTCCAGAAGATTTTCAATTTGTTTTGGCCAGATCCGGCAGTGCCATCACTATTTATTGGAGCTATAGTCTTATAAAAGGTGTTTCTTATATAATAAGACTTAAGTTTAAATTACTCATTGATCCATGGGATGCAAAATGGATGTTGTGTTAGCAGGCGTAAAAATGACATTAATCTTGTGGTACTTCTCTGTCAGAGCTCTTGGGTGCATTGTCAATGAGCAGTAATATTTGGAAAGTAATCTTTTTTTTTTTTTTTTTTTTTTGAGCAATAGGTCTCAGCAGTGGGCTTAAAATATTCAGTAAACCATGTTGAAAACAGATGTGCTATCATCTAGGCTTTGTTTTCCCCTTCATAGAGCATAGGCAGAGTAGATTTAACATAATCCTTAAGGGCCTAAGGATTTTCATAAAGTAAATGAGCACTGGCTTCAGCTTAAAGTCACCAGATGCATTAGCCCTAACAAGAGAGTCAGCCTGTCCTTTGAAGCTTTGAAGCTGGACACTGACTTCTCCTCTAGCTGTGAAGATCCTAGATGACATTCTTCTAATAGAAGACTGCTTCATCTACAGTGAAAATCTGATGTTTAGTGTAGCCACATTCATTAATTCTCTTAGCCAGATCTTCTAGATGGCTTGCTACAGCTTCATGGTGCCCCAAAACAATTATAATAGTAACATCAAAGACCACTGATCACAGATGACCGTAGCATGATAATAATGAATAATTTTGAGATACTCCAAAAATTACCACAATGTGACACAGAGACATAAAGTAAGAAAATGCTGTGGAGAAATGGTACCTATAGACTTGTTCAACACAGGGTTATCACATTAATTGTGATAAATTTGTAAAGAAAAAAAACCAGTATATACAAAGCACAGTAAAGGATGAGGAGGAGAAGGAGGAAGATAAGAGAAGGAGGAGAAAAGAAATGAGGTATGCCTGTATGTCACAAAGTGAAAATAAAATAAAATAGTATTCTTCATGATGTTTAATACACAGAAAAAAATATTCCTAGGGAGACTTAAGTGCACACATATATAGTAAACAGCAGTCATATCTGAATATCAAACGCTGTGTATATGACATTGACAAAATAAATAATAGTCCAGGAAATCTGCTTTACTAGGAGCAGATTTACTGCAGTGGTAAACTAAGTAAAGTGTTATCCTCACTTACCAATAACTACTTGTGACAGAGCTTGTAGCTTTTAATATAGTAAGTCCCTGATAGAATAAAATTTAAAGCTATAGGTATTTATTTGCTTTTACATCTGATAATGTATTTATTTATTTATGTTAATCACCATACATTACATCATTAGTTTTTGATATAGTGTTCCATGATTCATTGTTTACGTATAACACCCAGTATTTATACTCAAGAGGACATGTGTATATCAAATGTTAAGGAAACTTCATTTGCAAATAAAGATTAGTTTTAAACCTTTATTCACTGTTTCATACTCCAGCTAATGCAGCCTATAAGCAAAGTAATACACCATTTGAGCATTTTTATCATTTTCATCTGAGGTTCTGGTTTGCATTCCCATGTGCAACCTAAAGATAACCTACAACAGACAGAACTTTAAAAAATCAAGCCATAATTTATGTGTAATACAATACACAAATTTTAAGTGTTTAGTTCTATGAAATTTGACAATTTTAAGTACCCTTGTACTAATCCCCATAAAAGAATAAAGAACATTTCCATCCTACCAGGGAGTCCCTGCTGTACCTTTTCAGTCAATACCCTGTACCCCAGAGGCAAACATTAGATTTTCCTGTTCTTGAAATTAGCATAAATGGAATTATACAATAGGTAATATTGTCTGGATTCTTTTCTTCAACATTATGTTTCTGATATCTAGTCATGTTTTTTCATGTATGAGTATTTTTTTTATTATTTGGTAATATTACATATTTAGTAAGATATTATATATTTTTAATCCATTCATCTGCTGATGGATTTCTTTTTCTGGTGTAAGGCTATCATGAGAATGTTGCTATGAACATTATTGTACATATTATTTCTCTTGGTTAAATACCTAGAAGTGAATTGCCAGGTCATAGTATAGTGGTATGTTGAATTTTCATAAGAAAATTGTAAAGTTTCCAAATAAACCATTTTAAACTGTCAAGATAAAATAGTAAGTTACAGTTAGCCAATACCCTCATCAACATCTAGTATTTTGGGGTATTTTGATATTATTTTGAGGTATTTTATTCATTCTGATAGTTGTAAACTGTGTCTCATGTGGCTTTTACTTTTATTCCATGGATGATTATTGATGTTGAAACACCTTTTCATGTGCTTATGGGCCATTCATCTCTTTTCTTTGGAGAATTATTCAAATCTTTGCCCTATTTTCCTTTAGTTGAGGTTTGTGTCTCATTATTTTCATTATTAAGTTATGAAATAATTTATATTCTTGATCAACATACTTGACATTTTTTTATGTTCCAAAAAAACCTTTATTTACAAAAATATGTTGCGGACTGAATTTGGCCCATAAGCTGTTTGTCAACCCATAGGAGAACATAATAATGAACAAATCACTTCTGAAACATTCACTCCCCAAAATACTTCTGGATATTCTATGAGCCTTTGTCCATGTCACTGAGGTGAATACAGTGAGTCATGACTAAACAGAACAGAAACTCACAAGTTGAAACCTTCCCTGTTATAGTGCCCAGGTAAGAAAACCAGAATTCTGCCAAATTGCCACTGGCTCATTGTAGAGAAACCTGAAAATTAAAAACTCCAGAGGGACTTAGTGACAGGGGATCCCCCTCAATATGTGAGATTTAACTCCAGGAAATTGACCAGATCCCTAAAGTAAATATGGGAGAAATATCCCCTCAGGCTTTTGGCAAGAGGAGAGGAAAAGGAACCCTTTTGAAATATGCTAGAGCACTCTTACTCTTAACAAGGCCTGCCCTCAAGGGAAACTAGTTAACTAGAGCCTAAACTGCTGAGATATTATCACACCTTAATTGACTTGGGAAAGAGAAATACCCAATTCTAGGTAGCCCTAGCCATGCTGTCCCAAATGAAGGAGGAGGGAAAAAATAGAAACACTTATAATGTTCACAACCCTGAGGCACAGTCTTACAAAGACTCAGACCTAAGGATAGGACACTCTTCTCCCCCCACAGCTCACCACCACATTAGTAAAAACCTATTTACAGTAGTTCCTTTAACCCAGTATGTTATGTCTGGCTAGCAAGAAAAAATTACAAGGCATACTAAAAGACTAAATAAATAAAATCAGTCAATCAGTCCTACAACTTGAAGATAGAGCAAATATCAGAACCAGACAGGGCAGAGATGTTGGAATTATCAGAACAGGATTAATGTGCTATGTGGTCTAATGGATAAAGCAAACAGCATGCAAGAACAGATGGACAATGGAAGCAGAGGTAAAAATCCTTTGAAAGAACCAAATGGAAATGCTACAGATTAAAAACAAAACAAAACAAAACACTATAACAGAAATGAATACCTTTAATGGGGTCATCAGTAAAATGAACATGGCCAAGGAAAGAATCTCTGAGCTGGAGGATATATCAGCAGACTCCTCAAAATGCAAAAGGCAAGAAAACAAAAAGAAAAAACAAGAATATCCAAAAACTATGGGACAATTACAAAGGGTGTAATATGCATGAGAGGAACACTACAAAGAGAAGAAAGAAAGGAACAGAAGAAATATTCGAAATAATGACGAAAAATTTCCCCAAATTTCAGACCAAACCACAGATCTAGGAAGCTCAAAGAACACCAAGCAGAATAAAAGCTGAAAAAGCCAAACCTACTCATATCACCTTCAAACTACAGAAATTTGAAGATAAACATTAGTTTACAGAGAACTGACCCCTCCACAGTGTTCAGTTTTCTCATACATGACTATGGAATGTTTCTGCATTTAAGTCTCATTTATGTTTTGTAGGGATATTTCACATCTTTAAATGGATACATTACTAGGTACTATTGAAGCTATTGTACAAATTTACAATTGCCATCATATGGAAATATAATTTCTCTTGTATATTGACCCCATAGCCTGTAATACTACTAAACACATATGTTCATTTCAATAATTTCTGTAGTTTTTCAAATATGTGCAGTTACATACCCTAAAATGAAATCAGTTTTACTTGTCTTTCTAATCTTCATGCTTTTTATTTTACTTATTGCAGTGTCTAGAATTTTAAGTCAAATGTGGAAAGTAAGCAGTAAAAGTA
This sequence comes from Mirounga angustirostris, assembly GCF_029215605.1. Taxonomy (NCBI): domain Eukaryota; kingdom Metazoa; phylum Chordata; class Mammalia; order Carnivora; family Phocidae; genus Mirounga; species Mirounga angustirostris. The sequence continues at coordinate 44,226,829 of NW_026991716.1, read as the reverse complement.
CACATGTGTGCCTTGTTCCTAATTGTACCATCAACATTTCTCTATTACAAGCTTTAGCTTTAGGTTTTCCAGATGATCTTTATCATATAAAAAAAATTTCCAATCTTAGTGTGTTGAGAACATTATTATTTTTTTAATCATGAAGGGTCACTGAATTGTATCAATTCCACTATTTATCTGCCTTGATTATCATATAATTTTAGTCCTTTATTCTTTTGATGTGGCAAATTATTTTACTTTTGAATCCTAAATAAACATTGCATTTTGGGGAATAAGTTGATAACATTGTGTTAAGCAATTTTGTGTTTACACGTGTAGAGCATTAGATTATTCCATATTAGCTTATATATTCTAATTATAGCTTAAAATGGTAAGAAAAATATCAGTATCATGCTGATCTTATAAAAGTACCTTGAGAAATGACCCCTTGTCCTCTATTTTCTGAAAGAGGTTAGGTAATAATGGTGTTATTTCTTTCTTAAAGAAATTTTGATAGCAATCAATTTTTTTAAAAAATTTTCAGCTTTATTGAAGTTTAATTGACAAAGTTGTAAGATATTTAAAGTGTTTATTGTTGTGAAAGGAAATATAGAAAGGATTCTCACCATCTAGTTAGCTAATACATCCATCATCTCACATATTTATTGTGCGTGTGTGTGAAAAATTAGCCTAGAATTTTTGGTGGAAATCATTTTGACTTACAGTATCAATTTTTCAAATAGCTATAAGGTTATTTTCTATTCATTTGGTTATCAGTTTTTTGTGTTTCTCAAGGAATTTGTTTATTTTCTCTGTTAAATTCATTTGTATAAGGTATCTTATAATATTTTCTTACTGTCTTTTAAGTCTTCTTCTGATCTAAGTGATATCCATTTCAACTGATATTGATGATTTGAAATTTCTCGCCTTTTTAAATCATTTTTGCTTGGGTTTATATATTAGTTTAGTGTTTTCACTCATATTTTGATTTGTGTTTTTATTGCTTGTCCATATTCTATTTAATGGTTTACACTTATTTTTTTTCTGCTTTATGCTTTAAATTTAATTTACGTTTCCTAAACATAAACATCTTTGTTGATACGACTTCTTTTCTGATATAGTCATTTAAAAGTCTATTTTTTCTTTAAGCACTGCTCTAGCTGCACTAACTCTGCTTTGATAAATGGTATTATTGTCATTTAACTAATTTAACTTTTTTATTTTTCTCAGTGGTCTTTCATGTATATTAGGTACATACACATTTAAGACTGTGATGTATTCTTAATAAATTAGACTGTTACCATTATTACATACCTCTGGTTTAACAAAGGCATTTGTCAAATTTTATATAACATTTGACTATAGAATCAAACTTCAAAACTTCATTAATAGCTGTTTTTATTTATCTTTCTTTGAGAATGAAAATACCAATTTATAAAAGAAAAGTGAATTTAGGGCTACCCAGAATGATGAAAACATTTCACATGACAACAGTATTATATTATCATAATATTTAACTCATGGGACATGACAGCTTTGTACAAACTTCATGAGTTGCTTATTCTTTATACCTAAGAAGTGAGTTAGAAGATGGTATAAAAGATGTATGTAGTCATGGTTGCAAAAAAATGTTCTCCACTAGTCTCTCAAATGGCGGTTTCATCAACATCTCATTTTGGTAATATTTTATTTAACATATGTCAATAAGAAAGCAAATTTAATGGGTAATTTGGAAAATTTTGACAAGCTTTGAATCTCCACTATTTTGTGTCATTAATTATCAGCTTCTGAGGTAACAGAATGAGAGGAACAGGAAAAATGAGATACTAATCTTGCAAAACTCTACATTCAGGGAGAGTTCACTTTTATAATTGGAATTCCAGTGTTGTATAGTTCATTGAACAGCATTAACCAAAGACATGAGGGACTGAAACTAGGATCTTATCAGTAAAAACAAGAGAAGGTAGAGTAGATTAAGAGATGTTATGAATGTGGAATAATCAGGTTTGGCAGCTGGTTGAATGTAGAGAACAAAAACAAAATAATTAAAATTATCCCAATTTAGAACTGGTTTACTAGAAGAATTATAAAGAAATGAGAAAAGCTTGTGTTTTTAAAGAAGATATGAATTCAGTTTTGGACATGTAATCAGTCCATCAGGAAATCCTTGTCAAAATATTCAACAGCGGGTATATTAGTGTTAAAATAACTACCAGTTATAATTTTGATTTTAGGTTGGCTTTGTCTATAATCCCTTTTTTATATGTCAAGTATATTTTATTTATTATGTTCAGTTAGCCAACATATAGTACATCATTAGTTTTTGATGTAGTGTTCAATGATTCATTAGTAGGCTTTGTCTATGATCCTAACCATAGATTTTTTTTATGAATTAGAGATGAGGTAAATAAAAGTATAAGTTTCAAAATTCTGTGCAGCATGATGAGAAATACTCAATTGTGCAGTCAGGTTTCATAAGACTGAAAAAATAAAAAATCCATCAGTTCTGAATAATTTTTAACCTTTTTATTTTGTTTTGCTCACCAGTTTTTAGGCCTTAGCAATCCAGATTATTTATATTTTATTTCTTGCCAGGATTCCTGGAATTTCTGGAAAACATTAGAGAATTGAGCTTTTTGGGGTAAAATAAATTGGGTGAAATCAAGATTCTTATAGACTCTCCACAGATGGGTTTTTGCTGATTCCATCCCATTTGTTGAGCCTTCCCTTATTTTGCAGCAGGTGGCAATTTTGAATTTTTTAGGTTTAAGAATATTTTAATGAAAGACTGTAAGCCAGGTTATGTTAGTGATGGAGTATTACTGTTTGGGTAGATGTGTAAGTTTTATTTTTGTTGTTTCTGGTCACCACTCATGGAATGTTGGAGATTACAACATGGTAACAAATAATGTGAGGCATAAGCATTTAAGTATTAAAGGATCAGAATAAGTAAATAAGAGTAATAATCTAAGTTATTGTTTATTGAGTGACTTCTCTGTGTTAGGCACTGTGCTGCTTTTTATTTGCTTATTATACTTAATTCTAGCAAGAGCCAATGTAATATAGCTCCAAAATCCTATTTTTATACCATTCATACACACAAAGTTATCATGACTCTTCTTTCTTTTCTCTATTACATATAATCTCTTTATGGGATCTCTGACTTGTAATTTATTCACAACTTTCACACCTGGCATGGGGAACAGGAGAGGAACTCATTCAACCTGCTGTCCATTTTTCACATTCCAGTTTTGACCATCATTTCCATTTTAACCTCTCCTCTAGACTGTAATCAGCTTTTAGTCTACTCTAACTCATCTGGGAAGATAATATTGTCGCCTTGTTTTTTATGCTTCTTTACTCCAAATTATTGACCTCTTGCAATCTTTTTTTCTGCTAAATTTTCTTGCAAAATTTGGTTACTTTTGACCAGATTTTCCTTGGGGGGGAAAAAAAAAACCTTGAATCACAGGTTATTCTGGAATCTTTCTCTTCCTTGTAATCCTCCATGATGTTTCGTATATGGCTTTCTTTTCCTCCTTCTGTCCCTGACAGTAGTCCTGTCTATAGTACTTATTTTTTTGACATTCCGTGTTTTAATCTCTTAATGATCACTTTCTCTTAATGTATCTTATAGTGGCACCTATTATGACTCTTTTGATGATTTACAAGTTATTTTGAGTACCAAGTGTTCATCTCAATTCTAGTCTCAGTATTCCCACTTCCTACAAGTCAGCTTAACTTGGAATTAGCCATCAATTTAATGAATAAAAGCTAGACAAAGAGGTTTCTATTTTTTTAATTAAAATATATTTTCTTAATTCATAAAGATGATCTGTCATTTCTCCATATGCCCCTCAACTACTCTGTCCCAACTTATACCATACATTTGTAAGTGGAAAGAAATGTACTGTATGATAATTGTATGCTCCCCAAAAACATATCACAGTGACTGCATAGAACGCTCAGTAAATGGACATTAATTGAATGAACAATGGAATACATAAGTTGTCACTTATTAATAATTATCATTTATGCTTTATGTGCATCAATCAAATATTTGCTCATTTGTAAGGGCATTGTGAATGCTATGAGGACTCAGACCACATCCCAGGGAAATAAAGCAAAATAAATATTTCTTTATCCACAGTGAAATAGCTATAGTTTGTGGATTTCATAATGAATCTCTCATCTCTCAGAGGCTTCAAGCTCTTTTCATTATACCAGCTTATATGTCATTAGTTTTGGAGAAAACTTCAGTAAATTATTAAGTAACTTCAATAAACCCAGTGGTATGTTCTTCTGGCTAACATGTAATTAATCACATGCTGGAAGAATGAACAACATTTCTGTTAGATGTGTGTCTTGGTTATTACATATTTCATGGCAAAATGGCAGTTACCAAATTTCATATCTATTCTATTTTTAATATATCTTGATCCTAGAAAGTCTTGCTCCATCAGTTCAGCTGCTCTGATTCAGTGACCCAATTCATTTCTCTGATGTCATAGGAATGAATTTGGGCTTATTATGAGATAAGGATTTTCCTGTTGGTATTTTACTGGATATGAAATAACAGAGCTTGCATGCTTAGTGGGATTTTTACATCAGAAGGTTCACAAAAACCCTAATTTATGTATAGCGTTTATTATATTTCACACTAAAAAATACACTAGTATGCATAAACATTGCTACTTTAAAAAATTACCAACCCAGTGAGCACAGTAAAAAATAAAAATGAAATGTGTGTCCTACAAAGAAAATCTATCCCAGAGCACACTAATAATAAAATGAAATTTTAATGGATCAAAATAAAAAACAATTTTCTCATCTCTTTTTGACAGAGAGGTTTCCTGGAATTTCAATGCAAAACTTCCTTGATAACTAATTAGTAGTTAATTGTTAGTTTTCTACTGCTGTGTAACAAATTACCAAAAACTTAGTAGGTGAAAACACTAACCATGTATTATCTGACAGCTTCTAAAGATCAGAAGTCAGGGTATAACATGACTGGGTTCTCTGTTCAGGGTTTCCAAAATCTGAAATCAAGGGACTGAACAGGAATTCAATTTTATCTGAAGCTTAAATTGTCTTCCTAATTCATGGATTATTGAATCTTTGAATCTTTGAATCTTTTTGTATCTATAGGACTTGATCAGTTCTTTCTTGCTCACTGTCAATCAGAGGCCATTATCAGCTCCTAAAGATTACCTACCATTCCCAAACATGTGGCTCTCTCCAAAACATGGCAGTTTGTAGACTTCTGCCATCTGTGACCTCTGGACCCCCTTTTAAAAGGGCTTACCTGATTAGGTCAGACCCACCCACTCTCACAGAAAATTATACAAAGTATGCACATCAGGAATGAGAATCTTGAGAGTCATCTTCAATTCTGCATACCAAACTGACTCTAGAACAAGAGGGTTCCTTACTCCCTGTTCAAGTGTTTTCATATATCAAGAATGACATATTCTCCCAGTTCAGACCACTGTACATCCTGGTTTCATTAAGAGAAGCCAAAATTTAAGAGATAAGCAGAGAATCATTTAGAGACATTTAACTTTATTTGGAGTTAAACAGCTGTTTATCACTTCAATTCCCTGTATGCAGTTTTTTTTTTTTTGATTCTAGTTTTTAGAGCATAATTGCAGTTCCTGAAGTAGTCATAAGATTTGTGTGACTCTGTATCACCCAAGATTAGTAAATCTAAAAGACCTATCTGAGATGGCCACGGCTGAGTGTCATTGTTACTCAGGTCAGGCATCACCTACACTTTATTCAAATGCTTTGATCAGACTATAGTTCAGGTCTTTGCTGTCTACTGACAAGATCGGAGAGCAGTATACTTGAATAGAAGTTGTGGCAATAATAGATGGGGGACTCAAAACTACAGGCACGGTGAACTGCAGTAACTCCCAAGTGTTTTCAGGAGTGTTACAAATAGATCATGAAATTCAGCTTTCTGTAGGCTTTGATAAAAATAAAAAACCTCATCCCTGGAGGTCAGCAATCTGGTGTCACAGGGTCATTTATGGAATCTTAAACTCTATCAACATCTGACTTCTACCAAAACTCTTTAGGGGGAAAAATACTGTTTTTGTTTTTAGAAAGAGTTCCAAACTGAAATATTCCAGAGATATGTTTCCGTATAACCGTTTTTAGTTAATTATGTCATATTTGAGTAATCATCCAGGTTATCTGTGCCTCACATTCTATAAGTAAATGTGAGGAAGCACATTTCATACTATTAACATCTATTTTGATTCTTCCCCCATTGCAGAATGCAAATTAGAAATTGAGCATTTGTTTTTGTACATTATGTATCACTTTCCACTACTACAAAGCTGCTATCCCTGCAGCAAAAGTGTGTCCTTTATCTGCTGTTTCATATAACTTTGTTACAAACACTTACTAATTTAGGGGAGAGATTCTCCTTTCTGCTACTTCCCCTATTTTTCCTTCTTTTCATTAAATGCATCCTTAGTCCTTCATAAACTACTCAAGTGGTGCTCCTATTTGATGACGTACCCTTCTAGGTTCCTAACATTTTTGTGCGTGTGACCATTTCTGTGGCTCTCATTTAATTGCAAACTAACTTCTACCAGGTATCAGTTGCCCAAAACACATTGCAGGGGAACCACACCTCCCAATTCATCAAAGAAGATAAATTTGTGAATGTGTGGTGGTAATGGTGGTAGGCATCCAAGAGAAAGCCCCATATTGGAGCTTTACCTTCATTCCATAGCATTATTTACCTAAAATGCACAGTATTCGTTGGAATACATAGAAAAAGATATAAAATTTAGATGCATTTTCAGATCCTCGATAAAAAAATCCCAAAAGTTACCTTTTAAGAAGGTAACGAAAATTAATGGTAAATACAAGATTAGTCCCTGAAACATTACTTACTCTAAAATTAGTTTTTCAGTGGTATAGAGTGTTTCTTAAATCTCTAAATCAAGGCCAAGGTGTCTCTAATCCTTCTAATAATAATCAAGATGATCAAGTTGCACTTCAAAAGGATGTAAACAAAGTACAACTAGGATGGTTTCAATAGCTTCAATTTTATTGTAATGTCTTTTATATAATTGTTGTATTGTTATAACCAAAGGTCACAGTATATATGGAAAAAAAGAGCCAATATATAAATATTTGCCCACATATTTGCATTGTTTACAATTAAGAGCTCTATTTAACATATTTGGTATAACTGGTATAGCAGTCGATAACTGTGTTTGGCTTCATGTGACAGAAAACTCAGATGACTATGACTTAGACAAGATATGGTCTCAGAGATGCATGATCTTTTTTGTTTCTCTGCCTTGTTCTCTATATATTTGTCATTGATGGTCCAAAATGGTTTTCCCAGTGCTAGCTTTCATGCCTACATTCCATACCACAAAGCAGCATTGATGCAGAAGGGTCCATCCTTCTCTCTAAGACCACTTCTCACTAGCTAGACAGAAATATCTCTGCCTCCATCCTGATAACCTACACTTAATCACATGGTCACATCCATTTGCATCTGGGACATCTGGGGAATAAAGTCTTCTTTTTAGATATTATATGTTCAGATAATATATTCTGACATTACAGGGATTGGGGTGGTGGGGAGAAAAATGAACAATGGGGATAACTTGTGGTATCTGCCATATCTGAACTATTATAAAAATTACCTAACAAATCTCTCATCTATAGTTCTCATGTTCATATATCACAGCATTGCCTGGTTCATCTTCCTTGAGTGTTGTTGAAGCCAGTCCCTGAAAATACACATTCACCCACTCTGAATAAACAAACAAAACACAAAAATTAAACATTTTGTCCAAAATAGACTGTTCTATAAGCAGCCTCCATAGTTTGACTCATGTTATTAACTTCTCTAATACTCAGAACTTCCCTTTTGGCATATTGTAATTATATACACCTTTCTAAGCCCATTGCCTTCCATGCAGCTTGTTCTGATTAATTTATAACAATCTATCTCTACTGGAATACTGATACACTGTGCCTCTCTCATAGAGCTTTTAAGAATTACTTTTATTAGAATAATTTATTGATCTATCATGTTTCTCCTACTTGATTATAAGGATTTTGTAGTGCATTCATTCATTTTTATAACTTCTACTGTACTGGACATATCATGCAATGCCATTCCGCACACATGACAGGTATTCTGTAAATATCAGTTGAGTAAATAAATGGGCTTTTAATTAAAAATAAGTGAATTCGGTTATATTCTATATGTAGATGGTGGCTCATCTAATGCTAATTCTTATGCATATGGTACCTGGTTGTTTGGGGTTGATAAAAAAAGACTAGCATACCAATTTAGCACAAGCACACCAATTTAAAGCCAACTGAATATAAAATATAGTGAAAAAAATATTTAACTTGATTTCCTTTTATCAGAATTTCTTTGAAGTAAAATTTATATATTGCTATATTTCTAACTGTCATATATCTAAATTATTAAAAGTCACATGGCTTTCATTTCTCAAACTCTCTTCAGTTAATGTATAGAGTACACTGTCTTTCATAAATCAGAATTATACTTTATAGACTCATGCAGGATGCTTTTTTTACCCATTTTTTTCTTACATGTTCACTGTGGTAGGGTGTCATCTAATCTTCACCTGGAGGAAATTATATTGGTAGAAAACTTCTATTTATGTCCACTCTTTTCTATCCACAGAAAAGAAATGCTTTATCTGACTGGTTATATGAGGAAAGGGGTCACCAGATACCAATATCTAAAGCATCCATGCTTTCCTTTCTGGGCAGTCAACTTGTGTGTTTCACAGGTTCCCAGGGCTGCCTCCTCATCTCTTCCCTGCCCAGGCAGACCTTACACATCTTGGGGAAGCCTTGGGTTTTTAGCTGCTTAATCTACCCCTGTGTGTGTCCTTTCGGCTGTGGAGGCAAAAGAGGGGGAGTAGGGAGGACATCTAAACAATTTGCAAGAAATATTCCCAACCTACCTTTAATAATACCCAACACTTAGATTTTTTATTGACTCTTGTATCTGCCTCCCTTTATCTGCTTCAGAGCTTAGAGGGCATAGAAGAATGACTAATTTTACTTAAGCTTCAATAAATACAAGTAGAAGGGAGTACTGGATATTCTCCAGACAATTAACATTTTCTGCCATACCTACATTTTTAAAAACTTCTTTCAAACAAAATACTACATTTCTAGTGAAAAGAAGTAACTTAATTTTTTTAGCTTTTTGAGATATAACAAATAATATTTTAAGATATTTAAAATCTAAAGCATGCTGATTTAGTATACATACACACTGTGAAAGGATTTCTCCATCAAGTAAGTTAATGAACACACTTATCATCCTACATATTCCTCTCCCCTTTTTTGGTAAGAACAATTTAAGTTCTCTTTTAGTAAATTTCAACTTCTTCTAATGTGTTTTGTGCAGTTTAAGCTGGAAAAAATATGAAAATAAGCTACATTTGGCTGGTTATAAAGGTTCAGACTATCAATATATATTTAGCTTGACTCATGAAATTATCAGTAATTAACTATTTTATAAAAATAGTGATTTCATAGAGTCGATTTGATAAAATTCATATGGGAACAAACTATCATTAAAGAGGATTATAAAGGGGAATAGTTTGAAATTGCTTCCTTTCAACTGACATTAGAATAGTTTTGTATTTTGCAGTAGTAAAACTACAATTAAGAACTTTTTGCATTAAGTGTATTTACATGGTAAATCCATCTATACTCTGGAAATAGTTACTATTTAGCATACAAAGTTAATAATATAAATGCATAAGTTTATCTAAGATTTTTTTGAGACACCTACAGGCAAGCCATTAGTCAGCTTATTCATAACCTTTCCTCTCTCTGCAGGTATATCATGAATATTTTCTTCTCATTCCCTTTGGTATGCCAGATGTATTATAGCAAGCAGCAATCTATTTTAGGCTGAACTGACATAGAATTAATTGAATGTTTTGTTCCAATTTTGTCCCTCAGTTATATGGCAATGCAATAATATTTTAAAGGCAATAAAATATTTTTATTGGGTATAAACATCTAGATATTCAGCAATTCATCTTTGCTGGACTCAGGAAACAATGAATATTAAGGATCAATAAACAAAAGATTTATATAAAATCCTGGCTATTTACAAGTATTAAAGTATAGGAAGCTATAAGCTACCTTAAAAAAAAGTACAATTTAATGTATTCAGTTTCAGTTTTAATAATTTTAGTAACAAGTGCAGTGGACTGGACCACCCAGGAGAAACAAAACTAAAAACAAACTAAATGAAGACAACAAAGGAAAATATATGATGAAAAAAAGCAAAAGCAAAAAAAAAAAACAACAAAAAACGAAAACAAGAACAGCCTCACCCTCAACCGGCTGACTTGTATTGATTTTACTCTTAACACTACTAAGAAACATTAAATTATATTCTTAATTCTATGGTAAAAATATATTTGTTTCAGCAGTCAGCATTTAGTAGACACATAATTTTTTTTTCTCCATGTAGGGCAGTATGCTAGTGGGTAAATATTCAAGGAATAAAAAAATGTGATCTGTGCTCTCTAGAAGCTCATGGTCATCTATTGGGAAGAAGCACCCAAATCGATGAGACACATGTAACAGCTTTTGCAACTGTAAATCAATAGCATTTGAAAGGAGATATATTAGGACCCAAAAGAAAAACTGAGTGCAGAATACAAAATTTTGTGTGGGAGGTGGATGTTGAGTTTATTCTCCCTAGTTTAGCAGAGCTCTATCGTAACTCTGTAGCTTCAGCACTGAGCAGGCCCCGTCACATACTGAGATGGAGACCAAGCCAAAAGATAAGGTGATCATGAAATATTGGTCTCAGGGTCACGTTTCTACCAAACCTAAAGAAGAAAATACGTAGACTCAAAATAGTATCTCTAGTCCTCATGGCATCAGTTTCCATGTAAATCTTTCAGGATGTGGAATCCCTGGGCTAGTATATTAAATTTACAGCAATCAACAGACAGGTTTAGTTTTTAAAATAGTAATTCTAAGTATATTTAAGTAGATGTTAAGGGAACCTAAGGAAATCCGAAGAGCAGATACCAAGCCTGAACATTTGTAACCCCAGAGATTAAAAAAAATAAATTAAAAAAAGAATAAAAGGATATTGGACCCTTAAAAAGATACTGCAACTCAAAAGAATTAAAAGTAATTTATAAAAGGGGCACCTGGGTGTCTCATTTGGTTGAGCATCCAACTCGATTTTTGCTCAAGTCATGATGTCAGGGTGGTGAGATTGAGCCCCATGTCAGGCCCCCTCTCAGCAGGGAGTCTGCTTGAGGTTCTCTCTCTCCCTCTGCCCTTCCCCTCACTTGCAATCAATCAATCAATATTTTTAAGAAAAATAATTTATAAAAGAACATATTTTTCTATATAATAGGAAACAAAAATTGCAGCTTTAACTTATTTAGCTTTACTTCATGCTAATTCTATAAAATTGAAGAATTATGCAGATTATGAAATTAAACACAAGTTGAATAAACAATATGACTGAGTCAAAAGTAGATATGAAAAAAAAAAAAAGAAACTTGGAGGAGAAACAGAACCAGAGTCACCTATTAACCTACCTCAAGAATTAAAAATAAATAATACAGGAAATGAAGATCATGATTACTACTATAAAGGGGTGGAGTAATAAATTATACAGAGTATATACTAAAGAGACTTTACCTGAAAGCAGAGGAATTAAGTTATAAAGAAGAAGAAAAAAAACAAAAAACAAAACTCCAGTGAGGAGACATCATTTGAATAAGGTCTTAAAGGATGACTAAAAGATATTCTGTGAGGGAATGGTATATGCTAATGCACAGAAGTATGAGAAAACATGACATAGTCAAAGTACCAAAGACAGTAGATACAGCTCTAGCATAAAGTTAACGATAGGAAAAGAGCAGTATGTATGATTAATTTCTTGGTGTCAGATGATACAATTCATTCTAGTTACTTAGAAGAAAAAAGTTTTGTTAGAGAAAATTATGTATAATATAGTCTTTACAAGTCTATACGGCTAACAGCACAGAAACTGGGAAAAGTTACTGGTAGATGAGTTTCATCCATTTGAGACCTATTTTTAAAGTTTGCTTGGATGGTCAAAACAGTTTACCCGAATGGGTCAAGAGTACCCTTCATTTAAGAATAGTTCAGTCCCCCTACTAAGCATAGTCCTAGCCCGCTACTTCCTCTGGGATCTCCACTGAATGCTGTAGGTGATCATCGCTCTGGCTGGCTGGAGAGGAAACATCTTTGTTCCCTGGGACTCGATCTCCACCTTCCAGTTAGTCTTTACCTAGTTCATGCAGTTTAATACTACAAATATGCAGTCTTTTATTTAGCAGACTCCAAAAGGGATTCTATACAGATTTCTGGGGACACATTTTCTGAATAGCCCCTTTGTTTCTGGAACTCTGTTCCACAATGACCAGTCACCCCAGACTCCAATTACATCTCTTGAGATTCCAGAAGGTCAGGATCTGGTTGCATCCCCCTCCCTTGGTCCACCATCCAAAAACTGCTTCCAGGGGAAAAAAAAAAAATTGTAGTGTTTAGGGGCACCTAGGTGGCTCAGTCGGTTAAATGTCTGCCTTCGGCTCAGGTCATTGTCCCAGGGTCCTGGGATCGAGCCCCCCATCAGGGAGTCTCCTTCTCCTTTTCCCACTCCCCCTTTTGTGTGCGTGCTCTCTCTCTTTCCCTCCACTTCTCTCTCAATCTCTGTCAAATAAATAAAATATTTTAAAAATATATTGTAGGGTTTCTGTTATTTCAGTGTTTATACTCTTACTTCGCCTATTGTCAAAACTCTGAACAAATATATTTTTTAGTAGTTTTTCCCAATTTTTACAGTTGGTCATAGGAAAGGGTAAGTGTGCTTCTTTTTACTGAATCATGGCCTAAAGTAACACTCTTTGGGAAATATTTTTAATTTTCTTTTACCTTATGTCTGACTAAGACATTGGAAAGGAGGGAATATCTAAAAGCTGATTCCATTGACTGTCTGCTTCATAATTTCCTGGAATGCTTATTGAAATTCAGATTCCTCCATTCTACCCTAATCTAATCAAAATCCCTATGTATGAGTTCATAGTATTTATATTTTTAATAAGCTTCCCCAAATGATTATTAGAATAATGACTACAACCCTATAGAATAGGGAATAGGTAAAGATATGTTTTATAATTTCCCTATATGTGCAGTATGGGATGTATATAAATTATTTATTAAAATATCAGAGCAAATGAACCTGGATTTTTAAACATCATAATTGGGGATGCTATAAATCAAAATGCTAGGACCCTCTTGCCCAAATGGCTAATTATGGGGTTTAGGCTATTGTAAAATAACACTTTTGGAAATGTTATAATACGAAAAAAGTCTTGCATCATGAAATGTTCAGTCCATTGTGTGAGACTTGAAATGTGGTCTAATGTGTTCTGATGGAACTGAAAGCAATTCTGAGGGAAAAAAATGCATCATGAACCACTTTCTGGTTTACATAAGTTATCCTAAAACTAAAGGTGCCATAGCAAGAAAGCAAGAGAAAAATGTTAGGTGTTGCTAACAGGTAAATTCAGAGGTGAGTAATGAGGAAGGGTAATATTTGAGCAAAATGTGAAGAAAGCAACAGAATTGGGGGCTTTAGAAGATAGACATTATTTTGCTTAAACTGACTGGAGGTCAGAAGGCGTCAGAAATAGCCTTGCCTGGGTGGCAAGTTGGTTAAGCATCTGACTCTTGATTCAGCTCAGGTTATGATCTCAGGGTCGTGAAATCAAGCCCTGCATCAGGCTCTATGTTGAGTGTGGAACCTGCTTAAGAATCTCTTTTCTTTTCCCTCTTCTCCTCTTCTCTCTCTCTCTCAAAAAAAAAAAAAAAAAGAGAGAGAGAGAGAGAGAGAGAGAGAGAAAAGAAAGATAGCCTTATTTGTGTTACATCTTGTTCTAAGTAACACTTGTAAGTAATATGAAGTCATTCCAAATTAAGTGAGATGGACTAATATTGAATCATTTCTTCCTTTTAAGAAGAGAGCAGTAAAGAATAATCTTGAGTAGGTGAACCTGTGTGGCTCAGTCAGTTAAGCATCTGACTCTTGATCTCAGCTGGGGTCTTGATCTCAGGGTCATGAGTTCAAGCCCCATTGTTGGACTCTGCACTGGGCATGGAGCCTACTTAGGAAAGAAAAAAAAAATCTTGAGTAAAAGATGAGGAGAATCTGGCTTTGTTTTTTCCCCATATTCCCTTATCCAGAATATTAGTTTATGCCAAATAATATTTAGGAGATATTTTAGGTGACTGCTTCCTGAAACAATGCTTGCCCAAATACTTTGTCTCTCTTTTTTTTTTTTTTTTTGTATGTATATAGATTTTTTTAAAAGGTCAAATTAGCTTTGTGAAAGTATGCCATTTTTCAGAATAAAGTTGTTGATTGGAGGTAGAAGGCTGCAGATTTAAAGGAAATCATGGTTACACTAACTTTTTCTTTCAACTTTTTCAGGTTTGAACTTGGTGTTTCCACCTGTTAATTGTGAGAACGAGAGGGTAGAATGGATAGTTTGTTAGCTTAGCCTTTTAGAGCTGTTTGCTGATCATGCTGAGCACTTGAAAATGACTTCCACATAGTAGCCCTTATTTTATTTCCAGTCTTTTGACCCACTTGACCCCACATCCATCTGAGGAACATGGGCTGTGCAAACCATCCCTCATGAGGCAATTTGAGTAAGGGAATGATTGGATTGTTATCAAACTATCTCCATAAATAGGAGAAAAAATTAAACATGTGACATATTTGACCTGAGTGAGCAGCTTAATTTGAAAAGCAGTGCAATTTGAAAGAGTAGAGAGAGGAGGCTTAAGAGGAGGACAGATTTATTGCAACTTCTTTTTTAGTTTTCTCGGGTGAAATAATTTGACTGCTGTGTATTTTAGTTTTGCTTTACCTAAATAGACTTTCTTTATCCCACTACATTTCCTTACTCAGAACTAGTCATTCTTTATAATAAAATTTTTATTTTAGAATCGTTTTAGATTTAGAAAAAAGTTTTTTTTTTTTTTTTTAGGATTTTATTTATTTATTTGACAGAGACAGCAAGAGCAGGAACACAAGCAGGGGGAGTGGGAGAGGGAGAAGCAGGCTTCCCGCTGAGCAGGGAGCCTGATGTGGGACTCAATCCCAGGACTCTGGGATCATGACCTGAGCCGAAGGCAGCCACTTAACGACTGAGCCACCCAGGCGCCCCGAAAAAAGTTATAAAGAGTTCTGCCTGCACCCAATTTTCCCCTTTGTTAATATCTTACATAACTATGGTTTGCTTTTCACAACAAATGAACCAATATTGATGCATTATTTTTAGCGAAGTTTCACACTTTGCTTACATTTTTTTTAGTTTCTAGCTAATGTCCATATTCTGTCCCAGGATTCTATCCAAGACACCATATTATATTTGGTTGTCATGTTCTCTTATGCTCCACTAGACTGACAGTTTCTCAGACTTTTCTAGTTTTTGATGACTTAGTATTTTTTTTTTTTTTTTTTTTTTTTTTTAGAGAGAACAGGCATGAGTGGGAAAGGAGGGGCAGAAGGAGAGAGAGAATCTTAAGCAGGCTCCACAAAACGGGAGCCCAGCCTGGGGTTCGATCTCACACCCCAGAGATCACGACCTGAGCCAAAATCAAGAGTTGGACACTTAACTGACTGAGCCACCCAGGTGCCCCTTAGTTATTCTTTTTTGATTGAATGATTAATTGACTGGTCAAGAGGAAAAGCCAATACAATTAAATATAAAATTTAAAAAAGAAAAAGCAATTGCCTAAAAAAAGATTTGAAGTGTCCTTGGGTTGACCTCTAGTATATCAAAACTTAGATTTTAGAGAAAATAAAGGCAATGATCAGGACTCATTTGTTTAGTTTCCTAACTATCACTTAAAATGAAATTTTTGGCTATTCTACATGTGCCCTTTCCACCATGGATAAAAGTCTGCAAACATCAGTTTTTTTCCCCTCACTAGTCTTTAGGACATGTGAGTTTCCTGGATCACTACCATTTATATTGATGACTTAACTACAAAGCTTGACCCTGAAAGGTAAGTTATTATTCTGAGAGTAGTTCTTTATGAAAACAATCAAATCGCATGATAGTTTGCACTCTTTCTAAATGCGTATTTCTCTACCTACTCAGTTCTAACAAACTCTCAAACCAGGGAAAATATCAAAACATTATAATCAGTTCTCCATCAACGTGTATTTGCATTTAAGGATCTAATATGATGTTGATACCTCAGTAAGAAATGTTTAAATTGATGTCTATGTGATTGCAGAGTTGTTTGTATTCTAACTTCATTTGCAAATGTAATCAAGAAGTTTGTATGAAGAAATTGGTAGGTATAATCAAATGGGGGAAAGGTTGTGGAAGAAAGGAAGCCTAAGCAACAAATGTAATTGCTGCTGATTGTATGGTTTTGTTCCAAGTCCATCACAGAAAAAAAATGTTCTGGATACAGTTATTGGACCTATAATTTTCTCTAATTTTCAGATTCTCTTTCAGACTGAGAACTAATATTTCCTCACTCTCATGTTTGGTGCCTTGGCTAAAATATTTCTCTGAATCTCATTTATTATAAATGCAAAACAGAGTTTCACAGATCAGCCTCTATGCCACTATGTTGTATTATGGACAGGGTAAAGATTTAGGCACCAGACAGACTTAGGTTCAAGTTCTACTCCTACTGCTAGCACCTTTTGGTTCATTGGCAGCCTCTTTGATCCTGTTTATTATCTTGATCCCCAAGTTGAAGGTATATAATGACTATCAAAACCAGGAAATACATGGGCTCCTGGGTGGCTCAGCCATTAAGTGTCTGCCTTCAGCTCAGGTCATGATCCCAGGGTCTTGGGATCGAGCCCTGTATCAGGCTCCCTGCTCAGCGGGAAGACTGCTTCTCCCTCTCCCACTCCCCCCTGCTTGTGTTCCCTCTCTCACTGTATCTCTCTCCATCAAATAAATAAATAAAATCTTCTAAAAAATAATAAAAAAAGGAAATACATTGAATGCATCACACAGTAGTTACTCAAAAATAATTTTTACTTTTTATAGGAAAAACTAAATCTAGCTTATCCAAATGCATCCAAACTAAACCTATGTGTTTAAACTGAAAGGAAATAATACTTTCTTACTTTGTCCACTGAAGATCTAACGGATACTAATATATAAGGCATACTATTGATTTAATCAAGCTATGCATTGTATACATATGGAAATCA
The DNA here is from genome assembly GCF_029215605.1 of Mirounga angustirostris. Lineage (NCBI taxonomy): Eukaryota > Metazoa > Chordata > Mammalia > Carnivora > Phocidae > Mirounga > Mirounga angustirostris. The sequence continues at coordinate 44,209,557 of NW_026991716.1, read as the reverse complement.
ACAATAGGACGTTGAAACTAATTTTAATATGTTTGAACATATTCCCTTTGTTACCAGAAGCATTATCACAAACATAAATGACAAAGTCCCAAGAAAGAAAGCACGCATGCCCCTCTCCTTGTGTTCATAAAGCTCAGGTTTCCATGTAAACTTGGGTGGCTGAATTATAAAAACAGTTTATTAGTATCATTGATGAGTATCTCCAAGTGTCCTTTATTAGCTACCAAGTGAACTTTTTCCATTCTCCATTTCTGTCAGCTTTCCATCTAATAGCAACAATTTTCACTTTTCTTTGCAATGAGATGTCACTGTGGCAAGAGATGATGAATAATACTCAGAGAACTGTTTCCTGAAATATTTTTGGAAAGGCCATGTGTTCAGTATAGTTTATGTCAAAAGGTACAGACCACAAATCCAGATTCCCTCCATATGCTTGAAGGTCAGACAATGGCAATGAACACTACAAGAAGACAAGACACCCTTGTCATTGCTTCTATTTATGATCTCTTCTTTTTTTTTCTTAAAATGTTTCCTTTTTTTATTTTATGTTAATCACCATACGTTACATCATTAGTTTCTGATGTAGTGTTCCATGATTCATTGTTTGCGCATAACACCCAGTGCTCCATGCAGTACATGCCCTCTTTATTTACTTATTTATTTTTTATTATTATGTTATGTTAATCACCATACATTACATCATTAGTTTCTGATTCATTGTTTGCGTATAGCACCCAGTGCTCCATTCAATACATGCCCTCTTTAATACCCATCACCAGGCCAACCCATCCCCCCACTGCCCTCCCCTCTAGAACCCTCAGTTTGTTTCTCAGAGTCCATAGTCTCTCATGGTTTGTCTCCCCCTCCCATTTCCCCCTCTTCATTTTTCCCTTCCTACTACCTTCTTCTTCTTCTTCTTCTTTTTTTAACATATAATGTATTATTTGTTTCAGAGGTACAGGTCTGTGATTCAACAGTCTTACACAATTCACAGTGCTCACCATAGCACATACCCTCCCCAATGTCTATTTTTATGATCTCTTCTTAAGAAAATCTCATTTTAGAGTGCTTTTCTGAAAAGACTTTCAAATCAAAAAGAAGTCATCTGTTTTGAAGTGTTTTTCAGGCCAAGCATAGTATTTGTCCTGTTCATTGGAGAGAGTTTCTTGTAAGTCAGGATAAGGTTAATTTTGTTTTAAGAGGAAAACTCTTAACCTTATTTAGCTTAAATAAAACCTTTAATCACTTAAGATTTATCTAGCCATAAAATTTCCACATCTACTTTCATTTTCAACTGGATGCATCCTCTTTTTATTTTGCATTATTTTCTTAAGAACCTATCTACAGCATATTCCTTCAGAGTTCTTCTCTCTATATATTTTTTCAGAAATATCAAACAAAAATGGAGACCTAGAATGATAAAACGTTTCATAATATAAATTTATGTCTATTTTTTATACGTCCTGCACTCTGGCAAGGTGTTAAATTATATGGTGATCCCTTTTATCAGAACTCCAACCCAGATTAAACCCTAAACTATAAATTGATGGAAATTCAAGTTTATAAGGCCAAGTTACCTAAAATATGAAGACTATGGTGTCCTCAACTAGCCTCATAGCCCACTATGGAAACCATGTAACACCTTAGGCTAAACAGGTACCGAAAGCACTCAGAGGGTAAATAGTGACTACCTGGCCAATCTCCTAAGTGAGTGAATAGTTTTCCACTAACAAGAATCCTACATGCATGGAGAAGACAGCTAAATATAGCACTATAGAATGTGTACAACCCCTCAGTCAAAAAGGGGGAAAAACTATGGAAAGGAAAAGAAGAGGTAGAGGAAAGTATAGGTTAACTTTGAGAGTATGAAACAAATTACCCTATTTTCAGAGGATGAAAATAGTCTACAGCTTGTCTTCAAAGTGGTAGAACTGAAGTCTTTTTTTTTTTTAAGTATAATTGGCATACAATATTTTATTTCAGGTGTACATCATAGTGATTAAATATTTTTATGCATTATGAAATGATCCTCACAAGAAATCTAGTTACCATCTGTCACCATATTAAGTTGTTACAATATTATTGACTATATTCCCTATACTGTACATTACATCCCCATGACTTATTTATTTTATGACTGGAAGGCTGTACATCTTAATCATATTCACCTATTTTGCCCAAACCCCCAACACCCTCTGCTGTGGCAATCACCAGTTCTCTATATTTATGGGTCTGTTTCTGTTTATTTTTGTTTTTTAGATTCCATATATCAGTGAAATCATATGGTATTTCTCTTTCTCTGGCTATTTCACTTATCATATAACAGTTCATCCATGTTGTCACAAGTGGTGAGATTTCATCTTTTTTTTATGGCTGAGTCTATATTACAATACCACATTTCCTCTTACCTTATGCTATATAAAACTTTCTAAGGTCTCAGGTTATTCTTCCTGGAGTCCTGTCTCAGTGCATAGATCAACTTGCATCTGCACGTTTTCCTGCTACTATGTTACATGAGATTTGCCTCCCACTTGCTTTATCTTCTCATGAGCTTCCCTGTCTTGTGAAAGCAACTAGAATTGTTTTCATATGTTTTAATTCAGAGGGGAAAAAAAGAAAGTATTTTTTCACTTTAGAAGAAGTAGGACACTTTTCCATCTGGGATCAGAATAAAGGAGAGCATTAACTATGACAGAGTCAGTAGAGCAAGTTCAGGACACAATGCATCTTCAGAGGTTAGATCAGTTAAATGCATGGTGACTACCTTGCTCTTCTTCTTCATGGTAATTTAATAGTCTCACATAAAGCTCAAATGAAATTAGCACAGATGCACCTCCAAATCCCTGGACCAAGTCTGCCAGGAATTCTGACTTTTTACCCCAGTGTTAAAATTCACCCTAGTGTCCCCTGATCATCCTGAAACAACACTCCACTTTTTGCTACCTCTCCCTGATCTTTTAGATCACACTATATTACCTGTCTGATACTTTCCCCATCACTCTGTCCATACTTCTTCCAGGCGTAAACTTTCTTGGTCAGAACTATCCTACTGATACAGATCTTTTATATGAAATTACACAGCATATACATTAATATAAGCTAGTTTAAAGAAAAAATATGGCAGTATATATATAAAAAAAATAAAATTAGTCTTCCATACCAGTTCACATTTTGTCTGTTACTGTAATCACTGTATGTATGCATACATGTATATATTTCTAGACATTAAAAAAACTTTTAAAAACATGTATTACCCATATATATTGTATCACTGTTGTTTTAGAATTTAAATCATTGCATAATTTAAAAAAATTAAAAGCACATCTTGAATACTTTTACAGGTTAGTATGTATAGACTTATCTCAATTTTTACCTGTTGCATAATACAGTATAGGGCTGGCATTATGCAAACCTTATTTTATGAGCATTTATGTTTTAAATATTTTGAAATTAAAGATGAAATGAACATCCCCCTTTTCGTTAACATATATAACATATTGTTAAAACTGACTTGCTATAGTGAAATTGCCTAATCAATGCATTTGTATACTTTATAATTTGGTAGAAATTTAAATTTCAAACCAAATATATTGTACCAAAGTGAAATTCCACTAATAGTAAATTATAATTTCCACATATTTTTCTATTACTGGACAATATCAATCTTTCCTTTTCCATATTACTAGTTAAAGGACAAAAAATATCTCAGTGTTTCAAAATGCATATGTGAGATTGATTTCAGAATCTTTTAATATATGTTTAGACCTTTTTTTCTTTCTTGAATTGTATCTTTTGCTTATCTCTTTATTGCTGTGCTTTACCAGAATTTTCATCAAAGCTTAAGATTGTTTCTGTGCCTAGGTCTCTTTCCATCAGAAATTTTTTCTTCCATAAGAAGATAACCTCACATTTTCAAGACCGTTTCCACACTGAATGCACCACCTAATTCTGTGTCAAAATGATTCTTTTTTTAAATATGGCTATTAGAGTACAGGAGACAATCTTTGATATTCTATTTTTTTAGTGTTTTATTTTAATTTCAGTTAACATACAGTATTTGTTTCAGTGTATAAAATAGTCATTCAACGATTACCTACATCACCTGGTGTTTATCATGACAAGTGCACTCCTTAATCCCCATCACCTATTTCATCCATCCCCCCACCCACCTCCCCTCTGGTAACCATCAGTTTGGTCAGTTTGTTCTCTATAAGTAGGAGTCTGTTTCTTGATTTCTTGATATCTCTCTCTCTCTCCCCTCCCCCTTTCCTCCTCCCCCTCTCTCTCCCTCTTCCACTCTCTCCCTCTCCCATTTTCCTAACCCCCCTTTATAGCTTTGGTCATTTGTTTGTTTTGTTCCTTAAATTCCACATATAAGTGAAATCATATGGTATTTGTCTTTGACTTATTTTGCTTAGCAATATACTCTGTTCATGCCACTGTGTATGGCAAGTTTTCATTCTTTTTTATAACTGGATAATATTTCATCATATATATCTCACATCTTTTTATTTATTTATTTTTTACCCATTCATCAATCACTGGACACTTGGGCTGCTTCTATAACTTGGTTAATGCAAATAATGCTGCTATAAACATAGGGTGCATGTATCCCTTTGAATTAGTATCTTTTGTATTCTTTGGATAAATACCCAGTAGCATGATTGCTGGATCATAGGGTAGTTCTATTTTTAATTTTGAGGGGGAACCTTCATACTGTCCTTCACAGTGGCTGCACCAGTTTGCATTCTGACCAACAGTGCATGAGTGTTCCTTTTTCTCCACATCCTTACCAACATTTGTTCTTTCTTGTGTTGTTGATCTGAGCCATACTGACAGGTGAGAGGTAATCATCTCATTGTACTTTTGATTTGCATTTCCCTGATGGTAAGTGATGAACATCTTTTTATGTGTCTATTGCCATTTGGATGTCTTCCTTGGAGAAATGCCTACTCAGATCTTCTACCTATTTTTTAATTGGATTGTTTGTTCTCTTGGTGTTGAGCTTTACAAGTTATTTATATATTTTGGATACTAACCCATTATCAGATATGTCATTTGCAAAAATCTTCTCTGATGGGATAGAGTTGCCTTTTAATTTTGTTATTTACTTTGCTGTGTTTTTATTTTGATATAGTCCCAATAGTTTATTTTTGCTTCTGTTTCCCTTGCTTCAGGGGACCTACCCAGAAAAAAGTTGCTACAGCCGATGTCAAAGAAATTACTGTGTGTGCTCTTTTCAAGGATTTTTATAATTTCAGGTCTCACATTGGGTCTTTAATACATTTTGAATTTATTTTTGTATATAGTGAAAGAAAGTGATTCAGTTTCTTTCTTTTTTCATGTTGCTCTCCAGTTTCCCCAACACCATTTGCTGAAGTGACTGTCTTTTTCTCACTGCATATTCTTTCCTGCTTTACTGAAGATAGTTGTGGGTTTATTTCTGGGCTTTTCATTCTGTTCCGTTGATCTCTGTGTCTATTTTTTATGCCACTACCATACTGACTTGATTACTACAGCTTTGTAATATAACTTAAAGTCCAGAATTGTGATATATCCAGCTTTGCTTTTCTTTTTCAAGATTGCTTTCGCAATTTGGGATATTTTGTGGTTCCATACAAATTTTAGGATTCCTTGAAAAATGCTGTTGGTATTTTGATAGGGATTGTGTTAAATGTGTAGACTGTTTTGTGTGGTATAGACATTTTAACAGTATTGGTCTTCTAATTCGTGAACATGGAATGTCTTTTCATTTCCTTGTGTCATCTTCAATCTCTTTCATCAGTGTTTTATAGTTTTCAAAGAAAAGGTCTCTTACTTCTTTGGCTAGGTTTATTCCTAGGTATCTTATTATTTCTGTTGCAATTATAAATGGTGTTGTTTTCCTAATTTCTCTTTCTGCTGCTTCATTATTTGTGTATAGAAATGCATTGATTTTGTATGCTGTGACTTTATTGAATTTGTATATCAGTTCTAGCAGTTTTTTTGGTGGATTCATTCAGATTTTCCATGTAGAATATCATGTCATCTGCAATAGTAAAAATTTTACTTCTTCCTTACCAATTTGAAAGCCTTCTATTTCTTTATGTTGTCTAATTGCTGTGGCTAGGACTTCTATTACTATGTTGAATAAGATTAAGGAGAACGGACATTCTTGTCTTGTTCCTGACCTTAGGGAAAAATCTCTCAATTTTTTTCCCCATTAAGGATGATGTTAGCTGTGGATTTTTTATATGTGGCCTTTGTTATGTTGAGGTATGTTCCCTCTAAACTTTATTGAGTGTGTTTATCATAAATAGGTGTTGAACTTTGTCAAATGCTTTTTCTGCATCTAATGAAAGGATCATATGGTTCTTATCCTTTCTTTCTTATTGATGTGATGTATCATGTTGATTTATTTGTGAATATTAAACCCCACTCTCAACCCAGGAATAAATCCCATTTGTTTATGGTGAATAAACTTTTTAATGTATTGTTGGATTCAGTTTGCTAGTATTTTGTTGAGGACTTTTGCATCTATATTATCAGAGATAGTAGTCTGTAGTTCTCTTTCATAGTGGTTCTTTATCTAGTTTTGGTATCAGGGTAATGCTGGCCTCATTGAATCAATCTGGAAGTTTTCCTCTACTATATTTTTGGAACAATTTGAGAATAGGTATCCACTCTTCTTTAAATGTTTGGTAGAATTCACTTGTGAAGCCATCTGGTCCTGAACTTTTATTTGGAGTTTTTTGATTACTGATTCAATTTCTTCGCTGGTTATCAGTCTATTCAAATTTTCTATTTCTTCCTGTTTTGGTTTTGGTAGGTTATATGTTTGAGCAATTTATCCATTTCTTCTAGGTTGTCCAATTTTTTGACATATAGTTTTTCACAATATTCTCTTATAATTGCTTGTATTTCTGTGGTGTTGACAGTTGTTTCTCCTCCCACAATTGTGATTTTATTTATTTAAGTCCTTTTTCTTTTCATAAGTCTGGCTGGAGGTTTATCAATTTTATTGATTTTTTTTTTTTTCAAAGAACCAGCTCCTGGTTTAATTGACCTTTTCTTTTCTTTTTTTTTTTTTTTTTTTTAGTTTCTATATCATTAATTTCGGCTCTAATCTTTATTATTTTATTTCTTCTGTTGGTTTTAGGTTTTGTTTGTTCTTTTTCTAGCTCCTTTAAGTGTAAATTTAGATTGTTTATTTGAGATTTGTCTTGCTTCTTGAAGTAGGCCTGTATATTGCATGATATAACTTTGATATTCTTGAATTTGTTGAGGCTTGTTTTATGGGCTAATATGTGATCTGGAGAATGTTTTTTGTACACTTGAAAAGAATGTGTATTCTTCTATTTCAGGATGGAATGTTCTGAATATATCTATTCAGTTTATCTGTTCCGTTGTGTCATTCAAAGCCATAGTTTTCTGGTTGATTTTCTGTTGAGATGATCAGTCTATTAATGTAAGTAAGATGTCAAAGTCCCCTACTATTATTTTATTATCAATTAGTTTATTTTATTAAGTGTTTTATGTATTTGGGTGCAGCTGCATTGGTGTATAAATATTTTTAATTGTTTTATCTTCCTCTTGGATTGTCCCCTTTATCATTAGTGTCCTTTGTCTCTTGTTATCATCTTTGTTTTAAAGTCTATTTTGTCCAATATAAGTATTGCTACTCTGGCTTTCTTTTGACATCAATTTGCATGATAAATATTTTCCATCTCTTCATGTTCAATCTGTAGGTGGCTTTAAGTCTGAACTAAGACTCTTGTAGGCAGCATATAGAAGGGTCTTGTTTCTTTATCCATGTCAACTATGTCTTTTGATTGGAGCATTTAGTTCATTTACAGTCAAAGTAATTATTGATAGATATGTATTTCTATTTTGCTATTGTTTGTGGTTGTTTCTAAATATTTTCTTTGATCCTTTCTTGTATTTTTCTCTTCCATAGTTTGCTGATTTTCCTTAGTGATATATTTGGATTTCTTTCTCTTTATTCTTTGCATATTTATTAGTGGTTTTTGATTTGTAGTTACCATTAGATTTGTGTATAACCTCTTCTTTATATTGCAGTCTATATTCTTTTGATGGTCATTTAAGTCATTTAAGTCTTCTCCCACATTTTAGGTTTATGGTATCATTTTACATCCTTTTATTTTGTGACTTACTTGGCTGATTTTTTTTACAGAAATATTTATTTTTACTGCTTTTGTGTTTCCTACATTTATACTGTCATTTTTTATCTTTTCTTTCCACTCAAAGATCCCCATTAATATTTCTTGCAGGGCTGGTTTATTGGTCATGAACTCCTTTAGTTTTTGTTTGTCTGGGAAACCCTATCTCTCCTTCTGTTCTGAATGATAGCCTTGCTGGATAGAGTATTCTTGACTGCAGGGTTTCCCCAATCAGTACTTTGAATATATTATGCCAGTCTTGCTGGCTTGGAAAGTTTCTGCTGAAAAATCTTCAGAGAGCATTACAGAGTTTCCCTTACAGGCAACTGTCTTCTTTTGCCTTGCTGCTTTAAATGTTTTGGGTTTTTTCCCCCTTTTATCACTATATCTTGCCATTTTAATTATAATATGTTTGAGTGGGTGTGGATCTGCTTTTGTTGATTTTGTTGGGGTTCCACTGTGTTTCCTGGATCTGTATATCTATTTCCTTCCCCAGATTAGGGAAGTTTTCAGGTATTACTTCTTTAAATAAATTTTCTGCCCCCTTTTCTATCTCTCTTTAATCTGGGACTCCTCTAATGAAAATGTTATTATGTTTGATGGGGTCACTGAGTTCCTTAAATCTACTCTCTTTTTTCATCATTCTTTTTTCTCTGTTTTGTTTAGCTTGATTACTTTCCATTACTTTTTGTTATAGGTCATTAATTCATTCCTCTGTTTCTTTCGTCCCACTGTTTCTTCCATCAAGCATGTTTCTATTTTGTTTATTGAGGTCTTTATCTCTGCTATGTTATTCTGTATCTTTATATTAAAGGTCTCACTGATGCATTCCACTCTTTTCAAGTCCAGTGAGTATCTTTTTGATCATAACTTTATATTCTCTCTCAGACATGTTAATTATATCTGTTTCACTTAGGTCTCTTGTGGTGGCCTTGTCCTGTTCTTTCATTTGGGACAGATTCCTCTATCTTCTTATTTTGTCCAGGTCTCTGTGCTTGCCTCTGTGTGTTAGGAAAGTCAGCTATGTCTCCCCTTCTTGAGGGTAATGGTTTTATGAAGAAGAGGTCCTGTAGTGCCCTGCCATGTAGTGTCCCCTGTTTCTCAAGGCCTGGTGCTTCAGGGAGTGTCTCCAAAATGTGTTGAATGTGTTCTGCTGTTGTGTCCTGGCTGCTTTATCCTTCAGGCCAGTCATCTGCAGAAGCTCTGTTTACCTGTTGTGGGCACTGTTTGGTCCCTGGCCTGAATGTGGTGAGTTTTAAGTAGGTGTGCTCTGGTCTGCTTATGAAATGAGACCTGTCACTACCATTGGCAGAACTGAGGCCCTGTAGGACTCCCAGGTCAGGAGACAGGGGTCTGTGGTAGGGGTTTAGACTGGTCTCCCAGGGAAGGGGCCCACTGCACGGGGACTAAGGCAAGGGTGACTGGAAAGGGCAGTTCCACCTAAGTGGGGGGGGCGGGGCGGGGGTGGGCAGGGCTTGCTGTAAGCAAGTTAGTAGCAAGTATTGGCAGTGTGCTGTTCCTACAGGTGGTCCTTTGTTTATGATGATGGATCACAGAGAGAAATGGCACTGGCCAGTTCCTCAGTTCCTGGAGTGGTCTTTCTCTGACTTCTGCCTCTCTATGACATGTTCCAAGATGAGAAAATGACCTCTTCACTGTGTGCCTCAGGCAGTCTTCAGATGCCTGTATGTCCACAGGCTGTTTGCCCTTCCTTTTCTCCCAGAGCAGCCCCAATGACCTCCAGACTTACCCTAAGCCTAGCCCACTGATTTTTAAATTCCAGGTTTTAAGTCCTGATGGTTGCAAGAATTCACAAAGTTTGGCCCCTCTTGCTTTCCAAGTAAATTTGCTATGGGGATTTTTCTTCCCTGTGCACTTCCCTCTGTGCTACTTTATATCTTGCCCTTATCCATAACCATGGCTCCCTCCCCACTAACGCATCCAAGATCTGTTTCTCTCCCAAACTGTGTCTGCATACTTCCTACCCTCTTTGATGTGGCCTCTTTTCTACCGTTAGTTTGTTCTACCAGTCTTCACATCAATATCTGGAGTGTTTAGGATGATTTGATAGTTATCTAATTGTATTACTGGGGGAGAGTGAGCTTAGGCTCCTCCTACTCTGCTGCCATCTTACCCTCCATCTCTGGCATGCTATTCTTAATGTAAGGTAGAAGTATATATATTAAAATACACATGACATGCACATTTTTACAAAATAAATACGAAGGATAAGCATGAAACCTAAAAACTGGATACCTACAAGATGTAGGTGGGTAAAGAGTAGAAGGAAGGTAGGATAGGAATAGGTAGCAGGGATGAAGAGGAAATGGCACTTTTTGAATATATCGTTTTAAGTAGCTACAATTCTTACAAATGTATTAATATTGACACAGTCAGGATGCCTGGGTGGCTCAGTTAAGCATCTGCTTTTGGCTCGGGTCATGATCTTGGGGTCCTGGGATCAAGCCCTGCCTTGGGCTCCCTGCTCAGTGGGGAGTCTGCTTCTCCCTTTCCCTCTACTCGCCCCCACTTGTGCTCTCTCTCTCTCTCTCTCAAATAAATAAATAAAATCTTAAAAAAATATTCCACACAATCTTCACAGATCAAAATAATATTTAAAACCAACTAGGATGTGGGGGTCACATGGAGTGTGAGTATAAACACTAACAAATGAACCTTAATTGTGTTTAAAATGAATAGCATAACTGCACTAGAAGTAGTGGGATATAAAGAACTAACCTAAGTAATCTTAAAAAACATTGCATTGTCTGGATACTGTAAAGCTAAAGACAAGAGTAATTATTAATAAATAATGTAATCTATTTAATAAATGTTTCTCACAAAGGTGTTAGCAATTTTTAACCATTTTATATGTGTGCCAGGTTGGGCAAATATACAAATATAGTATAGATGATAAGAACCAGTCCCACAACAGTAGACAATAAGTTACAAATACCAAAAAGGAAGAGCTAAAATGAGTTCTCTGGTTTTGGATTGAAATCAAGAAATCAGCATGGCATGCTTGTGTGAGTTAGTATTTATACATTTATTTCCTAGCATCGTCTACTAAGAGACTTAGAAGTCATGGTACACCAATAACAATGAGAACACTTAGTGCCCAGCTCTTGGCTTCTATATACCATTCTCTAATAAAAGAAACCAAGGCTCCTTGGAAAAGAGTTCAATTCTAAGGCCAGATTAGGGTTTGCAAAAATGGAGCTTGTTGAAAAAACGCAGAAGCCAACCTAAACAACCTGAGTAATAAAATAAATCAGAATATCACTGAACTATAAACCATAGAATAAAATATCCATGAATCAATTCTGATACAAATAATCAAGTAAATAAATGAGAAGAAACAACTCTTCTTTGTAGTAGAATTCCAATTAGTAAGTGTAGAAAGAATGAAGGAAATAGAAAATCACCACTGTGTGAGCACCATAGTAATGAGAAAACATCAAATAAGTGCAAATTGCGGGACATTTGACAAAAACAACTAATCAACATTCTTTAAAACTTTAAAGGAAAGGGAAGACTAAGAAACTTTTACTGACAGTAGGAGTTTAAAATTAAACACATAAATGCATTGTAGGATTCTGGATAGTATCCTAGAATGGAAAAAATATAATAGAGGAAAAACTTGAAATTAAGTAAGGTCTTTAGTTCAGGGGTCAACTGCCTTGTTGTGTCTTTGTAAATAAAGTTTTATTGGAACATAGCCACATTCATTCACTTGGATATTGTCTGTGGCTGCTTTCACTGCTCAATGTCTTGGTTGAGTAGTTGCCACACAGATGGTATGGTCTGAAAAGCCTCTAGTTATTATCTTGTTCTTTACAGAAGTTTGCTTATCCCTGGCTTAGTTAATACTATTGTACCAATGTTCATTTCTTGCCTTTGATAATTGTACCGTGGTAAAGTAAGATATTAACATTAGGGAAAGCTGAGTGAGGCATATATGAAAATTATGCTGCATTATTTTATAATTTTTCTGTAATTCTAAAATGAGTTCAAAATCAAAAGTTTGGGGAAAAAAGGGAAAGGAAGTGAGGGACAGGTGCTAGCATTCTAGTAATCTCACCATTTTTAAGTAGTATAGATCTAATTCCTTTTTTAAGGGTTGAATGCTATTCTATGATGTGGTTCTGTCATAATTTGATTAACCATTTTATTATTGATGACCATTTATTTTATTTCATTTTACTACTAATAATGCTGTAATAAAAATGTGTAACTATTATGTATAGATCATTTCTAGCTAAAGACAGAATGGTGGCTATCTATAACAACAGGTAATGAGTTATTTTGAAAAATGCTATTCTAAAGCTTCATTTATAAAATCTAATTTGGGGGATGCCTGGGTGGCTCAGTTGGTTAAGCATCTGCCTTCGGCTCAGGTCATGATCCCAGGGTCCTGGGACTGAGTCTCTCATCCGGCTCCCTGCTCAGCAGGGAGTCTGCTTCTCTCTCTACCTGCTGATTCCCGTGCTTGTGCTCATGCTCTCTCTTGCTCTAGCTCTCTCTCTGGCAAATAAATAAAATCTTTAAAAAATAAAAAGAAATAAAATCTAATTTTCAAATTTGATTTTTGTCTTTGGTTGCTTCAGTGTTATTACAACCTTTATAATGCATATATGTAAATATGAGTATTTACTTAGGATCATGCTAAGCTGTTGATTCAATTTATCCTAAATTATAGAACTATTTACAGCCATATAAGGGTATCTGTAATGTCAGTTCACTTCAAAAAGAGCTAATAATGCAAATGTAAATTACTTGTGAATTTGAAAGGCTTTGTATTATAGCTATAGCACAAAGAGGATAAGAGGAGACTTTAGAAGGAACATTTGTCTTTCTGGTTCTGCAGCACACTTGCTGTATGAAATTGGGTGAGTTATGTAACTCTGGTGAACCACAATTACATTGTCTGTCAAGCCTCCATTCCTGACTCATGAAGGCCTCAATTCTATACAGCCAGCTTCTAGAATGATGTCTGACATGTATGAGGACCTCACTAAATATTCACTTAATGAATAAAATGAGTAGGGCATTTGTAGAAACTAAATGAGATAGTGTACTTGAAAGCACTTTGAAAAAATATGAATAGTTTTGCTGTACTATGTATATTAACTGAACAAATTACCATATTTAAAATACTTGTGAGAGAGCTAGGCTTTGCCAACTTTTCCCTTAATAGTTGGGAATATCAGAAGAATTTACTATGGGAAAGAGAGAAATGAAACCACAAACCACCCCCCCATCATCTCCTCAGATTTAAGTAGAGCAGTAAATTTATCTTCTGTACACTAGTTTCCACTTAGACTTCATAAAAAGGGGATGGAGTCAGTTAAACATACACAGATACATGATGAGGAAAACAATGAACAAAAAAAAATGACTTTCAAGAACTGAACACCATTGATATAAGAAATAAATACAGTTACGATTTGGACTTAGACCAAAAACCTGTCATCAAAGCAGAAGATAATGTCTGAAATCCATGAAGTAATCCCAAGGAGGGTTCATCTAGGTATTGATGTTGGAAACAGGTCACACAAAAGGGATGATGCTCAAAGTTAAGCAGCAACTGTGCAAACCAGTTGCTGACCAGGCTGCCTTGGACACCAAAATGGGAAATGGTTTCACAAGAACTAGGTGGTGTGCAGAAACTGAATGAGCAGAGCAAGTGAAGCATAGAAATAGACATAAGTCGCTGGTAACAAGGAAGAACACTGACAAGGGAGGCAGAGTATTGCCTTGGGCTCTGGAGTTTTGTGTGGTTTCTGTCATGGGAGGAATTCATTCCAGCCTGGCTAGTCTCAGATGAGACAATAATTGGGAAGAACTGTTTGGGGTTGTGTGGGTGTGGGTAGAAGCAGGGAAGGTTTGACCTCAAACTATCATACTATATTGACAAGAGAGACCAATTTGAGGCTCTCTCAGAGTTGATTTTTTCTAAAATTTTGTTATCTTGATCCAGGGCTGAACCACTGCACCATAAGCTAATGTCAGAGAATTCTTTGATCTCATGTATGTGTAGATGCCTCTTTGAGAAATTTTTGTGTATTAATTCATGTAATGCTAATAATCTCTAAGGTAGATGATATATATATATATATATATATATATATATATATATATATGGTGTCCTTTACAAATTTAGAGAATGAGGCACCCAGATGTTAAATAACTTCTCTAAAGCCACACAGCTAGAAAGCAATGCTGGGATTCAAGCAGAGAATTCAGGCAGGAAAAAAGCAAGTGCAAAAGCAAGTGCAACAAATTTGGAGTTTCAGGGAAGAGAAAGAAGGCTAATGCAGCGGGAACAGAGTATAGGATGGGGAAAATGCTAGGTGCCTGTACAGCGCTCTTTCTTTAAAAAACCTGAAAGTTATCTGATATTTACTCATTTTTTCTTTTAGATCCCTACATTTGATTAAATTAAACTGATCAGATACAGATTTTGACAACTTTAAATTAGCACTGAGAGAGACACAGCTACATAGCACAAAGGCTTTTCAACATGTGTGTCCTCTGCCATATTTATGTCATGCTTACACTCTTACCTTATATCCTTCTAAAAAATACTAGCTTTATAGACAATGCCCAAAGAGCTTTACTCTTGACTTCACTTCTACTTGATTTCCATGTTTGTTTATAGTGTTTATAACTGAACGTTCACTCATCTCCAAATTTATCTCAAACTTGACACTGTCTGATATTTCCAAATTAGTCTGTTTCAGTGGTGGCTTTTCTGTGATATTGTCATGGCTCTATTACAGAATAGGATAAACTGTTTTTTTTTTTTTTTAAGTTTTGTCTTTCTTCAATCTATTCTATCTAATCATACCTCTTTTTTTCCTTCTTAAATATTTTTGCATTATCATTTCCTTCAATTTAGTTACCATGGGCTCATTCATTTCCTTAACCTTTTTTTTTTTTTTTTTTTTTTAAGTCAGGGATCATAAAAAGTTGGCTTCTGATCAGCCTGTTGTTAGTCTTTCTGGCTCAGTCCTTTTCTTCCCTTCCAAGTTCATCCTGTATCTTTTTGCTAAAATCATCTTCCTCAGCAATCAGTTGCTCCAGTACTATATATATTTATTTCAACACACTGAACATAAATACCCTAATATCCCTTTACCCTGAGCTGTTATATACTTGTACTGCTGTACATAAGAACACATAAATTGTGTTCTCTGGCTCAAAATTATCTGTTGGGACACTGAGAGTTCTCATATATAAAAATGGAAATGGATATAATATTTATATTAGACATGTTTATTTTAAGGATTGAGATGACTTGCTTGAAAATATTTCATAAATATTAAATGAACAAAAAACATAGTTATTATTGAGAGTTTTTAAAAGGTTAGTCCTTTGAGACAGATATTGCTTACTTAACCTTGGCATTTTTCCTTCCCCCCCACCACACCCAACTGCAAATTCACAATTCAGGTGACGGAAACTATCCTTTCTCTCTAGGGATCCATTCCTTCCTAGCTTCCCTTATAGCTGGTGCATGTGCATGTGATGCAATCCTGGTCAATAGAACCAGTAAGAAAATCTGCAAAAAGAAAATATTTCTGGGTAGGTTTTCTTTCTCAACAAAAAGAAATGTGCAAAGATAGTATGACCCTTTTGTTTTTCTGTCTTAAGATGGTTTGTGTGAGGACGTGGTACGTAGGGCTGCTGTACCTAGTTTACAAATGAGGGTGAGGGTGGTAAAATGGAACAAAGAATGGAACTTGATCCCTGACGATATTTATTAGTTAGTGTCAACACTCCTACTGTCTTGTTGGGAGACTTCTTTTAACAAAACTAAATGTATGCTCACACAGTTTGTAACACTTAATTTTTCTATTATTTGCAGTTGAAAACTTCCCATCTGATATATATTTCTACTGCATTTTTGATAGTGCGTACTGCTGGCTTATGAATTCAATAAATTAAAGTTGCTTAATTAGTAATTATTCTTTAAGGTGTTTCTTTGGGAAATACTGGAACAACCATCATTTGCCTTGGACAGTCAAACGAAGAGTCATATAAGGTGAAAAAAGCATTAACAAATTAACATAATCATGTATTTTAGCAAAACTCCACCAAACTAAGGTTTGAATAAACAAGACTTAAAATTACAGCTTTCATGCTATAGGCAACAAAGAACATCAATAAAATTTAAAATTATGATCTGGTACTGTGCTTTCCAACTGTGATATGACACACTAACATAGTAAAATTTCATAGCTTCATGCCTAATATCCCCTCATTCCCTTGATTAATTCCCTTAATTAGTACCATTCAAAATTTTTCTACTTGTTTTCACTCCTGCTGGAGGGTCACTGTATTATAAATTAAATTTAGGAACAATGATCTGAGATATTTTAGAAACACTAAAGCACATGACTGAATACCCCATGGTATTCTTAAAAAATAGTCCTTAGAAAATTTAATGCCCCTTATTATAAACTTGTGTCATCAAAAGAAAATGACCTTTTAGCCTCTGAGAAGGTTTAACAGTCTATGACCCTAGTAGAAATAGCATCAAATATATTTTACCAGCTAAGAAATAATTTCTGGGGCATTTCTTTTCTATATTTTATAGGCCTGCTTTTTAGCTCTTAGCAAAGTATGAAACTGTTGTTTTGACTATTTGATAAAAGACCTTCCCATTTGATTGCACTAAATTTGGTTAAGTTACTGGCAGAAAAGCTGATTCTGTGGCTAAAATAATTTTACAAACCACGAAACTGCTTAGAAGCACAGAAGTTGTCTACGTTATCTGACCAAGCTAAAGTTTCAATTTGCAAACACAGCTGGAAACCTTTGAAAGCAACATCCAGATGTCATGACAGAGCTTCTTCCTGATTTTGAACAGCTCCTGTCAAAATGACAACTGGGGAACAGACACTGTGCTTGTGGGAAATTGAGTTTATTTCTTATCTCTCTCTCTCTTTTTTTTTTTTTTAGTTGCTGATTTCAGTAGTTTCATAACTCAAGACAGAGGTTTGTAGTTATCTAATTGTACTTTGTGATCATCCTGGGTTTTAGAGATTCTGGATCTCATTAGTGACTTTGTTACTCTAAGTATAAATGTGAGAAACTCAGCATGCAGAGGTCTAGGTCTCATCTTCAAAGATTGAATAAGTACCTAGGAGATAGGACCCAGGGGTCTGAATTTTTTTTTAACTTTTTACTAATAAACTTTATTTTTAGAGCACTTTTAGTTCACGAAATTAAAAGGAAAGTACAGGAGTTCACATATAACCCTTATCCCTACAAACATGCAACCTCCCCAACTATCAACATCCTGCACCAGAGTGGTACATTTGCTACAATAAATGAGCCTAGATTGACCCATCTCTAATACCCAAGGTCCATAGTTTATGTTAGGGTCCACTCTCACTGTAGTACATTCTATTGGTTTGAAAAAATGTATAATGGTATATATCTACAATATAAAATAGTTACACTGCTATAAAAATACTTTATACGTCACCTATTTATCCTTCCCTTTCCTCCAACCCCTGACAACCACTGATCTTTTTCTTGTCTCCATAGTTTTTTGTTTTTTGTTTTTTCCCCAGAATGTCATATAGTTGGAATCCTATAGTATGTAGCCTTTTCAGATTGGCTTTTCTCAGTTAGTAATATGCGTTTAAGGTTCCTCTTTGTCTGTTGATGGCTCTATGGCTCATTTTGTTTTAACACAGAATAACACTCCATTGTCTGGACATACCAGTTTATCCACTCACCTACTGAAGGGCGTTTTGGTTGCTTCTTAGCTTTGGCAATTATGAACAAAACTGCTATAAATATCTGTGTGCAGGTTTTTGTGTGGACATAAATTCTCAATTCTTTTGTGTAAAACCAAGGAGTGTAATTGCTAAATTATATGGTAAGAGTGTACTTAGTTTTGTAAGAAAACAAAAAACTATCTTCCAAAATGTACAATTTTGCATTCCCACTGCCAAAAAAATGACAGTTTCTGTTGTTCTGCATCCTTGTCAGCATTTGGCATTGTCAGTGTTTTGGACTGTGAATGTTTTAATAGGAGCATCTCATTGTTTTAATTTGCAAGTCCCTAATGACATGCAGTGATAAACAGCTTTTTTATATGCATACTTGCCATCTGTACATAGCCTTTGTTGAGATGTCTTTTCAGGTCTTTTGCTTATTTTTTAATCAAGTTTTTTTGTTTTATTGTTGAGTTTTAAGACTTCTTTGTATATTGGGGGAGAAAGTCCTGTATCAGATATATTGTTCGCAAATATTTTCTTCCATTTCGTGGCATGTTTTCTAGTTTCCTTGACATTGCCTTTCACAGAGTAGAAGTTTTTAATTTTAATGAAGCAAATTATCAATTATTTATATCAGGGATCATGACTTCGGTGTTGTATCTAAAAAGACATCATACCAAAGTCATCTAAGTTTCCTACTATGTTATCTTCCAGGAGTTTTGCACAGTTTTGCTTTTACATTTTGATCTATGATCTACTTTGAGTTAATTTTTGTGAAGGATGAGTTAATTCTGTATTTAGATATTTTTTCCCTGTGGCTGTCCAGTTGTTTGGTAGAATTTGCCAGTGAATTCTGGGCCTTGTGTTTTCTGTTTTAAGAGGTTTAATTATTGCTTCAAGTTCTTTAAAAATACAAACCTATCTAGATTGTCTATATCCTCTTGTGTGAGTTTTGGCAGATTATGTTGTTCAAGGAATTGGTCCATTCACCTAAGTTACCATATTTGTGGGCTTACAGTTATTCATAATATTTATTCCTTTATCATTGTTTTAAAGTGCATGGGATCTGTAATGACACTGCTTCTTTCATTTCTGATATTAGTCATTTATGTTTTCTGTCTTTTTTTTTTCTTAATTTGTCTACTAGAGGTTCATCAATTCTGTTAATGAGCTGCTGACTTTGTTCACTTTCTCTATTGATTCCCAGTTTTCAGTTTCATTGATTACTGCTGTTATTATTTCTTGTGCTTACTTGATATTTAATTTGATCTACTTTTTCTACTCTCCTGAGGTAGAAGCCTACATTATTGATTTTAGATCTTTTTTCTTTTCTAAAAGTGCAATCAATGCTATAAATCTCCCTCTAAGCACTGCTTTCACTGCATCCCATAAATTTTGATAAAAATGATTGACTTCCCATTTTTATTTAGTTTAAAATCTTTTAAAATTTCTCCTGAGATTTCGTCTTTGATTCATGTGTTATTTGGAAGTGTGTTATTTAATATCCTGTTTTTTGGCCTTTTTCAGCAGTCTTTGTATTACTGATTTCTAGTTTAATTCTATTGTGGTATGAAAGCAAATGTATAACTTCTATTCTTTTAAATATTTTAAGTGTGTTTTAGGCCCTGGTTATGGTCTATCTTGGTGAACTTTTTTTTTTTTTAAAGATTTTATTTATTTATTTGAGAGAGAGCACATGAGAGGGGGGAGGGTCAGAGGGAGAAGCAGACTCCCTGCCGAGCAGGGAGCCCGATGCAGGACTCGATCCAGGGACTCCAGGATCATGACCTGAGCCGAAGGCAGTCGCTTAACCAACTGAGCCACCCAGGCGCCCTTGGTGAACGTTTTATGTGAGCTTGAAAACAATATGTAATTTGTTGTTGTGTAAGTTGTCTATAGACTTCAAGTAAATCCAGTGGTTCATGGTGCTGTTGAGCTCAACTATGTCCTTACTGAGTTTCTGCCTGCTGGATTTGTCCATTTGTGATATAGGGGTATTAAAGTCTCCAAATATGGTGGTGGATTAATCAATTTCTCTTTGCAATTCTATTTATTTTGCCTCAGATATTTTTCCACTCTATTATTAGGCACATACACATTAAGGATTGATATAGCCCATTGAATTATTGACTCCCTTTATTATTATGTAATCTCTCTATCCATGATAACATTTCTTGCCATGAAGTCTGCTCTGTCTGAAATTAATATAGCAACTACTACTTTTTTGATTAGTGTTAACTTGGTATATTTTTCTCCGCCCCTTTATGTTAAATCTATGAGTATTTAAAGTGAGTTTCTTGTTTTTTGATTCATGCTGATGATCTGTCTTTTAATTGATGTATTTAGATCATTGATGTTTAAGGTAATTATTGACATTGTGTTAATATGCCATGTTTGTTACTGTTGTCTATTTTTTGCCCTCATTCTTTGTTCCTATATTTGTCTTGAACACTTATTCTGCTTTTTGTGTGTTTTTCTTAAAGTGGTGTTATGTGTGCCTGTGCACAGTTTAGTAAATTTGATCATATTTATTTTATTTTAATTTTTTATTGAAGTATAGTTGACATACAATGTTACACTTTCAGGCGTACAACACACTGACTTGACAAATCTATACATTATTCTATGATCACAAGTGTAGCTACCATCTATCACCATACAATGAAAGCTATTACACCACCACTGACTACTTTCCCCTTGCGGTAGCCTCTATCTCCATGACATGTTCACTCCATAACTGGAACCCTTCATATCCCAGTCCCCTTTACTTATTCTGCCTCTCCCCAACCCCCCCACCCCTGGCAATCTTTAGGTTGTTTTCTGTACTTATAGGTCTCTTTCTATTTTTTGCATATTCTTTTGTTTTGGTTTTGCATTCTAATATAAGTGAAATCATATGGTATTTGTCTTTCTCTGTCTGACTTATTTCACATAGCAGAGTAGTCTCTAGGTCCATCTATGTGGATCTTGCCATGTGACAACAAATGGCAAGATCTCATTTTTTATGGGTAATATACCATTGTGTATGTGTGTGCATGTGCCTATGTATGTGTGTGTATATGTGTGTGTGTGTGTGTGTGTGTGTGTACCGCATCTTCTTTATCCATTCATCTATTGATGGACACTTGGGTTCCTTCTGCATCTTGACTATTGTAAGTAATGCTGCAATAAATATAGTGATGCATATCTTTCTGATTTAGTGTTTTTGTTTAATTTGAATAACAATGGAATTACTGGATCATGTGGTATTTCTGTTTTTAAGTTTGTGAGGAATCTCCATGCTGTTTTCCACAGTGACTGCACAATTTTTGTCCCCATCAACAGTGCATGAGAGTTCCCTTTTATCAACTTCCTGGCCAATACTGTTATTTCTTGTAAATGAGATTGTTTTCTTAATTGTCCTTTCTGATGCTTCATTATTAGTGTATCCAACAGATTTCTGGTATATTGTGACTTTACTGAATTCATTGATCATTTCTAGGGTAGTTTTGGTGGAGTTTTTAAGGTATTCTGTGTATAGTATCATGTAATCTGCAAATAGTATCTATTTTACTTCTTCCTGACTAATTCAGATGCCTTTTATTTCTGTCTGATTCCTGTAGCTAGGACTTCCAGTACTATGTTAAATAAAAGTGGTGAGAGTGGACATACTTGTCTTATTCCTGATCTGAGAGGAAAAGCTTTCAGTTTTTCACCACTGAGTATGATTTTAGCTGTGGGTTTTTCATACATAGTTTTTTTATGTTGAGGTATGTCCCCTCTGAAACTACTTTGTTGAGTTTTTATCATGAATGAATGTTGCACTTTGTCAAGTGCTTGTTTTGCACCTATTGAGATGATCAAATGATTCTTATCATTTTCTCTTACTATGTTACATCACATATTGAATTGAATATTGAACGATTATTACTTCCCTGGCATAAATCCCACTTGATCGTGATGGATGATTTTTTGATGTATTGTTGGACTTGGTTTTCTAATATTCTCTTGAGGACTTTTGTATCTACATTCATTCAGAGATACCGGCCTATAGTTTTCTTTTTTTGTAGTGTCTTTATCTGGTTTTAATATGAGAGTAATGTTGGCCTCCTGGGATGAATTTGGAAGTTTTTCTTCATCTGCTATTTTTGAAATAGTTTGACAAGAATAGATGTTAACTCTTTTTTAAATGGTACAACTCACCTGTCAAGCTATCTGGTTTCTGGTTCCATACTTTTATTTCTTGGGAGTTTTTTCCTTGTCAATTTATTTCCCTCACTAGTAATCAGTCTGTTCAGATTTTCCATTTCTTCCTCATTCAGTTTTGGGAGATTTTATGATTCTAGAAATTTATCCATTTCTTCCAGGTTGTCCAATTTGTTAGCATATAATTTTTTTCACAACATTTTCTTATAATCCTTTGTAATTCTGTGGTGTCAGTTGTTACTTCTCCTTTACTTTTGATTTTATTTGACTCCTCTTTTTTCATGATGAGTCTGATTAAAGGTTTATCAATTTTGTTTATCTTTTCAAAGAATCATCTCTTGGTTTCATTGCTCTTTTATACTTTTTTAAATTCTGTATTTCATTTATTTTATTTTAGTCCTTATTATTCCCTTCCTTTGATCTTTGATTACCTTTAGCTTTGTTCTTTTTTTTTTAAGCTCCTTTAAGTATAAGTTAGATTGTTTATTTGAGATTTTTCTTGTTTCTTGAGATAGGCCTATATTGCTACAAACTTACCTCTTAGAACTGTTTTTGCTGCATTCAAATTTTTTTTTTTCTTAGAGAGAATGAGATAGCATGAGAGGGGGGAGGGTCAGAGGGAGAAGCAGACTCCCCACTGAGCAGGGAGCCTGATGCGGGACTCGATCCTGGGACTCCAGGATCATGACCTGAGCCGAAGGCAGCCACTTAACCAACTCAGCCACCCAGGCGCCCGCATTCAAAATTTTTTAATCATTTTTTTAAAATTTTCATTTGTCTGTACTTTTTAAATTTTCTCTTTTATTTCTTGGTTGACCCATTCATTGTATAGTAACATGTTGGTTAGCCTCCATGTATTTGTGGGTTTTTTTCCAGGTTTTTCTTGTAATTGATTTCTAGTTTCATAACATTGTGGTAAAAAAAATATGCATGATATAATTTCAATCTTCTTAAAGGTTTTGAGACTTGTTTTGTTTTGTGTCTAACATGTGATCTATCCTGGAGAATGTTTCATGTACACTTGAAGAGAATGTGTATTCTTTTGTTGTTGAATGGAATGTTCTATATATATCGGGTTCCTCTGGTCTAATGTGTCATTCAGAACTGGAATTTCCTTGTTGATTTTCTGTTTGGATGATGTATCCATTGATGTAAGTAAGGTGTTAAAATTCTCCACTATTTATTACTGTGCATTTATTTCTTTTATCTATTAATATTTGCCTTATGTACTTAGGTGCTCCTATATTGGGTGCATATACATTTACAATTGCTATATCCTCTTGGATTGATCCCTTTATCATTATGTAGTCTTTTTCTTTGTCTCTTGCTACAGTCTTTAAAGTCTATTTTTTTTTTCCTGATACATGTATTGCTAATCTGGCTTTTTTCCCCTTCCATTTGCATAGTATATATTTTCCCATCCCTTCACTTTCACTCTGTGTAAATCTTTAGGTCTGAAGTGAGTATCTTATTGTAAGTATATAGATAGGTATTGCTTTTTATTTGTTTATCCATTCAGTCACCCTATGTCTTTTGATTGGAGTTTTTAGTCCACTTATATTTAAAGTAATTATTGACAGATATGTATTTATTGCCATTTGTTAATTTTCTCATGTTCTTGTAATTCTTCTCTGTTCTTTTCTTCTAATACTCTCTTTCCTCGTGGTTTGATGGGTTTCTATGATAGTATGCTTATATTCCTTTTTCTTTACCTTTTTTGTATCTAAGTTTTTATTTGTGATTACCATTAGATTTTTCTGTGACATCTTATGTATACAGCAGTCTATATTACATTGATGGTTGCTTACATTCAAACACATTTTAAAAGCATTAAATTTTTTACTGCTGCCTCTATGCTTATGTATATGATGTCATATCGTGCATCTTTTTATTTTGTGTATTCCTTTACAGCCCTGACAGGGGCTAGCGCCACTCTAAAGTAACTCTTGCCCTGAGGAGAAGGGGTGTTAACCCAACACACCAGCACATGCATTTCCATCAGCCTGGCATCTTAGTTGGCTGTGCAGGGAGCAAACACTGCCCTTTCCGAATGTGCAACTATGATAGAGAGGCAAATTGCAGACACTTGGTCTGTCAACCTTATCCATCAGTGAGGCCTCAGTGGCCTCAGATAGGACTCTTGCATCCTGGAACCAAACCTTGCCCAGTGTACCATCAGTAGGCAAAGTGGGTCATTGCAGCCACATGGGCTGAGGCAGATGTGGCTCAATCAGAACAGTTGGGCACACATAGCCCACATAGGAGATACCCCAGGAGTGTTTGGTTCTGTTTACCAGGGGAGATTATGCTACAAGGTACTGTAAGACCTCTTCTACACAAGGCCCACTTCTTTCAAAACCAGGAAACATAGCTGACCACCTTAATACATAGAAACAGATACAGAGCATTAGACAAAATGAGACAAATGAATATGTCCCAAGTTAAAGAAAAAGACAAATCACAGTAAAAGAACTAAATGAAACAGAGATAAGAAATATGCCTGATAAGAAAATAAAAATAATAGTTGTAAAGATACTCACTAGACTTGAGCGAAGAGTACATAAACTTAGAATTTCAATGGAAGGATAGAAAATATAAAAGAGAACCAGTTTGAGATTTAAAAATTCGGTAACTAAAATAAAAAATACACTAGAGGGAATGAGCAGCAGTTTAGAAGATACAGAATGGATCAGAAATCTGAAAAGCAAGGTAATGAAATCAACCAAGCAGAACAGTAAAAAGGAAAAAAAAATAAATGAGAGTACATTGAGGGGACCCAGTGAAATCATCAAGCCTAATAACCCTGACATTATATGGATTTGAGAAGAAGAGAAAGAGAAGGGGTCAGAAAACTTATTTGAAGAGGTAATAGCTGAAAACTTTCCATATCGGGGAAAAAATAGACATTCAGTTCCAGAAAACATAGAAAGGCCCTAAGAAGATAAACCCAAGGAGGTCAAGAACAAGACACATAATAATTAAAATGGCAAAAAAAAACAATGATAAGGAGAATTTTGGAAGCAGCAAGGGAAAACAGTTACATACAAGGGAATCTCATAAGACTATCAGATGATTTTCAGCAGAAACACTGCAGTCCAGAAGGGAGTGATATGATATGTTCAAAACACTGAGGGGAAAAGAACAGCAATCAAGAATACACTACCTAGAAAGTTTGTCATTTAGAATAGAAGGAGAAATGAAAAGTTTGCCAGAGAAAAAGAAGTTAAAGGTAAGATTTTTGAAAGATGCAAATACTAAATGTGTCAGAAAATTAGATATTTATAATTGACAGCTGCAATGGGGAATACAACAGCTTGACAGTCAGATAACCTGTTTTATGCTTGAATCTGAATTTTAGTTTCTCTGATTTTAACTTGTTAATCTTTAAAATTAGAAGCTCAGATATGAGCTTCTGATATTTTTTTGCCTCATTAATAATTGAAAAATAACCTCAGGCAGTAGCTAACTTAATATTACATACAGATTCAAATCTTTTTTTTTTTAAAGATTTTATTTATTTATTTGAGAGAGAGAGAGAGAGAGAGCATGAGGCGGGGAGGGTCAGAGGGAGAAGCAGACTCCCCACCGAGCAGGGACCCTGATGTGGGACTCGATCCCGGGACTCCAGAATCATGACCTGAGCCGAAGGCAGTCGCTTAACCAACTGAGCCATCCAGGCGCCCTCAAATCTTTTTTTTTTTTTTAATATTTTATTTATATATTTGACGGAGAGAGCAAGAGAGAGAGCATGAGCAGGTAGAGCTACAGGCAGAGGGAGAGGGAGAAGCAGGCTCCTGCTGAGCAGAGAGCCCAACACAGGGCTCAGTCCCAAGACTGTGGGATCAAGACCTGAGCTGAAGGCAGATGGTCAACCGACAGAGCCACCCAGGTGCCCCTACAGATTCAAATCTTGAGAAGCATTTTGCTAAAGATGCTGATTTGGCAAAGGAGAAAAAATTCATCTAGACAACCTTGTAAAAAGTGATTCTTGCATAAGTCCTAATCAGCAGGTCCTGTTGGAAATCCTACTGCTCTGATGGATGTTTCCTTCTTTTAAACTAAAATGTATAATTTTCCGGTTGGAAAAGACAGATACCTTCTACACAACTGCCTCCTGTATTGTAGATCCATTTATTAAATTAGATTAACATGCTACCCTGGTCCAAGTTGCATGTGTGCAGTTATTAGAAAATTCTATACTTGTTGGATCTCATCACTGATATTTTTCTCTTTTCTACACACCTATTTTCTCCATGTATCATTGTCTCTATGTATCAGTTGTCAAATAAGTTTTACACAAGAATGCAGTGAACTGTTGTAAAATCCCATTTTAATGGAAAAGTTTATTTGTACAGATTAAATATTAAAGAAGCCAAAAATTGAGATCACATGTTTTTAGTCCTTCAAAATACTTTCCTACAAAATATTTGCATTTATCCAGACTCTGTGACATTATATAACATTTGTCATGTAGTGTAACATAAAAGACTCTGTGTAGGAAGTATTAAAAACAGATAAAAACTTACTACAATAATATTAGTACCACTTCATTGTTACTCTTGGTATTCTTCTTTTCAGAAAACAATGCTGAAAATATGAAAGACTATTTACTTATTTTAGAATCTAAGATTATAAATTTAACTCTTATAAACCTCAATAAATCACTTCATTGCTCACTGTATCCACTTCTTAAACAAAAATGATAACCTTAATGGTTTGTAGAATTCTACGTAATGCCAAACTCTTAATGAAACAATCAATTGCCTTTTAACATCATCTCAAATCCAGAAGCAGCTAAAATAAAGAAAGAATAAAAGAATTCTTTTTGTGTGTGGATCAGTGTTTATCAAAATATGCTAATCAAGTACCAGTGTTGCCGAGTATTTTATGGGAAAAAGTGTTCTGTTGTTAAATATTTGGGGAAATATTGTTAGCCATATTCCTTTCTGAGAAGGAGATAATACCATGGTTAGCACATTAAGAATTCTTTTTTTTTCCCACATTAAGGATTCTGATAAGTCCTGCAGTTAATCCAATTTTTCTCAAATATATTTGATCTTCAAAAACTTTCTTCTCAAGTAATACATATTAATATATGTAGAAAAAATCTAGTTTTTCTGAAAGAAGTATTGTTACTGTGGCTTTCTTTTGACATCCATTTACATGAGAAATGATTCTCCATCCCTTTGCTTTCAATCTGTAGGTGTCTTTAGGTAAAAAATGAGCCTCTTATAGGCAGCATATAGATAGGTCTTGTTTTTTTTTTTTTTAATCCCTTTTGGCATCCTATATCTTTTGATTAGAGCATTCAGTCCATTTTCATTCAAGGTAATTATTGATAGATATGTATTTATTGCCATTTTATTACTTGTTTTGTTATTGTTTCTGGAGATTTTCCTTTCTCGTCTTTGTCATGTTTGGTCTCTCCTTTGCATTTAAAGAGTACCCTTTAATGTTTCTTGCAGGTTGATTTAGTGGTCATGAACTCCTTTAGTATTTGTTTGTCTGGGAAACTATCTCTCCTTCTATTCTGAATGATAGCCTTGATGGATAGAGTATTCCTGACAACAGAGTTTTCCCATTCAGCACTTTGAATATTCCGTACCACTTCCTTCTGGTTTGCCAAGTTTGCATTGAGAAGTCTTCAGCTAGTCTTACGGATTTGCCTTTGTAAGTTAAGGACTTCTTTTATCTTGCTGCTTTTAAGAATTTTTTCTTTATCACTATATTTTGCAATTTTAATTACAATATGTCTTGGTTTTGGTCTTCTTTTGTTGATTTTGATGGGAGTTTTCTGTGCCTCCTGCATTTGGATGTATGTTTCCTTTCCCAGATTAGGAAAATTTTTGGCTATTATCTCTTCAAATAAATTTTCTGCCCCTTTTTCTCTGTTGTTCTTCTGGGGCTCCTGTAATACAAATGTTATTACATTTGATGGAGTCACTGAATTCCTTATGTGTATTCTCATGTTGCATAATTCTTTTTTCTCTTTTGTTCAGCTTCATTATTTTCCATTATTTTTCTTCTTGGTCACTAATTCATTCCTCTGCTTCTTTTATCCTGCTGTTCATTGCATCAAGCCTGTTTTCAATCTTGTTGTATTCTTCATCTCTGTTGATTCCTTTTTAACTCTTTTATCTCTGTGGTAGGGTTTCACTTATGGCTTCTATTCTTTTCTCAAGCTCAGTTGGTATCTTTATGATTGTTGCTTTAAATTCTCTATCAGTCATATTACTTATATCTGTTTTGCTTAGATCTCTGGCCGTGGCCTTATCTTGTTCTTTCATTTGAGATAAATTCCTCCATCTTGGCATTTTATCTAAGTTTCTACCTTCCTTGTGTTAGAAAAGCAAGTTATGTCTCCTGCTTCTGAAAGTATGAAAAAGAGGTCATGTAGTGCCCAGGGCCTGATGTTTCAGGGAGTGTCTCCAGTGTGTGCTGAGTGTGTTCTGCTGTTGTGTTTTGCCTGCTCTGTGTTTCAGGCAAGCTGTCTGTGGAGGCTTTCCTTGCCTACTGTGGGCAGTGTTTTTTTCCCTGGTCTGAGTGTGGTGACATTTAACTAGGTGTGCTCTGGTCTGCTTGTGAAACTCCACCAGAACTGATGCCCTGCAGAAATCTCTGATCAGGAGGCGTGGTGTGGGCAGGGGTTTGTGCTGGTCTTCTGGGAGAGGGGCCCACCACACTGGGGCTGAGGCAACCTTGACTGAAAAGTGCTGTCCCATCAGAGCATTGGGGGTGTGGTCCTTGGGGTAAGCAGGTTAGGCACCCAGTGTCACACTGAGCTGCTTCCTTCAGGTGGTTCTGTGTTAATGCTGAGAGGCAGAGGAAGAAAATGGTGCCAGCCAACTCTTTTGTTCCCAGAGAGGTGTCTCTGTGAATCCTGCCTCTCAGGGACATTCTCCAAGAAAGGCAAATCATCTCCCCACTGTGTGCCCCAGGTGTTTTTCAGATCTCTCTTTCCACACTCTCTGTCTCTGGGATTTTTTCCTGATTTCTTTCCAGGAACAGCACATTACTCTCTGGTCTCTATCCCAGCCAAGCCTGCCAAACTTTAGAACACCAGTCTTTAAGCCCCATGGGCTGCAAGTACTCATGAAATTCAGCTCCTCTCATTTTCTAAGCCTATGGCTTTGGGGAAATACCCACTTATGCATTCCTCTGTGTGCTCCTCTCTTTCTTGCCCTTCTCCATGACCACAGCTCCCTCCCCTCCACAGCACCTGTGATCCATTCTCCCCTACACCATGTCCTCACACTTTCCAACTTCTTAGATGTAGCCTCTTCTCTCCCTTTAGTTGTGGAGTTTGTTCTGTCAGTCTTCAGTTTAATTTCTGGGGTATTTAGGATGATTTGATAGTTATCTACTTTGTTCATGGGACAAGACAAGCCTAGAGTCCTCCTACTCTCCTGCCATCTTATAAAATGTTCTTGTATTGTTTTTATCCTGCTTTGGTATCAAGGTTAATACTGGCCTCATAGAATGATTTTGAATGTGTTCCTTCTGTTCTATTATTTGTAAGATTTTGAGTTTTTTTCGTTGGGGAGGAGGCAGAGGGAGAAAGAGAGAATCTTAAGCAGGCTCCATTCTGGGCATGGAACCCAATGCAAGGCTTGATTTCACAACCCTGAGATCATGACCTGAACCAAAATCAAGAGTTGAATGCTTAACTGACTGAACCACCCAGGCACCCTTGTAAAATTTTGATGAAGATTCTAATTATTTTTTTAATGTTTGGTAGAATTCACTGATGAAACCATATACTCTTTGGCTTTTCTATGCTGGGAGATTTTTGACTCCTAATTCATTTTTCATTCTTGTCATTGGTCTAAAATTTCCTATTTCTTGGATTCAAGATTCATGATTCTGTCTTGATAACTTGTGCATTGTTAGGAATTATCTGGGTTTTTTTTTTTTTCTGTTTTCTGATTTGTTAGTATATAATTGTTTGTAGTAATCTGTTATCACACTATGTATTTCTGTAGTATCTGTTGTATTATTTTCTCTTCCATTTCTCACTTTGGTTTTCAGTCTTCTTTTTTTTAATGTTGCTAAAACATTGTCAATTTTGTCTATTTGGAAAAACTTGTCATTACTTTTGATGTTGTGTTATTGTCTATTTTGGTGTCTATTTTATTTATTTCTCATTTTTCTTGTTATTTCCTTCCTGTACTGAACTTCAGATAAGTTTCTTCTTTTTCTAGTTCCTTGTGAAGCAATGTTTATTTGAATTTTTTTCTTAAAATAAGCATTTATAATAAGAAATAGAGAGAATATATTAAAATAAGAAAATGAAAATACATAAAAAAGCAACACAACAAAACAAAAATAAAACAGAAACAGACTCATAGATACATGATTCAAACTGTTGGTTATCTGAAGGGGAGTGGTTGAGGAGTCAGGTGAAATAGGTGAAGAGAATTAAGAGGTACAAACTTCCAGGTACAGAATAAATAAGTAATGGGGATGTAAAGCACGACATAGAGAATGTAGAAGGTAATATTATAATAAGTTTGTATGGCGACAGATAATAAGTAAACTTATGGGGATATTTCAAAATGTATAAAAATAGAAAATAAATATGTACACCTGAAAGTAATAGAATATTGTATCTCAGTTATACTTAAGAAATAATTAAAATATTCCAAAATAAAATGGACATCTAATTTTAAAACAATGGGCTGTAATGAATTTAAGGTAATTAATTAACAAATGCCATCCAGAACCACTAGGGATATTACTACATATTTGACTGAAATGATCGACATATACATTCAGTATAAATTGGACAATCTGGGAATATGTACAAATTTCAATCTTTCAAATACTTAATATTTAATGATACTTAGTATTATTTTTTCTAATCCATGAATCTGGAATACTTCATGTATTTAGGTCTTTAATTTCTTTCAATGACATGGAATTTTCGGTGTACAAGTCTTTCATATCTTCCATTAAATTTATTCAATAAAACATCTTATTTTCAAATAGTAAAAAAAAGGGGAAAAAAACACA
Organism: Mirounga angustirostris; assembly: GCF_029215605.1. Lineage (NCBI taxonomy): Eukaryota > Metazoa > Chordata > Mammalia > Carnivora > Phocidae > Mirounga > Mirounga angustirostris. The sequence continues at coordinate 44,178,464 of NW_026991716.1, read as the reverse complement.
CAAAAACCCCACAGAATAATCTTTGTAAAATTATCTGCTAGATAATGCTTGTACAGAAGTTTTTGAATTTTAATGTCTCTATTATCTCAGAGTTCCTATAAAAATGTTGGTTGCATCAATAGTATTTCTCACCTTTGGCTATATATTCAGAGATAAGTGGTTTCACAGTATGGTTATGTGTTCTTCATCCCTATTTTTAACATAAAATTAATTCAAGGAACAGTTTTTTTTTCTTACAGAAAATAAACATCCTGGAAATATAAGATTAGTGGATCTACAGTCATTCTAGACTACAGCACAGTTTTATTTCCAAGGGTAGCAAATGGACCTGAATATCACATAATATTTTATCCTATTTATCTGGGTTTTAATTATGGCCTACACTAGGAAGTTTGTGCAGAAAAAAATACTGTTCACACCACTGTATTTGGTTATAAAGTACAGTCCTTGACATGATTTCAGTCAAGAAAAATCTCTATATGACCCCCAAAACATTCAGAAGACAATAGGCTAATAAAAAAAATCACCACGTTTGATATTTTCCCTCTATTCCTTCTCTGTATATTGAACTCTGACATTGAGGTAAAAGTATTTTAGTTTGATGATTTCTCCAAATTCATGTTTTTTAGAGTTATGAAACTCTTTAAATGTTACAGTACTTTAAATCAACATTGACAGACCCATCTAATGCATTATATTTTTAGGATTATAAGTGCATATTTATTTCTCAGAGAAAAAGGTAACATGTCAACTTTTGAATCTTATAAACTATTAATTAATTTTCCTTCTGATATTTGCCAGCATTGGTTGGCGTATTGTGCCTTCACCACTAGAGAACTTCCATTTTTATCTCTCCATGCCTTTATCTCTCCACTCCTGTTTTTTTTCCCTCTTATTCTTAAAATTAGGCTTTTTTTAATTTATGAGGTGACAGTAATTCATACTTAAAAAATTATTATATTATCCCAAAGTAACTTTCACACTGGTTTTGTGTTATCAGCTTTAATTTTGTGACTCAGCTAAGTGTTGGAAACAGTGTTACCTGAGAGATGCCTGAATTAAATGACACCATCAACTCAATGAAAAATTAGTAATAGGTAAAGCTTTGTCTATAAAATAATAGAAAAAAAGTATTTATTTGTTAACAAACTGTACCTTACGTAAGTTGTGGTAAGCTGGAAGAAAACAATTTTGGGACACCCATGCTAAAGTTGAAAGCATATAGTCCATGGGTAATTATGTCCTGTTTAAGAAGAAGAGCTTGCATGCATGCTGGAGACATGGGAGAACTTCATGACTTAAGAAACTTCGGTTTAAAAGAAAAGATGAATGGGCATTCTGCCTTCATAACATCAGATGAAAATACTTGTTAGCCAGCTCCTGCTATACTCTGACTGGCATGTGATGTGATAATTTTGGTAAATATCCACATTTGGAGAAATGGCAGTTAAAAAGAAATAACACATATAAATTAGATATAATTTCATGGTCAAGCCCTATCAAAACTGAATAGGTATCTGAGGGCCAGGAAAATTACAATAAAAATTTTGCTAATAGAGTTTTGAACTAAATAGCAAAAAGACATATTAGAAAAATAACAAGTAAAAGTATTTTGCCAAGTACAACATATTTTAGAATGAAATGAAGCACTAAATAAAATTACTTAGCTAAATATATGAATGAAAGCAATATAATAATTCGAATGTGAATGAGAGAAACATAACCTTGAGGTTTTGACAAGAGGATCTTTTCTCCCCCCCTGCCTTAAGAAACTTTGTTTTTAAAAAAACAAACTATATTGAATTTCAGATTGCCTAAAATATTTTTTCTGTCTGTAGGCTTATGTCATCTGACATAAATGAGTATTAGTAAATGAATAAATTATTATTTAATTATACCTAAATATATCCACGAATGGATTATAAGTTACTCAAAGTCAGTAATTCACAAAAACTCTAAATAAGATCCAAGGGCTGCTTCATGCAAAGCTTCTGATATTGGTAACATTGTTAGTTTTATGTTCTTCTTCCAAGTTCACACTGTCTTTCACTTTTTTTTTACATATTCCTTTCCAGGGGGAATTTATTTTCAATTCCTTTCCAGGATTATTATCTTCAGTAAAAGTAAAGTAATATTCATTTTGTTATGAATTCACTGATTCAATCATTCATCCAACACCTTGAAGTTCCTACCAGCCAGAATGTGTCAAAACCTGGCTAAAAAGTAAGTTCATCTGATGTTGTATTGACAGCATGGTTCACTGGTTCTTCTTGCCTCTCTAATGTTGCTTACCCATGTATCCAGTGTTCTTGCTAGCCCTTCCTGCTAAATGAGTTGTAGTTACTCAAGGACTTTGTTTTTTCCCAAGGGAATAATGGGGAAAGCATAAAGACCTGGATCCCGACCTTACTGAACTTTCATTCTAGTATAGAAGACAGTTACGGTGGAAAATACAAGGTGCTCTGTTTTTTAGATTCCATGTATGAGTGAAATCATATGGTGTTTGTCTTTCTCAGTCTGACTTATTTCATTTAGCATAATAGCCTCTAGGTCTATCCATGTTGTCACAAATGTCAAGAGCTCATCCTTTTTTGTGACTGAGTAATATTCCATTGTATATATACCACAATTTTATCCATTCATCTATTGGTGGACACTAGGTTGCTTCCATATCTTGGCTACTGTAAATAATGCTGCAATAAATATGGGGTGCATATATCTTTTTGAATTAGTTTTTTTAATTTTCTTTGGGTAACTACATAGTAGTAGAATTATTAGATCATAAAACAAATGAATAAACAAAAAGCTGAATCATAGCTACAAATACAGAGAACAAGCTGATGGTTGCCAGATGGAAGGGAAGCATGGGCAAATGAATGAAAGGGAGTGGGAGACATAGGTTTCCAGTTATGGACTGAAGAACTCATGGGAATAAAAGGTACAGCATAGGGAAAGGAATATAATCAATGATATTTAACAGTGTTGTATGATGACAGATGATATTTACACTTGTGGTAGTGTATAGAGATTTCAATTCACAATGCTGTACTCATGAAAATCCTGTAACATTGTGTGAACTATACAGTAAATACATAAATAAATACATAAATTTAATGCAGATTTTTTTAAAAAATGGGTACTCTATTTTAGGGGGATAGAACTCCCTGAATGGCAATGTGTTAAAATCTGAAAGGTTGTAGAAAAGAATGAATTGGTTGGGAAGTCAGTGATAGTTGTGGGGACTTGGGGAGAGTATTTTAAGGAAAAGAGACACATTAAGATTAGAATAAATATATACATATATTTATATTTTTATTATATATATTTATATTTATATTTTATATATGTTATACCTTTTATAGTTTATTATCATTACCATTGTCATTCTAAAATCAGTATATAAGTAAATTTTCACTCTAAAAGTTTCAAGGAAATTTAGTGCTAGGACAGAAATATGGAAAATGTCCATTTATACCTCAGTTTATAGGTAAGAGTTTGGTATGTGTTGTTTCATTTCTCCAGTTAATGCTTCATGGATGTGCATTCAAATACATGTAAACAGACACATAAACATATTTTAAATAAAGTGATTCATTTAATACACTTGGTCTGGTTTGACTAAGTAACTATGTATTTTGGAGCATTTCCCGAGAAAGTACACATAGGCCTATCTCCCTTTTAATGGCTGTGTAATTTCCTGCATTATATAGCTTTATCATACCTGCATAATCACTCTCTAAGAGATGGATATTCACATCAATTTCATGTTGTTCTGTTATAAACAAATTTGTAATGAACATTCTTAAACTTAAATATTTAAGTTATAATGCAAGTATTCCTTTAAGGTAGAATTAGAAGCATTGTATTAAATACACTACATTTTATTTTCTGATATATACTGTCCATCTAATTGCCCTCCAAAAAATATTTTACATTTTTGTTGTCCTACCAGCAGTTATGCTACCACTGGTTACTTTCTCACATTCTTACTGGTACTAGACATTTTCTAACTTTTACCTTGTCGACTGGTGATTCTATAAATTTTGCACCGTTTTCTGTCTTATATTAGATAAATATAAGGGCTCAAACTCAAAGAACTTTAGGAGTCCATCATGTAAAATAAATTTTTGAATGAGTAAAAGGAAATACCAGAGTGGGGGTAGAGAGCTTGGCTACATTAGATAATTGAAATTTAGACTTATTTGGTGAATGGGATATTTTCCAAAAAGAGAATATTGTGTCTTGAGGACCATTGATTTGAAACATTGCTCTAAAGGAAGAAGTTCTTTGGGAAGAAAAGAACAGAATTTGCTGTTTCCCCAGTTTCAGAGTCTGTCCTCCTGCATGTATTCTCAAGGTCGGTCCTTGTCAGTGCACTCAGAGATCCATATGGGAACATCTTATTTTGAGGACTGAGGTGTGAGAGAATCATTCTCTGTTACCTTAGCATGGGGTGAGTTATTTGATAGTCTGTAGAAAAGTTATTTATCACAGCCAGAGTCAGCATGACAAAAGATAAAGCATTTATATGAAATTTGACATGTGTTCTGCTATTTTCATGCAAAATATGGTTTGCTGCCATAATTCAGCTTTTTAAAGACACCAATTACCTCTACAGTGAAACCATGAATTTTAGGCTTTCACCCCATCTCTGACAACTTTTCCATTCCTTACTTCTAACACATGGCTAAAAGTTGTGTAACTGAAAAGTCTTATTTAAAAACCTTATTTTTTTTCTTTTTGTAGCCATTCAATTTAATGTATTTTAAGTGGCAATGCTGTGCTATATTAATTGGATTGTCATTAAACTGCATTGTAGGGCAGTTTTTATTATGTAAACAATTTTTCTTCATATATATTTTCCTAACATGGCAAAAGTTCCTCTTCTTACAGTACCCAGAAGGGCTATAGGTGGTTACATATCTCATGGTCATGAGCCTGAAGACTATCACTAATTTTCTTTAAAGTTATTTCTGGCTTTTATCTGAAGGCCAGCTTTAATATACAAGAGGTACTGGGTTCATGAGTCTGAAAACTGTCATGATTTTAGTGGGCAAAGAACAGTTGCTTTTCCAAATTCAGCATACATCTGCTTTAAAAGAGCTCACTCAGCTGCTCACTGCTCTAGTTTCCTTGGGTTTACAAACATGTGAATGTGGTAAAAATTCTTGCAGAATGGATTTTATGATTCAAGCCCAAGTCAGCCCCTAGCCAAGTGATAAAATAAGATTAAATGATAAGGGGTATCTGAAAAAAAATCTGTATGAGTATCAGAATTGAAACTACCTGCTTTAGACCCCAAATTTGACACATTTATAGTGTGAACTCACAGGGCAGATTACTGTAACATGCATAAACATTAGTTTCCCAATAGGTTGTACTGGAAAAACTTGCAGTTCACCTCCTGTGTGTGTCTCCTTTACTTTCATACAGAAGATTTCACTTCTGACACTTCCTGTCACCAAATGTGTGTATGTGTGTGTTATTCCCCCACAACAAGTAATTCTCTGACACAAGCTAGGTGTCTGACTATTTAACTCCATTCTGATGTGGAGATAACATCAGATTCTGCAGGTTAAGAGCTCCATCACATGAGACTGTCCCCCGTTTCAGATGGCAATATAAGTAATAAATCCCCAGGTTAACCACAATATTTGTCTGCCTTGGCTACAAAAAGGAGGTTCTCATGACCTCTTCTCCTTGTATTTGATTATTTGCTAAAACAACTCAGAGAAAGCAGAGAAACCCTTATTTATGTTTACCAGCTTATTAAAAGATATGATAAAGGCTATAGCTGGGTGGCCATATGAAGTGATACATAGGGTGAGGTCTGTGAGAGATCTGAGTACAGGAGATTCTGTCCCCATGGGGTTGGGGTATCTCATCCCCCTCGTTTGTGGATCTGTTCACCAACCTGGAAGCTCTCCAAACCCCTTACTGTTGGGCTTTTATAGAGGCCTCCTCACATAGACCTGATCAATTATTATTGATCCAGCCCCACTCTCCTCCCTAGAGGATGGGGAGTGGTGGGCTGAAAATTCCAATCCTCTAATCATGGTTTTGCCTTTTTGGTGAATGGCCCTCATCCTGGAGCTGTCCATGAGCTCACCCAGAGTTACCTCAATAGAATAGAAGATGCTCCTAGTGTTTTATAACTTAGAAAATTATAAGGGTTTTAGGAGCCCTCTGTCAGGGATGGGGTCAAAGACCAAATATTAGAATAAGATGTGTTCTTATCATTAGAAAATTACAAGGGTTTTAGGAGTTGTATGCCAGGAACTGGGGGCAAAGACCAATATATATATTTTCTATTATCTCACATAGGTAAAGGGGTACTAATAATGCCTACTTCCTTAGGTTGTCTGAATTAGCCAAAGTGAGGTATATTTTAGAAATCACTATGCCAGCTCTAGTCTCTCAGCAAAGGTCATTAACTGAGAAAAGGCATTTCTTCTTTTTTTTTTTTTTTAAAGTATAATTACCAAACCATGTTATATTAGTTTCAGGTGTACAATATAATGGTTTGACAATTCTGTACATTACTCAGTGTTCATTATAATAAGTGTGCTCATATTCCACTCTATTTCACCCATTCCCCCAGCCACCTCCCCTCTGGCAACCACCAGTTTATTCTCTGTATTTAAGAGTCTAATTTTTTATTTGTCTCTTTTTCCCTTTGTCCATTTGTTTTGTTATTTCCACATATGAATGAAGTAATATGATATTTGTCTTTCTCTGACTTATTTTACTTAGTTTTATACCCTGCAGGTCGATCCATGTTGCCACAAGTGGTAAGACATCATTATTTTTTGTGTCTGAGTAATATTCCAGTGTATAAATATAAGACCTCTTCTTTTTTCATTTATCTATGGATAGACACTTGGGCTGCTTCCATATTTTGGCTATGATAAACTAATGCTGCAATAAACATAGGGGTGCATATATCAATTCAAATTAGTGTTTTCATTCTCTTTAGGTAAATACTCAGTAGTGGAATTACTGGATCATATAATAATTCTATTTTAATTTTTTGCACAAGCTTTATACTGTCTTCTGCAGTGGCTGCACAAATTTGCACTCCCACCAATAGTGCATGAGGGTTCCTTTTACTCCACATCTTTGCCAACACTCATTATCTTGTCTTTTTTATTCTAGCCATTCTGACAGGTATAAGAGGGCATCTCATTGTGGTTTTGATTTACATTTCTCTAATTATCAGTGATGAGCACTTTTTCAGGTGTCTGTTGACCATTTGTATGTCTTTGGAAAAATGTCTATTTAGATCCTATGCCTGTTTTAATCAGATTATTATTTTAGGGGAGGGGTTGAGTTATATGTTTATATATTTTATATATATATATATAGTATATATAGTCTTATATATATAATATATATAGTCTTAAACTCTTGGATGTAGCATTTGCAAATACTTTCTCCCATTTACTAGGTTGCCCTGTTGTTTTGTTTAACCAACTGAGCCACCCAGGCGCCCTATGCCCTGTTGTTTTGTTGATGGTTCCCTTCACTGTGCAGAAGCTCTTTGATTTTGGCATAGTCCCAATATCAGATTATTATTTTAGGGGAGGGGTTGAGTTATATGTTTATATATTTTATATATATATAGTATATATAGTCTTTATATATAATATATATAGTCTTAAACTCTTGGATGTAGCATTTGCAAATACTTTCTCCCATTTACTAGGTTGCCCTGTTGTTTTGTTTAACCAACTGAGCCACCCAGGCGCCCCATGCCCTGTTGTTTTGTTGATGGTTCCCTTCACTGTGCAGAAGCTCTTTGATTTTGGCATAGTCCCAATAGTTTAATATTGCTTTTGTTTGCCTTGCTTGAAGAGACAGATCTAGAAAAAATGTTTCTATAACTCATATCAAAGAAATTATTGCCTATGTTTTCTTCTAGGAGTCTTATGGTTTCAAGTCTCACATTTAGCTCTTTAATCAATTCTGAGTTTATTTTTGTGTATAAAATTAAAAAGTGGTCCAGCTTTATTTCTTTGCATGTAGCTATCCAGTTTCCCAGCACCATTTGTTGAAGAGACTGTATTTTCTTTTTTTTTTTAAAGATTTTATTTATTTATTTGAGAGAGAGGATGAGAGGAGAGAGAGAGAGCACATGAGAGGGAGGAGGGTCAGAGGGAGAAGCAGACTCCCTGCTGAGCCAGGAGCCTGATGTGGGACTTGATCCCGGGACTCCAGGATCATGACCTGAGCTGAAGGCAGTCGCCCAACCAATTGAGCCACCCAGGCGCCCGAAGAGACTGTATTTTCCCCATTGTATATTCTTGCCTCTATTGTAGATTAATTGACCATATAAGCATGGGTTTATTTCTGGGCTTTCTATGCTGCTCCATTTACCTATGTATCTATTTTTGTGCCAGTATCCTACTGTTCTTATTATTATAGCTTTATAATATAATTTGAAATCTAAGACTGTGATATATCCAGCTTTGTTTTTCTTTCTCAAGATTGCTTTGGCTAATCGGGGTCTTTTGTGGTTCCATACAAATTTTAGCATTCTTTGTTCTCATTCTGTAAAAAACATTGTTGGTATTTTTATAGGGATTGCATATAGTCTGTAGATTTCTTTGGGCAATACAGGCATTTTAACAGTAATTGTTCTCCAGTTCATGAGCATGGAATGTCTTTCCATTTGCTTGTGTCATCTTTGAATGTCTTTCATCAGTGTCTTATAGTTTTCAGAGTACAGGTCTTTCCCCTCCTTGGTTAGGCTTATTCCTAGGTATTTTATTCTTTTTAGTACAATTGTAAATGGACTTTTTTTCTTAATTTCTCCTGCTACTTCATTATTTTTGTATAGAAATACAACTTTCTGTATATTAATTTTATATCCTGCAACTTTACTGAATTCATTTATCCTTTCTAGTAGTTTTTTGGTGATGTCTTTAGGGTGTACTATATATAGTATTCATTGCTAATGATTGGTTATTTCAAATTTTCTATTTCTTTTTGATTCAGTTTTGGGAGATTGTATGTTTCTAGAAATTACCCATTTCTTATACCTTGTCTACTTTTTTGGCATATAATTTTTTTAAAGATTTTATTTATTTATTTGAAAGAGCACAAGCAGGGGGAGTGGCAAGCAGAGGAAGAAGCAGGCTCCCTGCTGAGTAAGGAGCCTGATGCAGGACTCAATAGGAGGACCCTGAGATCATGACCTGAGCTGAAGGCATACGCTTAACCAACTGAGCCACCCAGGCATCCCTGGCGTATAATTTTTTTTATAATAGTCTCATAATCCTTTGTATTTCTGTAGTGCCCATTGTTATTTCTCCTCATTTCTTTCTAGTTTTTTTAAGATTTATTTATTTATTTAAGAGAGAGACAGACAAAGAGGGGGGGAGAGAGAGCACACAAGTGAGGGGGGAGCAACAGAGGGGGAGAGAGAATCCCAAGCAGACTCCCCACTGAGCATAGAGCCTGACATAGGGCCCAATCCTATGACCCTGAGATCATGACCTGAGGCAAAATCAAGAGCCAGAGGCTCAACTGATTAAGCCACTTAGGCACCCCATCTCCTCATTTATTTCTGATTTTATGTATTTGAGTACTTTCTTTTTTTCTTGATGAGTATGGTTAAAGGTTCATCAATTTTTGATATCTTTTCAAAGAACCAGGTCCTGATTTCAATAATCCATTCTATTTTTTGATTAGTCTCTATTTCATTTATTTCTGCTCTAATCTTTATCACCTTCCTTCTACTCAGTTGGGCTTTCTTTGCTCCTTTTATAGCTCCTTTAGGTGTAAGATGATATTGTTTGAGATTTTCTTGTTTCTTGAGGTGGGCATGTATTGCTATAAACTTCCTGCTTAGAACTGCTTTTGCTGCATCCCAAAGATTTTAGACCATTGTGTTTTCATTTTCATTTGTCTCCATGTAATTTTGATTTCCTCTTAGATTATTGTTTAGTATTTTGCCTCCATGTATTTGTATTCCTTCCAGATTTTTTCTTGTGATTGATTTCTAATTTCATACTATTGTGATCAGAAAAAATATACTTGATATTATTTCAATACTTTTGAATTTATTGAGAATTGTTCCATGGCCTAACATATCTTTTATGGAGAATTAAGTGCACATGAGAAGAATGTGTAAAGTACTGTTTTTTTAATGGAATGTTCTGTAGATCCAGTGGGTGTAACATGTCATTCAAAGCTACTGTTTCCTTGTTGATTTTTTTGGTCTGAATGATCTATTTATTGATGTAACTGCAATGTTAAATTTCCCTACTTTTATTGTATTACATTCAATTTCTTTATTATTGTTAATAGTTGCAGTATGTATTTTGTTGTTCCAGTATTGGGTGCATAGATATATATAGTCATCATATCTTCTTATTGGATTGTTCCCTTTATCATTGTATAGTATCTTTTTTTTTGTCTCATTACAGTTTTTGTTTGAAAGTGTATTTTGTCCTATACAAGCTACCCCAGCTTTCTTTTCACTTCCATTTGTATGTCAAATGTTTTTCCAACCCTTCCTTGTCCATCTGTATGTGTCCTTAGGTCTGAAGTGAATTTCATGTAGGCAGCAGATAGATGGGTCGTCGTCTTCTTTTTTTTTTTTTAAAGATTTTATTTATTTATTTGAGAGAGAGAATGAGATAGAGAGAGCATGAGGGGGGGAGTGTCAGAGGGAGAAGCAGACTCCCTGCTGAGCAGGGAGCCCGATGCGGGACTCGATCCCGGGACTCCAGGATCATGACCTGAGCTGAAGGCAGTCGCTTAACCAACTGAGCCACCCAGGCGCCCATCGTCTTCTTTTTTTTTTTTTTTTTAAGTTTTTATTTATTTACTTGACAGAGAGAAACACAGTGAGAGAGGGAACACAAGCAGGGGGAGTGGGAGAGGGAGAAGCAGGCTTCCCGCCGAGCAGGGAGCCTAATGTGGGGCTCAATCCCAGGACCCCGGGATCATGACCTGAGCCGAAGGCAGACGCTTAATGACTGAGCCACCCAGGCGCCCCTCGTCTTCTTTTTTTAATCCGTTCTGTCACTCTGTCTTTTGATTGTAGCATTTATTCCATTTACATTCAAAGTAGTTATTAATAAGTAGTATTTATGCCATTTTGAACATGTTTTTTGTTGTTTTTGTAGGTATTCTCTGATCCTTCTTCTCTTTCTCTCTTCCTTTGTGGTTTGATTGCTTTCCTTAGTGTTATATCTGGTTGCTTTTCTTTCTGTCTTTTTTTTCTTTTTAATTTTTGATGTATCTAGTGCAAATTTTGAATTTGCAGTTACCATTAGGTTCATATATAGCATCTTATGCATATACCAGTCTATATTAAGTTGATGGTCACTTAAGTTTGATCCCATTTTAAACACTAAATTTTTACTCACATATTTCATGTCATATTTTACATTCTTTTATTTTGTGAATTCTAATTCCTTGGTTGATTTTTGTAGTTATAAATGATTTTACTGCTTTGCATTTTAACCTCCATACAGGTTTCATAATTGATTACTCTACTACTTTTATTATATGTTTGCACTTACCTATGATTTTTTTCTTAATATTCCTGATTCTGGCTTTTCCTTCCTTTCTTTTTTTTTTTTTACTTTTTTTTTTATGTTATGTTAATCTCCATACATTACATCATTAGTTTTTGATGTAGTGTTCCATGATTCATTATTTGCATATAACACCCAGTGCTTCATGAAGTATGTGCCCTCTTTAATATCCATCACCAGGCTAACCCACCCCCCACTCCCTCCCCTCTAGAACCCTCAGTTTGTTTCTCAGAGTCCATAGTCTCTCATGGTTCATCTCCCCCTCCAATTTCCCCCCTTTCATTTTTCCCTTCCTGCTATCTTCTTCTTTTTTTTTTTTTTTTTAACATATAATGTATTATTTGTTTCAGAGGTACAGGTCTGTGATTCAACAGTCTTACACAATTCACAGCACTCACCATAGCACATACCCTCCCCAATGTCTATCACCCAGCCACCCCATCCTTCCCACCCCCCAGCACTCCAGCAACCCTCAGTTTGTTTCCTGAGATTAAGAATTCCTCATATCAGTGAGGTCATATGATACATGTCTTTCTCTGATTGACTTATTTCGCTCAGCATAATACCCTCCAGTTCCATCCATGTTGTTGCAAATGGTAAGATTTCATTCCTTTTGATGGCTGCATAATATTCCATTGTATACATATATACCACATCTTCTTTATCCATTCATCTGTCAATGGACATCTTGGCATTTCCTTTCTATTCAGTGATTCCCGTTACCATTTCTTATAAGGCTTATCTAGTGGTGATGAACTGCTTTCCTTTTGTTTTTCTGGGAAACTATTTATCTCTTTCTATTCTGAATGATAATTTTTCCAGCTAGAGTATTCTTATTTGCAGGTTTTATTTTTGCTTTGTTTTGTTTTGTTTTTCATTTCATATCATGCCACTTTCTTCTGGCCTGCAAAATTTCTGCTGAAAAAAACAACTTATAGCCTTATGTGGTTTCCCTTGTATGTAACTGTTTTCTTTTCTCTTCTAAAATTCTCTCTTTATCATTACTTTTTGCCATCTTAATTATTATGTGTCTTATTGTTGACACTTTGGGGTTCACCTTCTTAGGGGCTTTCTGTGTTTCCTGGGCCTGAATGTCTGTTTCCTTTCTCAGATTCAGGAAGTTTTCAGTTATTATCCCTTCAAATAATTTTTCTAACCCCTTTTCTCTCTTCACTTTCTGGGATCCCTATAATGCAAATGTTATTCCACTTGATTTCACTGAGTTCTCTTAACTTACTCTCATTTTTTGTTATTCTTTTTTTATTTGTGCTGTTCAGCTTGGCTGCTTTCCATATCCTGTCTTCCAGATCACTGATCCATTCCTTTGTATCCCCTGATCTGCTACTGATTCTGTCTAGTGTATTTTCTATGTTAGTTATTGAATTTTACATTTCTGACTGGTTCTTTTTTATAAGGAAAGGGATTTCTTAATTGTTTCCTTTATTCTACTTTCCTCTTGGATAACCAGTGTTGGTTCAATTGTTCTGGCTTATTAGGCAGGTGCTCATTCTCTCCCTGGACTTCTGATGTTTCATGATGATCTGCTCAAATGGATGACCTATCACAATATAGAAAACCTTAACTTATCAAAAGGGTATAAGAGCTATCACACCCACACCTGCAGCTTTCATTTTAAGCAGCTGCACTTATAGCACCTCCTTCCTTCTCTTGATGTACCTTCTAGCATTCATTACCTAATGCTTCCATCCACCAAATTATCTTCTATCTCAACCCCTTTAGCTCAAAACTAAAATATTTTTATGCCTTTATGGCATTCACTAATTTAGAATAATAATATAACTGTTTTCTCTTTTTCAAACCTCACCCCGTATCTCTGAGCCCAATTCTTGCCATTCTGTGTTTTTCATTTTTCACAAATTTAATTGCTCCCTTGATTCATTAGCATTTTGATCCTCTTAACTTCACCTTCTATATTGGTTTATTTAATTTCTTTCCACCCAGCAGTGAATGCTTATGTTACTCCCCTGATCAAGAAGCTTTAATGTTTTGACTCAAGTTTTGATCTGTGTGCATATATGTGTGTGTGTGAGAGAGAAAGAGTGTGTGTGTGTGTGTGTGTGTGAGAGAGAGATTTTTACCTAGTTCTTATATCTATTACTTTAAAACACCAATTCAGATAAATATTCTATTTGAGGAGGCTACTGTTATAGTTTTGTAATATATCAGTTAAGACAACCCTCTTGATCTGACCAAATATGTAGTAGCATTTTTAAAGTTCATCATATGGTATAATTTGACACATTAAAACTTCTGCTCAAATAAAAAGTAGACTGTCTGCCTCTCTAGTTATCAAAGCAAAATCCATATAGACGGAATGTCTGTCAAATATATGAGCTTCATTATTTTGTTAATTAACTTGTCAATGTAATGTCAGTGCAACTTGATATTGCATGAATGATGACACTACTCCCATATGTATTGATAATTTGGTTTCTGTTGGATCACCTGTATGTTGCCCAGAATTTCTGTAACATCATTGAGATCATTCAAAGGTAGGTGTCCTTTCAATAAATGTTCAGTTACTTTTAAATACATTATCTTTAGCATCAATACAGTAGATAGTCTACTACGTAAAAAGTATAGGGTTCTTAAAAATTTAGGAGACATTGCCTTTATAATTAAAACTTGTTGATCTCCATCTGGCTGAGAATAGACTATTTCAGAACCATCTGATTATCCGTCCACCTAGCTTCCTACTTTTCAGCTGTCATTGCCTGCAATAAGCTCTCCTAGGCTTTCTAAGAAGCATTTGCATTTCTAATGTCAGGATTCCAAAGCAGCTGAAATCCAGATAGTTAATCAGGTGCATACTGAGATGGACCAAAAATCTAACTGAAGTTGCTATCATGAAAAACTAGGTAAGGAAATTCAGCCATTCAAAGAAAGTGCTTTTAATCATTTTGACTCTATTAAACACACTCAGATATCCACCAGGAGGTACATAATCATTGTAAGAAAATACAACACTATACATTCAATAGTGGATTCTACACCATTATAGGATTCCAAATCCAGAAATGACATGGAAACAGCAATTTAGGGCTGGCACTTCCATTGCAGGCATAGTTTTTTTCTACTACCATGGATTTAGAATTTTTGTGAAAAAGGGGATATTTTCATGGTGAAAAAAAATCTGCCAGATAAATGAAAAAGTTGAGCTAGTAGGTTAAAGAAGCTTACATTATTTGTTTTCTCTTGAAGACTTGTTTTTGATGAAACACATATAACCAATACTAACATTTTAAAGTCATACTGGAAAGAAATTTCTCAAAAACAATTCATTGGTGCAGCTTAACCTTTCTGAACCTCAACCTAGTATTCAGAAGCAACATAATCCACAAGGATTTATTCGGAATATAACACCAGTATGGCTATACATTGATTGAATATTAAACTCTGGAGAACTTTTCAAAAAATACCTATTAATGGACTTTGCCAAAAACCAATTTTTTAAATGGTGGTTTATATCCCCACATTAGTTGTTGCTGCTGTTGTTTTTTAAACTCCCTAGGTGATTTTAATGTGCAACCAAGTTTGAAAAACACAATATATACCTTCGGTGTTAGTAATTTTCTAATGACCTAGAGTTTGCCATAATTTGAGTTATGGTATTTCTTAACTGTATTAATTCAGAATTGCACCAAGTTGCATGTAACAGAAACAAAGTAAATATCCTCAACTAACAAGAACTCCAAAGGAAGCAGTCTAGGGCTAAATTAGCCATCTCACAAGTTAATCAATGCCATTAAGTCCTTTAATTTTTCTCTTCAAACAGTAAACTGGTTTTCCCTTTCAACCCCTGCTGATTTAGCAGAAAAGAATAAGAAGAATTAACAAGAAGTTAGGAAAGATTGCATTATCAGAAAAACATTGTGTTCAGTAACTCCCAACTGACCTAGTGCCCAGAACTTTGGCTATGCAAAAAAAAAAAAAAAAAACAAAAACAAAAAAACAAAAACTGAGAAAACTGAGGTACATAGTAGTGCTTTTTTTTCAATTTTTAGTAACACCAGAATTGTTCTTACTTTGCATTCCCAAACTGTATATAATTTTGATATTCTTGGTTAGCTTACAATAATAACATAGATAAAATCTCTTTAGGTACACATTTCCAAAAGGAGAATAATTTTCCATGAAAATTATGAAAGATAATATTCTTAGTGGTAACGCCAAATATATGTGATAAAATTGTACTGCCAAGAAAATTATATGAATGTTTTATTATTATTATTATTATTATTATTATTATTATTACTATTACTGTTTACTATTAATCAACTTTAAACTACTAACTACTATTACTATTAATCAACCTTTGCAATTTTCTATTTGATCAGTGCTCATGAAAGTTATTTTTCATTGGCTGGAAAATCATCTCTATCACTTACAACTATTTAGAAATTCAGATGGTGTGAACTTTGTCTTGTATTCTAAATATGAAGAAAAGAAGTCTCATTTTAAGCCCTTTTAGCTCAATTATAAATGTAATTACTATGGACATTATATTATTATATGTTTATCCTTTAACTTTCACTGCTTGATGAATTCCTTTGAGATGTTATTTCAGAAAAAAAAGAATATATTGAGAGACCTACTTCCCACATTGATAGAGTTCACTTACAAAAAATCCACTTGGTAATGCAGAAGACATGGAAAAAATTTCAATATTTATTTCTTCCTCTGGTAGTCAGGATCCAATCAGAAGATAGAAATCACACAGTACTCTGAAAAGAGAGTGTTCAATATAAAGAATAATTAATGATAACAAGGGATTTTCTAAAAAAGAGAAAAAAGTAATCTAAAGAATACCCACCCTGGGGCTGAGGAAGAATACCCTAAAAAAGAAGATAAATCTCAGGGCTTGAATTCAGATCTCACCAGAGAAGGCATGATTACAGACCTGTGGTAGCAGAGAAGGTGGGTGGGGTAATCTAGGTCAGATCTTGTTCACAGTTGTTGAGGAAGCAGGAAAAATCCTTTCAAGGTACAAAATAAAGAAAAAAAAACATGGCTAGTACTGACAAACAGGAAATAATACCCTTTTGAATTGCTGGCACAGGGAGACTGGGGACCAACCACTGGCACACATGAAATCCTTACTGGTAACTCACTTGAAATATACCACTGAATATCAAGGGGAAGCAGTCCACAGGGCTCCTACTAATACTTGGTGAGGGTGATATAGATGGCCATCTTGTCATTGTGTTATCAAATGGTGGAAGCAGGAAGAGAACTCTCTAAGGTTTCTTTTATAAAGACATTAATCATATTCATGACTGGTACACCCTCACGACCTAATCATCTCCCAAAGCTCCTACCTCCAAATACTTTTTCACATTGGAGATTAGGTTTCAACATATTAATTTGATGGGGGGGGTTACAAACATTAAACTTATAGTATTCCACCCCTGGTCCCCCAAGTCCATGTCATTCTTACATGCAAAAAATATTCATTCCATCCCAATAGTTTCAAAAGTCTTAAAATATTCCAGCATCAACTTCAAAGTCTAAATCCAAAGTCTCATTTAAATGTCATTTAAGTCAGATATGGGTATGACTCAAGGCACAATTTAGCTTGAGGCAAATTCGTCTGCAGCTGTGAAACTGAAATCAAATATGTTATTTACTTCTAAAATGTAGTGGTGTAACAGGTGATAGCTAGACATCCCCTCCAAATGGCAGAGCAAGGAAAGAAAAAAGGAGTAACAGGTTCTGCGTAAATCCAAAACCCAGTGGGGCAAATTCTAATAGACTTTACAGCTTGAGAATGATCCTCTTTAGCTCAATAGTCTGTCCTGAAGGCCAAGGGGCAGGTGTCCTGCCTTTTCAGGTTTGCTGAGGAGGGGTTGGGCCCTTAAAGGTCCAGGTGGCCCTGCCCCCACAGTTTTGTGGAACAGTCCCACAGGGGCTGTCTGCCTTGGTATTCTTTGAAAAGTAGGTGGCGGCAGTTGTACTTCCAAAGCTTGCGTACTTTGCAGACTGACATAGATGCATAGCATAGACACTACCAGTTTTTCATCTGTGCCCTCCAGAAGGATGGTGGCCATCACCTGTGCTTCACTGGGACCTACTGAAACCACACCTGGGGCAGCTGAGACATCAGCGCCAGACCATGCAATAGGGATCCCTCTATGTCAGGTAGTTGTAGACAGTGAGCTGAGGTCCTGAAGGTGCTGGTGATCCCTAAGTGCTACATTCTTTCATTTTCTGGAACAATAGCTCATGGTTTCTGTTGAGACAGTTAACTAACCTTTTTTTTGCTTCTATTTTTTTATTATCATTTTTTTAGTTATGTTAATCACCATACATTACATCATTAGTTTTTGATGTAGTGTTCCATGATTCATTGTTTGCGTATAACACCCAGTGCTCCATGCAGAATGTGCCCTCTTTAATACCCATCACCAGGCTAACCCATCCCCCCACCCCCCTCCCCTCTAGAACCCTCAGTTTGTTTCTCAGAGTCCATAGTCTCTCATGGTTCGTCTCCCCTCTGAGATGGTTAATTGATCTTATCAAAATGTCTTTTGGCCATACCCTTAGTATTCTCTCCTGAACAGGCTTTCTTATTGTTTACAATATGGATCAGCTGAGAATTTTCCAAATCTTTGTTTTGTTTCCCTTCTGGCTAACATATAGATCTTTAAGGCATTTCGCTCTTCTCAAATTTTGCTGTAGCAGTCAAGAGTAACCAGAACTTGAGGTGCCTGGGTGGCTCAGTCAATTGAGCATCTGACTTTTGATTTCAGCTCAGGTCATGATCTCAGTGTCCTGGGATTGAGCCCTGCATCAGGCTCCAGACTCAGCTCAGACTCTGCTTGGTATTATCTCTTTCCCTCTCCCTCTGTCCCTCCCCACCCCTGCCCATGCTCTCTATCTCTCTCTAAAATAAGTAAATAGAATATTTTTTAAAAAGAGTAACCAGACCTCTCCTCCATCACATTGCTTAGAAATAGCTTCAGCTAAATATCCAATTTCATCTCTTACACATTCTGTCTTCTACAAAACACTAGGACACTAACAAAATTCAGCCCTGTTCTTTGCCACTTTATAATGAGAATTGCCTTTCCTTCAGTTTCTAATATCTTTCTTATTTCCTCCCGAGACTTTGTCAGAATGACTTTTACTGTCCATATATCTACTAATATTCTGTCCATGATTATTTATGTATTCTCCTAGAATATATGGAAGATTTGTCTACAACTGTCCTCTTTTCTTTTTGAGTCTTCACAAGAATTGTCCATTCATGGCAATGCCAGCTTTTTTCTATAGCATGCACTTCAAAACTCTTATGGTGTCTACTCATTGCCCACTTCCAAAGCCACTTCCAAAGCCACTTCCACATTTTTAGTTATTTGTTACCATAACACTTTAGTATCAAAATATGTGTTAGAATTCTCCAAAGAACCAATTGGAGATCCAGATCTATCTGCATCATCTATATCTACATCTATATGGAGGCAAGAAGTTCTATGACTTGCTGCAAGCTGGAGAATCAGGAAAGCTGGTGGTGTAATTCAATCCAAGTCCTAATGCCTGAGAACCAGGGGAACTAATAGTGTAAGTCCCAGTCTGAGTCCAAATTCCCAAGAACCAAGCACAAGAGAAGATTGATGTCCCAGTTCAAGCAAAGAGCAAATTCGTCCTCCTTCCACCTTTTTGTTCTTTTAGGCCCTAAACTGATTAGATGATGCCCATCTGCAATCTTCATTTCTTAGTCTACTGACTCAAATGCTAATCTTTTCCAGAAACACCTTCACAGAGATACCCAGAAACAATGTTTTACCTAGTTACCTGCACCCATTTTTCTGTGTAAGGTGATATACAGTTATCTATCACAATATCATTTTAATAAAATTTTGTAGACATTTCATAAAATTTAACATATTTATAATTTAATAATTTAAACTCTCAACAAAGTAGGAATTAAAGGTGGTCTCCTTAATCTGATAAGGGATACATTTTTGATATTTGAACATTTTTACCTGCTATAATAGCAGTTTCATGTGATTTGACCTAAGTTAGAACTGGCCTTGATAGATGAATTTAACAGTATTTCACATACAGGGTAAATACCCCAAAACAAAACAACAAATCCTATCTTTTCAGATCTGGAAAAAAATAAATTAGAAAAGAATATTTAAATTTCTACCATCAAAATGGCCTTATATGAATAAATACAAAGACTTCAAGGCTTCTAAAAGGACAAACTAAAACATATAATTGAAACAATTAAAATTTAAATGAATATTGCAATATGCCATGGTCATAAGCTGAAAGACTCAATATTATAAAGATGTCAATTTTCCCTAACTTGAGTAATATTGTAAATGAAAAACTACCTATATTCCAACATTTTCTGGTTTGGAAAGCCACTTTTAAACTTTACATGGAAATGCAAAGGACCAGGAATAGTGAGGACACTCTTGAAGAATATATCAAAATGATATATAGGCTTTATAAAACTGCTAATAGATAGACCAATAAAGAAGTATGAAGAGTCCACAAACAGAACTACACATATATGGTAATCTAACCTATGGTAAAGTTGCCACTGGAATTCAGTAGGGGAAAATGATTCTTTCAAAAATGGTCTTTAATAAACTGGCTGTCAATATATTAAAAAAAATTTGACTATGTCTAATTAAGTCAAATTCAAGTGAATAATATACCTAAATAGGAAAGGAAAAGTTATAAAAATATTTAAAAACTATTAAGAGAATATCTTCATGGTCCTGAGAGAGTTAATATTTCTTAAGACACAAAAGCATTAGTCATATAGGTTAAGACTGACAAACAGAAGTACTGTATTAAAAAGTAAATCTTTCACTTATCAAAAGTCGTAATAGAGAAAAAGGGAAATCATTGAATGGAAAATATATTTGCAATACATATATCTGAGTAACAACCCATATGAAGAAGATACAAAGAATTCCTGCAAATCATTAATAAGAGGGCATCCAAATAAAAATTGTCAAAAGAGATGAACAAATACTTCTCACAGGAAAAAACTATCCTGAATATCTAAGTGACTTATGAAAAAGATAAACACCTCAACACTTTATTCATTAAGGAAATTTGCTTTAAAATCACAGTAAAATCTGGGTGCCTGGGTGGCTCAGTGATTAAGTGGCCAACTCTGGTTTCAGCTCAGGTCTCAATCTCATGGGATATGGGATTGAGCCCCACAACAGGCTCTCTGCTCAACGGGGAGTCTGCTTGATATTCTCTCTCCCACACTCATGCTCACTCTCTCTTTCTAAAATAAATAAATCTCTTTAAAAAATGAAATAAAATCACAGTAAAGCCCCACTGAACTTCCATCAGAATATCTAATATTTTTTAAGTGGCAATACCACATATTTGCAAGAAATGAGTAATTGGCATTCTCATACACTTCTGGAGGGTATATGCATTTGTACAAATACTTTAGAAAACTGTTCAGCACTACAGTGGCTAAGTATACATCCAATAATTCCACACTTGGAAATAGCCTCAACAGTAAGGTATACATAGGGGCACCAATAGACTTATGAATAAGATTTATGGCAACATTATTCATAAAGTTGAAAATTTGGAACAACCCAAATGCACTTCAATATTTCAGCAAAAAAAATATTTTGGTATACACATGCAATGGTATAATTAACATATAACAAGTAAGAAAAATTCCAACTCTAGCTTCATGAAACAACATGGATAAATCTCATAGTCATATTATTCACTGAACAAATAAAATTATTATGTCCATTTTTATAAAATTCAAAAATAAATGATTCTGATGATAGAAGTCAGAATAATGGTTAATTTAGGAGAGGTTAATGATAATGATGTCATGGCAGATTTGGGGGATCTAGGTAGACATATGGGTATGTTCATTTTATGGAAATTCAATCTGATTAAAATTTGTGCAATAACTGTATATATATTTCAGTTAAAATATTAGATTTAAAGAAAAACTTAAATATTGTTTGACACAAAAGAACAGCCAAAAAAGAAACAAAAACAAAAACAAAAATGTTGGCTTCTCTTTTATTCTCTATCCTCCCCATCACTGGTCCCCAAGTGCTGCTGTGACTTCCTATGGCTCTGTCAACATAGATGAGAATCATGAGTTTGGTTAAATCCTTTCATCTTACAGAGAACACTAAAACCTAGAAACATTGAATGGCCTGCAGAAGTCACAGTCCCTCACTGTATGCCCAGATCCCCCATTGTAAACTTTCTCTACCACTCTGTGCCTAGGAGTTAACAATCCTCATTGAACATTCTTACTTTCAAACGTGAAGAGAACTTTTAATTTTTTTAATCCCCATCACCTATTTTACCCATCACCCCACTTCCTCCCTTCTGATAATCACCAGTTTGGCCTATATAGTTAAGAGTCTGTTTCTTGGTTTGTCTCTCTCTTTTTTCCCCCTTTGCTCATTTGTTGTTCCTTAAATTCCACTTATGAGTGAAATCATATGGTATTTGTCTTTCTCTGACTTACTTCACTTAGCATAATACTCTGTAGCTCCATTCATGTCATTGTAAATGGCAAGATACTTTTTTTAAAGATATTTATTTATTTATTCATTTATTTATTTAGTATTTATTTAAGAGAGAGAGTGTGTGCAGGGGGAGGAGCAGAGGGAGGGAGAGGGACAAGCAGACTCTACGCTGAGTGCAGAGCCCCATGCAGGGCTCTTTGTTTTTTTATGGCTGAATAATATTCCATTATGTGTATTTTTATCTTCTTTATTCATCAATCCATGGACACTTAGACTGCTTCCATATATTGGCTATTGTAAATAATGCTGCTATAAACACAGGGGTGTATGTGTCCCTTTGAATTACTGCTTTTGTATTTTGGGAATAAATACCCAGTAGTGTGATTTCTGGATCATAGGGTTTTATTTAACTTTTTGAGGAATCTCCATACTATTTTCCACAGTAATTGCACAGTGATTACTATTTTCTACAATCACATCAATAGTGCAAGCGGGTTTTTTCTACATCTTTACCAACACTATTTGTTTCTTGTGTTTTTGATTTTAGCTGTTCTGTCAGATGTGAAATGATATATCATTGTAGGTTTGATTTGCATTTCCTTGATGAGTGACAATGAGCATCCTCTCATGTGTCTGTTGGCCATCTGAAAGTCTTCTTTGGAGAAATGTCTGTTCATGTCTTCTGCCCACTTTTTTAATTGGATTAGTTGGTTTTGGGTGTCAAGCTGTATAGATTCTTCATATATTTTAGATATTAACTTTTTATCAGATACGTCATTTGCAACATCTTGTCCCATTTTGTAGGTTGCCTTTTGGATTTGTTGATTGTTTCCTTCACTGTGTAGAAGCTTTTTATTTTGATGTAGTCTCAATACTTTATTTTTGTTTTTGTTTCCTTTGCATAGAAAAATTTGCTATGGCCAATGTCAGAGAAATTACTGTCTGTGCTCTTTTCTAGGATTTTTATGGCTTCAGGTCTCACATTTAGGTCTTTGATCCATTTTGAATTTATTTTTGTGTATAGGGATAGAAAGTAAGTGGTCCAGTTTCATTCTTTTGCATGTTGTCCAGTTTTCCCAATACCATTTGTTGAAGAGACTTTTTTTTCTCATTGGATATTCTTTCCTGCTTTTCCTGAAGATTAATTGATTATATAATTGTGGGTTTATTCCAGGTTTTCTATTCTGTTCTATTGATCTATATGTCTATTTTTGTGCCAGTACCATACTGGCTTGATGACTACAGCTTTTTAATATAACTTAAGTCCAGAGTTCTGATGCCTCAAGTTTTGCTTTGATTTTTCAAAATTGCTTTGGCTATTGTGATTCCATACAAGTTGTAGAATTGTTAGTTCTAGTTCTGTGAAAAATGCTGTTGGTATTTTGATAGGGATTGCCTTAATGTATAGATTGCTTTGGTAGTATATATATTTAACAATATTTTTTCTTCCAATCCACGAGCATGGAATGTCTTTCCATTTCTTTGTGTTGTTTTCAGTTTCTTTCATCAGTGTTTCATAGTTTTCAGGGTAGAAATCTTTCACTTCTTTGGTTAGGTTTATTCCTAGGTATCATTATTTTTGGCACATTGTAATGGGATTGTTCTCTTAATTTCTTTTTCTGATGCTTCATTATTGGTGTATATAAATGCAAAAGATTTCTGTACATTGGTTTCCTGTGACTTCACTTAATTTATCAGTTCTAGCAGTTTTTTGGTGGAGTCTTTCAGGTTTTCTCTATAGAGTATCATATCATCTGCAAATAATAAAAGTTTTACTTCTCCCTTACTGATTTGGATTCCTTTTATTTCTTTTTGTTTTCTGATTGCTGTGGCTAAGACTTCCAGTATTATGTTGAATAAAAGCAATAAGAGTGGACATCCTTGTCTTTCTCCTGATCTTAGAGGAAATATTCTCAATTTTTCTCCATTTAAGATGATGTTAACTATGGGTTTTTCATATATGGCCTTTATTATATTGAGGTGTGTTTCCTCTACACCTACTTTATTGAGGGTTTTTATCATGAATAGATGTTGTACTTTGTCAAATGCTTTTTCTGCATCTATTGGAATGATCATAAGCTCTTATCCTTTCTTTTATTCATGTGATGGATCACATTGATTTGCAAATATTGAACCATGCTTGCAACTCAGAAATAAATCCCACTTGGTTTTGGTGAATAATTTTTTTATGCATTGTTGGATTTGGTTTGCTATTTTGTTGTATTTTGTTGAGGATTTTTACATCTATGTTCATCAGAGATATTGGCCTATAGTTCTTTTTTTAGTGAAGTCTTAGTCTGGTTTTGATATCAGGGTAATGCTGGCCTCATAGAATTCGGAAGGTTTCCTTTTCTATTTTTTGGAATAGTTTGAGAAGAATAGGTATTGATTCTTCTTTAAGTGTTTGGTAGAATTCCCCTGGGAAGTCATCTGGTCCTGGACTTTTGTATTTTTTGGAGTTTTTTTGATTACTGATTCAATTTTTTTGTTCGTTATCAGTCTGTCTAAAATTTCTATTTCTTCCTGTTTCTCTTTGGTAGTTTTTATGTTTCTAGGAATTTATCCATTTCTTCTAGATTGTCCAATTTGTTTGCTTATAATTTTTCATAATCTCTTGTAATTGTATATTTCTGGTATTGGTTGTTATTTCTCCTCTCTCATTTGTGATTTTATTTATTTGAGTCCATTCTCTTTTCTTGATAAGTCTGGCTAGCAGTTTATCAGTTTTAATGATTTTTATTCAAAGAACCAGATTCTGGTTTCTTTGATCTGTTCTATTGGACTTTTTTTTTTTTAGTTTCTATATCATTAATTTCTGTTCTAATCTTTATTATTTTCTTCCTTCTGCCAGTTTTAGTTTTTGTTTCTAGCACCTTTAGGTGTAAGGTTAGGTTGTTTATTTGAGTTTTGTCTTCCTTCTAGAGGTAAGCCTATATTGCTATAAATCTCCCTCTTAGAACGCCTTTTGTTGCATCCCAAAGTTTTTGAACTATTGTGTTTTCATTTTATTTGTTTCCATGTACTCTTTTATTTCTTCTTTTATTTTCTACTTGACCCACTCATTGTTTAGTACCATGTTATTTCACTTCCATGTATTTATGATCTTTCCAGATTCTTTCTTGTGTCTGACTTCTAGATTTTATAGTATCGTGGTCAGAAAAGATGCATGATATGATTTTTATCTTCTTGAATTTGTTGAGGCTTGTTTTGTGGGCTAATATGTGATCTGAAGAATGTTCTATGTGCTCTTGAAAAGAATGGGTATTCTCCTTTTTCAGGATGGAATGTTCTGAGTATATCTGTTAAATGCATCTGTTCCAGTGTGTCACTCAAAGCTATTGTTTTCTTACTGACTTTCTATTTAGATGATCTGTCCACTGATATAGGTGGGGTGTTAAAAGCCCCTACTGTTACTGTATTATTATTGATTAGTTCCTTTATGTTTATTATTAATTGTTTTATGTATTTGGGTGCTCTCATGTTGGATGCATAAATATTTATAATCGTCATATCTTCTTATTGGATTGTCTCCTTTATTATTATATAGTGTTCTTCTTTGTCTTTTGTTACAGTCTTTGTTTTAAAGTCTATTTTGTCTGATATAAGTATTGCTAGTCTGGCTTTCTTTTGACATCCATGATAAATGTTATGATAAATGCATGATAATGATAAATGTATCATAAATGTGTATGATAAATATTTCTCCATTCCTTCACTTTCAATCTGTAGGTGTCTTTAGGCCTAAAATGAGTTTCTTATAGGCAGCATATAGATGGGTCTTTTTTTGTTTTTATCCATTCTGTCACCCTATTTTTTTTGATTGGAACAATTAGTCCATTTACATTCAGTAATTATTTGTAGATATGTACTTATTGCCATTTTATTATTTGTTTTGTGGTTGTTTCTGAAGATTTTCTCTGATCCTATCTTGTCTTTCTCTTTTTCATGGTTTGCTGATTTTCCTTAGTGATATATTTGGATTTCTGTCTCTTTATTTTTTGCATATTTATTAGTAGTTTTTGGTTTGTGGTTACCATTAGGTTTCTATAGATTATCTTTTGCATTTGGGCAGTCCATATTAACTTGATGGTCAGTTAGGTTTGAACCCATTCTTTATTTCTCTCCTCCCCACCTTTTAAATATATGGTGTCATATTTTACATTCTTTTGAGTTCCTTGACTGATTTTTTTACAAAAATATTCATTTTTACTGCTTTGGTTTTCTTAACTTCATACTGTCATTTTTGATCTTTTTCCACTCAGAGTCCCCTTTATTATTTCTAACAGGATTGATTTAGTGGTCATGAACTCCTTTAGTTTTGATTTGTCTGGTAAACTCTTAATCTCTCCTATTTTGAATGATAACCTTACTGGATAGAGTATTCTTGGCTGCAGGATTTTCCCATTTTGTACTTTTAATATATTATGCCAGATCCTCTGGCTTGAGAAGTTTCTGCTGAAAAATCCACTGATAGCCTCATAGCACTTACTTTGTATGTAAATTATTTGGGGGGGGTTGCTTTTGCAATTTTTTCTTTGTCACTATATTTTGCCATGTTAGTATGCTTTGCACAGTGTCAGTGTCATAGCCAATGAGGTTTATCCGTGGTGCAATTATTGCTAATTAATTACAGTGTGTCTTGGTATGGATCTGCCTTTGCTGATTTTGTTGGGGGGTTTCTCTGTCACCCCTGGATCTGGGTATCTGTTTCCCCACCCTTTAGATTAGGGAAACTTTCAGGTATTATTTCTTCAAATAAATTATCTGTCCTCTCCCTTTCTCCTTCTGGGACTCCTATAATGTGAATGTTATTACATTTGATGGCATCAGTGAGTTCCCTTTGTCTGTTCTCATTTTGCACCATTCCTTTTTCTCTCTTTTATTCAGCTTGATTACTTTCCTTACTCTGTCTTCTAGGTCATTAATTCATTCTTCTGCTTCTTCTAGCCTGCTGTTCATTCCATCAGGCATGTTTCTCATTTTGTTTATTAAGTCCTTTATCTCTGATGTGTTATTCCTTATCTCTGTGTTAATGGTCTCACTGATGTCTTCCACTCTTTTCCAAGTACACTGAGTATCCTTATTATCATTGCTTTAACTTCATCAGGCATGTTACTTACATCTGTTTTGCTTAGATTCCCTGCTGTGGCCTTATTCTGTTCTTTCATTTGGGACAAATTCCTCTGTCTTCTCATTTTGTCTAAGTCCCTGTGCCTATTTCTCTGTGTTAGTCAGTGATGTCTCCCATTTGAGGGTAACAACTTTATGAAAAAGAGGTCCTGTAGTACCCTGCAGTATAGTGTCCCCCGTTCCCCAGGTCTAGCACTTCTGGGAGGGTCTCCAATATGTGCTACATGCACTTTACTGTTGTATCCTGGCTACTTTATCCTTTAGGCCAGTCATCTGCAGAGGCTCTGTTTGCCTGTTGTGGGCAGTGTTTGGTCCATGGCCTGAATGTGGTGAATTTTATCTAAGTGTGCTCTGGTCTGCTTATGAAATGAGACCTGTCACCACTGCCACTGGAACCAAGGCCTCACCAAACTCACAGGTCAGGAGATGTAGTGATGACAGGGGTTTGGGCTGGTCTTCTTGGGAAGGCAAACTGCTGCACTGGAACAGAGGCAAGTGTGACTGGGAAGGGTGATTTCGCCAGAGTGGGGAGGAGGGCACTTGGTGTAAGAATGTTAGGTATCAAATTTTGGTGCTGTACTGGTTCCAGCAGGTGGCTTTGCATTTATGCTGAGGGATGGGGGAAGGAAATTTCTCCACCTTCTCTGGAGGGTGTCTCTTTGTGAAAGCTGCCTCTCTGGGACACCCTCTGATATGAGCAAATAACCACCCCCTGTGTGTGCCCCAATGCTCTTCAGATTGCTGTTTTCACACTGTATGTTCCCAGGCTGTTTGCCCTGCCTTCTGTCCAAGAGCAGCCCCAATACCTCCAGGCTCTTCCCTAGCCAAGCCTACTGACCTTTAGAACTTTAGTCTTTAATCCCTCCTGGTTGCAAGAACTCATGAAATTTGGCCCCTCTTGCTTTCTAAACCAATTTCTATGGGAGCTGTGTGCTTCCGTGTGTGCTAGTCATCTCTAGCGCTTCTCTGCAACCAAGGTTCCCCACCACCACAGTGTAGCCAAGATTCATTTTTCTCCCAAGTGGTGTTTCTGCATTTCCTGCCTTCTTTGGTTTAGTCTCTTCTCTTCCTGTAGTTATGGAGTTTGTTCTGCTCCTTGTTCTGGAGCATTTAGGATGATTTGATAGTTATCTAGTTGTATTTGTGGGACAAGGCATGGGTCCTCCTACTCCACTGCCACCTTCTTCTCCTCTCTGAGGATGTTTTAATTTTTGACTAACTTTCCTAGTTTCAACAATTTCTTCTAAGACGATCTACCTTGTTTTGCTGATTAATTAGCACTTATTGGAAAGATGCTTCATGTGACCCTACCCTTTAGATTAGTAACATTGACAAAGAAGGATCTGTTTAAAAGAATCATGCCTTCTGTGACAGAGACTATTTTTAAGACCTATTTAGAAGTAATGGAATATGAAATATTATTTTCTAACTTGGGTGTTAGTGATTTAAAACACTTTGAGTTAAACATTTTGGGGAGCTTTGATTTAGATACAACAGTTTTTATGTTCTACTTTTTTTACCTTTTGTATATTTTCCCATTAGATTTGAGATTAAAAAAAAAAAAGGAAAGGAATGTTAGTATCACCTTGAGTTCACCAGGATGGCAGCACAAAAGTGCTTTCATAACCTTATGGTTAGGCTGTTCAGAATATCTTTTGTGTTGTATTTTCAGAGGCAATGTGAGATTTCTGTCTTTTCATATTTGAAGCTGGGAGTTTTGACTAAAGACTGAAGAATGCAATTTGTTAATTTTTCCCCCTCATTAACCCCATCTGAGTTCTCTGTCTTCAGTGGGAAATCTCTTCCCTAATTCCCCAACCTGTCAGATAGTAATCTTACTGAGAGCCCCTCTGTTAAATGGTGATCAGTTGAAATAAGATAACTTTATGATCTTTAATATGGAGAGTATTTGGGTTTTGTGTGACTTTGAAATAGTAAATTAAAGCAATGACATAATGCTCTTTTTTAGTAGCAGTCCCCAGAGATGCTGGTGTCCATATAAGGGTGTCTATGTTATATGTAGCCAAGGGAATAGCAAAAATAATTATTTAATTTTCTGTTGATTTCTCAAATGTGAGTTTCATTAAAAGTACATTTGTTATAGGTATACAAACACTGGAAATTGTTTTCCTAATTGTCTTCTGATAAATGTGATTACATCTTCTGCAAAATGTGGATTATAAGTATATTTAATTATCATGCATGAAAATGGATAAAATTTAATATAAAATATGATTGTTTCCAAGATACTGATTTCCTTCAAATTCCAGTCTGTCTTCCACTGCAATTACCCATGCCCTGTGGGGAAGAACAGACCTATAAAATAGTTTGCCCTTGTTACTCTTACTGTTTTATTGCCCTTTATGACCAGGCATTTTCATTCAGGTATTATTTTCCCTCATTTTTCCACACCCAGACAGATATCTCTTCTGTACCATTCCTCAAACTGTTAAGATATATGCTTGCCAGTGATGTATTATTTATAAGTACTCAAAATAGTATTTCTAAAAGGTATTGTACATAGGCATCATTGAAGAAGATTATTAAGTTATAGATTCCTGGACCCCAAATCAGAAATTTTTCTTGAATAGGTAAATAGTCTTAGGAACCTCCAAATTCATCAAGCTGTAATTTCTAGATATATTTACATATAGAGAGAGCCCTTAGACCAAGTCCTCAAGATCTGATAGATATATGGTCTATCTAATGTCTTCAAACTATAAACAACTGACTCTCTGCCTCCACACAAGGCAAGCCAGCCCTCTTCTCAATACCTCTCTTCCTGAGCCCTAAAAGATTCTTTTATAGTTATCTACTTACAAGTATTTCAGCAGCTATTTGTTTGTTTGTTTATATAACAAATACTGAGTCCCTACTGTGTGCAAACGACTCTAGTTATTTGGGTTATATCAGTGAATAGATCAGAACCATTTCTGTCCTCGTGGATCTTTCAAGAAATAGAGATAGCCAGTAAACATAGCATATCAATAAGTACATTTTATATTATGTAAGTGTTATGGAAAAAAGAAAAAAGTATAGTAAGTTTAGGAGGTTGAGGAATGTGAGTCTGGTGGAAAGAGATGAAATTTTAGATAGTGTAGTAAAGGTAAGCTTCATTGAGAAAGTGACAGCTAAAGAAAGATTTGAAAGAAGTAAGGCAGGTAGGCATGTGAATATATGGAGAATGAGTATTCCAGGAAGAGGTAGACTTAAGGTAAAGGTGTGCCTAACAATAGTCCCCCTTATTTGTGGCTTTGCTTTCTGTGGTGTCAGTTAATTGTGGTCAGTTGCAATCCAGAAGCAGATGGTCCTCCTGATGTCCTGATGTATCATCAGAAGGTCTGTGGTGACCCAACAATTCCTACATCATTCATGTCACTTCATTTCATCATGTGAGTATTTTATTATCTCACATCATCACAAGAAGAAGGGTTGGTAGAGTCCAATAAGATATTTTGGGGGGGGGAGAGAGAGAGAGACACCACATTCAAATAACTTTTATTACAGCATATGTTATATTCTATTTTATTATCAGTTATTGTTGTTAATCTCTTACTGTGCCTATTGTATAAATTAAACTTTATCATAGGCATACATTTATAGGAAAAAAAAAATGTAGTATACATAGGCTTTGACACTATCCACAGTCTCAGGAATCCAGTGGGGACCTTGTAACATATCTCCTGAGGATAAGGGGAGACTACATAAGGAATGCCAGATGGCTAGTATGTCTGTGTGGACTAAGCACAATATCAGGACAATAGTCTGTAAAGACTTTAGCAATGAACTCGGAAGCCAGATCCTGTAAGGTCTTTTGATCCATTATAAGAATTTGGTCTTTACTTTGAATGACATGGGACCCATTAAAACACTTTAATCAGAGGAACAATACAGTCAAGTCTTTGGAGGAGTTTTATAAATTTTTTTTTTTAATTTAAATTCAATTAGCCCATGTATAGTGCATCATTAGTTTCAGATGTAGAGTTCAGTAATTCATCAGTTGCTATAACACCCAGTGCTCATCACATGCTCTCCTTAATATCCATCACCCAATTACCCCATCCCTCCTACCCATCTCCCCTCCAGCAACTCTCAGTTTGTTTCCTATAGTTAAGAGTCTCTCATGGTTTTTCTCCTCTCTGATGACTTCCCATTCAGTTTTCCCTCCCTTCCCCTATGATCTTCTGTGCTCTTTCTAATATTCCACATATGAGTAATAATTGTCTTTCTCTGGTTGACTTATTTCACTTAGCATAATACCCTCCAGTTCCATCCATGTTGTTGTACATAGTAAGTATTCATCCTTTCTGATTGCTGAGTAAAGTCCATTGTGTGTATACGTATGTGTGTGTGTGTATACATATATATATTTCTAGTTTGGCAATTGTGGACATTGCTGCTATAAACATGGGGGTGCAGGTGCCTCTTTGGATCACTACATTTGTATCTTTGGGGTAAATACCTAGCAGTGCAATTGCAGGGTCATAGGTATTTTTAACTTCTTGAGAAACCTCCATACTGTTTTCCAGAGTGGCTATACCAGCTTGCATTCCCACCAACAGTGTAAGAGGGTTCCCCTTTCTCCACATCCTCATCAACATGTGTTGTTTCCTGTCTTGTTAATTTTAGCCATTCTGATTTGTGTGAAGTGGTATCTCATTGTGGTTTTGATTTGTATTTCCCTGATGCCAAGTGATGTGGAGTGTTTTTCATGTGTCTGTTGGCCATTTGTAGGTCTTCTTTGAGAAATGTCTGTTCATATCTTCTGCCCATTTCTCAAATGGATTCTTTGTTTTTTGGGTGTTAAGTTTGATAAGTTGTTTATAGATCTTGGATACCAGCCCTTAATCTGATAAGTCATTAGCAAATATCTTCTCCAATAGCATAGGTTGCCTTTTAGTTTTCTTGACTGTATCCTTTGCTGTGCAAAAACTTTTTATCTTGAAGAAGTCCCAGTAGTTCATTTTGCTTTTGTTTCTCTTGCCTTTGAAGATGTGTCTAGCAAGAAGTTGCTGCAGCTGAGGTTGAAGAGGATGCTGCCTATGTTGTCCTCTAGGATTTTGATGGATTTCTGTCCCGCAATTAGGTCTGTCATCTATTTTGAGTTTATCTTTGTGCATGGTATAAGAAAAAGATCCAGTATCATTCTTCTACATGTACCTGTCCAATTTTCCCAGCATTATTTACTAAGAGACTCCTATTTCCATTGGATATTCTTTCCTGCTTTGTTAAGGATTAGTTGACCATAGAGTTGAGGGTCCATTTCTGGGTTCTCTATTCTGTTCCATTGATGTAGGTGTGCCAATACCATCCTGCCTTGATGATTACAGCTTTGTAATATAGCTTGAAGTATTTCATTGTGAGGCCACCAGCTTTGGTTTTCTTTTTCAGAATTCCTCAGCTATTCAGGGTCTTTTCTGGTTCCATACAAGTTTTAGGATTATTTGTTCCAGCTC
This sequence comes from Mirounga angustirostris, assembly GCF_029215605.1. Taxonomy (NCBI): domain Eukaryota; kingdom Metazoa; phylum Chordata; class Mammalia; order Carnivora; family Phocidae; genus Mirounga; species Mirounga angustirostris. The sequence goes on along the minus strand of NW_026991716.1, from coordinate 44,145,815 downwards.
TGTAAAAAATGTCAATGATATTTTGATAGGGATTGCATTGAATGTGTAGATTTTTCTGGGCAGCATAGACATCTTAACAATGTTTATTCTTCCAGTCCATGAGCATGGACTGTTTTTCCATCTCTTTGTGTCTTCCTCAATTTCTTTCATAAGTGTTCTTTAGTTTCTAGAGTACAGATTCTTTACCTCTTTGGTTAGGTTTATTCCTAGGTATCTTATGGTTTTTGGTGCAATTGTAAATGGGATCAATTCCTTAATTTCTCTTTCTTCAGTCTCATTGTTAGTGTATAGAAATGCAACTGAGTTCTGTGCATTCACTTTTATATCCTGCCACATTACTGAATACCTGTATGAGTTCGAGCAATTTGGGGTTGGAGTCTTTTGGGTTTTCCACATAAAGTATCATGTCGTCTGCAAAGAATGAGAGTTTGACTTCTTCTTTGCCAATTTGAATGCCTTTTATTTCTTTTTGTTGTCTGATTGCTGAGGCTAGGACTTCTAGTACTATGTTGAACAACAGTGGTGAGAGTGGTCATGTTCCTGACCTTAGGGGAAAAGCTCTCAGTTTTTCCCCATCGAGAATGATATTTGCTGTGGGCTTTTTGAAGATGGTTTTTATGATACTGAGGTATGTTCCTTCTATCCCTACACTGTGGAGAATTTTAATCAAGAAAGGATGCTGTATTTTGTCAAATGCTTTTTCTGCATCAGTTGAGAGGATCATATGGTTCTTGTCCTTTCTTTTATTAATGTGATGTATCATATTGATTGGCAGATGTTGAACCAACTTTGCATCCCAGGAATAAATCCCACTTGGTTGTGGTAAATAATCCTTTTAATGTGCTGTTGGATCCCATTGGCTAGTATCTTGGTGAGAATTTTGGCATCCATGTTCATCAGGGTTATTGGTCCATAATTCTCCTTTTTGGTGGGGTCTTTGTCTGGTTTTGAGATCAATGAAATGGAAGTTTTCCTTCCATTTCTATATTTTGAAACAGCTTCAGAAGAAGAGGTATTAGGTCTTTAAATGTTTGGTAGAATTCCCCTGGGAAGCCGTTTGGCCCTGGACTCTTGTTTGTTGGGAGATTTTTGATTACTGCTTCAATTTCCTTGCTGGTTATGTGTCTGTTCAGGCTTTCTTTTTCTTCCTGTTTCAGTTTTGGTAGTTTATCAATTTCTAGAAATTCATCCATTTCTTCCAGATTGCCTAATTTGTTGGCTTATAGTTGCTCATAATATGTTCTTATAACTATTTGTATTTCCTTGGTGTTGGTTGTGATCTCTCCTCTTTCCTTCATGATTTTATTAATTTGGTTCCTTTCTCTTTTCTTTTTAATAATTCTGGCTAGGGGTTTATCCACCTTATTAATTATTTCAAGAACCAGCTTCTAGTTCTACTGTTCTTTTGGTTTCTATTTCATTGATTTCTTCTCTAATCTTTATTATTTCTCTTCCCCTGCTTGGTTAAGGTTTTATTTGCTGTTCTTTCTCCAGCTCCTTTAGGTGTAAGTTTAGCTTGTGTATTTGAGACTTTTCTAATTTTTTGAGAAAGTTTGTATTGTTATGCACTTCCCTCTTCATCCCTTACTACAGTCTTTGATTTAAAATCTAATTTGTCTGATATGAGGATTGCTACCCCAGCTTTCTTTTGATGTCCATTAGCATTACCATATCCCCCTCACTTTCAATCTGGAAGTGTCTGTGTGTCTAAAATGAGTCTCTTGTAGATAGCATATGGATGGGTCTTACTTTTTTATCCACTCTGATACCTTGTGTCTTTTGATTGGAGCATTTAGTCCATTTACGTTCAGAGTCATTATTGAAAGATATGAATTTAATGCCATTGTGTTACCTGTAAAGCCCCTGTCTCTAGGTTGTCTCTGTTTCTTTCTGGTCTATGTTACTTTTAGGCTCTCTTCACTTATAGGATCCCCTTTAATATTTCTTGCAGTGCTGGTTTAGTGATCACAAATTCTACTAGTTTCTGTTTGTCCTGGAAGCCCTTTATCTCTCCTTCCACTCTGAATGATAGTCTTACTGGATAAAGTATTCTTGACTGCATGTTTTTCTCATTTATTACCCTGAATATATCATGCCAGCCCTTTCTGGCCTGCCAGGTCTCTGTCGATAGGTCTGCTGGCAGTCTAATGTTCCTACCCCTGTAGGTTAAGGAGTTCTTGTCTCGAGCTGCTTTCAAGATTTTCACTTTTTCTCTGAAATTTGCAAGCTTCACTATTGTATTTCAGGGTGTTGATCTATTTTTTATTGATATTGAGGGGGTTCTCTGTGCCTCCTGGACCTGAATGCCTGTTTCCTTCCCCAGATTAAGGAAGTTCTCAGCTATAATTTGTTCAAATATACCTTTTGTCCCTCTCTCTTTCTTCTTCCTCTGGGACCCCAATAATTTTAATATTATTTCACTTTATGGTATCACTGATTTCTTGTAGCCTCCCCTCCTGGTCCATTAGTTGTTTTTCTCTCTTTTCCTCAGATTCCTTCCTTTCCATTATTTTGTCTTCTATGTCACTGACTGACTCTTCTGTGTCATTTACCCTAGCTGTTAGAGTTTCTATTTTAGACTGCATCTCATCTAAAGCATTTTTTATTTCAGCGTGATTAGATTTTATTTCTGCACTAAGAGATTCTCTAGTGTCTTTTATGCTTTTTTCAAGCCCAACTAATAACCTTATAATCATTATTCTGAATGCAATTTCCAACATTTTACTTATATCCATATCGATTAGATATATGGCAGAGTATTACCTCTTATTCTTTCTTTTGCTGTGACTTTCTCCTCCTAGACATTTTGTCCAGAGACGAATAGATGAATGAGAGAACAAAATAAAAAATATCAACCATGACCCCAACGAAAAACACACAGACAGATCTGAAGAGGTCGGGAACCAAAAAAGAAAAGGAAAAAAAAAAAGGGAATAAAGAGAATTTAATCTCAGAGTTGGACAAACAGGGTGATTCACTTGGTCCTGGGTGTATTTTGGTTTGTTAGAAGACACTACATCCCAAATTTTAAAGAAAGAAAAGCTCATATATATTTCTAAGTATGTATATATATATATATATATATTTTATATATAGTATATGTGTGTGTGTGTGTATAATATATATATGAGAATTGAATACGAGAATTGAGTAATGGTGCCCTGGGAATCCACAAATGGCATGATTTATATTCAAGAATTTATACAGAGGGCATAATGAGGACTGTCTAAGGGTATGAGTGGAAGGATATCTGACCCTTCAGGCTTAGAGGTATCAAAAGTTTCTCTCTGTTGCTCATTGATGGGTGCCTCACCATTTCTTAGCAATTCTATTAATCATGCCCATGCTTCTGTAACTAGCGCCTGCATTAAAAATTCTTATATACATGTGTATATATATATGTGTGTGTGCATATGTGTATTATATATATATATATATATATATATAATTGAATACAGTGAAAGGAAGCCAAAAATGAAGAATATATCTATAAAATGTAAATATAAAAATAAAAATTTTAAAAATACTTAAAAACAAAGAGTTGATAAAATGAGAAACTAGTTGAAAAGGGGGAAAAAAGGAAAAAGAAAGAAAATTTTAAACTGAAAGATTAAAGACTCATGAGAAAAAAAATCTAATTCTATATATTCTTTTCCCCTGACATAGGAGTTTTTCAGTTCTGAATGATCTGTAAACTTGATATTTGGCTGATTTTCCCACTGGTCTTCTGGGGGAGAGGCTTGTTGCACTGATTCTCAGGTGTCTTTGCCTGGGTGGAGTTGCACCACCCCTTGTTAGGGCATTGGGCTCAGTGTAAGCTGCTTTGGGTTGCTCTATGTGTTCTCTGAAGGCTGCCCTCACTGCTTGCAAAAAGTGATCAATTTTCTATTTGTAGAATTACAGCAATTCTTTTCTTATATCTCAGGGTGAATTCACAGGTATTCAGAATCATTTGATGGCTATCTAGTTGAATTCAGGGACCAGATGAAATGAGAGCCCCCTACTTGTCCACCATCTTCCCTCCCTCTAGAGGGGTTTTAATATAAAGAAAGATCTGGTGTTAAGAGAAGTGGAAATAAAAGAATATTTTTGTTTTATTTTGCTTTTAATATGGTAAAAATAAGTGCATATTTGTATGGTGATGAGAACAATTAAAAAAAATAATGTAGGTAACAGAAGGGAATACTGCTGGTGTAATGTCCTTTAATGCAGAATTGGGGTAGGATCTAGTGTAAAAAATAAAAAGATTGATTTCTGAGAGCACAGAGAGCTCATGCTTCATAATAGTTATGGGAATCCTCCAGCTCAAGTTGGAAAAATATTATTGGAGTTGGCTGAAACAGTGACTTGGAAAAATAATAATTGGTGTTCAGTGAGGTAATGAGAGATTGTGGTTACTTGTGGTGTTAAGGACTAGCATAATATTATGAGAGTGAGTGGATGAGGGAAGGTGGAGGACAAAATCTTTGGGAAGAAAGATTTCAAAAAACTGAGGTCAGGTGTTCAAAGACTCATCTTACCAACTAAGATGAATACCAGTTTTAGAGGAAATAACAATGATATAGAAGCTAAACCTCTTACTAAGAATTGAGTAACCATGTCCTGGGAATCCACAAATGGCATGATTTATACTCAAGAATTTTTATGGAGGGCATAATGAGGATTATCTAAGGGTATGGTTGGAAGGATATCTGACCCTTCAGGCTTAGAGGTATCAAAAGTTTCCCACTGTTGCTCATTGATGGGTGCTTCACCATTTCTTAGCAATTCTATTAATCCTTCCCATGTTTCTGTAACTAGCACCTGCATGAAAAATTCTTAGTTAAATTTCTTGAACATACTATCTCTTTCCTTCTGATAACTAAGTCTATAAAATTCTAGAAGCTAATGTGTGAAGTAGTGAGCTCTTTAATATTAAAATTTTTCCAGTAGAAATTTAGGAATTAATTGTCTATGATGTAGGAAAAAAAAATCTCTATTAAGTTGAAAGTTGGTTTCGATATTCTGCCAGTTTCTTTTCAATTTTGACTGTGGCATATAATTTGGAAGCACTCCAGAAAACAAAGCATTAACTGTATCAAAACCACATGGGGTTGTTGTGTAAGTCTTATTTTTTAGATGTATTTCCAGTACTGAAAATTAGAAGTCCCCCATCACTTCTGATTTTGTAGATTTGTGACATTCTTGAGCTGTAATTTCTTCCCACTGTCATTCACTGAATAGTTGATCTGTCCTAATAATTGCAGCAGTGTTCATCCTAACTCTCATAGCATCAAAGGATGTTCAACATTCACATTCTACCAGCTGATTTTTCTTCTCTGTTTCCTGGAATAGTTTATTGGATGCCCCTTGAAAATCTCTAAATCTTATGTGTGTGCTTTTATTCAATATATTGCTGTTATTTTTATTCTTTGGCATTTTATTCTTTAGCATTATCATTTGTACACTATTAAGCATAAGGGGTTGATATTAGAATATCAAATAAAGATAAGAAAGAAAGGATCCTGCATCCAATAAACACTATACATTGCTGATCATGCTTATCTTGCATAAGTAGAGTATCTAAAATTTTGGCTAAAAATATTGACCATATGGTGGTGTAGCAATGCTCATCACTAGAGGGTTTAGAGCACCATCTGCTTTACACATTCTTAACGGCTGAAAACTAATGATAGCCCCTCTTACCATCAGGAAATATATTTGACAGCATACAGTATCATAGTACAGAATTCTTTTCCTATATTTACCTATTAATAAATGTGTATTTGGATCTATCAGAAAAAAAATATATATATACATATATATGTAAATGCCAAGTGGTTAGCATAAATAAATGAGGTATGCAGATAGTGATTTATTACTATATATAATTATCAACAAGAAAGAAATTAGGAAAGGGACAAAGTAAAAATTTGCTGATCACTTACTTTATGCCAGATACTATGCTATGTATATTATGTCTACTATTTCATTGGATCTTTAAAAATCTCTGAGTGATGAATATGTTTATCTACTTTACAGATTAAAAATAATTAAGAACTATAGTATACCAAAAGTATGTTAGGGACTCATCTAAGATTTAGACATAGGTTCTTCTGAAGCCAGATCCCCATGCTTTTTTCATGACATCATGTGAGTTGCTTTTGTGTGAAGGTCAGCCATCTAGCTACCTTGAGTCCTATGGATTTCTACATATTTTCCTTTGTTTTTGCAAAGAGAAGAAGTAGCTGTAGTAGAAGGAAGGGAGAGAGGATAAAGAGAACAAGGAGGATGAGGAAAAGGAGAGAGAGATTCAGAGGAAAAAAGAAAGATATAGGTATGTCTATGAATTTATACTATATGAAACACAGTAATGAGGATATAATTTTATTGATTTGGATGTGTCTTTGAATTTTGGATTTAAGGTTAAAGACTATTGGCAAATTATAACAATTTATTCGTTTAAAACTTTACGGAATAAGGTTTATGATGGCTTACATACAACTGAAAGTAGCTTCTATTTGACACATTAGAAGACATCAGATAGTTCTGAATTTGTGGACATCTTATTCACAAGAGAGAATAAATTCATTCAGCCTGTCAACCAATATTAGGAAGGACTGACACAAAGATTTGGAGGCAAGGGCTTAAAAAAATAGGACTCTTGAAACCAAGATAGGAACCCAGATATTATTCATGGGCTAAGTTTCTGGCAATGAGGAATAAGGCAGGGATTCAGGTGCGGAACCAGGCTGAAGTTCAGAGTGACCCCCAGCAATAATAAATGAGTCACTGGATTCCAGAACTAAAGCCTCTATGCTATTCCTTAAAAAAGGGAATGAAGGGTTCCACAGCCTGACAAAGGGCTTGCCACAAATGGATGGCTCAAAGTGTAGAGGTTAATGGAAGCAAGAGCAGCACACTAGCCTGATCCCTACAGAAGTGATCATAGTCACAGTGTTTCTTACGGCTCAAGATGATTCTACAAAAGAGCCCATTATAATCTATAATCTATAATGTAAATTAGCTCAAAAAAATTTTAAAATCTCAAACAAATGAAATTTATCAAGGTTTACAAATGGAGATTTAAAAAGAATTCACCTGAAAGTGTATGTAGAAATCTATACATTTTTGTAGAAATTATGTACAAGAGAATGTATTCATTTCAGTAATATAAACTTTTGTTTTTCCACAAGCCTTTGATTGGTTTGCCTCCTGTTTTAACACTATAGATTTCATGGACCTTTCCAAGATGGTATTTGTGTTCACATAGCAGGTTTGATTTAAAATGATACTAGTTTTTACCTATCTTTTTTGATGAAAACATATAAAAGTCTACTCAGATTGCTCAAATATGAAGACAACTATTAGTTCTACTACTAAACAAAATGAAAATAAATAGCAGCCAAGAAATAGTCATTAGATAGTATTTTTTTTTAAAGATTTTATTTATTTATTTGACAGAGAGAGACACAGCGAGAGAGGGAACACAAGCAGGGGGAGTGGGAGAGGGAGAAGCAGGCCTCCCGCAGAGCAGGGAGCCCGATGCGGGACTCGATCCCAGGACCCTGGGATCATGACCTGAGCTGAAGGCAGTCGCTTAACCAACTGAGCCACCCAGGCGCCCCATTAGATAGTATATTAACTTAGAATTTCTGAAATGGATTTTTCCAGGAGAGTTTTAGAAATCTGTACACTGGACAGTGCCATATTGCAAGACATCTACTTAACTTGGGCAGATTTGATAACACTCATGGATTCATTAAAGAGTTAGTCAAAACGCAATTTGGAGTATTGTGAGACTTTAAGGTAGTCCCTATACCATAATGTTTTCAACACAAAACTCCAGTTCTTCATTGAACATTGGCCTGGATATATTTTGCTACAAATGATCAGTCAAGGTAAGTAATCAATTCTGAACACCTATCTCTAGGTCTATAACTATCTTCTGAATATATTAAACCCCCTGCCCAAAATACAGTAGAAGGCAAAAACTTTTTTTCAGGTATGCCAAAGAGGCAAATTGTGAATGCTGCCTCTATTTTGTTTTGTTTAGTTTCCTTTTTTAAAAGACCTTGCAGAAGTTCAGTCATATGCCTCTGGAAGATTTCCAGCATACTTATAAAAGGAAATGCCAGGCATCTAGAATAATTTTTCCCTAAAGAATAGCAAAAGTTATTTCTTTAGTGTCATCAGGTAAAGATGTTGATTCATTATAAAGCTAGACATTGTCAACGGAGAGAAATTCTCTTATCTCTTCTAACCCTTCTAAGATAAGCCATATTCTTTCCTTTTATATTAAATAGGAAATTATCTGAAAAAATTTAAATACATATAGGTTATTATATTTTGTTTTATGCTGGATCTTGAAAGGCTAAGCCAATTCTAGGAAAGAAGAGGTTTGTTTATGTGTGAATGTCAGATGCGATTAGATTTCCCAATGAAGGTTATAAGAAAGGCATTAACTGAAATAACTTTTTTTAGTGTCATTTTTGGTATCTTTGTGTATTTTTTAACATATTCTTTTTTTTGGTGTTTAGATGTATGGAAGTTTGACACTCTGCTTCTGAAATTGCTCAGCTGATAATTTATTTTTGTGTTCTTTACTTTTCTAAATATTTGGAAAGAACATTTATAAGGAAGTGACTTATGTATTACTGTACCAGTCATCATTAAGGTGTTTTTCATACACCATCTGATTTTTTTTAATCATAAGAACCTATGAAAAGGAGAGGAGGCTCAGAGATATTAAAAGATTGCCTAAATTACTGTAGTTGTTAAAAGGTCACTTACTTTTCATATTCTTTTTTTTTTTTTAAAGATTTTATTTATTTATTTGACAGAGAGAGACACAGCGAGAGAGGGAACACAAGCAGGGGGAGTGGGAGAGGGAGAAGCAGGCTCCCCGCAGAGCAGGGAGCCTGATGCGGGACTTGATCCCAGGACCCTGGGATCATGACCTGAGCTGAAGGCAGTCGCTTAACCAACTGAGCCACCCAGGCACCCTACTTTTCATATTCTACCTTGAATATAAAAGCACACTCTTTATTAAAAAGTCCCTTCAATTATACAGCTTCTAAATATGTTTAGAAGAAATAATAATCAAACAACTGATTTTTATGTCTCAACTCATTGTCTGATGAATATATTTTTTTAGTGCTTTTGCTTGTAATATGAAATTATTCAGCTGGCTTGATTTCATTCAAATTGTGTCATTTTTATTTTTGTTGTTTTGCACAATAATCTTCCAATCCACAAACTCACTGGAAAAAATTATCCCAAGTGCTCAGATAGGTTATTCAGAACTACATATATTAAGGAACTGGTTGCTTACATCTTGTTGTCCTTGTTGTCTTTCTTGCTTTGCTATTGTTGTTTTCCTTTGAATCAATTATTGTGCTATTGGGTCAGTTACTGCCATGTGTTAAAACCTTCCAGAAAATGGTTAAAAGAGTGTTAATATATTACAAATGGACAGAGTGTGGTAGAGAAAAGTGAAAAGATTTAGCTAACATCACACTGCAAAATAATCAGATAAAAGAAATAGTATCTAGTCTTTGACTTTCTGTTAATTTCCTACAGAGGATTACCTTCACCTATTCTCTACAATGGAAAAACTTGTGTTAATGGTGATTTCTTTACCAACTGTCATAAATGAAGTGAAAATAGCTTTATTGTAAAGTATAATGACCACTCTTTTCAAGGAAAATCCTTGTGCTGTTGGTTCCAAAAAATGGATCCAAACACTTTTCAAATCATTGTTTATGGATACTAATGGCATTTTGGAACAATGAAGTCCTTTCATTTGGCAAATAATAGAGGTAAAAGACAAATCTTCATGCAAACATCTTCTTGTCAGTATAATTGCAAAGCACTCAGTGGCTTGTAGGTTACCTTGTAACTTGTGTATCCTTCAGAATATTTTCACGAATACATCTCCTTAAATAGAAGTTTTTCCAAGAAGTCTTTTGGCAGTCACATGGCAAGTCTTTTAATGCTTTATTATCCATCCCCAGGTTTGTATTGCCCATCTACTAACACTTTGATTAAAGTATTCTTATATCTAATGGCACAGAAGGTCCTCCTTTTAGAAAAGCAAAATAGTATTATAAAGGTTAGAAAGAGAAGAAAAGAGTATACAGTGAATTGCAGCAGAGTGAGAGAAGTGAACTGCAATAGCAGCAAGAAGCATGGCATATGGGAGGGCAAATATTGCCAGTTTGACTTCTTTGGTTGGTAATCTTAACTTGAAGTCCAACGTGAACAAAGGAGACACTTTACAAAAGCCATATAGCTGCATCATTTGCTATAGATTAAGCTAGAAAGGACACGGAATTTTGTTTTTCAGGTAAGTTCAAATGCCTACTGTAGAGATCTCTTCTTCATCTAAATACTAACATTAGATGATGATGATGATGATGATGATTAAGAAGACAGACATCTGAGAAAAAAGAGAGTTGACTAAATTCTTCCTTCTAGAGGAGCAGTAAGACGTGCACATGCACACACACCTACACTTACCCCCCCACACACACACACATACAGAGTGATGAGTGAAAAAAAGCAAGAGTGAAAGAGATAGAAAGAAAAATAGAAAATGGACCCAGAGCTGGTAAGGTTTTGAAGCCATTAGCTCTGCAATTACTTTCTTATTGCATAAACAGGTTGAAAGGTGGGTTGAATATTGAGTAGGTAGGCTCCCTGGCAAATAAATCAACTTCCCTGGTAACCTAGTTTTGGTATATTGACTGTGGAAATCACCTTAAAGCTTAGCAGTGGTCTGTTTCTTTAGCCTTCTCAACAATACTGTAAGCCATTTATTATGCCATAATCAATTTTTTTTTTTACCTCAGTAGAATGAATTCTGTATTCCTCAACCAAACCATGGCTAATATGGTTTGTAACCTTGGTACATTATATAATTTCTGTGAGTCTATGTTTATTTTTCTGTAAAATGTGAGAAAATGAAAATTTTCATAAAAATATTCTATGCATTGAATAATATACGTAAACTGCTTAGCACAGTGAGTGACATATTAAGCATTCAATAAATTTTGGTATGGCCATATTATTACTCTAACAAGATGAAGGAAATAACATCAATTATATTTCTTCTGCTCCAGTTGTGTCTCGATGTATGACCCTGCTCCCTTGGTAGTGTAAAATAATCATTTCATTACGTCACAAATTTTATTGTTTAAGGATTCAAAAAGAGCATGTTGGGTCACTTTTCTCAACTCCAGAATGTCTAAGATTCCAGCTCAGAGGACTTAAAGGCAGTGGTGATTCAATGGCAGGGCATTACTATCATCCGAAGACTTATCCACTCACAAGTCTGGCTCCTGGACTTGAGGAATAGCAAAACATAGCACCTACACATATTTCTCAACATGGCTTGATTTTTTCAGAGCATGGAAATACTTATGGTAGCTCCAGGCAAAATTTCTCAGCAAAATTTCAACAAGTCAAATAGCAAAAATTTAATTATGAATAAATGGAGTTTTTCTTAGAAATACAAGGTTGATTTAAAGCTTATGAGTCAATTAATAGAGTTCCCAAGTGGAAGAGCTTTCTGAAGAAGTTGATGAATAATCTGTGCAGAATAAAACATGTAGAATAGTGAGCAAAATTGTCCAAAGCAACCATTTCAGGGCTCTGAGAGTTAATCAAACAAGAAATATTTATTCTTAGAAAAGTGCTACAGATTTTGTAAGAGCAGAGATTATAGTCTTCTTAGCTGGAGCTGTTCCCATCTCTCCACTCTACCATTTAATTATCAAAAATGGTACTTTTACTGACTTGGGTTGATGAAATTCATGGTTTTACCAACATTGATGTGGTCCTGAATAAGTGCTGCTCTTTAGCTAGAGGTAAAGACTTAATTAGGACAGGGAAGAGTGAGAAAACTAAGGCCTTATCAGCTAAAATTGTAACTTCATTACCAATGGGGAAAACCCAGAGTTTTGAGCCTATAATTTTAGTCACAGTGAGGAGTGGATCAGTCTGAAATTTATTGAGGAGACCCAGAAATGAGAAAACAATAGAAGAGTTAGATCAGCTCTCCATGTATCCTTGACTGAAGGGGAACTAGATCTAAGATAGCCTATTGTAAAGTTAAACTAAAATTTTAAAACTCATTGAACTCTGAATGTATTCCCCAACATATATCAGTTGGTACAGGGTAGACCTATGAGGCTTGAGCAGATTAAGAACAATTGCTCTTACATTGCCTAAACAATAAGCTATTAGAAACAGTGGTGATCCCTGGGAAGCCAGGCTTAAAATATAAAGTAAATATTTAAAAATCTGAACATGAGTATCAGAGCCTACACATTATAGGGAAAGATAGTTCTACAGTTTAAATGCAGGCACATTTGCTATCCATATTCTTATTGAATCTACTAGAGGTTTTGGACTGTATAAAATGTCAGGAAAATAAATGAAAGACATACACACTAGAACTAAAGATGTAAGGCTATTTTTATTCATAGAAGACCTAATTTTGTTTGTAGAAAATCCTAAGCAGTCTAAGTTTTTATAAAAAAAAAACTTCTTGAACTAATGAACCAGTTTAGCAAGGTTTTAGAATTAAAGATCAGTATGCAAAAATCAACTGCATTTTTATGACCTAGTAATTAACAAGGTAAAATGAAATATAAAAATTGAAACAATTCCATTCAGCATCAAGAAGAATACAACAGTTATAAATTTAAGAAAAGGTAACTACAAAATCCATGCTGAAAGAAATTAAAGATTAAAGTGAATAGATAGATAAAACACATTCACAACGGTATGTTTCAGAATTGTTAGGATGTCAATATGCCCCAAATGTATGTATCTATAGATTCAGTTTTTAGCAACATCACAGCAGACTTCTTCCTCCCTATTAATTGACATAAATATTATGTGGAATGAAAAAGACCTGGAATAACCAGCTCAATTTTGCAAAAGAAGAACAAAAGTGAAGATCTTAAACTCCCTGATTAAAAAATTTACCATAAAGGAACAGTAATCAAAACAATGTGGCAAGTAGAGACATGATCAATGGAACAGAAATGAATCCAGAAATAAGCCCTCATTTTTAAGGTCAACTGACTTTTGACAACAGAACCATATTAATTCAATATGGATAGGATTGTCTTTTTAACAAATGGTGCTGGGATAATTGGATATTCATATGCAAATAAGAAAGAAAAAAATAAAAAGGGGGAAAACCTGAAAGTAAATGAACTAGGCTTCCAAATAAAAAATTAGAAAATATATATGTATCTGAAGAAAATCCAAGAAAGGAAACTTTCAAGATGCAAACACTTATTTAAGAATAAATTTATAAGAGAGAATATAAAACAAATTTTGTTTTTTTGGAAAAACTGAAAAAAATTAAGAAAGGAGAAGGTATAAATAAAATATAGTTTATATGTGCTCATTAATATTTATGTAATATCTCACAATAAAAAGCAGAAAAGAAAAATATAATTTTTTCACAGTTGGCCTCTCAGAAAAATGTAAACTGATTTGAAAGGCAGTGGAGGGATTTTGTTTTCAATGTTGTTTTGGTTTTAACAGGGACAGCTAAGATTCCGTTTTGAAAATGCTCCAGTATGAGACACTGCCCTCTCAGAATATTTAAAGGACTCTGAAAAAAATTATCCAGTCCCAAGGAATCAATAATACGTAGGTTAACCTACAAACTTTTGTTCTTACATTAATATATTTTTTGTATCAATCATAGAGACTGTATCATCATTTTTAATCAATATATGAGACATAGCAGTATGCAGACAATTTTTCTTAGCAGAAATTAATGAATAGGAAGCATGGGAAGGAAAAATAAGAAAGCAGGAAACATAAAAATGTTATAGGATCAAATAAGGTCAAGGATAAAAGCAGGTGCATAAATATCAAAGATGTGGAGTTCAGAATTTCACTAAAGAAACTGAAAAAAAAGTATCCTGGAAAAGGTATCTGGCATCTGAAGATAAATCACTTTATAGATGCTTGTAATAAATGCAATCAAATTAATTTTTTTTTTAATTTTTATTTGATTTGACCTTGAGATCTCCAAGCTGTTCTCAGTGTGAGAAGTTATGTGAGGAGAATATATAAACTATACTCAGTAGTAACAATGCCATCAAAAGAGAAAAGTAAAAGACTTGGTTTCTCCCAGTTATTGGAGGAAATAATTTTCATAAGTTGGTCGAATGGTTAGCCTTCCAAAGATAATATACATAAATCAGGCAGGCTTCTTCCTCTTTTCTAGACCAAGATAATATTTTAAACATACTGGATATTGATTTTTTCCAGAGATGTCAATCAATTACACTACTACATAAAGTTGTAAGGGGCTTAAGTCTGTGAGTGGAATTTGTGCCATTTCTTGTTGGGTGAGTGGGGGGTGTATATTCCACCCATTATCCAAGCTCCTATCTTGTCTCATGATCTGGCTTCCATACCTCCATACTGCTTCCTCCATGTTTATATAATAGTCTTAAAACTGTCATATATTTGAAAAATGATGACAAAATACCATGTTTGGACAATAATATGTGCACCTAAGCTTTAGGTTGTGCTCAGCAGAGATCATAGCAAATGAGCAAGCATGTGTTTTGTTGGGGGTGGTGGGGAGAGAATACGAAGAAAGTGATAACTCATTTTAATTCTAAACTGTGGGTGTAATAGATGCTATGTTCCTCCCCAAGATTGAAGTATTCATTGTTGCAGCTGTAAAAGTGATGGTAGATGATAACTGTTAGCTAAATATTTCTCTGGTATTTGGCCTTGGCTGAACAAAGCTATTTTACTCAAGGTTATAAAGTCTCAGACCCATTTCTCCAATTTTGGACAACTCCAAAGAGCTATCTCAATTCTAAATTTTTTTTTTAAGATTTTATTTATTTATTTATTTGACAGAGAGACAGCGAGAGAGGGAACACAAGCAGGGGGAATGGGAGAGGGAGAAGCAGGCTTCCCGCCGAGCAGGGAGCCTGATGCGGGACTCGATCCCAGGACCCTGGGATCATGACCTGAGCTGAAGGCAGACGCTTAATGACTGAGCCACCCAGGCGCCCGAGCTATCTCAATTCCAGTTATCCTTGTACAATCAGCTGAGAACTTTGTTTCAACTTTATCACAATTCAATTGTCACTTCACAAACCTACATCATTCACTCCCTTAAATGTGTTGATCTCAAGAGGACTTCATAATAAACATCTTAGTTGCAAATCTCTAGCTGAGTCTGCCTCCTAGGAAACCTGGATTGGCACCAGAAAAAGTCCAAGAAAGTTTGAATTAACATTTTGGAGCTCAATCAACCACCAGCTCACCAGCAATGAGAACTCGACCACTGGTGGTAGGTGGAACATGAATAGCCCATAGTGGATGGTAGTGCTGCAATCTTCAATCTTCACATAGAATTTAACTGGTATGATGCAGTGGAAAAAATGAACCAGCACATGAAGTGTATCAGGTGTTTGAGAAATACAAAAGAAATTGTAATGATAAAGAGTGTGGAACTTGAGCATGAATATATTGGAGGCATTCAATGTAAAAGCCCTACAATTAGAAGATAGAAAAAACTTGTGATATAACCCAAAACTTAATTATAAAAGGATCAGAGAGGTATTTAAATTTTCAAAGTTCTTCCAGATCAAGGTAGGGTCCCTGATTAAGAAAATGTGGAATGCTAAGGCATGGAACAGTGATACCAACAAAAATGTTGGCCCATTCATCCCTGTTAAAGACTTGAATTCCCCATTTGTTTGAAGACAAAGCAGAAGTCTCTGTCTTTTTTTTTTTTTTATGTTATGTTAATCACCATACATTACATCATTAGTTTTTGATGTAGTGTTCCATGATTCCATTGTATATACTTATCATCTTCAGATCTGTACCTTTCCTCCTGGCCACCAGGCCAATATTTAGAATTAAGGCCAGAAAAAACACAAGATGATATATTCTCTGGGAATTCCTAGGGGACATTCATTTACCAAAGCTCTGGTAAGAGAGAAACTGGCATCACTGAGACATACAGTGGTAGCTGAGCTCTGTAAGACAAGGCTTATGGTAAGAGGAGATGTTATATAAAAGGGCTCTCTGACTGCAATGGGTATTAAACAGCACTAAAAATAACAGAAGGCAGATGGTGGTGTTGACTCAAACAAGATAGGTGCAATTATTGTCACGACTAGTAACATCAAAGAGTCATCTGGGAGTGGCACTATCCCACAGAGAGTTGTGGAATAGTGAAGAGAGCATAGTATCTGTATAGAGGCAAGTGAGATGGGCCAGCAACAAAGGTATTGCTCAATCTCCAAATCCAAGACAAATCATGGATGATTAATCAAGAGGTTGAATGCAACCACTTCATAAAAGACACAATTCCTTGCCCAGTTTCCAGACCTGACTAAGTTTTTGGACTCAGGACACAGTGACTGAATTATAAGCAGGCTCCTTGGGAGGAATGTCCCAACAATATCACAACAGTGTATAGATAGGGTAATGATTTCTGTGTGCATATTGTAGAGATAGGGTAATGATTTCTGCAGCCCTCCACAAAAGATACATATGGCTATTTATTTGGTTAACTGTACACCAGACAAAGTCAATACTCAAACATTTTGAAGACCATTTGGCAAAGGGTGAAGCTGACATTAATAACCAGGGAACAGAAACAACGCCATGGCTCCACTTTTAGAATAGGGACTTAAAAGGACGAGTTATCAATGGACTCAGTACATTAGGTTAATGATCCCGCCTGGTGGTCATATCCCATCTGCGCATGTTTAGTCAGAGTAGACACGTAACTGACAGAAGCTTCACGTTGATTGTTCGATGTGTGGGGTAAGAACTATTATAGTAGGGGAAGATAAGAAAATTCTAAAATTTCTCAGCAAGGTGTTAATAAATACAAAATTATATCACATTCAGTGTGGTGATAGCAGAAATTAGTTGGGGTGCCTAGGTGGCTCAGTCGTTAAGCGTCTGCCTTCGGCTCAGGTCATGATCCCAGGGTCCTGGGATGGAGCCCCGCATCAGGCTCCCTGCTTGGCGGGAAGCCTGCTTCTCCCTCCCCCACTCCCCCTGCTTGTGTTCCCTCTCTTGCTCTCTCTGTCAAATAAATAAATAAAATCTAAAAAAAAAAAAAAAATTAGTGTCAACCTTTAAGACCTAAAGCATGTGATAATGGTGCTTCCTATCATATTCCCATTTAATTCACTACTTTGGGCACCACAGAAGTTAGGCAGAACCTGTAAAATGATAATGGACTATCACAAAGTGAACTAAGTGGTAGCTACCATTGCAGCTGCTATGCCAGAAGTGTTATCTTTGCTAAAGTAAATTATCAGGGCTTCAGGTGTATGGTATTTGGCCACTGAGCTGGTGTGTGTCGTCTTTTTCATACTTATCAGGAAGGAGGATTGGAAATAGTTTACATTCTCATCAGTTGGATACCCAAATACATTTATGGTTTTGTCCCAGGGCTATGTAAACTTTTTTGTCCTCTGTTATATTATCAGAGGGAACCAGAAACCTCTAGATCTAGACTGTCTGAATTGGAACAGTATATTGAATAGGTTTTTATTAGAACAAGATGAGCACAAAGTGATAAGTCTGTTGGAGGTTTTAGTAAGACACACATACTCTAGAGAATGGGAGATAAAAAAAAAAACCCATGAAGATTCAAGGGCTTGTAATGTC